>NC_092371.1:210730738-211998738 GCF_030028105.1 Mobula birostris | reverse complement strand
GCCGTTGAGGGATAGGTTATTGTCTTTGCACCATGCCACCAGGTTTTTAATTTCCTCTCTGTACTCAAACACATCATTACCCGAGATACGGCCTACAATTGCTGTGTCATCAGCAAACTTATATATTGAGTTTGATGGAAACTTGGCTACACAATCATGAGTGTACAGTGAGTACAGCAATTACCTCGTATTTAAAAATAATTTAAATATCAATTAATTAATTATGCTCTTCTTATACTTGTGCATGAATTTCAAGAAATAGGTTACTTTTAGGGAGTGTTTCTTTACAGTCTTGATGAAGGATCTTGGCCCAAAATGTTGACTGTTTAGTCTTTTCCATTGCTGAGTTCCTCCAGCATTTTGTGTATATTAATTCCTCCCTTTCCAACCTGGCAGAAACAATTTGGACCAGTATCGTTGTTGTGAACTGTGCTAACCTGCACTTGTGGTGCTAACTCAGATGTCTAGATCTGGACTCAAAGAGTTCTAAATATATTACATTAAAATTAAATTATTTACATTAAATTATTGCATTAAATATTGTATCGTGATAGAAATAGGTTCCTGTTTTTTTAAAAAGCTTCTAACATCTTCTGGTGAGGGCTCCAGTGGTTGATTTTTCTCTCCAGGAAGAGGCTTTGTCTAAGAACATATAAGAACATAAGAAATGGGAGCTGGAGTAGGCCATCTGGCCCATCAAGCCTGCTCCATCATCCAATAGGATCATGTCTGATCCGGCGATGGACTCATCTTCACCTACCTGCTTTTTCGCCATAATCCTTAATTCCGCTACTATGTAAAAATCTATCCAACTTTGTCTTAAGTATGTTTACTGAGGTAGCCTCCACTGCTTCATTGGGCAGAGAATTCACAGATTCACCACTCTCTGGGAAAAGTAGTTTCTCCTAATCTTTGTCCTAAATCTATTCCCCCGAATCTTGAGGCTAAGTGTTTGAGTTCTTTGAAATATAATTTACTGTATGATTTATGTACATTTCAAAATCTAAGCAGGATAATTCAGTGAGAAATCTGCAAAGACATAGTTTTTGAAGTTTCAAAAGTTGTGATAACAGTACTCAAAATTAACCAATATCTTAGATATTTTAATTGTGTGTTAGACAGCAATTAACAGTAATCATGCCATGCATCTTTGGAGCAGTTATACCACCAAAGTTATTTATAGCAGTAAGCAGAAGCACTCGCTTGTCAAAATTCATCATGGGCTTAAAATGCAAATCAGAGAAATAAGTCTTTTTTAAATTGGCTTTCATTTTACAGATCTTTGAAGGATTAGATGGAAATCTTGGAAGTATTAACAGCTAGAATGTAACTTGTAATCTGTTTTATATTATGTAGGTTTTTGTACACTGTCTCAAAACCATTATTGGTCAGTGTCAATAATTTCTTTTCCTCATGTCTCCAAAATCTTCGAAACATGAAGGGTTCTTCAGAAATTAACCTCTGCCTGCAGGGAGTAGAGCACATATGGAGTGCATCCTGGACCTTTGCCAAGGATTTTTCACCCATCCATTTATTGATTTTAATGGTAATGGCCTAGAGGGTTCAGATGATGGAAACAACCTCTACAGTCTCTGCTTTGGTGAGTCAAATTGTATGATTAGTCAATTCTTCAATGAATGGTCAATTGCTTACCATAAACATAAAGCATGTCAATATGTAATAGTGTTATGTGGCCAATGTTGTTCATAGAAACATAGAAAACAGCACAATACAGGCCCTTTGGCCCACAAAGCTGTGCTGAACATGTCCTTACCTTAGAACTACCTAGGCTTTACCCATAGCCCTCTATTTTTCCAAGCTCCATGTAGCCATTCAGGAGTATCTTAAAAGACCCTATTGTTTCCGCTTCCAACACCGCCACTGGCAGCCCATTCCACGCATTCACCACTCTCTGCATAAAAAACTTACTCCTGACATCTCCTCTGTACCTACTTCCAAGCACCTTAAAACTATGCCCTCTTATGCTAGCTATTTCAGTCCCGGGGAAAAGCCTCTGACCATCCACACGATCAATGCCTCATTATCTTGTACACCTCTATCAGGTCACCTGTTATCCTCCGTCACTCCAAGGAGAAAAGGCCGAGTTCACTCAACCTATTCTCATAAGGCATGCTCCCCAATCCAGGCAACATCCTTGTAAGTCTCCTCTGCACCCTTTCTATGGTTTCCACATACTTCCTGTAGTGAGGTGACCAGAATTGAGCACTGTACTCCAAGTGGGGTCTGACCAGGGTCCTATATAGCTGCAACATTACCTCTCGTCTCTTAAACTCAATCCCACAATTGATGAAAGCCAATGCACTGTATGCCTTCTTAACCACAGAGTCAACCTGCGCAGCAGCTTTGAGTGTCCTATGGACTTGGACCTCAAGATCCCTCTGATCCTCCACGCTGCCAAGAGTCTTACCATTAATGCTACATTCTGCCATCATATTCATGATGTAGTTGTCTTGATGAAATTATTATGGTTCTTAAAAACCTACCCTATCATTTGTGCCTGGAACTCATTTTCCCAAATTACACGGGTCTGAGAACAATTGGCAATATTGGCTTGGTGAGCTTTTGTCTAATACACTATGGAGGAAGCATAGAAATGAAAACTAACTTATAGGTCCAAAAGTCCAATATTTCTTGGGTCCACCCTGCCAGCAAGGTTTAGTGGAAGAGGGATGAATAGGGTTGAATTGGATATATTTGAGATAGAGTGCCAATGTTTTTAGTTGCATGGCATCAAAACCATTTTTTATTCAATCATTCTGCATCCGTCACCTATGTACAGGAATGCAAACATCCCTGGACTTCTCCGTCCAAGTTCTGAGATTATGATTAGGGTAGATGACAGCTGTGCTCCAGCCAGTCCTCACTGGAAATACATAGCCTCGATTGGAACATGAACGGATACAGCAGCTGTTAAATTTCCCTAGGGCAACTTGTTCCCTGTGTTGTGGAACAAGTTGCATTAGGCCACGCTTGACAGCTGTCCAAACTAAGAGATGCACTTAATAGTTAGCTCAAAAACTATTGATGAAATACTTCCATTTTCGACCCCCCAGTAAGGGGAAAAGCCTTGTGATTTATGGCATCATCTGAATCCTAAAATTGGATTACTGCCTTACAATTCATGGAAGAATCCATTATCCTCTCTTTACATTATCTTATAGCCTTAAAAAGTACTGTTTTAGGCCTTTTGAAGTTTTTTTTACAGTCCAAGAGAAGTAGGAAGATTTACAGAATAAAAGGATTTGCAGTCCAAACCTGTTTAATTTAAGAGTGCCAAACAGTAATGACTAAAGATTTATTCCGAATTTCCATTAGGCTGTTAATAGCCTTTAGGACTCAACTCAAGATTTTCTTAAGTGTAAGTCAAATGATTCATTCTGAGTTCTAAATTATAAACACGGAGTTATTAGCATTAATGAAGGAAGAGAAATAAAATGTACCTGCCCAATATGTTGTATAAATTACTAAGTAGACAAATAATTAATGGAACTAATATATCTGGATCTAAGACAAAGTGATTTGTAGGTTTAGTAGAGAATTGGGGGAGTTGAAAACCGCTACTGCAGTTCAATATGTTTAGAATTTAAAAACCCTGAGATATTTTCCACATTTTAAAACCTTCCTACCACATGCTGTGTTGCTGATATAGGCATCAATATAAAGGAGTATCTAGCTATTTATTGGGTTTTATAGCTAAAATAATCATATTAAATATTGAATAAAGAATAAAGTAGCTACTCCAACTTGAGAAGTTTTCCTTTGTACGATTGGAAAAAATGTCACTGATTTGGACTGAACCAACTTAGCTCTGTCCTTCACTCTATCAACTTCTTCTTTCAAAATTCTGTAACTTATATCCTGACTCTTTTCATATGTTTCTCATTCATCATCCACAGCCTCAAATTTAAAATTCTAATCCTCAATGGCATATTCTCATGTCTCTATAATCTCTTCCTGCCCCACGATTCTTGTGTGTTTTACTTTCATAGACTCCACAAATACAGCCATGCCTTCTGCTGAATGGATCCACATTCTGAAATTCTTGGCTGACATCAAGCACTGTCACTATTCTCTCATTTAAAGCTCACCACTGTGACTAAGCTATGTCTGATTTGCCATACCTTTGCCTATACTTATATTATAATTACACCTCTGAAGCACCCACACTGAAAACGCAATATAAATATAAATTGCTGAGTGAGCACTGTTTAAGGCCCTGAAATGGTGATGAGGAAGGAGGTGCAGGAGCAGGTCTGACACTTAGCACGGTTGCAGGAATAAGTGCCTGGAGCAGGATTGGTGGGGAGCAATGAGTGGACAAGGGAGTCACAGAGAGAGCGATCCTTGTGGAAAGTGGGCAGGGGAGGAGAAGATAAGGCTAGTGGTGGGGTCACTTTGGAGATGGTGAAAGTTGTGGACAATGATATGTTGGATGCCAATGCTTGTGGGATGGTAGGTGAGGCCAAGGGGAACTGTATCCCTGTTATGTCTGGGATGGAGTGAGGGCTACACCATTAGCAGTGGGTAAAGGAACACGGTTTTCTGAAAAAAGAGGCCATCTTGGATGACCTGTAATGGAAAACCTCATCATGAGAACAAATACAGCAGAGGCAGAGGAACTGAAAGAAGGAAATTGTATCCCTAGCATTTAAGTGATAGGTTGGGAAGAGGTGTAGGCAAGGTAATTGTGGAAGTCAGTTACAAAATGCTGGAGGAACTCAGCAAGTCAGGCAGCATCTGTGGAAGGGAATAAATAGTCAGTATTTTGGACTGAGACCCATCATCAAAACTGCAAAGGAAGGGGGCTTCTGGCATCTGTCCCCTTCGTTTCCAGTTCTGATGAATAGACTCAGCCTGAAACATCGACTGTTTATTCCCCTCCTGACCTGTTGAGTTCCTCCATCATCTTGTGTGCTTTATACTAGATTTCCAACATCTGCAGAATCTCTTGTGTTTATAACCATGGAAATCAGTATGTTTACAGAACATATCAGTAGATAATCTGTCTTCCAAGATAGAGGCAGGTAGATCAAAAAAGAGGAGAGAGGTGTTGGAGATGGGCCCAGTGAAAGTGTGGTATGGGGGATGTTGGTAGCAAAGCTGATAAAATAGACAAGCTCCACCCATATAGCAAATATAATTTGCGGTTGTTGCTGTTTTTAGATATTAAGCCGCTAAATAATTCTTACGATAACTATCTACAGACAGCAAATAGATAATCCAACTACTTTGTTGATATGATTAATTCTGATGATAGTAGTTCAAGACTGAAAGAAGACAAAGCTCTTTTATGTATAATTATGGAAGTTGACCTTCATGTTTTGCCTCCAGTACACAATTGTATTCATTTTATTCCCACAAATGAAGATGGTGGGCAAGTATCTGGGTCTAATTGGTACTTGAAGTCTATTACCTCAGACAAACAGAGACTAAGACTACATATGACTCTTGGGTTTTCCATTTCTATCATATCCTATCTTTGAGTAGATAAATGTCAATTTTTTCAAGGTTTCAAAGCTTATTAGTTTCAATACTAAGCTGAAAATTGAAACAAAAACAGGGCCTGATATCGGAAAGTGACAATTTATTGAAGAGAAAAGCACTAGTTTTGTGGCATATTCTGTTTTGTTAAGAAAATGAAAATTCAATTTCCTATCCTCATGGCGCAGACTGTGCTACAAATCTTGCAAACCAGAGTTTTTATTACTGACGATATTTGCCCTAACATAATAATCAGATTCTGGTTATAATGATTCCCTCTCAAATTAATCTTCCATCCATGGATCAATCTTTATATGTCCCACATGTCCCAGTAAAGATTTGCACAAGCTGAATTAAAGGCTGTATTTCCTGATTCAACTTATTAGTGTGACAAAGGGACGTGAAACGATTGGCTCACATTCAATACTTGCATGATAAGATCTGCAGCAGTTTGAAAGGGCAACCAATTATATTTTAATGGTTAAACAACAGAAGCTGGGAGCAAAGCAGTGGCTTCCCAGGACACTTGCTCTTTGAAGGAGACTGTTGAAATCTTACTGCAGAACTGCAGGATAGGAAACCATTCTTTACTAGATATAATCTGATTCAAGAGCAGGTCAGTGGTTTTGCAGGTTGAGAATGATGAGGTTATCATCTAACTCTGTAACAGTGACACCAAACTAAACAATTGGCTTTATTGGTGGCATGGACATGCTGTATTTGTTTATCTATGTGCATCAATGTGGGGTCACAGGAGACACAAGAGAATGTAGATGTTGGAAACTGGAGCCTTAAATGAACTGCTGGAGGAACTCAGCAGGTGGAGCAGCATCTGTAGAGGGAAAGAGACAGTCGACATTTCAGACTGAGATTCTTCATCTGGACCAAAAGAGTAGAAGGGAGATTGCCAACATAAAAAGGTGAGGGGAGAGGGGAGGGTTGGAGCAATAGATGGATCTAGGTGAAGAATGGTTGATTGTCAGGTGGATTCAGGTGGGGAAGGGAAGGGTGGAGAGGCTGCGAGATGATAGGTATAGGCAATGAGGTGTTGCAGATGGCAGAATCTGTTAGGAAAGGTAGGTGGTGTATGGATCTAAATAAGGTGGTCAGGTGGCAACACTGGAGGGAGGGAAACCCAACAGAGAGTGTGTGTAGATGACAGGCAAATGGATTTGATGAGGGACAGGAAAGAAACTAGATGGTAAGGGACTGGAGGTTAGAAAGATGGCTATTCAAAGGAAGGTCTGGCGAGGTAAAAGGAGAGAGACAGAGATAGAGGGGGAGCTTCTTACCTGAAATTGGAACATTCAAGGTTCATGCTGTTGATTTGCAGGCAGAATATGAAGTGCTTTCCTCTAGTTTGCATCAGGCCACATCCTAACAGTAGAGGAGGCCAAGGACGGACAGGTGGTGTGGGAGTGGGAAGGAGAATTCAGATGGTTTGTAACTGTGAGCTCCAGATGGCCATGGCAGACATGAGGTGTGCCTGCTTTTGACAGTGTAATAATGTTAGCACCTATAGCAGCCTATCTCAACCCTTTTGTCCTGGAGGACTGCTTGAAATAATTTTCAGGTCTCAAGGAGCCTCTGCATAAAAATTATTATATCTAGAGCTCATGGCATTAATGTGATCAGTAAGCTGTAGATAGAATAATCCGAAAATACTTGTCATCGCTCTTTTGAGTAGAGAATGTATTTCTTTCCCTTTCATAAATTTTAAAAACTCAGAAGCCAAACATAATAAATTTCTCAATACTGGGTCGAACTTGAAATAAGCACACACAGATTTCACCTTCAACTGAAATGAGACAATTTCTATCCTTGCTCCTGATGCTTGTTAAACAAGAAAAAGCTTGCTCATGCATGTAAGAAGTTGAAAACTGTTTTCCTATGAATGGCAGGATGCTCTTCTTTCACAGAAATCCAGAACTTGTCCGGGCAGGTCAGTAAATCTCATCTTGAGTGCATGATCAGAGCACAGCTCACAAAGTTCTTCCTCTTCTCTTAAAGTCAAGTTTTCAGGCTGAGCAGAAGATTCAGAGAAAAGGTCCCTCACCCAATCATACACTTGTGTTGAAAGGGAGGAAAATTACAGTTCAATTGTGTTCTGCAGTTTTTCCAGATGGTTTTCAATAAGACTTGAGATTTTCTGATATTCTTCCTCACTCTTAAGCCCAAGCAACAGTGGAAACATTTCAGCCTTTTGCATCATGGTTTTTCCAAAGATTCAGTTTCCTTTTAAATGCAAGAATCTTGTCACTTGAAGTCAAAGCATTTTATCCAATTCAACTGGTCCAGTTGAACCAGTTAAGTTGGCTAATTTCTGCAGCCATTCTTCATAATCAAAGTACTTAGCAAAATCTGACCTACTATTTTCTTGGAAGTACTCCTGCAATTCACTTTTCAGCACAAACACCCTGTTGAGAATTCTTCTTCTGTTAAGCTGCCGATTTCTGTACATAGCAGGGGATTGGAGTGCTTTGTCCAGGTTTTCACAGTTTTTTAAACGTTCTCGAGGGAACTGGTCTTAAAGCTGCTAAATAACTTGCTTCCTGAATTTTTTTACTGACTGCGACTTTATTTTCAAAAACCTTAATCTGTTTCTTTTGAGATTCCAAGAGTCATTTAAAACAAACATGACTTTTACATGTCATATGGCTGTGATTCAGTGTCTCTTCAATTTTGCTGGAGCCAATTATTCAATTGTGCCACAGACTAAGCACAATGGAATAGGACAACTTGGATCACCAGTCCATGTAAAACCCATTGATGAGTAGCTTTCATTGTAAAGATAGCTTTCTTGTGTCTGTTGTTGCACTAGTGCAGTGAAATGACTCAGAAGATTATAATTCTTCATCATTAACCTTATCAGTATTGCCTGTAGGCCTAGACCTAGAACCCTGCTCTTCCATTTCTCACCTCCTCTTCAAAAATAAAAGTTTCCCTCCCATTTCCTACCACACTGGAAGTTTGTTCACTCCCTTAAGTCAGTTGACAGCATGTAAAGGGAGGAAATTCAGGAGAGAGAGGCTGACATCACAGCCCATGTTGGGTGAGTCCATTCAATGCTCGGAAAACTTTCTTCACGCTCCTCAACAGCCCACCATCCTCACCTCTGTGCAATACAGCACTCACCAATTATCAGCCTGCTGTCCTCCCCTCCATGCAACACAGCGCTCACCAATTACCACCAGCCTTCCCCAGCTTGCATCAAAAACTGAGAATGGATCCAACCAAATAAACACGGTCTGACTGTGCTCTGCCAGACTAGGCTGAGATTGCTAACAGGGCTGCTTGGCCACTGCTCACCCCTGTGAGCACATTGCGTGAAATTCAAAAAATAATGTTTATTATTTTTTCGTCACGACCTTTTGTGGTATCCTTAGCAACCTCTCACTGGCCCTAGGGTTCTGCGGAACCCCAATTGAGAAACCCTGGCCTATATTGAAGGGGCTTGTTGTGTCCATTCTGGGGCAGCTCATTCACCTTTGGTCCCTATCACACACTCATCTCTCATCTGTAGCTGTTTGCATACGACAGCAGCCATACCCCGGTACACTGCCTTGATAGCTGGGCTAAACCAGATGAGGGTGAGGGTAGCTGGCAGGCTACATACCCCAGTGCAATACGGATGTGCCCATCTTAGCATGCAAAGTCAGCTCTGGCGGACTGGGCAAATGAGATCTACAGTGAGATCCAACTGCCAGGAAAATGGTACCGTACTGCGCTGTGGACAGTGAAGGGCATGACAAGACTCAGAAGATGACCTGGTCTTCTACTGCACCAAGGAAGACCCCAGTTTGTGATGCTTGTTCGTACCACAGGACTTGGACTTCTGAGGTTGAGAGAGTGGAACTGCCCCAGTACAACGACTTTTCCACTTTAAAAACTCTACCGCACGAGTTTCCTGTCATCAGTGAACATGTTGGACAACCTGGTGCAGACGTTCAATCTGTTGAAACAGAAAGGCTCAACGTTTTAGGCCAGTTTAAGAGACTGGCCTTTCAGATAATCACTAACTTTGATAAATATGTACTATATAATCTCTGCCTTAATACCAATGCTGAGACATTTTAAATTAATGAATGCTGTTTTTTCAGGAATGGTGACTCTCACATTGAGTTTGTCATATCAAAACTAATTTTCTATATAACTATCTGGCGAGCAGTTAGTAGAACTTTGTCTAAGACATCCAATGAGATTGCATGGCATGAAAGTCACGTTGCAAGGAATATTGGTGTTGAAAGCCAAGACTTTGCTCGCACCTCAGTTGGCTATTAAATAGAAAGAGTCAACAAGGTTGCCTTGTGGACAACCTATGGCTGTGTTTGTGAACCATTATATATTGAACAAATGAGCACAATTTTTTAAAATGAACAGCATCATGGGGGTTGAAAGAGAAGAACTTGTAATGATGTGATATATGGGAATAAAAAGGAGGGAGTGATGATGGAGAATGGAATAGAATCATATGGTGTCTGATTAAATATTTGCAAAGAATGCTGTGCATAAAGGTATTGTATGGAAACTTAGAGATTACTTTTACCCAAAGCTGTGTGATATAGTTATTGAGCATGGTGTTTTGTTAAAGAACTTATTCTTGCGCTGTAATTTAGGTGCCTTTTTAGATTGCGTTTTGCAATTTTCTAGGATCAAGGCATTGCCAGGAGGTATATTGTCCATCCCTAATTGCACTTGAGAAGGTGTTACCTTCTTGAAACATTGTAGCCCCTCTGGTGAAAATAATTCTAAAATGCTGTTGGGGAAGGAGTTTGAGTATTTAGACCCAGCACCTAAGGTGTATTGCCATATAGGATCCCCCACTTCTGGATGTACTTCCAAATCAGCCCATGAGTTAGGGTTGCCTGGATCTGGTCGCACACAAGTAATGAACTGCTTTATTTGCTGAGGAGTTGTGAACAGGATCAACGTTGCATAATTATCATCAAGTTCTACCTCTGCTGCCCAAACCGTCATCCACACAAGCAGGTTATTTTCTTGTCCTGAAGTCTTTACTGTATCCACTACTCTTTGCTATTGCCTTCTGTGAGAATGGGATCCCAGGAGGACACCAAGATGGAACATTCATGGTTGAGCACAATTGTAAATGCTCAGCCTTGTCTTCAGCAGTCACATTCTGGGCACTGCCATTGCTAAATGAAGGGCTATTCTTGAGTATGGAAATTTTCTTCCACCTCCTTCTACTAGCTGCTTTGTCTCCACTACAACTCATGTAACAGCACAGTGAAGTTCCAATCTGATTCCTTTGGCTATGAGATTGTTTAACTTTACCCATTACGTGCTGTTTTCCACGTGTAAAAATGAACAAGTAAATTCAGTCAAAAAGTATTGATTGTTTGAACCTACACATAAAATTGCTGTGTTAACAGAAATGACATCCAACGATGCTTCAGAATTTTATCCATGGTCTGAAAGCAGTAACAATATCTAAGGCTACTAAACCAAGTCCAAAGCATACTGGTGAAAGGAAGTCAGTTAGCTGCTGCCATGGCAGTGGCTGTCACTCATACTGTGGCTAAGCAGTTAGGGAACAGTCACTACGACTCCTTAACTTTCAGGATAGCTATCGATAAGGATAGGTCTAGTCCTTGCAGAAGACTTTTAAATTGGAGTAGGGCAAATTACAAGGGCATTAAGCAGGAAATAAGAAGAATTAATTGTGAACACCTTTTTTCCTGGCAAGTCCACTTCAGACATGTGGAGGGTGCTTAAAGATCATTTGCTCAGAGTACAGGAAAATTATGTTCCTGTTAGAAGGAAGGACAAAGATGGAAAGATAGAAGAAGCTTGGATATCCTGAGAGATAATGAATTTAGTCAAGAAGAAAAAGGAAAAGTATGTTAAGCTTCAGACGTCAGGGTCAAATGGAGCACCTGAAGATTATAAAGAAGCCAGAAAAGAATTAAAGAAGGGGATTAGGAGGGGCCATGTAAAATCCTTGGCAAGTATAATTAAGATGAATCCCAAGGCATTCTATACATACGTCAAGAGCAAGAGGATAGCTATGGAGAAGGTAGGGCCACAAGAATAAAGAGGGGAATATTTGCTTGGATGTGGAGGTACTTAATGAGTACTTTCCTCCAGTGTTTCCCAAGGAAAAGGACATGGAGGACCAGGAGATCAGTGTTGAGTGTACAAAAGTATTAGGATACCTAGAGGACAAGGAGGAGGAAGTATTGGACTCCTAATGAGTATTAATGCAGGCAAGTCCCCAGGGCCTGATGGGATTTACCCCAGGTTACTGAAGGAGGCAAGTGATGAGATTGCTGGGGCCTTGACCAGTAATTTTGTGTCCTCTGTAGGCACAGCTGAGGTCCTGGAGGACTGGCAAGTGGCTAATGTTATACCACTATTTAAGATTGGAACAAAGGAAAACTCTGGGAACTATAGACTAGTGGGTCTCACATCAGTTGTAAGGAAGTTGCTGGAGAAAATTCTTAGGGATAGGATATATGAGCATCTGAAAACCCATGATCTAATTAGGGAGAGCCAGCATGGCTTTGTATGGGACAGGTTGTGTCTTATCAACTTGATTGAATTTTTTGAACGGGGATGAGAGAGATTGAGGGTAGGGCAGTGGATGCTGTCTTCATGGATTTTAGTAAGAGTTTGACAAAGTCCCTCATGGGAGGCTAATCCAGAGGACTAAGATGCGTGAGGTCTATGGCACATTGGCTGTTTGTATTCAGAACTGGCTTGTGCATAGTAGTGGTGAATGGACTTACTCAAGCTGGAGGTCTGTAATTAGTGGAGTTCTGCAGAGATATGTGCTGGGACCTCTGCTGTTTGTGATGTATATAAATGACCTGGATGAAAATGTAGATGGGTGGGCTGGTAAGTTTGTGGATGATACCAAGAATGGTGGAGAACTGGATTGTGTAGAAGACTGGCAAATAATACAGTGCAATATAAATCAGTTGCAGATATGGACAAAGAAATGACAGATGCAGTTTAACCCAGATAAATGAGAGCTGTTACACCTTGGTAGGTCAAATGCAAGATCTTTAACAGTGTTTTTGAGCAGAGAGATCTTGAGGTCCAAATTCATAGCTCCATGAAAGTGGCTACACAGGTCGATCGGGTGGCTAAGAAGGCTGATGGAATGCTTGTTTTTATCAGTCAGGGCACTGAGTTCAAAAGTCAAAAGGTTATGTTGCAACTTTGTAAAACTCTGGTTAGACCATATCTGGAGTATTGCATACAGTTCTGGTTGCTCCACTCTAGAAAGGATGTTTAGGCTTTGGAGAGAATGCAGAAGAGGTTCACCAGGATGCTGCCTGGTTTAGAGGGCACGTGCTATCATGAGAGGCTGGACAAACTTGGGTTGTTTTCTCTGGAGCAGCAGAGGCTGAGGGGAGATCTGATAGAGGTTTATAAGATTATGAGAGGCAGAGATAGAATAAACAGCAAGTATATTTTTCCAAGGATAGAAATATCTAATACCAGAGGACATGCATTAAGGGTGAGAGGGGGTAGGTTCAAGAGGGATGTGAAGGGTAAGTTTTTTATTCAGAGATTGATGGATGCCTAGAATGCGCTGTCTGGTGTGGTGGTAGAGGCAAATACATTAGAGGCTTTTAAGAGATGTTTAGATAGGCACATGAATGTGAGGAAGATGGAGGGGTATGGACATTGTGTAGGTAGGAGGGATTAGCTTTTGTGGGGGGGATTGATGTACTTTTTAGCTGGTTCAGCACAAGATTGTGGGCTGAAGGGCCTGTTCTTTTGCTGCCTGTTCTGTGCTCTAGTTTAGAACATTCAAGATTTCAGCCGACAAAATAGAGGTCACATTTCAACAGTCCCTGGATCCAAGACTCTGACAAGTAATATACAAACAATTTCAGAGGTAATTGAAACAATAGGATAGTGAAATTCATTGTTTGGAAGTTTATTCAGACTAAGGAACTGGGATTGGACAGTATCTAGGCCTCAACCGGCTGTGAATAGGCAGACTTTTGAGCAAATTGTTGATTATTTTAAACTGGTATATTAACGTGAATTTTTTTTACAGCAATTGACGAAGTATTTATTCAGGCAGAATCAGCGAGCATGGAAATAGACCCTTTGGTTCACAGAGTATGCACCACTACCAACCACTAATCCTAACCCATTTTATTCTTCCCAGATTCTACCTCTCACCTATACACTCGGCACAATGTACAGTGGCCAGTTAACCTACCACCCTGCACAGTGTTTGGGATGTGGGAGGAAACTAAAGCACGTGGGGGAGGGAACACCACATAATCTTAGGGAGAACTTGCAAACTCCACACAGACGGCACCATGGGTTAGGATCAAACCCAGATCACTGGAACTATGAGATCCACCATTGTGTTGGCCCCTATTGTTAGCCATGCGCCATTGATGGTGTATACTGTAAACCTACTCTGGCGCAGTTTTACAGTTAATGTAAAACAAGCAGTGGTGCAAAACGAATAGTGAATGTTACTACACCTCATTGGAAAAGAACATTCAACCAAGTAAAGACTATCTTTAATAAGGTGGGGGGGGGCTTATATAACCCGGCAATTTAGCTTTTGAATCACAGTAGGAATATAGCTTACAGTTTGTCAGTCCTCCTTTAAGTCGTAGTGCACATTCACATCCATTAATATTTTAATGCAAATACATTACCTCTGCTCCATAATTAATATTTTACAATAAAGTTTGGTGCATGGCCAAGTGGTTAAGGCATTCGTCTAGTGATCTGAAAGTTGCTAGTTCGAACCTCAGCTGAGGCAGCGTGTTGTGTTCTTGAGCAAGGCACTTAACCACATATTGTTCTGCGACGACACCGGTGCCAAGCTGTATCAGCCCTAGTGCCCTTCCCTTGGACAACATCGGGCGTGGAGAGGGGAGACTTGCAGCATGGGCAACTGCCGGTCTTCCATACAACCTTGCCCAGGCCTGCGCCCTGGAAACCTTCCAAGGTGCAAATCCATGGTCTCACGAGACTAACAGATGCCTATAAAAAAGCTTAGAATACATACAGAACAATCATTTAGCAATGTATAAAGTAACAGCTCAAATCAAAAATTTCTGTCAAAGTTTGGTCTTCGCAATGCCTGTTTGCAGCCAGTTACTTTCTGGTGTGGAATTTCGGCCAAACATATCAGAAAATGATAAAAAGAAAGCATTAGATTAACTGTTAGTGCCATGAGTACTAATGCTCTATCAACGTATGTTGAGAAATAGGTTTGCATTAATTTTTCTTTACATTTGCATTGCCAATGAATACTCGTTTGCACTGAAGAGCCAAAGGACAGGACATCGGCATTTACTGAAGGGAATAAATCCCCAGATGCCAGTAGGGATTTCCGTGTACATGCCCCTAGCAGTTGACATTTAAGAGACCTTGGTGGATGATGACGCATGAAGAAGAAGATAATTTTGAAAAGACTATACCTTAAAAAACAATGTAATCCACCTCACAGTGAGCACATTAATATATAGTATCACAAGAGCAGGAAGTTTCATAACGATTCTCCTGATAGAAATGAAATATTGGATGATTGTAGGAGACTCAGCTGTTTATGTGATTTCTGGTGGATTTCCACGGATGTTTTGGCAAGAAATCAAGAGCACTCTATGGAATTTTTACTTTATAATACTTAACACATTTCTGTGCTGCATTTACTATAAAGTAGTATTGATGCTTGCAATGTAATGCATTGATTTTTTTGAATGGTTTCATGCTTTCAGTAATAGTATAACAGAAGTACACAGAAATAAATCTGTACTAAAATTACCCATCATTTTCAGGAGCATGGATAAGAAATGAATTGATTGAACTGAATTCATTGCAAGTCTGTTAGTGGAATACATTCAGAGCAATGGTTCTCCTGGAACACTTTGGTATATTTTAAGTTCTTACTAATTAACCATAAGATGGCCTTACTGAAATATTTGATTCTGCCTTAGAAATGTTGTCAACCTTAATTCACGTGACCCAGTTAGAATTTTAACTTGTGGCATTCCAATTAGATGAAGTTCTGTCAGAATTTAAAATAGTACGCAAAAGCGACAACGTGATATGTAAAGATAGAAGAAAAGGAAGACTTGCATTTATTTCATGACCTCAGAATGACTTTAGAGTTTGCAGCCAACAAGGGACTTTCCTTTGAAGTGTAATTGTGTAATGGCTGTTGAAATGTATGCAGGTGTTTCACTGTTGTGACTGTCAAATATTTAATGGCAAAAGATTTTTATGAGGACAAACTATTCCAATTGAGCGCTTTCAACTACCCAATGCATTTCATTCCAAGATGAAACAAATATATTCATTGTTTTTTTAAATGTTAATTTCTGTGCTCCAGACTCAGCTGGCAAGGTCGGTACTTGTAGTCCATCCCTAATTGCCTTTGAGGAAATGGTGGCAATCTGCCTTCTTGAATCACTCTAGGACATCTGGTGAAGATACTCCCACAGTACTGTTGGGGAGGGGGTTCCAGGATTTAGATCTAGCAATGAAGTATTTTCAAGTCAGAAAGGTGTGTGACTTGGAAGGGAGAAAAAAGTTGTGGTGTTCAGAACCACCTCCTGCTCTTGTCATCTTTGGTGGTACAGATCAATAATTTGAGAGGTTTAGTTGGAATAATATGGGCAAATAACTGCAATGTATTTTAGTAGGTTCTTAGACTGCAGCTACTGTGAGCTATTAGTGGAGGAAATAAATATTTCTTGTTGTTGATAGGGTTCCAGTCAAGTGGGCTACTTCATCTTGGATAATATCAAGATTTTTGAGAGTTATTGGCTTTACACTTACCCAGGTAAGTGAACATTATTTCATCATGTTCTTGACTTGTGCTTTGTAGATGATGGAAAGGATTTAGACATCAGGAGGTGAGTCACTTGCCACAAGGTATACAGCCTCAGACCTGCTCTTGCAGCTGTGATATTTATGTTTTGGTCCAGATGATTTTCTGGTCAATAGCAATCCCCAGGGCATTGGTGGAGGTGGATTCATTAGTGGTTATTTCAAGAGTGGGTGTTCAGACTCTCTTTTGATGGAAGGGGCCATTGTTTGGATCTTTGAGATATAAATGTCACTGGTCCACACCTGCCATCGTCCAGGTCTCTCTGTATGCTTGCATGGTCTGCTCTATTTGCTGACAAATTGCAACTCTAAGTGTATATTGTGCAAATATCCCAAGTTCACACCTATGTGCAAAATCAAAAGGTCTTCGCTGCATAGCTGCAGCCAAGGATACTGCTCCGAGGAACTCCTACAATTATATTCTGGCCAGAGAAGTGGTGCAGTATATGGACTCAAGTGATCTGAAGGTGGCTAGAGCAGGGATCCAAGTGAGGACTAGCAGGAAGTGGAGGGCAGAGGAAACTGTTCAGGAAGCAGAGGCAAGGCTGCGTCACAGGAGGATGGTGGGAGTGGTCACATGAGGCTGAGCTGGGCTAGGATCCTTTCCAACTCCCCGAATGGACATCAGAGGGAAAGAAAGGTGTCGTCTAGTTCAGGAGGAGGTGAGAGCAGTAGTGGAGGAGATGAGAATCTGTAAGGCGGTGGGAATGAAGCAACAGGGAGCTTGGACAAGTTGGGATAACGTGGTTGGGAAGAAAGTGACCAAGCCTGATCTTTGGAAAGCCGAACCACACCTCATCCAATTTCTCATCCAGGCAGTGTACAATGTGCTTCCAAGCCCACCAAACCTGCACACATGGGGCAAGGCAGAGTCATCTGCGTACCCACTGTGCTCCAAGAGAGGAACCCTGGAGCACATCCTCAGCGGCTGCGCAAGGGCACTTGGTGAGGGATGGTACTGATGGAGGCATGATCAGGTCCTGAAGACCATCACTGAAGCCATCAGCACAGGAGTTGAGTGAGCGAAGCGGTCCCAACCGTCCAAGCAGACCATTGCCTTTGTCAGAGCTGGGGAGCAGCCAATACCTGCCAAAAGAACATCTGCAGGCATCCTGACCTCTGCAAGGGACTGGCAGCTGTTGGTGGACCTCGAACGGCAACTGAAGTTCCCCAACCATATCGCAGCCACCACCCTGCGACCAGACATTGTCCTAGTGTCTGAGTTTACTAAGCAAGTGGTGCTGCTGGAGCTGACAGTCCCATGGGAAGATCGCTTGGAAGAGGCCTTTGAAAGGAAGCTCTCCAAGTACACAGGACTGGTCAGCAACTATCAGCAGGCTGGATGGAGAGCGAGGTGTCTCCCAGTGGAGGTTGGTTGTAGGGGATTCGTAGCCCATTCCTTAGCTAGAGCCTTCAGCAATTTGGACATCGAGGGAGAGAGGAAGAGGAGAGCCACCCGCAGTACCACCGATGCGGCAGAGAGGGCCTCAAGATGGCTGTGGCATAAAAGAGGGGATGGAGTCATAAGTAGTTAGCCATCTGGACAAAAGCTGGAGTCTGATCCACCCCGGCTGGGTCACCTGGAGGAGGGTGTATGATGCTGAAAGACCTGAAACACCCAATGATTCCAGAAACACCACTGAAGATGTGTCCAGAGGCATCAGTAGATGTATGTACACAACTGGGCCTGGGATGAATGACCTCTGACTCCTACAATCACCTTCTTTGTGCTGGAGATTCTACCACTTTGATGACCATTGATCATTTTTACCAGGATGCCTTGATGCTGCACTCAATCTCTGTAATTCAGGTCTTTGATCTTTGTTTGACTGATCTGACAAATAATGGTTTAACCTGAGAATTTAACTGATTTTCTTTCTCAGATGCTGCCTGATCTCTAAATGTTTCCAGCATTTCCTATTTTTACTGGAGGCATCTTGGACCATGTTTTATGAAATTCCATGAAACTTAACGGAATCCAGAATCAATGTTGCAATTCTGAAGACTTCCCCTTCCTCCTTCTGGAGATTGTGGCCCGCTAGAGGTTCACGATGTACACAGGAATTGTTATGGAGGTATCTGGCACTTTACTTATAAACAAGAGAAAACCTGCAGATGCTGCAAATCCAAGTAGCACACACAAAATGTTGGAGGAACTCAGCAGACCAGGCAGCATTTATGAAAAAGAGTGCAGTCGATGCTTCGGTGTGAAGCCCTTCATATTTGTAAGGTATGATTCTCTGACATGGTGTCTTCATATTTGGACACCAGTTTCCCAGATGTTTTTGTGGCGGACTTAACAATGTTGACGTGGCCTAGCATGACCTTGTCATGTCTGAATTTGGAGCTTAGGTCAATGATACATGATCTGTCCAGTTTTACTCCTTTTCTGATCATGGTCCAACCAAATGTCTTATTGAGCCACTTCAGGGAGATATTTAAGAGTCAATCTCACGGGGAGGATAGGAAATCATATGTAGGACACGCTGGGTAAGTATGGTAGATTTTCTCCCCAGGAGGACATTAGTGACCTTGATGGTGTTGTGTGAAATCAGGTTTGCGGGTTTGGTGAGTGGGGACTGAAGACACCTGCTACTAGTAGTTAAGTTAATAGTTTATTTACAGGACAAGACAAACACAAAACATTCAGTAAACCGTTCAAGTTGCACCCAGTTACAAACACTTCTCTCACTGCAGCACACTTCTATTGTTTCCATGGAACTAGTTGTGACCTGGTCCATCGGTGACCCAGAGGTCAAACCAGACCGGTTGCTTTCAGAGTGCTAGATTTATATTCTACTGGCACCATGACATCAGCACCCTGCACAGGTGCCAAATGACAATCAATAGAAGGGTTGCAATGCTCCTTAAATAGGCTAATCCCCAGCTAGCATCGGGGAGCGGCTTTTGATAAATAATGAAATGGGTACTTACTGCAAAAAATGGGTTTTTATAACAATACAGTCTATTATGGTGATCATTACGAAGTTTGATTGGTGCTTTCCATCCTCTTCATCCCAAATTTCAGGTTATTAATTGAGTTTATATTCTACAGTTATTGTGAGGGATTGGATTATGCATCTCTGGATTGTTAATCTAAATCTCTGGATTACCCATCTGTTGATGTAATCACTGTATCCTACTTCATGAGATATTGTTGTGTATCCAAGTCATATTTTAAACAACATTTTTTGCTTTCTGTCCAGTTGTTCAGTTTACCCCTATCGTACTGTGGGGAGGCACTTGTCCACGATTGTTGATAAAAACATCACAGACAGTAATGCCAACCCCCCTCCCCCTGGCAGCAGATAAAATTCAAGAAAGAAAGGTATGATAGTAATTACAGAAATGAATGAATAAATAAGGAGGACAGATTGGGAGAGGGAGTGGGAGGAAGAAAGGAAGTAAGTAAAATAATGGCTGAGAAGGGAAGAAAGAGAGAGAAAAAAGATAAAAGGCAGGAACATAAGAAATTAAACAAAACATAAAAGGTGATGATTTGAAAGATGAGCACTGATGTACAGTATATTAAAAGTGGCAGTGAGTTGCTGAGGGTTCCATTGATTTTCCTTTGAAACCCATAGTGTTATTTTGAAATGTTAAAGGTAGAGATGGCTTGGCATCGCGTCCAACTCAACTGCTGCCTATGAGCCTTGAACAAAGAAATGGATAAAAAGCACAAAGAACAGCACACAGGCATGAGCAACCCAAGACTCTGACCCCAATCTTTGGACTTAGCCATGATTCTGGGAGAAACATTCTATTCGAGAACTATTACAGTAATTATGTATAATTTAATTGGAAATTGCATTTTTTAATAGTTCAGATATTTTATCAGTGCACCTGCTCTGTATCCAAAATATGAGAACAATTTAAGCATGAAGTGACTATGGTAGGTACAAAAACTACACTGAGATATTGAAAGGCACAGCAGCAAATGAATGAAAGTTAATATTTAAATAATTAATGCATAATTTAGAGCAAATATATGTTCCTTTGAAGCAATAACCCAAGGGAAAAATGATCTAGCTGTGGCCAGCAAGTGAAAATAAAGGTTGTAATAGATCAAAGGAAATAACTTCTAATGTTGCCAATAAAGCAGTAATCTTGAAATTTTGGAAACATTCCGAATTCGGCAAAGGAGAAGCATAGCAATGATAAAGAAAGGGAAAGGAGACTATGAGAATAAGCAAGTGAGAGACATGAAACAGATTTTAATAACTTGTGTAGTTTTGCAGAAAGGAAAAGATGAATAGAAGTTTATATGGCTTCCTTACAGCCTGAGGCAGGAGAAATTACTTTGGGGATTATAAGGAAATGCCAGTGAAATTAAATAAACGTTTTGTGTTTGTCTTCATGGATGAAGACACGAAATGAAGATGGTCCTGGAGCCTCAGAACTCATACCACCAGGTTCAGGGATAGTTATTCCTTCAACCATCAGGCTTCTGAACCAGATGGGATAACTTCACTCAACCTCACTCTCCTCAGCATTGAATTGTTCCATAAGCTATGGACTCACTTTCAAGGACTCTTCAGATCATGTTCTCGATATTTATTTATTTATCTATCTATCTATTTATTTCTTTCTAATTATTTTATTCTCAGCTCAAGCTGGCAAAACCTGAGGTATGGGCATAGCCAAGCACACTCATTTGTTAATTGTTAAGAACTTCTGGACTATTCTCCTGGTGTTAAATATTGTGGCTTTCTGAAGATTTAGGTAGATATTACTGTGTAGCCCTAATTGTTCAGTGCTATTGTGTAGTACTTTTGGATGATACCAGTTGTAGATACCACTATTGGGACAATGTGCTACATACCCTGTTCAATTTCCAAAATCTTTCAATTTCCTCTTTAATTCAGCATATTTCTGGCATTTTTCACTTATTGATTATGTGTGTTTGGAATGGCTATATCTATTAAATAAGTTGTCATTGCTTCTTTATCCTGTTTTATTATATCCAGACAGTTATTATGGATTTTCCTATGTGTAATAACTGACTATTTGTAACAAAATTTGTGGTATTCTGACTCTAAGTCTGGATCAGGCTTGTATTTATAGTAAGGTGTGACTTCTTCTATGAGTCTGTATTTTAAAGCAAGATTTTGATGAATGATGTTTGCCATTTGATTGAGGCTGTGTAAGTAATCAGATAAAGTTAAACTTCCACAAGATCCTGTAATGAGTTGGATTGTTTGTTTTGGCATTTTCTACATGTGGCCAAATGGTTAAGGCATTCGACTAGCAATCTGAAGGTCGTGAGTTCGAGCCCCAGCCGAGGCAACATGTTGTGTCCTTGAACAAGGCACTTAATCACACATTGCTCTGCAACGACACTGGTGCCAGGCTGTATGGGTCCTAATGCCCTTCCCTTGGACAACATTGAAGTTATGGAGAGGGGAGACTTGCAGCATGGGCAACTGCTGGTCTTCCATACAACCTTGCCCATGCCTGCACCCGGGAGAGTGAAGACTTTCCAGGCGCAGATCCATGGTCTCACAAGACTAACGGATGCCTTCACTTTACATTTATCATCTTGAATTTGTTGGTCTTTTATTATATATTGTTGATAATTTTTTGGGTTAACCACCTGGTCCTATATTGACACAAGGAACTCTTCTGTTTCTGCAGAGCTCCAACTCTGATCCAGGCACTATGATCTATTTTCTTTCCTTGTTGATATCCCAGATACTTCTAGGTTTCATATTAATCCATCGGTTGTATTGTATCCTGCTGCTCTGATTTGTATTTTATTAACTCTATTGCATCTTTCTTTAGGTTTAATGTTCTGCATTTATCCAGACCAAAATTCATGTTTATATCTTTCAAAAATAGTTCTACTATTTGAATTAATTGCTTTAGCTTAACTGATGAAGGAGCATATAATTTCAAATCATCCAGGTATAGAAGGTGTATTAAGGTATAGCTCATTTCATTGTTTCTTATTTTATATTCCATTTTCATTCGATTCAGTAAATTAGAGAGTGGGTTTAAAGCTAGACAGAACCACAGAGGACTTAGAAAATGTCTCGGTTTATTTTGATAGCGGTGGTTGTTCTTTTTTGGGTGTTAATAGATAGGATGATTATAGTACACCAATACTTCATCAAATGTTGCAAGTATTTCACAAGTATTGGCTGTAGTTTATATATATTAAGAACTTTTATTCACCATGAGTGTGGGACAGAGTCAAATGCCTTTTGATATGGCAAAATGAAAGATTTCTGGTTTTCCTCCAGGCTTGATTTAGAATTACAAAATCTATACATCCTTTCATACCCTTATGGCATCCTTTCCGCTCTTCTGTAAGTATATTGTGGTTATCCAAATGAGTGATGATTAGTTGCGAGATACATGATGTTACAATTTTATATATAGCTTGTAAACAAGTAATAGGACAATATTTTGATGGATCTTTTGTGATTTCTCCTTTAGGTAAGATATATGTTTTGTCTTCTGTCAAGAATTCAGGTACTACTTCAGGATTTTTAATAAAATTGTTGGTATGTATTAATAGGTATGGTTGAAGGCAAGTAAATTTCTTTTACCAATGATTATAAATATTATCACTGCTGGTACTTCCCAGTTGTGGGTATTTTTTTATAGCCTCTTTCTGCATGTTCTTTGTAACTTCAGGTATTTACATTTCTTCAATCACACGTGTGTGTTCTTTTTCCTCCCTAATCCAGTTTGCTTCTTGATTGTGCATCACCCTTTTTGACCAGATATTGGACCAAATATCAGGGCTGTGTACTAAGTCCCCTCCTTTACACCCTGTGTACTCATGACTGTGTCGCCACCCACAGCTCTAATCTGCTAATTTGCCTACGACACTACATTGATTGACCTCATCTCAAACAATAACGAGGTGGCCTATAAGGAAGAAGTCACCTCTCTGACACTGCGGTTTCAAGATAACAACCTCTCCCTCAATGTCGCAAAAACAAAGGAGCTGGTTGTGGATTACCGGAGGAATGGAGACGAGCTAACCCCTATTGACATCAATGGATCTGGGGTTGAGAGGGTGAACAGCTTTAAGTTCCTCGGCATCCACATTACTGAGGACCTCACGTGGTCTGTACACACCAGCTGTGTGGTGAAAAAGGCACAACAGCACCTCTTTCACCTCATGCAGTTGAGGAAGTTTGGTATGGGCCCCCAGATCCTAAGAACTTTCTACAGGGACACAATTGAGAGCATCCTGACTGGCTGCATCACTGCCTGGTATGGGAACTGTACCTCACTTAATTGCAGGATTCTGCAGAGAGTGGTGTGGACAGCCCAGCTCACCAGCAGTTGTGAACTTCCCATGATTCAGGACATTTACAAAGACAGGTGTGTAAAAGGACCCAAAGGATCACTGGGGAGCCATGGAGTCATAAGTAGCTAGCCATCTGGACACAAGCTGGGGTCTGATCAGCCCCGGCTGGGTCACCTGGAGGAGGTTGTATGATGTTGAAAGACCCGAAACACCCGATGATTCCAGGAACATCACTGAAGATGTATCCAGGCGCATCAATAGATGTATGTACACAACAGTGTATTTCTATTTTACATTGACTGTTCTATTTATTATAAATTACTTCGATTGCACATTGCACACTTAGATGGAGATGTACAGATTTTTACTCCTCAACCTGGTATGGATTCCAGTACACCCACAGAGGCCTCTGTTCTTTCTCACACCACCACTGACAGCTCCTCCCCTGGGTGACTCGCAGCATGAGGGCCTAGTTCTCGCCACAACCAAGGCATGCAGTTTCCCTGCCATTGGTCTTACCAATGAACCGGTGAACCAGACTTGCAGTATTCTACATTACCAATGTCCAACAGGGCCCAGTGATCACAATAAAAGCATCCAAGGCAACCATTCACACCATGCACCATCTTGGGACATCAACAGTACACAACAAGTCCAGGTGACAACACAACAGCAGTATACAATAAATCCAATAAAGCTCTGGAGCAACTCTCTGATTGGATAATCCTGCAGTACTTGATGTTCTTACATCCAGCAGTGTCTTGTGATCATAAAAATGATGTGAAGGATGAACAATTATACCTTTGATTGGACTCAGAGAGGCCGCTGTATTCAAGCTTGCCGCAATCTTACTGAAAGCCAATTACTCACACCAAGGTTTCATAAAACAGGAAGTGAATGAATGACTAGTTAATCTACTTGTAGTGGGAAAGGATGGGATCAGAAGCTTCCTGTTTGTCTTTAAACAACTGAAATATTGTAAAATAAAGATATTACTGACATGACCAAGCACTATTTAACATATGAAACAGGAGATTCATTTCTACTCTCCTACTGGGGCATATATAGCGACTTCCATGAGATTATTGGATTTGAATTAAAAGGAAGAGTTGGCCGTTTCTATTTCATTAATCCAGGCCCATGTAATGGGAACACCTTAATTGCAGGACAGGGTTCTGTAATGGAGGTTTCACACTTTATAAAGCAGAATTCAGGATATGTGTGGAAAAGAGGATATCTTGCTGGGATAGTCATCTAATTAGTCTGCCTGTGAATTTGAAACAGGTTAAACGAGATGGTTTCAGTTAAAGAAATAATACAGCTGATAGACTGTAAATGGTTCACTCAATTCTCACCAAAGTCTGTGGAAAAATCTGAATCCATTCCTGCTTTTAATAAGGAAGAGCATAAATTATATTAAATAAATAAAATAGAATGATATGGGAAATAATGATTAATATTAGTGACTTGCACTTTAGTCGACTAACCAAGGTCATTGGCTGGATGATTTTCTATTGTAAGGCTCTCTCTGTCAATGAGTTTTCAAAAGTGAAGTATTAGACCATAAGACCATAAGACAAAGGAGCAGAAATCGGCCATTCGGCCCATCGAATCTGCTCCGCCATTCCATCATGAGCTGATCCATTCTCCCATTCAGTCCCACTCCCCCGCCCTCTCACCATAACCTTTGATGCCCTGGCTACTCAGATACCTATCAATCTCTGCCTTAAATACACCCAATGACTTGGCCTCCACTGCCGCCCATAGCAACAAATTCCGTAGATCCACCACACTCTGGCTAAGAAAATTTCTTCGCATCTCCGTTCTGAATGGGCACCCTTCAATCCTTAAGTCATGCCCTCTCGTACTAGGCTCCCCCATCATGGGAAACAACTTTGCCACATCCACTCTGTCCATGCCTTTCAACATTTGAAATGTTTCTATGAGGTCTCCCCTCATTCTTCTAAACTCCATGGAATATAGTCCAAGAGCAGACAAACGTTCCTCATATGTTAACCCTCTCATTCCCGGAATCATTCTAGTGAATCTTCTCTGTACCCTCTCCAACGTCAGCACGTCCTTTCTTAAATAAGGAGACCAAAACTGCCAACAGTACTCCAAGTGAGGTCTCACCAGTGCCTTTAGAGCCTCAACATCACATCCCTGTTCCTATACTCTATTCCTCTAGAAATGAATGCCAACATTGCATTCGCCTTCTTCACCACCGACTCAATCTGGAGGTTAACCTTAAGGGTATCCTTTACGAGGACTCCCACGTCCCGTTGCATCTCAGAACATTGAATTCACTCCCCATTTAAATAATAGTCTGCCCGTTTATTTCTTCTGCCAAAGTGCATAACCATACACTTTCCAACATTGTATTTCATTTGTCACTTTTTTGCCCATTCTTCCAATCTATCCAAGTCTCTCTGCAGACTCTTTGTTTCCTCAGCATGACTGGCCCCTCCACCTATCTTTGTATCATCAGCAAACTTAGCCACAAAGCCATCTATTCCATAATCCAAATTGTTGATGTACAATGTAAAAAGAAGCGGCCCCATCAAGGACCCCTGTGGAACACCACTGGTAACCGGCAGCCAACCAGAATAGGATCCCTTTATTCCCACTCTCTCTCCTATCTTGTTAAGTAGCCTCATGTGTGGCACTTTGTCAAAGGCCTTCTGAAAATCCAAATATACAACATCCACTGCATCTCCCTTGTCTAGCCTACTGGTAATTTCCTCAAAAAATTGTAATATCTTTGTCAGGCAGGATTTTCCTTTAAGGAATCCGTGCTGAGTTCTGCCTATCTTGTCATATGCCTCCAGGTACTCTATAGCCTCATCCTTGACAATCGACTCCAACAACTTCCCAACCACCGATGTCAAGCTAACAGGTCTATAATTTCCTTTTTGCTTCCTTGCCCCCTTCTTAAATAGCAGAGTGACATTTGCAATCTTCCAGTCCTCCGGAACCATGCCAGAATCTATCGACTTTTGAAAGATCATCGCTAATGCCTCCGCAATCTCCACAGCTACTTCCTTCAGAGCATGAGGGTGCATTCCATCTGGTCCTGGAGATTTATCTACCTTTAGACTATTCAGCTTCCTGAGTACTTTCTCTGCCGTAATTGTGACTGCCACACTTCTCTTCCCTGCCACCCTTGAGTGTCCGGTATACTACTGATGTCTTCCTCAGTGAAGACTGGTGCAAAATACTTGTTCAGTTCCTTATCTCCCATTACAATTTCTCCAGCATCATTTTCTATCAGTCCTATATCTACTCTCACCTGTCTTTTACTCTTTATATACTTGAAAAAGCTTTCAGTATCCTCTTTGATATTATTTGCTAGCTTCCTTTCATAGTTCATCTTTTCCCTCTTAATGACCTTCTTAGTTTCCTTTTGTAAGCTTTTAAAAACTTCCCAGTCCTCTGTCTTCCCACTAATTTTTACTTCCTTGTATGCCCTCTCCTTAGCTTTAACTTTGGCTTTGACTTCTCTTGTCAGCCACGGTTGCATCCTTTTTCCATTCGAAAATTTCTTCTTTTTTGGAATATACCTGTCTTGCACCTTCCTCACTTCTTGCATAAACTCCAGCCACTGCTGCTCTGCCGTCCTTCCCGCCAGTGTCCCTTTCCAGTCAACTTTGGCCAGTTCCTCTCTCATGCCACTGTAATTTCCTTTACTCCACTGAAATACCGACACATCAGATTTCAGCTTCTCTTTTTCAAATTTCACAGTGAACTCAATCATGTTATGATCACTACCTCCTAAGGGTTCCTTCACCTCAATCTCTCTAATCACCTCCAGTTCATTACACAATACCCAATCCAGTTCAGCCGATCCCCTAGTGGGCTCAACAACAAGCTGTTCTAAAAAGCCATCTTGCAGACATTCTACAAATTCTCTCTCTTGAGATCCAGTGCCGACCTGTTTTTCCCAATCTACTGGCATGTTTAAATTCCCCATAATTATCATAACACTGCCCTTCTGACAAACCTTTTCTATTTCTTGTTGTAATTTGTAGTCCATATCACTGCAGCTGTTTGTAGGCCTGTATATAAGTGCCATCAGGGTCCTTTTATCCCTGCGATTTCTTAGCTCAACCCATAAAGATTCTGCACCTTCTGATCCTATGTCACCTCTTTCTAATGACTTAATGTCATTTCTTACCAATAAGGCCACGCCACCCCCTCTGCCTACCTTCCTATCCTTCCGATATACCGTGTATCCTTGGATGTTCAGCTCCCAGAGACATGCATCCTTTAGCCACGTCTCAGTGATGGCCACAATATCACACCTGCCAATCTGTAGCTGTACGACAAGATCATCCACCTTATTCCTTATGCTGCGTGCATTTAAGTATAACACCTTAAGACCAGTATTTGGTACTTTTCACTTTGATTTCACTGCAACTTTATTGCACTGCAACTCATCCCAATGGCTACAAACTTGCCCCATCACCTGCCTGTCTTTCCTGACATCTTTGCTGCTCACTATCTTGGATTTATTTCTGTTTTCCCCTTCCTCCACTCTATCATTCTCTTTCCCATCCCCCTGCCAAATTAGTTTAAACCCTCCCTAACAGCTCTATTAAACCTTCCCACCAGGATATTGGTCCCCTTCGGGTTCAGGTGTAATCTATCCATTTTGAACAGGTCATACTTCCCCCAGAAGAGATCCCAATAATCCAAGAATCTGAAGCCCTGCTCCCTGCACCAGTCTCTCAGCCACGCATTCATCTGCCTGATCCTACTATTCTTGCCCTCGCTGGCACGTGGCACAGGTAGCAATCCTGAGATTAGAGTACACAGGTGCCTACAGGTGCACTTCATTGCTAGCTTGTTAATGTTTGTCCATCGAAGTCTCAATACCAATTGCAGAATTGTTAAGAAGGTGCAAGCCACGACTAGTGTAAGAAAATAAAAACAAAATCCAGGTGGAGTTAACTTGTGAACATTTGAGAACATCCATATTTATCGCAGAACTCACTTGGTTTGGCAAGTCTAAGTTTACCAAAGGGGTCACTTATCTCCTCCATTCAGGAGCAATTAAGGAAGGACTTTTAATTGCCCACAACGTCAGCATTCCATGAATAGAAAGAAAATATATTGACCTCTACTCAAGGATTGGGGTACAAAGGGCAATGTATACCCACCTGAAGGAGAAGCCTACGATTAGGAAAATCACAGAGATGAACATGATAGTTGCAACAATGAATTAATTTGTATGATGTTAATAAGGATTTACAATAACATGAAAATGGTGAAGAATTAATAGAGCAATTTCCTCTTTGCATTTCTGGCACGCTGCCTTCTCATCAGGAGCATATATTGAAAACCGTTCAGTGTGTGAATGTGTTAACTCTACCTTGAACAATCTACAGGGGTCGAGGAAGAAAGAACATTAGATCCTTCCACTATGCTTAGGAAGTTGCTTTTGAAAGCACTTCATGTCCTCAAGAAATATTGGATGATTCATTCAGGTAATTTTATTTCTGTGAATGCAAGGAAGTTTAACAAGAGTTCAGCCAAGTATAACAAAGGGACGTATTTCATTGATTTGATTCTAACATTTGCTTAAAACATTGAGAAAGATAATGAAATTGTACAAGGCAGCAATGGGCAAACCATCAACTTCCTATATCACGTTCTAGCCAGCTTACTCCAGCAATTGTTCCACAAAAAAAAACAGGTGGTAGGAGAATTCCACATTTAGGGTAAATGTTACAATCTACTGCTAGTGCTTTGCAGAGTTTAAGGACTTTATTTTCCTGATCCTGTCTCTGCAGCTTTGAGGCTGCACTTTTAATCATTTAAACCCTTGGTTAGATGCCTAACAGCAGGAATCTTGCCAGTGGCCAACAAGCATGTGTCGTGAAATTTGTTAACTTAGCAGCAGCAGTTCAATGCAATACATGATAATGTGGAAAGAAGAAAATAAATAAATTGGTTTCAGTAAGTATATATGTGTACATTGAACAGATTAAAAATAGAGCAAAAACAGAAATAATGTATGTTTAAAAAAAGTGAGGTAGTGTTTATGGTTTCATGGCCATTTAGGAATCAGATGGCAGAGGGGAAGAAGCTGTTCTTGACTCGTTGAGTGTGTGCCTTTAGGCTTCTGTACTTCCTTTCTGACGGTAACAGTGAGAAGCAGGCATGCCCTGGGTGATGGGGGTCCTTAATAATGGATGTCACCTTTCTGGGGCACCACTCCTTGCAGATGTCTTGGATACTACGGAGGCTGGTACCCAAGATGGAGCTGACTAATTTTAAGACTTTTTGTAGCTTTTGTCGTTCCTGTGCAGTAGCACCCCCGACTCCCCTCACCAGACGGTGATGCAGCCTGCCAGAATGCTCTCCACCATATATCTATAGAAGTTTTCGAGTGTTTTAGTTGACATACCGAATCTCTTTAAATTCCTAATGAAATATAGCCACTGAAAGCCTCAGCTAAGCCTATGGTCTCCTACTTGGTTATTTGAATGCTGTTGGCCAATTACTCCTCCATTTATCTGGAGCCTTTCTTGTCACTCCCCATGAACCTGCAGACCAGAGCAAAAACAATCAAAAATGGGTTCCTGGCCCCTCTTCTCTGTATGTTTCCTTTACTGAGGGAGCTGTGAATAGCATCTCTAGCAGTGGCTAAAGCAGGTAACGCAGGCCACTTTTGAAGGCAGGATTATGGTGTGCTTCCTAGTTTCAGTCTCTTCTACCACCAAACCTATCTGATTTGTGTTATTATTAAAGTAAAATACACGTTTTTTCCTATAAAGTCAATCAATATATTGGTGAGTATGTTTTTTCTGGTTATCCTGAGAAGACTTGCATTTCTTTATTGGAAAGTTTCATCAATATTACAAAATGAAAGCATTGCAGGTGATGAAAATTGGAAATTAAAAAAAAGCTTGGTAGAGGTACTCAGCTCATCATGATATACCTGTGGTGAGAAAGCAACAGGGTTTATGTTGCAGGTCAAAGGCTCTTGATAGTTCTTCTGAAAGGTCACTAATTGAAACATGATTTGTTCTCTACAAATGCTGTTGATGTCAGTAAAAATCAGCAATAACATCTCCTTGTGACAAGTGTTATGCACAGTTCAAGAATGCACAATTAGCTCCAATATTCTATTTTCTGTACCCTCATGATTATGTGGCTAGGGACAGCTCAAACATTGTTCATAAATTTGCTAATGTTGTTGAAAGAACCTCAAATGGTAACAAGGAGGCTTACAGAAGCGAGATATCAACCGGTTGAGTGGTGTTGCAGCAACAACCGTGCACTTTTAACCCTCAGGTTCTGTTGGCTGTGTAAGTCTGGGGAAGACAATCTCTGGCCCCACCAAATGAATGAAGCTGAGGTGCAAAACCTCCTGTTTATGTGGATCCTGTGTGATGTGTCACCCTGTTACAAATCAGTATCTCGAAATAACAGACAGTACATCACATGCAATTCAAATATTTAGCTTTATAATTCTTAATTTGACCAAAGGGTTAGTAAAGCAAAGCAAAAAGAAAATGGCCCATTTTAATGAAACAGTCTAATGTACACAAGTCGGGGCTCACGGTTTCAGTTCCGCTAGTCCTCCATCGATTTCCCCAGGCTTCGTCGACTCCCGGCCCCACTCCAAGTCCACTCCTTTCAGGTGTCTATGGCCTTGCCATTCTGGCATCTTCTCTGCCCATCTTCCGCTGAACCCAGATCACCTCGGTCTCAGGCACACAGCAAGAAAAAACACTCCCTTCATTGGATGCCGCACATTCCAAAGCTCCCGTTATCTCTCGCCATAATGCAAACACTGCTGCTACAGAAAAACTATTACATTAGCAGTGAAACTTTTCCCAGGGTGTTACACACTCAACATCAGCAAGACCAAGGAATTGATTGTGCACTTCTGGTAGGGGAAGGCAGGAAAACACACAACAATCCTCATTGAGGTATCATCAGTGGGAAGAGTGAGCAGTTTCAAATTCTTGGGCATCGACACCTTAAAGGATCTATCCTGGTCCCAAAACATTGATGCAATCACAAAGAAGGCACACCAGCAACTGTTGTCACTTTGTTTGGATATGGCCCAAGTACGGAGATAGAGATACTGAAGGGGGTCAATAGTTCACAGACTTTAATGTGAGTAAGGTTTTAACAATTAATGCTAGACCAAACCAGGTCATTAATTAGAACTCTCAAATGGAAATGGAATATCTAAATATAAATAAATAATGCCCGTCTTCAGCGTCAGCTGACTTGACAGTCCACTTTCTCAGGCAAGGACAAATGAAAGCAGGCAGCGTAACATTGCTGTGCTTTGCTGCAGTCTTTACAAGCACTACAATGAAAAGAGTGGAGTTAAGGGAATTTCTTTACTCAGAGAGTGGAATGAGTTTCCAGCAGAAGTGGTTGAGGCAGGTTCGATGTTGTTGTTTGAAGTTAAATTGGATAGCTATATGGACAGGAAAGGAATGAAGGGTTATGGGCTGAGTGCAGGTCGGTGGGACTAGGTGAGAATAAGAGTTCGGCACGGACTAGAAGGGCCAAGATGGCCTGTTTCCGTGCTGTAATGGTTATATGGTTACATAAATACCGCCATACTAGAATAATAACTAGTTGACACGTGCATATTCACGAGGGCATTCACTGTGCTGCTGAGTCTGTGGTTGTGACAGCTGTACTTCATTAGGAATTTAAGGAGATTTGGTATGCCTTCAGAGAATCTTGCAGATTTCTAGAGTTGGGTATCTCCAATGTGTTGGATTGCAAGAGGCTGCATACATTTGTGGACTCAGCCAGATCCACTATAGCCACAAGCCTCCCTACTGTCAAGGACATCTTCACAGGCAGTGCCTCAAGAAGGTGGAATACATCATTAAGGACCCTCACTATCTGAGTCATGCCCTCTTGTAATTACTACCATCAGAGAAGAGGTACAGGAGCCTCAAGACTCACATTCAGCATTTTAGGATTATCTTCCCTGTCAACATAAGATTTCTAAATGGTCTATGAACATTGTCTCACTAACGCAAACACGAGGAAATCTGCAGATACTGGAATTTCAAGCAATACACATAAAAATTGCTGGTGGAACACAGCAGGCCAGGCAGCATCTATAGGAAGAGGTACAGTCGATGTTTTGGGCCAAAGCCCTTCGTCAGGACTAACTGAAAGAAGAGCTAGTAAGAGATTTGAAAGTGGGAGGGGGAGGGGGAGATCTGAAATGATAGGAGAAGACAGGAGGGGGAGGGATGGAGCTACGAGCTGGAAGGTTGATTGTGGGGGCTACCCACACTCAGCTGAAGCCACATTCAGGTTGGAGGAAGGTGAAGCCACACTCAGGTTGGAGGAACAACACCTTATATTCCGTTTGGGTAGCCTCCAACCTGATGGCATGAACATTGACTTCTCTAACTTCCGTTAATGCCCCACCTCCCCTTCGTACCCCATCCGCTATTTATTTATTTATTTATTATTAATTTTTTTCTCTCTTTCCTTTTTCTCCCTCTGTCCCTCTCACTATACCTCTTGCCCATCCTCTGGGCTTCCCCCTCCCCCTTTCTTTCTCCCTGGGCCTCCTTTCCCATGATCCTCTCATATCCCTTTTACCAATCACCTGTCCAGCTCTTGGCTCCACCCCTCCCCCTCCTGTCTTCTCCTGTCATTTCGGATCTCCCCTCCCCCTCCCACTTTCAAATCTCTTACTAACTCTTCCTTCAGTTAGTCCTGACAAAGGGTCTCGGCCCGAAACGTCGACTGTACTTCTTCCTATAGATGCTGCCTGGCCTGCTGCATTCACCAGCAACTTTTACGTGTGTTGCTATCTCACTAGTCCTCTTTTGCACTATTTATTTATTTATTGTAACTTATATAATTTTTATATCTTGTATGGTACTGCTGCTGCAAAACAACAATTTTTTTGATGTATGTCAAAGATAAAAAACCTGATTCTGAACCTGACTTGCTAATTTCACAGTAAATATAAAAGATCCTGTGAGATAAGGCTACATAGAGTCGGGGTAATGTATTAGCATGGATCGAGGATTCATTAACCAATAGAAGCAGAGAACTAGAATCATTATTTATTTCCTGGTTGGCAGTCAGCTGTGAGCAGAGTGCCATAGGGGTCAATGCTGGATGTGCAACTGTCAACAACATACTGATTTGGAAGAGGAGACTAAGTGTAGCAAATCCAAGTTTGCTGATGACATTAAACTAAGTGGAAAAGCAAATTGTGCAGAGGATGTGGACAGCCTTCAGTGAGATATAGATAGATTAAGTGAGTGAGCGAGGATCTGGCTGATCAAATACAATGGTGGTAAATGTGAAGTCATAGACTTTGGAAGGAAAAATAGAAGATCAGATTATTATTTAAATGGTGAAAGATGGAATTGGGAAGTGCTTGTGCATGAACTACAAAAGTTGGTTTGTAGGTGCAACAGGTTATCAAGAAGACCAAGGTTGGCCTTCATTGCTAGAAGGATTGAATTTCAAATCAGGGAGGTTATGCTGCAACTTTACAGGGTGCTGGTGAGGCCGCACCTGCGTGCAGTTCTGGTCTCTTTATTTGGGGAAAGATATACTGGCTTTGGAGGCATTGTAGAGGAGATCCATTAAACTGATTCTCGAGATCTCAAGATGAGGTTGTTAGCCTTTGAGGAGAGATAAATTTACCTGGGACTATACTCACTGGAATTCAGAAGAATGCGTAGAGGCTAATTCTAACCAAACCAAATTGCTGCTGCTGGCAACTCACATGGATTTGTTATTTGCTTCAATAATGATTGTTTCAAAAGTCGAGGATATGTATTCGATCCTCATTAGCAATTAGCAAATATACAATCTTGAATCAGAATCAGGTTTATTATCACCGGCACATCTAAAGTGAAATTAAGTGTAATTGAGCATTCAATAAAAGGTACAGCATCTGTCAGCTCCCAGCTGCATACCACACAGAACAAAGCACAAATACGTAACTTATTTATTTCATTTTTGCCACACTCCCACTCGTGTGATTAGTTACCATAATAAACATAATAAACACAGAACACAGAGTACAATGCAGATAGAGAACAGATGCATGGCTCCTGCAGAATGGGAGGGGATCTTATAGAAACCTATAAAATTAGAAAGGGATAGATAAAATAGAGGCAGGAAAGTTATTTTCACTAGTAATTGAGACTAGAACTAGGGAACATACCCTCAAGATTTGGATAAATAGATTTAAAAACAGAGATGAGGAGAAACTGCATTTCCCAGAGAATAGTAAATCTGTGGAGTTCTTTGGGAAGCAGTAGAGGCTACCTCATTAAATATATTTAAGGCACAGTTAGATAGATCCACAAACAGATCAGTCATGCGCTTATTGAATGGGAGAGCAGGATTGACAAGCCAGATGGTATACTGCTGTTCCTGTGTCTTATGGTCTTAAAACCCACAGCAGGTCCCAGAGTACAGGAGTGCCTTGTGATCAAGACCAGACTCTTTGGATCAAGAAGGACTTGATCCCAAAGGATTGTTTCAGAAAAACTCATACGTAATGTAGCATGTTTTCTATGAAGTGTGTGACTATGACTATTTTCAACAAGAGTTGGTAACTATTGAACCAAATTGGCAAAACAATTAGAAATTTGTACAGTGGAAGGAACATGATGGACAAGCATGGGGCACTATGAGCCTTGAGCCAGCTGTGACATTTGGCTGTGTGTGATTTGCAACTTATCTCCATTTTATGTTCCTTCACTGTCTAGCTCTCCCTAAAATACATCTATTAATGAATATCCTGGGAATTCTATTTATTCCACCATCCACAACTTTTCGTCTCACTGTAAAGGATACAAGGTGCCAGCAAATCTTTCTGCTTCCTGATTTGCTTCCTGAATTGTCTGCACACATTATAAACTACTTTTACATCATTGTTAAGTATGTAAAATTTGGAGAAATATGTACTGGATATGACTTTCATCTGTCTACTTATGTTAAGATGCAGAAGTCATCAAGAAATCAGTTGCATCCTATGGTGCTTAATACATAATTGCGGTTGGATAAAAATCTGTCCTGGGGACCAACCAACACCCAGCATAGAAATTGACCTCTTTAGTGTTGTGTCGTATTTCCATTCAGTTTTACTTGTTGGAAAAAGATCATAAACCTTCTATCCTAGACTCTTTTCTGTCTTTTGGAATATGTAATCTAAAAACAGTATAGAACCGAAGATAAAAGGTTTATTAATTGAATAATAAAGAAAAGTAACATTATGCTATTTAGAGCATGAAGTGATCTTGCTCTAGATGTGGCCAGTGACTGCAGATGATATTTTAGTTTATTTCTGATATTCTCTTCTTGGGATTTTGTAGGATTCTTAATGTGTATATCATAAAGTCATGAAATTATTTGTGAGACATTTATCTTTTCCCCAATTACATGCTGGGTCAAGGCTGAGTATCCACAGCACCCCTCTTCTGTTTGGTGTCACCTGTTGGATCATGTTCTTTCTGATTATTTGGTTGTTTCTCCTTTATTTCACTTTCTCTTACTTTCTGATTTAGGTCTCTGACAATCCAATCCTGTATTTTCAGATATGCTTTTAACTTGATTGATGATCTGACATTGAGAAAGCCAACATAAATAAGCTCTACATGGAGCGGAAGAATTCAAATTTCCTACCATAATGGAAAACGTCAATCTGGATGTTTCTCTATAAAGCACATTATGCAATAAAATAATCTCATTTGTTTCAGCAGTGCTGGTGCCTGACTGATTGTAAACTTGGGTCTTTGCTAAAATTGCAAACCAATGGACAAATATTTCCTTAGCTACCTAGGTAAAAGATGAACAATTCTCCAGTAACACACCTTCTCACTTTACAGCCATTTGTGTTCCTGTTAGATCATGTTTATTGTTAATCTCTCCCACAAAAACTCAACTACTTGGCTTACAGGTACATTCTATTTATTGTGGAGTGATCACAGTCATTTCGTGCTTAGTTTAAGAAGGACAGGGACAACATTCATGCTTAGACCAATCGTGGTAAATAACACTCTTGCCACACAGTTGCTGGGCAATGAATATTTTCTACAAGTAAGAGTCCAATACATTCCCTTATTATTCAGTAGTGTTATCATTGACAGATTTGCCCATGATCAACACTGAGGAATCATTGACCAGAAATGTAACTACTGAAATAAGAAAGCTACGAAAATAGGTCAGAGGCTGGGCATTCTGTGATAACTAGCTCACTGCCTATTGACTCACTGCACTTTTGCTATCATTAAGGCACAGAACAGAATTGTCCTCTGTTTGTTTCAGCGAGGAAGATCCAACAATATTCAAAATCGTAATGTCATTCAGAGCAAAGCATTTTGTTTGAAAAGCCTCTCCCCCCAACACTCACCACATCAGTAAATCTAGTAACAGTGTCAATAGTATCTAGTATCAGTAAATGCAAGGCCATCTATAAGATGCACTGCAGCAACTCAATACCACCAAGACCACCCCCAGACCTGCAACTTCTGTCCACCTGGAAGAGGCAGTGGGAAACTAGGAACACTGCAATCCTTAAGCATTCTTCCAGACAACACACCATCTTGAATTGGAAATAAAACTTCATTCCACCACTATTGCTGCTTTGAAATCTGGGATCTCTGTCTTACAACATCCCTTCATGGATTGCTGAGATTCAAGACTGGGGCATACTATCACCTTCTCCAGGGCAAGTAAAAATGTCAACTGATGTTGCTCCTGACGATGACTTCACATCATGTGAAAGAATGATCTAATTAAAAAAACAGAGCAAGGATGGAATGCTAGAGACTATAAGCTTTTAATCAAGCAATTTTGACATAAGAAAAGGTAAATATTTCTTTTATGGTGAGGCATCTTACATCCAAAGAAAAATTAATATCAAATGGCACTTTTGGATCGATCTGAGATATAACTACCTGCAGCTGTATTGATTTAATTTGGACATTTGGCTCATTCTGAGTCTTGAGCTGGTGCATTACCTCATGGACGGTAGGGATAGCTCTGATTACTATCAGCCTAATAGAAGATTGCACATAATGCCTGTCAATCACATTGCCACTTTATCGTGATTGAGAGTATAAAAGAGTATGCATGAATGTGCAGTCTAGATTCCTGCCCTAAACCAAGCCCAGTGCCTGAGAGGGATTTTGTAAAAGGCTGAAGATGCAAGAGTTACAAGCAGTCAGCAGACAGAGTGAGGGAAAGGGAAGGAGCTGGAAGGGGACTTAAAAAGGAACATGGTTTGTGAAATTGACAAAAGCCCCAAGGCTCTTAGAGGCTGCATTGCCAATTACGACCAAGAAATTCATCGAGAGCGATAGTAAGTCAGCCATGATCAAATGTTGGAGCAGATTGAATAGGTTGGATGGTCTAATTCTGATTCTGTGTCTTATGGTTTTATGGTAATGGCCATTGAACTATGCAGAGGATGGTTGTGTAGGAAAAGAAAACTGCCTGAGAGACATGAGTTGGGAACTGGTGGGAGACCAAAGAGAGGAGACAAGTAGTCACATGCTGTGTTAAGTTTCTTACACAGGGCTAGCATTCGCCTCTTAAAATCACACTGCTGCAGGACTATTAAACTTAGTTGATCTGAAAGTGGTCTACATCATGCAGGTTTTTAGAAGCAGATTGTATGAGGGTGGCATGAATATGCTTTTTCTTCTGGGGGAAGTGTAATTCTTGATTGAAAATGAACAGTTGCATTTCTAAAGTGGCGCAATTTGACTTGAAAATAATGGACTGCTGTTCAATTGCCAACAGAAATTAACAGCTAGTGACTGCTAGTGGAAATTTACAGTGGCTGTTTCACCTACCAACCCACATGTTTTGGGGATGTGGGAGAAAACCAGAGCAAGCGAGGAAATCTCAGCTCCATGCTCTCAGGAAAGGGAAGTAAACTCAAACTGGATGAGGAGGCTTTACAAGCCCTGGATGGATGTGTAGTGAGATGGAGACATTGAGGGGAAGCGATGCTGCAGGCTGGTGCTTAACCAACAGCATCCCAGGACAAATGTCATTTCTGATACAGCTAATGAGGAAAGGTTACAAAAAAGAAGCAACTGATGGGCAGCCTGCAACCTCAGGCATCTTATTCTCACCCAGCTACAATCACCCTCACCCCACTGTCAACTCAGTGACATACAAAAAAAAAATTGTCTGGGAACATTAATTCAGCACCAGTCTACCACAGTAAAGCAAAATTGTGGAAAAGAGATTGGAAAGAATTGTAAGGAAAGATTCATCTCTCCCTTGGTAGGTAAAAATAGTTGCTGCCAACCGCAGAAAAGCAGGAGCCAAGATCTCAAAATCCCACATAAGTAAGCCAAAGTCTAAGGTCTGGTTACACAGATCACAAGGAAGTGAAAGTGATAGCCAGTAATTGCAATCCCTGTGACCCTTCACCTTTCACCCATGAACCACCATCTTAGTTAATACCATCAGCTCTGCAAAATGGATGATTTGCAATGAAAGCAGATTATTTGTTATGTAAGGAACATCAGGGATTCTGCTTCACTCAAATATGGTGGAGTGGGTCTGGAGAGATGAATCACTGGGATCTGTTTCCGGGCCAGAATTTTAATGCCAAGTTCTTCTGACTAATTTTGTTTCTCAAATCAGCCCCCACATTATTTGGAAATAAATGCATTTATTGTTAAATTCTGGATATGCATGTTATATGTTAAAAATTTCCTATAGATGTTTTCCTGGTGTCCCCTGGTTGTCTGGCACTCATTTAACAGAAAAAAAAATTGTCCAAATGGCAATTCATTCAAGTTATTGGCTCAACTTGCCTAACGAATTTTCATTGACTTCAGCTAACTATTATATCTCAGAAGAGAGCACAATGACACTGTGTTTCAGTGCCAGTCAGTTCTGCACAGTTGGACCAGTAGGGCTATGAAGGAAATCAATTTTTAACTTTTTACTTCATAAATCACTTCTGGCAATAGAGACATTCAGAGCAAAGTGACACAGGAAGGTGAAGATCTGGGTGAACGCTGAGCTGTGTATTTGAACTAGGTGTGTCATCTTCCTCAGCTAATCTTTATCTCTTGATTGCTTCATATTTTAGTTATATAAGTAGGAAAATTGCTATCTGCATGGCTAATTGTTCTTATTGGATCATTATTCTTGCCATGCTTTCCAACCTTGCCTTCCATCGACTAATGCACAGCCCATGCAGCCAATCACCCTGTGCAGCCTCATCTGGCACTTCCAGATGCCCCTGCATGTTTTCCTATTTAAAATATTTATCCTGTTTCCATGTAAAAGCTGCTTCTGAATCTGTATGTCCACCCCGTCAGACAGTTCTTTCCAAATCCCAACCACTTGCAGAGCAGGGAAGACTTCCCTTACAATATCTGATTCTCTTATAAGCACATTAAGTCCTATAGTTATCCCTCTCCAGCCATTGGACAGGCACATGTAGTATGGATTAAGAATGCTAAAATTAGAACAAATATCATCAATAGTTAGAAGGACAATCATCACAGAATGAGGGACATTGCAATGATGATATACATAAATCAGACAACATGTGACAATCTTGCCCTTTCTTTCATATTTGGTCTTCTATGTAGACACTTTTAACAGCTAGTCAATGAACAAATCTCAGAAAAGCCTTTTATCAAATTAATCTCACTGCTCTACAATCCAAAGCAACCTGAATTATTTTCACTAGCGTAAATAGATCATCTTGTGTTTTGAGACATGAGATTGTAAATCATGAGTATAGGTGATGGTCTCTGACAGGAGGAGCACAAGTATGGACTCCCACGTTAGCAATTGTCTTCCAACTGCAATAACATTCCTGAGCCACTTCCTAGATTGCCATATCATCAGATCATCCTCCAGGTAGGCTGTAGCTTCTGGTACGGCAGTTACTGAAAACTGGATAGACTTCACTTTGGGTTCAAACTGATCACTTTGTTGGTGTTCCGAAATCAGTAGGAAAGTTATTCCTGGTCTATGATATCAGCTACGATTAGATTGGAGAAGCTGATCCTTCCTTACTTTGGAACATGGAAAGATGAAAGGACATTTGATGGAGATATATAAGGTTATGGCAGGTTTAGAAAAGGCAAGTAGAAAAAAGATGTTCCCATTATCAGATGTCTCAATAACCGGGGACACAAATTTCAGGTGATGGGTAAAGTGGCATGAGGGGAAATTTTTCCTCAGTCAGAAAGTGGTTATGAGCTGGAAATTCAGTGTTTGTAGTGGACGATTGTGTGTTGGTGGAAGTGATCAGTGGTTTCACAAGGGAATTGGTGAAGCCTTCATGAGAAACATTTGCAGTTATGAGGAAATTGGGATGGAGAAAGGGAACAAAGAATTTCTCTACTTAGAGTTGGCACATATTTAATGGGCTGAGTGATCTCCTTTTCTGTTGTATAAGCTCTATAATCCTATGATAGATTAGTTCTTATAAATGCCTTGTTGTTTTCTAAATATTGGTGTCATTTTTCTAATCTTCTTTCTAAATACATCCCATTTAATTGATAATATAAAAAGGAAATAATTATTGATACGAATAAAATGCTTTATTCAGCCAATTCTATGTATATTCATAAACCACAATTTTTAATGTAATGCTCTATTAATACACAACTATTACTCATTTACATAGCATTTCATCACAATGAAATATATGGAATGATTGCAGAAACTGAATTAATTCAGAAAGGCACTGGTTTGTTTTGTTGACAAACTAGGTCTCTGTTGTAATTCTGGAAAAGGAAATCAGCATTCAGCAATAGGGTTTGAAAAGACCATGTAAATTTTTTCCTATTACTGACTCACAGTGTCTTTCTAACCACCTGGGAGAAGAATTGGCCAGTTGCCTGGAGCAGATGATCTAGGCTCACATTCCAGCATAGCCTTGGACTGCTGAGTTGATGCCAAGATCCCATCTGGTTTGCTGGTAATCTGGATAGAGATTTAGCATGGTTGTTTCTGCTTTTCAATGATCTGGGTAAATTAGTGTTCTGCATGACAGCTACACAGAGCAAAGGTTGAACCAGAGAACAATCATAAACATTTGTGGCTGAATGTCCACAATTTCCCCCAACATCTGTCCCCACATAGTTCTGGTGTGTGTTCCCAGATTTTTATTCTTTATCCTATTGATGCTTGTGCAGTCTCCTTTCAAATACAAGTCAAAATTATGAGGTTTGGGGTTGGATACGAGTGGTATTAGTCTCAGCTCCCATGTCCATGCATTGAATGGGAGAACCATCAGAGGAATAGCTGAGAAATGCTGCTCATAGATTAGCAGACATTAATTGGGATTTGGTTAACAGACAGAAAAAAAATGTGACCACAGATGAATCTTCCTCGTGTCAGTATGATATGACCGATGAGATGCCATAGGGATCAGAGCTTGAGCCCGTCTAACCATGATCAGCGACGTATCCAAGGGGAACAAACGTCATATTTCTAAATTTGATGATGATACAAAACTAGGTGGAATTGGGAATAGGGATGAAGATGCAAAGAGGCTTCAAGGTGATAACGACCAGTTGCAAGATTGTGAGAAAATGGTAGATGGAATACAATGTGAAAAATGAGGTCATCCACTTTTGTGCCCAAAACAAAAACGCGGAGCATTTTTTAAATGTTGACAGGGTGGGAGATGTTTCAAAAAGACTTGGACATCCTTATACAAAAGTTACTGGAAACTAACATGTTGATTTAGCAAACAATTAGGGAGATAAATGATGTTATTACATAAAAGTTTGAGTACAAGCGTAAAGATTTCTTCTTGCAGTTATACTTGGGGTTTTAGATATTGAACCCAAAGCTTGTGTATAGTTTTAGTTTCCTTACCTAATAATAATAATAATAATAATAAATACTTTATTGATCCCAAGTGGGAAATTCATTTGTGCATATTTATCAGAGGAGGAGTGCAATGAAGATTCAGAAGACTGGTGCAACACAGGCAAAATGCTGAAGGAACTCAACAGGTCAGGTAGCGCCTATGGGAATGAACAAACAGTCGACATTGTGGATCAAGGTCCTTCATCAGGATTGAAAAGGAAAGGGGAAGGTGGCAGTCTTCAAGGAAATATTCATTTCCTTCGATACTCCCTGACCTGCTGAATTCCTCCAGCATATTGTACATGTTGCTCTGGATTTCTGCAGAATCTTCTGTGTTTCAGAAGACTGGTTCATGGTTGGTATCTTGTCTTATGAAGGGACACTGAGTAGACTGGGACTATATTATCTAGAATTTAAGAAAAAGGGGATTTGATCTCACTAAAATGTACTAACTTTTTACAGGGCTCTGCAGGGTGCTGTATGGAGAATGGTTCCCCTGGTTGAGAAGAACAGAAACAGGTTTGGTGGTGGGTGTGGGTGTTGCAGGAGGTGTGTGGGTGGGAGTGGGTCATGGTTTCTGAGTAAGAGATAGGTTGTTTAAGATTGGAATGAGGAGTAATTTCTTCATTCAGAGGATGGTGAATCTCTGGAATTCTCTGTTCTGGAGGGCTGTGAAAGCTCAGGTGTTGTTCATTCAAAGAAGTGCTTGATAGGTTTGTGGATGCTCAGGGAATCAAGGGATATGGGGTAGTGGAGGAAAATGGAACTGAGGTGAAAGATCTGCCTAGCTCTTGATGAATGGCAGAGCTATCTGGAAATAGCCTATTCTTGCTCTCTTTTCTTCTTCTCTTGCATGAAAACTAAAAGTCTTATCTGGTAATTCCTTTTTCATCCCCCGTGATCATTCTATGGTTTAGCTCCTTTTGCCACTTGTTCTGTGTCAAAATTAAACCACGACTGGGTTGTTGTTCAAGAAGGTCTGCAAATTATAAATAGGCTAAGCCATGAAAATTTGCGATCCTTGGTGCTGATTGAAATTCATACTAAGTGCTGTCTAGGGACTAGGTAACATTGATGAGGGAAGAGCTGTGGTTGTGGCGTATACAGATTTTAGTAAGGCATTTGATAAGGTTCCCCATGGCAAGTTCATTCAGAAAGGTATAGGATCTGTGGAAATTTGACCATGTGGGTTCAGAATTGGCTTGTCCATAGAAGGCAGAGAGTGGTTGTAGATGGAGTGTATTCTGCAATGGGAATGGTGACCAGTGATATTCTTTAAGGATCTGTTCTGGGGCCCCTGCTCTTCGTGATTTTTATAAATGACTTGGATGGGAAGTGGAAGGGTGGGTTAGTAAGTTTTGCAGATGACGCAAAGGTTGAAAGTATAGAAGGCTGCCATAGGTTACAAGACATTGATAGTATGCAGACCTGGGCTAAGAATTGGAAAATGAGTTCAATCTGGAAAAGTGTGAAGTGATTCTGTTTGGAATGTCAAATTTGAATGTAGAGTATAGGGTTAATGACAGGATTCTTAGCAGCGTGGAGGAACACTGTTCACCTCACTATGGGAAGATTGTGAAAGCTTTAGTGAGGATGCTGAGGAGATTTACCAGAATGATGCCTGGATTAAACAGCGTGTCTTATGAGGATAGGTTGGATGAGCTCAGGCTTTTCTCATTGGAGCGAGGAAGGATGAGAGGTAACTTGACAGAAATGTATAAGGTGATAAGAGGCATAGACCGAGTGGACAGCCAGAGACTTTTTCCCCAGAGTGGAAATGGCTGATACAGGGGTGCCTAATTTTAAGGTGTTTGGAGGAAGGTATAGGGGAGAATATCAGGGGCAGGTTTCTTTACACAGAGAGTGGTGAGTGCATGGAACGTTGCCAGGGGCAATGGTAGAAGCACATTATGGTCAGTTAAGGGACAATCAGGTGGGCAGCTAGATGATTGAAAAACTGGAGGACTATGTTATGTCTTTGCAACTACATATCAATTAAATAAAAGCACATACAAGGGAGATGGCCTTAACTGGTGTATTCATGACAGAGAGAGAGAGAAAGAGAGGGAGAGAGAGAGAGAGAGAGAGAGAGAGAGAGAGAGAGAGAGAGAGAGAGAGAGAGAGAGAGAGGGGGGGGAGATGGGGGGAGGGAGAGAGAGGGGGAGGGGGAGAGGGGGAGGGAGGAGGAGAGGGAGGGGGAGGGGGAGGGGGAGGGGGAGAGGGTATATATATCTCAATGTGCATGCGTCGTCAACAGATTAATACACCTCCATTGACACAGATCAATAAGCATGCATAGAAAACAGTCTATACATAGTGCTGGGGTGGGGGGGGGGAAGCAAGCAAGTCGGGTGGCTGACATGTGTCCGTCTTGTTGGATGCAGTTGACTCAGGGTGTTCTTCGGTTGCGTGTCCAGTATCTGGTCCACATGACGTCTCCATGTATGATCTCCAACATCTAGTATGTACATCAGTTGTCCAATTCTTGTAGCCATCCTACCGGGTGTCCACTTGACCTCTTTGTAATTGCTCACGAGGACTTCCTGTCCAATCTTGAATCTCCTTGCTGATTCACTTGGCAACTAGCTGAATTCTTTATTCTGCACTTTGCTCTGTGGGTCTGCGTGGGATCTCAGATTCCTGCTCATGAACAGCATTTCAGTAGGTGTTTGATTTGTGGTTGCATGAACAGAATTCCAATACTCAAAAAGGAAATTGTCCACCTTGTGCTATAGAGAAATTTCCTCCTTGTCCTTAGCTTTAATAGACTTCTTGAATGTTTGGATAAGTCTTTCAGCTAACCAATTCATTGCTGGGTGGTGAGGAGCTGATTTGAAGTGTCTGATGCCATTTTTCTTCATGAACAGTCTGAATTCTTCTGACATGTATTGTGGTCTGTTGTCACTCATAATTTGTTCTGGTATGCCACTTCTGGTGAAGATAGTCCTCAAGGCAGAGACAGTCTTTGCTGAGGTGGTTGACTTCATTGGTATAACCTCTGGCCACTTCAAATGAGCATCCCAAGCAATCAGAAACATGGCCTCCATAAATGGCCCAGCGAAGTCAATATGTATTCTTTGCCATGGTGATGATGGCCGCTCCCACAAGTGTAATGGTGCCTTCACGGTGCATTTTGAACTTTTTGGCATCCCGAACAGCTTTTGGCAAAACAACTTTTGTTTATCTATTCTTGGCCACCACACGTAGCTCTGGGTGAGATTCTTTATCTTGACTGTGTGTACCCAGGTGTCCTTCATGCAGATTCGCTAACACTCTGGGACGCAGTTTAGAGAGAACCAAAACATGAGATCCACACATCAGCCTTCTTTGACATACCGACAGTTGATCTTGTTTCACTGAGAACTCTGGAAACATAGGGTTACCATGAGCTGGCCATCCTTGCATGGTCATTTCTTAGACTTTTGATGTTGTCGGATCATTCCTAGTTTCCCTTTGTATTTCAGAACCTGTTTCCAGCAAGTGGTCCACCAATGCGGCGAGGATCACTTCTGCTGGGTCACAGTATGAAGACTTTTCTTCTTCGAATGCCTATAGTGGAAGACATAACAAACCATCAGCATTGCTGTGTTGACTGGTACCCTTGAGCACTATGTCATAAGAGTAGACTCCTAGGAATTTCTACTATAAGCCTACTGACTTTCACAGCTATCTGGACTATTCGTCTTCTCACCCTGTCTCTTGCAAAAACGCCATCCCCTTCTCGCAATTCCTCTGTCTCCGCCGCATCTGCTCTCAGGATGAGGCTTTTCATTCTAGGACGAGGGAGATGTATTCCTTTTTTAAAGAAAGGGGCTTCCCTTCCTCCACTATCAACTCTGCTCTTAAACGCATCTCCCCCATTTCACGTACATCTGCTCTCACTCCATCCTCCCGCCACCCCACTAGGAATAGGGTTCCCCTGGTCCTCACCTACCACCCCACCAGCCTCCGGGTCCAACATATTATTCTCCGTAACTTCCGCCACCTCCAACAGGATCCCACCACTAAGCACATCTTTCCCTCCCCCCCCCCCCCCGCATTCCGCAGGGATCGCTCCCTACACAACTCCCTTGTCCAGTCGTCCCCCCCATCCCTCCCCACTGATCTCCCTCCTGGCACTTATCCGTGTAATTGGAACAAGTGCTACACATGCCCTTACACTTCCTCCCTTACCACAATTCAGGGCCCCAAACAGTCCTTCCAGGTGAGGCAACACTTCACCTGTGAGTCGACTGGGGTGATATACTGCGTCCGGTGCTCCCGATGTGGCCTTTTATATATTGGCGAGACCCGACGCAGACTGGGAGACCACTTTGCTGAACATCTACGCTCTGTCTGCCAGAGAAAGCAGGATCTCCCAGTGGCCACACATTTTAATTCCACATCCCATTCCCATTCTGACATGTCCATCCACGGCCTCCTCTACTGTGAAGATGAAGCCACACTCAGGTTGGAGGAACAACACCTTATATTCCGTCTGGGTAGCCTCCAACCTGATGGCATGAACATCAACTTCTCTAACTTCCGCTAAGGCCCCACCTCCCCCTCGTACCCCATCTGTTACTTATTTTATGCACACATTCTTTCTTTCACTCTCCTTTTTCTCCCTCTGTCCCTCTGAATATACCTCTTGCCCATCCTCTGGGTTCACCCCACCCCCCCGTCTTTCTTCCCGGACCTCCTGTCCCATGATCCTCTCGTATCCCCTTTTGCCAATCACCTGTCCAGCTCTTGGCTCTATCCCTCCTCCTCCCGTCTTCTCCTATCATTTTGGATCTCCCCCTCCCCCTCCAACTTTCAAATCCCTTACTCACTCTTCCTTCAGTTAGTCCTGACGAAGGGTCTCGGTCTGAAACGTCGACTGCACCTCTTCCTAGAGATGCTGCCTGGCCTGCTGCGTTCACCAGCAACTTTGATGTGTGTTCCTAGGAATAGTGCCCAACATTGTAACCGGGTAGCAATCATCACTGGAATTCTCTTCCTGAGACTGAAAATGGACACAAGGGGCCGGTAATCTGTCACTAGTGTAAACTTTTGTCTGTAGAGGTAGTAGTGGAACTTCTTTATTCCTCATACTAGACAAAGGGCCTCTACATTGATCTGTGCGTAGTTGCGTTCTGCACTCATTAATGATCTTGAAGCAAATACAATCGAATGTCCAGATCCATCTTTCATAATGTGTGACAAAATGTCTGCAATGCCATAAGGGGATGCATCACACTCCAGTCTGAAGAGCAACAATAGGTCATAATGGGTGAGTAGTTCATCGGATGTCATTAGTCTTTTTATTTCCTTGAATGCTCTTTCACATCTTTCTGACCATTCCCACTTTGCCCTTGTATGCAACATCATGTTCAATGGGTGTACCACTATGCACCAGTGAGAAACTGGTGGTAGGAGTTTACAAGGCCCAAGTATGACCTGAGTTGTGACACATTTTATGGTTTGGGTGCTTATGGCACTGCTTCAATCTTCTCTTGTGACTTATGTAGGCCATGCTTGTCAATGACATGTCCACAATATGAGATTTCATTCTTGAAAAACTCACATTCTCTCTCTTTGCACGCAGGCCATACTCAATCAACCTGGTAAGCACTTTACAAAGGTGCTGGAGGTGACCTTTATCTTCTTGCCAGTCACGATGATGTCATCTCAAGGTAACATTGTGTTCCTGAGATATCTTGGAACACTTGGTCCATTGCTCGTTATCACCACAGTTTGGATATGGCCCAGTGCAGAGCGAGAGATACTGAAGCAGGTTGATAGTTCACAGACTTTAATACGAACAGTGTTAAAGGGAAAATAAAACAGTAGACGCTAGGCCAAACAGGGCCGTTATCGAAGAGTCTCAAAGGAAAATGAAGCCTGCTGCTGAAAAGAACATCAAAACATTGAATGAATACCATTAGTCTTCAGAGCCAGTTGATTTGAAAGTCCAATACCTCAGGGAAGACCAAATAGAAAACAGCAGCGAAGCATTGCTATGCTTTGTCCAAGTCTCGACAAGCTCTACAACGACAAGAATGGAGTTAAATACTATCATGATTAAATAATAATTACCTGACACGTGCAAATTCACAAACACAATTGCTGTATCTACTACGCTGCCAAATCCGTGGCTGTGACACTTGTTGCCAAATTGCGGAGCTGATGCGATGCCACAGATGAGAAGATTATGCTGGAACAGTCCCTTATGAGTGTTGATTGTGAGGAACTTCTTGCTTGACTCCTCAATCTCCATTTGCAGATAAGCTTGTGACAAGTCAATATTTGAAAATCTCTCCCTGCCTACCAAAGATGCAAAAATGTCTTCTATTTGTGGGAGGGGATACTGCACAGTATGCAGCACCGGGCTGATGCTCACTTTGAAATCCCCACATATGTGCATGGCTCTGGCTTTACCTTTCTTGATCACCAGGACAATGGGCGCGGCCCAATCACTCCACTCAACCTTGGAGAGAATTCCAGTCACCTCCAAGCTCTGCAGTTCAGCATCCACTTTAGGACGTAGTGTGTAAGGCACTGGATGCACTTTGTGGAATCTTGGTGTTGCTGTTTTATCCAGTTCAATTTTGCCCTTCATGCCTTTGAGTTTACCAAACCCCTCTCAAACCTCCTCTCAAACCCCTTCTCATTAGCATTAAGAAGCTGTGCCAATCTTTGGTTAGTGCTATCATTTGGGCTACCATTGCCTGTTGATGCCATACTGAGAGCTTTGAGTGAGTGCCAGTCTAGTTGGATTTTTTCTCAATCATTTACATCCAAAAAGTGCTGGCCCTCCACTTTTCAATACATAAAGATCTAACTGCTGTGTTCGGCCTTCATACATCACATTCACACTCAGTTTGCCTTTGGGAGACACTGTTTTGCCTGTGTAGATCTTTAGCATCACTGATGGTAGCTTTGAGAACAGTCTGTTGTAGTCAGCCTCAGGAATTATGGACAAAGCTGACCCTCTATCCCAGTGTTCCCCAGCCACTGGGCCGTGGACTGGTACCGGGCTGCAAAGCATGTGCTACCGGGCCACGAGGAAACGATATGAGTCAACTGCACCTTTCCTCATTCCCTGTCACGCCCACTGTTGAACTTGAACGCATGCGAGGTCATTACCCACGTGAGGACATCAGTCGGTCATTAACCTATAACTACCGGATGAGTGAAAAATAAACATCGCTTGAGAATTACTTTGGAAGAGATGGTAGGGGACATAAAAGGCCAAACGATGATAATAACACAGAGGCAGCTGGGGCCAAGACTGCAAAAAAAAAGAAAGCTTCCTTCAGCAGATAATACGACGAGTAGTATATAAAATATGGCTTTATTGCGACTGGTGACTCGCATGCTCCAAGCCCCCTGTGTGTGATATGTGGAGACAAGCTGTCTAATGAGGCAATGAAGCTCTCAAAACTGCTTCGGCACCTTGAGTCCAAGCACCCTGCACTGAAAGACAAACCTGTTGAGTTTTTTCAGCGGAAAAAAACGTGAGCAAGCGGGACAGAAGCAAGTGCTGAGAGCCATCACCTCCACAAATGCTGCTGCTCTGAGAGCGTCGTACTTAGTGGCTAGCCGTATTGCTAAGGCTAAGAAACCTCTCACTGTTGGTGAAGAATTGATTCTGCCTGCTGCCAAGGACATGTGCTGTGAACAGCTGGGAGAAGCTGCATGCTAACACGATGGCACAGGTTTCTCTTTCAGCTACCACAGTTTCAAGGAGAATTGATGACATAGCGGAGGACATCGAAGCACAGTTGTTGGAACGGCTTAACGAGTCTGGTTTCACTACCCGAGTCAAAGAGGTTGCTCCTGAATGCCAGTCTACACACTATGTCACACACAGGGAAATGCTGGCTAGCCGAAAAATGTCACCTGATCTTAACAGCGTATTGAGTGACGTTGTTGAAGATATCAATCACATCAAAGCAAAAGCCCTTGACTCACGTCTGTTTGAGCAGCTTTGCGAGGAAATGGATGCCGAGCACAAATGCCTTCTCTTACACATTGAAGTCAGGTGGCTATAGATAGATAGATATACTTTATTGATCCCGAGGGAAACTGGGTTTCGTTACAGCCGCACCAACCAAGAATAGAGCGTAAATATAGCAATACAAAAAACCCCAACAATCAAACACCAAAATACAAACTGTGCCAGATGGAAATAAGTCCAGGACCAGCCTATTGGCTCAGGGTGTCTGACCCTCCACGGGAGGAGCTGCAAAGTTCGATGGCCACAGGCAGGAACAACCTCACGTGACGCCCAGTGTTGTATCTTGGTGGAATATAGCCGGGGTCCAACAGCAAAGGTTGGTGTTTCAAGGGCGAGAGCCCTGGCCAGGGTTTTTGAGTTAAGAGAGCAGCTACAGAGACTTCTTTCAGGAAAAAAGTCACCACTGGCAGCACACTTCAGTGACGAGGAGTGGATTGCAAAACTCACTTATCTGTGTGACATCTTCAACCTGCTCAATGAACTCAATTTGTCACTTCAGGGGAGACTGACAACTGTCTTCAAGTTGGCAGATAAAGTGTCTGCTTTCAAAGCCAAAATGGAACTGTGGGGAGGATGAGTGGACAGGGGCATATTTGACATGTTCCCAACATTAGCTGGGAATTTGGGAAAGATTGAGGCTCACAGCTGGTGTGCGAACACCTACCTTTGCTGTCAACAGAATTCGAGCATTACTTCCCAACCGCAAATGACCCAAGACATGCAAAAGAATGGGTCTGTCACCCATTTGTGAGTGTCCCCAGTGAATCATCCATATCACTGCAGGAAGAAGATCAACTCCTCGAGCTTGCAACTGACGGTGGGCTGAAAAGTATGTTTGACATAACATCTCTGCTGGCATTCTGGATTAAAGTCAAGGCTGAATATCCTGAGATAGCCACGAAAACACTGAAAACCTTGCTTCCATTTCCAACATCATATCTCTGCAAAGCAGAGTTTTCTGCAATGAATGCAACGAAAATTAAATTGCAGAATAGACTGGACATAAGGAACCTCCTTATGACTTACAATTGACTTATCACTATATTCATGCGAGGAAAATATGCGCTGTATGTTTAATATTAAGTTCACTAGATAAACCCTTTTCGAAACAAAATTGAGTGTATTAGCCACTGATAAGTGACTTATCACCTATATTCCGATCGTGATTAACAACCCCCCCCCCCAACTGGCCGGTCCACAAGAATATTGTCAATATTAAACCGGTCCGCGGTGCTTAAAGGTTGGGGACTCCTGCTCTATCCAGCTCCATTTTCAGTTTTACACCAGATACGTCTATTGTGATCCATATTATATTGCAATCTGCTTCAGTAATACTATGCAGTTCTAGGCACGTCAGCTCACCGTTGTCAGACACTGTGTTGTCCGATTCTGTTTCACATTCGGTCAGTGAATGCATTTGCTTAGTTTTAGTTTTGAAACTTTTCATTCAGTTGTGCTTTTCGTCTGCCTTGCACACTCTCTCGATGTAGTCATAGTCATAGTCATACTTTATTGATCCCGGGGGAAATTGGTTTTTGTTACAGCTACACCATAAATAATAAATAGTAATAGAACCATAAATAGTTAAATAGTAATATGTAAATTATGCCAGTAAATTATGAAATAAGTCCAGGATCAGCCTATTGGCTCAGGGTGTCTGACCCTCCAAGGGAGGAGCTGTAAAGTTTGATGGCCACAAGCAGGAATGACTTCCTATGACGCTCAGTGCTGCACCTTGGTGGAATGAGTCTCTGGCTGAATGTACTCCTTTGCCCAACCAGTACATTATGTAGTGGATGGGAGACATTGACCAAGATGGCATGCAACTTGGCCAGCATCCTCTTTTCAGACACCACCGTTGAGAGAGTCTAGTTCCATCCCCGCAACATCACTGGCCTTATGGATGAGTTTGTTGATTCTGTTGGTGTCTGTTACCCTCAGCCTACTGCCCCAGCACACAACAGCAAACATGATAGCACTGGCCACCACAGACTCGTAGAACATCCTCAGCATTGTCCGGCAGATGTTAAAGGACCTCAATCTCCTCAGGAAATAGAGACAGCTCTGTCCCTTCTTGTAGACAGCCTCAGTGTTCTTTGACCAGTCCAGTTTATTGTCAATTCGTAACCCCAGGTATTTGTAATCCTCCATGTCCGCACTGACCCCCTGGATGGAAACAGGGGTCACCAGTACCTTAGCTCTCCTTCGTCTTTTTCACATTAAGCTGCAGATAATTCTGCTCACACCATGTGACAAAGTTTCCTACTGTAGCCCTGTACTCAGCCTCATCTCCCTTGCTGATGCACCCAACTATGGCAGAGTCATCTGAAAACTTCTGAAGATGACAAGACTCTGTGCAGTAGTTGAAGTCCAATGTGTAAATGGTGAAGAGAAAGGGAGACAAGACAGTCCCCTGTGGAGCCCCAGTGCTGCTGATCACTCTGTCGGACACACAATGTTGCAAGCACACCTACTTTGGTCTGCCAGTCAGGTAATCAAGAATCTATGACACCAGGGAAGCATCCACCTGCATCACTGTCAGCTTCTCCCCCAGCAGAGCAGGGCGGATGGTGTTGAACACACTGGAGAAGTCAAAAAACATGACCCTCACAGTGCTCGCTGGCTTGTCCAGGTGGGCGTAGACACGGTTCAGCAGGTAGACGATGGCATCCTCAACTCCTAGTCGGGGCTGGTAGGCGAACTGGAGGGGATCTAAGTGTGGCCTGACCGTAGGCCGGAGCAGCTCCAGAACAAGTCACTCCAGGGTCTTCATGATGTGGGAGGTCAATGCCTCTGGTCTGTAGTCGTTGAGGCTGCTGGGGCGCGGCGTCTTCGGCACAGGGACAAGGCAGGACGTCTTCCACAGTACAGGAACCCTCCGGAGCCTCAGTCTCAGGTTGAGTACGTGGCGAAGTACTCCACATAGCTGAGGGGCACAGGCTTTGAACACCCTGGTACTGATACCATCTGGTCCTGCAGCCTTGCTTGGGTTGAGACGTTTCAGCTGTCTTCTCACCTGTTCAGCTGTGAAGCCCACCATGGTGGTTTCGTGTGGGGAAGGGGTATAATCATGAGAGCAGGGTGGGGGACTGTGAGGAGGGGTAGGAGAGGAAAGTGGAATATGTGTTGGTTGGGGGCCGACAACAGATGGCTCATGTGGGGGATGGGCAGGGGCCACAATGTCAAATCTGTTAAAGAACAGGTTAAGTTCATTGGCCCTGTCCACACTGCCTTCAGCTCCTCTGTTGCTAGTTTGCCGGGACCCAGTGATGGTCCTCATCCCCCTCCAGACCTCTCTCATGTTGTTCTGCTGGAGTTTCCACTCAAGCTTCCTCCTGTACCTGTCTTTAGCCTCCCTGATCCTGGCTTTCAGGTCCCTCTGTATTGCCCTCAGCTCCTCCCTATTTCCATCTCTAAATGCCCTCTTTTTAGCGTTCAGGATATCCTTAACGTCCTTTGTCACCCATGGCTTGTTATTTGAATAACAAAGGACAGTTCTTGTCGGAACATTGCAGTCCACACAGAAGTTGATGTAAATCAGTGATGCACTCTGTGAGCCCATCAATATCCTCTCCATGTGGCTCACAGAGTGCCTGCCAGTCTGTCACCTCAAAACAACCCTGGAGCGCCTCATAAGCCTCCTCAGACCATTTTCTCACTGTCCTCGAGGTTGCTGGTTTACTCTTCACCAGGGGCACGTAGCAGGGTTTTAGATGCACCAGGTTGTGATCTGACCTTCCCAGTGCGGGAAGGGGAGAGGAGCTGTATGCATCCTTAACGTCAGCGTACATCAAATCCAGAGTCCTCTCCCCTCCGGTTGTACAGCTCACATACTGTGTGAAGTTGTCTGTGACCTTGTCTGTGATACTATCTGCAAACTTTTTCTTGGAAACAACAGTCATTTGCATCTTGGGAGGATTTATCACATTGATAACATTTTTAGCTTTTTGCACCATTCAGGGACATTTTGAGCATTTCACATTCTAAACTCTTTTTCCGTAATTCTACTGAATCCTTTGCTGAAGTCTGTAACAATATTGCAATAGTAAATGCCCATTCTAAGTTTAGTCTTCTTTCTGCCAGTGGCCTCTTTTGAGTACTTTGACTATGCATACCACATAAAGTCCATATCTAAAGTTACAGTACTGGGAAAGTTTACACAGTTCTGCGATGTATTCAGAAACACGTCTCCTCCCCCCCACCTCTGCTTTCCACAGGGATCGCTCCCTACGCAACTCCCTTGTCCATTCATCCCCCCCATCCCTCCCCACTGATCTCCCTCCTGGCACTTATCTTTGTAAGCGGAACAAGTGCTACACATGCCCTTACACTTCCACCATTCAGGGCCCCAGACAGTCCTTCCAGGTGAGGTGACACTTCACCTGTGAGTTCGCTGGGGTGATATACTGCGTCCGGTGCTCCTGATGTGGCCTTCTATATATTGGCGAGGCCCGACACAGACTGGGAGACCGCTTTGCTGAACACCTACGCTCTGTCCGCCAGAGAAAACAGGATCTCCCAGTGGCCACACTTTTTAATTCCACATCCCATTCCCATTCTGACATGTCTATCCACGGCCTCCTCTACTATAAAGATGAAGCCACACTCAGGTTGGAGGAACAACACCTTATATTCCGTCTGGGTAGCCTCCAACCTAATGGCATGAACATTGACTTCTCTAACTTCTGCTAATGCCCCACTTCCCCTTCGTACCCCATCTGTTATTTATTTTTATACATACATTCTTTCTCTCACTATCCTTTTTCTCCCTCTGTCCCTCTCACTATACCCCTTGCCCATCCTCTGGGTTCCCCCTGCTCCGCTTGTCTTTCTCCCTGGGCTTCCTGTCCCATGATCCTCTCATATCCCCTTTGCCAATCACCTGTCCAGCTCTTGGCTCCATCCCTCCCCCTCCTGTCTTCTCCTATCATTTTGGATCTCCCCCTCCCCCTCCCACTTTCAAGTCTCTTACTAACTCTTCCTTCAGTTAGTCCTGACGAAGGGTCTCGGCCTGAAACGTCGACTGTACCTCTTCCTAGAGATGCTGCCTGGCCTGCTGCGTTCACCAGCAACTTTGATGTGTGTTGCTTGAATTTCCAGCATCTGCAGAATTCCTGCTGTCTTCATCCTTTCACTGGTTTCTTGGGTAAAATCTAAACCTCTTAGCTATTACAGCAGTTTAGGGCTCAAGTGATTTTATAAAATAGTAACAATTTCATCAAACCTGCTGCTTTTTCAGAAGTTACTATGTTGCATAAGAGACTGTGCATTCTTTCAACCATTAAGCTAAGAAGCGTGGAGGCTGGCTTTTGCTCGACCACTTCATTTACCTTACAATACAGTTCAACCTTCTCGATATGTGACTCCCCACCTTCATTAGCAGTGTTAAATTCATCAACTTTCCTGACTGAAGCCATATTTTAACCATGTCTTTCACTGTGTACTCTGCTGTACACACACATACCTTTGCTAGTGTCAATTTGTTGTGGTTTTGCAACTACATGTCAATTAAATACACACCCATGCAGGAGATGGCTTTAACTGGTGTATTCACTTTGCAGCGAGAGAGCAATGTGCATGCGTAGACAACGGTCCATACCTAGTGCTAAAGGGAGATGTTGTTTTAAAGAAAATAGACTCATATATTACAGGCTATGTGGGAGAGGTGGGTTAAATTGAATAGAGTAGGTTAAAAGGCTGGCACAACATTGTTGCCGAATGGCCTTTACTATGCTGTATTGTTCTATATTCTATGAACTGTACTAGCCATCATAAAAAATCCAAGAACCTGACCAACATTCCTTTTCAACCACAGTTCAGGAGTCATCATTTATAGGAAGTGGATCAGCTGCAAATGCCATGGCTATGAGGCTAAGTGACAGGCTACCATTTTGTCAACACACACAAAGTGCTGGAGGAGCTCAGCAGGCCAGGTAGCATCTATGAGAAAGAGTATAGTCAAAGTTTCGGGCTGAGACCCTTCATCAGGTGAGTCCTGCTGAGTTCCTCCAGCATTTGTGTGTGTTGCTTGGATTTCCAGCATCTTCAGATTTTCTTCTGTTTGTGATTGGGGTAACATTCTGTGACAGCTCTCTATGTCCTTGATTGTTGAAACCATTTCCATCACATTGAAACATGAAATGCGTTAAGAGTACAATTTACTTGTCAAGGTAGTTTCAACTGCAATAACATACAAATAACTTGACACCACCATCATCCACTTGCCAATGATTTATTACTTCCACTGTCACCTCACTGTCGCTGCAGTGTGTAACATTGACAAGGCTGATTCAGGACCTCTTCTCAACCCTATGACTCCACAGGTAGAAAGTTAAGAGCAAAAACATGGGAAATTATTTCCCTCGGATTACCTCCAATTAATGTATCAAGATGACTTGGGCATTCATCAGTGTTCCTTCATTGTGACTTGGTCAGAATGCTGGGATGCCTATGAGACAATATTGAGGGAGAATATTCACAATACAGACTGTGGTACCTTGTAAAAGAAGCTAATGTAGTTCAAAGTTTGCTAATGAAACAAACTAAATGAGATTGTATATAGGGTGTCCTGTCCTCTTCACACACCTCACATGAATTGACAGACAGGTGAACTCCATCCCCAATTATTACACTGACAAAGATGTTCCAAGTTGAATTTCTTTAATGTAGCAACTGCCAGTAGGGTAAAACTGACAGAAAGAAAAACATACAATCAAAAGGTGTCCAAATTCCCATTATGGTAAGTACAAGGCAAGCATTAAGTATATCACAAATGATACAAAATAATACACAAGATACTGTATACAAATAAGTTCCAAATATATCATAAAGATAGACTACTGGTAAGCAAGATGTTGCTACATACAATGTATCTTAGCAACATTTTCTCACTGCAGGTCAGCCAGAGCACATGGCCCGCACGAATATTTATTCTGTATTTTATCTGCATACAAACCATTCAAATATCTCTGATTTGTGGAAATATGTATGTACATCAATAAATTATAAACCCAAAGATTACTTTTATATACCGATGATGCTTTCAAAGACCTGAACGTCAGGATGATGTCGGATGAAAAGTCACAAGCTCTCCCTCAACTCTACATGGAGAACTGTCTCGATGCCTACTGAAGATGTCATCAACTAGAGACACAGATCACATGACCTAATGCTAGATGCCACATGACCTTGTACAAGACAATAAGAGGAATAGATAGAGTGGATAGCCAGCACCTCTTCCCCAGGGCACCACTGCTCAATACAAGAGGACATGGCTTTAAGGTAAGGGGTGGGAAGTTCAAGGGGGATATTAGAGGAAGGTTTTTTACTCAGAGAGTGGTTGGTGCGTGGAATGCACTGCCTGAGTCAGTGGTGGAGGCAGATACACTAGAGAGGTGTAAGAGACTACTGGACAGGTATATGTAGGAATTTAAGTTGGGGGCTTATATGGGAGGCAAGGTTTGAGGGTCGGCACAACATTGTGGGCTGAAGGGCCTGTACTGTGCTGTACTATTCTATGTTCTATGTTCTAAATTACTACTATACAAAACTACCAGCAAAGGGTGCTAAATGAGAAATAAAAATAGCTGACTGCTAACACGGCACAAAGGGAGAAAAATACCAAGAATCTTCAAGGGGTTCTGGACAAGCCAAATATTTAGATGGGAACTTCACTTTCTCAGGGCGATAGAGATTGGGCAAAAATCTCCATGTGAGATGTATTGATAGTGCTTATTTCCAAAAAATGAACTAAAGAAGTAAATAACTATTGAGCTTTTAATATAATTGCCTTATAGTGTCCTGTATTAGAGGCTTTGAACTTCCTCAGAAAAAAATTGAAGAATTGGGACATACCGTACCAGAAGGCTACAGTGGAAATATACCCATCAATGTCTTGTAAAGGACAGTGTCCATAAGGAGTATGGGCTGGAGAAAACAACTTTACAATGTCACAGATGAGATATTTGTAACAAATTGCAAAACAGTAGGTGCGTGGCACAGATATTATGCATTCTGGTTTAATTCAGACTTTCTTATTAAACTCTTCCAAAATCTTACAGAGCAGAGAAGGGACTCCTCTTGCTCTCCATATGGTAAATCCAAAGTAATATAAACATGATACAATATAGATAAAACAATTACAGTACATAAACAAATTTGAATGTACTCATTTAACAGAAAAAAGAACCAAGAAATGACAGAAATACTCATTGTCGAAGCAATGAAAGTTTTTTTACAAATTTAGGTGCAAGTGCATCAACTTTGAACTTTAAGTTTCTGCCTCTTCCTCCCATTTCTCTTCTAGGAGATTCCTTAAATCAATTTCTTTGACCAAGCCTCTGTCAACCAGTCTTAATTTCCATAAGAGGCTGGGTGTGTCGAGACGCTCCTGGGAAAGGCCCTAGCATTTCTTCCTATGATGAAAGTAATCTAGGAGCATGTATTCTCATTATTGATGCTGTTGTTATAAAATAGCTTGTCTGCATTATTTGATAACCAAATGGATATTTTGTGATATATATGCAGTTCTTAAGTGACTGCTAATTTTACTCCAACCAAAATGAACTTGCTGGAGTCACTAGTTTCACACTGTGATAAAGTCAAACCAAGAAAGATGAGGGATGGTAGTCTGTATTCACTGTAGTCCTGGCATTTCAAATAACTATCAGGAATACAAACTCAACTGTAGTAAGAAGATTTGAAGCATGAGAAGAAAATGAAATTTGAAATGAATCTCAGATCCAGACAACCACTCTTCAGGTGTTCAACCAATTATAGATTATGCCACAGCTGTAACGGCAATAAATTGTATTTTTTTTAAGCATCTATTGTCTTTTGCAGCAACATGTACATCTAAATGTGCATTAAACTTTATATTGCCACTAAATCTGATACTGATGCTGTGAGACAGGACTTACCTTTCAAACTTACTAATGGTGCCAAAGAATAATTTTTCATTCTTTACAATATGTTAAACATCATTCACCTCGAGGTTCCATACTTTTGTCTAAGTAACTCATAACTCCATTGGTATGATCTTTACTGAACACTTAAATAGGTAGTTTAATTCAATGGTGGAGGCAAAAATTAACAATATGAACGTGCATTACCACTGTGTGTCATGGCTGTAATGGCAATACTATTGCCATTGTTGCTGTTATCACCATGGATCCAAGTGCTTCCAACAATATATATGGTTCTGTCAAAGACGGATCTCTTGTTAGATTAACATTGCTGTGCTGGAGTTGCTACTCCATTTTCTTATGTCGTACAATTGTAGATATACACTGGGTAGTCCAGGAATCTACTTGAATAAAGTAGAAGCTCAAAAATGTAACAAAAAAGTGACTTATTTTATGAACTAAATGCAATTTTCAGGGACAGGCTGACTGTAACTGTACAGAGGGGGAACGAAGTGATGATGGCGCTAAATGGCAACTCCTTTGCTTGCATCTTCAGAAACAGCTCTATTTCCATCTCTAATATTTCTATTTTTCCCTTTCAGGGTTCTTTTGAAGACCCTGACCTGGAGCTACACACTGACTACAGTTCTTTGCGGGAATGGGACCCACTCTCAGGGTTTCATAACTGGCCATTGTTCAGCACGCCAAGGGCTCGGCCTAAGAGTTCAGCTTGGCTTTGGAAGCCTAGGATCTCGGGGCTCTGGAGACAGGCAGATCGAAGGTGGGTGTCCCAGACAGGTGTATCGTGGGAGCTGGAAGATCTTTGGCTCTGTGCCCAGAGAACTGAGATCTTTGGGCACAGGGCTCAAAAAAAGCAACGTAGTGAACCTTCAACATTGTAAACCAGCAAGTTGTTGTTATGCCTCCCCTCTCGCTGTGAAATGGAGGCATTTCTTTCTCCCTAATTAGGGAGAGAGAGAGAGAGCCTATGGTATGTTGAATGCCAGGTGAACAATGTAGTCTTTGGTGTACTGCAAGTCTGTGTCTTTGCTGCACATTTGAGTGCTTGTTGACAGGTGCCAATGCTTTTTTCACCGGTGAGGGGGAAAGGGGATTGTCCTTGCTGCCACTTACACGCAGGAGGGAGGGGAGCTGGGGACTTTGGGGTTCTAGCATTTAGCTGTTGTTCATTCTTTGGGGGCACTCCTCTGTTTTGTGGATGGTTGCGAAGAAAAAGCATTTCAGGATGTATATTGTATACATTTCTCTGACATTAAACGTACCTTTGAGACCTTTGAAACTATGGCTACTCTGGCAGATATAGTGGGTGGTGAGGAGGAATTGTCCCCCAAGGTAAATATAAAATGATTATTGGGAAAGAGCAGCAAAGGAAACAGGAATTCTCATTAAGGTACTCTTAGATAATGCCACCTACTCTTTATCTTCAAAAGTGGCCGTGTACTCGACATGTTCTGGAAAAGACCCTGGCAATAATATCAATGGCCAAGACCTATCTCAAAACCCTGCAGGAAATTTTGCCAGAAGCTTTTGTTCATGTTGGATAAGATTGAGTTGATGTAGGAATTCTGCTTTTAATCAAGGAGCAGAAGATCATGTCAAAATTGAGGTATGGTATTGAACACTCGTTACCTGCTGGGTGTGTATTTATGTATATGTGCGCGTGTGAGTTGGCGGGGGCGGTGAGGAAGGGGTGTCCCTCGCTGTCAAACAAGAAAATCCTTTTTGAGACCCTATTTGAATAATCCCATAGCTGTATTCTTGTGGACTTCGTGCTATTTCTTGGGAACAATTTTCTGCCCCAATTTCCTTGTTGCAATAAAATAATAAAAAGATCCCTCCCTAAAAAAACCATTTTTATATACTGTACTTCTCCAGTTTACGCTTATGAGAACCTCCTGGTGTGAGGCTCAGTCCTGTGAAGTTGCTCTAAGTAAGTACTTAATTAGGTCCCTCTAAGAATAGGCGGGGACGACTGTCCTTTCATAATGCTGATCGCACATTCTCCCATCAGAGCTGACAAATATGTTCATTGCTTTTAAAACACAGATACTTCCCAATACAAAGGAATGAGAGTCTGAATGTCTACTAAAGCTGAGAATCCCTACCTATAGATTACAGCTAAATTTTAACAGAACATGGTAACAATCAGAATTTCCCAGACACAGTGAAATGATTTATTAACAGAATGTAGAAAAGCCTAACAATTCAGGGACAAAAAAAAATCAACATTTTTTTTTCAAAGTTACCCGGATGTTATGAGAGTTTCTCTTTGAAATATGAGTGTTCTAGGGGTTATAATAATAATAGTCTTGTGGGAAGTTTGCAATGGGGAAAGCTGACATTAGACAAGTTCAATTGGATGAGGGACTGCTGACCTTTTCTTCATTTCCTGAACTGAATAATTTTTTAAAAAATTTGCATTCATACCATGCTACTAGTATTAAGTATCTGTTGTGAGAATTCAACACTACTTGTGCAATAGTGAAACCAAGCCAATTAAAATGTTAGCGAATAGGGCAAATTAAAGAATAGACATCCTTCTTTTTTTTTGCTGGAAGTACTGTAGTCATTGCCTGATAATTGGGTGGGGCAAATGTTCTTGTCCCCATTTATCAATCCATGCATTAAAGTTTATGATGGAAGGAAGCTCACTGATGCAGCAATTCAAGGTGCCTCGACTATACCTCCTCCCACACTGTAAATCCTATTTCCTCAATGTCTTCATTTCTGCCACGTCTGTTCTCAAGATAAGGCCCTCTACTCTGCTTCCTTCCAAAAGTCAACTTTCACCCCACCAAACTTCAAATCTAAAACATCATCCTCTCCTATTTCAGCCATCTCCAACACAATCCCCACCACCAGCCACATTTTACCCTATCCCAAGGCCAATCTCCCCCCTCCTTTTTTTTGTTTTCTGCAGAAAAACTGCTTTCTTCAGGATTCTTTGATCTGCTTATTCCTCCCTGTCCACCCCTCCCTGTTCCCTGGCACTTACTTCCATAACAAATAGGGGTGTAACACCTGTCCCTTCACATCCCCTGTCATAACCATTGAAGGACGTAAACAGTCTGCCCAGGTGAGCTAGGGGTTCATTGGCAGTGCTTCCAACCTGGTTTACTGCTTTTGGTGCTCGTGATATGGCCTCCTCTACTTCTCAGAAGGTGATTGAGAGTAGCATACTACCCTAGGCAACTCCTACAGTGACATCCAGGTGATGAGATGATTGACTTTCAAAAACTGCAACAATAATGTTTAAGAGTAATAGTCAATTTTAAAAGATAATATAGATCCATAACCATCAGCCATCTTCCTTTGTGCAGGGACTGACTACAACCACAGGAATGAGTCTATCAGTTAACATTAAACCAATGAAGCTTATTGGTATCTCTTTAACCTGTGCTCTTTGGAGCTAGATTCAGCCAAGTATTGCTTTGATGCCAAGGACATTCACTCTCAAATTCAGTCACTTGGTCCCATGTTTGAATGAAGGTTGTGCTGAGGGCTTGCACTGAGTTGGCCAGAGTTTAAGAATTAGGGGTAGGCCATTTAGAACGGAGTTGAGGAAAAACTTTTTCACCCAGAGAGTGGTGGATGTATGGAATGCTCTGCCCCAGAAGGCTGTGGAGGCCAAGTCTCTGGATGCTTTCAAAAAAGAGATGGATAGAGCTCTTAAAGATAGCGGAATCAAAGGTTATGGGGATAAGGCAGGAACTGGATACTGATTGTGGATGATCAGCCATCATCACATTGAATGGCGGTGCTGGCTCGAAGGGCCAAATGGCCTACTCCTGCACCTATTGTCTATTGTCTATTGGCTTGGTGGAATCATGTTGGACCTGTGAGCAGATTGTTGCTGACTGAATGCTGTGTAGGGCAAATACTTGGAGTGTGCATAATCAGAAGCATTTAAATGGCTATGTAGAGGTCCCATCCCATCTCCTTGATGAGGAGAAAGTTTATTATACATATAAGGCATCGGCCAGACTAGACTGGGAGCATTGTGAGCAGTTGTGGGCCCATTATCTAAGAAGGGATGTACTGGTATTGGAAAGGGTCCAGAGGAGGTTCACAAGAATGATCCTGGGAATAAAGGAGTTAATGTATGAGGAGTGTTTGATGGCTGTGGACTGGTCTGTACTTGCTGAAGTTAGAAGGTGAAAGGTGAGAAGTTTAAGAGGAACATGAAGGGAATCATCTTCACTCAGACGGTCATGAGAATGTGGAATGAGCTACCAGCACAAGTGGACCATGCAAGCCCAGTTTCAATGTTTAAAGGAAGTTTGGATGGGCTCATTGAAACCTATTGAATATTAAAAGGCCTGGATAATGTGGCAGTGGAGAGGACAGAGAATTCTAGGATCATAGGACTCAGCCTCAGAATACAAGAACACCCTTTTAGAACAGAGATGAGGAGGGCAGTTAATCTGTGAAATCCATTGCCCCAGACAGCTGTGGAAGCCAAGTCATTGGGTATATTTAAAGCAGAGGTTGATAGATTCTTTATTAGCAAGGATGTCAAAGGTTATGAGAAGGCAGTTGAATGGGGTTGAGAGGGATAATAAGTTAGCCATGATGGAATAGTGTAGCAGACTTGATAGAACGAATGGACTAATCCTACTCCTATGTTTTATGGTCTTACGGCATGCAAGGAGTTGTGCTTGAACATGTTGGGAATTCCAGACCTTCATCATCATCATCAGGTGCCATGCCCAGTTTGAGCTTTGACTGCCATGGCCCACACACTCCTGTTTCCGGTCAAGTGGATCAATTCATTGGTATTCAATTCCAGTTCTCTGGCTGCTGTCTCCATCATCATTTGTCTTTGTCTTTTCTTCCTCTTGCTTTCTTCCCTTCAGTCTTTCCCATAAATACCCTGCATTCTAACTCCTCTCTCGTAATCGCATGTCTAATGAAGTTACGTTGCCTTTTCATGATCTCATACATTATTTCTCTTTTTGTGTTTGCTCTGTTCATGACATCCTCATTAGATAGTCATTTCGTCCATGACATTCTTTGCATCCTCCTCAAAAACCACATCTCTGCTGCTTCAATTCGTTTCCTCATGTTACTAGATATTGTCCGACATTTTGATCCATATAACATAACTGGATAAACATAACATTTCAGTACTCTGAGGCGGGTTGTCATGCCTAGTTTAGTATTGGTCAGTATACTATTCACTCTTGTAAAGGTGTCTTTTGCCATCCCTATTCTTCCTTTGATGTCCATGTCGCACCTGTCATCTGATCTCACCCAACTTCCAAAGTAGCAAAAGTTCTGTACTTGTTTTGTGTCTTTTCCATTTATTCTCAGCCTGCAGATAGGATTCTCCTTCTTTTTGGATACTGTATCACCATACATTCTGTCTTTTTACAATTGATAGATAGACCCATTTTTCCACTTTCTTTAACAACTATATCAATTAAGTTTTGTAGTTCTTCCTCCGTACTTGCAATTAACACAGTGTTATCTGCATATCTGAAATTATTGATGTTTTCACCACCAAATTTGATTCCCAAGATGTCTCTTATTTTTTGTAATATTGTTTCACTGTACACATTAAATAAATCAGGGGAGAAAACACACCCTTGTCTAACGCCTCTCTTGATTTTCGTAAACTGACTCACTTCTCCATCTATTCTTACAGTGGCAGTTTTTTCCCAGTACAGTTCCCAGTACAATCCAAACCTTCACTGTTTGTAACTACATACATTTTCAAGGATTACAATGGACAAGTGCTGTCATAAGATAGTCTCCAACCATGGTGGTTTTCTTCAGGTGGGAATTCACAAAAGCGACCAGTGTTTTATGTATTCAGCCTCATTCTAAATGCCCAGACATGGAGTAGCTAGTTAGATGTGTCAGTGGACATCACAAGAGGTACCATGGAGGCAGGAAATCTAGAGCAATACACACAATGAGCTGGAGGAGCTCAGCAGGTCAGGCAGCATCTATGGATGTGAATAAACAGTTGACATTTTGGGCAGAGACCCTTCATCAGGACATCATAATGATAGGCCTACATTGTGTTGGAAGTGGACACCGAATAACAGCTTGGATAAAGACTGCTCCTTTCATTTACACTCAAGTAGCTCTTCTTCCTCATGTGCAGTACTGCTTTTCTGATCTTAGCCTCTACATTATCTTGAATAGGTGTGTATCCTTATGTTACAACAGTGATGTCAAATGTATGTTACATGGCAATTGATATCGTTGTTATGAGCAAACCGCCTCAATCATACATCAAAGCCAGTGACTAAAGTTCAAAGGTTCAAAGGCTCATTTATTAGGAAAGCACGTATCCATATACAACTCCGAAATTTGTCTTCTCCAGATAGCCATGAAACAAAGAAAGAGCATGAAAGTTGTTCAGAAAGAAACATCAAACTCATGCCCCATACAAAAAAGAAAAGCATCCCGATCATTCCCCCCTCCCCAACTTTCTCTGCAAAAACGGAACAGGAACAGCGACCACCCCCCCCCCAAAAAAACCCTCCTCTGCACAAAAAACTAACAGAAGATCAACACCAAACACCCTCCCCTTGCAAAACAAGATGGAAAAGGAAAAGGTGATAAAGGAACACAATATAAAAACTATAAGTCTGAAAAAGTCCACAGTTCATAAACACAACAGTTCAATCCATAAACACAGAATCACAATACCATCCTCCAATATCACCAACATTCATCGAAAGAGAGGGGCACCACAGGAAGCAGAGGCCTACCCGCCTGCCACAGTGAGCCACACAGCGATAGGCTGCTCACAGACTCCATCTCCGACAGGCAGTCAGCACTGAAACTCTTGCTCGCCTCCCGCATTCACCTCGATGTCACAGTCTTCCTTGATGCTTTAGTCGGTGATTAGTGGATGCTCTAAATGGTGAAACGGAGTCAAACATCAGCTCGTGCCCAGTCTCAAAGTTGCTTTGCATTGAGGCCGTCCGAGTATACACTCGCTTCCTGGAATCTTCTCGGAGGAGTCAAAGTGCTGGATCACTCAAACAATCTCCAAGCAGTAAATGGTAGGCTCTAACAGTCCCAGAAACACACTTAAGGTGAAATACAGAGGTAAAAGAAGTAAAAAGCTTTTTAGTTTGCTACCTGGAAAACATCAGCCATGGGAGCATTATATACTGGCGCCATCTTGACTGGAAACATTCAAGCTTGGAGTATTCCTTTTGTTTTCTGTGCTTGCAAGGAATTGCAGATTGTGGCTGGCAAACAACTTTACCTTCAATTCAATCACAAAGAAAATGAAAAAAAACACGTGCTGGTTGATTGAATTGCTAAGCCAATTTTTACTGACCTCTTCCTTGACATCATTAGTCTAAGTTTCCTGGTACTAAATCTGTTCGTTTCCTTTTCTCTCCCTCATATTCATTGCACAAAACTAATTATGATTCCCACATTACAAAGTCTTGGCTGCAACATGACCTGGAGAAAACAGAAAGTTGTTTTATTTCAAAGATCAAACTTCCCTGCTGGCAGTCAGAGTCTTGTTTCCAAGGAATTATAAAGAACGAGCATGATGGTTGTTTTCTGTAGCTGCTGGGTATTTGTGTATAATGTATTTTTAAATTACTTTTACTTTTAAAATTTACCAGCAATCTTGTATATTATATTTGGTAAAATTACCTGTATTGGCAACCAAGTAGTGTAACAAATTGACATAATAATGAGCTACTTGTCTAAGAATCAGCCCACTGCTGGACTTCCTACCCACCATCCACATTCACACCATATCCATGTCTACTTAATTTCTCAGTGCAGGGGGCTGGTCAATCTGATGCTCTGCACTCAGCAGTGTCTCATGAGGTGCAGTGACATCCAAGCACAGGATAGCCCTTGGGCAGATTTTCCCGAGGCCTCAACCACTCCCCCCACACACACACAACTCTCTGGCTATTTTTAGACAAATCAAAACTACTAAAAATATAAAAGTTCAAGGGAACATTTCTAATATAACCTAACAAATTTATTTTATGAGAAAAATGCAAGTACAGGTAGTAAACAAATAACATGGCTGACGTTACACTAAGACAGCAATCCCTCAAACACCTGCACCGCGTAGTGACATGTTCTTACGTTAGTCTTCCTATCAAAAAGCCTGGTCTGGTCTGGTCTGGTCTGCTTGCTTAGAATCTCTGCCCATAATCTCCATATACGTTGCACATGTCCAGCTGCCAACTTCTTATTTCACCAGTTCTTCTCTTTGTAAAGTTAATGGCGGCTGGCAGACCAACATAAGGTGCATTACCACCACCTACTGAGTTGGAGTGTAGAGCAAAAGGACAGGAAGTATACTCAACAAATTCCTCTCTCCAAAAATTAATTCAAATAATATCAAAAAAGCTAATAATTTTTAGGAAGTCAAATATGCACCTTTTTTTAGATTATGAGAACACTCAGTCCTCTTTTATTGTCATTTAGAAATGCATACATGCATTATATACATTATGATGACAGTGATGTCCTAACACTTTCCATGTTAAACTCAGTCTGGCCCAATGGTCTCAATTTAGCAATTAGACACTTTCCCCTTGGCATCTCATGGAACTGCATTATATGCTGCACGATTTCTTAACAAGACATTGACCATTTCTTGACTTACAAATGCCCGTATCATGCATTATAATTCTGAACAAGGAATTATTCAGCCTAGTACGTTCAATACATAAATATGCAAGTATAATTTTTTCCCTCCTTTTATACCCATCTCGCAGTTGATTTCCCACTATCCTCTGAATTTTGTATAAATATCATCCTTTCTTTTCCTTATCCCAATTTTGTTACCACAGTGATTGAATAGATTTTTAAAATTATGACTTCCACCTCCCCTTTATGCAAAGGCACCACTACATTCATATCCTTAATTTTACGTGATTACCTGTCTAGAATATCGAACCCTGGTTTCCTTCAGCCTCAACGCAGGCAGGACTGACAAGTACCTTCAGTGGCTCAGTTCGTAAGCACGTGAATTTACTCAACCGAATCCCTGTGTGTCTACCAACTAAGTTTCTCCAATCTTCCATGAACAACCAAAGAATGGAAAAGGTAATACCTGTGGAAGGAGTCTACATTGGCCAGGTATTCCTCATGGTCCTGATCCATACATTGTCCACATCCACAATGGTTGGTTTCTGGAAAGTTGTCGCTCATTTGCATTAGAAGCCTCTCATATTAATACTCTTTCCTCAGCAGTTCAAATGCACATCAATCTTGTTGACTCAAGATCACCTTCTTATTCACTCTGGCCCAGGACTCCAGCCAGTATTGTTCTATGGCCTTTGCCCTCAGCCTCATGCCTTTTGTTCTTTTCAACTCTGACTGGTTCAATCCAGGTGACACAGACACTGAGCCGAACAAGATTGCTCCTCCTGCAAGCCTGCCACTTTACTTAATAAATAGCTATTTGTCCGAGAATCACCTCCAGTTTAGTAGGCCATTAGCAGAATACTCCTTGCATCCACATTCTTTTTCCTGTGAGCATACTTAGCAAATCCATAGGACAATAACTGTAAACAGGATCAATGAACAACAAACTGTGCAAATGGAAATATAAATAAGTTGCAATAAATGACGAGAGCATAAAATAACAAGATAAAGTGAGACCATCAGTTGTGGGAACGCCAGAAATAGAATGAGTGTAGTTATCCTCCTTTGTTCAAGAGCCCGATGGTTGAGGGGTAATAACTTTTCCTGAATTTGGTGGTGTGAGCCCTGAGGCACTTGTACCTTCTATCTGATGGCAGCAGCGAGAAAAGAGCATGGCCTTGGAGGTGAGGATCTTTGATGATGGATGCTGCTTTTCTACGGCAACATCTCATGTAGATGTGCTCAATGGTTGGGAGGGTTTTCCTCGTGATGTACTGGGCTGAGTCCACTACCTTTTGTAGGATTTTTAACTCAAAGGCATTAGTGTTTCCATACTAGGCCATAATGCAACCAGTCTGCATTAATATTAATAGAAGTTTGTCCAGGTTTTTGATGACATGCTGAATTTCTACAGACTCCCAAGGAAGGAGAGGTGCTGTTGTGCTTTCTTCAGAATTATATTTATATGATGGGTCCAGGACAGGTCCTCTGAGATAATGACACCTGGGAATTTAAAGTTACTGACTCTCTCCACTGCTGATCCTGGCTCATGGACCCCTGGTCTCCCTCTCCTGAGGTCTACAATCAGTTCCTTGGTCTTGCTGACATTGAGTGAGAGGTTGTCGTTATGATTCCTCTCAGCCAAATTTTCAATCTCCCTCCTGTATGATGCTTCATCACCACCTTTGATTTTTGATACAACCCGGAGGAAGATTAAATTATCCCAGAGCAAGAAATCAGTTCAAACTGCTCACAAAATGGCAACTGCAAAGACAGTCCAACAAAATGGCCACCTCCATTCCTGTTCACTGACTGTCATTATTTCTGGCCAACAATGTCCTCTTATGTGAACACAATAAACCATTGCTAACTCTAACTGTAACCTATGTAGATTTATCTCTCCAGCTGTCACCATCCTGGAGTTCAATTGCAGCTCTTAGCAACAGGTGCTCACATGGAGCTGAGACAAAGCCCCGCCTCCTAATTATCCTAATAGCCTTTGACACCTGGTTAAGTTGTGGATGGGACTCGTAGTGGATGCTTTGGTTTTGCTGGCTGCAAATGTAAGTAATTTAAACAGCTTTTCCATTCAGAAAGATAAAATAATTATTCAGGTTGAAATTAATGAAGGGCAAAATATAGGTACATGTTCTTTAAAATTTTATAAGCACATAATAAAAAAGCTATTAAGGTGAAGCAAAATAATTTAAAAGAATGACTCATCATTGTCATAGTAGCCAGAGCTTGAGCTCAGTTGGTATCAAAATGGCCATAAGTGTGATAATGGAAGAAGTCGGAGGTATAGAGTTGGGTCGTGGTGGGGTTGAGTGTGCAAAAGTAAGGGAAAGTGGATACCGGGTTGGATTGAGAGGGTGAAGATGAGGGCAGCAGGCCAGACTGAGGGCAAAGGGAAAAGTGGGCAGCAGATCAGAGAGGGGGCATGATGTTGGCCAAAGGCCTGGTTGTGTGGCGGTGGCGGATGGAACAGGTGGAAGGATTCAGGGCAGGAGTTTGAATTGAATACAATCTGCCTAGTACTTGGCACCAAAACATTAAGGATTTCCAAGATCTCTGTTGTCATGGTAATGACCTTTAATTTCTGATCACAGCGAAACCATGATGTCTTTTCTAAATACAGGTACGTTGGCTGATTTTGCAAGTTGGGAAAAATATATTTCAGGCACAAGACAATATTGGCTGTTCTACTTCAAATAAGGACTGAGATGGCTGGTTTGAGCCTCTTGTACTTCTTGGAAACCATAATAATTAGAGCAGAATATACAATGTATGATGTGAAATCTCTGTCATAGAGCATCAGGAGGGAAATAAGTGAAGAAAACTGAATTTCTGGTATAGGAATAATTAAAGGTAAATGATAAGAGGCACATTAATACTTCTAACCTTTCAGATTAATTAGGATTCAGTTTGCATTAGAACTCGGGTGACTGGTATTTTGTCCCCTAATGTAACAACTGACAGTCTTTTTTAAGTAATACCACTAGTTATTTGGCAAATAGTGCAGTTAGTATAAAGCCTTCTGGTTAGAATAATGTAGGAAGCTTCAGATGTATACTTATTAGACCATACATGTCCCTAAACTGTAATTACATTTCCCTCAAATAAATTTCCTTGAGCTTTTTATCACCTTGATACACTGGAGGGCTTTATTCTTAATACTCACCTATTAATCAGGCAACATGACAAAGAGAATCACTTATAGAAAATAATTATGGAATTGTTTTGGTGAAGAAAGAGTCCATTTGGCCTATCAAGTCTGTGCTAGCTCTTTGTGGAATGATCTGGTCAGTTAAGATTCCCTCACTCAAAGCACTCTTTCCATTTCTCTTTTGAAAGCTGTGGCAGACTGCTTCCACCACTCTACCAGGCAGCAATATCAGATCATTACCAACCTCTGCATAGCAAAACAACCTCTCTACATTTTCTGGCCACGTTGCCTTATCAAGTTACCGCGTGACTTATTACACATGATTATTAATACGGGCAGTTGTTTGTTTGCTTTCACACCTCTTGGGGTGGAGGAATCAAAATTTATGACCCTCAGTTTGCTGCACACATGACCCACCCCTTTGGAATTGCCAATGTGTTGTACTGCCATTTAACACAAATTACCAATCTGAATTATCAGAATTATCAGAATGTTTTATCTCAATAAACATTTTTCCACTCAAAGTTCCAGTAGAGTTGGAGGAGCAGTGTGCTGTAGCCACTGGTGAGGGGTGCAGTGTCAGAGACAACTTTGTCGTCAATAACGTGCAAAGGGGACGAAAGATGAAATTGAAAAATAATAAGCCTTTAGTCCATGAAAAAGTCCTCTTTAGTGAGGAATTCAGCTATCAACTATTAACTGCTTTCAATGAAATATATTGAATGCCCCATTTTTGTTTTTCCTCTAGTGCAGTTGTTGATTTCTACCAGTGATTGAGCACACTAATGGAGTCAATATAGCATTATATGAAAGAACTGCTGCACTGGGAGATGGGGCGAGCCCAGCAATGAATCACTGCTTCCTCTGTTTGGACAGGCTGTTTACAACATCATGGATTGAGCAGTGCTGAGGTGGCACCTTGGGGCTGCACTGTGGCTAGCACTGTGGTTATGGCCCATTGCTGGGGATGAGTAGAGGTTGCATTTGATGTTTGCGGACCACAAAAACCCTCAGTCCTTAGAGAGAGCCTATCCACATCAAGCCATTCCACCAATCCATTAATGGATTTGTTCTCAGTTTCTAATGCTGATGAGGGCATCAGTGGGAAAGGAAGGGGCTTGTGTTGGGATTGGTTAATTAATGTCAAACGTACTAAGATACGGTGAAAAGCTTGTCTTGCATACAGTTTATACAGGTCAAACGTTACACAGTGCATTGAGTTAAAATCAGGTATTTCAATAAAAATGCTGAATAAAATGTAATTACTACTAAAAAGGTACAGTGCAGGTAAACAATAAAATGCATGGTCATAATGAAGATTATGAGGTCAAGAGATTTTACACAAGGAGATTGATCACGTGTTTGATAACAGTGGGAGAGAAGCTGTTCTTGAGCATGTACTTGTGTACTTGCTTTCAGACTTTTGCATTTTCTGCCCGATGGGAGAGGATAGAGAAAAGAATGTTCATGTGGGTAGGGTCTTTGCTTTTCAGTGCAAATCCTGAGCAGATGTACAGTAAGTACTGGTGTGTCATTGTGCTGGAGGATCAAGTGCACTGGAATGAATCAGCACTGTGGGATAGTGCGGTGAGGTACCAATGTAGACTCGTTTGTGACTCTGCAGTGCTGCTATGTAATGTGAAATTGTGCTGATCATCACATGATCAGTAAGAGATATGAACACGAAAATGGATTCTGAGATTTGATCAAACTGAATTCAGAGCCAAGGATTGTAACACATTCTTCCAGATTCTCATTTCCTGGTAAATGAAGATGAAAGACACTGCAGATGCTGGAATTTGAAACAAAAAGCAAAACATTGGAAGAACTCAGTGGGTCAGGCAGTATGTGAGAGAAATCCACAATTGCTTCTTGACCAGCTAAGTTCTTCCAGCATTCTTTCTTTTTGGCAATTAGTATACACTTAAAATATAAGACAACTTCTGTATTTCAGGAACCTTACTTATTATACTGATTAGAATGAATATCAGATCCACTTTATTAGGTACACCTAATCAACCAATCGCGTGACAGCAGCTCAATGCATAACAACATGCAGACATGGTCATGAGGTTCAGGTGTTGTTCAGACCAAACATCAGCATCTGAAGAAATGTGATCAAAGTGACTTTGACTGTGGAATGATTATTGGTGCCAGATGTGGTGATATGAGTATCTTAGAAACTACTGATCTCTTGAGATTTTTACACACTTCATGACTCCTGACAACTGGAACTTCCACCATACTGGTAGTGTCTTCCACAGTGAAGGCTGATGAAAAATGCTTATTCAGTTCATCTGCCATTTCCTTGTCCCCCTCTCCACTACTACCACTCCAGCATCATTTTCCAGCAGCCCAATATCCACTCTCGCCTCCCTTTTACACTGTGTATCTGAAGAAACTTTTGGTATCCATTTTAATATTATTTGCTTGCTTCCAACTTTACCTTCTTAATGACTTATTTAGTTGCCTTTGGTTGGCTTTTAAAAGCTTCCGTTAGATTCCCACTAATTTTTTACTCTATTATTTTCCCTCTTTGGCTTTGACTTCTCTTGTTAGCCATGATGTGTCATCTTGCCCTTAGAATACTTCTTCCTCTTTGGGAAGCTTATATACTGTGGCTTCTGAATCGCCTCCAGAAATTCCAGCCATTGCTACTCTGCTGTCATCCCTGCCAGTGTTCATTTCCAATCAAGTCTGGCCAACTCTCATGCCTCTGTAATTCCCTTTACTCCACTGTAACACTGATACATCTGAGTTTAACTTCTCCATCTTAAATTTCAGAATGAATTTGATCATATAATGATCACATTTATATTTGCATCATTTATTATTTTGTAATTTGTCCTTTACTGTGCCTATTGTCTTGTTTATTAATTATTGCACTGTTTTGTGCACTTTGTGTAGTACCATATAGGTCTGAAGTCTAATGTAGTTTTGTGTTGTTTTAGGTAGTCTAGTGTAGTTTTGTGTTCTTTCATGTAGCACCATGGTCTTGGAGGAACGTTGTTTTGTTTTTTACTGTGTACTGTACCAGCAGTTATGGTTGAAATGACAATAAAAGCGACTTGACTTGATTTTCCCCTAAGGGTTCTTTTACCTTGAACTCTCTACTCAATTCTGGTTCATTTCACAGCGCCCAATCCAGAATAGCTGAACCCCTAATTGGCATGACCACGAGCTGCTCTAAAAAGCCATCTCATAGGCATCCTAAAAAAAATCCCCCTCTGGGGATCCAGCACCAACCTGATTTTTCTAATCTACCTGCATATTGATATCCCCCATGACTATTTTACAATTGTCTTTTTGGCATGCATTTCCTATCTCCCATTGTAATTTGTAGACCACGTCCTTACTACTGGTTGGGGTCTGGATACAACTCCCATTAGGGTTTTTTTTACCCTTGCATTTCCTTACACCAGAACTGTGTGTCAAATAGTTGTTGTGCTGTGTCTAGTGTAGTGGGTAGTGCTTGTCACTTTCACTTTCAGCTTCCACTGCCTCCTCGCAGTCTTGCAAAAAGGAGAGCTGAATGTGCAAGTCTCTCATGCCAGTACATAGCCTCTCCAACAGCAAGCCTCATGCAGTGCCTCCTTGCTGGAGACACACGGAGGCTGAACTCCTTTTGGACTCAGTCTGAACTACCGTAGTATTGGGAGGAAGTCTGGCCCCTGCACACATAGCACACAGGCCCAACCAGCATGGTGCTCATGAAGCAGATCCCTAGATATGGGTAAATAGCCTCATTACCTTGTGGGCAGACTCAGGAAATACAAAGACCACGGGAGTAAACTCAGTCAGTAAATCCAGAGTGGAGCCCTTTAGACAGTTGGACATCATTGAACGTCCTTCCAGCAGCTCCTGCAGCCAAGCTGGTGCCAACATATTGCTTCACTTTCCTTTGGACTACACCAGTGAGGCTGAGAGGGGGATTTTGATGGCTGGGCATTCCAGGATCTCCATCCTTCCACCCAGGCTCGTGCTCTGGAGAGGTTACTAACTCCATTGTCCTTCAAGACAGACGGATGCCACCATCGTTTCCTTAGCTGTAATCACAGTGATTCAATACGTTTCAACCCTGTGTTACCTCTTTCCAATGATTTAATTTAATTTTTTACCAGCAGAGCAGAATTGATGGGCATGTGAGAGAGAATAGTTTAACGAGAATTAATTGGGACAATTGGTTAATGGGTATGCTCTGGCACAGATTTGATGGGCCAAATGCCCTTCACCAGAGTCATAATGGAATATAAATAACCTCCTGCACCAGGACATTCTTCTCTCCATCATTACTATCAAGTTGCTTGGAGTGTTCTTTTGTCTTCATGGTGTAGTTTTTGGTCAGGATACTGACTCACTAGCAGCTGGACCAGCTGGAAAAAGGCATATTTTTACTGCAATCAATTGAAACACCTTGACTGCACACAGTGATCTCTGTTTAGCTAATTATGTGACTTCTAAAACCAATTGGCTGCACCAATGATAATTTGCTGTGTCATATTAAAGGAGGCCAATACTTATGCAATCGATTATTTTGTGTTTTATATTTGTAATTGATTTAGAGAGAGATCTGTTTTCATTTTGACATGAAAGAGTCTTCTTTTTATTGATCAGTGTCAAAAAAAGCCAAATTAAATCCACTGTGATTCAATGTTGTAAAACAATAAAACATGAAAACTTCCAGGGGAGGGGTGGGGTTGAATACTTTTTATATAGGCACTGTACATACAGCATGACTTGCACAACTCTCAGGCTTGGGCTAATAACCAGCAAGTAACATCTGTGTCAAAGAAATGCCGGTCAATAATCATCTCCAACAAGAATGAACCCAACTGTCCAGTCTTGTCTTTACTGCTGCTGAGTTCAACGCATTGAGTACGCCAAGCTCAGCTGAACTAGCCACAAAAATAACGTGGTGACAAGAACAACAGAGATTCTGCAGATGCTGGAAATTCAAGCAACACACATCAAAGTTGCTGGTGAATGCAGCAGGCCAGGTAGCATCTCTAGGAAGAGGTACAGTCGACGTTTCAGGCCGAGACCCTTCGTCAGAACCAGTCCTGATGAAGGATCTCGGCCTGAAACGTCGATTATACCTCTTCCTAGAGATGCTGCCTGGCCTGCTGCGTTCACCAGCAACTTTGATGTGGTGACAAGATCAGATTTTCAGCTGGATCTTCTATATTGTGTTGGGCACGTGGCCAAGTGGTTAAGGCGTTCGTCTAGTTACCTCAAGGTCACTAGTTCGAGCCTCAGCTGTGGCAGCGTGTTTTTGCCCTTGAGCAAGGCACTTAATCACACATTGCTCTAGTCTGTGCAAGGAGTAGCGCCCCACCCAGACTTCCAATCTGCGCCTTGTAAGGTATGAAAATGCCAGACGCCGGCCTCTCATGGTCTGAGTCGACGTTCCCTCCCTCCTTCCCTCCCTCCTTCCCTCCCTCCTTCCCTCCCTCCTTCCCTCCCTCCTTCCCTCCCTCCTTCCCTCCCCTTCTATATCAAGTGATTCACCTCCTGTCTCCCAAAACACTTTCCATCATTCTGCAAGGTTCAAGTCAGCAGCTTGATGGAAGACAATCCAATTCACTGAGAGATTAAACCAATCAATTGCCGCAAAATGTCTTTCTATAATTATAACATATTAAGTTACAACAATCATTTTAAACATAATAAAGTGTCCCCAGGTATTTCACAAAAAGCTAATCAGACTGAAATATTGACCTCAGCCAAAAGAAGGAGCCATTGGAATACATAGATCAAAGAGACAGGTTTTAAAAAATGTCTTTAATATGTACAGTTGGAAGGATGAGTGGTTCAGAAAGGGGTTTGTTTGAACTTGCTCTTTTTAGAGCTGAAGGCACAGAACACCAGTTATGAGTTACACCACAGAGATGTGAAAGAAATTAAAGTTGCTAGAATGCACAGTTCTCAACATATTATTTGGGAGTCAGTTGCATTGGGAAAGCAATGGATGGAACTGATATGAAGTGAGTTGTAAATTCAGGGTGTTAATAGGTCTCTTGTCAGAGGATTAATGGTGGAATATCTCCAAACACGGGGTTTTGTGGGGGAATGGACCATGATGTGAGTGGAATATCAACAAAATATCTACATGCATTATTATTTATGTTTCTATGTCACAAGCAGAAATAAAAAAAAACTGCAATATTTCATTCCAGGGCTAGAGGTGCTTACATTTTCAAATTAGGGACTAAATGTCAAATTTTGCTGACATTCAATAAATTGATTTGTAGATGGAGAAGAATAACATGTCACAGCAAGCTGACAGATTTAGCAGTGCTCATCTCTGAAGATTTTGTCAAATGTAACTGGGCAATGTTTCCGAAATACAGAACCTTGACAATGAGCCTAATGCAGAGTGGAAAGTTCAGCTTAAGATTGGAGTTGGCATCAAAGATTTATGCCATCTGGACCAAATGCAAGTTGAAGCTTGTGGGAGTCAGAATGATTCGCCTTAGGTTTACAAGCATTGAACATGAGTAATTTCTCCACAATTAGGAAGGGTTACAATTATATGGTAGGTTTATAATAAAGCAATTGCTCTGGGATTGAAGGCAGTATTTGAGCACCATGGGTAATAGGTGAAAGTTGACTCCATATTTGAAGACTATGTCGCCATTAATTATAGATAGAAAATTCTTGTTTATTTCACAATTGAAGTATTCTCTACTATACTGGTGAGGTTTTATATACTCACAAGGATGTCCACAGCGATGAAAAATTGCTTCTCTAAAAAAGTTGTAAGTAAATGAAGCATTATCCAAGTGAGTAAAATGGCTGACTTTGCAGGTGCTTTCAAGATTAGTTCTTGTTTCACTGTTGATTACAATCATGTGAGAATAAATGAATCACAAAAAGAATTAAAGTGGAGCTGAAACAAATAGGCTTTATTTAGAATGCTGAATCAAATATACACTCAGTGGTCACCATATTAGATATTTGTATGCCAGTTAGTCTGACCTCAGTTAGTTGTTGGGAAGATGTTGGAGCTGATTCTTAAGGATGTGATTTTGGGGTACTTGGAGGCACATAATAAAATTGGCTGTAGTCAGCAGGTTTTCCTCAAGGGAAAATCTTGCCTAACAAATCTGTTGGAATTCTTTGAAGAAATAACAAGCAGGATAGGCAGAGGAGAAATGGTTGATGTTGCATACTTGTATTTTCATCAGGCCATTGATAAGTTGCCACAAATGAGGTTGCTTAACAAGCTACAAGCCCATGGTATTACAGGAAAAATTCTAGTATGGATAAAGCAGTGATCAATTGTTAGGAGGCAAAGAGTGGAAATAAAGGAAGCCTTTTCTGGTTCATTTCCAGTGACTAGTGGTGTTCCACAGAGGTCTGTGTTGGGACCAATTCTTTTTATGTTATATGTCAATGATTTGGATGTTGGAATTGATGGCTTTGTTGCAAAGTTTGCAGATGATACGGAGATAGGCGGGGGGGCAGTAGTTTTGAGGAAGTAGAAAGGCTACAGAAGGGCAGATTAGGAGGATGGACAAAGAAGTGACAGATGGAATACAGTGTCAGGAAGTGTATGGTCATGCATTTTGGTAGAAGAAATGAAAGGGTAGACTATTTTCTAAATGGAGAGAAAATTCAGAAATCCAATGTGCAAAGAGACTTGGGTGTCCTCCTGCAGGCTTCCCTATAGGTTGATTTTCAGGTTGAGTCTGCGATGAGGAAGGCAAATACGATGTTAGCATTCCTGAGAGGACTAGAAGATTTTTTGAAAAAGGATGTAATGCTGAAGGTTTATAAAGCACTGGTGGGGCCTCACTTGGAATATTGAGAGAAATTTTGGGCCCCTTATCTTAGAAAGGACATTCTGAAACTGGGGAGGGTTCAAAGGAGTTTAATGAAAATAATTCCAGGATTGAACGGCTTGTTATGTGAAGAGCGTGTGATGGCTCTGGGCCTGTATTCACTAGAATTCAGAAGAATGAGGGGTAATCTCATTGAAACCAATCAGATAGTGAAAGGTCTTAGTGGATGTTCAGAGGATGTTTCCTATGGTGGGAGAGTCTAAGATGAGAGGGCACAACCTCAGAATAGAGGTGTAACCTTTTAGAACGGAGATGAGGAGGAACTTCTTTAGCCAGAGAGTGGTGAATCTGTGGAATTCATTGCCATAGGCAGCCGTGGAGGCCAAGTCTTTATGTATATTTAAGGCATAGGTTGATAGATTCTTGGTTGGTCAGGGTATGAAGGGATATTGGGGCGGGGGGGAAGGCAGGACACTGGGGTTGAGAAATCAGCCATGATGAATTGGTGAATCAGCATCAATCGGCCATGTGGTCTATTTCTGCTCTGATATCTTACGGTCTTATGATCTAACTTCATCACCCATGTACATTGGAAACAGTTCACATAGGGCAATGAATGCTCCAGCACGTCTTTGGGAGGTGGAAGAAAACTGAAGCACCTAGAGGAAATAAAAGCAGTGGCAAGGTGAACATGCAGACTCCACGTAGGCAGCATGAAAAATCTGGACTGAGCCCTGAGTTGTGAAGCAGAAGCACTCACAATGTGACCCTGCACCCTCACTCATGATGATCTATGATGCCTCATGGGTGCACGAGTTTTTAGCTGTTGGAAATGAACTCCAGGACATATTGCTGTGAATATTTTTGGTGGAGTTATGGAAGAATTCCCAATGGTGAAGATCCAGAATTTGTATCAGTCAATCCCTGACCATGAGACCAATGCCCATTTAGGAGTTTTTCACATGCAGACTTCATCATTTGATAGGAGGCCAAATGCTATGTTCTGTGGTATTAAACACATTGCAAACAATTTGATTTTTATCTGAACAAGAGTTTTGTTCATGGAGATAATGTGAATTAGAATGTATGTAGTACAGGAATATTTACAAACTGATGTTGTGTGAAATGAATAAAAATGTTATTGACTGGAGGCCTGAAGTGTCTGTGAAACATTTGTGCAATCTCTGTGCCTTTCATCCTGGGTTGCCTTTGAATAATTCCAGACAGGAGGATTTGTTACCTCTTCGCCTGTAGGTTCAAATTGCAATACACAATGAAATAAAGCAAAATTTACTTTGCCTTGATTGGGAACCGAGTCTTGGTCTCTCACGTGATGAGCATGAATTTCATCCCCGAAAGCAATGGTGCACACCATGAAGTGTTTGGATTTAAAAAAGGCATTGGAATAAAATAGGTTGATTTTAGAAAATAATTCACTTATTTTGCCTTATAATGATACAGAGGCTATTTGCTCACTAATTATTTAATTTAATCTGTGTGTGCATGTGTACGTATATGTATGTGTATGTATGTGGTGTTGGTGCGTGGCCAAGTGGTTAAGGCATTTGAATAGTGATCTGAAGGTTGCTAGTTCCCTGGAAACCTTCCAAGGCACAAACGTTTGGGTGTGTGTCCACACACACACACACACACACCTCTCCTCCCTTCCCCTCCCACCCCCCCCCCCACCCCGGCCAATGGTCCATGCTAACCATAGCATCTTCCCTGCTTGTCCCAGACCACAAAACACTCCAAGCCCTTCCCCTCCATGTACCTATCCAAATGCCCCTTAAATGGTGTGACTGTACTTGCTTCAACCACTGTCTCTGGAAGCATGCTGTTATGTCCTTTCTCTGCCCTCTAGCTTGACAATGTCTTTCTTATAAAAAGCTGACCAAAAGTGTACACAATACTCTGTGCAGCCTCACCTATGACTTGTATAACTATAACATAATGTCTGTACTCCAGAACTTGATTGCTTGACTGATGAAGGCCAACATGCTAAATGCCTTCTTCACCGCCCCTGTCTCCTTGCATGATCACTTTTAGCATTCTGTGCACTTGTGCTCCCACAATACTTGTTAATGCTTTGCCATTCAATATATAGGTCCTACCCTGGTTTGAATGTACAAAATGCATCTCCTCACACTTATCTAATTGAAAACCATTTGCCATTCCCCAGCCCATCTCCCTGATCAAAATATCTTTGTAATTCATGTAACCTGCTTCAATATCAACAAGACCTCCTAATGAGGTATCATCAGCAACTTGTTAATAATGACAGATACTTTCACATCCAGAATAGTTGGGTAAATGATAAATAACAAGGGTCCCAACACTCACCCCTGGAGCACACCACTAGGCACAGGACTCCTGTCGGAGAATTGACCTTCAACCATCACCGCCTATCATCGAGCCAACGCTGAATCCTCTGGATAGCTTCCCCTGAATCTCATGCAACCAAACTTTCCAGATCACGCTTCCATGTGGGAGTTTGTCAAAGTCCATATGGACAGAAGGAGGAGAAGATGGCGGCGCGACACAGTGCGCGCGGCCACTCCGGTGATGAATATCTGTTATTTGTCAAGTAGGATGCCGTGCACAATTCTGATTTGATGGAGGCAGATGTGAGAGCACGGAGGAACATCTGGTGAAACTTCTGAAATGCCTGCTTTGCTGCTGCTTCTACTGTGTGATCCGAAATCTCCGGAGGGGAAGGCCCCGAATCCTCAGCTTTGCTTGTTGTTCGGCAGCCGGGGCGAGGTCGAAGTGCTTGGCAGAGATGGTGCTCGGTGTCGGAGGCTCGAAGTTTTTGGACGGACTTAGAGTCGGACTGTGCATGGGTGCTTCCAGGATGCTGCATCGGCAAGTTTGCGGCACTGGAGGCTCATGACAGGGAGAGTTTCTCCCTTCTACCGTCTGCGTGAGATGTTGGGGCTATTGGGACTTTGAGACTTTTTTTTACTGTGCCTATGGTCTGCTCTTATCAAATTACAGTATTGCTTTGCACTCTTGTAAATATTTGTTATAATTATGTGGTTTTTGTCAGTTTTAGTCTTGGTCTGTCCTGTGTTTCTGTGATATCATACTGGAGGAACATTGTATCAAGTTTTAATGCATGCATTTCTAAATGACAATAAACGAGGACTGAGTGTCCTCATAATCTAATCTACTGCCCTACCTTCCTCTATTCCCTTAGAAACTCAACTCCACCATGATCCATTTGGAGTTGCACAGCCACAGAAGTTTAGAGTAGATGCATGGCTACTGAAGGCATGACTGCAAGGCCTGGCTGGAATCAATGCAAATTGATAGGTATCTCAAGCACTCAACACCCATACCCTGATTGTACTCTGACTGTGGTGGAGTGGAGTTTCTAACCTGGCACTGACTTCTGTCTCTGTTTTCTGTCTTGGCAAAATTCTTGTGAATCTCTTGAGGGTAATTACAGTGAAAACTGCATCCAGAACTGTCTATAGTTCTCTAACTGACGCCTAATTACTGGTTTATATAGCTCCAGGTTCGCCTCCCTGCTCGTAAATTCTACACTTTGGCTAATAAAGCCTCATCTCCTGTTTATCTTAAGTACCTGAGCTACTCACTTGCTGCCTTCACATTGTGCATGGATGTATACCTTAGGTTCTCCTTGTACTGTATCATACCACCTATGTTTCTTTACCTTGTTTGCTCTTGCTGAATGCACAACTTCACACTTGACTAAAACTGCAGCGTGTTTTTTCTCTATCGACCAGATGGCTGACTTTTACACCATCTGCAAGCTCCTTAACACAAGATAAGAGTATAATCTAAAATGGAATAAATAATTGCATAGTGCATGGATCAGTAAAGCGCAGGAACAGGCCCCTCACCCATAATGTTGGGCCAAACTAATTAAACTAATGGCACCCAGCTTTCTTGGATTCTTTTTTTGGATTCATTATTTTTTGAATAAAAGTGTCAGTCAGAAGGAAAACCTTTAATGATCTTTCTCCATTGATCTAAAACTGAAAAGCTTGCTGAGGCAGCTCAGTCATAAATAGCTGCAATAGGTACTGTAAAAAGAGAAGGATTCTTTCTTTAATGTCATTCAATGTACATGCAACAAGCATTTTCTCCTCAGAATATTATTACATGTGTCTTGGAATACAAATAAAACTGCAGATACTGGAACCTGAAACAAAGGCAGAAGATGTGGGAGCAACTCGGCCAATTAAGCACGGTCTTTGGAAAGAGAACCCCATTAACGTTTTGTATCAATGACATTTCCTCACAGCATCTGTCTTTTTTTTATAATATGACACTATGTTTTTAATTTAAAATTTTTAATTGAAGTATCTTTTTGCACTACTTATTTAATATATTATTGTAATTTAGATTTTTTTATTACTATGTATTGCACTGTACTGCTGCTGTGAAACAACAAATTTCATGACATACAGTATGCCAGTGATATTAAACCCCATTCTGACACTAGGTACCACTTCTGGTCCTATGAATTCTGCAGTCCTTTCTTTGTTAACCTGTGCATTAATTTCTATGTCCAAAATCTTGGTAGTGACCTCTGGTAAACTGTAGAATTTAAATGATTCCTTGACATATTATAAAACATAGAACAGTACAGCACAGGAAAAGGCCATTCAGCCCACAATGCTGTGCTGAACCAACTAAAAAGCAAATCAAAAACACCCAAACACTAATCCCTCCTACCTACACCATGTCCATATCCCTCCATCTTCCTCACATCCATGTGTTGATCCAAACGTCTCTTAAAAGTCTCTAATGTATTTCCCTCTACTGCTGTACCAGGCAGCACATTCCAGGCATTCAGGACTCTGAGTAAAAATACTTACCCCTCATATCCCCCTTGAACCTACCCCCTCTCCCCTTCAGTACATGTCCCCTGGTATTAGATGTTTCAAAACTGGGAAACAGCTTCACTCTCTCCACTCTTTCTATGCCTCTCGAAATCTTGTAAATGTCTATCAGATCTTCCATCAACCTCCGACGCTTCAGAGAAAACCCAAGTTTCTCCAGCCTCTTGTGATAGCACATGCCCTGTAAACCAGGCAGCATCTGGTAAGCCTCTTCTGTACCCTCTCCAAAGTCTCAACATCCTTCCTGTAGTGGGGTGACCAGAACTGTATGTATTCTCCAAATACGGCCTAACCAGAATTTTATAAAGTTGCAACATAACCTCTTGACTTCTGAACTTAGTGCCTCAATTATGAAAAGCAAGCATTCCATAAGCCTTTTTATCCACCTTATTGAGCTGTGCAGCCACTTTCAAGGAGCTATGAACTTGGATTCCAATATTTCTCTGCTCAGCAACACTGTTAAGGATCCTGCTCTAAACAGTATAGGCCCTACGTACTGATGCAATTGTGAAGAAGGCAGGACAGTGACTCTGCTTTTTTAGGAGTTTGAAGAGATCTGATATGTCACCAAGGTTCTATAGATTGATAGTGGAGAACATTCTGACTAGGTGCGTCACAGCCAGGTATGGAGGTTCCAAAGCACAGGATCATAAGAGGCTGCGGAGGGTTAGCCAGCTCCATCATGGGCACAACTATCTGCATCATCAAGTATATCTTTGAGCACGCCTTTCAGAGAAGGTTGCATCCATCACAAAGAACTCACATCATCTGGGACATACCCTCTCTTTATTACCATCAGGGGGAAGGTACAGGCACCTGAAGACCTATGCTAAATGATTTTAGGAACAGCTTCTTCCTTCTGCTATCAGAATTCTGAATGGTCCATGAACCCATAAGCACTACTTAATTATTCCTTTTGGTTTGCAATATATTTTTTTTGTATTTACAGTACCTTATGCTCTGTAGTGGTCTGGCAAAACATAAATTTCACAACATTTAAGTTAATGTTAATAAACCTGATTCTGGAGAGTAATATCCAAAGGAAGAGCAACAAAAGCAAGGAAATGAACCATACAGGGACAATTTCACATAGTATAGATTGACTTTACACTGCATGTCTACGATTGTTGGAGATAAAACAAAACAATGAACTGGTTGAGAAAGTCGCTGAGTATTAAAACAAGCAAACAGGCCATTTGGCACAACTTGTCCAAGACGCCCATTGCATTTGGCCCATATCCTCCTAAACCTTTCTTATCCATGTACCTATGCAAATGTCTTTTAAATATTATTGTAACTACAGTATCTCTTGTGACAGCTCATTCCATAAGGATCTTTTCTAAAAGTCAGCATCTCTATTTCCTGAGGAGACTGAGGTCCTTTAACATCTGTCGGACGATGCTGAGGATGTTCTACGAGTCTGTGGTGGCCAGTGCGATCATGTTTGCTGTTGTGTGCTGGGGCAGCAGGCTGAGGGTGGTAGACACCAACAGAATCAACAAACTCATTCGTAAGGCCAGTGATGTTGTGGGGATGGAACTGGACTCTCTCACAGTGGTGTCTGAAAAGAGGATACTATCTAAGTTGCGTGCCATCTTGGTCAATGTCTCCCATCCACTACGTAATGTACTGGGTGGGCACAGGAGTACATTCAGCCAGAGACTCATTCCACTGAGATGCAACACAGAGCGTCATAGGAAGTCATTCCTGCCTGTGGCTATCAAACTTTACAACTCCTCCCTTGGAGGGTCAGACACCCTGAGCCAATAGGCTGGTCCTGGACTTATTTCATAATTTACTGGCATAATTTACATATTACTATTTAACTATTTATGGTTTTATTACTATTTAATTATTTATGGAGCAACTAACGAAAATCCAGTTTCCCCTAGGATCAATAAAGTATGACTATGACTATGCTTGGCAGAAGAGTTACACTTGAACTGTAATCAGTGCTGATTAGGCTATGGCTTGAGTACTGTGTCACTGAGATGTAGAGAGAAGATACAAAGATCTTGCTGTAAGGGGAAAGGACGTTTTGTTTGAAACAAAAGACCAAAGAAAGATTGAATTGTGGTGTACAAGATCAGGAGGTGTCAAGACAGAGTGAAAAGGAAGGCCCCATTTCCCTCAGCAGACCAAGGCTCGTAGATTTAAAGTAATCAACAGAAGAATTGGAGCGATGGTATGGAAACAGCTTTTCGTGCAGAAGATGGTAAAGGTTTGACTGTCACTGTGAGAAAGGGTGTTGGAGGCAGAAACCCTCATCACATTTAAACAGTGTCTGCATTGTGTGTTGGTCTTCAGGGCCATAGGAGAGATGATACTGGATAACTCTTTTTCAACTAGCACAATTATAATGGGCCAAAAGAGCCTCTTTAAGTGTCACAATTTTTGATGTGAAACTATGAATCTTTAAGTATGTACCTTCATAACATAGTTTGAGAGTTGAGATCACTACAGCCACTGGAAGATGAGGAAAAGGATGCACAGTAACAAAAGTAAAATTGAAAAGGTAGCAAGGGTGGATTTAGTGTGCCGTAGGGGAGGCCAGCTTCTGTTCCTCTGTAGCAGCAGTGCCAGACTCCCAGTTGATGTCAGTGATCTTGCTGGGAATTATGTTTGCATCTTTTATGAAGAAGCAGGACTGAAGTTTTGGAGCTAATTTAAAAATAATCAGCCCAATGTTTTAACTGGTTAAGATCAGAAGAAATCACTTCCTTTAGAGAAAGTGTCAATCCCCTTCCCTACTTTCCTGAAGGTGGCAAACTTGCTCCTGCACCAGAGACTACAGTATTTCACCAAAATGCTCATTTATCATTGTGTATGCCAAGAACAGTAATTGAACAAAACTCCAGAATATCAATCAGACCTTAACCTCCATTATAGGGGTGCTGTCAGAGGCTTTCCGTGGGAAATGTATAACATTCTTTGGCCCTCTCATTCTTCATGGATTATCCAATCACTCTCTACTAATCTTTGTTTCTCTCCAATGAAACCCTGCATCCAGACAGATTTTTTTATTCAGTTGTCTGCCAAAATTCTGTTTACACCTCTCCGCTTGTGCTGGTGTACCTATAGGAATGTATTGTGTGCATGCAAATGTGTATGTGTGTGTATTTGTGCAGATAAATGCATAATGTGTTACTTCTGCCATCTCCAATGGGATACCACCACCAAGCTCATCTTTCCCTCCCCCCTCCCCCCTCCCCCCTCCCCCCAACTTTCTGCTTTTCGCAGGGATCACTCCCTACGCGACTCCCTTGTCCATTCGTTCCCCCCGCACTGATCTCCCTCCTGGTACCTATCCTTGCTAGCGGAACAAGTGCTACACCTGCCCCTACACCTTCTCCCTCACTATCATTCAGGGCCATAAACAGTCCTTCCAAGTGAGGCAGCATTTTCTGTTGGGGTCATATACTGTGTCTGGTGCTCCCAGTCTGGCCTCCTGTATATCGATGAGATCCAACATACATTAGGAGATTGTTTTACTGAGCACCTACGCTCTATCCACCAGAAAAAGTGGAATCTCCCAGTGGCCACCCATTTTAATTCCACTTTCCATTCCCATTCCGATATGTCTATCCATGGCCTTCTCCACAGTCGTGATGAGGCCACATTCAGGTTGGAGGAACAACACCTTATATTCCGTCTGAGTAGCCTCCAACATGATGGCATTAACGTCAATTTCTTGAACTTCTGGTAATTCCCCCCACCACCCCTCTCCTTCACCATTTCCCATCCCCTTTTCCCTCTCTTATCTTATCTCACCTTATCTCCTTGCCCACCCATCACCTCCCTCTAGTGCTCCTCCCTTCTTTCTTCCATGGCCTTCTAACTCTTTCACCAATCAACTTCTCAGATCTTTACTTCATCCCTCAGGTTTCACCTGTCATCTTGTGTTTCTCTCTCCCCTCCCCCCTCCCCCCAACTTTTAAATCTACTCCTCAGCTTTTTTTCTCCAGTCCTGTCAAACAGTTGCAGCCTGAAACGTTGACTGTACATTCTCCTGTAGATGCTGCCTGGCCTGCTGAGTTCCTACAGCATTTTGTGTGTGTTGCTCGGATTTCCAGCATCTGCAGATTTTCTCATGAATGTATTTGATATGTGTGCATGCATGTACACTGCATGCTTGTTTTTGTTCGTATGCATGTGCATACATGATGAGAATGTGTGCGTTTACACACCTGTGCATGCATATCTTTTTTAAAATTATTTTTTACAATCGCAGGACAATGCAGGGCATTAAGAAGTTTAAGTTTTGCAGGTCAACGAGCTGCTCATTGGTGGAGGAATTGGACTTGGTGCAGAACGTATTGCTGCCTGCTTCAGGAAGGCATCAGAGTACTACACAAAGGCTATGTGCAGTCTAACTGTGAGTGATTGTCTTGGATATTATTCTTGTGATGGCAGGACCCTGTTGACATTGATAATGTAAAATGTTGCAAGTTTATTTTGTTGTTTATTGGGAGAAGGACAGTGGGGATTTGCATGGCCTTGGTTGTAGCGAGGATGATGCCTCAAACTGTGAGTTTGTCTGTTGTAGCAGTCCAGGAGAGGAGATGCCAGAGGCGATGCAACGCAGTGTCCATGCTGAGTTGGGGGCTGGCCCCTCCCATCTTATATATGCTAAATGGGTTTTGCATCTTGGCCCCAGAGGAATGCTGTTTCGCTTGGCTGTTCAAGTGGTTTGTTCTTGATCTAGGTGTTTTTGTAATTTAAGGCTGATTGTAAACAAAGAACATTTTTCACATTCGTATAGCAAAAACATTTAATTGACAGCAATGAACAGTTTTCCATTTCTGCTAACAAATTCTGTGGATAGCCCTGAGGCAAAATGCTATAACCTATTTTGTCAATTATAAGATTGAAGGGAATGTTTCTAAATTACAACAATGCGAACACATAGAAACAAAACCACCAGATTAAAGTATATCTAGAAATATCTGCTTCATTGGTGTCATTTGTAGCTCATTAACTTTGTACTTGAATTTTTGCACTGACTGTACAAATTAAAGGGCCTTGTGGATGAATGCATACCCTTACTGCTTATATAAGCTACACTGGTGTTAACAATCCGCTGCGCACACTTTTACAACTTTTCATGGTATCCACACTGGAGCAAAACCGTTGTGGCAGGTTTTAACCAATTGCCCTGTTGCTCCCACCCCTCTTTCTCTCCCCCTAGCTGTAAATGGAGTCCCAGACATTTCCTCAGTTGAAGTGGACTGGACCCCAATACATTGCTGGAAATATGGTGCAGTTGAATTAAGATCATAAACTAAGATCATAAAAAGTCATTAGTCTAACAAATTTGTTCCTCCTCCTGTTCCTTTTTATCAGTTCTGTCACAGGTATGAACTAATTTCTATTTCCTGTGGAAACCTAGAGAATTCCTTTACTTTCTCAGACAAAACTTCAGAAAATCATTTGTCCTCTTGTTGGCATGACATTCCAATCCTGTGAGAGAATTATGATCAATGTCATTTTATAATTTTTATCCAGCAAACTGAATGAAACTGCATCCATTTGAAACCCCAAAATAAATTTTAATAGCTTTCAATTTTGGTGTGGTTTTGTGCACCTCAGGTTACAGCACAATGGTGTTGGGAAATGAAGCCTTTAATTTGGTGCAGCCAATCTGCACATATCATCCAGTTGCACATTTCTAGCTAGTAATTCCCTTGTTTAAGATGAATACATGGAAACAGTGTACAATTTCAAAATGTATATTTCTGATCCTGACCACAGAATTTTTACAGCATCGTTACCACAGAGTAAATAAGATCATAATAGTCACCGAATCAGCAGACAATGGCTCTTCAATTAAAGGGACAATCAATTAGCATCAAATTAGGGAGTTATTTTCTATGGTTATAAGGTAATCAGGAGAAGGGTTAATACTGTTCAAACCTAATTCACAAATGGGATTTACATAAAAGAGATTTTCTACCTTTCTATATAGGGTATGTATGTATTCAATTTGAGTCAAAGGCACCCTGTATTAATGGATAGTGTGTTTTGCCAGAATGTAGCTCAGATAGTGTTATACCAAAATGATTAATGAGGTAATGCAATAAAATATTTTAAATCCGTCAAATGATTGATCAATTCATTGGCTTCTATTAGTGCCAACCTACCTTTTCTCTGCTGCAATAGACTGAACAGTCAGATGATCAGAATGTTTGATATTCGTAACAACATTTTTCTAACCCTGCACCTGACAGTGAGAAAATAGTCTCAATTTTTATCAGAATTTTCATTACTCTGTATTTATTATTAATTCCTATCTTTGTTCCCTTTAATAGGGTTTCACTCTGAAATATTCACTGTTCTTTCTAAATGACCTATGTAATTGAAATCCTTATTAAATTGCAGGTAATACAAAAAGGAACATAATTTTATTAGCAATTTTCTCACTGTGTTACCATAAGACATTGAAGCAGAATTACGCCAATCGGCCCATCAAGTCTGCTCCACCATTCCATCATGGCTGATTTATTATCCCACTCAGCCCCACTCTCCTGCCTTCTCCCAGTAACCCTTTAATACCCTTACTAATCGATTACTATTGATTTGTACTCCAGGGAGCAGGAAGCGCAGAATCAAATATCGCTGTGATGATTGTACGTTTTAGTATCAATTGTTTGGCGACAATGAAGTGTAAAGTAAGTATAATCAACCTCTCCTTTAAATACACCCAATGACCTGACCTCCACAGCTGTCTGTAGCAATGAATTCCACAAAATTGCTGCACTTTGGCTAAAGTAATTCCTCGTCAATTCTGTTCTAATGGAACATCCTCAGTTCTGAGGATGTGCCCCCTGGTCCTAAACTCCTCCAATATAGGAAACCTCTCCACATGCACCCTCTCTAGGCCTCTCAATATTTGATAGGTTTCAGGGAGAGCCCCCACATTCTTCTAAACTCCAATGATTATAGGCTAAGAACCATCAAATGTTCCTCATACATTAACCCTTTCATTCCTGGCATCAATGTCATGAACCTCCTTTGGATCCTCTCCAATGCCTGCAGATCTTTTCTTAGATAAGGGGCCCAAAACTGCTCACAATACTCCAAGTGTGGTCTGACTAATACCTTATAAAGCCCCAGCATTACATCTTTGCTTTTATTTTCTGGTCCTCTGTAACTGAATGCTAAGATTGCACTTGCCTTATTCACCACCGACTCAACTTGCAAGTTAATCTTTAGGTAATCTTGCACGAGCACTCCCAAGTTCATTTGCACCTCTGATTTCTGAATTTTGTCTCAGTTTAGAAAATAGTCCATACCTTTATTCCTTCTACCAAAGTGTATGGCCATACACTTTCCTACACTATATTCCATCTGCTATTTCTTTGTTCATTTTCCTAATCTGTCTAAGTCCTTCTGCAGATTTTTTGCTTTCTCAAATCTACTTGCCCTCCACCTATCATTGTATCATGTGCAAATTTGACTCAAAGCCATTAATTCTGTCATCCAATTCATCGACATGCAGTATAACATGAAAAGAAGTGGTCCCAACACCGACCACTGTGAAACATTGGTAGCCAACCAGAAAAGGACCCTTTGATTCCCACTCTGTCTCCTGCCAATCAGCCAATTTTCTATCCGTGCTAGTTTCTTTCCCATAATACCATGGACCCTTTTTATCTCACTGTTCAACTGAGAATCACAATGGGTCAGAATCAGAATGATGGTTATTATCAACGTCTTGTATGTTGTGAAGTTCTTTATTTTGCAGCAGCAGTACAGCATAAAATCATAAAAATTACTATAATTCACCACCCAAATAATGCAAAAGAAAATGAATGATGAAAACATATTCACTGGTTCCTGCACTATTCAAAAACCTGATGGCAAAGGTGAAGAAGCTGTTCCTAAATCTTTGAATGTGGCTCTTCAGAATCCTGTAACCCCTCCCAGATAGTAGTAACAAGAAGAGGGTAAGTCCTGTATGGTGAGTCCATAAGACCATATACAGGAGCAGAATTAGGCCATTTTGCCCATCAAGTCTGCTCCACCATTTCATCATAGCTGATATAATACTCCTCTCAGCCCCTATCTCTTGCCTTCTCCCTGTATCCCTTCATGCCCTGAGGGTCCATAGTAATGGATGCTGCCTTCCTGAGAACACTGTCTTTTGAAGGTGACCCTGATGGTGTGGAGGTTGATGCTTATAATGAAGCTGGCTCAGTCTACAACCTTCTGCAGACTCTCGTGATCTTAGGCATTGAATGCTCCATACCAGGCTATGTTGCAACCAGTTAGAATGCTTTCCACCATATCTATAGAAATTTGCTGGTGTCTTTGGTGACATACCAAATCCACTCAAGCTCCCAGTGAAGTAGAGCAACTGGTGTGCCTTCTTCATAATTGCATCAATGTAGCTCATTGGACATGTTGATGCCCAGGAACCTGAAGTTGCTCAACCTTTCCACAGATGTCGGGATTGCTACCTGTGCCACGTGCTAGCGAGGGCAAGAGTAGTCGGATCAGGCAGATGAATGCCTGGCTGAGAGACTGGTGTAGGGGGCAGGGCTTCAGATTCTTGGATAATTGGGATCTCTTCTGGGGGAAGTATGACCTGTTCAAAAAGGACAGGTTACACCTGAACCCGAAGGGGACCAATATCCTGGCGGGAAAGTTTAATAGAGCTGTTAGGGAGAGTTTAAACTAATTTGGCAGGGGGATGGGAACCAGAATGATAGAGCGGAGGAAGAGGAAAACAGAAATAAATCTAAGATAGTGAGCAGTAAAGATGTCAGGAAAGACAGGCAGGTGATGGGGCAAATGTGTAGCCATTGGGATGAGTTGCAGTGAAATCAAAGCAAAAAGTATCAAATACTGGTCTTAAGGTGTTGTACTTAACTGCACGCAGCATAAGAAATAAGGTGGATGATCTTGTTGTACAGCTACAGATTGGCAGGTATGGTATTGTGGCCATCACTGAGACCTGGCTAAAGGATGCATGTCTCTGGGAGCTGAACGTCCAAGGATACACGGTGTATCGGAAGGATAGGAAGGTAGGCAGAGGGGGAGGCGTGGCTTTATTGGTAAGAAATGATATTAAATCATTAGAAAGAGGTGATATAGGATCGGAAGGTGCAGAATCTTTTATGGGTTGAGCTAAGGAATAGCAGGGGTAAAAGGACCCTGATGGCAGTTATATACAGGCCTCCAAACAGCTGCAGGGATGTGGACTACAAATTACAACTGGAAATAGAAAAGGCTTGTCAGAAGGGCAGTGTTATGATTGTGGGGGATTTTAACATGCGAGTAGATTGGAAAAATCAGGTCGCCACTGGATCTCAAGAGAGAGAATTTGTAGAATGTCTGCGAGATGGCTTTTTAGAACAGCTTGTTGTTGAGCTCGCTAGGGGATCGGCTGTGCTGAATTAGGTATTGTGTAATGAACTGGAGGTGATTGGAGAGATTGAGGTGAAAGAACCCTTAGGAGGCAGTGATCATAACATGATTGAGTTTACTGTTAAATTAGAAAAAGAGAAGCCGAAATCTGATGTGTCGGTGTTTCAGTGGAGTAAAGGAAACTACAGTGGCATGAGAGAGGAACTGGCCAAAGTTGACTGGAAAGAGACACTGGCGGGAAAGACGGCAGAGCAGCAGTGGCTGGAGTTTATGCGAGAAATGAGGAATGTGCAAGACAGGTATATTCCAAAAAAGAAGAAATTTTCGAGTGGAAAAAGGATGCAACCGTGGTTGACAAGAGAAGTCAAAGCCAAAGTTAAAGCTAAGGAGAGGGCATACAAGGAAGCAAAAAATAGTGGGAAGACAGAGGATTGGGAAGTCTTTAAAACCTTACAAAAGGAAACCAAGAAGGTCATTAAGAGAGAAAAGATTAACTATGAAAGGAAACTAGCAAATAATATCAAAGAGGATACTAAAAGCTTTTTCAAGGATATAAAGAGTAAAAGACAGGTGAGAGTAGATATAGGACCGATAGAAAATGATACTGGAGAAATTGTAATGGGAGATGAGGAGATGGCAGAGGAACTGAACAAGTATTTTGCATCAGTCTTCACTGAGGAAGACAGCAGGATACCGGACACTCAAGGCTGGCAGGGAAGAGAAGTGTGTGCAGTCACAATTACGACAGAGAAAGTACTCAAGAAACGGAATAGTCTAAAGGTCGATAAATCTCCTGGACCAGATGGAATGCACCCGCGTGTTCTGAAGGAAGTAGCTGTGGAGATTGCGGAGGCATTAGCGATGATCTTTCAAAAGTCGATAGATTCTGGCATGGTTCCGGAAGACTGGAAGATTGCAAGTGTCACTCTGCTATTTAAGAAGGGGGCAAGGAAGCAAAAAGGAAATTATAGACCTGTTAGCTTGACGTCGGTGGTTGGAAAGTTGTTGGAGTCGATTGTCAAGGATGAGGTTACAGAGTACCTGGAGGCATATGACAAGATAGGCAGAACTCAGCATGGATTTCTTAAAGGAAAATCCTGCCTGACAAACCTATTACAATTTTTTGAGGAAATTACCAGTAAACTAGACAAGGGAGATGCAGTGGATGTTGTATATTTGGATTTTCAGAAGGCCTTTGACAAGGTGCCACACATGAGGCTGCTTAACAAGATAAGAGCCCATGGAATTACAGGAAAGTTACATACGTGGATAGAGTGTTGGCTGATTGGCAGGAAACAGAGAGTGGGAATAAAGGGATCCTATTCTGGTTGGCTGCTGGTTACCAGTGGTGTTCCACAGGGATCAGTGTTGGGGCCGCTTCTTTTTACATTGTACATCAACAATTTGGATTATGGAATAGATGGATTTGTGGCTAAGTTTGCTGACGATATGAAGATAGGTGGAGGGGCCGGTAGTGCTGAGGAAACAGAGAGTCTGCAGAGAGACTTGGATAAATTGGAAGAATGGGCAGAGAAGTGGCAAATGAAGTACAATGTTGGAAAGTGTATGGTTATGCACTTTGGCAGAAAAAATAAACGGGCAGACTATTATTTAAATGGGGAAAGAATTCAAAGTTCTGAGATGCAACGGGACTTGGGAGTCCTCGTACAGGATTCCCTTAAAGTTAACCTCCAGGTTGAGTCGGTAGTGAAGAAGGCGAATGCAATGTTGGCATTCATTTCTAGAGGAATAGAGTATAGGAGCAGGGATGTGATGTTGAGGCTCTATAAGGCACTGGTGAGACCTCACTTGGAGTACTGTGGGCAGTTTTGGTCTCCTTATTTAAGAAAGGATGTGCTGACGTTGGAGAGGGTACAGAGAAGCTTCACTAGAATGATTCTGGGAATGAGAGGGTTAACATATGAGGAACGTTTGTCCGCTCTTGGACTGTATTCCTTGGAGTTTAGAAGAATGAGGGGAGACCTCATAGAAACATTTGGAATGTTAAAAGGCATAGACAGAGTGGATGTGGCAAAGTTGTTTCCCATGATGGGGGAGTCTAGTACGAGAGGGCATGACTTCAGAATTGAAGGGCGCCCTTTCAGAACAGAAATGCGAAAAAATTTTTTTAGTCAGAGGGTGGTGAATCTATGGAATTTGTTGCCACGGGCAGCAGTGGAGGCCAAGTCATTGGGTGTATTTAAGGCAGAGATTGATAGGTATCTGAGTAGCCAGGGCATCAAAGGTTATGGTGAGAAGGCGGGGCAGTGGGACTAAATAGGATAAAATGGATCAGCTCATGATAAAATGGTGGAGCAGACTCAATGGGCTGAATGGCCTACTTCTGCTCCTTTGTCTTATGGTCTTATGTCCCCTCAATGAGGACTGATGTGCATTCTCTCTATTTTCCCTTCCTGAAGTCAACAATCAGTTCCTTGGTTTTGCTAATGTTGAGAGAGATTGTTGTTCAGACATTGCTCAAGAAGCCTATCTCACTCCTGTATGCCTCCTCATCACCATCTGAGATTTTACGATTTTACCAACAACAGTAATGACATCTGTAAAGTTATAGATGGAGTTTGAAAACTGAGCTTAGCCACACAGTCATTAGTAGAGGGTAGAATAGTGGGCTAAGCATACATCCTTGAGCTATGCCTGTGATAATCCGTGAAGAGATGTTAATACTCAGCTGTGCTGACTGTGGTTTCCTGATGAGGAAGTCATAGATCCAGTTGCAGAGGGAGGTACAAAGGCCCAGGTTTTGAACTTGTTGGTTAACACTGAGGGGATGATGGTGCTGAAAGCCAAGCTGTAATTGATAAACAGCAGCTTGATGTATGTTTTGCTGTTGCCTAAATGCTCCAAAGCAGAGAGGAGAGACTATGAGATTGTGTATACTGTTGACTTGTTGTGGCAGTAGGCAAATTGCAATAGATCCAGGTCCTTGCTCAGGCAGAAGATAATTCTAGCTGTAACTAACCTCTTGAAACACATTAGATGAGAATGCTACCAGGCAATAGTTGTTGAAACAGCTCACCCTGCTCTTCCTGGGGGACTGGTATGATTGCTGCCCTTTTGAACAAGGTGGGAACCTCTGTTTGCAGCATTGAGAGTTTGAAGTTGACCTTGAACACTCCAGCTGGCACAGGTTTTCAGTACACCACTGGGACTTGACACCTTGCAAAAGTTCACCATCTTGAACAGTATTTTGACATCAGCCTCTGAGGCACTGGAGATGACAATCGATGTTTCAGGTCAAGTTCTGGGTCCTTAGGCAGCCGTTGATCCCGGGGATCATGGGCCTGCTGTGACTGTGGAGTTCAATGCGGGAATGACAGTCCCCGCCACACTGTGTACTGCATCAGAGAGTTCTTGTACCTCGAAACCGCTTTTCACCTCCTGCTTCCAGGCACACCTGTCTGAGGCGAATGACTGCCACGTGTTAGTGCTAATATTAAGGGTCTTGTGGTCACGCTTGCAGGTGTCCTTGTAGGGTGGCTGGGGACCTCCTGTTGGCCTCTTTCCCGATTCCAGCTCCCCAAAGAGAAGGTCCTTCGGTATGCACCCATCTGCCATGCACATGATGTAGCCAAGCCAGCGCATATGCCTCTGTTTGAGGAAGGTGAACATGGAGGTGGTACCTGTTTTCTCCAACTCTGTATTGTTGGTAACCTTGTCTTCCCAGGTGATACCAAGTATGTGCCTGAGGCGACGCATATGGACAATGTTGAGTTGCTGCTCTTGTTCTGTGCACAGGGTCCAAGTTTTGCTGGTGCAGAGCAAAGAGCTCAGCACACAGGCTGTGTACACCTGGACTTTGGTGTTCATGGTGAGTCTGTTGTTGGCCCAGACTCTCTTCGTCAACCTTGAGAAGGTTGTGGCTACTTTTCCGATGTGCTTGTTGATCTTGCTTTCGAGTGACTGGTTATCCGAGATCGTGGAGCCTAGGTATGTGACTTCCAGCTCATAGTCGACAATGTTAATGGATGGCTTGTCATCAACGTCTTACCCCATTACCAGTGTCTTCAGGCTGATAGTCAGACTGAGCTCTCTGTAGGCTTCCGCAAAGCATGTCGTGAGATCTTGTAGCTTCTGCTGTGAGTGAGTTGCGACAGTTGTGTCATTGGCAAACATCTGACTTTATCTTCTCCCTTTCAAACTGTGGGGTGAATTCTATCATATTACGATCACTGTCTCCTTAAGTTTCCTTAACCTTAAGCTCCCTAGTCAAATCTGGTTCACTAAACAACACACAATCTAGAATTACTTCCCCCGCTAGTGGGCTCAACTACAAATGGCTCTAAAAATCCATCTCAGACATTCTACAAATTTCCTCTCTTGGGATCCAGCACCAATCTCATTTTCCTAATCTAAAATCCTCCTTGAATACTGTACTATTTCCTATATTTCAGCTTTTTCAATTTCCATTTGAAATTTATATTCCACATCCTGACTATTGTTTGGGGGCCTGTATACAACTTTTTACCCTTGTAGCTTCTTAATTCTATCCAAAAGGATTCTACGTCTTCTGTTAGCTCCTTCTAAAGATTGATTTCACTTTTTACCAGCAGAGCCACCTCAACCCTCTGCCTACCTGCCTGTCTTTTCAATATAAGATGTATCCTTGAATGATAAGCCCCTAACAATGATCTTCTTTCAGCCACGACTCAGTGATGTCCATAATGTCATATTATCTCTAACTGCATGGTAAGATCACTTACCTTTTTCTGTATACAGTGCACGTTCAACTGACTAAGTTAGATTAATAGTACTTTGTAAGTGCTACAAATTAGTTTTCTTTTGCTACAAACTGAATCTAATTGAACACAAATATATGAAACTGTGTTCAAGTAATATAAAAATCATTTTGTGTGCCACAGTTCTGAGCAGTCAGCGGATTATAGACAATAGATGCAGGAGTAGGCCATTCAGCCCTTTGAGCCAGCACCACCATTCACTGTGATCATGGCTGATCATCCACAATCAGTATCCAGTTCCTGCCTTATCCCTATAACCTTTGATTCCGCTATCTTTAAGAGCTCTATCCATTTCTTTCTTGAAAGCATCCAAAGACTTAGCCTCCACTGCCTTCTGGGGCAAAGCATTCCACATATCCTCCACTCTCTAGGTGAAAAAGTTTTTCCTCAACTCCATTCTAAATGGCGTACCCCTTATTCTTAAACTGTGGCCTCTGGTTCTGGACTCACCCATCAGCGGGAACATGCTTCCTGCCTCCAGCATGTCCAATCCCTTAATAATCTTATATGTTTCAATCAGATCCCCTCTCATCCTTCTAAATTTCAGTGTATACAAGCCCAGTTGCTTCAATCGTTCAACATATGACAGTCCCACCATCCCGGGAATTAACCTTGTGAACCTACGCTGCACTCCCTCAATAGCAAGAATGTCCTTCCTCAAATTTGGAGACCAAAACTGCACACAATACTCCAGGTATGGTCTCACCAGGGCCCTGTACAGCTGCAGAAGGACCTCTTTGCTCCTATACTCAATTCTCCTTGTTATGAAGGCCAGCATGCCATTAGCTTTTTTCAGTGCTTGCTGTACCTACATGCTTGCTTTCAGAGACTGATGTACAAGAACACCTAGATCTCGTTATGCTTCCCCTTTTCCTAACTTGACTCCATTTAGTTAATAATCTGCCTTCCTGTTCTTACCACCAAAGTGGATAACCTCACGCTTATCTACATTAAACTGAATCTGCCGTGCATCTGCCCACTCACCCAGCCTGTCCAAGTCACCATGCATTCTCATAACATCCTCCTCACATTTCACACTGCCACCCAGCTTTGTGTCATCTGCAAATTTGCTAATGTTACTTTTAATCCCTTCATCTAAATCATGAATGTATATTGTAAACAGCTGCGGTCCCAGCACTGAACCCTGCAGTACCCCACTGGTCACCGCCTGCCATTCCGAAAGGGACTCGTTAATCACTACTCTTTGTTTCCTGTCAGCAAGCTAATTTTCAATCCATGTCAGTACTCTGCCCCCAATACCATGTGCCCTAATTTTGCCCACTAATCTCCTATGTGGGACTTTACCAAAGGCTTTCTGAAAGTCCAGGTACACTATATCCACTGGCTCTCTCTTGTCCATTTTCATAGTTACAGCCTGAAAAAAATTCCAGAAGATTAGTCAAGCACGATTTCCCCTTCGTAAATCCGTGCTGACTCGGACCGATCCTGTTACTGCTATCCAAATGTGTCATAATTTCATTTTTTATAATTGACTCCAGCATCTTTCCCACCACCGATGTCAGGCTAACTGGTCTATAATTCCCTGTTTTCTCTCTCCCTCCTTTCTTGAAAAGTGGGACAACATTAGCCACCCTCCAATCCACAGAAACTGATCCTGAATCTAAAGAACATTGGAAAATGACTACCAATGCATCCACGATTTCTAAACCCACCTCCTTAAGTACCCTGGGATGCAGGCCATCAGGTCCCGGGGACTTATCAGCCTTCAGACCCAACAGTCTATCCAACACCATCTCCTGCCTAATATAAATTTCTTTCAGTTCATCCATTACCCTAGGTCCTTTGGCCACTATTATATCTGGGAGATTGTTTGTGTCTTCCCTAGTGAAGACGATCCAAAGTACCTGTTCAACTCATCTGCCATTTCCTTGTTCCCCATAATAAATTCACCCGTGTCTGTCTTCAAGGGCCCAATTTTGGTCTTAACTATTTTTTTCCTTTTCACATAGCTAAAGAAGCTTTTACTATCCTCCTTTATATTCTTGGCTAGTTTACCTTCATACCTCATTTTTTTCTCTGCGTATTGCCTTTTTAGTTACCTTCTGTTGCTCTTTAAAAGTTTCCCAATCCTCCAGCTTCCCACACACCTTTGCTATTTTTATTTCTCTTTTATTTTTATACCTGTAGGGAGAGAGGAAGAGAGAGAGAGGGATTAAAAGAAGGGAGTGCGAGCAATCAACACAATTTGCACACCAGAGTTCCTGAGGAGACATTGGATTACGCATAATTAGGCACGTGGCGAGTGCCAATAGAAAGACTTGGGCTGAAGCAGAACAACCACTGTGCAAGTGGGGAATTGAGGCTTTGGTTCATCAATACTTTGAGGAGAGACGTAGGCTTTAGATAGATGTTTTTTTACATTATTTATTCTTCCTTTCTTATTGCATATTTAGAGCAGTGGGGATGCCAGGCAGAATAGTGGAATGCTCCTCTTGGGGGATGTGTGAAGGTAGGGAGACCTCCAGTGTTCCTGATGACTCGGCCTTCACTAAGTGCATCCAGCTGCAGCTTCCAACAGACAGTATTAAGGAGCTAGAGCAGGACCTGGATGAACTCTGGATTATTTCAGAGACTGAGGGGTTGATAGACAGGACATGCAGGGAGGTAATTACATCCAAGTTGCAGGACACCCAAGTTGGTGACTGTCAGGAGGGGGAAAAGAGGATTGACAGCCAATGCAAAGTAGATCTGTTGCTGTTCACCTCAACAACAGCTTTGGATACTGTTGGGGTGGGGGGGGGTGGAGAAATGACCTAGCAGAGGAAAGCCACAATGGTCAGGTCTCTGGCACTGAGTCTGCCTCTGTGGCTCAGGAGGGAAGGGAGGCGAAGAGCTGAGCTGTAGTGATAGTGTAGTGATTGGTTAAGGGAACAAAAATGAGGTTCGAGAGATGGGTACGAGATTTCTGGATGGTTTGTTGCCTCCTGGGTGCCAGGGTCAGGGACATCGAGTCCACAGTATTCTTAAGTGGGAAAGTGAACAGCCAGAGGTCGTGATCCACGTCAGTAACAATGACGTGGGTAGGAGGGGTGATGAGGTCCTGTAAAGTGAGTTTCAAGGAGTAAGGTGCTAAGTTAAAGGACCCTCCAGAGTTGTGATCTCAGGATTGCTACCCATGCCATTTGCTAGTTAGGGCAGAAGTAGGAAGATTATACCGTTTAACTCATGGCTAAGGAGTTGGAGCAGGAGGGAAGTCTTCAGATTTTTGGATCTTTGGGCTCTCTTCCAGAGAAGGTGGGACCTGTTTGCACCTGAACTGAAGGGAAACTAATAGCCCAGTGGGAAAAGTTGCTAGTGCTGCACGATGGCGGGGGGGGGGGGGAGGGAGGGGGTTTAAATTAGATTTGTGGAAGATGGGAACCAGAGGGACAGAGCAGATATTGGAGTGGTTTTGGAGAAAGATGTTGTTAATTCTACATACAATGTCAGAGATCGAAAGGTTGAGCATGGTGGGACTATTGTTTTGAGCTGCGTATATTTCAATGCAAGGAGTGTTGTCGGAAAGGTGGATGAGCTCAGGTCATAGATCAGCGCATGGAATTTTGACATTGTAGCCATTAGTGAGTCTTGGTTGCAGGAGGGGCAAGATTGACTGCTCAGTATTCCAGGGTTCTACTGTTTTAGCCATGTCAGAGTGGGAGGGATTAAAGGGGGAAGCGTGGCATTTCAAGTCAGGGAAAATGTTACAGCAGTGCTCAGTCAAGACAGGTGTGAGAGTTCATTTTGTGAGTATTTACGGATAGAACTGAGGAATAATAAAGTCAAGTCATGTCTCAGAAACATAGAAAATAGGTGCAGGAGTAGGCCATTCGGCCCTTTGAGCCTGCACCGCCATTCAATATGATCATGGCTGATCATCCAACTCAGAACCCTATACTTGCCTTCCCTCCATACCCCCTGATCCCTTTAGCCACAAGGGCCATATCTAACTCCCTCTTAAATATAGCCAATGAACTGGCCTCAACTGTTTCCTGTGGCAGAGAATTTCACAGATTCACCACTCTCTGTGTGAAGAAGTTCTTCCTAATCTTGGTCCTAAAAGGCTTCCCCTTTATCCTCAAACTGTGACCCCTCGTTCTGGACTTCCCCAACATCGGAAACAATCTTCCTGCATCTAGCCTGTCCAATCCCTTTAGGATTTTATACGTTTCAATAAGATCCCCCCTCAATCTTCTAAATTCAAGTCGCTTTTATTGTCATTTCAACCATAACTGCTGGTACAGTACACAGTAGCAACAAAAAACGCTCCTCCAGGACCATGGTGCTACATGAAACCACACAAAACTACACTAGAATACGTGAAAAACACAAAACTATATTGGACTTCAGACCTACACAGGACTACATAAAGTGCACAAAACAGTGCAAGACAGTACAATAATTAATAAACAAGACAATAGGCGCAGTAAAGGACAAATTGCAATATAATAAATGATGTAAATGTAAACAATGCAAACAATGTTTTAGCAGGAATTGAGAAAGAAATGAACAAAAATTGCAAAGGGAGTGGAGTGGTGTTTAGTTGAGTGTGTGTGTAGGTTGGTGTGTGATTAAACTCTGGGAATTGAGAAGTCTAATGGCTTGGGGGAAGAAACTGTTACACAGTCTGGTAGTGAGAGCCTGAATGCTTTGGTACTTCTTGCCAGGTGGCAGGAGGGAGAAGAGTTCGTATGAGGGGTGTGTGGGGTCCTTCACAATGCTGTTAGCTTTGTGGATGCAGCGTGTGGTGTAAATGTCTGTAAAGGTATGACCACGTTAATGGGATTATATTATACACTATCCAACGGTCCGTGGGATTTGGGGAATAAATTTGTAGCAAAGTCGCAGACTATTGCAAAAAAAAGATAAGGTTATGATAGTGGGTGATTTTAATTTTGCACATACTGTGAAAGGACCAAGTGGGAAACAGTTTGTCAAATATGTTCAGGAAAGTTTCCTTAATCAGTACATAGAAGTCCTGACTAGAAAAAATATGATACTGGATCTCCTACTAGGGAATGAGACAGGGCAGGTGACAGAAGTTTGTGTAGGGGAACACTGCATATAGTGATAATAATGCCATTACTTTCAAAATATTTATGGAAAAGGATAGGTCTGGTCCTTGGGTTGAGATTCTAAACTGGAGAAAGGTCAAATTTGATGGTATCGGGAAGGAGCTGGCAAACGTGGATTGGGTCAGGTTGTTTTTGGACAAAGGTGTATTTGGCAAGTGGAAGGCCTTGAAAAGTGAAATTTTGAGAGTAGAGTTTGTATGCTTCTGTCAGAATAAGAGAAAAGGATAACAGATTTAGGGAACTATGGTCTTCAAGAGATATTGAGACCTTGGTGCAAAGGAGGTGCATAGTAGGTATAGACAGGCAGGAACAAATTAGGTACTTGAGTATAAGAAATGCAAGAAAACACAAGAAGGAAATCAGAAGGGCTACTAGAAGACATGAGGTTGCTCCAGCAGACAAGGTGAAGGAGAATCTGTTATGTTTTGTAAATCTAGAAACTAATCAATGAAAATTGCCCTCTCATTATGGGCAATGTGAGATTGCTGGGTAATAAAATGGATGAGTTCACTGCGCTAGCCAGGAGTCAGAGAACATTGCGGGATAGCAGTGTTATGTGTTTTACGAAAACGTGGCTGCACGAGGACATACCCAACCAAAACGTTTCCATAGAGGGCTTCCAGACCGTTCGGGCTGATCGGAAGTGCACTGAGAGCGGTAAGTGTAAAGGAGGGGGGCTTGCTGTTCTGGTTAACAACAGATGGTGCAATCCTGGTTATATTACGATCAAGGAACGTGTTTGTAGCCCGGATATTGAACTTTTTGCTGTTGGACTCTGGCCATATTCCACCGAGATGCAACACTAGGCGTCATGGGAGGTTGTTCCTGCCTGTGGCCATCAAACTTTGCAGCTCCTCCTGTGGAGGGTCGGACACCCTGAGCCAATAGGCTGGTCCTGGACTTATTTCCATCTGGCATAGTTTGCATATTGTTGCTTGATTGCTTGTGGTTTTGTATTGCTATATTTATGCTTTTTTCTTGGTTGGCGCAGCTGTAACGAAACCTAATTTCCCCGGGATCAATGAAGTATATCTATCTATCTATCTAAAGACGCAGGAGCTGAGATATTTGCCTACTTAGTTTTTCACTCAGTGATGCGATCAAATATGACGTGGTGGCGTAATGACTTACGACCTTAGTGACCTGTACTTCTTACGTAAGGCCCATAATGAATTATGTAAACAAAGAATGCTTAATCAAACAATATATTTACAATATTGCCTAAATATTAATGAAATATTAAATACACTACACTATTATAAGGGTATATACAGATATATTAAGAACAAAAGGATAGCAACATTGGTTCTCTAGAAGATCAGAGTAATCTATGCATGGGTCTGAAAGAGATGGGTGAGATCCTAAATGGATTTTTTGCATCTGTGTTTACTTGGGAGATGAAGACAAAGTCCAGAGTTGTGAACCATGTAACCTACTCTAGAAGCTGCCTAGAATTTCCCATGCCATCTGCTAGTACTAGCCTCCCAAAGGGACTGAGGGCACACCTTGTCAGGCCCTGGGGATGTATCGACCCTAATTTGCTTCAAGACAGCAAACACCTCCTACTCTGTAATCTGTATAGGGTCCAGCATGGGAGTAGGTAACATGGTTGGCACAGCATTGTGGGCCGAAGGGCCTGTAATGTGCTGTAGATTTTCTGTGTTCTAGTGTTGTGGTTAGCACAATGCTTTACAAAAATAAATAAATAAATATTTAAAACATCCTTAACCAAGGGTGAGGTGCTGGAGTACGGAAGGACAATTAATGTTGATCTTTTGTTGAAGAAAGGTTCTAAGATTAAGCCAGGAAATTTCTAGGCTGGTGCGCCTGACATCAGTAGGGGGAAAGTTATTGGAAGCTATTCTAAAGGACTGGATAGATAACTATTTGGATAGACAGGGACTAAGGAGGGAAAGTCAACATGGCTTTGTGTGTCGTAAGTTATGTCTAACCAATTGTACAGGGTTTTTTGAGGATGTTATCAGAAAGTTGATGAAGGAAAGGCAGTGGATGTTGTCTGCAAGGCCTTTGACAGTGTCCTGCATGGAAGGTTGGTAAAGAAGATTCAGTCACTTGGTACTCAAGATGAGGTAGTAAATTGAACTAGACATTGGCTTTGTGGGAGAAGCAAGAGAATGGTAGTAGATAGTTGCCTCTCTGACTTCAGGCCTGTGACTAGTGGTGTGCCACAGGGATTTGTGCTGGGTCCATTATTGTTTGTTGTCTATATCAAAGATCTGAATGATAATGTGGTGAACTGGATCAGCAAATTTGCAGATAACACCAAAGTTGGAGGTGTGGCAGACAGTGAGAAAGACGATCAAAGTTTGCAGTGGGATATTCATCAGCTGGTGAATGGACTGAAAAATGACAGGAAGTGTGAGATGTTGCACTTTGGGAGGACCAACCAGGATAGATCTTTCATGGTGAGTGGTAGGGCACTGAAGAGCGCAGTAGAACAGAGAGACCTGGGATACAGAGCATTAATTCCTTAAAAATTTTATAACAGGTAGATGGGGTCATATGGAAAGCTTAGGCTGTAGGACCATAAGACATAGGAGTGGAATTAGGCCGATCAGCCCATCGAGTCCACTCCATCATATCATCATGGCTGATCCCGGATCCCATTCAACCCCCCATGCACCTGCTCTCTTATCATATCTCTTGAAGCCCCAACCAGTCAGGAATCTATCAACTTCTGCTTTAAATATATCCATGGACTTTGCTTCCACTGCAGTCTGTAGCAAAGCATTCCAAAGATTCACCACTCTTTGGCTAAAAAAATTCCTCCTTACTTCTTTTCTAAAAGGTCACCCCTCAATTTTGAGACTGTGCCCTTTAGTTTTGGATACCCCCACCAGAGGGAACATCCTCTCCACATCCACATTATCTAGTCATTTTGACATTCAGTAGGTTTCAATGAGATCCCTTCTAAATTCCAGTGAGTACAGGCCTAAAGCTGCCAACCACTCCTTTTATGTTAACCCCATTCATTCCTGGAATAATCCTTGTGAATCTCCTCTGGACTCTCTCCAATGACAATACATCCTTTCTAAGATACAAGGCCCAAAACTGTTGACAGTACTCCAAGTAATCTTCCAGCTCTGGTCTTCATATATCAATGTATTGAGTTCAGGAGTTGGAATGTGATGTTGAATTATTATATAAGATGTTGCCAATGTCTAATTTAGAGTATTGTGTCTAGTGTTGATCACCTACCTACAGGAAAGATGCAAGTATGATTGAAAGAGTGCAGAGTAAATTTACAACAATGTTGCTGGGACTTGAGCACCTGAGTGTAAAGAAAGGTTGAACTGCCTTTTAACCCTAGAATGTAGAAGATTGAGGGGAGATTTGATAGAGGTATACAAAATTGTGAGAGATATAGATAATTAAATGCAAGTAAGCTTTTGGGTGAGACTATAACTAAAGGTCATGGGTTAAGGGTGAAAGGTAGAATGTTTAAGGGGAACATGAAGGGAAACCTCTTCACTTGGAGGGTTTGAGCATGTGGAACGAGCTGCCAGTGGAAGTGGTGAAACAGGTTTGATTTCAACACTTAAGAGAAATTTGTTCAAGTATATGGATAGAGTAATGAAGTGCTTTGATCCAGGTGCAGGACGATGGAACTATGTAGATTAATTGTTTACTACGGTCAAGATGGGCTAAATTGCCTGTTTCTCTTCTGTAGTGTTCTATGATGCTACAAAGGAAGGATCTTAGCTCTGAATCCATTTTATTAATGCTACAAGTTTTGCATTTGTGAACTAAAAGAAAATATTTTACAATTTTAATTTGATTCATACCCAAATTTCTATTTGCAGTGAAGGCTTTAATGGATTTGATATCCTGTCCAAATCTATTTTGGTAGCTAAATGATTTTCTTTCGCCACCTTATACCTGATCGGTATATTTTGTTTTCCATTGCTGACTGTTCACTCACGGGATGATTTAAATGTAATGTCCAATATTGTGTAGTCAAATAGTGCCCAATCAACATTATTTGATACATATCCATCTTCACTCCCAAGTATCAGCAACTTGGCTGAAAAATTGATAATATTATCATAAAATCTTTTTGACTCTCCATCATCCTATCTGCTCTACATTTCATCGATGGTAGTTCAGAGAGTGGGTGTTATTGTTGGTTCCCCCTTATATTGTTGAATGCTGTACTTTTGCCTTCACCTTCTCACCACCATCAGCAATAAAGTTTCTCACCACCAACTACCTTCATCCCTTTTCTCCCTACCACAGATATTGTTTCAGATTGAAAGAAGAACTTGTATTTACATAAAACCTCTCATGGGGAGCTATGATCTGAGTGCAGGTTGATGTGACCAGGCAGATAAATGGGACTTGGCAGATTAAAAAAACCTTCACTGCAAATAATTACAGTTGAAGTACGGTCACTGTTGTAGAACAAAAAACATAGCAGCCACTTGGTACACAGCAAACTCCCATGGTGAAATCTCTTGACAATTACCTTTTAATACAACCATATGCCTTATGAACACATGTAGGCCACTCAACCCTTCGTACTTGCGCTACCATTCAATTAAGGCCCCTCTCACTCTTCTAAATTTTAATGGATACCACCTATCATGTCTAACTTCCACTCATAAGACACTCTGCCCATTCCAAGTACAAAACACGGATAATCCACAGTGCAGCTTTTTAAGAAATGCCAGTGGTTCAGCATCTGGCTCACCTAGTTGCATTCTCTACGATCCTTTAAATCTACTGTGAATCCCTTTCCCATTCTCCCTTTAAACATCCCTCTGCATCTCAGAAGTCTGTATTCTGGCACAATTTAGATAATGTGCTTTTCCTTATTTTTCCTTCTGTATAAAAAGCTAAATGCCAGAGTTCAGGAAGTTAAGGAAGTTTAATCTGTCCCTGGTGACTCTTGCCAATTGTTACAGATGTGCCATAAAAGAACCCTATCCAGATGCATCATTGCTTGGAATGGCAATTGCTGTGCCCAACATTGCAAGAAACTGCAGTGCTGTGAACCTTATCCATTCATCCCTCCTCACTAGTCTCCCTTCTGGCATATATCCCTGCAAGTGCTACACCTGCTGTTCTTCTCCTCCCTCACCTCCATTCAGAACCCCAAACAGTCCTTCTGAGTGAGCCAACCCCTCACCTGCAAATCTGCTGGGGTCATTTACTGTATCCGGTGCTCCCCATGTGGTCTCCTCTACTTTGGTTGAGCACCTCCGCTCCATTCGCAAGAACAGAATTTCCCGGTGGCCAACCATTTTAATTCCTATCCCCATTCCCATTCCGACATGTCAGTCCATGGCTTCCTTTATGCCATGAGGCTACCTTCATAGTGAAGGAGCAACACCTTATATTCCTTTAGGCAGCCTCCAACCTGATGGCATGAACTTCAATTTCTCCAACTTCTGGCAATTCCCTCTGCCCCCACTTCTTCAAAACCCCACTCTAATCTCTTGCCCTTCTCCTTACCAACCTATCACCATCTCCTTGTTCCACTCTCCTTTACTTTCTCCCATGATCCACTCTCCTGACCTCTTAGATTCCTTCATCTTCAGCCCTTTACCTTTTCCACCTATCACCTCCCAACTTCTTACTTGACCCACTTGACTTCAGCTATCACCTCTTAGATTGTCCTCCATCCCCTCCACTCACTTTCTTATTCTGGCATCTTCACCTTTCCTTTCCAGTCCTAATGAACAATCTCAGCCTAAAATGTCGACAGTTTATTGATTTCTAGACCTGCTGAGTTCCTCCAGCATTTTGTGTGTGTTGAGCTGTGAACGCAGCCTAGTCTATCTCACTAAACAATATCCCATACACAGGCTCTGTCGACACTTCCTGCTGTCTTTGGAAAGGAAAGGAAACAATATTATCAAGGATCCCTCCAGCTGCAGTCATTCTGTCTTCTCTCCTGTCCCATTGGGCAGTAGATATAAAACCCCATGATCATGAACCATCTGACTCACTGATGGTTCTGTCCCACCATTATCAGACCCACGAACAAACCTCTCAAACACTAAAGGATGAACTCTCGAACTCTCAATCTCTCAGTCTATCTCGTTGTGGTTTTTGCACTTTATTCTTTACCTTCCCAGCACTTGCTCTAGAATTGTAACATTATATTCTGCATTTCTTTTTACTACCTTGATGTAATTATGTAGGGCATGATCTGTCCGGATGGCATTCAAACGGAAGTTTTTCACTCTCTCTCAGCCAAAACCGATACTACCTCCAGCAGTGCAGCACTCAGTCTATGTGGGAGCATTGCAATAGATTTTAGTGTTTAAATCTCCAGGAAGAAATTCAAAACCACACTTGCTGGTTTACGTTGCTGACTGAGCTAGAGCTAACATCAACCAAGTCAGACTACTTACAATCCAAAATCCTCATCTGCTACCAACCAGGCTTCTGAGCTTTTCATCCTTTCTTTCACAATTAGTGCTTGCTCCTCTCTTTGTATCAATGACTCTTTCCGTCAGCTCAATTAAACCTCAGCTGACAAATTATGCTCCTCCCATTGACTATCTGTACTCCAGCCACTGTAAACCTCAACCCATTCAAAATTCTGTTATCCAAATGCTGGCATATCAGGTTACATCCTTGCATCACCACTCAGGTTGTTCAGATATCAATACTTGGTCTCCTGGTGTCTTTAATTAAAAGCTATCATGCTGTATTTAAATGCGTTATTATATCCTCCAATCTAAAACCATCCTTCCATAATTTTCCAGGTCTGGCTTTCTGTGATCCATCCCTCTCCCCTGCATCTATCTAGCTCAGCCCCAAATTAAGACTGAGGCACAACAGGCAAACTCAGAATAATACATTTATATTAAGTGTTGTGTCATATTGAGTTTTTGTGGGTAAGCCTTGGAATTAAGAACTTGCACAAGTAGCTGGCCAGTAATGTTGCAAAGTTGTAACTGTCATAAAATGGTATGGAAAACATAATAGGTTTCGTTTCTGCACTGTTCATTTATACCTGTTTGATTCCTGAGTGTCATTAGTCCATTCATGTGGTATTTATCTTGATTTGTGTCAGATGCAAACAGTGAAATACTTTGTCAGGTCAGTACAAGTTTTACTTCTTACCTAATATGGAATACAAATTAATATATAAAAATAAATTTTACTAAGAAGGTATGTTAAATACTTCACCATATTCCATCTTAAATGAAATGTATAGACACACACTTTACTGGTGCATGTGCACATTTTAATTGAACAATTGAACTAGGATGTAAGTTGATCTTGGAAAGGAGTGTGAGATTGGCACACGGAATAAAATAACCCAGAAAATGGCAAACTGGCTGTCGGTTCATGGTAGCCCCAAGTACATACTATATTGGCATAATTTTGTTGATCTCTTAAGGCTCAGTTTAAATGTGCTTTTAAAAGATAAACTTTCTGAAATTATGCTATGCTCATGTGGGTGACTATGTGTGTAGTTCATAGGGTATCCAGAAACTCCTATTCAAATTGAGAGAAGTCAAGTCATTGAGGTTCATTTGCTCAAAGTCACACACATGAAGGGCCAACATGTGGAGTTCATGGATGCTTCTTGTGTTGTGAGATTATGAAAAGGTCTGATCGCTCATTCACAGTTATTCAAATTGAGCCAAAGAATTATTTAAAACAGAATAGATTGGATGAAATTGCTTGATTTGGATTTCAGATTCAATCCCAGTACAGAGAACAATTTGATCAGACTGACAATAGGCTTAACGATCAACATTGTCCCTTTTTTGACTCTGGATTAGTTTCATGCCATCTCTCAGTAGCTTAGCAGAAAAAAAAACACAGCTCAGAATTCACATTTTAAGAAAGGATGGAAAAATAAGCACATCAGGAAAAGAAAGTGAGATTTGACAGCATTAATTTGTTTTTCTTAAATTCAGTTTTCATTTTTTTCAAATTTTTTACTTTAAATTTCTCATTTGCCTACAGTATGATGCCATTTTCAAATATCTGCTGCCATGCTTTTCATAAGACACTGGAGGAACTCAGCAGGTCGGGAAGCCTCCGTGGAAAAGATTAGACAATGTTTCGGGCCGGAATCCTTCGTCAGGTCCTGACGAAGGGTTCCGGCCTGAAACATTGACTGATCTTTTCCACGGATGCTTCACGACCTGCTGCGTTCCTCCAGTGAGTTGTGAGTGTTGCTTTGACCCCAGCATCTGCAGATTATTTTGTGTTTATGCTTTTCATAAGTCTTCATGTAAGTAAAACACTGAGAAATAAGGGCACCTCAACTGACTAATTATGTTATCCTGAGGTTTCTGTCAGCTAAAGCCTACAGCAATGGAACACAAATCTGCAGGCCTTCCTTTATGTTATACATCTCCTGGCTTGGAAATGTATTGCTGCTCTCTATTCAACAACACTCTGGGAGCACCTTCGCCACCAGGACTGCACACCACTGTAATCAGGAGCCAAACTGCAATCAACGATGAGCTCCTGGAGAAAGCACAATCACATTCCCTATTCAGTATCTTAGTTTAAGCAAGTCTTGGGGAATAGTTCAGTGCCTCAACAAACTTCCTGCTCAAAAAATGTTCACAGCCAGCCTGGTGTGTGGGGAAAAAAAAACAACCAAGAAACTTATTTCTTAAAAGGGTCCTAATCTAATTCAGAGCTGGAGCCTTATTAATATATTTTATTAATGTCAGGTAGCAGTGTGGACATCTAACCAGAAATATGAAAGCAGATACTGCAGATGGAGAAAATATGAAAAAGTAAAATACTGGTAAATATATGTCATCGTAAACAAGCCTGAGATTTGTTTTTTTCGGGATATAATTCCGAGTAATTCCAAGAACCATAATAGAATCAATGACAGACAGCAGACAAACAACTAATGTGCAAAAGATAACAAACTGTGCAAATTCAAAAGAGAAAAAAAGATAATACAAAATAAACAATAAATATCAAGAACATAAGATGAAGAGTCCTTGAAAGTGAGTCAGTGAAAGGTCAGTGACTGGTCAACATTCATCTAATAGCATTGACTCTGTTCTTCTCTTCTGCTTGACTTGTTAAGCTTTCCCTGTACTTTCTATTTATGTTAGACCCAACAAATGCCAGAAATAATAGCACATTGTATTTACTTACCAAACACTTGGCTACAAAAATCTGCTTTTTGGCCCCTATTTTTCTCTAAGAATACAGGTAAAATGTCTTCTAATTTCTACTCCACAATCATTTGCATGCCATTGCTCAGTCTGTTTGGATATTTCACTTGGTTTATCAGTCCTGTGGATTCTGTTTGTTGCTTACCTTTGATTTTGTCCTAACTAATGTGACTTCCTTGCAGCCAGGGTAGCCTCCCAGTCATTTGGGTGGAAATACCAGTGTTGTTTATGAACTACACCTATTGTCCGAGTGAAAAATGGAAATAGATATACCATATGTCCTTTTTGTGAGTTGAGAGATATTTCTGCAAAACTTTCCCTTAAAAGATCATTTTTTTTCTGCATGGGTTTTATGGTAATGCAGCTTGTAGGTGACATTTGGTTATAAGGAGCCTGCCTGGGCCAAACCAATTTTCCTACTTTTTTGCCTTGTTTCTTTCGTGTCCTTATCCAAGAACACGGGAATATGTTTCACAGCTTGTTGTATCATTCAGTTGCTCTGCACAGCAGTGATTCTTTTTCCATTAACCTCTTCTCAGCTTGAGTTCAGCAGAAATAACCAAATGGGCAAAATAATATTAAAACCTTTATGGACCAATGTATTTTTAAAAAAATTTCCCCTTCCAGGAAAATTCCGTTCTCAGACAATTCACCAAATACAGATGTCAAAAAGCCAAATATGCACTGTGTGTGGCTGCTAAAAAAACACATGTTTAAACATGAAGAGAAATGTTAATAATATAGTACCCATCATTTTGTTTGCTTATATTGGCAGATCAATTGTGTTAATATGAATCCTATATTTTTTTATGGATGAGGCAGTCTTGATTATACTCATTTTATCTCTTTTTATTGGCTATATTATGTTATTGATGACTCCCATGTCTCATATTGACCACATTAGCCTCTTAGTATCTTTTTTAAGCTTTCCCCATCATTGATGCAGAACATTTATAGAAATTAGTTAAAGTAGTTGCATTTTATTAACAAGAGGTTCAGCCAACAAATCTTGAAAATGATTATTCAGGTCTGTTTTTGAAAAATAAATCTAAATGATTCCGATATATCAATTCTACATCATTGGTCCATTTATCATACTTTAGGACTAAAATAGCCAGGTGATTAGATGGATAACCAATACAGTTTCAGCGCATTATTATCTACTAATTGATGTTAACAATGAATAAAATTAGCAAAAGGACAAAGCACAAAACTGGCAACAGCATATTTTTCTTTATTTGCTGTATCTCTCTACCTAAATTATGTGCTCCAATCTTAAATTCACTCTTTTCTCTTTTATCCAAATGGCAAGTCCAAATCCAAATTTCCCAGCATTTACGAAACCTCTTCATAAATATATTTGCAGGAGATACATGAAAGCAATGCAGCACTCTGGACTTTAGTTTAATCTTCTCCAGAACAACTTGCACCTAAAACTCTCTGCTGGGTAACCTGAATACATGGAGCTTATTTTCTGATAGCCTTGTCCAACCATTTCATGGAAGGTACATCTTCTTTGCTTCAATGTTATGGAGGAATACTGTTTAAAAAAAACTCTCAGTGACTTTGAGGTTCCTCCCCCCCCCCCCAATATTCCTAGTTAATAGGTGAATATCTGTCCCTTATGAATGAGAAAGTATAGTGGTGATCAATTGGCTACAATGAGTTCTGATGAGAGAATTGTATTAGATTTCATTATTCTTATGATCAAGTTTCTAGTTTTTGAAAAATCAAGTATCGATTATGGCAAATCTTTGATCAGAGCAAATTATTTCTGGCTGATGCATAAGAATCTGAAAAGGAAAACCGAAAAACTGAGTCAGACTAAAGTAGTGTAGGAATTGCCAAATAGTAGTGTTGGATGGGCCAGATTGCCTGTTTCTATCATTCTTTTGTCATTCTAAATCATCTGGTCATCTGCCACAATTAAATTGCTCTTCTTGGTCATCTGTCAAATTTCCAGCATGTTTCATAGAAACACTGTCGCTTGATGATATCATGGGAAGTGTTGATTTCAAGTTTTAACCAAGTGGGAGGTGATCCAACGCTGACAAGTTTTTTTTCTCTCTAATGTACAAATGTGTAGGTTGACTCAGCTTCACATGAAGTTCCAGTTTCATTTCAGAAAGTCCCTTCAAACGAGATTTCCAATTACAATTGGCCTTTCTTTTCAACTGAGTTTAAGAACTAGTTTTAGTGATTTAGTACAGTAGTATTTAACCACTGGGTCTTAAGTTATTTAAGACCTACATGCATTGCAGTTTACTGCTCTTTATTCTCCTTCTGAGTTGCCATTCTCGATACTTTTTTATCCTGCCTGTAAGGGTGGCGGACTTGGAACAACTAATAGAGCTGCTGCATCATAACGCCAGATACCTGGCTCTAACCCTGACCTGGGGTCCTCCCTTATTGGGGTTTGCACACACTTTCTATTACTGTACTGTATGAGTGCTGCACTGATTGGTAAGTTACAGTAAATATAATTCCATTAGACAAATGAAGTACCCACTTCCTCCTTACAAACCCAGCCAAATCTAAAATAGATATTGGTTATGAACCTTAATGCGTGGACATTGCTTACAGCAATTCCTACACTACTTTAGTTGGCACTTCTGTGGCTGCAGAATACTTTGAGATGATTTGAAGTCTTGAAATGGCAAGTTCTTTCTTCCTCCACTTATCTTCTCAAAGTCTTTTCCAATGATGAATGTAACCTGAGGTTTTCTGGTTTTGGCCTGCTAAGATCATGGTTCCCGTCATGCAGTCTGTAAAAGGCACTCTCGTTGGTGCCTTGCACTATCATGTTCAACTATTGCATTAGAAATACTGTAAGACCAAATACATTGGACTTCAGTAAGAGCAAGAAATGTGGTCAGCAGTCGGGCAGTGGTTACTTTGCTCAGTACAGTTGAAGAACCCAAGTGTAGCTGTATAATTAGAAAGGAAAGTGATATGCAAAAACATTCTCAGTCTGTGAAGGTTCACTATCTGCACAGTGAGGTGTAACCTATTTAAAATGCAGTGGCAAGTTCATGCACTTGGTTACCTGGCAACTAATTTTTTCCTTGCAGTTTCCTGAATTCAAGGACGAGAAAGTACTGCAGGCTACACTGTCCTCCACATTGTGTCACATATTACCACAAGACCTCCTGTTCAAACGCACTTACTGCTTGTATTTCAAAGCCAGTGTTTTCAGGGATTTGAATTCCTCTCTAGTTCTCAGCACTTCCACAGATTATGAACTAAATTTTGCAAGTCTCACAAAAATCATAAATAATTTTAACAGCTCTTTCTCACACCTGCCCCTACCCCATGGAATATGCAGTACTCTTAAGCTACAGACATGGTGTCACAAATCTTCTTTGCTTCTTGTTGGAGTTGTAAAAAATAGTTTCAATTATTCCCAAGTGGTATTTTGAAATCCTTCATTTGTAGGATGAATGTACAACTCCTTAGACTTTAAATCTATCAACGTAAATGATGTACAGTAAGTAAAGTGCAAAGAAGAGTCGTAATATCTTAATGTGCTGAAATTGCAGAAATACTGAGTGGAATAAAATACCTAGCTGAAGATGTATGGATTATAAACTGGATCTATTACCAATGAACCACTCTAAAGATTTTTGTATTCATGCAAAATTCAAAAAAATGAGTTTTAAAACAATGATTAAATACTATATTAGTAATATTTTCCAACTCTTTCAACTACTGGCAAAGATAAAATTGCAAATGGGAAATATGAAAGTAAATTGTTGCACTACGCATGGACTTGAATATTATCTTGTTTTCTTGCTATTCCCCTTGGAAAAGGAGCTGCAGATGAAATGCTGAGAATGAGTCATCTTGCACCCTTCCCCTAACTGTGCTCCAAGGGTTGTGAATTGAAGAATTGTTATCCGAGCATCAGTGTTTTAAATGGGTGTGCACAATTTAGTCTGAACGCTACCGTCCAGGGAGACAGTCCTTTCAAGTGACATTAAAGGTTCTTTTGCATCTCCTCCAACTGCACTTGATGTTCAGGATTTGGCCTCCTTTCATAGAATAACCAAACAATTTCCAGACACCTCTGCAGTGACCATTTCAAATTTCTTTTTGGGTGTCTTTACCCTCCTTCCCACCCCTTTGCCAACTTGTTTGTCCTGTGGCTTCTCCATTGTAATGGAGAAGCCAAATTCAAATTGGACGATCACCTCATAGCTGGTAACCCAATGGTATCAGAGAGTCATAGAACACTACGGCACAGAAATAGGCCCTTTGGCCTACCTAGTATGTGCCAAACTATTAACTTGCTTAATCCCATTGACCTGCACCTGAACCATAGCCCTCTATACCATTCCCATCCATGCACCTATCCAAATTTCTCTTAAATGTTGAAATTGACCCTGCGTCCAGCATTTACACTGACAGCTCATTCTATACTCTCACCAACCTCACAACCTCCAGTTGTAGTCCCACCCAAACTCAGTAGAAAAAGCCTGCTTGCATTTAACTTGTCTATACCCCTCATAATTTTGTATACCTCTATCAAACCTCCCCTCAATCTTCTACGTTCTAGGGAATAAAGTTCTAACCTATTTAACTTTTCCCTGTAACTCAGGTCCTCAAGTCACGGTAATATCCTTGCAAATTTTCTCTGTCCTCTTTCAATCTCATTTACATCTTTCCTGTAGGTAGGTGACCAAAACTGGACACAATATTCTAAGTTAGGGTTCACTGATGTCTTATGCAGTTTCAACATCACATTCTAACTCTTGTACTCAATACATTGATTTATGAAGGCAAATGTGTTAAATGCTTTCTTTACAATCCTAACTGCCTGTGATGCCACTTTCAAGAAATTATGGATCTGTATTCCCAGATTCCTCTGTCCTACCACATTCCTCAGTGTCCTACTGCTACCCTGGTTTGTCCTCCCAAAGTGCAATACCTCACAATTGACTGTATTAAATTCCGTCAGCAACTTTTCAGCCCTTTTTTCAAACTGCTCCAGATCCTGCTGATAGTCTTCCTCGCTGTTCACTACATGCCCAGACTTGGTGTCATCCACAAATTTGCTGATTCAGTTTACCACAGTATCATCCAGATCATTGATATAGATGACAAACAACAATAGACCCAGCACTGATCCCTGTGGCACACCATTAATCACAAACCTCCGGTCAGAGAGGCAACCACCAGCTACCACTCTCCGGCATTTTCTGCAAAGCCAATGTCTAAATCAATTTACTAGCACATCTTGAATGCCAAATGACTGAGCCTTTTTGACCGACCTCCCATGCGGGACCTTGTAAAAGGCTTTGCTGAAGTCCATGTAGACAACATTCATTACCTTGCCATCATCGGCTTTCCTGGTTACTTTCTTGAAAAACTCTATACAATTGGTTAGACACGACTCACTGCATACAAAGCCATGTTGACTATCCCTAATCAGTGCCTCTCTGCTAGGGCCCGTGCAATTTCTGAAGTAGCCTCCCACAGGATTTGAGGGAATAGCTTGACGTGCCCTGGGGATTTAGCCACCCTAGTTTTCCTCAATACAGCAAACATCTCCTCCTCTGTAATCTGTATAGAGTTCATGACCTCGTTGCTGCATTGTCTCAAATCTATGGGACTGTTGTTTGTCTCCTGAGGAAATATGGTTGCAAAGAATCCATCTGAGATCTCCCCCATCTCTTCTGGCTCCACTCTGATTTTCCAGAGGACTAATTTTGTCCCTCAATGTCCTTTTGCTCTTAATATATCTGTAGAAGCCCTTGGGATTCTCCTTCACCTTTTAGTATCAACATTGGATTTTCCAACTTCAGGTAACCCACACCCCAGGTGTTCTTCTCCCACATACACTTGCTTGTCCATCTACGTTTCTTCTTCTCTCTTTGTTCACCTCACCCCACCCCCCATGCCCCCACTCACCACCATCTGGTTTCACTTATGACCTGCCAGCCTCAGTCCAACCTTTCCATATATATTGGCAATCTTTCCTCTCAGTCCTGATGCAGGATCCTTGCCCTAAACATTGACATAGTTCTTTTGCCTCCAGAGATACTTTTTAACCAGTTGAGTTCTCCCATTGCTCTGTCTCTTGTAGCATAAAATTTTGTCTCAGACATCACCACCTGCAATTTAATCGCTCGTGTCATATAGTGGCAGGTGCTTTTGTTTAATTAGAGGATTTTTCATGAATGTTTAGATTCTGCTCTGGCAGTGTCCTTCACAACATGGTTTCCAATCTTGTTTCAGCAACTGAGTCATTTTATTCAAGGAGTTTAGGGAATCTGAATTCAGATCCTGCCTTGAAAGACTAAGAACTTGAAATTAGTTGAGAAAGATAAAATAAAATCTCCAAAGAATTCTAGACTCTTGTTTAAATCCTTGTGGAAGTACCCTTTGACCATGGAAATTTGAGACAAGGACTCACTCCATCTTTTCAATGCAGCTAGGAATGTCAAGCCAGTTCTCCAGAATACACTGGTGACCTGTCAAATGTGTCAGTAAAATAGAACTGGGGATCCATCCAAACAGTTGCAGGATCACGTTGAGAGTGAAAACTAAAAGTACAAAAGTCAGTTTCAGTTCCAGTTCGGGAAGAACAGACCTTTAGCAGGTTCTCGTCTGTGTATGGAAACAGAAACAAGCTGCACCGGAGTATGTTCTGGGAGAGACAAATCCTACATGAATTTGCATATGCACTAAATAATTAAGAAGGTGAATGGAATATTGGCCTCCATTGCAAGAGACATTGGATATAAAACCTGAACAGTTTAGTTGCAACGTTATAGGGCACTGGTGAGACTGCTCCTGAAGTACTACATACAGTTTTGGTATCTGTATGTGTTTGCAATGGAGGCAATGCAGAGCTGATTCCTGGAATGAAGGGGTTTGCATATAAAGAAATGTTGAATGGGTTGGCCATATGTAGGGTGGATGTTGAGTGGATCCCAGAAGACTGGCAAGTAGCTAACATTGGCTGGAAACTAGGGATAATCCTGAAAATTATAGAGCCAAGAGCCTCACTTTAGTGGTTGGGATCCTATTGGAGAGGATTCTTAGGGATAGGATTTATGAAAATTTGGGAAAGTATGGAGTAATTCATTGTCCTTGTACTACAAATACTAGTACATATGACAATAAACTCACTTTGACTTTGAATTTTATAGTCAGCCTGACTTTGTGTGGAGTGGGTTATGTCTTAGTAAATTGATTTATTTTTTCAAGAAGGTGACAAACATGATTGATAAAGGAGGAGCTGTCGATGATGTCTACACGAATTTTAGTAAGACATTTGACAAGATCCCAGATGATAGGCTCATCCAGAAGATTAAGATATTTGAGACCCATGGTTACTTGACCATTTGAATTCAGAATTGGCTTGCCCACAGAAGACAGAGGGTGGTGGTTGATGAGTTTTAGTCTGATTAGAGGTGTCCACAGGGATCCATACAGACCATACTGTTTTGATATAATAAATATATCATCTGGATGACAATATGGATGGATAGGTTAGTAAGTTTGCAGATGGCACAAAGATTGATAGTGTTGTGGATAGCATAGAAAATTGCCAAAGGACACAGTGTGATATAGATCGCTGTGAAATGGAGTTTAATCCAGACAAATGTGAAGTTTTTCACTTTTGGTGATCAAATGAGTAGAAAAGTATATAGTTAATGGCAGGACCTTTAACATTATTAATGTACAGAGGGACCTTGAGGTCCAAGTCCATAGTTCCCCAAAGTAGCCACATAGGTTGAGAAGGTGGTAAAGGATTGTATGAGTTACTTATTTTTATTAATTGAGGCATTGAGATCAAGAATCGAGAATTTATGCTGCAACTTTATAAAGCTCTCATTAGGTTGCGTTTGGAGTATTGCATACAATTCTGATCACCTCATTATAGGAAGAACGTGGAGGCTTTGGAGAAGGTTTCAAAGACGTTTATCAAGATGCTGCCTGGATTGGAGGACATGTGCTATAAGGACAGGCTGTACAAATGTGGGTTGTTTTCTGTGGAGTGGTGGAGGGTGCAGGGGTGACCTGATAGAAGTTTAGAAGACTACAAGAGTCATTGATAGACAGCACGGAATCTTTTTCCCAAGGTTGAAATGTCTAATACCAGAGGGCATGCACTTAAGTTGAAAAGGAGAAGAACAAACAAGATGATCAGGGTAAATTTTTTTTAAAAAAAAAGCAAGAGAAAATCTTCAGTTGTGCAAATCAAAGTAATACACATGTAATGCGCTGTAAGGTTTTACTGCTAATGTAATAGCTTCTCTGTAATGTTTCACTGCTAGGGTAATGGTTTCTCTGTAGCAGCAATGTTTGGGTTATGACTAGAGATAACGGGGGCTATCCAATGAGAGGCGTGATGTTCTTTCTTGTGGGTCTGGGAGCAGGGATTTTGCGGTCTTTGTGTCGGTGAGAGATGAAGAGAGAAGACGCGAATAGAGAGAGCTGGTAGACCGCTGGATGGAGCAGACTAGGAGCGAGGGTCTGAAAGTCAGCGATGCTCGGAGGTGGTCGGTGGGGAATGAATGGACGAATCTGTGAGCTTCAACGTGCACATTAGACTGTTTCATTAAAATGGGCCCTTTTCACTTTCATTTTCTTTACTAACCCTATAGTCAGATTAAGATTTATAAAGTTCAATCATTTAATTGCATACGGTGTACTGTCTGATATTTTGCGATTCGGATTTGTAACCGGGCAACACATCATGCAGCATCCACTGAAATGATTTCTCGGTTTGGCTGGGCCAAACCTAAGGGTTACACACACAAAATGCTGGAGGAACTCAGCAGGCCAGGCTGCATCTGTGGAAAAGAGTAAATAGTTGACATTTAGGGCCATGACCTTCAGAACTTTTTACACAGTGAGTAGTGGGTGCCTGGAATGTGCTGCCAAGTATTGTAATGGAGGCAGAGATGATGGAAGTCATTTAAGCTGCTCTTAGATAGGCACAGGAATGTGCAGAGAATGAATGGTGGGAGATGGACATGTGTAGGCAGAAGAAGTTAGTCTAATTTTAGTCTTTTTAGTTAGTCTTTTTCCCCAGAGCTACCTAGAACTAGAGGAGCACAGTTTCAGAATAAAGGATTGCCCATTTAAAACTGTGTCGAATGTTTCTTCTCTCAGAAGATTGTAAGTTTATAGAATTCTCTCACGGAGAGAGTTGTGGTGGTGGAGTCATTGAATATATTCAAGGTGCAGACTGACAGCATTTGACCAAAAATAGAGTCATGGGAAATGGGGAGAGAGCAGGAAGATTGGATCAGCTATGGTACTGCTGAATGTTGGAGCAAGCTCAAGGTGCTTGTTGGCCTACTCTTACTCCCATTTATTACACCTGAAGGCCTCAGGTAATTGAAATAATTGAAGAAAACATCAATGTCAGGTAACATATGGAGAAATACATTGAATGTACTTTGTAAGAAGTTAACCTGGAGTGAATTAATTATGGAGTTTGATGCATTGTAGATCCATGACTCATCTTATTCGGTGGCACAACCTTGACTTGTCTGTTGTGAGGATGTTCTCCCAGCTACTGAGGCTCAGACAAGAGTCACAGGTGCTGACCTACATCTTTCTGCTTAACTTCAACAAAAATAAAATGGTGTCGTTTACAAAGCCAAGATGGTGCTGGTGAACCATGGCGACATGTTATGGGGTGCTTACAAAACCTCTAAATATACCTCTTGTGAATTATTGTCACTGCAATCTACAGCGTGTAGTTTCCCTTTATGTAACATTCTCTTGAACCATCTCATTGAACTGGCGATTTCACGATTTTCTGAAGGATTCGCCAGACTTAACTCCTAAGTGTGCAGGTAAGGCACTTTAAATAGACAAAGGTGCATCACCATGACCAGAAGAGAGGGAGGAGGGGAGGACTGTAAGCCAGGCTGAAATTCCAAGCAATGAAAATTCCTCTACCCAGCAAGTTGTTAATAAACGTACAGTCACTGGAGTACGAGACCGAGGACATAAGGCCAAGATTGCGTAGCGGAAGCAAAAGAGGAATTGCTGTATTTTGTGTTTCACGGTGGCATGGTAATTGTTCCCCAACCTGGATCATCTAATGGTTGAGAGCTAATGATTCTATTTACCAAGAGAGGACTCTGTGATCCTGACTGCTGTTTACATACCACTGAAAGGTGACGTTAATCAGGCACTCGAGATTATGTTGCCATCACCGAACAAGAACAAGCCCATCCTGATGCATTTCAAATCATCGTCGGAACTTCAATCAGCTTGCTTGAAGAAATCAACGCCCAATTATTATAAGTATATAACCTGCAGCTCCAGGGTTCCCAACACACTTAACCTGTGCCATACTACAATTAGGACTGCCTACCATTCCATTCCCAGACCAGATTTTGGGAATCTGATCACTTGGCTGTCCTTCTCCTACCTGCGTACAGGCAGAAGCTAAAGAGAAAGGCTCCTGAGTTAAGGACAACAAAGAGGTAGTTATGGGAGCAGAGGAGTGGCTGAAGGTCTGGTTTGAGCTAGTGAACTGGGCTGCATTCAAGGACTCATCAGAAGATTTGAAAGAATATACCATGTTTGTCACAGACTTTATAAAAACAGTCTCTAGATGATTGCGTCTCCACAAAATCATTCAGTCTTCCCTAAGCTCTGGATGAACCATGAGATCCACAATCTTTTGAGGGCCAGGTCAGTGGCATTCAGGTCTGGTGACTACATAAGAATCAAGAAGTCCAGGCAGGATCTCTGGAAAGCCATCTCATGTGCAAAGTGACAATTCTGGACCAAACTTGAATCACCGAGGGATGCTTGACAGCTGTGGCAAGGATTGAATGCCGTCATCTCTTACAAAGTGAAACCAAGCAACATAGATGAAAACAAGGTTTCGATTCCAGATGAGCTCAATGCCTTCTCTGCTCACTTTGACTGTCAAAACATGGAGAAACCGTCACAAAATCCCACAACCCCCAATGAGCCTGTGATTTCCGTCTCTGAGGCTGAAATGAGAGCATCCTCTAGGAGGGTGAACCCACAGAAAGCATCCGGCCCAGATGGAGTAACTGGCAAAATACTGAAAAAACCCTATTCTAGTCAACTAGCTGGCATGTTCACCGATATCTTTGACCTCCGCTTTGGCATTCAGAGGTACCCACCTGCTTCAAACAGGTTTCAATTATAATGGTGCCTAAGAAGAACATGGTAACCTGCCTCAATAGCTGTCATCCAATAACACTTACATCCACTGTGATGAGGTGCTTTGAGAGGTTGGTGATGAAACATACCAACTCCTTGCCTGAGAAGTGACTTAGATCCATTCCAACTTGCCTACTGGCACAACACATTCATGATACATGCTATTTCATTGGCTCTTCACTCACCTTGGAATATCTAGACACCAAAGACGCGTACATCAGGATGCTCTTTATCGTCTACAACTCGGCTTTCAAGACCATAATCCCATTAGACCATAAAACCTAGGAGCAGAATTAGCCAATGTGGTCCATAGAGTCTGCTCTACCATTTCATCACGGCTGATATATTTTCTCTCTCTTCCTCATTCTCCTGCCTTCTCCCTGTAACCTTTGACACCCTAATTAATCAGGAACCTATCAAACTCCACCTTAGATATATCCAATGACTTGCCCTGCACAGCCATCTGTGCCAAAGAATTCTGCAGGTTCACCATCCTCTGGCTAAAGAAATTCCACCTCGTCCATTCGATGTCCCTCAATTCTGAGTCTGTGCCCTCTGGTCATAAACTCCTCCACTATAGGAAACATCCTCTTTACATCCACTCTATCAGACCTTTCAATATTCATTAGGTTTCAGTGAGAATCCCCTATTCTTCTAAACTTCAGTGAGTACAGGCCCCAAGCCATCAAAAGCTCCTCATTTGTTAACCCTTTCATTCCTGGGATCATTATCATGAACCTCCTCTGGACCCTTTCCAATGTCAGTGCATTCTTTTTTTAGATAAGGGACTCAAAACTACTGACAATGTTCCAAGTGTGGTTTGACCAATGCCTTATAAAGCCTCAGCATTACATCTTTGCTTTTATGTTCTCGTCCTCTTGAAATGAATGCTAAAATTGCTTTTGCTTTCCTTACAACTGACTTAACCTGCAAGTTAACTTTTATAGAATCCTGGACAAGGACTCCTAGGTTCCTCTGCATCTCTGATTTTTGAATTTTCTCCACACTTACAAAATAGTGCTGATTTTATTCCTTCTGTCAAAGTTCATGGCCATGTACTTCCCTATCTTATATTCCATCAGCTGATTCTCCCAATCTGTCTGTCCTTCTGCAGACACCCGGATTTCTCAACACTACCTGCCCTTTCACCTACTTTATACTTTATACTTTATTGTCGCCAAGCAATTTGTACTAGAACATACAATTATCACAGCGATATTTGATTCTGCACTCCACACTCCCTGGATTACAAATATTAAATATTGAAAATAGTTAAAATTAGTAAATATTAAAAAATTAAATTATAAATCATAAATAGAAAATAGAAAAATGGGAAGTAAGGTAGTGCAAAAAAACCGAGAAGCAGGTCTGGATATTTGGAGGGTATGACCCAGATCCGGGTCAGGATCCGTTCAGCAGTCTTATCACAGTTGGAAAGAAGCTTTTCCCAAATCTGGCCGTATGAGCCTTCAAGCTCCTGAACCTTCTCCTGGAGGGAAGAGGGACGAAAAGTGCGTTGGCTGGGTGGGTCTTGTCCTTGACTATCCTGGCAGCACTGCTCCGACAACGTGCGGTGTAAAGTGAGTCCAAGGATGGAAGATTGGTTTGTGTGATGTGCTGCGCCGTGTTCACGATCTTCTGCAGCTTCTTTCAGTCTTGGACAGGACAACTTATATACCAGGTTGTGATGCACACTAGAAGAATGCTTTCTACGGTGCATCTATAAAAATTAGTGAGGGTTCTACGGGACAGGTCAAATTTCTTTAGTTTTCTCAGGAAGTAAAGGCGCTGGTGGGCCTTCTTGTCCACAAACTTGGCCCCAAAGCCATCAACTTCTTCATCCAAATCATTGACATACAATGTGAAAAGAACCCTGCGGTATTATTTATCTCCCAGTCTAGAATTGCTGTTCCCTGGTGGGCTCAACCACATGCTGGTCTAAAAACCTATTTTGTAAACTTTCCACAAATTCCTCGTTTGGGATCCAACACCAGCTGGACTTTCCTAATTTACCTACATATTGAAATCCCTCATGACATTGTAAGTTGCCCTTATTACACAACTTTTCTATCTCCCGTTGTAATTTGTACCCTACATTCTGCCTAATGTTCAGAGCCCTGTATATAATCCCCATCAGGGTCTTTTTACACTTGCAGTTTCTTAACTCTATCCACAAGGATTCTACATTCCCTGGATCCCATGTCACCTTTCTAAGGATTTGATTTCATATTTTACCAATGAGCCACCCCAACCCCTCTGTCTAATCAATTTGTCCCTCAAAATAATCCCCTCAAAACTAATCAAGCTTCGGGACCTTGGCTTTAATACTTCCTTGTGGAATTGGATCTTTGATTTCCTCACATGCAAACCCAGTCAGTTCAGATTGGCAACAACATCTCCACCACAATCTCCATCAGTACAGGTGCACCACAAGGCTGTGTGCTTATCCCCCTGTTCTACTCGCTTTACACTTGTGACTGTGAGGCTAAGCACAGCTCCAATGCTAGCGAGATGGCTGCATGTTCGATCTCAATGGCTTCTACAGGGTCAACCAAAGGTGTTATTGTCCTTTTTAAATGTATTTTTTTACGATCACAAGACCCTGCTGAACATTAAGAATTTAAACTACTGCAGGTTTATCCCAGCAGCATATTGCTTATTGGTGGAAAATCTGAAGGAGGTGGACTTGGTGTGGATCGTGCTGCTGACTGTGTGTCAGAGAGACATCGGAGGAGTCAGTGTGCAAAGGCAGGGTGCAGTTGAACAGCGAGTGATTGTCTTGGTTACCTTTCTTGTGTCTCAAGACCCTGTTGGACATCATCAATGTGGAATGCTGCAAGCCCAATTCACTGATTTATCGGCGGACCTGTCAGGGGAGCTGCATCACCCTGGTTGTAGCGAGGACTAGGCCTCAAGCCGCAGTGCCATCTGTTTACAGCTGCTCAGGAGAGAGGCATCGAAATGGTGCACTCCACCAGAGGCAGTGTGGTGCTGGGTCCAAGCTAGAGTTGGTGCTGCCCCCTGGTGTTCGCTTATCATAAGACTAGCTGTATTGTGTTCGACTGCAGGCTGCCACAATATTTGTGGACTCAGGATTTTGGACTATATATATTTTTTGTGTGACTGTATTTTTCTGCTATCTTCTATGTGCTATATATGCCTTGTGCTGCATGTAACTGTTCAAACTGTGTTTTGCACCTTGGCTCCAGAATAATGCTGTTTCATTGGCTGTATTTATGGATATTCATCAGCAACAAGTTTAATATCACTAGCAAATGCCATCAAATTTGTTAACTTTGTGGCAGCAGTACAATATAATTCATGATAAATATAGAAAACAAACTGAGTTACAGTAAGTATTACATGCATATTAAATAATTAACTTAAAATGAGTAGTGCAAAAACAGAGAATAAAAAAAAAGTACCTTCTATACCTTCTTCCTGATGGTAACAATGAGAAGAGGGCACGCCCTGGGTGGTGAGGGTCCTAAATGATGGATGCTGTCTTTCTGAGGCACTGTTCCTTGAAGATGTCTTGGATAGTATGGAGGCTACATATAGCTGAATGATAATTAAATTTGAACTTGAACATAAGTGCCATATTTAAGTTTGCTGATTTCACCACTGTCATTAGCTGAATCAAAGGTGGTGACAGAGGGAGATTGAAAATCTGGCTGAGAGTGTCACAACAACAACCTTTCACTCAATTTTAGCAAGACCAAAGAGCTGATTGTTGACCTCAGGAGGAAGAAATCAGAGGTCCATGAGCCAGTCCTCATTGGGGATATCAGAGGTCCACAACTTTAAGTTCCTCAGTGTTATCGTTTCAGAGGAACTGCCCTGGGTGAAGTATGCTCTAAAGTAAGCGCAATTATGAAGAAAGCATGGCAGCACTTCCACATCCTTAGAAGTTTGTGAGAATTTGGCATGACATCTAAAACCTCTATACATGTGCGGTGGAGAGTATATTAACTGGTTACATCATGGCCTTGAGCGGAAAATCCTATGAAAAGTAGTAGATATAGCCCAGTCTATAAACAGATAAAGCCCTCCCCGCCATTGAGCACATCTACACAGACCACTGTCGCAGGAAAGCAGCACCCATCATTGTGGACATGCACCCACACGGGCCATGCTCCCTTCTCATTGTTGCCATCAAGAAGCAGGTACAGGAGCCTCAGGAGCCACACCACCACGTTCAGCAACAGTTTAACCATCGGGCTCTTGAACCAGAAGAGATAACTTCTCTGAACTTCACTCACCCCATCATTGAACTATTCTCATAGCCTTTGGACTTACTTTCAAGGCCTCTCCCTCTCTTAATCTCATGTTCTTGATACTTATTATGTATTTATTTGTTTATTTATTTATTTATCTATTTATTTATTATTTTTCTTTTATATTTGCACACTGGTTGTTTGTCCTGTTGAGTGCATTCTTTCATTGATTCTATTGTGTTCCTTGGATTTACTGTGAATGCCTGCAAGAAAATGAATCTCTGGGTTGTATATGGTGATATATATGTACTTTGACAATAAATTTACTTTGAACTTTGAACTTTGATTTAGAAAAAGATCATTTTATTTCAACAATTTAAGTCATATATAGAAAATTGGCATTTACAATATTTATTGTTTCCATATTTAAAAAGTTTCTGCAATTTGCTCTACATAAGCAAAGTGGGAAGTTGAGTTACATTTCACACCTCCTGATTCAGCACTGCAATTTGACCACATGCAATGGTAGGTCTGCTGTAAACCAGACTAAGCAAGAATGTGAATGTGGAACCCAATATTTCAAAGGGTTTTCTTTAATGGATCTCATCCTTGCTCACCTGGGATTAAAATTGGCTTAGGGAATCATTGTTTGTTTTGAAATCTCAAACAGCATATCTGTCAGGACTCCTAATAGCCCAGCATGTTATAAAATCAGACCACAGTGAAATAAAGCTCAACAAAGGCACAACTCATAAAAGATTCAAAATGAACAAATCTAGCAAGAAAATACTTAAAACATTCACCAAAGCAAGAGATGGACAGTGGCATTTAAGTTATGCAGTCACGGAAAACCTAAGTGAGAAAAATATTTGATTGTATCTTCAAATGTTAAAATGTACAGTAATACCTGTAAATGAGATTCGCTCTCAAACTCATCCTGCAATGACAATCATTTATATGCCTCAGATGCACAGACTGTGCAAGAACATGTTGAGACTTTTTTTGACTTCTGAGAACCATTCTAACATAGTATTTCAGCATTTGGCTTGGGTGCAGCAGTGCATATTCTAATTTAAGAAACATCTATAGTCATTCCAAAAATTAATCTGGAACTGTCAATAACCCCAAATTTAATTCAGTTTCCAGTTCATTTTAAAATTATCTCATCAAAATTCACTAAGTATGGACACCCTGCTGATCTAAACCTGTTAAATTAATAGTTACTCAGAAACTAGAAGCTGTACACATTCTGAAATGAATTAATATCAATAATAGCTAATCATGTACATACAACGTAGAATAAAATATTAAAACTAATGCATAATTAAATCAGGAAACAATACTGATCTGCTGCTCGGGATGCTGATCTGATAAATGGAAGCTCAAACGGCAAAACAAATCAGATCCTGCCAGTGGAAGGTTAAGATACTCAGCAGGAAGGAACACAACTTAAAGAAAAATAAAACAATTGTGAAAATACAAGCCATGGTTTATCTTTCTTAAGCTTAAAATGCTTTTCCAAAAATAAAGCAATAGGGTTACAAGGATTGCCTCTGAGAAAGACTTCACCTAATTGCATTGGTAGGTATTCAATTACTTGTCTTTGTAGTTAGAGTTATTAATGCATGCTTATGCAGAATATACATAGTACCAGGATATAACTGTCCCTTTGTGAGATTTTGGAAACACACTGTCCATGTAGCAGCACAGAATATTTGCTCAAGCTGTGCCATTGCTGATTCCTGTATAAAAGTTATTTTGCAGTCATTGCAGTTACAATGAATTGATTACTTGGCTTTTTAAATTGACTGAGGGAGTGGGACAACTAACTAGTAAGGAAATGGTCCCCAAGTAGGCCTGAGGTCACTTGCTTGCTGGAGTATTGAACTGGATTGGGGCTAACGTCTTAATGAAGCAGAAGTAATCAAGCTGCTTGGAGATTATTGTTTCTTTTGGCACTGCTTTTTCCTCTGCTGCTTTGCTGGTCTGAGTGTGCTTGCAGAGGCCTCTTGATGGTTGGCTCACCAAGCCCACTCCACACAAATCTGCTGATCCTTGTGTATTAAAAGTTGAGACCTAAAATGATGTTTCCATTCTTAACTAATAGCACACAGCATGATGGTGATTATGCTCCTTTGTGACTCTCATGCACATTTCCATATTCACTGTATATATTTACCAAACCAGAAGTCCCCAAGACCACCCCTGAAAGTGGTAGGATTCGACCAGAAAGCTATGACCGTTAAATTCTGTCTGTCTTGATTGCAAGAGAAGTTACCAGTCAGTATCCTACTGGAGAGATGCAACTCAAAGGAAATAATCTCATCAGTCAAAAAAGTAAACTGAATTTCAAAGTTGACTTTTGGACATTGGTCCTTGTAATTAAATTTGTATTCAATAAATAATGTTGAGATTGACAAAAAGAACTAACAAATAATTCAGGAAACAGGTTTAGAAGGAAATGAAGTTGGAATCAACAATTTAGTTATCCGTTTCATTACAGTAATGTAAACTTAGTAAACATGACCCATTGGCTACTGTTGATAAATGAAAAGACAATTGGTTATTAATACCTACAGATTACTCCAAAGATACATTTTACAGAAGAAATTCTCTTGAATATATCCTCCACCAATGTAATTTTCACATGATTGATATAAGGCTGTGGGTGTAATAGCAACCCAGTAAAGTGAACTTCAACTTTTTCTGCTGCTCCATGATTTTTATGCAAATGTATATACTTGATCAAATTAAACCAAAAGTCTATCACTAATGAAGCAACAAATAATTTGTTGGAGGAACTCAGTGGGTTGAGAAGTATCGGGGGCGGGGGTGGAATGGGGGAAGGATTGTCGATACTTTGGTCAAAACCATGCGTTTGGACTTCTATCAGTAATGCTACATTTTTGTCATAGAATTATTACTTTGTAATGATACATTTTTGTCATAACTGTTACTTCTATTGCATTAAGGAAACAATTTCTCATGAGAGGTACAATTATAGCAATGATAAATCTTTTTGTCAATGATAAAGCAAAATGATCATGTGGATGCTTTATACTGGCATTTGGGTATAATATACATTCATAATGAAAAGCCAGTTGCATCATAAAGTGCCATCTATGTATTGAATTTATTTCCTAGTATTATCACCTATCAGTAAAACCAAATTTAAAATGAATCTTGTGGGTATTTTTCTTTGAAAGGTTTTGCAGAGAGACAGACAGAATAAATTCATAAAGTTAATCTACATGCTTTGATGAAAGAATGAAAAACATCTCGCAGCTCGCCAACAACCAGTCACCGAGACAAACTCATCGTTACAAATACAGGTTGAGTACCCCTTATCCAAAATACTTGGGCCGGAAGTGTTTTGGATTTCAGATTTTGGAATTGCCATCATATCTGACTCTAAGTTTATGTGCTACTGGTATGTAGTCTTTGTCTTATACTTTAGATTTTCATCAGCGACGATCTTGGCAAACTCGCCAATGAATTTTTCTGCTGCTTCATGATCAGCATTCGCTTTATCACCATCAATCTTTAAAATTTAATGCTGTGCCTTTTCTTAAATTTCTGCAACCAGCCTGAATATTCACAAATGCCTTCAAGTTTCAGTTTGTCATGATAGATCTTTGCTTGTTTCATGATCTGCATTCCGTTAAGCAGCATATGTTCACTCTGACGCTGATGAATCCACTCCTTCAATACATGACTGAGGTCTTCATTCTTTTCTTTATGCAGTGTTTTTCTATTTTTCATTAACTTCTGTTACCTACATATGTGACATCACTTCTCAGATCTGCCTGTGATGCACAAACTGTCTGTGAAGCTTCCCAGTGCCTTGTGGAATTTTCCATTTGTGACATCATGTCAGCATTCAAAAAAATTTCAGATTTTGGACGTTTCCATAGAGTCATAGATAAGTGCAGCACAGAAACAGGCCCTTCAGCTTATCTAGTCTGTGCCGAGCCAATTAAACTGCCTACTCCCATCGACCTGCATCCGGACCATAGCCCTCCATACCTCTACCGTCCATGTACCTATCAAAACCTCTCTCAAATGTTGAAATTGAGCATGCATGCACCACTTGCGCTGGAAGCTGGTTCCACACTCTAATGGCCCTCTGAGGCGAGTTTTCCTTCATGTTCTCCTTAAACTTTTCACCTTTCACCCTTAACCCATGACCTCTAGTTGTAGTCACACCCAATCTCAGTGGAAAAACTCTGTCTCACATAATTTTGCATCACCCTATGTTTTGATTTTGGAATTTTGGATGAAGGGTACTGAACCTCTGTTAGCAAAAGCAGCCTTGGACCATGCATTTTCAAACCTGACTTGTTCACTTTGGATTTATGATGTACTTATTTTTAAGCTGCATTCCCAGGGTTCCGCTAATTTTTCAGCATGTTATTGATGTGGAACCATGAGAAACTGCAAGCAGAGGGCTGCAGGACATTCCTATTGGGTTTATCCATTGTACTTACTTAGATCACAAAGCAAGAAATACTGTAAATTGTATATACTAAGAATAGTAATTGCTATATCAAACTATAATGTTATTTGATACTGATTTCAGCTTCTGGTTCACTAGTGTATCAAATTCTGATTGTGGCAATATTTTCATGTAACGTTGTTATTCCAGAGTAATGGTTTTATCCAACTTAGAATTTACCTGGTACAAGTCAGCCATCAATACCTGTTCACCTTGCTTTTTTCAAACTAGTCTGATGTACAATTGCAAATAGACAACACCGGGCATTATTGAGAATTGCTTGAAATTACCTGCCATGTTCTGCAATGACATTTAATTGATGCACAATATTCTTTTATGTTCTCATTGGATGTATTTTTGACCAGGATACAAATGCCACACATGGAAATAATTAAAACGTAAGATGCAACAATTAGACAAAGAAGCAAAAAGAAAACTAATTTGTATTCAGCTGAACTTCCCAATCATCTTGCAAGCTTTAAATAGAAAATGTATATTCTTTGACCATAAATTTGCTATGTGCTGTTTATCCTTAAAATCTGCAAAGATTAGGCACGATTGTCAGAGATTTCAGTCCAAATAGACAAAATAAGACATTAATAAGATTGGGGACAAAAGCCAATCTCGCACCAATCTTTTAGTCTGCACAAAGGTCATTGTTGTTTGGTCCCCAGAAGGTTGAATAATATTGTTGCCATGATTGTTGTTTGACACTACAGCATCATCAAGAGTTATTTGGGGTTTTAAAATCAGGCAAATCCCACAAGCTTCTAAGTACAACAGTCCAGTGAGCCTCTATAATCGTTCAATCTCCCTGTACTTCTTGCGCAGGATGGAGACTTGGTCTTTGAAAAGAATAGGATCCAACCTCATTTGTGAGTGAATGAGAGGCATGAAGCCAAACCAGCTGGCAAAAGTGTTCATGCAGGTCTGGCGTTGTGCAAAGTGATCTGGATCAGCCCAGCGGGAAGTCTTTGATCCCTGAGGAGAAAATGCAAAGTGAAGACATGAAAATTAAAAATACAAACAACAGCACACACAGCAACATAGAAAATGTGTTACCTAAAATGGTTCTCTTCATAATTCTTTAAATTTTCAAAGAACTAGATAAGAGATTTAAACTAGTGCTATATGGGATACCTTATGTGTGAAATAGGAAAAATGCAAGATGGATTGCTCTAAATAAATAATAATTCATGGTGTGGAGCACAATATAAATAGGAAAATATGATATCTAACCTGTTACCTTGGTAACTACAATGCTTGTACAATCTGCAGAGCTTACTATACCATCCTGCTCTTAAGCTTGCTGGAAATCATTTTCAATTCCAAAATCTGTTCTGTATGGAGATCTGTCATTGAATGGATTATCTTGACGTTTCTTATGGCACTAGAGCATGAGGTAAACATTGTAAAAATATTATTTTCAATGTGCTATGGATTTCAGTGGAGATCATTAATCTTTAAGAGTATCTTTATTTCCTTGTGGTTGGTAACAGCAGCGCAAATATGCACATCATTTAATGGTCACAATCTTTATCAATATGAAAGTTAAAATAACTTTTTGTGGTTGATCACAACTGTCTTGGAATTTCAAAAGCATCAAATATACTCTGATTGCTACACGGCGTGACTCCTGAAAATCTCATTATCTGTTTCTAACCTTTATAAATGGCGCAATGTATAACATGAAAATAATTCAGACATCAGTAAGCACCCAATGTGGCTGATTATTATTGCTTTCTTAATTTGGGGTAATTAGGAATGGACAATTAATGCTGCAAACACTGGTCCACATCCTGGGAAAGCATATAAAAATGCTAAATACACCAAGTGGCTACTTTGTTAGTAAGGGTTCCTGATAAAGTTGTCACTGTGTATGTTCATGGTTTTCTGTTGCTGTAGACCATCCACTTCAGAGATGCCCTTCTGTACTCCACTGTTTTAATGTGTGGTTATTTGAGCGACTGTCATCTTCCTGTCAGCTTGAACCAGTCTTGCCATTCTCCTTTGACCTCGTTCATCAACAAGGCATTTTTGCTCATAGAACTGCCACCCACTGGATTTTTCTTTTTGTTTTTTTTTTTGCACCATTCTCTGTTAACTCTAGAGATATTTGTGCATAAAAATCCCGGGAGACCTGCAGTTACAACTCAAACTACCATGTCTGGCACCAACAAACATCCAAGGTCAAAGTCATTTAGATTATATTTCTTCCCCATTCTGGCCACAAGCAGGTGAAAATCTGCAGATGCTGGAAATCCGAGCAACACACACAAAATGCTGGAGGAACCCGGCAGGCCAGGCAGCATTTATGGAAAAAAGTACAGTCGAAGTTTTGGGCTTGAAACATCAACTATATTTTTTTCCATAGATGCCGCCTGGCCTGCTGAGTTCCTCCCGCATTTTGTGTGTGTGTTCCCCATTCTGACATTTGGTCTGAACAACTGAATCTCTTTACCATGCCTGCATACTTTGAATGCATTGAGCTGCTGTCACACGATTGGCTGATTAGTTATTTGCATTAATAAGATGTACAGGTGTACCTATTAAAGTGGCCACTGAGTGTATGATTCAAAACAATTTGAAAATGGAATTCTTCAAAGCCTTTGTTTAAAAAAATTTCTTTCATATGTACAAAACATAGGCATCTTTGTGAGGTTCAGTTGTTCTCAAGGAGTGGTTGAGGCTACTGTGATCACACTTTTACTCCCCGGTCCAGTGGTTGGCGGTATTGTGCATAGTAGAAGGTTGTCGTGGGTTGCAATAGGACGTTGATACAAAGCAGAGCTGGACTGAGAGCGGCAGATGGAGTTCAATTTAGGGATGTGTGAAGTGATACACTTTGGAAGTTTGAACTTGAAGGCAGAGTATAAGGTTAATGGCAGCAGTCTTAGCAGTGTGGAGGAATCCAGGGATACTGGGGTCCGCGTCTATAGATCCCTCAAAGTTGCCATGCGATTTCATAGCGTGATTAAAGAGGTGTATGGTGTGTTGACCTTCATTAGTTGAGGGATTAAGTTCAAGAACCACAAGGCAATGTTGCAGCTCAATAAAACTCCGGTTAGACTACACTTGGAGTATTGTATTCAGTTCTGGCCACCTCATTATAAGAAGGAAACTTTAGAGAGGTTGCAGAGGAGATTTCCCAAGATTCTGCCTGGATTAGAGAGTATGTCTTATTAAGATAGCAAGTCAAGTCTTTTCTCTTTGGAGTGACAGAAGATAAAAGGTCTCGTGACAGAAGTATATACGATGACAAGAGGCACAGATAGGGTGGATAGCCAGCACCTTTATCGAAGGGTAGCAATGGCTAATATGAGAGGGCATAATTTAAGTTGATTGGAGGAAAGTATAGAGGGAATAATGGAGGTAGTTTTTTTTTTAAATACAGGTTGTTGTAAGTGAATGAAACACACTACCAGGGGTGGATGAGTGTATTTTGCCTGGAGATCAGTGACTAGTGATGTTCTTCAGGGATTTGTTCTGAAACCCCTGCACTTAGTAACTTTATTAAATGACATGAATAAGAAAGTGGAAGAGGATGTTGATGGAGTTGTAGATAGTGTGGAAGGTTGTATATTGCAACAGCACATTAACAGGATGCAGAGCTTGATATTAGTCCTTTGCACAATCTTTTTTTTAAACTTAATTATTTTTGTTTTACACTGTACTGCTGTCACAAAACAACTAATTTCATGACACGTATCAGTGATAACAAATCTGATTCTAGTATGACAATGCCAATTACAAAACTTTTATACAATATTTCCACCATTTGTTCCTCCCCATTACTGATTCCATTCTCTTTTTAATGTAATTTAAAAGGTCTTATATTTTTGTTCTCATATTTACTGGTGGCCTATTTCTATAAAGTACTTGATGAGACTATAAGAAGGAAGTTTACCGACGGGAGTCATTGGTTGGAATACTGCACAGACGCAACAGAAGCGTTCCTGCCTGTTCCGGTGAAGATCTTTAAAATCCAGTCTCTATAAAAGAGGGGTAATGCCAGTGGAGCGGTCATCGTTGGGGTAGTCTGAGGCAGAGTAGTAAGGCTTTGACTCAACAAGGCTTCGATGAAAACAGGTGGAGGCAAGGTAAGTCGGTGAGTTCATTCCTTATTTCTTATTTAAATCACGAGAGAATAGGGTGTACGTCTACAGAGCCAGTGTTCTGTTCTGGATGTTAGATTTCCGGGAGACTTCCAGCCTCCCCGATGGCCACATCTGCTCCAGGTGCATCGAGATGCAGCTCCTTACAGACCGTGTTAAAGAACTGGAGCTGCAGCCCGATGATCTTCAGCTTGTTCAAGAATGTGGAACAAGAGCTACCGGGAAATCTCACCCCAAGGCTACAGGAGACTGATCACTGGGTGACTATCAGGAGAGGAAATGAGAAAGTCAGATATTGGAGAGCATCCCTGTCCCCCTCAACAATAGGTACTCCATTTTGAGTACTGTTGTGGGGGGGGGGGGTGGCACGGTGGGGACCCACCTGGGGGAAGCAACAGCAGCCGTGCCTCTGGCACTGAGTCTGGCCCTGTAGCTCAGAACGGTAGGAAACTGAAGAGGATGGCAGCAGTAATAGGGGACTTTATAGTCAGGGGACAGATAGATGAGTCTCTGGATGCAAAAAGAAAACATGGATGATAGTTTGCCTCCCAGGTACCAGGGTCTGTGATATTACTGGACGTGTCCATAATATCCTGAAAAGGGTGGGGGGAGGTGTGCAGCCAGAAGTTGTGGTATATTTTGGTACCAACGATATAGGCAGAAAAAGGGAGCAAGTCCTTAAAAAAGAATCCTGGGAGTTAGGAAAGAAGCTGAGAAGCAGGACCTTAAGGGTAGTAATCTCATGATGCTGCCTGTATCACGTGACAGTGAGGATAAGGATAGAATGATGTGGCAGATCAATGTGTGGCTGAAGAATTGGCGCAGGGGCAGGGATTCAGATTCCGATTCCTGGATAATTGGGATCTGTACAAAAAGGACAGTTTGCACTTGAATCCGAGGAGGACCAATATCCTTGCGGCAGGTTTACTAGAGCCACTGAGAGTGATTTAAGCTAATATGGCAGGGGGATGGGAATGAGGATGATAGAGCTGAGGATGAGGAAACAGGTTTACAAGTAGATAATGGATGTGACATGAATATAAGAAAGGACAAGCAAATGATTGGGTACAAATGCAGACAGAGCAAAGAGTTAAATTGTAGCACAGAGGCAAAATTCAAAAGGTTGAAGCATGCAGGACTGAAGTTACAGTATTTAACTGTGCGTAGCATTCAGAATAAGGTGGACAAGCTCATGGCACAATTAGAGATTGGTCGGTATGACATTGTGGGCATCACTGAGTCATGGCTGAAAGAAGGCCATAGTTAGGAGCTTAACATCAAAGGATATACTTTGTATTTAAAGGAGAGGCAGGAAGGCATAGGTGGTGGAGTGGCTCTGTTGGTAAGAGATGCAATTACATCTTTAGAAAAAGGTGACATAGGGTCAGAGAATGTTGAATCTTTGTGGGTAGAATTAAGGAACCGCAAGGGTAAAAAACAAAATTATGGAAATCATATATAGGCCTCCAAATAGCAGCCAAAATGTGGGGTTGAGATTGCAAAGCGAGCTGGAAAAAGCATAAAACAAAGGTAATAACACAATTGTAATGGGGGACTTCAATATGCAAGGAAATTGGGAAAATCAGGTTGGAGTTGAATCGCAAGAGAGGGAATTTGTCGAATGCCTACAAGATGGCTTTTTAGAACAGCTTGTGCTTGAGCCTACAAGGAGAAAGGCTTTCTTAGATTGGGTGTTGTGTAATAACCCAGTTCTTATTAGGGAGCTTAATGTAAAGGAACCTTTAGGGGACAGTGATCATAACATGATTGAATTCTTACTGCAATCGGAGAGGGAGAAGTATAAGCCACATGTATCAGTACTACAATGGAATAAAAAGAATTACAGAGGCATGAGAGAGGAGCTTGCCCAGGTGGATTGAAGGAGGATACTGGCAGGAATGATGGCTGAGCAGAGAAAGCTGAAGTTTCTGGGTATCGTTCACAAGGCACAGGATAGATGTGTCCTACAGAGGAGGAAGCTCTCAAATAGCGGGAGTAGACAACCATGGCTGACAAAGGAAGTTGAGAACTGCATAAAAGCCAAGGACAGGATATATAAGGTAGCGCAAGTAAGTGGGATGTTGGATGATTGGGAAGCTTTTAAAATCCAACAGAAGGCAACCAAAAAAAGCTATAAGAAGGAAAAAGATGCAGTATGAGGGCAAACTAGCCAATAATATAAAGCAGGATACTAAAAGTTTTTTCAGTTATAGGAAGAGTAAAAGGGAGATGAGAGTTGATTATTGGATCACTGGAAAATGATGCTGGTGAGGTAATAATGTGGGACAAAGAAATGGCAGGTGAACTTAATGAGGACTTTGTGTCTGTCTTCACTCTGCAAGACACTAGCAGTGGGCCAGAGGTCGGTGAGCGTCAGGGAGCAGGAATGAGTGCCATTGCTATTATAATGGAAAAAAGTGCTAGATTATAAAAGCCAGGAGAAAATGCTGACCTTTTATAAGATACTAGTCAGGCCACATTTGGAGTATTGGGCCCCATTTCTCAGAAAGAAGGATGTGTTGTCATTGCAGAGAGTCCAGAGGAGGTTCACGAGGATGATTCCAGGAATGAAGTGGTTAATATAGGAGTGTTTGGCAGCTTTGGAGACTGTACTCACTGGAATTTAGAAGAATGTGGGGGGGGGGGGAAATCTCATTGAAAACTACTGAATGTTGGAAGGACTAGATAGAGTGGATGTGGAGAGGATGTTTCCTATGGCGGGGGTATCCAGAACTGGAAAGTGCAGCCTCAAAACTGAGGGGAGACTTTTTAGAACAAGGTAAGAAAGAATTTTTTTAGCCAGAGGGTAGTGAATCTGTGGCATGACCTGCCACAGTCTGTGGTGGAGGCCAAGTCCTTGGGTATATTTAAGGTGGAAGTTGATCATTTCCTGATTGGTCAGGGCATCAAAGGATATGGCGCGAGGTCAGGTGTATGGAGTTGAGTGGGATCTGAGCTGAGCCATAATGGAATGGCGAAGTAGACTTGACGGGCTGAATGGACTAATTTTGCTCCTATATCTTATATCAAATCTACGCCAGCATTCCATTATGGCTGATTGATTGAATATCCCCCTCAGCCCCATACTCTGCCTTCTCCACATAATCTTTGACACCCTTATGAATCAAGAACCTATCAACCCCTGCTAAAATGACTTGGCCTCCACAGCTGTCCATGGCAACGAATTCCACAGGTTCAATATCCTGTGAAGTTCCTCATCATTATAAAGTTTTCTCATCATTATAAAGTTTTAATCAACTTTTGCTGGTTTATGATTTCTTCAAACTTCAACTTTAAAATCCATTCCTGCCAGTCCAGTACCTTTCTTTCTTAATTGTCCCATGGTGTTTTTGTTTCAAAGTTACAAAGCCAGCCCTTACCTTTTTTTACTTAGCTCTTCCAGCCTATTAATTTTAAGGTTGTTGAAATGTCTTGTGATTTTTTTTTTCGTAATTCTCTATAATTTGTTTACTTTTTCCTCCCTCATTTAATTACTCAACTAGTCATATTGATCCTTTATTATACTTTATCTCTGTCAATATATATTCTGTTTGTGTTCACTTATTACAAATTAAGATTTCTTTTCCTGTTATATAATCTTTAATATGATTAACCACTCTAGTTCATACTCTCTTTCCTTTAGTTGTGAATCTCTGAAATGCTTAAAACTCAGTCCTAACTTTTCTCTAGTTATATCTCAGTAAATTATATGGTTATATGGAAGGCAGAGTTTAAGGGTCGGCACAACATTGTGGGCTGAAGGGCCTGTACTGTGCTGTACTATTCTATGTTCAATGTAATCCTCACTAAATCTGCTAGGTCACAGTGACTTATTGCCCTTGGTTCCTCTTTATTACGATTGTGTGCATTGTCATACAGACTGATTGCAAAGGATGATATTAATCGTGGCTTTGCTGGCAGTTTGCTTTGTGCCTGCAGCTCAAATGGAATTGATGGGTGAAAGTGTGAGGATATTTGTTTGCTATCCTGCAAAGATGGATATGTTTTGTGTATTCGCAAGACTGGTAAGCAGTTGCCTATGCTGTGCATAATTATTTTGTGAATCAACACAAGATTTACAATGGAATGCTCATGGTTAAAAAAAAAAGCATTGGACAAGTCAGAAAAGCTACTTTGGCAATGTTTTAGAAGTAATTTATTTTGTTTTCGGCTGCTCAGGGCACATGCAAGACCACATTCAATTTATTTGATATCTCTAATTAGATTGCCTTAGTGTGTTTCCTCGGTGGAATATGCCCATGTGGACAATATTTTGCAAAGGGCTCCAAGGATGCATTTTGTCATTCGGAAGCTGCCCTTCAATCCATTGTTGGAGTTACTTTATTTTCAACAAAAGTGGAATTTTAAGGTAGAGCCCCAGATCTGCAAATGTTTCAGTGATACATCTTGCTCTGGTTGGCAATGAAAAAAGGCATATTAAAACCTTTTAGAATCCCATTAGATTTTCTTTGCTCACAGTAGTGCTTGGAGATGTTCATACCTGCTGATATTGTATCTTGCCAAAACATCAGTATCAAATAGTTTTAATTAAATAGCTATAATTAACGATTACCCAATGCAAATCTATGTCATTACATAAATATTTCAAAGATTCTACCACGTTAAGGAAGCTGACTGCAAATACAATGAAGAGATTTCAAAGAATGCAATAACAGAGTTGAAATTAGAATATAATTTGTGAAGTTGCTGTAAAATAGATTGCTTCTAGAATGTCATGGACCAGGTTACTGGCTAGTGCTGTAGACAATGAGGCTTTGGTTAGGCTGAACTTATACCTTTTATTTTGTGACGAGGCCTAATATTATATAACCCCATGAATGTGATGCTGACTCCTTTTTTGCTCTTCCAGTCACCTTGAAAATGTATATAATTGTTGGAGAGAATGGCCATCAGCAGTGCCACCTGCAGCTGACAGGGTACGCACGATGAATAACATATTAATAGATAGATAGATTCAACTTTATTGTCGTGCCGAGTACAGATACAAAGCCAATGAAATGCAGAAACATCTAACCAGAAATGCAAAGAATAGTGTTATTTACAAAATTGCGAATAAAAAGTAAGTGCTACAGCACACAAATATAAAAATACTGAGACAGTACAATATGGGTGCAATACTGCTTAGCGCTGTGATGTGAGGTTCAGCAGGGTCACAGCCTCAGGAAAGAAGCTCTTCCTGTGCCTGCTGGTGCGGGAGCAGAGGCTCCTGTAGCGCCTACCGGATGGGAGGAGAGTAAGAAGTCCATGGTTAGGGTGATATGCATCCTTGATAATGCTTTCTGCCCTGTCCAGGCAGCGTTTATGGGAGATGTTCTCAATGGTGGGCAATTGGGTGCCGATAATCTGCTGGGCAGTTTTCACCACACGCTGGAGTGCTTTGAGGTCCGATATTGGACAATTGCCATACCACACTGAGATGCAGGTGGTGAGTATGCTCTCAATGATACAGCGGTAAAAGTCTATCAGTATCCTGGGACAGAGGTGAGCTCTCTTGATGTTCCGCAGGAAATAAAGGCACTGATGCACCTTTTTGATCAGGATGGAGGAGCTCAGGGACCAGGTGAGATCCTCGGAAATGTGGACACCAAGGAATTTGAAGCTTGATATACGCTCCACTACAGCTCCGTTGATGTAGATGGGGACATGAGTGTGGCTCCTAGCATGCCTGAGGTCCACAATGATCTCCTTGGTCTTCTGGGTGTTAGGGGCCAGGTTGTTGTCGGCACACCACGCAGCCAGGTGCTGGACCTCATCCCTGTAGGCCGTCTTGTCATCCCCTCTGATCAGGCCAACCAGCGTGGTGTCGTCTGCAAACTTGATTATGGAGTTAGAACCATGTACAGGAACGCAGTCATAGGTGAAGAGGGAGTACAGAAGAGGGCTCCGCACACAGCCTTGAGGCACGACTGTGTTCAGGGTGAGAGTGGAGGAGGAGAGGTTGTCCATCTTAACTGATTGGGGTCTGTTAGTCAGAAAGTCCAAGGTCCAATTGCAGAGGGATGAGCTGATACCAAGCTGGTGAAGTCTGGTGATCAGCTTGGAGGGGATCACAGTACTGAATGCCGAACTAAAGTCAATGAACAGCATTCTGACGTAAGAGTTGGGGCTGTCCAGGTGGATCGGGCAGAGTGAAGTGCTGTGGAGATGGCGTCCTCTGTTGACCTGTTGGTGTGATTGGCAAATTGATGGGGGTCCAGGGTAGTGGGCAGACAGGATTTCAGCTGTGATAGAACCAGTCTCTCAAAGCACTTTGCAATGATGGGGGTGAGTGCAACTGGGCGGAAGTCATTCAGACCTGTGGCACTGGAATGCTTCAGCACTGGCACGATGGTGGCAATCTTGAAGCTTATGGGGACAACTTTCCCACATAGGAATAAGAGGAAAATCAGGACATCTTGATCCTCTTATGATCCGTTATTCAGATTAGATAGATAGGTAGGTAGATACTTTTTTGATTCCAAGGAAATTACAACGTCACAGTAGCAATTACTAGTGCACAGATATACAAATATTAGGAGAAGTAAGAAAGAAAAAATAAGTTACCTTAAAAATACGGTGTACAAGATTTCCAAGTCACTCTGTTAAAATGGTAGTGCAAGAAATACTGTTGTGTTATATAGTATGGGATGCACATTCATACTGTTCAGATAAGTATTGCACAAGGTGTCCGCGATAGCAGGTTGTGGTAAACAGAGCTCTGGTAAGCAGAGGTTAATAACAGTCTATGGGGGAGGGGAGGAGAGGGAGCCATCACTTCCCCAGCTATAGGTTGACTCATTATAGAGCCTAATGGCTGAGGGTAAGAATAACTTTATATAGAGCTCTTTGGAGCTGCTCTGTTGTCTTGGCCTATTACTGAAAGTGCTCCTCTATTCAGCCAAGGTGGCATGCAGAGGGTGAGAAACATGGTCCAAAATTGCCAGGATTTTCCGTAGGGTCCTTCGTTCTACCACAGCCTCCAGCATGTCTAGTTTGGCTCCTATAACCGAGCCAGCCTTTCTAATCAGTTTATTGAGCCTGTTAATGCCATTGCCCCAGCACAGCACCACACAGAAGAATGCACTGGCGACAACAGACTGGTAGAGCAGGTGACGGAGAGACTCAGTCCTGACTGCTGATCAGGACCCTTGACTGACATTACCACTCTCTACTCCAGAGTGAACAAATGTTGTCCTTTCCTTTCCCTGTAAAGAATAACTTGTATCACCAGCTGCCTAGTTTCAGTGACTGATTCCACAAAGGCTACTTTAGTCTATACATTCTTGCACTTAGACCAAAAAGGAATAGAAATAGGATGTACTGCACAATAACTCTAATTATTTTTCCCCACAGAACTTTATACATTAACTTAAATTAAAATGCTATTTTCTCTGTTCATTGAACCTTTTTGTTCAGGACTCCAAACTTCTTCATTACTAATGTTTATAAGCATTGCTGAACAATAAGGTGTCCATGTGATTTACATACATGGAGTACTGAAATATATTGAGTCTGAACTTTTGAAGGGATTATAATATAATTTATTATATTATAAATTTGAAATTTCAGATGATCTTGATTAGTTTAGTAGTAATTCAAGGCAGTTTATTCAATTGCTCAAGCTTATTTAAAACTACAAAGATAGTTGTACTTTCTTTCATAAATCGGTTTATATTTGGCAGTGGAATCATTGGATTTGAATAGTGGCAAAGATGGATGCAGAAGATCCAAGTAAATGGTTCAAGTCAGGCAAGAAATAAATATTTGAAAAAAAGAAATATTGCATGGACGACACAAACATGAGGAATTCTGCAGATGCTGGAAATTCAAGCAACACACATCAAAGTTGCTGGTGAACACAGCAGACCAGGCAGCATCTATAAGAAGAGGTACAGTCGACATTTCGGGCCGAGACCCTTCGTCAGGACTAACGAAGGGTCTCGGCCCGAAACGTCGACTGTACCTCTTCCTATGAATATTGCATGGACTATCTTTAGAACTGAAATAATTTGGGTGCATTGAAAATTTCTGCAAGTTTTCATCTTTCTCAGAAGCCACAGATTCTTCTAACTCATTACTGATAATGTTTTGAAACCCTAAGAAGCCATACATACAACATAGAATTTCACAGCTTTTGTGCCGGCCTTTTAACCTATTTCAAGATCAGTATAACCCTTCCCTTCCACATAGCTATCCAGTTTTCTTTATTCAATATGCCTGAGTCTCTTCAATGTATCTGCCTTTACCACCTCCCTAGCAGTGCCTACCCCTCTCTGTGTGAAAAACCTACTTCTGGTATCCTCCTTTTACTTAACTCCAATCGCCTTAAATTATGCCCTCTCATATCAGCCTTTGCTGTCCTGGGAAAAAGATGCTTGTTGTCCATATATATACCTTTTGTCATCTTACACAGCTCTGACCGTCCTCCTTCACACCAAAGACAAAAGCCACAGCTCGCCTAACCTTTCTTCTGAAGACATGCCCTCTAATCCAGGAAGCCTCCTGATAAATCTCCTTTGCGTCCTCTCTAAGGTTTCCTCATTCTTCCTATAATGAGGCAACCAGAAATCAACACATCAGAGTTTTATAGAGTTGCAATATTACCTTGAAAAGCTTGAACTCAACCCCTCGACTAATGAAGGCCAACACACCATATGCCTTCTCAACCACTCTATCAACTTGCACGTCAACTTTGAGGGGTCTGTGGACATGGATCCCAAGATCTTTCTGTTCCTCCACACTTTTAAGAATCCTGCCATTAACCCTGTACTCTTCCTTCAAGTTCAACCTTCCAAAATATATCACTTTATACCTCTCTGTATTGAACCCCATCTGCCACTTCTCAGCCCAGCTCTGCATCTTATCAATATCTTATTGTTGGGCCCCGGAACAGATATCTGTGGAACACTACTAATTATGGTCCACCTTCTGTCGGCAAGCCAACTCAAAATCCACACAACCAAGTTTCCCTGGGTCACATGCCTGCCGACTTCCTAAATGAGCTTACCAAGTGAACCATGTTGAACCCCTTACCAAAATCCATACAGACCACATCCACTGCTCTACCTACATCAATTTGTTTTGTTACTTCCTCAAAAAAATCAATCAGGCTTGTAAGGCATTGCCTGTGTCACACTTAGCCATGCTAACTATCTCTAATTGGACTATGCTTCTCCAAATATTTGTAATTCCTGTCCCTAAGAGTCCTCTCCAAAAGTTTGTCCTCCACTGATAGGAGACTCACTAATCTTTAATTTCCAGGAATATCCCTATTACCTTTCTTGAACAAAGGAATGACATTTGCCACCCTCCAACCTTTTGGTATTACTTCTGCAGCCAGTGCAGATGCAAAGATAATCAGCAAAGGCACCACAATCTCCTCCATCGCTTCTGGTAGTAAACCGGGGTGTATCCCAACTGCCCACAGGGACTTATCTATCTTCATGTTTTTCAAAAATTCCAGCACATTTTTTTTATTAATCATGACATGTTCCAGCATATTAGCCTGTTCTAAGCTTAAGCTTACCTCACATTCACCAAGCTCCCTCTCAATGGTGGATCTTGAAGCTAAGCATTCATTAAGGAGCTCCCTGACTTTCTCTGACTCCAGGTATGTTTTCTCTTTCATCTCTGATCAGTCCTACCTTCACTCTAGTCATCCTCTTGTTCTTCACAAGTGTAGAATACCTTGACCATTTCCTTAATCCTACTCACCAAGGCCTTCTCATGTCCCCTTCTAGCTCTGCTGAATACCTTCTTAACCTCCTTTCTGGCTACCTTATAGGTATCAAGACCTTATCCTTGCTTCTAAACTTTAAGTATGCTTCCTTCTTACTCTTGAAAAATAAGACCACATTGTTGCTACACAGGATGTAATACTACATGATTCATATTATCCATGCGACTCACTTAGACATTTGGCAATTCATTCTTATTTAATCACTTATTTTTTGCACTGAAAAGTATCTATTAAATGATTCCCTGGCTTTACAGGCAGTGGCTTCGAAACTGAACCACGTAGCACATATTTTTGAATGTAGCAAGTGATAAAATTGTTTTTAAAATAGATTGGAGATAAGAACAGCACCTTCCAATGTGCAAAGTAACACTGAGCTGCGTGTTAGTATATAGCAACTGGTTACACATGGTTGCTAGGCATGCAGCAATGATGTAAATAGCCATGCGATACATAAGACATTGGAGCAGATTAGGCCATTTGACCCATCAAGTCTGCTCCACCAATGCATCATGGCTGATTTATTATCCCTCTTAACTCCGTTCTCCTCTCTTATACCCGTAACCTTTGATACCCTCATTAATCAAGAACCTAACAACCTCCACCTTAAATATACCCAATGACTTGGGCTGTACTGCCATTTGTGGCAGAATTCCAAAGATTCACCACCCACTGACTAAAGAAATTGTTGCAGTATTCTTCTATATTGATGAACCTCAATTCTGAAGCTGTACCCTCTGGTCCTAGAATTCCCCATTATAGGAACCATCCTCTCCACATCCACTCTATCTAGGCCTGTCAACATTTAATAGACCAGTGAGATTCCCCCTCATTTTTCTAAACTCCAGTGAGTACAGGCCCAGAGCCACCAAACGATCTTCATTTGGTAACCCTTTTATTCCTGGGATTATTTTTGTGAACAACCTCCTGTCCAATGCCTGCACATATTTTCTTAGCTAAGAGGCCCAAAACTGCACACACTGCTCCAAGTGTGGTCTGAACCATGCCTTATTAAGCCTCAGCATTACATTCTTGCTTTTGTATTTAATCAGAATTAGGTTTATTATCACCGGCATGTGACGTGCAATTTGTTAAGATAGTAGCAGCAGTTCAAGGCAATATATAACCTAGCAGCAAAAAAAAAATAATAAATAAAATAAACAAGTAAATCAATTTCATATATTGAATCAATTTTTAGAAAGTGCAAAAACAGAAATACTGTATATTTTTTAAAAAAAGTGAGGTAGTGTCCAAAGATTCAATGTCCATTTAGGAATCAGATGGCAGAGGGGAAGAAGCTGTTCCTGAATCGCTGAGTGTGTGCCTTCAGGCTTCTGTATCTCCTACCTGGTGGTAACAGTGAGAAAAGGGCATGCCCTGGATGCTGGAGGTCCTTAATAATGGACACTGCCTTTCTGAGACACCGCTCCCTAGAGATGTCCTGGGTACTTTGTAGGCCAGTACCCAAGATGGAGCTGACTAGATTTACAACTCTCTGCAGCTTCTTTCGGTCCTGTGCAGTAGCCCCTCCAAACCATTCAGTGATGCAGCCTGTTAGAATGCTTTCCATGGTACAACTATAGAAGTTTTTGAGTGTACTTGTTGACATGCTAAATCTCTTCAAACTCCTAATAAAGTATAGCCACTGACTTGCCTTCTTTATGACTACAGCAATATGTTGGGACCAGGTTAGATCCTCAGAGATCTTGACACCCAGGAACTTGAAGCTGCTCACACTCTCCACTTCTGATCTATGAGGATTGGTATGTGTTCCTTTGTCTTACCCTTTCTGAAGTCCACAATCAGCTCTTTCATCTTACTGACGTTGAGTGCCAGGTTGTTGCTGCAGCACCACTCTACTAGTTGGCATATCTCACTCCTGTACGCCCTCTTGTCACCACCTGAGATTCCACCAACAATGGTTGTATCGTCAGCAAATTTATAGATGGTATTTGAGCTATGCCTAGCTACACAGTCATGTGTACACAGAGAGTAGAGCAATGGACTAAGCACACAACCTGAGATTCCAACAGTGTTGATCGTCAGCGAGGAGGATATGTTATCAGCAATCTGCACAGATTGTGGTCTTCCGGTTAGGAAGTCGAGGATCCAATTGCAGATGGAGGTACAGAGGCCCAGGTTCTACAACTTCTCAATCAGGATTGTGTGAATGATATTAAATGCTGAGCTATAGTTGATGAACAGCATCCTGACGTAGGATTTTTGTGTTGTCCAGGTGGTCTAAAGCCGTGTAGAATGCCATTGAGATTGCGTCTGCCATTGACCTATTGTGGTGATTGGCAAATTGCAATGGGTCCAGGTCCTTGCTGAGGCAGGAGTTCAGTCTCGTCATGACCAACCTCTCAAAGCATTTCATCATTGTCGATGTGAGTGCTACTGGGTGATAGTCATTAAGGTAGCCCACATTATTCTTCTTGGGCACTGGTATAATTGTTGCCTCTTTGAAGTAAGTGGGAACTTCTGCCCGTAGCAGTGAGAGGTTGAAAATGTTCTTGAATACTCCCGCTAGTTGGTTGGCACAGGTTTTCGTAGCCTTACCAGGTACTCCATTGGGACCTTCCGCCTTGCGAGGTTTCACTCTCTTTAAAGACAGCCTAACGTTGGCCTCTGAGACAGAGATCACAGGTGCAGCAGGGATCTTCACAATTGTAGTTGTGTTCTCCCTTTCAAAGCGTGCATAGAAGGCGTTGAGTTCATCTGGTAGTGAAGCATCGCTGCCATTCATACTGTTGGGTTTCACTTTGTAGGAAATAATGTCTTGCAGACCCTGACAGCGTTGCTGTGCATCTGATGTCGCCTCTAATCTCATTCAAAATCCGCTCAAAATGAATGTTAACATTGCATTTGTCTTCCTTACCACCGACTCAACCTGCAAGTAAACCTTTAGAGAATCCTGAACAAGGAATCTCAAGACCCCTTACACCTTTGATTTTTGAATTTAGAAAGTAGCTACATCTTTATTCCATCTGCCAAAGTGTATGACCATACACTTCCCTATACTATATTCCATCTACCACTTCTTTGTCCATTCCTTGTCTAAGTCCTTCTGAAGCCACCCTACATGTCCCTCCACCTATTTTCATATCATCCACAAACGTGGCCACAAAGACATCAATGCCTTCATCAAAATCATTGACATATAACATGAAATTCTGACCCCTGCAGCAAACTACATCACCAGCAGGCTACCAGAAAAGGTAGCCTTTATTTCTACTTTTTTGCCTTCTGTCAGTCATCCAATCTTCTATCCATGCTAGTACCTTCCTGTAATGCCATGGGTTCTTATCTTCTTAAGCAGCTTTGAGTGCGGCACCTTGTCAAAGCCCTTCTGAAAATTCAAAAAAACAATATCCATTGACTCTCCTTTGTCTTCCTGCCTGTTACTTCCTCAAATAATTCCCTTAGATCTGTCAGGCAAGATTTCTTCTTTAGAAAACCATGCTGACTTTGGCCTATTTTATCATATGCCTCCAAATACTCTGAAACCTCATCCTTAATAGACTCCAGCGTCTTTCCAACCACTGAAGTCAGGTTAACTGGCTCATAATTTTCTTTCTTCTACCTCATTCCTTTCTTAAAGAGTGGAGTGACATTTGCAATTTTCCAGTCTTCAGGAACCATTCCAGAATCTAGCAATTCTTGACAGATCACCACTAATGCCTCTAAATCTCTTCAGCGATCTCTCTCAGAACCCTAGGGTGCAGTCCATCTGGTACAGTTGAATTATTTAGCTATAGATCTTTCAGCTTTGCAAGCACCTTCTCCTTAGGGGGAGGAGGAGCAGCCAGAAGTCTTGGTACATATTGGCAGAAAAGGTGACATGGTCCTGAAGAGGGATTTTAGGGAGCTAGGTACATAGCTGAAAAAACAGGACCTCTAGATTAGTAATCTCTGGATTGCTGCCTGTGCCATACGCCAGTGAGGGTAAGAACAGGATAATTTGACTGGGGAACTGGTGCAGGGGCTGGAGTTCAGATATATGGTTCATTGGGATCTCTTTTGGGGAATGTATGACCTGTACAAAAGGGATCAATTACAGCTGAACCCAAAGGGGACCAATATCCTTGGGGCGGGTTTGCTAGAGTTGTTCGGAAAGTTTAAACTAATTTGGGAGGAATGGGAACTGGAGTGATAGTGAATGAGGTAGTTGGTTTACAAACAGAAGCAAAGTGTACTGAGACTCCTAACAAAGAGAGGCTGTTGATAGGGAAAAATTGCAATCAACAGGATAAAATGCAACATAAGAGGGGGATAAAATCGAAAAGGGTGAATATAGGACTAAAGGTGTCATATTTGAATGCAGGCAGTATACAGAATAAGGTAGATGAACTTGCAGCACATTTACAGATTGGCATGTATGATGTAGTAGGTATCACCGAATCATGGCTGAAAGATGATTATATCTGGGAGCTTAACGTCCAAGGATACACATTGCATCAAAAGGCAAGTAGGCAGCAGGGGTGGTATGTTGGTAAAAAAAAAAAAAAAAATGAAATGAAATCATTAGAAAGAGGTGACATGTGGTGGGAAGGTGTTGAATTGTTGTGGGTAGAGCTAAGGAACTGCAAGTGTAAAAAGACCCTGATGGAAGTTTTATACAGACACCAAAACAGCAGTAAGGATGTGGTGTACAAATTACAACAGGAGCTAAAAAATGTATGCCAGGAGGGCAATGTTACAATACTCTTGAGGGATTTCAGTACGCAGGTAGACTGGGAAAATAAGGTTGGTGCTGGATCACCAAGCAGGGGAATTTCTAGAATGCCTGCAAGATGGCTTTTTAGAGCAGCTCATGGTTGACCCCACTATGGGATCAGCTATTCTGGATTGGATGCTGTGCAATGAACCTGATTTGATTAGTGAGCTTAAGGTAAAGGAGAGGGCATACAAGGAAGCAAAAATTAGTGGGAAGACAGAGGATTGGGAAGTTTTTAAAACCTTACAAAAGGAAACCAAGAAGGTCATTAAGAGGGAAAAGATTAACTTTGAAAGGAAGCTAGGAAATAATATCAACGAGGATACTAAAAGTTTTTTCAAGTATATAAAGAGTAAAAGACAGGTGAGAGTAGATATATGACCGATAGAAAATGATGCTGGAGAAATTGTAATGGGAGATAAGGAGATGGCAGAGGAACTGAACGAGTATTTTGCATCAGTCTTCACTGGGGAAGACATCAGCAGTATACTGGACACTCAAGGGTCGCAGGGAAGAGAAGTGTGCACAGTCACAATTATGACAGAGAAAGTACTCAAGAAGCTGAATAGTCTAAAGGTAGATAAATCTCCCGAACCAGATGGAATGCACCCGCATGTTCTGAAGGAAGTAGCTGTGGAGATTGCGGAGGCATTAGTGATGATCTTTCAAAAGTCGATAGATTCTGGCATGGTTCCGGAGGACTGGAAGATTGCAAATATCACTCCGCTATTTAAGAAGGGGGCAAGGAAGCAAAAAGGAAATTATAGACCTGTTAGCTTGACATCGGTGGTTGGGAAGTCGTTGGAGTCGATTGTCAAGGATGAGGTTACAGAGTACCTGGAGGCATATGACAAGATAGACAGAACTCAGCATGGATTCCTTAAAGGAAAATCCTGCCTGACAAATCTATTACATTTTTTTGAGGAAACTACCAGTAGGCTAGACAAGGGAGATGCAGTGGATGTTGTATATTTGGATTTTCAGAAGGCCTTTGACAAGGTGCCACACATGAGGCTACTTAACAAGATAAGGGCCCATGGAATTATGGGAAAGTTACACACATGGATAGAGCGTTGGCTGATTGGCAGGAAACAGAGAGTGGGAATAAAGGGATCCTAATCTGGTTGGCTGCCGATTGCCAGTGGTGTTTCACAGGGGTCCATTTTGGGGCCACTTCTTTTTACATTGTACATCAACGATTTGGATTATGGAATAGATGGGTTTGTGGCTAAGTTTGCTGATGATACGAAGATAGGTGGAAGGGCCGGTAGTGCTGAGGAAACGGAGAGTCTGCAGAGAGACGGATAGATTGGAAGAATGGGCAGAGAAGTGGCAAATGAAGTACAATGTTGAAAAGTGTATGGTTATGCACTTTGGCAGAAAAAATAAACGGGCAGACTATTATTTAAATGGGGAAAGAATTCAAAGTTCGGAGATGCAACAGGACTTGGGAGTCCTCGTACAGGATACCCTTAAAGTTAACCTCCAGGTTGAGTCAGTAGTGAAGAAAGCGAATGCAATGTTGGCATTCATTTCTAGAGGAATAGAGTATAGGAGCAGGGATGTGATGTTGAGGCTCTATAAGGCACTGGTGAGACCTCACTTGGAGTACTGTGGGCAGTTTTGGTCCCCTTATTTAAGAAAGGATGTGCTGACGTTGGAGAGAGTACAGAGAAAATTCACCAGAATGATTCCGGGAATGAGAGGGTTAACATATGAGGAACGTTTGTCCGCTCTTGGACTGTATTCCTTGGAGTTTAGAAGAATGAGCGGAGACCTCATAGAAACATTTCGAATGTTGAAAGGCATGGACAGAGTGGATGTGGCAAAGTTGTTTCCCATGATGGGGGAGTCTAGTACGAGAGGGCATGACTTAAGGATTGAAGGGCGCCCATTCTGAACAGAAATGCAAAGAAATGTTTTTTAGTCAGAGGGTGGTGAATCTATGAAATTTGTTGCCACGGGCAGCAGTGGAGGCCAAGTCACTGGGTGTATTTAAGGCAGAGATTGATAGGTATCTGAGTAGCCAGGGCATCAAAGGTTATGGTGAGAAGGTGGGGGAGTGGGACCAAATGGGAGAATGGATCAGCTCATGATAAAATGGCGGAGCAGAATTGATAGGCCGAATGGCCGACTTCTGCTCCTTTGTCTTATGGTCTTATGAAACTTAGGGTCAAGTGATCATAATAAGATAGAATTCATCTTACAGTTTGAGAGGGAGAAGTTAAAGTCAGATATATCAGTATTACAGTGGAGTAAAGGGGAGTAAAGGGAATTACAGGGGAATGGGAGAAGAGCTGGCCAAAATTGATTGGAAGAGAACACTAGCGGGGGATGACAGCAGAGCAGCAATGGCTGGAATTCCTGGAAGCAATTCGGAGGTGCAGGATATGTACGTCCCAAAAACAAAGAAATATTCTTAAGGCAAGATGACCAGTAACAAAAGCCAAAGAGAGGGCATGTAATAGTGCAAAAATTAGAGAAGTGGGAGGCCTTTAAAAACCAACAGAAGGCAACTAAAAAAGTCATTAAGAAGGCAAAGATGGAATACCAAGGTAAGCTCACCGATAATATTAAACAGACTATTAATGTTCTTCAGACACATAAAGTGTAAAGGAGAACGTGGGCACGTGGTCAAGTGGTTAAGGCATTGGACTAGTGACCTGAAGGTCATGAGTTCGAGCCCCAGCCGAGGCAATGTGTGTTGTGTCCTTGAGAAAGGCACTTAATCACACATTGCTCTGCGACGACACCGGTGCCAAGCTGTATGGGTCCTAATGCCCTTCCCTTGGACAACATTGGTGTCGGGGAGAGGGGAGACTTGTAGCATGGGCAACTGCTGGTCTTCCATACAACCTTGCCCAGGCCTGCGCCCTGGAGAGTGAAGACTTTCCAGGTGCAGATCCATGGTCTCGCAAGACTAACGGATGCCTTTACTTTAAAGGAGAAGTGAGAGCAGATATAAGACTGTTGGAAAATGATGCTGGAGAGGCAGTAATAAGGGACAAGAGAATGGCGTACGCACCAAATAAGTATTTTGCATTATTCTTCACTGTGGAAGTTTGCCAGAGGTTATGAGAGTGGCAGCAGGTAGAAGTGTGTGAAGTTGCTAGGGAGAAGGTTTAGAAAAGTGGAAGGTCTGAAGGTTGATACATCACCTGGATCAGATGGTATACACCCCAGGGTTCTGAAGATGGTGGCTGAAGATTGTGGAGACATTAGTAATGATCTTTCAAGAATCAATTGATTCTGGCATGGGTCCGGAAGAATGGAAAATTGCAAATGTCATTCTACTCTTCAAGAAGATAGATCAGTTAGTCTGACCTAAGTGGTTGGGAAGATGTTGGAATCCATTGTTAAGAACGAGGTCTGAGGGTACTTGGAGGCACATGATAAAATAGGCCATAGTCAGCATGGTTTCCTCAAGGGAAAATCTTGCCTGACAAGGATGTGGTGCTGAGGTTTTATAAGGCTCACCTTGAGTACTGTGAACAACTTTGGGCCCTTCATCTTAGAAAAGATGTGCTGACATTGGAGAGGGTCCAGAGGAGGTTCACGAGGAAGATCCCAGGAATGAAAGGGTTATCATACGAGGAACATTTGAAGGCTCTGGGTCTGTACTCGCTAGAATTCAGAAGGATGAGGGGGGATCTCATTGAAAGCTCTCAAATGTTGAAAAGCCTAGACAGAGTAGATGTGGAAAGGATGTTTTCCATGGTGGGAGAGTCCAGGATAAGAGGGCACAGCCTCAGGATAGAGGGACACCCTTTCAAAACAGAGATTCAGAGAAATTTCTTAAGCGAGGTGAATTTGTGGAATTTGTTAACATGCAGCTGTGGAGGCCAGGTATTTGGGCGTATTTAAGGCAGAGATTGATACGTTCTTGATTGGACATGGCATCAAAGTTACGGGGAGAAAGCCAGGAACGAGGGTTAAGGAGGAGAAAAAAAAGGATCAGCCACGATTGAATGGTGGAGCAGACTTGATGGGCCTAATTCTGCTCCTCTGTCTTGTGGTCTTATGGACAAATCTGTTGGAATTCTTTGAAGAAATAACAAGCAGGATGGATAAAGGAGAACCAGTGGATGTTGTGTACTTGGATTTTCAGAAGGCCTTTGACAAAGTGCCACATGTGAGGCTGCTTAACAAATAGTAGCTGATTGGCAGGAGGTAAGGAATGGGAATAAAGGGAGCCTTTACTCATAGGCTGCTGGTGATTAGTGGTGTTGCACTGGGGTCTGTATTGGGACCACTTCTTTTTACATTATATGTCAATGACTTGGCTGACAGAATTGATGGCTTTGTGGCCAATTTTGCAGACGATACAAAGATAAGTCGAGGGGCTATGTAGTTTTGGGGAAGTAGAGAGGCTAAAGAAGGACTTTTATTCTTTAGCTAAAGAATACTGTGTCAGGAAGTGTATGGTCATGCACGTTGGTAGAAGAAATAAAAGGGTAGATTATTTTCTAAATAGAGGGAAAATTCAAAAATCTCAGGAGCAAAGGGACTTGGGAGTCCTTATGCAGGATTCCCCTAAGGTTAATTTGCAGGTTGAGTTGACGGTGAGGAAGGCAAATACAGTGTTAGCATTCATTACAAAAGGACTAGAATATAAAAGCAAGCATGTAATTCTGAGGCTGTACAAGGCACTGATGAGGCATCACTTGGAGTATTATGAGCAGTTTTGGGCCCCTTATGTAAGAAAGGATTTGCTGATTTTGGAGAGGATTCAAAGGAAGTTCACAAAAATGATTCCTGGAGTGAAAGGTTTATCATATGCGGACTGTTTGATGGCTGTGGGGCTGAGCTCACTGGAAATCAGAAGAATGAGTGGTGACCTCATTGAAATCTGTCAAATGTTTTAGAACCTCGATAGAATGGATGTCCAGAGGATGTTTCCTCTGGTGGGGGAGTTTGCAACGAGAGGACATAGACTGAGTGCAGGGGTGTCCTTTTAGAATGGAGATGAGGAATTTCTTTAGCCAGAGAGTGGTGAATCGGTGACATTTGTAGCCTCAGGCAGCTGTGGAGACCAAGTCATTGAGTATATTTAAGGCAGAGGTAGATAGATTCTTGATTAGTCAGAGCATGAAAGGATGCAGGGTGATTGGGGCTCCAAAGCCATGATGAATTAGTGGAGCAAATTCGATGTACCAAATGGCCTACTTCTGTTCCTATATCTTATATTCTTACGGTCTTACTAATAGCAGACAGAGCAAAGAGTTACATTATACCACAGAGGTAAAATTCAAAAGGATGAAGAATGCTGGACTGAAGTTGCTGTATTTAAGTGCGCGTAGCATTTGGAATAAGGTGGATACTTGGAGATTAATGACAAAATAAGTCAAAGTCAGCATGGTTTCTGTAAAGGGAAGTCTTGCCTGAGAAATCTGTTAGAATTCTTCGAGGAAGTAACAAGCAGGGTGGACAAAGGAGAGACAGGGGATGTCATTTACTTTAATTTTCAGGGGGCATTAGGAGGCCACACATGAGACCACTTAACAAGATAAACTTCTATGGCGTTACAGGAAAAGCTACTGGCATGGATAGAGGAATGGCTGACAGGCAGGAGGCAGTCAGAAGGAATAAAGGAGGCTGCATGTGACTAGTGGTGTTGCTCAAGGGCCAGTCTTGGGACTGATACTTTGAAAAAGAATGTAAAATGATTTGGATAATGGAATTGATGGCTTTATGGCAAAGTTTGCAGATGATGCGAAGATAGGTGGAGGGGTAGGTAGTCCTGAGGAAGCAATGTGATTGCAGCAGGACTTAGACAAATTGGAAGAATAGACAAAAAAGTTGCAGATAGAATATAGTGTTGGGAAATGGATGATAATGCATTTTGGTAAAAGGAACAATAGGTTATGAGAACACTCAGTCCTCTTTTATTGTCATTTAGAAATACATGCATTAAGAAATGATACAATGTTTCTCCGGAGTGATATCACAGAAAACAGGACAGACCAAAGACTAACACTGACAGAACCACATAATTATAACATATAGTTACAGCAGTGCAAAGCAATACCATAATTTGATAAAGAACAGACCATGGGCACAGTAAAAAAAAAGTCTCAAGGTCCCGAGTCAATCGACTCCCGAGTCCCCAATAGCAGGTGGCAAAAGGGAGAAATTCCCTGCCATAAACCCCCAGGCACCATCAACTTGACGCTACCTTGGAAGCAGCCGACCCCAGCCGACACTGAGTCCATCCGTCCGAAAACTTTGAGCTTCTGACCGGCCTCCCCGATACAGCCTCCCGAGTGCCATCCTCTGCCGAGCGCCTTCGAACTCTCCCTGGCCGCTGAAACACGCGAAGCCGAGGATTTCGGAGCCTTCAGCTCCGGAGATTCCAGTTACCACACAGTAGCAGTGGCAGCCAAGCGGGCATTTCAGAAGTTTTCCAGGTGTTCCGCTGTGCTCTCATGTCTGTCTTCATCAAATCAGAATTGTGCATGGTCCCCTACTTGACAGATAACAGATAGACGTCCAGCACCCCAGGGCATGCCCTTGTCTCACTGTTACCATCAGGAAGGAGATACAGAAGCTTGAAGGCACACACTCAGTGATTCAGGAACAGCTTCTTCCCCTCTGCCATCTGATTCCTGAATGGACTTTGAAGCTTTGGACACTACCTCATTTTTTTACTATACAGTATCTCTGTTTTTGCACATTTTTAATAATCTATTCAAATAATGCAATTGATTTATTTGTTTGGTTATTATGATTTATTTTATTTATTTATTATTTCTCTCTCTCTGCTAGATTATGTATTGCATTGAACTGCTGCTGCTAAGTTAACAAATATTATGCCACATGCCGGTGATAATAAACCTGTTTCTGATTCTGATAGTGCGGACTATTATCTAAATGGGAAGGAAATTCAAACATCAGAGGTGCAGAGGGACTTCGGAGTTCTTGTGCAGGACTCCCAGAAGATTAATTTACAGGTTGAGCCTGTGGTAAAAAAAAAAGGCAAATACAATGTTGGTATATATTCAAGGGTAATAAAATATAAAAGCAAGGAGATAATGCTGAGGCTTTATAAGACACTAATCAGGCTGCTCTTGGAGTACCATGAACAATGTTGGGCCCCACATCTCAGAAAGGATGTGTTGTCATTGGAGAGAACCCAGAGGAGGTTCACAAGGATGATTCTGGGAATGAAGGGGTTAACACGAGGAGTGTTTGGCAGCTTTGGGACTGTACTCATTGGAATTTAGAAGAATGTGAGGGGGATCTTGTTGAAAAGTACCGAAGGTGAAAAGGACTCATCATCGTTAGGTTGCATCTGGAATTTCCAGTTGGCAGATGATCTCCAGTCGGAGGAGGAGGAAAAGATGGCGGTGCTTGCGCGGCAACTCTGGTGAATGATATCTGTAATCTGTTAAGTAGGGGGCCGTGCACAATCCTGATTTGATGGAGACAGACGTGAGAGAACAGAGGAACATCTGGAGAAACTAATGAAATGCCTTTTTCGCTGCCCCTGTTACTGTGTGATCCAGAATCCCCAGAGGGGAAGGCCCCGAGTCCTCGACTTTGCTTGTTGCTCAGCGGCCAGGACGGGTCAAAGCGCTTGGCCAAGATGGTGCTCGGTGTCGAAGGGCTAGTCGGAGGCTCGAAGTTTTCGGATGGACTCAGAGTCGGCTGTGGTCGGGTGCTTCCAATGCATCGACAGTTGTTGGTGCCTGGCGGTTTATGGCAGGGACAGTTTCTCCCTCTGCCGCCTGCTATCGGGACTATCGGGCATCGATCGGAACTTTAAGACTTTTGTTTTTACCGTTCCCATGGTCTGCTCTTTATCAAATTATGGTATTGCTTTGCACTGCTGTAACTATATGTTATAATTATGTGGTCTTGTCAGTGTTAGTCTTTGGTTTGTCCTGTTTTTTTTGTGATATCACTCTGGAGGAGTATTGTATCATTTCTTAATGCATGCATGCATGCATTTCTAAATGACAATCAATGAGGACTGAGTGTCCTCATAATCTAATCTCCCTCCACACCGCTTTGACATATTGGGAAATCATGTTCGTGACAGATTACAGCAGTGGTTTGTCTTTACCTTCTGCCTGGTGAGTTTAAAGAGATCACCACCTCTTGCAGTGGATGACCAGGACGTCTAAGTGCCTTGTTGTAGTCTTAGCACTCCCTAACGCCTGCTGGCCTGCCTTCTTGACCGTTGGACCATTAGTTGGAAAGGACTAGATAGGGTGGACGTGGAGAGGATGTGTAAAGCAGAAGTTGATAGTTTCCTGATTGATCAGGGCAACAAAGGTTATGGCGAGAAGGCAGGTACAGGGGGTAGTGTGGGATCCGGGATCAGCCATGATGGAATGCGGAGCAGTTTTGATCGGCTGAATGGCTTAATGCTGCTCCTGTGTTTTATGGTCTCCTAAGGGTTCTTTTACCTTAACCTCACTAATCAAAATCATGGTCATTACACAACAACCAATCCAGATTTGCCATTCCCCTAATGGGCTCAAAGACAAGATGCTCTAAAATGCCTTCTTGTTGGCATTCTACAAATTGGAATCTAGCACCAATCTGATTTTCCCAATCTACCTGCATATTGAAATCCCCCATTGCAACCTTGGGGCTGTTTCCATATATTTTCTATCTCCCATTGTAATTTATATCCCACATGCTGGCTACTGATGGGAGGCCTGTATTTAACTCCCATTAGGGTCTTTTTACCCTTGCAGTTTCTTAACTCTTTCTAAGGATTTGATTTTTTTTTAAACCAACAGAGCCACCCACCCACCACCTCTGCCTACCTGCCTGTCCTTTCAAGACAATATATAACCTTGGATGTTAGGCTCTCAACTGTGATCTTCTTTCAGCCATGATCCAAGATGGCCATAACATCATACTCGCCAATCTCTAACTGCACTATAAGATCATCTACCTTGTTCGAAATACTGTGTGCCTTCTAATATAACACCTTCAGCCCTGTAATCTTCACCTTCTTTTATTTTGGGATGCTGTTACACTTTAACTCATCCCACCCACAAAATAATCTGCAGATGCTGGGATCAAAGCAACACTCACAACACGCTGGAGGAACTCAGCAGGTCAGGCAGCATCCGTGGAAAAGATCGGTCCACGTTTCGGGCCGGAACCCTTCGTCAGGGCCTGTGCAACAGTATCCTGATAAAGGGTTCCGGCCCGAAACGTCGACCGATCTTTTCCACGGATGCTGCCCGGCCTGCTTTGAGTTCCTCCAGCGTGTTGTGAGTGTCACTCATCCTACTGACTGCAATTTTGCCCTACCATCTTCACAGTCTCACTACCCATCGCATCTACTTGTATACCAACTGCCCCGCCCTTAGCCCAATCACTCCGGTTCCCATCTCTCTGCCAAATTAGCTTAAACTAACGGCTCTAGCAAACCTGTCCACAAAGTTAATGGTCCCTGTTGGATTCATGTGTAACCCGTCCTTTTTGTACAGGTCGTACCTTCCTCAGAAGAGATCCGAATGATCCAGAAATCTGAACCCTGTCCATTGCACCAATTCTATAGCTGCACCTTCATCTGCCAAATTATCCTATTTTTGCCTTCACTGGCACATGACACAGCCAGATCCAAAGACTGCTACCCTGGAGGTCTTGCTTACAGCTTTCTGCCTAATTCCCTATATTCTCTCTTCAGGACCTCTGCCTTTTCCCTACCTATGTCATTGGTACTAATATGCACCATGACTTCTGGCTAATGCCCTCTTCCTTTAGAATGCTGGGGCCCCAAACGGAGTCATCTCTGACCCTGACACCTGGGAGGCAACATACCATCTGGGTGTCTCTTTCAGATCCACAGAATCTGATTTCTGCTCCTCTAATTATGGACATCGATAGGATGCAGAACTGGGCTGAGAAGTGGCAGATGGAGTTCAACCCAGGTAAATGTGAAGTGGTTCATTTCAGTAGGTCAAATTTGAAGACAGAATATAATATTAATGGTAAGACTCTTGGTAGTGTGGAGGATCAGCGAGATCTTGGTGTCCATAAGACACTCAAAGCTGCTGCACAGGTTGACAATGCTGTTAAGAAGGCGTAGGGTGTGTTGGCCTTCATCAACCGTGGGATTGAGTTCAAGAGCTGTGAGGTAATGTTACAGCTATACAAGACCTTAGTTAGACCCCACTTGGAGTACTGTGTTCAGTGCTGGTCACCCCGTAACAGGAAGGATGTGGATGTTATAGGGAAACTGTACAGAAGATTTACAACGATGTTGCCCAGATTGGACAGCATGCCTTATGTGAATAGAGACATAGAAAATAGGCGCAGGAGTAGGCCATTCGGCCCTTCGAGCCTGCACCACCATTTAGTATGATCATGGCTGATCATCCAACTCAGAACCCTGGACCTGTATGAAGAAGTTTTTCCTAATCTCGGTCCTAAAAGGCTTCCCCTTTATCCTCAAACTGTGACCCCTCGTTCTGGACTTTCCCAACATCGGGAACAATCTTCCTGCATCTAGCCTGTCCAATCCCTTTAGGATTTTATATGTTTCAATAAGATCTCCCCTCAATCTTCTAAATTCCAATGAGTATAAGCCTAGTCGATCCAGTCTTTCATCATATGAAGGTCCTGCCATCCCAGGAATCAATCTGGTGAACCTTCTTTGTACTCCCTCTATGGCAAGGATGTCTTTCCTCAGATTAGGGGACCAAAACTGCACACAATACTCCAGGTGTGGTCTCACCAAGGCCTTGTACAACTGCAGTAGTACCTCCTTGCTCCTGTACTCGAATCCTCTTGCTATGAATGCCAGCATACCATTTGACTTTTTCACCGCCTGGTGTGCCTGTATGCCCACTTTCAATGACTGGTGTATAATGACACCCAGGTCTTGTTGCACCTCCCCTTTTCCTAATGGGCCACCATTCTGATAACAATCTGTTTTCGCCACTAAAGCGGATAACCTCACATTTATCCACATTAATTGCATCTGCCATGAATTTGTCCACTCACCTAACCTATCCAAGTCACCCTGCATCCTCTTAGCTGTGAGCATCCTCCTCACAGCTAACACTGCCGCCCAGCTTCGTGTCATCCGCAAACTTGGAGATGCTGCATTTAATTCCTTCATCTAAGTAATTAATATATATTGTAAACAACTGGGGTCCCAGCACTGAGCCTTGCGCTACCCCACTAGTCACTGCCTGCCATTCTGAAAAGGTCCCGTTTATTCCCACTCTTTGCTTCCTGTCTGCCAACCAACTCTCCACCCACACCAATACCTTACCCCCAATACCGTGTGCTTTAAGTTTGCACACTAATCTCCTGTGTGGGACCTTGTCAAAAGCCTTTTGAAAATCCAAATATACCACATCCACTGGTTCTCCCCTATCCACTCTACTAGTTACATCCCCAAAAAATTCTATGAGATTGAGGTTGAGTGAACTTGGCCTTTATTCCTTGGAGCGATGGAGGATGAGAGGTGACCTGATAGAAGTGTATAAGATGATGACAGGCATCGAACATGTGGATAGCCAGAGGCTTTTTCTGAGGGCTGAAATGGCTAACATGCAGGGGCATAGTTTTAAGGTGCTTGGAAGTAGGTACAAGGGGGATGTCAGAGGTAAGTTTTCAAACAGAGAGTGGTGGATGCGAGAAATACACTGCTGGCGAAGGTGGTGGACACAGATACAATAGGGTCTTTTAAGAGACTCTTAGATAGGTACATGGAACTTAGAAAAATTGAAGGCTAGGTAGTAGGGAGATTCTAGGCAGCTTCTAGAGTAGATTACATGGTCAGCACACCATTGTGGGCCAAATGGCCAGTAATGTGCTGTAGATTTTCTGACTCATTTATCACTACTGCACTCCTCTTCTCCCCCCTTACTTCCTGAGCCACAGAGCCTGAATCAGCCCCTGCGGCTTCCCCCGGTTAGTCATTCCCCCCCTACGCCCCAACAGTATCCAAAGTGGTATACTTATTACTGAGAGGAATGGCCGTAGGGGTACTCTGCATTGGCTGCCTAATCACTTTCTGTCTCCCAACAGTCATCCAGGTATCTGCAATATAGGGGTGACTACCTCCCTTTAGCTCCTATCTATCACCTTCTCATTCTCCCGTATGAGCTGAAGGTCATTCAGGTTCAGTTTCAGTTCTTTAACACTGTTCTAAGGAGCTGCAGCTCAATGCACTTCATGCAGATGTAGTTATCAAGGAGACTACATCTCATACAAAGAACATACCACTACTTCTGAACCCATTCTCAGCACACTGGCTATGTACTAACAGAAAAGAATTGCTATAAATTTACTTGGAACCTCCACCTGCAGTTGCTCAGACCTGTTGAGCCAAAACTAGACCACTGTAACACACCCTTTCCAACAATGGCCGCTCCACCTACACCTCCTTTCTTCTTATTGGCCCTGCACTCCTTGCAACCGAAAAGCACCCAATCTCTTTTTAAGCCCCACACTGTGTCACCAACAAATGACACACATTTGATGCCATTGCTGTAAATACTAGAATGTGAACAGGTGACAATGTAAGAGTATGCATTCGCCCAGGAAATCAGGCATTATTGGAAAAGGCACACTGGATTATACCTTAAGGATATAATATACAGTATACTTCTAACTATTGTAAATACTTTAGAACCCTATTTTAGAAATATCTACAGTGCTCAATAAATACAGACTTTTTGTTTTGCCTAGAAACAGGACTCAAAGTATTGATAGGTCCTTGACTGGACAAGGCATCAAAGGTTACGTGGAAAAGGCCGGGAAATGGGGTTAAGGAGGAGGAAAAAAGGATCAGCCATGATTGAATGGTGGAGCAGATTTGATGCGCCAAATGGCCTAATTCCACTCCTGTATCTTATGGTCTTATGGTCTCAAAATAAAATTTCAAACATTCAGGACAAAGATGAAAAGAAATATCATTACTCAGAGGACAGGGGATCTCTGGAATTCCATAACAAATTGTATTCAAAGCAGAGAACTAAAGTTTAATTATGGGATATGTAGCTAATACAGAAAAGTGTTGAGTTAAAAGAACCAGCCATGATCTTGTTGATCAGCCGAAATCTTATAGAAAGGGGCAAGTCACTGATGATCTGGAGGGACTATTCCTGTTTCTGCTTCTTATTCTGCAGAAAAACAAGCATTTTGAGCTACAAAAAAAATCATCTTTAATGGCCTTTACTTGTTTTGTTTCCCAACAGAGTGGTGTCAAAGAAAAATGTAATCATCCTTAGCAGCTGAACCTTCAGAAATAAGCCTCAGAAGGCACTTGCCAGATGATTAATTTCAGAAATTAATTAAATGAAGAAGACATTTTTCAGTGCCAGTCTGCTAATACTTGTCATATCATTAATTGGGCAAGCCAGAACTAGATTAGATGTGTATAGAGTCATAGAACAGAAACAGGCTTCTGAGCCCATTTGGTCTGTGCTGAAACAATACTCTGCCTGGTTCCATTGACTTGCACCCGGGCCATACCCCTCCATACTCCTCCAATCCAGGTACCTATCCAAATTTCTCTGAAGTGTTGAGATCGAGCATGAATCCACCATCTGTTCTGGTAGCAAGTTCCACACTCTCATCACTCTCTGAGTGAAGAAGTTCTCTCTCTCTCATGTTTCCCTTAAACATTTCACCCTTGACTCATGACGTGTAGTTGTAGTCTCACTCAATCTCAGTGGAAAATGCCTGCTTGCTTTTACCCTCTCTGTATCCCTCATGTTATGAGATTGAGATGTGATCTATAAATCAATTAACTGGTGTTATGTTGAAGTTGCTTTATTGTGTCTTTGAGGCTGACATGAATGACAGCTCAACATACATAGGTCTCTTGAGGTTGTACCAGTATAAGGAGCTGAGCAGCCTCTTCACTAATTCAGAGAGAATAGATCACTGTGACAAGGCTGAAAGTGATGGTCATAAAGTTGTGAAGTTATTTTAAATTTTGCAAGAGTTTTTTTTGCTAGGAAGTAATTCAATGTGTTGGTGAAAGTTAAATATGCTTTACTATTTAAATCAAAAGTTGCAGGTGTTGTAGATCTGAAAAGACAATTGAAAATAGGGGAAATGTTCTGCAGATCAGACAGCATCTGCGTAAAAAATAACAGTTAACTCAGGTCAAATATCCTTCATCAAAATTAGGAATGAGAACAAGAAAAAAATGCTAATTTGTACATAAGTTTGGGAAGGTGTGAATGGGACAAAGGGAATATCCCTGATAGGGTCCGGTGATGGGGATGAATTGTTAAATTTGTCTAGTTGTGCATTAGATGGTGCAATTAGTGGGAATATGAGCAAAGGAAAGTAAAAGAGCAGTGGAGTGCAGGACAATGATTATGGAGAGAAAAGCTGAGCTATTCCCACAGGTGAGTGACTTACAGCAGAAATGCGCTGTCGTGAAACAGGCATAGAAAATGGATTACTGAAGTTGTTGTAGAATTCAATATTGTGGCTGGAAGGCTACTTCATGCTCAGATGGAAGATGAAGTGTTGTTCCTTAAATTTGCTTTGTACTGCATCAGAATAGTTGAGGACCATTTGACAGATATATAGGTCAGAGTGGGAATGACAGAGAGGTTGAAAGTAACACAAGGAGTGAGGTTTGATCATATTTTCTCCTACACTGCTTCCTGTAAAAAATCCATTCTATTTTCCCAGTACCTCCATTTCTGTTGTATTTGCTCTGATTATCAGATCTTTTTTAAAAAAAAACACAGGTTCCTCTGAGATTTCTCTGCTACCAAAACTAACCCTTGGTTGCATTCATTTACTTTTGCAACTTTGATCTTAACTTTCTCCTGTTCAGAGTACTCCTAATCTTCACTTTCCACATCACCTGCCTAAAAATTGTAGTAACAATCATTTGTAATTTCTGCTAACTCCAACAAGATTCCACCACCTGATACATTTTCCCATCCCCTCTTTTTCCAGCATTTCAAAGGGATCCTTTCCTTTGTAAATCCCAGGTTTGTTCTTCCATTCCTACCAATCTTTCTTCTTCTAACAGCATTTTCCCAAGCACCGACAGGAGATCCAATTCCCATAATTTTATCTCTTCCCTCCCCTACCCCCCACCATCCATTCAAGCGAAGCAGTGATTCACCTGCACTTCTTCCAAACTACTATGCAGCACCCTATGCAGTGGTGTCTATTGTGGACAGAGCAATGACTACTTTGTGGAGCACATGTCCATTTGCAGGGTTAACCATGAACTTCCTGTTGCCTCTCACTTTAATTCTCCATTTCACTATTTGTGCGTGGTCTCCAGTCTGTTATGATGTGGTAGAGCACACAAATGATGAACACTTCTTCTGTTTGTGCATATTGCAGCCTTCCCTTCACAAAATCAAATCCACAACTTCAGGTAAACCTCTTACACTGCCTGTCTCAGAACTGGTCTACATATCTATCTATCTTCTTTCTTCGGTTGTCCGAGATCCGGTGACAACGTCCACTCCTTTAACGGTGAGATCTTTGATGACTATACAGTCCTATCCCAGACCCACAAGCTCTATTGCAGGTGGGACATGTATAGGTGGTAGTGGTGACAACCATGGCTGCATTTCTCCTGGCTCTCTTCTGCTGTCTTCTGGTTGTTCTTTCCATCTCCAGAATATGAATCCCATCCCTACACAGCTGTCGCCAAGTGGTACGGTAAGCAGCAACATCCTCCAGGTCCTCGGGTGTGATCTTGCACTTCTTTAAAGCATTATTCATCTGATCCTTATAGCGCTCTTCGGCCCTCCAGCTGAGCATCGACCATGATGTAGCTGGCTGTATAACACTCTGTGGGGTAGCCGACATGGGGGCATTCTTATCACGTCATCATTGGATATTCGATGGACAACCGAAGAAGATGTAATCAGATGGATACCATGGTGGACAGGTGCATCACAAGGCTGTGTGCTTAGTTCCCTGCTCTACTTGCTTGTGAGGATACTCTACTGCTTTATACAGCTTTAGTGCCATATTTAAGTTTGCTGAAGACACCGCTATTGTTAGCTGAATCAAAGGTGGTGATGAATCAGTATACAGGAAGGAGAATGAAAATTTATATATTTACTTAGCGATACAGCGTAGAGTAGGCCCTTTCAGCCATGCCACCCCGGCAACCCCACAACCCCAATTAACACTCATCTAATCACAGGAAAATTTACAATGACTGGGAGGAAACTGGAGCAGCTGGGGAAAGCCCACCTGTTATACAGGGAAGACATACAGAGATTCCTTACAAAACGGTGCTGGAATCAAACGTCAAATTCCACAACGCCCCGAGCTGTAATAGCATTGCAGCTAACCACTGCACTACCATGGTGCCCACAGTAAATCTGGCTGAGTTGTGCCACAACAACCTCTTACTCAATGTCATCAGGACCAAGGAGCTGATTATTGACTTCAGGTGGAGGAAACCATAGGTCCAAGAACCAGTCCTGATCAGGGGATCAGAGGTGGAGAGGGTCAGCAACTTTAAATTCCTCAGTGTCACCATTTCAGAGGATCTCCTGGGTTCAACAAGTAAAAGCAAGGACAGTCTGAAGCTCTTCCGGAGTATGGGCCACAAGAGCACAGTCGTCTGCATACTGCAGCTCCAGGACCCGCTCTCTACGGAGTTTGGTGGTTGTGTGGAGCCTCCTGCTGTCAAAGAGGTTGCCATCTAATACACACACACACACACATACACACACATGTATCATCTTAGCAACTTTATGGCACATATCCTGGTGAGGACCTGGTGAGCACCTCTGAGATTCTGTGATACCTTTCTAACAGTGAATGACTGAGGTTTAGAAATAGTGATGTGGGTACTTACAACAATTAAAGAGAGATCCTCATTCAGCTCTCTCATGCTCAGCATTTGAGGATCCATTAGACATACACTTGGGATTATTGTACAGATTTTCAAACCACATAATACAAACTGCAGTTTGACAGAAGGCATTGTTGTAAGTAGGGTAACATTAGAAATAGAAGGGTTAGCAGAATTGTCAAAATCTGGTACTGGTCACTGCTATAATTTGCACTGCAGTAAGTTCACTATGGGTCTGTCAATGTTCTGGTGCTGGAAAATGGCTAATGAATAATTAAAGGCATTGCATACATAACCCATTGTGCACAATGGACACATCCCAAGCTAACGTGTTAACTAACTAAAATAATGATTCTCCAACTGAAAAAAAATTGGATGGCTTATGACCCAAAATGATTAGTCTCTGTCTTCCTCTTCTATTCTTCTACACACAGCATAATCCTCCAAATTAGAACCGGTACTGCTCGTGGTTCAAATATAGCAATACAATAAACATTTTAAGGATCCAACTCATTGTGTGAAAAAATGACAAATAGTTTTGAATTGTTTGCACTATGAAAATTATATAGATACTGAATCATATGTACCATTTGAACAATATGTCATAAAGACAATGATACATATAATTTCTGCTCTTGGTTTAAATTCATTTCCTTTCTATATGGAATGTTCATGTATACATGGATTCTATCAACTCTCAGCAGAAATGGGGCAGTAATCATATCATTTTTATATACTTCCCATGCTAGCGCTTGATTAAGCAGATAACTTTAATAAGCTATAGAAATTAGTTTAAATGCCTGCTTAAGTGTGAACTTGCCCACTGGATGTGTATAGTAGAGATCTAATTAGCCGAGATCACTGGCATCTGGTTTGTTGGTTATTTTACAAGTTTATGGAAGCACTGATTTTCAATCTTCTGAATAACATTTAGTGTTCCTGCACAATGCTTACCCCTTTCCCCCCTCGATACACTGGATTGTTCAACTTGCTACAGTTGGCTGGTGCTCTGTGGTTCCTATGCTGAATTTCTCCCCTTCCTGAAATTGCTGGCTACCTTCCAACATTGGTAATAAGAGGACCATGCTCCAACAAAGTGCAAGCCTGGTTCAAGCATCGAAATAGTTTTAGGTTCTCTCTGGTTACCAACAGGCAATTAACTGACAATTAACTTTATGTTGTTGACAAACTTGTAAGTATTCAAGAGAATCCAGTTTTCATCCATACAGATCGTAAGAAACCACATTTATTGAGTAAATGTCACCATTGATGCTGCCCTCGCTTGCATCTCCTCCATTTCTTGAACATCTGCACTCATTCCATCTTCCCACCACCTGAACAATGATAGAGTTCCTCTTGTCCTTACCTATCTCCCTATGAGCCACCACATTCAACATATCATTCTCTGCAACTTCTGCCATCTCCAAAGGGATCCTACTGTCAAATGTATCTTTAGGACCCCTCTCTCTGCTTTCTGCAAGAATTGCTCCCTTTGTGATACCCTTGTCCATTCATCCCTCCACCTAATCTCCCTCCCGGCACTTATCCCTGCAAGCGGCCAAATTGCTATACCTGCCCATTTACCCCTCCTTCACCTCCATACAGAGCCCCAAATAGAAACATAGAAAACCTACAGCACAATACAGGCCCTTCGGCTCACAAAGTTGTGCCGAACATGTCCCTACCTTAGAAATTACTAGGCTTACCCATAGCCCTCTATTTTTCTAAGCTCCATTACCTATCCAAAAGTCTCTTAAAAGACCTTATCATATCTGCCTCCACCACTGTTGCCAGCAGCCCATTCCATGCACTCACCACTCTCTGCATAAAAAACTTACTCCTGACATCTCCTCTGTACCTACTCCCCAGCACCTTAAACCTGTGTCCCCTTGTGGCAACCATTTCAGCCCTGGGAAAAAGCCTCTGACTATCCACACGATCAATGCCTCTCATCATCTTTTACACCTCTATCAGGTGTAATTGCATGAAATAGTCCTTCCAGGTGAGGCAACACTTCACCTGTGAATCTGCTGCGGTTGTCTATTGTGAATGGTGCTCTTGATCTGACCTCCTCTACATTGGCGAGACCTGATGTATTTCAGGGGACTGCTTTGTCAAGCACCTCTGCTCCTTCTGCCAAAAGCAGAACCTCCCAGTGGCCAAACATTTTAATTCTGATTCTCCTTCCCGTTCTGACGCATGCCATGATGAAGTCAACCTCAGGGTGGAGGAGCAACACCTTATATTCCGTCTGGGTAGCCTCTAACCTAATGACATGAATATCAATTTCTCCTTCCGGTCAAAAAAAATCCTACCCTGCCCCCCTTCCTTCAATTCATCTCTCTAGCCTCTTACTTTTTTTCATCTGCCAATCACCTACCCCTGGGTCCCCTCCTCCTTCCCTTTCTCCTATGGTCCACTCTCCTCTCCTATCAGATGCCTTCCTCTCTGGCTTTTTACCTTTCCTACCCATCTGGTTTCACCTATCACCTTCTAGCTATCCTCCTAACCCTCTCTCCACCTTTTTATTCTGGCGTCTTCACATTTCCTTTCCAGTCTCGGCCTGAAACACTGACTGTTTATTCACTTCCACAGATTCTGCTTGACCTGCTGAGTTCCACCAACGTTTTGTGTGTGTTGCAATGGTACAAACTGTTTGCTGCTAAAGAGGAGTCAATTAATTTTAAGATGATTGGAGAAAATTATAAATTTCCAAGAGGTTGAAAGTGTCCTTGAATACTCCCACCAGTTGGTTGGCACAAGTTTTCAGAGCCTTACCAGGTACTCCATCGGGACCTTCCACCTTACGAGGGTGCACCCTCTTTAAAGACAGCCTAATATTGGCTTCTGAGCAGGCGTGTGACATCAGCCAGTTGAGCGCGAACAGTTTAAAAAGAGGAAGAAAGCCGCAGACCTTTTCTCTTCTGATCAAGAAGACAGTGGTAAGAGGCTAAGGATTTCCAGCGAGAAGACATTTTATTTCTCGGAGTAGGAGAGAGGCCAGACTGCACAGTTGCGTGATGTCAGCCAGTTGAGCACGAACAGTTTAAAAAGAAAACCGCCATATCCAGCGGGCAGCATCGGAGCGGGCTGGTGGAGTGAGAGAGTGCAGAGTGAAAGGGCTTTGGCTCAACGGGCTTCGGCGGAGACGGGAAGAGGCTTCCTGAGACTGTTGAGACTCATAGTAACTGAGTAAGTTACTGTTTTTTGGCATTAGTACAAACAGTAGCATTGGAGGTATGTATCTAGGATTAGTGTTGTGCTTGGAGTGCCAGATGTGGGGACCCTGGGAGACTCCTAGCCTCCCCAAGGATTACATCTGCACCAGGTGCACTGAGATGAGGCTCCTGAAGGACCGTGTTACGGAGCTGGAGATGGAAATTGATGACCTTTGGCTAATTAGGGAAAGTGAGGAGGTGATAGATACTACCTATAAAGAGGTAGTGGATAGCACCCCTGTGACAGTCCCCCTCAGAAATCGATATATCGTTTTGGATACTGTTGAAGAGACAGACCTGACAGAGGAGGACCACAGTGAATGAGACTCTGGCATTATGCCCAGTGCCGAAATTAAGAGAGCAAGAAGAAATGCGGTAGTTATAGGGGATTCCATTGTAAGGGGAACGGACAAGAGAGTCGGCGAGCCAGACAAGGATACCCGGATGGTGTGCTGCCTCAGATCGAGTCCAGAGTATTCTGAGGAGGGAGGGCGAGCAGCCGGAAGTCTTGGTACATGTTGGTACCAATGACATAGACAGAAAAAGAGAGGAGGTCCTGAAGAAAGATTACTGGGAGCTAGGAAGAAAATTGAAAAGCCGGACCTCCAGAGTAGTAGTATCAGGATTGCTGCCTGAGCTGCGTGCTAATGATGGTAAGAATAGCAGAATTAAGCAGATGAATGTGTGGCTAAGTAACTGGTGCAGGGGGCAGGGCTTCAAATTCTTGAATGATTGGGATCTATTCTGGGGAAGGTATGACTTATACAAAAAAGATGGATTACACCTGAACTCAAAAGGTACTAATATCCTGGTGGGATTATTTAATATAGCTGCTAGGGAGGGGTTAAACTAAGTTGGCAAGGAGAAGGAAACCAAGGTGTTAGGGTCAAGGAAGAGGAAAATAGAAATAAGTCAAAAATACTGTGCAGCAAAGATGGCAAGAAGGACAGGCTGGTGAATACACAGGATAATTTGCTGCAAAATAGAAATATAGCAAAATCGGCAACAGATACTGATATAAATGTACTGTACTTAAATGCACGCAGCATTAGAAATAAAGTGGATGACCTTGCTGCACAGCTGCAGGTTAAAAGGTATGACATTGTGGCCATCACCGAGTCATGGCTAAATGATGGATATGATTGGGAGCTGAATATCCCAGGATACACAGTGTACAGGAAGGATGGGAAGGTAGGTAAAGGGGGTGGCGTGGCCCTGATGGTAAGTAACGATATCAAATCAATAGAAAGAAGGGACATAGGATCAGAAGAGGTAGAATCCTTATGGGTAGAATTAGGAAATGGCAAGGGTAAAAAGACACTAATAGCAGTTATATACAGGCCTCCAAACAGCAGCCGGGATGTGGACTACAGGTTGCAGCTGGAAATAGAAAAAGCATGTCAGAAGGAAAATGTCAAGATAATTATGGGGGATTTTAATATGAAAGTGGATTGGGAAAGTCAAGAAGGTAATGGATCTCAGGAGATGGAGTTTGTAGAATGCCTACAGGATGGCTTTTCGGAGCAGCTTGTCCAGAAGCCCACCAGGGGACTGGCTGTTTTGGATTGGGTGCTGTGTAATGAACCTGAGGCGATTAGGGAGCTGGAGGTAAAGGAACCCCTTGGAAGTAGTGATCATAATATGATTGAGTTCAGTTTCAAATTTGAAAAGGAGAAGCTGGTATCAGGTGTATCGATATTTCAGTGGAACAGGGGAAATTACAGTGGTATGAGAGAGGAACTGGCCCAAGTCGATTGGAAAAGTAAACTAAATGGAGGGACAGCAGAGCAGAATTGGATGAAATTCCTACAAGAAATAAGGAAAATGCAGGAAAAATATATTCCAAGAAAAAAGAAAATCACGAATGGAAAAATGGCACAAATGTGGCTAACAAGAGAGGTTAAGGCAAAAATAAAAGCAAAAGAAATGGCATACAAGGAAGCAAAAATTAGTGGGAAAAATGAGGACTGGAAGACTTTTAAAAACTTACAGAAGGAAACTCAGAAAGTCATTAGGAAAGAAAAGATGAATTATGAAAGGAAGTTGGCGATTAACATAAAAAAGGATACTGAGAGTTTTTTTAAATATATGAAGAGTAAAAGAGTGACAAGGGTAGATACGGGACCGATTGAAACTGATGCTGGAGAAATTATAATGAATAACAAAGAGATGGCGGAGGAACTGAATGAGTATTTTGCATCAGTCTTCACAGTGGAAGTCTTCATAGCCAGAGGTATCACAGAATAGAATTAGGTACAGTCGAGATTACTAGAGAGAAAGTGCTTGGGAAGCTAAGTGAACTAAGAATAGATAAGTCTCCCGGTCCGGATGAGGTGCACCCAGGGGTTCTGAAGGAGGTGGCTTTGGAGATTGTGGAAGCATTGGAAATGATCTTCCAGGAATCAATAGACTCTGGCATGGTTCCGGAGGACTGGAAGGTCGAAAATATAGTTCTGCTATTTAAGAAAGGAAGGAGGCAGCAAAAAGAAAATTACAGACCTATTAGTCTGACATCGGTAGTTGGAAAGATATTGGAGTCAATCCTCAAGGACGAGATTATGAAATACCTCGAGGTGCATGACAAGATAGGCCGAAGCCAGCATGGTTTAATGAAGGGAAGAACCTGCCTCACCAACCTATTGGAATTTTTTGAGGTAATCTCGAATAAGATTGACAAGGGGAGGCTGTGGATGTTGTGTATTTGGATTTTCAAAAGGCCTTCGATAAGGCGCCACATATGAGGCTGCTTAATAAGATGAGAGCCCATGGAATTATAGGAAAGATATTGAAATGGGTGGAGCACTGGCTGATAGGCAGAAAGCAAAGGGTGGGAATAAAGGGATCCTATTCTGATTGTTTGCCAGTTACTAGTGGTGTTCCGCAGGGGTTGGTGTTGGGGCCGCTTCTTTTTACGATGTATATTGATGATTTGGATTATGGATTAAATGGTTTTGTGGCTAAATTTGCGGATGACACCAAGATAGGTGGAGGAGCAGGAAATGTTGAAGAAACGGAAAGGTTGCAGAGAAACTTAGTCATTTTAGGAGAGTGGGCAAAGAAATGGCAGATGAGATACAACGTTGACAAATGTATGGTTGTACGTTTCGGAAGAAGAAATAATTGGGCAGATTATTATTTAGATGGGGAGAAAATTCAAAAATCGGAAGTGCAAATGGACTTGGGGGTCCTCGTGCAGGATACCCTAAAGGTTAACCACCAAGTTGTTTCGGCGGTAAGGAAAGCGAATGCTATGTTGGCATTCATTTCAAGAGGAATAGTGTATAAGATTAAGGAGGTGTTGATGAGGCTCTATGGGGCATTAGTGAGACCTCATTTAGAATACTATGCAAACAACAGGAATTCTGCAGATGCTGGAAATTCAAGCAACACACATCAAAGTTGCTGGTGAACGCAGCAGGCCAGGCAGCATCTCGAGGAAGAGGTGCAGTTGACGTTTCAGGCCAAGACCCTTTGTCAGGACTAACTGAAGGAAGAGTGAGTAAGGGATTTGAAAGTTGGAGGGGGAGGGGGAGATCCAAAATGATAGGAGAAGACAGGAGGGGGAGGGATGGAGCCAAGAGCTGGACAGGTGATAGGCAAAAGGGGATACGAGAGGATCATGGGACAGGAGGTCCGGGAAGAAAAGACAACGAGGTGGGGGGGGGACCCAGAGGATGGGCAAGGGGTATATTCAGAGGGACAGAGGGAGAGAAAGGAGAGTGAGAGAAAGAGTGTGTGTATAAAAATAAGTAACAGATGGGGTACGAGGGGGAGGTGGGGCATTAGCGGAAGTTAGAGAAATCGATGTTCATGCCATCAGGTTGGAGGCTACCCAGACGGAATATAGGGTATTGTTCCTCCAACCTGAGTGTGGTTTCATCTTTACAGTAGAGGAGGCCGTGGATAGACATGTCAGAATGGGAATGGGATGTGGAATTAAAATGTGTGGCCACTGGGAGATCTTGCTTTCTCTGGCGGACAGAGCGTAGATGTTCAGTAAAGCAGTCTCCCAGTCTGCGTTGGGTCTCGCCAATATATAAAAGGCCGCATCGGGAGCACCAGACGCAGTATCACCCCAGCCGACTCACAGGTGAAGTGCCGCCTCACCTGGAAGGACTGTTTGGGGCCCTGAATGGTGGTAAGGGAGGAAGTGTAAGGGCATATGTAGCACTTGTTCTGCTTACACGGATAAGTGCCAGGAGGGAGATCAGTGGGGAGGGATGGGGGGGACGAATGGACAAGGGAGTCGCGTAGGGAGCGATCCCTGCGGAATGCAGAGAGAGCGGGGGAGGGAAAGATGTGCTTAGTGGTGGGATCCCGTTGGAGGTGGCGGAAGTTACGGAGAATAATATGTTGGACCCGGAGGCTGGTGGGGTGGTAGGTGAGGACCAGGGGAACCCTATTCCTAGTGGGGTGGCGGGAGGATGGAGTGAGAGCAGATGTACGTGAAATGGGGGAGATGCGTTTAAGAGCAGAGTTGATAGTGGAGGAAGGGAAGCCCCCTTCTTTAAAAAAGGAAGACATCTCCCTCGTCCTAGAATGAAAAGCCTCATCCTGAGAGCAGATGCGGCGGAGACGGAGGAATTGTGAGAAGGGGATGGCGTTTTTGCAAGAGACAGGGTGAGAAGAGGAATAGTCCAGATGCTCCCGATGTGGCCTTTTATATATTGGCGAGACCCGACGCAGACTGGGAGACCGCTTTGCTGAACATCTACGCTCTGTCTGCCAGAGAAAGCAGGATCTCCCAGTGGCCACATATTTTAATTCCACATCCCATTCCCATTCTGACATGTCTATCCACAGCCTCCTCTACTGTAAAGATGAAGCCACACTCAGGTTGGAGGAACAACACCTTATATTCCGTCTGGGTAGCCTCCAACCTGATGGCATGAGCATCGACTTCTCTAACTTCCGCTAATGCCCCACCTCCCCCTCGTACCCCATCTGTTACTTATTTTTATACACATTTTTTCTCTCACTCTCCTTTTTCTCCCTCTGTCCCTCTGAATATACCCCTTGCCCATCCTCTGGGTTCCCCCCCCCCCACCTCCTTGTCTTTCTTCCCGGACCTCCTGTCCCATGATCCTCTTGTATCCCTTTTGCCTATCATCTGTCCAGCTCTTGGCTCCATCCCTCCCCCTCCTGAATTCTCCTATCATTTTGGATCTCCCCCTCCCCCTCCAACTTTCAAATCCCTTACTCACTCTTCCTTCAGTTAGTCCTGACGAAGGGTCTCGGCCTGAAACGTCGACTGCACCTCTTCCTACAGATGCTGCCTGGCCTGCTGCATTCACCAGCAACTTTTATGTGTGTTGTTAGAATACTATGTGCAGTTTTTGGCCCCCTATCTTAGAAAGGATGTACTGATGTTGGAGAGAGTTCAGAGAAGACTTACGAGGATGATTTCCGGAATGCAGGGGCTAACATATGAGGAGCGTTTGTCAGCTCTTGGATTGTGTTCATTAGAGTATAGAAGAATGAGAGGGGATCTCATAGAAACATTTCGAATGTTGAAAGGGTCGGATAGAGTAGATGTGGAAAGGTTGTTTCCCTTGGTGGGTGAGTCCAGAACAAGAGGCCATAGTCTTAGAATTAGAGGGTACCCGGTTAAAACAGGGATGAGGAGAAATTTTTTTAGCCAGAGGGTCATGGATTTGTGGAATTCATTGCCACAAACAGCTGTGGAGGCCCGATCATTTGAGGTTGTTTTAAGGAGGAGATTGACAGGTATCTAATTAGTCAGGGTATCAAGAGATATGGGGAAAAAGCCAGAAATTGGAACCAGATGGGTGAATAGTTTAGCTCATGGGAGAGCTGCGGAGCAGACTTGATGGGCTGACTGGCCTACTTCTGCTCCTTTGTCTTGTGATAAATCTTGTGAGTTACAAAAATACATAATGACAAATTAAAATGCCAATTGTTTAGGACCTTTGAATAAGCTCTTAACCATTTAAAACATTTAACTAATTTTAAGCAGAATCAGGTCAGCATGGGAGGTTCATCCAGCTGTTCACACCTCATTATAGTGTGAGTGCCTCAGTGATGGCATTCTGAATGTAACTGCAAGCAAACAGGAGAAGCAGAAATTTCTTACTTTTCAATGTCACACTGCTTACATTACCTTATAATTTTACTGTTCATTATCACTATTGGTCGGAAGAAACACAGGGGACAGCCATAATAATTTCAATGCCCAATTTGTTCATCTGCCTGCAAAGTGGCCCCAAAGCAAACAAAGTACTGAAATATATAGTCAAAGTGTACAAGCTAATCAAGCTCCAGCAGGGTTTTGGCGCTTCTGTGAAATAAGCTCGAGTAGTCTGAATCCATCTCTCAGCATGTCTAACATCATAAAACTATCCCTGAACTAAGCTCATACTGGGTGAAGGATGGTTGGTCTGGGCAACAATGAAAGATATCACCAATACTGTGGAGGGAATGCTGTTCCCAGGTGTGCATTGAAGTACTTTATATAGATGGGACAGAGGAAGCTTTGTCCTGCATCTGTTTTGTAAGATCATAACTGCAGAGTAGGTGAAAGCCCAACTTCTGTGAAACAGAAAATTTCAAAGACCAATTAAGCTCAGTACTGGCACATCAGAAATATCTCCAGATGCTTTATCAATGACCTTTCTCCACCACCAGTTCAGAAGCATGGCTGTTTGCTGACAATGACTCAACACTCAGCTCTAAATGCAACACCAGGAACAGATGGTTACAGTTCAGGACCAAGCTCAGACAAGTAGTACTGTCAGGCAATGTTCGGAGAACAGCAGAACAATCCTTTATTGGTATTCAACGGCATTATTATAGTATAATCCCTCATGATCAACATCCTGTAGAAGCTGCTCTATTGTTCAACAACACAAAGATCTAGTGATTTATGATGAGAACAAAATTCACTGTGAATGAAGAAAAACTTACCTCGAATTCCTGAAAGTGCTTGACATTTCTCAAACATTGGTAATTGTTGTGCTTATAGCAGTCAAGAATATACCAACACAATCTACAATCTCTTTAAGTCACCCAGCAACCCTTCTCCCACTCATCCTGTTATGTGATTTAATTATCCAAATTAACACAATCTACCACATTTTAGATGGATGCCAAATCTATTTTTAACAGATAGAATGGAGTTTAATTAAAAAAATATTATTAACCAGTACTAATGAAAATCAAATTTTGCAGGAATGAAATTGAAGATAATAAATGTTGGATAATTCAATATTGATTTTTCTCCATTAGCCTGAATGAAAGCATAACTCACGTATGCCACAGGCGCCAGTAAATTAAGATGATTTTTCTCATGAGTAAGGTAAAGGTCAATATTACACTTGAACTCATTTACTGTCCTGTCCATTGACAGCATTCCTTCTTCACTGTGGCTGCACTGGATTTTTTGTGGCTTCCACAGAAAAATTCCATGATGGGATTTCCTTGGCCTTTCTCCTGATCTGCAAATATTTTCTCAGTGGAAATCCCATACAACAGGATGATTCTGGAACAGCGCAAGCTGCAACACGAGTCATACAGCATGGGAACAAGCTCTGCAGTCTACCAAATCCACATCTAACACCAAGCACTCATCTTACAATTAATTTTACACTGTTATACTCCTGACATTTCCACGACTTGCCCCAGATTCAGGGGAACTTACAACATCATATCAACCTGCATGTCTCTGGGATATGGAGCACCCAAAGGAAAGCAATGCAGTCACAGGGAAAACATACAAATGGCACACAGAGAGCATTAGAGGTCTGGATTGAACCTGGGTTGCTGGTGCTGCACTAACATGCCACAAGAGATAACAGAAGAAGAGGACCATTGTAACTGGGTTGGTACAGGAACCAAATGAGAGAAGAGGAGAAATGCAGTGTGGATGGATGAGAGAGCGAAGTATATCTGTGAACCCGTGGGACATCTGTGGGAGTCCAATCACAAACAACAGAAAATCTGCAGATGCTGGAAATCCAAGCACCACACACAAAATGCTGGAGGAACTCAGCAGGGCAGCCAACATCTATAGAAAAGAGTAAACAATTGATAACCTTCATCAGGACTGGAGAAAAAAGATGAGAAGTCAGAGTAAGAAGGTGGAGGGAGGGAAGGAAGAAACAGAAGGTAGTAGGTGATAGGTGAAACCGGGAGAGGGGGGAAGGGTGAAGTAAAGAGCTGGGAAGTTGATTGGCAAAAGAGATAAAGGGTCGCAGAAGGGGGAATTTCCTAGGAGAGGACAGAAGGCCATGGAAGAAAGGGAAGGGAAAGGAGCACCAGAGGGAGGTGATGGGCTTGGTAAGGAGATAAGGTGAGAGAGTGAAACAGGAATGGGGAACGGTGAAGGAGAGGTGGGGGGCATTATAGGAAGTTTGAGAAATGGATGTTTATGCCATCAGGTTGGAGGCTACCATGACAGAATATAAAGTGTTGTTCCTCCAACCTGGGTGTGGCCTCATTACAGCATAGAGGAGGCCATGGACTGACATGTCAGAATGGCAATGGGAAGTAGAATTTAAATAGGCGGCCACCAATCTAGCTCTAACTCTAAAGAGAGTAGCATCCATCTAACTGTAAATAGTAGAATATTAATATTTATATGTGGAGGAAATCATTTGCCTGGAGTATGGAGGAAAGACTTACTCTAGGCCTAGCATGAATAAATAGGCTTGTGAAAGGGGCAGCGGCAAGATAGAAATCTCAAAAATCTGGAAGATCATCAATTCCTCTCATGTCATGAATGGTTGCCTAATAACTATATGAGAATGATTCCAGGAGTAAAAGGGTTAACATATGAGGAGCATTTGAAGGCTCTGGGCCTGTTCTCACTGGAATTCTGAAAAATTGAAGGGGAATGTCATTGAGACATATTGAATATTTAAAGGCCAAGACAGAGTGGATGTGGAGAGGATGTTCCCTGTAGTGGGGGGAGCTGAAGACTAAGGAGTTCAGCCTCAGAATTGAGGGACGCTCATTTAGAACAGAGATGAGGAGAAGTTTCTCTGGTGAAACTGTAGAATTCATTGCCACAGACAGCTGTGCAGGCCAAGTCTTTGGGTATATTTAAGGTGAAGGTTGATAGGTTCTTGATTAATTAGAGTGTCAAAGGTTACAGGGAGATAGCAAGAGAATGGGTTGAGAGGGATAATAAATTAGCCATGATAGAGCAGACTCGATGGCTGAATGGCCTAATTCTGCTATGTCTTATGGTCTAAAATTTATGCCCATTTCAATAATTTTATGATGGTATAAAATCCAACACAGCAGTTTTTCTAATATCATCAGATTCCAAATCAAATAAGTTTTGCATTGAAATGTTGATTTGCAATGCACATGCTGGAAAATAAGTCACACAAATTACTGGGACATACTGCAGCAGATGGCAAAAGATAATTTTTGTAATCAATCTATTTATTTTCCATTTTGCAAATTCACCTTTGCAAAAAAACTGCATTTTGGTAAATTTTCACCTAATATATACAATGTAATTATAGTTTAAATCATCACAAATTCAGCTTCAGGAGCATCCTTTTTAAGACTATAAAATTACACAACTCACTGAGTTTTGATATATGATGGACAGCTATCTGTGTTATGTTATCCATATCACTCATAAGGTTCTGGAATTCAGTGTCATGAAAATTAATTTAAACCTTATTTAATTTTGTAGTGGTATATCAATGTTTTCATTTTTAATTAAATAGAAGTTGAATAAATGGTGAGACATTTGATCACCATTTTATGCATACCTGCTGCATCATTGTTTCCTTATACTGTTTTTTCTGTGTGACTTTAATTGGAGGAAGTTTGGTGATGGCTGAAACCAGAAAGTTCATTAGGATATCTTCACAGTTAGTCATCTGGTCTATCATGTTGTGAAGACTGGCTGGCAAGTAATAGCTGTACAAGTAGTGATAGTACCTGGAAGAAAAGAATTTTTTTGTGAGACACATCTATCTCCCAAGTAACTTTCTTCAACTCACAACACAATTTAAAGACCAATATAGTATTTGGGCATGACTTTCAACTTAGCTACCTGCAGAAACATACTGAAGAGGAAATAACAAAGGGGTACAGCACAAATCAAGGAATACTCAAAGCAACAAGCTTTAAATTTCAGCTTTTTTCTGAAGTTACATCTTTCTCTGAATTACATAAGATAAGAAAGAAAAGATCAATAAAGATTCTATTTCAGATTTTAAATATAGAATGCTTTTTGCTTCTATATTAATGTTTCATTCACTCCATTTTCATTTGAAATGTTCTTTTGGTAGGAATACTTTTAGTCTCTTTTCAAACATTTGTTTCTTTGCATCTTTCACTTCATCTATACCCTAATAAAAATTTGCTTTCCCTTCCCTTAGGCATCAAGGGATAAAAGCCTCAACAACCTCTGGATAAAAATGCCCCACACAATTACTCTTCATCTTCACCTTACTCCAATCCATCCCTCAATGCATTTTCATTGATTGCCATATTTCTATCATGCAATCAAACTCTAGCATGGGTTTCAGCTTTTTATAAGATCATAGGACCATAATGCATAGGAGCAGAATTAGGCCATTGGGTCTGCTCCGCAATTGTATCATGGCTGATTTATTTTCCTTCTCAACCCCATTCTCTTGCCTTCTCCTGTTAACTGTTGACACCCTTATCAGTCAAGAATCTATCAACCTCCTCTTTAAATATACCTGATGATTTGCCCTTCTCAGCCGTCTGTGACAATGAATTCACAGTTTAATTACCATCTGGCTAAAAAAAAAATTCCTTCTCATCTTTGTTCTAAAGGGACTTCTTTCTATTTTGAGCCAGTGCTCTCTGATCCTAAACTCTCCAACTATTGGAAACATCCTCTCCACGTTCACTCTATCCAGGCCTTCCAATATTTCCACATCCCATTCTGACATGTCCATCCACGGCCTCCTCTACTGTAAAGATGAAGCCACACTCAGGTTGGAGGAACAACACCTTATATTCCGTCTGGGTAGCCTCCAACCTGATGGCATGAACATCGACTTCTCTAACTTCCGCTAAGGCCCCACCTCCCCCTCATACCCCATCCGTTACTCATTTTTATGCACACATTCTTTCTCTCACTCTCCTTTTTCTCCCTCTGTCCCTCTGAATATACCTCTTGCCCATCCTCTGGGTCCCCCCCCCCCTTGTCTTTCTTCCCGGACCTCCTGTCCCATGATCCTCTCGTATCCCTTTTTGCCTATCACCTGTCCAGCTCTTGGCTCTATCCCTCCCCCTCCTGTCTTCTCCTATCATTTTGGATCTCCCCCTCCCCCTCTCAAATCCCTTACTCACTCTTCCTTCAGTTAGCCCTGACGAAGGGTCTCGGTCTGAAACGTCGACTGCACCTCTTCCTACAGATGCTGCTTGGCCTGCTGCGTTCACCAGCAACTTTGATGTGTGTTGCTTGAATTTCCAGCATCTGCAGAATTCCTGTTGTTTGCTTCCAATATTTGGTAGGTTTCAATGAGATCCCTCCTCATTCTTCTAACCTTCAGTGAGTACAAGCCCAGAGCCATCAAATACTCCTCATATATTAACCCTTTCATTCCCAGGATTATTCTCATAAATCTCTTCTAGCCTCTCCCCAATACCAGCACATCCTTTCTTAGATATGGAGCCCAAAACTGCTCATAATACTCTAAAAGCAGTCTGACCAATGCCTTATAAAGCCTTAGCATTATATCCTTGCCTTTTTTTCCCCCAAGCCCTCTGGAATTGAATGCTTACTTTGCATTTCTCTCCCTTACTACTGACTCAACCTGCAAACTAACCTTTAGGGAATCTTGTACTTGGACTCCCAAGTCCCTTTGAACCTATGATTTCTGAACTTACTCCCTGTTTAGAAAGTAGTCTACACCATTAGTCCTTCTAGTAATGCACATGACCATACATTTCCCTACACTGAATCCCACTTTGCACTTCTTTGCCCATTCTCCTAATCTGCTTCCTCACCACTACTTGCCCCTCAACCTATTTTAGTGTCATCAGCAAACTTGGCCACAAAGCTATCAATCCTGTCATCCAGATCATTAACATGGAATGTGAAAATTAGCGGACCAAACAACAACCCTTGTAGAACACCACTAGTCATAGGCAGCAAACCTTAAAAGGCCCTTTCATTCCCACTCTTTGCTTTCTGCTCTTGTTTTAAATCCAAGTAAACAACACCCACTGACTCTCCTTTGTCTGCTTGTTATTTCCTCAAAGAATTCCAACATGTGTCAGGCAAAATTTCTCCTTGAGTCTCCATGGAAGTCTCCATGCTGACTTCCACCTATTTGAACATGTGCCTCCAAATACCCTGAAACCTCATCCTTAATAAAGGAGTCTAACATTTTGCCAACCACTGAAGTCAAGTTAACTAGCCTATAATTCCCTGTTTTTTCCCCTCCCTTTCTTCTTAAAGAGTGGAATGACATTTGTGATCTCCCAGTCCTCCAAAACCAATCCAGAATCTAGTGCTTCTTGAAAGATCAATACTAATGCCTCCAAATCTCTACAGTCACCTCTTTCAGAACCCTGGGGTGTAATCCATCTGGTCCAGGTAACTTTCAGCTTCCCAAGCACCTTCTTCCTAGTAATAGCAACTACACTCACTTTGGCACTCTCAAACTTCTGCAATGCTGCTTTTGTCTTCCACAGTGAAGACTGTCACAAAGTACTTTTCAGACTAACACAAAATGTTTCAGTTAATCCTCCATTTAATGCCTACAATTCAATGAATATAGAATTTGTGAATACATTGTCAATTTCCTTGGATTTTGCACACACTTTTCTGACCAGGAACCTTATCCTGCCCCAACAGGTTTATTGTTCCAGCTTCAAAATTCTCAGTCCATCTGAAACCCTTCCTTTAGCTTCCCCTGCTCTAGTTTTTCAAAAATTCAAATTTGAAGTAAATTTATTGTCAAAATACATATATATCAACATATACTAGCTTCAGATTCATTTTCTCACCACAAGGCTCAGGTCAGCAGTGTAATGGCATACTCGCCACTTCCCTGAATGAGTTCAGCTCCATCAACACTCAAGCAGCTTGACACCATCCAGTACAAGGCAGCCCACTTGACTGGTACTCCTTCCACAAGCATCCAAACCCTCCACCGTTGACAAACAGTTGCAGCAGTGTGTACTGTCTACAAGATGCACTGCAACAACACACCAAAGTTCCCAAGGCAGCACCTTCCAGACCCACAACCACTACCATCTAGAAGGATAAGAACGGCAGATACCTGGGAACACCACCACTTGGAATTCCCCCTCCGTCACTCACCATCCTGACTACACCTCAGGGACTGCAGCGGTTCAAGAAGGCAGCTCATCACCACCTTCTCAAGGGCAACTAGGGATGGGCAATAAATGCTGGTTTAGCTGGTGACGCCCACATCCCATAAATGAATAAATAAAAAAAATTACAGTAGAACAGGGAAATACTATAGAAACAATGAAAAACTACACAGAGACTGATGAACAACCAATGTACAAAAAAAGACAAACTATGTAAATAAAGAAAAAAGTAAGTAAATAAATAAATAAATAATACTGAGAACATGAGTTGTAGAGTCCTTGAAACGTAGTCCATTGGTTATGGAATGAATTCAGATTTGAGGTGAGTGAAGTTAAGAAACTTAACATCACATTAGCAGTCTAATTTATTCTATTGGTTATCCACCTCATAAATTTCACAGGACTCCATTATCCTAGATCTAACCTCAATATTACCTTTAAAATGGTGGCAAGAGAAATGATGCGAGTGTTTGATGAAGCAACCTCTACCTTGCAGAAGCTCTTCTTGACATGTCTCTCCACACTATTGTCCCAATGTTTATTTCTAGTTTCCTGATCCTTGGTGTACCCCTTTCATTCGGTTATTCAATCACTTTACAGAGTCAACACCAATTTCCAGATTCAACAGATGGTACCTTCTTCTTCACTCAAGCACATTTTCTGCCCCTATTTCTCTGCTCCATACATTTTCCCTCAGTGGCATACTATGCAGTATTATGGCAGGGTTAATACTTTCTTTTCACAACCAGGATTCCAGTTTCTACTGATAATGGTAATGATTTAGGTTATTGATAAACTCGTTCATTATGCTTTCCACTACACCCTCTTTTTTTTCAATATTCTAAGTAATTTATTATCAAAGTACGAATACCACATATAACCTTGTGATTCATTTTCTTGCAGGCTGCAACAGGAAAACGAAGAAATACAACAGAATCCATGAAAAAGCATACATTAGAAAGGCAGACTCCTGATGTAAGTCTGCAGGCTATGGAGTTAGTTCAGTGCTGAGGCGTGTGAAGCCATCCACACCGGTGCAGGAGCCTGATGGTTGTAGGAACTGACCTGAACCTGGTAGTATGGGACCCAAGATTCTTGTACGTCCTGCTCGATAGTAGTAGTGAGAAGAGAGAGAGTGTGGTCAAACACAAGTAGGTGGGATGGGCTCAGGTAGGGTAATCTAGCTGGCACGATGCAGTGGGGCTGAACACTGGTTCACTTTCAGCTCTTGGATCTTGGTGCTTTAATCTGCTTGATGTCTGCTCGGTGCCCTCTTGTCCAGCAACCTTTCTCAGCTTCAAGCTGCTGTACCTGCATTCCTGAGAGTCAAGTTTACTGCATCCTTTGGGAGATGGTAAAATCACTTAATTGTTTAGACAGTTCAAAAGTAGGTTTCTTAAAGGGAAATTACAGGCTAGGGATTGCAGCAATCAGAAGTATATTGGTCCACAAAACGTCGCCTTTCACCGCCAGAGCCAGCGCTATCTTGATCGCATATCTGTATGGTCATACAATGTTTCGTAGTCTCCATGTTTTACATAAATATATTTTTGTTCGACTCTTTCTTCCTATTTTTTCTGATTTTCTGTTTGATAAAACCTGTTACATCTATAATGGATCCAGGTCTGCTAAAATATCTAATTAATATTTGAAGTTAGTACTATTTCTCTCACATATATCGCCTAATCCGCTGAGATTTTCTTTTTTTTAAAATTTTAGATTGCTAGCATTCACACTTTACTTAGGAAATTAATGTTTACATTTTTACTGAGTATTCAGTAATACAGCTCTGAAACTGCCTACTAAATGCACGGACATGTAATGAAATGCATGAACATGTAATGATTTTTTCCAAACCAATGCTTCCATTCTTATATAGCTTTGTCAAGCATATGATGGGCAATGCACCATGACAAAATGTATGAGGTATGGAGTCAGGGATTATGGATACAAACCTTTGTCTCATCACAAGGATTGGATTTGGTTTGTGACACCATAATTGAAAGTGCTGCATTGTTCAGTTTCTGTATTATAATAAGCTGTCAGAGGCGTACTTATTTCTTTACTCTGCAACTTACAATATTTTAATTTGTGAATATGCTTTTCTCTAATACCCTTTCTTGACATGAATCCGCATGGTAACGTGTCTTGTTGAAGACTGTGATATAATGATGTTCTACTAATTTGAATATGGTTCTTTGAAGCTTATTTAATTGAGATATAACAAGCCTTCCACTGAGCAGGGCTGATGACACAGAAACTCTTAATTTGACCCAATGTATTTACCATAAAATTATCTTAACTTATACATTAGTGGTACTTTTCTGAATCTGCTGAGGACAATACTGAGCTATTTTTCAGTTTATATGCAGGCTTTCATCCAGCTGTGAAATTGCATTGGTGAAACAAAAATGAATGTAAGAGAAACATCTATTACTAACATCCAATACTTCAACAAAATTAGTCAATTTATAGTGTATTTCTGTGACATTGAGAACAAATGCATAACAAGAATGAAAAGGGATTTCAAGCATCATACAGTGATAGAGAATGCCCCTGATTGCCTCCAGTCCATAAATTTATGCTCAGTGGTAATAATTTCCAATTCCATATTATAATATAAAATTTAATTTTAGTCTTAAATTATGTTGCATTTCTAGACTTTCAGACCTGGAAATTCTTTCAGCTGATATAAACGCCTCTTAGCAAAGAGGAACAGTTAAATTAAATAAATGATGCCAGAAACTAAATTGAATTGACTTTATTTCTTACATCCTTCACATACATGAGGAGTAAAAATCTTTATGTTATGTCTCCATCTAAATGTGCCATGTGCAATCATAGTAATTTATAATAATTTATGATAAATAGAACAATGTGCTGTCTTCTACTCAACAAAATCATATTGTCTGAAACACTGGAGCTCAGAAGCTGTGAACTATACCACATCTCAAGTTCAGTTCAACATTTCATTTTAGTACCAATACTTCTTTGCCCACCTTTGATGATAAGACATCTCACAAACAAGAGAAATCAGCGGATGCTGGAAATTAATTTCAGAATGTGATTGTTTTTGTTCGGTCTAGTGTCACTGCCACATTTACCTAGAGGACAAACCAACTCAACATGGCCAATTATGTAATGTCTGCCAAAAATGAAACCCATGCCATGGTGTGATACACCATGAACAGTTACTTAAGATAATGCTTTCTTTTAATCAGACATTTGATTCAATTATTGCAGTTATTTTGCCGTCACTACGGACAAAATAAAAATTGAGAGCTTTTTAAAGATCTGCAGAGGAGAAAAAGTATTGAGTTATTGTAACTCTTCCAAATTAAAACATTAAATCATTTCTCCTTGGTTTATGGTTTCCCTGATGAAAAGCCTCAGTTAGCCATTACTTATGTTAAGTACAAGAGTAAAATGTCTGATAGGAGCCAGTAAAAATATAAAATTAAATCCATAAATAAATCAGCTATCCCCTCGGGTGTGCATTTAAGATTGGTGTGGTTCGTTGTACATTACGTAGCACTGATCTGCTTTTTTGCTGTTTTAAGTTTTATTTGACTGTAGTGCAATTTAATATATTAGCAATCAATCAATCATTCACAGCACTCAAAAATAAAATTAATTTGAACTTTCAATATTTGGGGCAATAGACACCAATAGATTTTCTGTTTATCTATGCATTTATCCTAAATTTTATTTTCAGATGAAGGGCAAAATCAGATAAGTCATATAACATGGCCATTGACCAAGCTACTTTGCCCGAGTTCCATTCTGTCAATTTGACTCAATCAGCAATATTCAATGATTACTTTTCACCATTCCTACAGGAAGAAATAATGGAGTTTAATCAGGGCAACTTCATTATATTTTATATTTCAACATCTTCTACATTGAGATAGTTATGCAATATACACAACAGTTTTCCAGTTTAATAGTTTAATTACGAGGAGAATGGATGAAGAAAGGTGATGCCCATTACGGCATTCCGCCGGACAGACACTTCAGAATCAAAATGCTTTATAAAATAATCCTAAGGTTTTGCTTCTGGTGCATTTTTGGGAATCTATTCCACAAGTTGATCACTGTCTGAATCCATAATCCACCTTAAGAAACAAGAATAGAAAATGCCATTCGGCCCAATCAGCCATTTCCACAATTTGATCATGGCTGGTTTATTTTCCCTTTCAATCCATTCTCCTGTCTTCTACCTATGTCCTTTGATACCCTTACTAATCAAGAACCTATGAACCTCCTCTCTAAATATGCCCAATTACTTGGTTCCATAGCTGTCTGTGGCAATGAATCCCACTAATTCATCACCCTCCAGCTAATGAAATTCCTCCTCATCTCTGTTCTAAAGGGACATCCTTCTATTCTGAGGCAGTGCTCTCTAGTCCTAGGCTTGCTCACTATAGGAAACATCCTCTTCATGTCTTCTCTATCCAGGCCCTTCAATATTTGGTAGGTTTCAATGAGATCCCCCTTCATTCTTCTGCACTCCATTGAGTACAAACCCAGAGATACTCCTCATACGTTAACCCTTTCATTCCCAGAATGATTTTTGAACAGCTCCTCTGGACTATTTCTAACCCCAGCACATCCTTTCTTAAATATGGGACTCAGAACTGCTCACCACACACTAAATGTGGTCTGACCAATGCCTTACAAAGTATCAGCATTACATCCTTGCTTCTATATTCTAGTCCTCTCAAAATCAATGCTAACATTGCATTTATCTGTCTTACTACCAACTCAAACTGCAAGTTAACCTTCAGGGAACCTTACACACTAGGACTCTCAAGTCCCTTTGCACTTCTGATTTTTAAATTCACTCTCCATTTCGAAAGTAGTTTGCACCTTTATTCTTTCTATCAACACTTCCCTGCACTGCATTCCATCTGCTGCTTCCTCACCCAATCTCCTAATTTGTCCAATCCTTCTGCAGACTCCCTGCTTCCTCAGCATTCCCTGCCCCATACATCTGTCTTTATATCATCTGCCAATTTGGCCACAAAGCCATTCATGAACGTTAACAATAATTGAAGATCATTAACATATAATGGAAAAAGTAGGAGACCCAACATCGACCCCTGGGGAATACCACTAATCACTAGCAATCAATCTGAAAAGGCCCCTTTTCTTCCCATTCATTGTCTCTTGCCAGTCAGACAATCTTTTATCCTTGCTATTATCTTTATAATGTTACATGGTCCCATCTTGTTCAACAGCCTCATCTACAGCACCTTGTCAAAGGCCTTCTTTAAATCCAGTTACTTCTTCAAAGAATTCCAACAAATTTGCCAGACAAGTTTTCCCCTTAAGGAAACCATGTTAACTTGGACCTATGCTATCATGGGTCTCCGAGAATCCTGAAACCTCATTTGTTAATCTAGTAACACACACACACAATGCAGGAGAAACTCAGCAGGCCAGGCAGCAGCCGTGGGAAAAAAGGTACAGTCAATGTTTCGGGCTGAGACCTTTCGGTGAGTTCTGCCGAAGATTCTCGGCCCAAATCATCGACTGTAGTTTTTTCCATGGATGCTTCCTGGCCTGCTGACTTCGTCCAGCATTTTGTGTGTGTTGCTTGGATTTCCAGCATCTGCAGATTTTCTCTTATTTGTTAATTTAGTATAATAATTGTTAATTCTGTCCATAGAGACATAGAACACTACAGCTCAGAAACAGGCCAGTTGGCCCATCTAGTCCATGCCAGACCAATTAATCTGCCAAGTCCCATCGATCTGTACTCAGACTATAGACCTCAGTACCCCTCCATCCATGTGCTTATCCAAATATCTCTGAAATGTTGAAATCGTACCCTCATCCACCACTTTTGCTAGGAGCTCATTCTACACTCTCACCACCCTCTGAGTGAAGTTCTGCCTCATGTCCCCCTTAAACATTTCACCTTTCACTCTTAACCCATGACTTCTAGTTCTAGTCTCACCCAACCCCAGTGAAAAAAGCCTGCTTGCATTTACCCCACCTATATACAAATGTATATATACTTATATACCCTATCTATATACAAAATGCTACCCATATAATTTTGTATACCTCTATCAAATCTCCCCTTATTCTTCTACGTTCTAGGGAATAAAGACCTAACCTGTTCAACCTCTCCCTAAAACTCAGGTTCTCAAGTGCTGGAAAAAACTGAACAAATAAATGAATTTATTTATCATTTCTAATCTTCTCGAATACATACACCATATTTTCTTCTGAAATGTTTCTGAACAACCTTCCCAAATATTTTTTTAAACTCAACTTTCAGTTAGTTCATGTTCAACTTGGGCATTCTCTGACAGCTACCTGCTCAGGCCAATGTTAATTCCATTTGTTGAATACATTGCAAGACTGGAAACTTTTACACAGTCCAGTTCTCTATAAGAACTTACTGCAAGTACTTTTAGGTTGGTGGAGAATAAAAACACCAGAGAATATGTGCTTACTTCCCATTTACATGAATAATAATAATTTAACAAACAGCACTGAAACCTCCTTGCTTGCAAGGCACTCTGTGGTCAGAATATACCAGAGTAACTCTTATGCTTAATCTTATGATTAAAGTAAGCCGAGGTTTACTCTAAGAGTCCAACACCTATCATTTATTAAGTTTGTTAATGACATCTACATAAAGGCACGGCTTGTAATTGTGTGTTTCATGTACCTCTTCAAAAGTGGTCAAATTTAAGTTTCTGTGTCTCAGCTTCTCTCAGGTAAGCAGAATGAATTATCTCACCCCTATCACTATGCCAGTGACCTTGCTGTTGCCAGGCAGCCAGTCATGAAGGACTGCTCAAAATCAAAATCAGATTTATTATCACCTGACATATGACATGAACCTTGCTGTTTTGTGGCAGCTGTGTAGTGAAAAGACATAAAAATCTAATAAATTACAGAATAAATAAACAGTGGAAAAAAGGAATAATGAGGTAGAGTTCCAGGGTTCATGGACTGTTCGGAAATCTGATAGCTGAGCTGGCTGGGGCAACCCTGTATATCCTCTTGCAATCCTGTGCAGAGGAGGCTCCATACAAGGCTGTAAAGCAACCAGTCTGAATCCCTTCCACCGTATATCTGCAGAAACTTGAAAGTTTTTGTTGAAATACCAAATCTCCTCAAATTAATCATAAAGTAGAGCAAGTAGCATCTTTCTTCATGATTGTATTGACGTATTGCAGCGGTCCCCAACCAGCGGGCCGCAAAGCATGTGCTACCGGGCCACGAGGAAACGATATGATTTGGCGATATGAGTCAGCTGCACCTTTCCTCATTCCCTGGCACGGCCACTGTTGAGCCATTACGCATGCGAGGTCATGACCCGCGCGTCATCCGTGTCAGCGCGGGAAGGAGATCAACTCCACGAGCTTGCAAATGATGGCGGGCTGAAAAGTATGTTTGACATAACATCTCTGCCGGCATTCCGGATCAAAGTCAAGGCTGACTATCCTGAGATAGCCACGAAAGCACTGAAAACGTTGCTTCCATTTCCAACATCATATCTCTGCGAAGCGGAGTTTTCTGCAATGAATGCAACGAAAACTAAATGCTGAATAGACTGGACATAAGGAAGCCCCTTCGAGTACCACTGTCTCCCATCACCCCTCGATGGGACTGTCTTGTTGCAGGAAAACAAGCCTGGGGCTCCCACTAATTCAGCGATATTGGTGTGTTGCAATGATTTTATATGTTCATACGGGGAAAATATGTGCTGTGTGTTTAATATTCAAACGTTACTTAAAATGTTATGATGTTATTGACTTATATAACCATATAACAATTACAGCACGGAAACAGGCGATCTCGGCCCTTCTAGTCTGTGCCGAACGTTACTCTTACCGCGTCCCACCGACCTGCACTCAGCCCATAACCCTCCATTCCTTTCCTGTCCATATACCTATCCAATTTTTCATTAAATGATAATATCGAACCTGCCTCTACCACTTCTACTGGAAGTTCGTTCAACACTTAATTCAAGCTCCCCTGTCCTCCCCTGATAATTGACATCGCTATATTCATGCGAGAAAAATATGCTCTGTGTGTTTAATATTAAATTCGTTAGCTAAACGTTTGAGAAATGAAATTGAGTGTATTAGCCACTTATCAACTATATTGCGGTTGTGATTAATGCCCCCCCCGAACAGAATCGCCAAAAACGACTTGCAGAAAAAAAATCAGCACGAACACGCATCTGCACTGGTGCCCACGCAAGGCTTCATGGTCATTGTAGTATTTCTTGGGATAAACCCAATGTTTTGACTGCTACTCTTGTCCGTTGGCAACCCCAAATCCCCCCCCAGTCGGCCGGTCCACAGTGCAAAAAAGGTTGGGGACCCCTGATGTATTGGGCCCAGGATATATCCACTGAAATGCTGATGCCAGAAATTTAAAGCTGTTCACCCTTTCCACTGGTGGCCCCTCACCGAGGACTGGAGTGCGTCCTCTCAACTTCACCTTCTTGAAGTCTGCAGCAGTTTCTTGGTTTTGCTGACAATGAGAATGAGGTTCTTGCTATGACACCACTCAACTCAACAATCTACCTCACTCCTGCAAGCCTCCTCATCACCAGCTGAGATTCAACCAACTACAATGGTAACATGGCTGAATTTATAGATGGTGCTTTAGCTGTGCTTGGCCATGTACTCATGCCGACAGAGAGTAGTGCAGCGAGCTATGCACACACCCTTGAGGTGCACCTGTGTTGATAGTCAGTGAGGAGGAGATATTATGACCTATCTGCACTAACTGTGGTCTCGGAAGGTGATGATCCAATTGCAGAGGGAGGTACAGGGGCCCATGTTTTGAAGCTTGGTTATTAGTCAAGGAATGATGGTGCCGAACACCAAGCTGTAATCGATAAACGATAGCCTTATGTATGTCTTGTGATTGTCTTGGTGCTTTGAAGCAGAGTGTTGCCAGTTATAGTAAGATAAAGTAGTCCTTAGCCAAGCCTTTTAGCCACAAAACTGCTTGATGTTCTTCTCCAAAGCTACTAGGATTTTCTCCCACTGAAATGGCATTCTAGTAGTCATATTATAGCTTCTGGGAAATACAGTCTGGAGTATGAGGAAAGGCAAAGAAAAAGTACTAAGGATGTAAAAGGATGATGAGATAACTTTAATATGAAATACAGCATAGAACATAGAAATCTACAGCACATTACAGGCCCTTCAGCCCACAATGTTGTGCCATGTAACCCACTCTAGAAACTGCCAAGATTTTCCCTAGTGCATAGCCCTCTATTTTTCTAAGCTCCATGTACCTATCTAAGAGGCTCTTAAAAGTCCCTATTGTATCCACTTCCACCACCACTGCCAGCTGTGCATTCCACGCACCCACCACTCTCTATCTGAAAAACTTAATAGACTGCTCGGTATCTATTTCCAAGCACCTTAAAACTATGCCCTCTTGTGTTAGCCATTTCAGCCCTGGGAAAGAGCCTCTGACTATCCACACGATCAATGCCCCTCATCAACTAATACACCTCTATCAGGTCACCTTTCATCCTCCGTCGCTCCAAGGAGAAAAGGCCAAGTACACTCAACCTATTCTCATAAATATGCCCTCCAAACAAACGACTTTAAATAGAACAACTTTATTTTTAAGCTTTGATTAGAATGTTTAATTTGAGAATGACAGCAACAGAAATAGTATGCTGACTGACAATAGGTAAGTAAGAAATTGTCTCTAAGGTCACTGAGATTGTGCTCTGATGAAGTTATGTTTCTCCCACAAGTCTTCTTCCAATAATTTAAGGCAAAAGATAATGCATCTGGAATTTCAAGAAGGCAGCATGCTTCACGAAGTACCCTCACCATACAGAAATCACTACCACCACCAAGAATGAGGTACGGGAGCCTGAAGACCCAGCCTGAATGATTCAGATACAGCTTCTCCCCCTCTACTATTGGATTTCTGAATAGTCCATGAACATACCTTGCTATTCCTTTGTTGCACTATTTATTTATTTTGTGATTTATAGTAATTTCATATCCTTGCCCTGTACTGCTGCTGCAAAATAACAAATTTAACATACTATAAGACAGCAATAATAAAATCTGATTCTAATATTCATAGTGGAGAAATATGAAATCAAAAGTAGTTTCTACCTAAGCAATATTCATACCTTAAGAAAAAAAAACCAGCGTAATTGTGAAAGCAAATAGATTGTCTCTCACAGATCTCCTTCGGGGGATATCAAACTGAGAGTGAGGATTGTTGGTTATACTATACATTTATTGGTTTCAGTTGTCATTTGCTAAAGTATCATACATAATGCCTAAAATAAAGTAAGATTCTTGGAATGAAAAACAATTAACTAATTGAACTGAAAATTGGCTTAGCATAGAAAACATGCAATTCAGTGTTTCATTGTTCATAAATAATATAGTGAAAGCTGCTTGTAAAATGTGTTTGTCACAAATGTGTGTGTAGCTGTCAAGTACAACATTAGTCAAAGTCATTCAAAGGAATTTAAAGTTATTAAATAAATGAGCTAGGAAGAATGAGGTTAAAAGAACATGAATACCTTATCGGCATGAGATTAGGAAAAATGCTGGCAATAGCGGAGACTTGGTTGAAGAGGGGTAGGAATGGTTCCACTTATTTCAGGATAAAGGATGTTCAGGAAAGATTTTAAAGGAAGAAAGTAATAGCAAAAGCAGGATTGATTAATGAGACTATTGCAGTGCTGGAGAAGGAGACAAAGAATTGTACCTACTTGTTCAGAATTAGGAAACAATAGAGGTGCAATAGAGAGAACCTAGCTACTCTGTTGGTTACCAGCTGATAGGAAGGAAACAAGATAGCAAAGTTGTAGGTAAAATGTACTGATGTGCAACAGCAACAGTGTTGTGCTCATTATGAATTCCAACTATCCAATTATAGACAGGAATAGCAATGAAGTAGTAAATAAAGGGGCAGTAAGATTGGGGTGTGCTAGAGTGTGCTCAGAGGAACTTTCTCGATCAGAACATTCCTGAATCAATGAAAAAGGCAGCATCACTGAATTTGGTTTTAAGACCATAAGACTATAAGGCATTGGTGCAGAATTAGGCCATTCAGCCCATCAATTTCACTCTGCTGTTTGATCATGGCTGATCTAATTCCCTCTCAACCGTGTTTTCCTGCCTTCTCCTCATAACCTTTCACGCCCTGACTGATGAAGAATCAACCTCATACAGTCAATGACCTGGCCTCCACAGCCGCCTGTGGCAATGAATTCCACAGATTCACCACCCTCTGGCAAAAGAAATTTCTCTTCATCTCCATTCTAAATGGACATCCCTCTGTTCTGAGGTTATGCCCTCTGGTCCCAGACTTCCCACTATAGGAAACATCCTCCTCACATTCACTCTGTCTCGGCCTTTTAACAATTAATGGGTTTCAATGAGATCCCCCCTCATTTTTCTAAATTCTAGCAAGTACAGGCCCAGAACCATCAAATGCTCCTCATATAATAAAACTTTCAATCCCGGAATCATTTTTGTGAATCTCCTTTGAGGTTCCAATGTTAGCACATCCTTTCTTAGGTAAGGGGCCCAAAACTCCTCACAACACTCCAAGTGTTGCCTTACTAGTACCCTATCAAGCCTCAGCATTACATCCTTGTTTTAATATTCTAGTCCTCTCAAAATGAATGCTAACATTGCATTTGCCTACCTCACAACACCACACCTGCCAATCTCTAACAAGATCTTCTACCGTATTTTGCATGCTGAATGCATTCAAATATAACACTTTCAGTGACCGTATTCACTTTTGTTCCCCCCGTTACACTGTAACTCAATCCTCAAACTGCAATTTTGCCCTACCATTTGCCTGTCCTTTTTGACAATCTTACTACACGCTGCCTCTGCTTGTATACAACTGCACTGTCTTCAGCCCTATCATTCAATTTCCTATTCCCCCTCCCAAATTAGTTTAAACCCTCCCCTACAGTTCCAGCAAACCTGCCCACAAGGATATTGGTCCCCTCTTGGGTTCAGGTGTAACCCGTCTCTTTTGTACAGGTCGTACCTTCCCCAGAAGAGATCCCACTGACCCAGAAATCTGAAACCCTGCCCCCTGCACCAGTTCCTCCGCCAAATCTGTCAAATTATTAAATCATCCTATTCTAACCCTCACTGATGTGTGGCACAGGCAGAAATCCAGAGATTACTACCCTGAAGGCTCTGCTTTTCAGCTTTCTACTTAGCTCCTTAAATTCTTCAGGACCGCCTCCCTTTTTCTGCCTGTGTCATTGGTGCCAATACGCACCAAGACTTCTGGCTGCCCTCCCTCCCACTTTAAAGTACTGTACACCCAATCTGTGACATCCCTGACCCTGGTACCGGGAGGAAACCTACCATCTGGCTGTCTCTGTTGTGTCCACAGAATCTTGTATATACTCCTTTAACTATGGAGTCCTCTATCATTACTGCAGTCTTCTTCTGCCCCCTTCCCTTCTGAGCCACAGTGCCAGAAACCCAGTCACAGCAGTTCTCCCCTTGTAGTTTGTCCTCCACAACAGTTTCCAAAGTGGTATACTTATTTACTGAAGGTCATGAATCAGTGGGTAAACATCAAAGAAACACAGTCATAATCACAGAAGATTTAGAATTGTCCACTCCAAGTGAACAGTTGTCAGTTAGCGATGGGCCACTTTCAGTGAGATGAGAACAAATCTGATAAAGAAGAATCAGAACTTAATAGAAAAAAAACTATAACTGAACTCTAAGGTAGAGATGGTTTAGTCAAATGCAATAAGGAAGAACAATAAATAAGTTGAAACCTGAGGCCCCTAGATGGTTAACATGATGGATAGTAAAAGAGTGCAGGAAGAAAGAGTATTTAACAAAGAGTATTTAACCTGATTTGAGTTGGTAACCACTGGAGAAGGAAATGGCAACCCACTCTAGTCATTTGCCAAGAAAACCTTATGGATAAAAAAAACAGATTGCAGAAAGCTCAGAAAGTTATAAAGGAAATAAGTGAGACAAAGACAGAAAACTGACAAAAAATATAAAAGGAATCTGAAATTCTTACAGGGTATACAGAAAGGAAGAGGTGAAGTTGGTCTAAAACCATTTTGTTGAATTCGTCTAATGACATTGTAGGAGATCACTAGGCTATTGCATATTAGCGGCTCTACTTCATCAGAAGACCGAGGAAACTTGGCGTGTCTCCATTAACCTTCACCAGTTTTTATAGAGGCACCACTGAAAGCAACCTATTACTGAAGGAAATTGCTATGAGTCGTGGACACACTTCAGTCCACCACAAATAAACATCCTCCCCTCCATGCACGCTAGATGTCTCAAAAAAGCAGCTAACATACTTAAATACCCCAACCACCCCAGCTGTTCTCTCTACCCGCTTCTCATCAGAAATCTTGAAAATGTGCACCACTAGGGTTATTTTCTAAATAACAATATTCTTTGCATTTCTGGTCAGAAGCTAAATGCATTTCATTGGCTTTATATCTGTACTTGGCACAATGACAATGAAGTTGAATCTAATCTAATCTAATAACAGAGGGACAGCTTCTAGCCCTCTGTTATGACCATTGAAAAGGCTCTTGTGTGATAAAGATAAATTCTTGACTCACAATCTACCTCAGCATGGCCTTTGCACCTTATTGTTTATCTGTAGTGCACTTTCTCTGCAACTGTAGTACTTTATTCTGGATTCTGTTACTGCTTTCCCTGTTGTACTACCTCAATGTACTTGTGTTTTGAAAACATCTGTACATGCAAATAAAAAATTCTCACTGTATCTCTCTTGGTACATGTAAGAATAATAAACCAATTTCCATTGAGTCTATGCAGGTTATCACCACAATCTCATTTCCTTGCAACTCCTATTATCTCTAGTCGAAGCTCACTGATGGGGAAAGTTCTAGAAAACATAATTAGGGACAGAGTGAGTAGTCATTTGGACAAGTGCGAATTGACGAGAGAAAGTCAGCACAGGCTTGTTAAAGGGAAACGTTGCCTAATTAATTTAATAGAGTTTTAATGGAACTACAGAGAAAAATGATGGTGGAAATGTAGTTGATGTAATATCTTAGTAAAGGCATCCTGCACCTGGGCGAGGTTGTATGGAAGAGCAGCAATTGCCCATGCTGCAAGTCTCCCCTCTCCACGACACCAATGTTGTCCAAGGGAAGACATTAGGACCCATACAGCCTGGCACCAGTGTCGTTGCAGAGCAATGTGTGATTAAGTGCCTTGCTCAAGGACACAACACGTTGCCTCGGCTGGGGCTCGAACTCATGACCTTCAGGCCGCTAGTCCAATGCCTTAACCACTCGGCCACATGCCCACATGTAATATCTTAGGAGAACTACAAAAGAACTCAGACCTGTGCAGTGTTAACCTGTGTGTTTAATCTACGTAAATGAGAAACATTGCTCACTGTTCTTCCTGACTATGGCCGCCAGTGTGTAAGGTTACAGTGAAGCAAGTAGGTAATTAGTGCGTATTTTTCCTTTGCATAGAGCAGTACAGGCTTGATGGGCTGAGTGGCTTCTATCCTGTAATTCTGTCTGAGTAGGGATATATAATAATGAGGTAATATTAAGGTAAGATCTTGGCAACGGTTGAACATCATACAAGTCTCTTTCAAGTGCAACCTCATGAAATGCTCAGGGAAGGAAGGCATACTAAAACAAGATGTAAACAATACAAACTTTTAAATTAAAGAAACCAGAAAAACAATGTTGGAAGGAATCAGAGTACCAACAAACATGGAAGGTCTATCTTTTTATGCAGTTGTGAATCCTCCTCAGTGTTACTGTCGTTGCATCGTGCACAGTGGGTATACAATGTAAAATTAGGCTGTTTCAGGTTGATTATTGCAAGAGATGGATTAAAACTCAAGTGCCCTGGAACACAAAATCCTGCAATTCAGTCACTAGTGTGATTATAGGAACTACATCACATCAGTGGTTTAAGGCCAATAACTATGACATTCTCAAAAGGGGTGGAATAGGCCAAAAATGTACCTTGTTGGTATCAACCTGTCTTTGAGGAGTGGAAGGGGTGGGGAGGAAATTTCATGATAGCCCTCTCCAACTGAATGAAGTAAGTGATACCCAAAATAAATCAAAGTAATACATTTGGTAGAAATCAAAATAAACTTCCCTTTTGATGACCATTGACAACATTAGATAGGTGCATATGATTAATACACAACAAAACTAAAATCTTGTTACATACATCTGTTAGGGTGCATTCTCCAGTTACCTTATAAGGTAACCGTAGACTTCAGCCAGGAGCAGATGTCATCAGGTGGTTCCCAATCTTCACCGAGTGTTTCGACCCTTAACCACGACACTCTCTAGTTGGTGGGCCGGCAGTGGTGGCCAAATCACCGCCCGTCTGCTCCTGGCTTCCAGCTCCCCTCCTCTCGCCTACTCCAAATCCAACAAGAGGCTCATTCTGCCTCTTCCCCCATCCTACGAGCTGCTTGTTTTTTGCTCCTTTTGTCCAGGCCCAGATCTGACAACAACCGCCATGGTGATTTGGCTGGGAAACCTCTGCAGCCGATCTCCACAGGGAACAACCATGCCTGCCATCCTTTGTCTTTACACTCCTGCACTAAGGGCTGGTACTTCAAGGCCTTTCTCTCAGGGGCCTCTTCCCATCCCTCCTCCCACGGCACAGTCAACTCAACCAGAATTATTTTCTTGTCTTCCGTTGACCACAGTACAACGTCCGGGCGTAGGGTTGTGTGCACCACATCCGGGAACTGCAACCTCCTTCCCACATCGACCCTCATCTCCCAGGACCTGGCCGTTAGCAGCAGATTGGGCTTTGGTTGTTTGGTTACGAAAGGCCTGGCTCCCTCTTTGATGAAGGTGATGGCCTTCCTCAAATCTGAGCCAGCCGTCCTCTTCTTGCATCTCTCTCGCTCTAGTGCGTCAGCAAGAGCCAGAAGCACCTTATCATGGCGCCACCTATGCCGTCCTTGAGTTAGAACTGTTTTACACCCAGACAGTACATGAGCCAGTGTCCCTTTTGACCACAGAGCTTACAGTTCGGGTCCTCTCTCATCCCCCATGTGTACAGATGTAATGGTGAAGGAAGGGTGTCATACACAGATCGCAAGAGGAAGGAAATACGGAAGGGCTCCAGTCTCCATAACTCTGCCCATGAAATCTTGCGCTTAGGCAGATCCCATTTTGTCCAGGCACCCTGGGACCCTTGTTCCAATGCCTTTGAAATTCTCTGCAAATTTGTAATAAATTACATCCTTGCACAACAATTCACCTCCTTTGAAAATCAGAATAAAACTGTAGACACTAAAAATATGAAACAAAAATAGAAAAGTTCTGAAAGCATCTTAATTATGATCAGGAAGTTTCAATTTCAATTGTTATCCCTGCATCTCTTTCTACATTTGTTACCTGAACTGTTGTGTATTACCAGCATGTTCTGTTTTGCCAAGATAGTGGATCTGCCTGGAGATATTTCCCTTCTATATTTCCTTCTACAGCTACAGCTACTTTACTAATGTGTTTTCTTCCTCCTAGCTCTGGAATACTTCAGAAATCTTAGCTCCTTCCACTCACCAAATTATTGGCTTTTGCTATCTCCTGTATATTATCAACATCCAACTTTAACACTTAATCACTAATCTTACCCCTTTAATAGTGCTACCTGGTTCCCTGTTTGACAACCAGTTCTGGTCTCCAAAATTAAACTTCCCACATCCACCCATCCAATTACCACCATGAAACCGTATCTTCTATGAATCAAATTATTAATGACCACAGCATCCTGTCCACCAGGCCCAAGGACAGCTTCTATCCCACTGTTACAAGACTATTGAATGGTTTCCTAGTAATACAAAATGTACTTTTGACTTCATAATCCACCTAATTGTGACCTTGTACCTTATTGCCTATCTGCACCGTATTTCCTCTGTAACTGTGACACCTTATTCGGCATTTTACTATTGTTTAATGTTGTGCTATCCTAATGCACTAATGTGTTTGCCTCTGTCATCTCCATAACACTTGATATAAAGGAAATAAGTCAAGCCGCTATTCCAGGTCAAATATGTTCCATTCTATTGCATTCTAAATGGTTTCAATTTTTCACACTATGCAACAAGGGAAAAGTAGGGTAACTGTGAAGGTAGTCACAGTGCACACAAAGATAGTTTGCACCAAGGTGAGGTATTAGAAATGATAGGAAATGGTAATAATCTACCTAGTTTAAGTCAGGTAAAATCACCTATTATTGTATGTATATAGTAGCTGTCTTTTCTTTCCACATTTTGTACTATTACATGTTGTACCAGTTGAAATGAGTCAGCTTAACAATAATGCAGCCTTGCAGTTTCTTCATGACCAGCTCTTGGAGAGATTAACGCAGTATATTCAAGAAAGACTGCAAAGATTGCCTTTTGTTAAATCCTGATTAACACAACTATGCAAGTAGATTTAGACTGAATTAGCTTCCATAAAAGAGAGGTACTCAGTCACGTCTGCAGAATAGAACCATTGAACTCAAGAAGGTACTTGCAGCAGACATGTATATGTGCACTTCACAAGCATTCTTATTACTAATGTAACAGTGGAAAAATATGAAGTGCTGATCACTTAGTCTTATAACAATTAACCTTTTATATCCAATCCAAAATCTAATGATGTCAAGATAAAGACTGTAAATCAAATTATTATTACACAATTAAATGTGTTTAGTAACTGTACAAAAATGTCATAATTTGAAGTAAAGGAGACGACTGCATTGAATAATTCAATTTGTGTCAATCCTTTGAAATATATCATTTATACGTCATCATTTTTGTAACTGTTAGGAGAATTACTTTCAATTCACTGGCGCTGACTGCTTCATTTTCACCATGGATGTCCAGTCCCTATACACTTCTATCCCCCATCATGAAGGCCTTAAAGCTCTCTGCTTCTTTCTCAATATAAGAACCAAACAGTTCTCCTCCACTACCAGACCTTTCCATTTGGCAGAACTGATACTCATCCTCAACAATTTTTCCTTTGGCTCCTCCCACTTTCTCCAGACTTGACAGGGAGCCACGGGCATCCACATGAGCCCCAGCTATGCCTGCCTCTTTGTCGTCTATGTGGAACAGTCTACGTTCTCAGCCTTCCCTGGTAATGGTCCCCAACTTTCCCTCTGCTACAGTGACAACAGCATTGGTGCTGCTTCATGCACCAATGCTGAGTTTGTCATTTCATCAACCTTGCCTCTAGCTTCCACCCTGCCCTTAAAATTCACTTGGTCCATTTGGGACACCTTTCTCACTTTTCTCAATCTCCCTTCCTCCATCTCCGGAGACAAACTGTCGACTGACATCTTTTATAAACCTACCGATTCCCACGATGACCTTAACTGTACCTTCTCCCAACTTGTCTCCCGTAACAATGCTATTCCCTGTTCTCAGTTCCTTCATCCCTGCTGCAAGAACAGGGTTTTTTCTTCCTCCGCCATTGATGCTGTTCTCACCCGAATCTCCTCCATTTCCGGAAGATCCGCACTCATCCCGTCTTCCTGCTACCTTTAACAGTGATAGAGTTCCTCTTGTCCTTACCTACCACCTTATGACCTTCCATATCAAAAACATCATTCTCCACAACATCTGCACATCTCCAAAGGGATCCTACCACCAAACATACTTTTACCTTCCTCCCCTCCCTACTTTCTGCAGGGATTGCTCTTTCCATTCATCCTTCTCTACTAAACTCTCTTCTGACACTTCTCCCTGCAAGTGGCTGAAGTACTTCACCTGCCCATTCACCTCCTCCCTCACCTCCATTCAGGGCCCCAGACAGTCCTTCCAGGTGAGGCAACACTTCACTTGCGAACCTGCTGGGGTTGCCAATTTTGTCCAGTGCTCCTTATTCGGCCTCCTCTAATTTGGTGAGACTTGTCTTAAATTGGGGGACTGCTTCATCGAGCACCTCCACTCCATCCGACAAAAGTGGAACTTTCCGGTTAACAAACATTTTAATTCCAATTTCCATTTCCATTCTGACATGTTGGTCCATGGCCTCTTGTGCTAAGATGAGGCCACCCTCAGGGAGAAGGAGCAACACCTTATATCCCGGTTGGGTAACCTCCAACCTGATGGCATGAATATTGATTTCTCCCTCTGGTAAGAAACATTCCCCCTTCCCTCTCCTTTTCTTCTATTCTCACACTGGCCTCTTACCTCTTCTCACCTGTCTGTCACCTACCCTTGGGTCCCCTCCTCCTTTCCTTTCTCCTATGGTCCACTCTCCTCTCCTAACAAATTCCTTCCTCTCCAACCCTTCATCTTTCCAACCCACCTGGTTTCACCTATCACCTTCTAACTATCCTCCTTCCACCACACCCCCCCACGTTTTCTTTCTGGCATCTTCCTTTCCAGTCCTGTAGAAGGGTCTCGGCCTGAAACACTGATTGCTTAGGTGCTGCCTGACCTGCTGAGTTCCTCCAGCATTTTGCGTGTGTTGCTTTTACTTTCATACTGTATTTAAAATTAAATTGCAAAGAAACTTGAAATCATACTCTATTTTATTAATTTTTAAGAAAACATAAAACAATTGATTAATCTTGACTGGAGACGAGGAGAACGACAATTGACCACAGGAATGACTGCTCTGTTCTATGTAAAAGCTGATGTAATCAACTCGATACTTCTTGTGATGTTCCCCAACAGCTCCATATGACACACACCTTGTTTTTGCTTAAATTCTAACCAATGAGACAAGCAAGGAATCATCATGAAGCTTGTAAGTGATTTCTCCTCTTCCCAAGCATTTAGAGTAGGTAAAACAATTCTAAAACATACCATTTCATCAACATATAACAGAAAGATGCATTTGAACTCTTCATTAATTCACCTGGCAAAAATACCAATGCTAATCCAAAATTAAACTTATCAGATCAGTTTTGATCATCAAGAGACTTATTTTGTTGTTTATGTCAAAACATATATTTAACAATCAGTTTTAGTTATTGGTCCATAATGAGTAATAGAATCAAGCTTGGTGCGAGTAGGGATGTTAAAAATGACAGCAAAATGTTCTGGTCCATTGGTTTACCTTTAAGATATAATGCCAGCAACAATTGGTTTTACCATTGTCACACTTCTGGTTTGTGAGTGCAGTGGAAGAGTATCACACAGCTTAACACATATACATGAATGCAGATGGCAAAGATCCCACTGCACTCTGAGTTCTAACCAATACATATAGTATATTGTCCTAAATACATTTATCTTTCAACCCACACCACCAAACATGGTGATTTGGAATTGTGGATCATAATGTCTCAATGTCGTATCTGAGGAACTATGTTTCATTGGCTGTGAAGCAACTTGCTCTATCTTGTGTAAGAGCTGTTTAATTTTCTTTATTTCCATAAAGCTTCCTTCTGGTTTAGAGCAAGGCCAAGGAGGAAATAGTAAGGCTGTACAAACTTTGTGTTACAACTATTTGGGTTACAGAATTCTCAAGTCACTGCCCAAAAATTAGCAGTACAGAGTAAAATACTTTTTCTATTTTTGAATGTTTGCTTGTTATTTTGAATGTCCCCATTGGAACGCTGTCTCATTCAGCTATATCTATGTATGGTTTGAATATAATTAAACTTGATTTGAACTCAGCAGGTCAGGCAGCATCCATGGAAATGAACAAATAGTTGATTTTTTGGGCTGAGACCCTTCTTCAGCACTGGAAAGGAAGGGGAAGAAACCAGAATAAAAGGTGGGGTGAGGGGAAGAAGGATAGATAGAAGGTGATAAAGACAACTAACGAGCTCGAGATGAAGGAGTCTGATAGGAGAGGAGAGAGGACCATAGAAGAAAGAGAAGGAGCAAGGCACCAGGGGAGGTGTTAGGTAGGTGCAAAGAGGTAAGAGGCCACAGAGGAGAATAGAAGAATAGAGGAGAGGGAAAGTTTTTTTTAACCAAAGGGAGAAATCGATATTCATACAATCAGGTTGGAGGCTACCCAGACGGAATATAAGATGTTGCTCCCCCGCCCTGAGTGTGGCCTCATCGTAGCAGAAGAGGAGGCCGTGGAGTGACATGTCAGAACGGGAATGGCAATTGGAATTAAAATGATGGGCTACCAGGAAGTTCCACTTTGGGAGGATGGAGGGGAGGTACTCGACAAAGCAGTCCCCCAAATTATGACGGAACCCACCCATGTTGAGGACTCTGCATCAGAAGCACTGGATACAATAGATGACCCCAACAGGTTCACAGGTGAAATGTTGCCTCACCTGGAAGGACTGTTTGGGGTCCTGAATGGAGGTGAGAGCAGACGTGAATGGACAGGTGTAGCACTTGGGCTGCCTGCAGGGATAAGTGCCTGGAGGGAGATTAGTGGGGAGGGATGAATGAACAAGGGAATTGCGGAGAGGGTGATCCCTGTGGAAAAAGCGGGGGGGGGGAGGTATTTAGTGTTAGGATCCCTTTAGAGGTGGTGGAAGTTGCTGAAAATGATGTGTTGGATGCAGAGGTTCATAGAGTGGTAGGTGAGGACGAGAGTAACTCTAGCACTGTTAAGGCAGTTGTAAGATAGCGCAAGCCTCAAGTCCAGGAAATAGAGGGGATGCAGATGAGGGCAGCGTCAATGGTGGAGGAGGGAAAACCCCTTTCTTTGAGAAAGAAGGACATCTCTGATGGTCTGGAAAGGGAAACTTCATCCTGGGCACAGTGCAGCAGAGACAAAGGAACTGAGCAAAGGGAATGGTATTTTTACATGAGACAGGGTGGGAAGAGGTATAGTCAGGACAGTTGTGGGAAGCAGTAGGTTTATAAAAGATGTCAGTAGACAGCCTGTCTCCAGAGATGGAGATAGAGAGAACAAGAAAGGGGAAGAGAGGTGTCAGAAATGGGCCAAGTGAATTTCAGGGTGGAAGTTGGAGGAAAAGGTTGATGAAATTGATGAGCTCAGCATGGGTGCATGAAGCAGCACCACTTCAGTCGTCAATGTAGCAAAGGAAGAGTTGGAGATCATTACCGGGGATGGATTATTCTACGTAGCCAATGAAAAGGCAGGCATAGCTGGGTTATGTGGATGCCCATGGTTACCCTACGAGTCCAGAAAAAGTGGGAGGAGCTGAAGGAGAAATTGTTGAGAGTGAGGGCCAGTTCTGCCAGATGGAGGAGGGTGGTGGAGGGGAACTGGTTGGTTCTTCTATTGAGAAAGAAGCGGAGAGCTTTAAGGCTTCCTTGATGAGGGTAGGTGTATAGGGACTGGGCATCTATGGTGGAGATCGAGAGCATGAGAAATGCTGTAGGTGGGAAGGGACTGAACCAAGGGCATAGAATGGGGTTGAGGTATAAGGACACGAGCCCCTCCAGATTTTTGTGTATGTTGCTTCATGTTGAATTGTTTTTTAGCTTCAGTCCTGAAGGTAATTTTGGGAGTTAGGCTGAAATGTCCAAATATTCCATTTAGGTCCAAACAGCTGAACATTAAAATACAGCTATAGGTTAGTTGTAGCCTGGAAATTATTTGAGAAACTCTGAAATCTTGCTGAATTTTGCAAATTTTGTGGAGCACTTTGCTCAATAGCAAAGTGTATTGCTTTCCTAAAATCAGCCCTTGTCCCAACATTTTACTGTAGATTGTTAACTATTTTAAAATACAATGCAAATGTATCAATACTTGTACAAGTGATAAATAACTAAAGCCTAGAAATTAAAGTACGTTATAGTATCAAAAGGCTGCTCAGTATAAATTCATAGGAAATTTGAGGTAAATTCTTCAAGTTTTTATATTGTTTAATAACCTATGAATTTCAAAAATAAAATTTCAAGATAATGGAGTGGGTTAAAAGTTAAATATTAAGTTATTTAAAGGTAGTATAAAATATCTGAAACAACTTTGAAATATGAGATATATACTTAATGAAATGCAAACTTGAGGAAGTGTTGCTTTTCTAGTATACAGTCTGTAGTTTTAATGTAGTTTTCTCAAAATTAAATGTAAATAAATACAAAAGCAGAATACGAGGCAACAAAGTGATTGTGAACTTGCCTGTGATAAAATGCTGCGCCAGTCAGAACCATGGAATATTCATTAGTCCACTTGGAGGTATACCCCCATCGTCCCTTACTGTTGTCCCAGTAATGACTTCGGGCTGGGTAACCAACTATCCGGTCTGGGAAACTATGCCATACTATGAAGGCAAAATCAACCTGAGAACAAAATAATAAGGTCAACAATCTGGTTTTGAGATTCTGAGAATAAAAAAAAGTCAAAATAGTAGATCTTTCTCCATAAAATAAAGGTTGAGGAAATATTCAGATGGCATATTAGCTTCTAGGAAGCTGTCTAAGAAGCTTCTGTTTGAGCTGTCTAAGAAGCTTCTGCTTTCGAAACAGCTCAAATCTCCTAACTACAAACCACGTAGTTATGACAACTGGTATGACAATGCCTCTGCCCAAGTCTGCAAGAATCTGCAGAGTTGTGGACACAGCTCAGCAATAATGGAAACCAGGCTCCCCTCCACAGACTCTTTCTATACACTCTGCCTCTTTAAGGCAAACAACATAACGGCACTCTCATCTTCCTCCTCCCACTGAGCAGAAGGTGCAAAAGCCTGAAAGTACATTCCACCAGGCTCAAAGACAGTTTCTATTCTGTCATTCTATAACTATTGAACAGTCCCCCTCATTAGATAAAATGGACAGCTTGACCCCACACTTGACCTCATCATGACCTTTGCACCTTACTGTCTGCCTGCGCTACATTTTCTCTGTAATTGAAATACTTAATTCTACATATGTGTTGTTGCTTTTCCCTTGTAATACCTTAATGTACTAATGTAATTAAATGCTCTGTATGGATAACATAAAAAAAAGTTTTTCATTATACCTTGGTACATGGGACAATAATAAACCAATTTACCAATTTAAAGGGACAAAATTAATTTACTACATTAAATTAGATTTGGCAGAAAGATAATTATATCTAAAATTAGATAAGTTATGTTAAATTTTTTTAAATTGTCAAGGCTTGATGAAGGCTCAAAGGAGTTTATTGGGGTGTTAACGCAAGAGATTCTGCAGATACTGGGAATCCACAATCAAAATACTGGAGGAACTCAGAAGGTCAGGCAGCATCTATGGAAATGAATAAACAGTCTATGTTGTGGGCCAAGACTCTTCAGCAGGACTGGAAAGGAAGGGGGAAGAGCTCCGGACGTTACCAGCTTCAAAGGACTTTGAGGAATGAATGGAGAAACTGGGATTATTTTCTTGAACAGAAATGATTATGAGAATGTTTAACAGAAACATTCAAAATAATAAGGACTACTAATAGAATAAATAAGAATTAACTGGTTTCATTAATAGGTCAATACTCAGTTAATAATAACCAAAGTATTGACCTTTTATTCATGAAACCAGTTACTCCAGAATACAAAAAATTTAGACAATTGCCAAAAGAAATTTGACAGATGCAGAAGAATTTCTGTAATGAGTTTTATGATATGATCTGAAAGAATGGTAAGAGATAAAACCCACTGCAACTTATATAAAAAAATGGATATACACTGAAGTGTTTTAAAAGATTTTTCAGAGCTGCATGGAAAGATTATTAATTATTTTTTATGGACACGATAGGCTGCATGATTTCCCCTGGAACACTCTATGATTTTATGAAATGTGAAAAAAGAAATCCAAATATTTGGTCTTCTCTTCATGTAGACATCGAGTGCAGAGAACAATATGTGCAATATGAAATAGAAGAAGCTGATTAAATAGCGAACTACAAAAAAGAATTGTGTTGTTCAAATACTTGCCAGTGATACATTTAGGTACAGAAATACAGTGAATGATTTTTTAAAATATACTATCAATACCAGTTTCTGTCTTATGTACTGTGATCGCTTTGGAATTGAGTATATTTTGCTGAGATACATGTTGACTGAGAAACAAAACACTGAAAATAAAAATAAAAATAAATTGTGATTGCCTATTCAATGAGTTGATCACAATTTAAGCAAAAAAGTACTCCATCTTTCTTGAAGAAATATTTGACCATTTTATGGAAACAAGGAAGTTAATATAAACAAGAAAATTAGAAAAATAGAGGCTATGGGTATCCCTAGGTAATTTCTATAGTCCGAACATGTTCGGCACAGATCTGTGGGCTGATGGGCCTGTATTATGCTGTAGGCTTTCTATGTTTCTAATATTTCAAATATCACTGAAATGCCGAGAAAAATATGCCCTATTGTGCTTGATCACCTAGTATGATCTCCAGGCTACCTTAAGTACGTAACATGTGCAGCCACTGGCCTCTCTACATTGAGGACTTTGTCTCACTCCAGCACTGGCAAGTCTAGCATTACTTGGTCATCCCTAATGGTTTGGCCATTTCAGAGTTATCCTCATTGAAGGATTCTGGAATCATATATAGTCCAGACTGTTTTTAGCAACTACTCAACAGTTTTCTGGTCAAAATTGCGAGATTTTTAAAAAATATTCATTTAATTCATTTAACTTAAATTCCACAATTGCTGTGATGGGATTTGAATCTGGGTCAGATTTGTGTAGATTCTGGTTAATTCCAGTAATTGGACACATAAAAACATAGGACAGACCAAAGCATGAAAACAGTGCTTAATCCATCCAGAGAATTCAGTTACCATTTACCCACTATTTCAGCCCAGTTCCCCTCACCATAGAATGCTAAAAGGACATTTGAAATAACAGTTGAAAAATCTGAAGGGCATTTGCCTAAATTCTTGATGTGGATTTTAAATTATGAAGCTCTATGCCAAAGCCAGAAATTTACCCTTGAGTTCCTTTTTACATCTCTCTGTGGAGAAGCACTTAAATAACGGCTCTACTACCTTCAACAACCCCCACCAGTTCTTTTAGTTTGCAACAGTCAGCACAGCAGTATTCCGCTGTCACCAATTTTTAAGATTTACTGTTTTGATACATTATACATTCTGTGGCGAAGATTATTGCAGCAAAACCATCTGGACAAGTTTTCCTTTACGTGCCAGGAGCCTAGTAAATAAGGATGAATAAACACAACTGTAAAATTCAGCGTGGCCCACCATCTGCACATCTGGCACAGTATTACAATGGCCTAAATGCAAAAGATGCAACTTTATCAAGTAAGATCTACTTCAAAGTATTCTTTTTTTGCTTGCTTGGTGGATCTGCCATCAGCATTTAAACTGCTAAACAGATGTAGGCATGTGCTGCTTTAGTATAAACAATCCCAGTTGTCCTCAGTAAATTTCAAAACAATGTGGTACATATTGCTGCATTGGATAGGGTGAAAAAGTAGTGACAAGGGTGAGGGATGACATTTGAAAAAATCTGCTCAACTTTTTTTTTAGAGAATCTGTGCAGTCACGATGGCACTTGCATGTAAATATTTTCAAGTGAATTTGTTAGCAGCCGAGATGGAGATTTCAATAAATCATTTGTATTATGTTATTTTATTATAATAAAATAATCAAACTCTGCAATTAATTAAAATTGTCGGTCATGCAAACAATCCAAACTGAAGATTTTATTATACTTAATTTGTTAGATCAGACATTATACAAATTATAGTTTAAGAATATTTTCAGGCAACAAGATGGTTGTGGTAAGCCTTAAATATCAGTGGCGGGTTTTAGGGTTAATTCAGTCTAACATGCAGATTTACTTGTGTGAAGATGTTTGAAATAACTAGTATGATTAAAAGGTTGAAAGTTTTTCATTTCTGATTCCTGGGGGTAGGGTCAATTTAAGAATGGATACAAACTAAATATGGGAATATATTTTGGGATAACCAATTTGGGCCTGGTCCAACCACGATTCCTACCAAGGCAATTCAATCTAAATGGCAGAGAAGTGTTGCAAAATGGAGTACTGGACATAAAACAATGTAATTTGAAGCAAGCCATGCATGGCAACAAGGTATAATTATAGTACATGTAATGGTTAGCTCTGTGGAATTTGGATAAAGTTTCTTTCCATAAACATCGACATGCTCAGGAACACAAGCACCTCAAAATTCCCCTCAACACCACACATGTTCTAACTTGGAAATACATTATCACTGGATATTAGGGACTGTGTACTTAACAGTCCTGTAATTGCACAATGTGGTGTGCAGCCATCAAGGTGGTTCTTGTTCACTAAATTCTCTAATGGAATTAGGAATGGGTGGAATACACTGAAAATGCCAATACCACCCACAGTCCATGAGTAACTAAATAAGTTGTTTTCCATTTTTAGTTACTACTGGTATCTTAATACCTACTTTTGAGGTGGCATTGACATGAATTACCCACTGTTTACATTTAACATTATTTAAGTTAAAAACTATTTAATTCTTACAATTCTCAATTTATTACATGATAACCACTCAATCTACAATCTTGAAAGGCACACAGAAACGTGATATTATGATGGGTCTGCAGATTAATACAAAGTGAATCTGAATTTACAGTTTACAGCTGACAGATTAATGGGTATTCACAGCTAATACATTATTTTATTTTTCACTATTTGAAACAGCAAAGAAATGTTCAGGCTTGGACTTCAAGAATTTTTTTTTGCACAAAACGCAATAGCACATGACAAATAGCCAGCATCATCCCACATAACACACATCCTATTTCTGCTTTTAGTAATGATTAAAACATTGTTTTCATAATGTTTTCTGTTTATTTTTTGTTTTTTTCTCTAGGTTTAGTGGACTTTTCTACTTGACATATTCTTCCATTCCTGTTATGTCTCTGACAGAGAGTCCTAACTTGGTGCCAATTAGTGGCGAATTCCTGGCAGTTTTTTCTCTTCTTGTGGACATAGTTGTCTCAAGGAACTGAATTTAGATATTTCATGAAAGATCATTCTTATCGTCAGAGACCTGAGATTTTCATATCAGCAGTCTGGCTGGATATAAACAAAGGCTTCAGGACTATATTCCTTGCTATTCAGATCCTCCCAGTTGAATTTACATATCTTTCTATGAAATGTAAAGCCTCAGTAGTAAACGTTTTTAAACAAGGATTTTATACAAGTAAGCAATGACATTATTTATTGTGATTTAATTCTGCTGTATAACATGATTGGAGTGATAATGGCATATTGGGAATATTTGGAACAAGCTCATTATATTGGAACAATCTGTTTTAAAACACAGCTATAATGTCACTCTGTGGCTCAATTTGACAAGCTTTTATGAATCTGACAATTCTGTGGGGAATAGCTTGTAGTCTCAGTGCTTAATTGGCATAACCAGAGTTTTGCTCACTTGAAATAAGTGGAGACGATTCTGCTAAACCTATTGCTGACAAGATGGATTGTTCTCATCTAATGTCCATTAAATGGGAGAATACTATTTGCTGTCTGTTCAGCATTTGAAGGTTAGTGAAGTTAAGACGTTTCTATATTATGCATGGTCTTTGCTTTGTATGCTTATAGACAAAGTGTTGTTTGCAGCTGCCGACCCGTGACTCGATCTTGTCCAATATATTGTAGTCAAAAAATCCACCTATCGAAAAAGATGACTGTCCAAATATTCATGCCGTGCTGGCAGGACAAATGCCTCAGAAACAAACATGCAACATGTACAAGTTAGTTCAAAAAGTTCAAATAAAAAGTACATTTATTATCAACTAATTTATAAATTATACAACAAGAAACCTGAAAGAACCCAATTAAAAATAATAAAGACCAACACCCGATGTGCAGGGTAAGGGGAAAAAAACACAAATCATGGAAATAACAGATCAACTTGCAGTTAATCAAATAAAATTGCTCACTGATGAAACTAAATATTGAGAATTATGAAGAGGAACATATTAAAGAGAGATATGGAGACAATGAAAACAAACTGGATTTCATTCCTTTTGGTGCACTGAAACCGTGCTAAAGTTTTCAATAGCTCTCCATTGTATCCTCAACAAGAATATCTGAAATTAGCCAAAAAGGTTGCAGAAACAGCATGAGTATGGTGCATGCCAGAAATAAATCACTAAAGTGAAACCCATGCAGTTGCTTTGCACAGCTGAGTGCAGCTTCTGATTACTTGCTGTGCACCTATCTGGGAAGACGATCTTCCCTTAAAGATACACTCCCGATGATAACCAATAAGCAGAGGAGCAGAACGAAATACGAGAGAGAGAATAGGACATACAAGCCTCATCAGAAAGATAGAAGCCAGAAAATAGTATCTGTATGGTCAAGTGGGTCAGGAAACCTGCCAGGGCCATGAAAGAAAATGCAGGGCAACCAATAGCTCTAGACTTAACCTCCAGGTTTTAGTAATCCCTCCATTTCAAACAATACAGGAATAAATTTTGTGGTGTATCAGTGTGAACTGCCCATTACTTCAAAATGTTGTAGCAAATCAATTCACACCCTTGTGTTCTGATTAGTAAAGGCGACTCTTTAGTGGATGATGTGAAGAAGGATTGGATGTTATCAGTACTCTTTAGGGTGATAACTGGTGAATTTTACTGTGGTCATGTGCAATTTTGGCTTCGAATTATGTAAGAATATCTTATTCCAGATATGAGATTTCCACATATTAATAATAAGGCATCCGTTAGTCTTGCGAGACCATGGATCTGTGCCTGGAAAGTCTTCACTCTCCAGGGCGCAGGCCTGGGCAAGATTGTATGGAAGACCAGCAGTTGCCCATGCTGCAAGTCTCCCCTCTCCACGACACCAATGTTGTCCAAGGGAAGGGCATTAGGACCCATACAGTTTGGCACCAGTGTTGTCGCAGAGCAATGTGTTAATCAAGGGCACAACACGTTCCCTCGGCTGGGGCTCGAACTCACAACCTTCAGGTCGCTAGTCCAATGCCTTAACCACTTGGCCACGTGCCCACACTTTACAACAACGGCAACTGCAGAGTAATCTGAAACCACATTTTGGGACATTTGAGGTGATTTTGTTAATCTAACTAAACTTTGACTAGAGTAACTTTGGCAAGGCTTTGGAAGTTATGTAAATAAAGTTATCTAAGTAAAGTACATTCTGGGGATTTTATTGTGATAAAATGAACAAAGTTTTCATTGGGAAAATAAACTGAATTTGGTCAAAATCCATTAGGTCTCTAATGTTTAGATTTGGTATTTTGAAATTCAAAGAAAATACACAAGGTACCAGAAACAAGAGAAAATCTGCAGATGCTAGAAATCTGAGCAACACATACAAAATGCTAGAGGAACTCGGCAGGCCAGGCAGCATCCATGGAAAAAAGTTTCAACCGAAACATTGTTTGTACTTTTTCCCCATCGATGCTGCCTAGCCTGCTGAGTTCCTCCAGCATTTTGCATGTGTTGCACACAAGGTACCAGATTGAGTGACTCTTATAGAACTCACAAATCATTATGCAAACTCTTAGATACTGATTAAAATTTGCACTTATTGATTGTACGTGGAAGAAAGGAAATAAATAAATGCAAAATAAATTCATGATGGTCAGCCTTTCTGTGATATCTTTGGGATCTTTCTGGAATTTAAATCAAGCAATTAATTAAGAACGCTTTATTAGCTTGACGTCCATAGGAATATCTGGTTGTTTTAAAAGCATTACAGAAATACTGTGTTGGACAGTAAAGTTTTCTCCGAGCTCCTACATGAGATGAAATTGTAGCTTCCATCATATATTTTCAAGCACAAATGGGGGAGATTTCAAAACTGCTTCTAATAACATTAAACTTCAGCAATCAGATGTGGGAGTAAACATTCCCTGTTAGTTGCACACTCTATGGACACTGGAAGATGACTGAATAGCACATATTCAGTTTTTAAGCTCACAATCCAGATTTTTCAATGTCAATGGAGTATCTGCTTAAATAAAGACTAATATAAGAAAGTCATACAATGTAGTCGTGGTTATTAGATGTGATTTGCCTTAAAGTTTCAATTCTTGTCAAGTAGAATTTGGTATTGCTAAGTAATAACATCATTAGGTCAGTACTTGACAGGTCAGCCATGTCAGATGTGGTAATACAATCTCTTGATTGGTATGATTTCTCTTGGAAATGAACATTAGCATGTACCAATCCCAGTAAATTCTTCTATGTGCAAATAAGAAGGTCCTAAGCAATTCAATTTCCAGTCTGTGATTTGGAAAAGAATTTCCACAATGTAGGGATTAGTGTCTGAAAGTATGAACACCAATAATGAGAGAAAGGGAAAAAGTTTGACATAAAAACTACAGCTGTATTTATGCTATGCTCTGAAGAGAGTCAGAGGGATGGTGACAAGATAAAGAAAGTCAAGCTACATTAGCATTTGCACTTGAGACTTCCCAGTGCCAGTGGACTGGGGATAAATAAGATCAATAAGTGTAGGGATAATGTTTATAGGGGCTTTATCAATATTACGATGGAGGAAGCAGAGATATGGACCAGCAAAATTTTATTAGTGATGAAAGGCTAGCTGGAGCAGAGGAAGTTCAAGTCTCTTTTCTACTAAGTATTCTTGTAAAGTCAATGAATGGAAGCAGCTAATTGAATTTTTCTAGATTGATGACCTACCTCGTTGTTGGACAGCACTGTATCTTCATCTAAACTGAGGACGGCATCTGTCTGGATGACCTCGTATGGGAAAAAGCGGTTGCTCATGCTCTGTAAAATATGAAAAAGATTTGCGGTCATTTGAATATTCAAACTATCTAAAGTTCATGTTTTCCTGATTTATTTCCTTATATTAAAATCTTATTTGGATTTAGCTTCCTTACTACACATCAGTCTAGTAACTTTGGCTTCTCCTGTTATTCTTCTACTTAATTCTAATTAAAATATCACCTCCAATATAATATTGCATAAATGTAAAGACAAAAACACTACAAGTAAACTAAACATATTTTGCAATATGTGGTATTTACTTCCATAACATTTGGAAAGAGCACTATAAGATAATGTGCTTTGCTGACTGATGGTGTAGAAGCATCCCCACTGGACTTCAACATCAGTGGTCCCGGGTTCAAATCTGGCTGGCTCTTTGCACACCTTCCATACGTGCTGGGTTGAGTGTCGAGCTAACAACTCGGCCTCGTAAAAAAACAGCCAAAATGCTAAAGAAGCAGCAAGGTTACCGCCTGAAGCACCACAAGGCGCGGCAAGGAACTACAACGATAAGGTGATGCTCTATCTCTCCCATCATAGCTTTTTAGAAGATCTGTCTGCTTCCACTTCCTTTTGGTTTGTCATCATTTTTGAAGGTATTCTTCAGTGGACCTAGCTTCAGTTAAGTTTAATAATTATAGGCAAATTACATTGCTATAACAGAAGCCTTTTTAAACTCCAAAGAGATAAGATATACATTTATCAATCATGAAATCAAAATACTCCACCACCAATCACTCACCCAGTGATTGTGCATTTCTCCCGATGACCATCAATTGGCGACAACCAAATATGTCACCCCAAATTTCAATCCTTGACACTTCACCCACAACTAGGGCCACACTTCCCAAAAGCTAGCTTCAAAATTAATTGATTTGCTTTGGTGCAGCATATGAAATAATGAACACTGCTCTCTAATGTTAACTCATTCATGCCTGATACCATGGTCCTTGGGCACAACTGGATTTCCAAGCTGTATACCTATGATTCAAACTTGTTATTCAACACAATTATTGGTCATAGTGCCTCTACAAGCATTGAGCATTCTAGGCCTAGAGAGATGACATATTAAAGACACATGTTAAACAGGGTGCAATTCTTCAAGTGCTACATTACCACATAATAACTTAAGCGACAGGAGCAAGGATAGGAATGGGTTAATTGTTCCAAGAGCTTATTCTATAATTCAATAAGATAATGGCTGATCCAATCCTAACTTCAACACTGCTATACCATATTCCCAGATTCTCCTGTAGTTTAAATATTTGTCAATCTCTGTCATGAACATACTCAATAATTCCCGCCACCTTACTCTGGTACCTTCCCCCTTCCTTTCCAGTCCTGAAGAAGGGTCTCAGCCCAAAACATCGATTATTTATCCATTTCCATAGATGCTGCCTGAACTGCTGAGTTCCTACAGCATTTTGTGTGTCTATTGCTCTGGATTTACAGCATCTGCAGAACTTTCGTGTTTATATTTAACGATTCATGTCTCTGGCTTGAAGGTTTTCAAAGATGCAAAACGATTTCAGAGAAGAAGCTTTCGAAACTTCTATTTAAAATGGATAAGGTTCTGAAATGACACCATTAGTTTAAGTATCCACTAGGAGAAGCATCCTCTCATCATTTTTCCTGTCAAACTCATTCAAATCCTTATCCCGCATGTTTCAGTAAGATCTCACCTCATTCTTCTATACTCTAATGGATTCGTCCTGCTCAGCCATTCTTCTGATGATACTCATTCACTGCAGGAATCAATCTAATGAATCTTCTTTCCACTGGCTCCAACACAGGCACACTCATACATACAAACATACAAACTAAAAGAGCCTCAGAATAGAGGGGCATCCTTTTAGAACGGAGATGAGGAGGAATTTGTTTAGCCAGAGGGTGGTGAATCTGTGGAATTCTCTGCCACAGGCAGCTGTGGAGGCCAAGTCTTTAAGTATATTTAAAGCAGAGGTTGATAAATTCTTGATTGGTCAGGGCATGAAGGAATATAGGGAGAAAGAAAGAGACTGGGGCTGAGAGGAAAATTGGATCAGCCATGATGAAGTGGCGATGTAGACTTGATGGGCCAAATGGCCTAATTCTACTCCTACACCTTATGGTCTAAAAAGCCTACACAGCTGCAGGTGAAGTCTCAACAGCACCCTATGAAATATTGTCAGTTTCGCTATCTTCGTTCTCCACAGCCTTCGTGCCCAGGAGAATGCGCTTTACGCCATGCATTATCATGTGAGTCCCTACACAGGTACGAGCTCATAACAGGTAGGAGACAGTCAAACTTTCTAAGTGACATGAATTGATCTGCAAATGGTTGCAGATTTGACCAACTCCAGATAAGAGGCACCATGTAATCCCATTTCCAGGCACAGCATCTCAGCATTAATGATCATCTAATGTCATCAGAAACACAAAAGAAAATTCTAGGAAAAAAGCAGCAGATCAGCAATTTGCAAATTGGGAACGATCAATTTACCATGAGATACCAAGTTTGAGCAATGCATTCTCCATAATTAATAATCAGAATGAACCATTAAAAAATAAATTTGTCTTATTATTCACCATGGACTAAGCCAACGATAATTTACACAACTAATACTGCAACTTCAAGGAATTGTTTAGTGTGTTGATTTTAAATCAACTTTACACAAAAATTGTACCACTCATTCATTTGTGAGCATTCTTTGGCATGTTAGAAAAGTATTTTGTGCAGACTTTTACAGAAGCTTATTTATTCACATGGAATTATACACTATAAAAATCTCCTATTTATTTAGCTTTGTATCAAAATTTGGCACTTGTAAATTAGAAAATCCACACTCTAAATAGCCATAAAGTAACTGGCAGAATATTATCTAAACCCATAAACTTTATAAGACTTTCATACATATGTTTTGGATGTGAAAAGTTCAATGCTAGGTTGAACATAAATATCAAATGACAATCTTTTTGGCAAAATTGTACACTAACAGGAGTGAGTATTGGTGCCTTAATTAAGTGGAAGAACACTTTCCAGTAAGTCAGAACATATATATTCTAAAGGATACTAAAACGTCTATCTTGATGCATTCACAACTACAGAGGCCCATGCCTCAAATTGATCACACTTGTAGTTTACAGGCGTATATGCATGTCAGACGAAGAGTTTCAAATATTCCTTCAATAAATTGTAATTTTTGAGGAATTTCTAAAAATGAGAACAATAACGAAGATCATATTCTTTGGTGGCTAATTTATTTCTTTGATGTAAAACTGCATTTTCTATGATGTAATTATCATTTCTTGCTATTGGGAATCAATGTTGATCTTCCATTTAGCATATCCCTTATACGTTTGTTCATTGATGTTTGTCAGCTAAATAATTAAAATTCAGGTGCATTTTATATACTTTCCAATGATTTCTGGGATGTCACTTCACAGTGTTTCTAAATTCTATATAACCAATGGACTCACCTTCATGGACTCTTCATCTCATCTTCCAGATATTTATCATTTACTTACAGTATTTTATTATTATTATCATCTTTCTCTTTGTATTTGCACAGTTTGTTGTCTTTTGCACACTGGTTGTCTACCCTGTTGGTGTGGTTTTTATTGAATTTATTGAGTATACTAGCAAGAAAATAAATCTCAAGGTTGAATATGGTGACACATATGTACTTTGATAATAAATTTACTTTGGTCTTTGAGATTTAGGAAAGATTCCTGCGGATTGAAGGGTGGCGAGTGTAACCCAGTTATATTTTTAAGAAAGTTTCCAGGGAGGACAGACCAGTTAGCTTGATGTCATTTTAGGGAAGTGTTACAATATGCAGTTGCAGGGACTTTGAAAATATCAAGAGGATTTGAAAAAAATCTACATGCATTTTTGAAAGGGAAATCATATTTGACAAACCTAGTGGAGGTTTCTTTTGAGGATATAATGGGAATAATAGATAAGGGAGATTTAGTCAGTGTGGTGTATTTGGATTTTTAAAAGGCCTTTCTTTGACAAGGTCTCTCATAAGAGGATTGTGTTCAAAATTAAAGCATATGGGATTTGGGGAATTATATTTGCACAGATTGAAAATGAATTGATATATGGGAAATGGAAGGCAGGAATAGCTGGGACTTTCTTGAAAGTGAACTGTGACTCGTGAGGAGCTACGCGGATAAGTGCTTAGATTCCACCTATCCACTGTGCTTCCATTTATTTGCTGGCCCAGTAGATTGCTGTGGCGTGTTCTACTTTTAAATTAATAGATTTAGCAAGCAATATTTTAGGCTCTTCTTTAATTTTCACTGATGCTTTTCCTTTCTGTATAACTGAAGTCAAGCCAGGTGTTGCTATGGAGTCTACATAGCGTAGGTACATAGGGTTAGTATGAAGCAAGCAGCTTAGGATATTAAGCAGCTGTAAATAAAGCTGTTGATTCTGCTTCTCAGCTGAGTTCGTATTAAATATCACTGTTTTAGTGAGTTGAAACATCTTGCACTACTTTTCCTAACATAACTATTGTAAATTATGAAAATGTGAACTAAATTCATTAAAGCCAGTTAAGTATCTAGCCAGTCAATAGAATGACTGCAGAACTTTTGTTAAAGAAAAGATGAATGTAGTAAACAAATGGTCACAGACCCATGGTTGTGAGTTTCACACATACACGCACTCTTTGTCAGAGGATATCCATGTCGTTACCCAATTTCATTTTGTGCAAGGTCAATTTCACAAACTCGATTTCAAACTTCAAAGTTCAAAGTAAAATTTATTATCAGAGTGCACACATATCACCACATACAACCCTGAGATTCTTTTTCTGCGGGCATACTTGACAAATCTATAGAACAGTAACTGTAAACATCAGGAGCTGTTAACTGTAAAAAAATTGTGCAAATGCATTTATAAATAAATAGCAATAAATAATGAGCATGAACTAGCAGAGCCCTTAAACGAGTGTAGCTATCCCCTTTTATCCAAGAGTTTGATGGTTCAGGTGTAGTAACTTTTCTTGAGCCTTGCGGTGCGAAGCCTGAGGTACCTGTACCTTCTACCTGATTGCAGCAGCAATAAAAGAGCATGGCCTGGGCGGTGAGGATCTTTGATGATTAATGCTGCTTTTCTACAATGTTTTATGTGCTCAATGGTTGGGAGGGTTTTACCCATGAAGTACTGGGCTTGATCTACTAGCTTTTGTAGGATTTTCACTCAAAGACATTGGTGCTCCCATACCAGGCCTTAATGCAGCCGGTCAGCACATTTTCCACCACACATCTATAGAAGTTTGCCAAGGTTTTCAATGACATGGGGAACCTCCACTGACTCCTGAGGATGTAAAGGCGCTGTTGTACTTGCTTCACAATAATAATTATATTATGATGTGTCCAGAACAGGTCCTCTGAGATACTGACACCCAGGAATTTAAAGCTACTAAATGATTACTGGCTCATGGACCTCTGGTCTGCCTCTCCTGAAGTCTACAATCAGTTCCTTGGTCAGTATTAATCTGATTTCTATAATCCTCAAATCACAACCAGATTCTAACAGCACACTGCGCTTAATTTCTTCTGAGACTGCCGGGACAAAGAAGCATCTCTTGCTTAGTCTGGTGTGTAAGTATTCACATGTCATAATGTATTGAAATGAACACAATTATAGTTATGTACCCACCTAGGCTGCACTTCTGGCACTGCATTCTCCCTGGAATACTAATTCTAAACAACATAAGTAAAGATTTTAGAGACCTATGTTCCATCTTTCTAGTGCACAACTGCCCTTAACGCTGGCAGAGCTGCCAGAAAATACACATAGCCCTGTGTAACCGGTTCCAAGAGAACTATGAGTAGTGACATAGAAACATAGAAACATAGAAAATAGGTGCAGGAGTAGGCCATTCGGCCCTTCGAGCATGCACCGCTATTTATTATGATCATGGCTGATCATCCAACTCAGAACCCTGCACCAGCCTTCCCTCCATACCCCCTGATCCCCCTAGCCACAACGGCCATATCTAACTCCCTCTTAAATATAGCCAATGAATTGGCCTCAACTGTTTCCTGTGGCAGAGAATTCCACAGATTCACCACTCTCTGTGTGAAGAAGTTTTTCCTAATCTCGGTCCTAAAAGGCTTCCCTTTATCCTCAAACTGTGACCCCTCGTTCTGGACTTCCCCAACATCGGGAACAATCTTCCTGCATCTAGCCTGTCCAATCCCTTTAGGATTTTATACGTTTCAATCAGATCCCCCCTCAATCTTCTAAATTCCAACGAGTACAAGCCCAGTTCATCCAGTCTTTCATCATATGAAAGTCCTGCCATCCCAGGAATCAATCTGGTGAACCTTCTTTGTACTCCCTCTATGGCAAGGATGTCTTTCCTCAGATTAGGGGACCAAAACTGCACACAATACTCCAGGTGTAGTCTCACCAAGGCCTTGTACAACTGCAGTAGTACCTCCCTGCTCCTGTACTCGAATCCTCTCGCTATAAATGCCAGCATACCATTCGCCTTTTTCACCGCCTGCTGTACCTGCATGCCCACTTTCAATGACCTGACAGAACAGGTTCTGGGGCTGGAGCTCACTGGAGGTGCAGTATTATTTTCTTGATCTTTCTCAGATTAATGCACCTTCAGAGGGTGAACTGCCCAGCAGGAAAGGGCACTCAAGCCTTTAGCTCAGATCTTTGACTGTGGACTGGTAAAAAGTTAACTTTTGTGCAGAATCCACTAGAAGTGTCTTTTAGACCAACCAAAATGTCACAAGTTTTCTGGCCCAGGACTAAAGGTGCTGAATAGTGATGCTAGCATGCATCAGGCAGGATCAGCACAGGAAACCATCAGCAATAAAATCCCAATGTAATTCCTGGGATGAAGCCAAGAGATTTAATAGTATATTTTAATTTGTATTAAGGGTGTATATTTTTGAGTTGTGAAGTATATTACTACATTTTTAAGAAATATTATTCACACTAAGTTAATTTAAAATTTCAATGGCACATGCAGTTTGGGATGTACACTGCACTGCATTATAACCCAAAATCACATCAAGATCTAAAAGCATCAATTAGATTTATGTTTAATCTGTTTTTGATGATGTGACAAAGAATGTTAGATTGAATACCAAATGATCTTCCATACGTTCTTTCCAAAATAGATAAATTAATATTTACTCAATCTATTGTAATTTAGCCTTGGTATAACATCAAAGCTAACAAGGCCATTCATCAGTATACTATAATGGTTATATTACATCCTGAAGTAGACACTACTACAACAATGCATTGGCTGTAGGCAAAATGACAAACTTTAAACACTTCAAACTGCACATTTCCACTATCCATTCCTTCTCACTCATCCGTTCTTGTTTTTACTGGCTTAACATTAATTTCCTTCTATCAAACTAATTTAATCAATGTATATTTCCAAAGCTACCTTTTAAACATTTTTCTTACTTTCTTTGATTTTCAACATGGTAACAATGAAGAGTGGTAAAGTTATGTCACAGGCTTAACCAAGATACTTTCTGATTTAGTTTTGCATGCATTAATAACTTCAAATTAGGATCGGTCCCAAAAGCTTAGCAAATCTGGTCAAAGCTTGCTCAGAAGAGTTCCACAGTTAACATTGAATCCAGAAAATAGTTTTTTAAAATTGTCCCTTTGATTCTTTTTTTGATCAAAGAGAAATCCATTTTGGACCTAACATCATACATTATTTTCCACCTTAATCAACCAAAACAATTTTTTTTCTTTATTTAGCAGGTAGTTTGGTAACTGTAATTCTCTAAGCACTTCCAGTGGTCCTACAAGTTTTGTAAATTCTGACATGGAGCAATTAAGCTGGGAAACTGTTTGCCGATTCTGTGGCAAATTATATCTGAAGCTCACTCAGCTGAATGGTGATTTTACAGCTGACAGGAACAAAAGAAAGAGGTAGGTTCCACTTTTTTAGTGATTTGTGTTTGCTGTGATATATTTAATTATTCATGTGGCATTTGTCTTTGTTAAAATATTAATGCTTTTCAAATTTTTTTTTGTAACTTTTAATCAGATAATGTTCTACAAGAATCTGGTCTTGTGCTTAGCCTCACTGCATGAGATATGGATCCTCTTAACTAGCAAGCTTACTCCGGGGAAAATATATACTTCACAGTGGGAAGTCCAAGGATAAACACATTTAGCAATCTCAAGGAAAATGTAGGTTGTCTTTCTGGTCTAAATGAAAAAAAAACCTCTTCTGAATTCTCTATTTTTGTAGAATAATGTCCAATATAAAATACAGTATTCTTTTCAAGTGTCATGAGAAATGTAATGCATCTTTCCTCTTAATGTCCATGCCTATTATAGTCACTTCACATTTGATAGCAATGGAATTAAATCTGAATTTTAGTTATTAGATCATGTACACATTCTGTCCAATAACTCCTCTCAGGCCAATGAGGTTGGAAGAGGAATAAAAAATATCATAAATTTTAAAAGGCACTTTAATTTACTTGTCCTGTTCTCTCCTACAAGCTGCATACTAGCAATATTTATCCATCTTTAACATTCACCTTTATCTTTTATAGCCTGTTTACTTTTTTTTTAGAAAAACTTACCCAAGTACTGGAGTTACATGAGGTATAACAATGGAGGATAACAATCAATTATCAAGTTTTTGCTGCTATTTACTTTAAAATTAGTGCTCCTCAGAAGTAATGTACAATGACTCCAAAGTCCCTTTGCACCTCAGATTTTTGGATTTTCTCCCCGTTTAGAAAATGGTCTGCACATTTATTTCTACTACCAAAGTGCATGACCTTGCATTTTCCAACATTGTATTTCATTTGCCACTTTCTTACCCATCTCTTAATCTGTTTAAGTCCTTCTACTGCCTTCCTATTTCCTCAACTCTACCAGCCCCTCCACCAATCTTCATATCATCTGCAAACTTGGCGACAAAGCTATCTACTTTATCACCTAAATTACTGATATACAGCATAAAAAGAAACAGCCCCAACACTAACCCCTGCTGAACACCGCTAGTCACTGGCAGCCAACCAGAAAAGAATCCTTCTATTCCTACTCACTGCCTCCTACCAATCAGCCAATGTTCTAATCATGCCAGTAACTTTCCTGTAATACCATGGACCCTTAACTTGGAAAGCAGCCTCAAGTATGGCACCTTGTCAAAGGCCTTCTGAAAGTCCAAATATACAACATCTACTGCATCCCCTTTATCTATCCATTTGTAATCCTCTCAAAGAATACCAACAGGTTCGTCAGGCAAGATTTTCCTTTAAGGAAACTGTGTTGATTTTGTCCTATCTTGTCTTGTGTCACCGAGTACTCCATAACCTCATCCTTAACAATTGACTCCAACATCTTCCCAACCACTGAGGTGAGACTAACTGGTCTATAATTTCCTTTCTGCTGCCTTCCTCCTTTCTTAAAGAGTGACTGACATTTGCAATTTTCCAGTCCTCTGGAACCATGCCAGAGTCCAATGATTTTTGAAAGATCATTACTAATGCCTCCACAATCTCTTCAGCTACCTCTTTCAGAACCGTAGGGTGCACTTCATCTGGTCCGGGTGACTTATGCACCTTTAAGTCTTTCAGCTTTTTGAGCATCTTCTCCCTTGTAATAGTAACTGCTCACGCTTCTCTTCCCTCACATCCTTCATCATCCAGCACGCTGCTAGTGTCTTCCACAGTGAAGACTGATGCAAAATATTCATTTAGTTTATCTGCCATTTCCTTGCCCCCTGTTAATATTTCTCCCGCTTCATTTTCTAGCAGTTCTATATTCACTCTCAACTCTCTTTTACTTTTTACATACTTGAAAAAGCTTTTACTATTCACCTTCATATTGTTTGCAAGCTTGGCGTCATATTTCATCTCTTCTCTCCTAATGATTCCTTTAGATGCACTCTCTAGGTTTTTCAAAGCTTCCCAATTCTCTCTGTTCCTGCTAATTTTTGCTTTGTTGTATGACCTCTCTTTTGCTTTTACATTAGCTTTGACTTCCCTTGTCAGCCACAGCTGTACTATTTTGTTATTTGAATATTTCTGTGTTTTTGGAATACATCTATCCTGCACCTTCTTAATTTTTCCCAGAAACTCAATCCATTGCTACTCTGCTGTCATCCCCGCCAGCATCTCCTTCCAATTGACTTTGACCAACTCTCTCTCTCATACCACTGTAATTTCCTTTACTGCACTGAAATACTGCTACTTTAAAGTAAAGTCATCCTTTACTTTCTTCCGATCAAATTTCAAGTTGAACTCAATAATATTGTGATCAGCCTCCAAAAGGAGGTCTTAAGCTCCCTGATCGCCTCTGGTTCATTACCTAACACTCCATCCAGTATAGCTGATTCCCTCGTAGGCACGAGGACAAGCTGCTGTAAAAAGCCATCTCATAGGCATTCAACAAATTCACTCTCTTGAGATCCATTACCAATCTGATTTTCCAAATCTATCTTCATGTTAAAATCTCCCATGACTATCATAACATTGCCCTGTTGACAGGCCTTTTTTATTTCCATTGTAATCTGTAGTCCACATCCCAGCTACTGTTGGGAGGCCTGTATATAACTGCCATCAGGGTTCTTTCATCCTTGCAGTTTCTTAACTCAACCCACAAAGATTCAACATCTTCTGATCCTATGTCACATCTTTCTAATGATTTGATGCTATTCATACTAGCAGAGCCCAGGCACCCCCTCTGCCTACCTTCCTATCCCTCCAATACAATGTGTGTCCTTGGACATTCAGCTCCCAACTACAACCATCCATCAGCCATGATTCAGTACTGGCAGCAACTTCACACCCAACAATCTATAGAAGTGCAACAAGATCATGCACCTTATTTCTTATAACTTGCCTACGAGAATATTGGTCCCCCTTGGGTTCAGGTGTAACCCGTCCCTTTTGTACAGATCATACATCCCCGAGTGAGACCTCAATGATCCAAGAACTTGAAGCCCTTCCCCCTGCATCAACTTCTCAGCCATGTATTTATCTGCTGGATCATCCTACTTCTACCCTCACTGGCGTGTGGCACAGGCAGCAATCCAAGAAATTACTGCATTGGAGATCCTGCTTCTCAGCTTTCAGACTAGCTCTTTAAGTTCTCTCTTCAGGACCTCTTTGCTTTTCCTTCCGTTCATTGGTATTAATATTTTCCAAGGCACCTGGCCGCTTCTCCTCCCCTTCCAAAATGCTGTGGACATGATCCAAGACATCCCGGACCCTGGCATCCGGGAGGTAACATACCATCCGGGTGTCCCGTTCGGATCCACAGAATCTCCTGTCTGTTCCTCTGACTATTGTGTGGTGCACGGCCAAGTGGTTAGGGCATTAGACTAGCGATCTGAAGGTCATGGGTTCGAGCCTCCGCTGGGGCAGCGTGTGTGTCCTTGAGCAAGGTACTTAACCACACAATGCTGCAGTCTACCCAGCTGAGAATGGGTACCGGCAAAAATACTGGGGGTTAACCTCTCTCACGATAGACTGGCGTCCTATCCGGGGGGAGGGGGGGAGTCTCCTACTCTCAGTCGCTTCACGCCACGGAAACCGGTATAAGCACCAGCCTGATGGGCCACAAGGCTCATGACAGACTTTAATCCTCTGACTATTGAGTCCCCTATCACTACCACTCCCCCATTTCTCCCTCTCCCCCTTCTGACTCAATGTCAGTTTTCCTTTAATTCCCTTAATCTTCATTAGGCTAGTTTTCACACAGTATGTGGAGTGGAAAACCCATTGAGATTCCCAGCATTGTACACTTAGGGCAAGCAGCAACCCCTTTAAATAGTATTCCTGAATGACATATTTCTCAGGTCCGCATGGGACTGTAATATAACTTGTACCCAACTTCAGCTCAGCATTACAAGCATCAGAATAATTTGCATCCATCCTCTCTGCCTGATCGGACCAGGAAGAACTCCATTTCGGTGGAAGTTTAGGATTGTTGTTTCATTTCGCATAACACAAAAGACCACAAGTCATGTTTAGAAATAATAAACTGTCATAGGAGGAATAACAGCAAGATTTTGCAGTAGTGATGCTCCACTTAATCTTAGTTTATGCATGATCCCCATGGGGATAAACATCTGCCTTGCTATGTGCATCCTTGATCCATGCAACATTTTGGGTAGTGGATTTATTTATATGTACAATAGGCAGAGCAAACCTCCTGCACAATTTCCAAGTTGCTGTCCAGCAGCTCATTGTTCACTTCTAAAGATAAACCAGGAATGTCTAATTTCAGAGACCCAAAGGGAAAAGGCACCAATATCATCCACGTTTCATAATATACCCAAGGTAACATTAATGTTCCAGTATTGCTTGCATATAATTCTTCCCAATTTGCTGCTAAATATGATGTAGTGAATTGATTTAGGTGGTTTCAAAGGAAATCTTGTACAGGTTGAGCACCTCTTATCCAAAATTCCAAAATCTGAAAATCCGAAAACCTCCAAAATCTGATTTTTTTCCTTTTAGTGCTGCCATGATGTCACAAGTGGAAAATTGCTGGGAATGTTCCCAGACGACATGCAGGTTTTCTCAGAAGTGACCTTACATGTGTAATAAATAGAAGTTAATGAAAAATAGAAAAATACTGCCTGAAGTGAAAAATGAAGATCCTGATCGTGTGTCAACGGTGGCTGGAGTGAAGATATGCCACTTAACGGCGTGCTGATCATGAAACGAGCAAAGACGACCATGACAAACCGAAGATTGGAGATAATTCTAAATATTCAGCAGGCTGGTTGCAGAAAGTTAAGAAAAGGCACGGCATTTAAAGCATCTGCTGATCACAAAACTCTAACACCAGAACAAGTCTACAATGCCGCTTGTTTTATACCTTACATAAAAAAAATGTAAAATACAAATACAGTGTAGTGTAACCTTTTAATCAGATCACAGCATCATAGGTAGAGACTGAAAGCCTGCCTTTATTTGTTGTTCAACAGCTGATTCAGGTATTCTCCCAATGCTGCTATGCAGCTTTTGTTATGTTGCACACATTATATTAACGGTAGGTAATAATTTTTACTAATAATCACATATGTGAAAGACTAGTTACCAGTAGCATATATATTCAGAGTTGATAATGATGGTGATCCCAAACTATCTTACTCTATATTCCAAAATCCAAAAAAATCCAAAATCCAAACACTTCCAGCCCCAAGCATTTTGGATAAGGGGCACTCAACCTGAGTTAGCTAAAGATACTGATTTCCTCTATTGTCAATTCTTCCACAACAGTTCCATGAACTAGAAGTTGATGTGTAATAGGGGAAATTATATTTATTCCGGAACCTTTTCCAGTTACTAGCACGACTGCCTATTTGGTCAAAAACCTGATCCTTAAATCAGTATATTTTCTGTAACCTTCTATAAATATAACAAATTAGGTTTCCTGCTCAGGTATAGAAGAAGAGAGACCAAGAAGTACCGTTTTCAATTGAAAATAATCTTATTGAATGTTATGAGAATACGAAAAGTAGACCCACCTTACTTTCTCCTTCAATTACAGTTATAGGCACTGGGGTGGAGGGCCACTTGTTCTTGGAAGGTAAAGACCTATCACAGTTCCATAGCACTACAATCTTAACAAAAAGTATGTGTATTAATATGCTTATCATTTTAAGAACCTTCATTCCTAGGAGCTTGATTAGAAGAGATCAGAGTGAAACAAAATATTCTTTCTAAAAAGAAATTTCTTGTAAAAGTTCTTCTAATGTTTTGTTCAAAGAAAAGCATAAGTTAGCTTACTTATTATCTTACTTAATTAAACAATTCTGCTCAATACCATAATCTTTCAAAAACTTTCTAAATACCAGGAAGTTAAAGAAATCTTAACACACTCTTTATATCTTTGAGTACTGAAGAAAGGTCTCAGCCCAAAATGTCAACTGCTTATTCATTTCCACAGATGTTGCCTGGTCCACTGAGTTCCTCCAGCATTTTGTGTCTGTTTCTTTATATCATTTTAATATTTTTTAAAAATTTAGAGAAGCACAAGAATTACACAAACGTTAAGATTTCTTTAAACCACAAACACTGTTTAATCATTGAAGGAGCTGCACTGAGCTCAATTTGACAAAGTGCCTTTTAAGATCAACTCTATCAATTTTAACGCTGATCCAGTTAAGAAACCTACAGATCACACAGGAACATAAGAATTTTCCAGTCCAGGAAGATAATTACAGAATCATAGAAAACATAGAAACATAAAAAACCTATAGCACAATACAGACCCTTCAGCCCACAATGTCATGCCAAACATGTCCCTACCTTAGAAATTACTAGGGTTACCCATAGCCCTCTATTTTTCTAAGCTCCATGTACCTATCTAAGAGTCTCTTAAAAGACCCTATTGTATCCATCTCCACAACCGTCACTGGCAGCCCATTCCACACACTCACTACTCTGCGTAAAAAACTTACCCCTGACATCTCCTCTGTAACTACTTCTAAGCACCTTAAAACTGTGCCCTCTCATTTAGCCATTTCAGCCCTGGGAAAAAGCCTCTGACTATCCACACGGTCAATGCCTCTTATCATCTTATACACCTCTATCAGGTCACCTCTCATCCTCCGTCACTCCAAGGAGAAAAGGCCAAGTTCACTTAACCTGCTCTCATAAGGCATGCTCCCCAATCCAGGCAACATCCTTGTAAATCTCCTCTGTACCCTTTCTATGGTTTCCACATCCTTCCTGTGGTGAGCTGACCAGAACTGAGCACAGTACTCCAAGTGGGATCTGACCAGGGTCCTACATAGCTGCAACATTACCTCTCGGCTCTTGAACTTAATCCCACGGTTGATGAAGACCAATACACCGTATGCCTTAACCGCAGAGTCAACCTGTGCAGCAGCTTTGAGTGTCCTATGGACTCAGACCCCAAGATTCCACTGATCCTCCACACTGCCAAGAGTCTTACCATTAATACTATATTCTGCCATCATATTTGACCTACCAAAATGAACCACCTCACACTTATCTGGGTTGAACTCCATCTGCCACTTCTCAGCCTAGTTTTGCATACTATCAATGTCCCGCTGTAACCTCTGACAGTCCTCCACACTATCCACAACACCTCCAACCTTGGTGTCAGCAGCAAATTTACTAACCCATCTCTCCACTTCCTCATCCAGGTCATTTATAAAAATCACAAAGAGTAAGGATCCCAGATCACATCCCTGAGGCACACCACTGATCACCCGCCTCCATGCAGAATATGACCCATCTACAACCAATCTTTGCCTTCTGTGAGCAAACTAATTCTGGATCCACAAAGCAAGGTCCCCTTTGATCCCATGCCTCCTTACTTTCTCAATAAGCCTTGCATTGGACACCTTATCAAATGCCTTGCTGAAATCCATAAGCACATCTACTGCTCTACCTTCATCAATGTGTTTAGTCACATACTGAAAAAATTCAATCAGGCTCATAAGGCATGACTTGCCTTTGACAAAGCCATGCTGACTATTCCTAAACATATTATGTCTCTCCAAATGTTCATAAATCCTGCCTCTCAGGATCTTCTCCATCAACTTACCAACCACTGAAGTACGACTCACTGGTCTATAATTTCCTGGGCTATCTCTACTCCATTTCTTGAATAAGGGAACAACATCTGCAACCCTCCAATCCTCCAGAACCTCTCCCGTCCTTTGAAATATCCCCTGAACATTCGCCACATTTCTGCCCTATATTTCCCTACGTTTCCGAGAACATCTGCTCCCAATTTATGCTTCCAAGTTCCTGCTTCATATTTCCCCTTAAACGTCTCCCTAACTTGTCTGCTCCTATCCCTCTCCAATCCTATGGTAAAGGGGATGGAATTGTGATCACTATCTCCAAAATGCTCTCCAACTGAGAGACCTGACACATGATCAGGTTCATTTCCCAATACCAGATCAAGTACAGCTTGACCTTCAATGCTTACCTACATATTGTGTCAGGAAGCATTCCTGAACACAGCTAACAAACTCCACCCCATCTAAACCCCTTGCTCTAGGGAGACACCAATCAATATTCGGGAAATTAAAATCTCCCATCACGACAACTCAGTTATTATTGCACCATTCCAGAATTTGTCTCCCTATCTGCTCTTCGTTGTCCCTGTTACTATTGGGTCGTCTATAAAAAAACACCAAGTAGAATTATTGACCCCTTCCTGTTCCTAACTTCCACCCACAGAGGCTCAGTGGACAATCCCTCCATGAAGGGCATAAATATTTTAAGCATAAATATTTATTTTCTATAATAAGAATCTGAAGAACAATGCTTTAATTCAGAAAACAATAAGATTAGAGTGTGGATCTGAGGATAATTATTGAATGCATCTTATGAAGGTAATTAAAAAAAAACATCTTTATTGCTGCAGTATTGCCATCAAGTCTTTTCAAAGAGTTAAGATTCGTAACATTCTTATTATCTCAATACATACCTGCTTGCAGTATTTTGATCTTGACACAGCTAATATCAGTTTAACTATAGGCTGGGACTGTGTCAGAAGAGGTGAAACTGCCTGAATGACAGCTGTGAACTCCTCAGCTGGACTGATGCCTGTTAAATAAAAGCATCATGGATCACATCATCGAGCAGAGAAATAACTAGCGGCTTTACAATAAACTCAATGGATAACAGAGAATGCAAATTTAATCATAGACTAATATTTCTCTGAAGGATCAGGACTTTATTTGGTCATGGAATGGAGATGTCACCAGCAAAGTTGACTCTTATTGCCCCTATCCGAGGAAGCAGACTGAGTCACTCCTATTGCTGGGTTTAGAGTCACATATAGGCCACACCATGTTAGTACAGCTTTCTCCTTTCATGAAGGACATCTCTGTCACTAGATGTGTTTTTACAATATTCTGGAACTCCATTACTTTTCAGTTAATGATTTATTTAATTATCTGAATTAAAATTCACCAGCTGCTGTTTTAGAACCTCAACTCTCATCCCGGATCAACGTCTCTTCTTCCAATTTAAGTGGCACAATTATTTTTCTGTCATACCCAGTGTGACTCAGTATTGCCTACAGCACTGCAGGGCACAACCAATCTATTCCATGTGTAATCACACCCTTGCAGCTCCATCCATCAATGGTCAATCTCTCCCTCACTCACCCTTTGTCTGGAGACTCCGTTACCCAAAGCTCCTGATCCACCAAAATCGTTACCCAAAGCTCCTGATTCTCCAGCCCCAAGTCTTGAACCTTGGAAGTGACCACTCCTATTCCAACCACCAGAACCACAGTGTCAGGCCTCTGTCCCCCGGTGAAGCACTGGCCCAACCACGTCATTTGGAATGTTCCACATTGGCTCAGCGGATGACAGGATGGCTGAGGCAGAGCACTGAATTATTAAGCAGCATGCCCACAGCTAAAACTATATGCAGTGTGCGGTGTAACAACAGATTAACCTGGTCTTATACAGTGCCGAAAAATGTCTCGGCCCGTGTTTTCTGGAAAGTAGATAGGAATATATTATTTTCTGGGCACCAGGTCACACTGACTAATGTGTCTCCAATTGCTTGACCAAATATGCCAAATGTTTACAATAAGTGGGATAATCAGTCACTAGATCAAACTTGGGTGGATAAGAACCTTGTGTACTGGTTACCTTATAATTGGACAAAGTGGTTTATTGGTCAGCACTGTAATTGCCGGTGATTATTTCAGTGAACATTCTGGCTTTTAACCCTGAAAAGATACACACAATACTCGATTGTGAATTTTGGAAATCCAAAATATAAATGGAAAATGCTGGAAAGATATGGCAGGTCAGGCAGTGTTAGGGGAGAACAATATGGAGTTAGCAGCTCAGGTTGATGACTCTTCATCATAACTTGGCAAAGTTAAAAGATTAATGAAGTTTTAAGGTGCAGAGAAAGGGTGTATTGGTGAGGAGATCTACAGTAAATGATCCGTTGAGTGATGAAAGGCCAGAGAGATTAAATGAAGAAAGAGATGATAATACATGTAATGGACAAAACCAGCCCAGCATAAGCAGAGAATAATTACCCAAAATTATGAGCCAAAGCTAATGTGAACACTGAAAATCTGAAGTGAATGTGAATGTTGGTGTGCTGAAACCGTGGAACTCTGGACAATATCTTTCTGGTCAGAAGAGGAAGTAACATCTCTCAGATTTACATTTAGCTTCACTGTGACAATTTAAGAAGTTGAGTTACAGTGGAAATGAGATGGATAATTCAGATGACAGACAACTAAATGCTACACAATGTACTTGCAGGATGAATGGAAATGTTCTACAAGGCTGTTGCCAACCAGCATTTGGTCTCCCCAGTGCAGAAGAGATCATGTTGAGAACTTTGTGTTTAGTGTAGTAAATTGAAAAAAATAACAGAAGCAAGTTGCTGCTTTACAGGGAGAAAAAAAAAACCCTTTGGTGGCTGGTAAGGTGGAAGGAAGGGTGTAAGAGGGCAGGCTTTGCCTCTTCAATGTTTGTGCAGAAAGATCCCATGCAGAGGGGAGTGAATATGAGTGGAGTTGAATGTGGGAACTAATGCATTGGAAAGGGAATTGTCACTTCAGAAATCTGAAAATGGAGGTAAAATGGAAAATATGCCCAGTTAAAACATAATTTTGGAGGAGCTGAAAATTGAAGAAATTTTGTGTGACCCATTCGAGACACTGAAATGGAAGGTGGCATTACCAGATCATAGGAAAAACTGGGAGAATGAACTGGAGTCCTGGCAAAAAGTAAGGTGGGAAGAAAATGCAGCTGAAGTAGCCGGGGGAAGCTGGCAGCCTTTATTGAACGCAAACAACAGGAATTCTGCAGATGCTGGAAATTCAAGCAACACACATCAAAGTTGCTGGTGAACGCAGCAGGCCAGGCAGCACCTCTAGGAAGAGGTACAGTCCTGACAAAGGGTATCGGCCTGAAACGTAGACTGTACCTCTTCCTAGTGATGCTGCCTGGACTGCTGCGTTCACCAGCAACTTTGATGTGTGGAGCCTTTATTGAATGCTGTTCAGTAACCTGTCTGTAGAAGTGAGAGAAATTGAAGGAGGGCTGGGAAGGGTCAGGGATGAATCAACTGAATGTAAGGGCAGGGTGGAAATTCAGACTGAAAGCTGGCAGCAGCACTGAAACAATCATTAATATGGTGAAAAGAGAAGAGAGAGAGAGAGAGAGAGAACCCAAATGGGACTAAAATAGAGAAGGTGCCATGTTCCACAAAGGGACTGAATTATCTGATTTAGGTTCAGATTAGTTATTATCATATCCATCAGGGTGAAAGGAAATACCTTACTCGCATGAAGCTCAAAGGCTAAACAGTATACATGATAATAATAAATGCAACAATAAATACAGTGATAAGTGCTAAACAACTGAATGATGCAAAGAGAGCAGTACAATCTGAAGTTGTGTAAAAGAAATGCTAAAGCGCAATAACAGAATATCTGACAGAGATAGAACTAATAGTCCCAAGCAAGCAGCAGCACCATTGGGAAGGGGATGTGTGAAACAGTTTGGATCCAATTGATTAACTATTGTTGGAAAAACTATGCATCTCAGAGCAAACCTCACAGAGATGCACACACCAAGGCAGCTGTGCTGACATGAGATCTACTAAATGAAATGCATGTTTCAGCCAACATTGACCTGCACTTATACTACACTCACATCCACAGGCAAGAGCCTCACTCAAGAAAAGGTGACAATTGCTTTGCAACAAAATCACCCTAGTTCCCTGCACCAACTACCATTCAATGATTTCACAAAGATCTCACTGTTCACTGAGATACCTTTAATTTAAACGTGGTATGACAGCTCAACCATGACCAGCTGTGAAGCTCCAAACAAATGAACAGTGCTGTTGTTCACTGTTAGTATCTATAATCAAAGAATGAACACAAGACATGGAAGGGCTGCCTACACACACAGAACTGCACAACAGGTTATGTCAACATGTTCAGAAAAGGTGAAAAGAAAATTGAAGTCAAAGCTTACAAAAATCTTCCAGTGAAAGATATTAATAAAAATACTGGATCATCATTTATAAAGCTGTCAAAATGTCACATGAAGGAAGTACACAGATACACATAATAGGATTCAAATAAAAAAAGACAATTTCATGCAACAGTAGCTATCACAGTCTTTCTTTTGTGTCTCAGCACTATTTGCATTGGGGTTTCATGTTTGTATCTACTCTGCATTATTCTTACCACTTTCTGTAGCCAAACAATGTGGCTTGTGTACAATAATAGCAAAATGGCAGTACAGAAGTAGCACACAGGAGGCCAAAGGCTCTTTATTCAGAAGTTTCCTCACACTGGTTTGAACACTCATGGATGCAGTGCAAATCTGATCCCCATCTCAGAGATGTATAAAGTAGTCATATGGAGTTGATGTGTATTAAACTACAAAATGAATCCCTTACAAAAACAGTGAATGCGGTTCTCAGATAGTAGGCTATAGGAAAGGTCCTGAAGAACAAGGCAGCGAGCTGAGGCAGGAAAAGAGTAAAATGGCTAGCAGGTATCTGTGCATTGTATCTCTTTCTAATTTGGCAATGATTGATCCAACTACATAGAGGGAGTACAAAGAAGGTTCACCAGATTGATTCCTGGGATGGCAGGACTTTCATATGAAGAAAGACTGGATGAACTGGGCTTGTACTCGTTGGAATTTAGAAGATTGAGGGGGGATCTGATTGAAACGTATAAGATCCTAAAGGGATTGGACAGGCTAGATGCAGGAAGATTGTTCCCGATGTTGGGGAAGTCCAGAACGAGGGGCCACAGTTTGAGGATAGAGGGGAAGCCTTTTAGGACCGAGATTAGGAAAAACTTCTTCACACAGAGAGTGGTGAATCTGTGGAATTCTCTGCCACAGGAAACAGTTGAGGTCAGTTCATTGGCTATATTTAAGAGGGAGTTAGATATGGCCCTTGTGGCTACGGGGGTCAGGGGGTATGGAGGGAAGGCTGGGGCGGGGTTCTGAGTTGGATGATCAGCCATGATCATAATAAATGGCGGTGCAGGCTCGAAGGGCCGAATGGCCTACTCCTGCACCTATTTTCTATGTATGTTTCTATGTACACACTTAAACTGAAGATGAAGGCATGATCATTCATTGTGAGTCAATTCTATACCTGTGCTGTCTCATATCATTCTCTGTCTATTTTGGTTCAGTTTCAATGAAGAGACATATTACATAAGAAGTAAACAGATAACTTCCTCAAAGTACTATAAAAGAAAAGCACGTTAACATCAGCATTCCTACGTAGCTCTGAACCTTCCCATCAGCAGCTGAAATTTAGGAAAGGAACACTATTTAACTAAAATCTGTTTTTTTTTTGAGTCTGTACCTGGTAGGCTTTAAAAGATTTGTCTGTTATTTATAAACACCCAACCATTACTGTGCCATCTCCATCCAAGTTTGCGGCCACAGACCAGATAGTCCCATACCCTGGTTTCAACCCATAACTGAGAGTCACTGCACTTTCTAGCTGTCTGAAGTAATGGAAACAAAGTAACTTCCAGGAGTAGATGAATATGGACATGAGCTACTCCATATAATTGAAGTTTCCTATTGTTTTCCCCACAAAAAATTATGTAAGGCATATATATAAATTGATCAGGGATGAATCCAATCCCAAATTTAGCAATGAATAGATATTGTAAGGAGCCCATTGTGACCATGACTCCTCATTCAAGAAATATTAAACATCTCATTTTCTCCTGTTTGTCTAGGAAGCCAATATGGTTTTCTTAACAATTATTTTAAATGTTGGGCAACTTTGTAGTTAGCTTTTTCTATATTCTGATTACGCTGTACAGACAGTTCCCAGGTTATGTAAGGATTCCATTCCTGGGAACTGCCCATAAGCCAATTTTTCTGTAAGTAATAAGTATCCATTACTATCGTAAACCATATTGGGTACAGTGAACCACATAGTATATCTCATTCAATAATTTCTATCCATAATTAAACTAATGGAATCTATGCAATATTCATTAAAGGAGACCATGAAACATTTTATTATTATTACAAGTTTAAAACATGCTTTAAAATGTCTTGGAGAATTTATGCAAAGTTGGATTTTGGTATGTTAAGTCATTCATAACCCAGAAAGTCCCTGTACATATTCTCCTTTTAATTGCACTGGAGAATCTTTGAATAGGTACATAGCTTAAAATTCGTATCAGTATAGGCTCAGATATTAACTGGGATATTTGGCTGTGAGTAAATAAGAAGTTTCATCATTTCCTTCAAGCTGGAGTTTTAAACTCATCCAAAGCAGCAAGTTTGATAGACAGGCTTAGTTCCAGTCAAGGGAAGAGAACTCAGAAGCAACACACACAAAATGCTAGTGGACACAGCAGGCAAGGCAGCAACTATAGGAAGGCGTACAGTCGACGTTTCGGCCCAAGACCCTTTGTCAGGACTAACTGAAAGAAGACATAGTAAGATCTCTTACTATCTCTTACTCTTACTACAGTAGTATGTCTACTTAAGCCTACGGACTCTCACAGGTACCTGGACTATTCCTCTTCCCACTCAACCTCTTGCAAAAATGCCATCCCCTTCTCACAATTCCTCCGTCTCCGCCGCATCTGCTCTCAGGATGAGTCTTTTCATTCCAGGACGAAGGAAATGTCCTCCTTTTTTAAAGAAAGGGGCTTCCCTTCCTCCACCATCAACTCTGCCCTCAAACGCATCTCTCCCATTTCACGCACATCTGCTCTCACCCCATCCTCCCGCCACCCCACTAGGGATAGGGTTCCCCTTGTTCTCACTTACCACCCCATCAGCCTCCGGGTCCAATTATCCGTAACTTCCGCCTCCTCCAATGGAATCCCACCACCAAGCACATCTTTCTTTCCCCCCACCTCTGCTTTCCACAGGGATCGCTCCCTACACGACTCCCTTGTCCATTCGTTCCCCCCCATCCCTCCCCACCGATCTCCCTCCTGGCACTTATCCTTGTAAGCGGAACAAGTGCTACACATGCCCTTACACTTCCTCCCTCACCACCATTCAGGGCCCCAGACAGTCCTTCCAGGTGAGGCAACACTTCACCTGTGAGTTGGCTGGTGTGATATATTACGTCCAGTGCTCCCGGAGCGGCCTTCTATATATTGGTGAGACCCGATGCGACTGGGAGACCATTTTGCTGAACACCTACACTCTGTCCGCCAGAGAAAGCAGGATCTCCCAGTGGTCACACACTTTAATTCCATGTCTGATTCCCATTCTGACATGTCTATCCACGGCCTCCTCTACTGTCAAGATGAAGCCCCACTCAAGTTGGAGGACAACACCCTATATTCTGTCTGGGTAGCCTCCAACCTGATGGCATGAACATTGACTTTTCTAACTTCTGTTAATGCCCCTCCTCCCCTTCTTACACCATCCCTTATTTATTTATTATTATTTATTTTTTTCCCCTTTCTTTCTCTCTCTCTTTTTTTCTCCCTCTGTCCCCCTCACTATAACTCCTTGCATGCTCTCTATCTTCCTCTGGTGCTCCTCTCCTCCCGTCCCATGATCTTCTACCTTCTCCAGCCTTGTATCCCTTTTGCCAATCAATTTTCCAGCTCTTAGCTCCATTCCTCCCCCTCCTGTCTTCTCCTATCATTTTGGATCTCCCCCTCCCCCTTTCAAATCTCTTACTATCTTTTCTTTCAGTTAGTCCTGACAAAGGGTCTCGGCCCGAAACGTCGACTGTACCTCTTCCTATAGATGCTGCCTTGTCCTGCTGCATTCCACCAGCATTTTGTGTGTGTTCCTTGAATTTCCAGCATCTGCAGAATTCCTCGTGTTTGAGAACTCTGAAGCAGTCTGCAGGGCTGGGTAGGTCTGATCCAATAATCTAGGGAGAGGGGAATGAGCCTGGATTCCAGGTGAATTCATTTCCTGATTCAGTATGGCTGTCCAACTTCTGAACAGGAACGTTTGGGGTCTGATGGAGAGGCGCCCGAGTAGCTGTGGAGTTGAGCCCTCCTGCCCTAGTGATAAGCAGAGCTATGCTCATTTTGTGTCAGCTGCCGAGCATTCCGAGACCTGGGAAATTAGCTGCCCATATCCAAGATCAGAAGCAGGTTATATCAGAGCATTCTAACCTTGATAATGTATTAATTTATCAATCTGCTGCCTTGTGACAGATTAGCTGCCTGATTCTTGTCCCACCTCTGCATAAACTAGGTGGATTGGTTTGGTTTTGTTTGATTCACATTTTACATTTCATTCCCAATCACTTACAATTGGCCTGCTTTTGTGAGGTGAGATCAGCTTGACAACCTTAGTAGCAGGACAGAAAAAAATTTATTTGAAACTGGGATTCTCAATTTAAATGTTGCTCCTTCAGATAAATTTACATGTCTCAATATTCACCAGAATAAAATCTTGAGTAACCTCACTGCCAATCACTCAGTGGATAGTTTGATAAAAATAATTCCAAACAGGTCAGCAAAACATTTGTCTTTAGGAGCACAAGTGTGTGCTAAAGTCAATTATAGCTGCAAAGATGAACGAAAATAAATGGTAAGGGAAGAATAACAATCAAAACCTGACATTAAAACATATGGTACTTTAACATGCAATGAATATGCTTCACCATTTCCATTAGAGAAGATGGGTGAATAAGATACAAAAACTAATGGGCTTGATGATTATTCCTTTCCTGAAATACCATGCCTGCTATGCACTCTCAGTCTAGTGCTGATGCCATGCTGATGCATGTGTTCATTGGATGTAACAGGTTTTGTTGTGGTAAGGATCTAGAAAGTCTATTCTAAGAACATAGAGCCCACTAATGGAAATCTCTGGACTCAACACCTTTCTATCTGGGACACATGTAAGGATAATCTTTTTTCATCAACAACACATTTTTCCATCCCATTTTTCACAATGTCATACACTAAATACAAACCCCATTTCCAGAAAAGTTGGGATATTTTCCAAAATGCAATAAAAACAAAAATCTGTGATATGTTAATTCACTTGAACCTTTATTTAACTGACAAAAGTACAAAGAAAAGATTTTCAATAGTTTTACTGACCAACTTAATTGTATTTTGTAAACATACACAAATTTAGAATTTGATGGCTGCAACACACTCAACAAAAGTTGGGACAGAGTTAAAATAAGATTGAAAAGTGCACAGAATATTCAAGTAACACTGGTTTGGAAGACTCCACATTAAGCAGGCTAATTGGTAGCAGGTGAGGTATCATGACTGGGTATAAAAGTAGCGTCCATCAAAGGCTCAGTCTTTGCAAGCAAGGATGGGTCGTGGCTCACCCCTTTGTGCCAAACTTCGTGAGAGAATTGTTAGTCAGTTCAAAAGGAACATTTCTCAACGCAAGTTTGCAGAGAAGTTAGGTCTTTCAACATCTACAGTACGTAATACTGTGAAAAGATTCAGAGAATTCAGAGACATCTCAGTGCGTAAAGGGCAAGGTCGGAAACCACTGTTGAATGCGCGTGATCTTCGAGCCCTCAGGCGGCACTGCCAAAGAAACTGTCATGCTACTGTGACAATTATAGCCTCCTGGGCTCGGGAGTACTTCGGAAAACCATTGTCACTCAACACAGTCCGTCGCTGCATCCAGAAATGCAACTTGAAACTGTATTACGCAAAGAGGAAGCCATATATCAACTCTATGCTGAAACGCCGGTGAGTTCTCTGGGCCCGAGCTCATCTCAGATGGACCGAAAGACTGTGGAACCGTGTGCTGTGGTCAGATGAGTCCACATTTCAGCTAGTTTTCAGAAAAAACGGGCGCCGAGTTCTCCGTGCCAAAGATGAAAACGACCATCCAGATTGTTATCAGCAAAAGGTGCAAAAGCCAGCATCTGTGATGGTATGGGGGTGCATCAGTGCCCACGGCATGGGTGAGTTGCATGTTTGTGAAGGTACCATTGACTCTTGAGGCATATATTAAGATTTTAGAGAGACATATGTTGCCATCAAGGCGATGTCTCTTCCCAGAACGTCCACACTTATTTCAGCAGGACAATGCCAGACCACATTCTGCACGGGCTACAACAGCATGGCTTTGTAGACACGGAGTGCATGTGCTTGACTGGCCTGCTGCCAGTCCAGATCTATCTCCTATTGAAAATGTACGGCGCATCATGAAGACGAGAATCAGACAACAGAAACCATGGACTGTTGAGTAGCTGAAGTCTTATATCAGGCAAGAATGGACAAAATTTCCAATTGCAAATCTACTACAATTAGTATCCTCAGTTCCAAAAGAATTAAAAAGTATTATTAAAAGGAAAGGTGATGTAACACAATGGTAAACATGCCTCTGTCCCAACTTTTGTTGAGTGTGTTGCAGCCATCAAATTCTACAAAATACAATTAAGTTGGTCAGTAAAACTATTGAAAATCTTTTCTTTGTACTTTTGTCAGTTAAATAAAGGTTCACATGAATTAACATATCGCAGATTTTTGTTTTTGTTTGGAAAATATCCCAACTTTTCTGGAAATGGGGTTTGTAGATGGGCAGGAATGCGGGTGCATTTAGGGGATCTTACAGCGGCAGAAATGTGGATTCAGTTCTCACTGTGAGTTCTGTCTGGGTGCAGTTCGCATGTTCTCCCCGTGACCACAGGGGCTTCCTCCACACATCACAAAGATGTGTAGGTTAACTCACCGCTACTGTATGCATGGGTGAGTGCTAGAAACAAAAATCAGTTGATGATAATGTGGGGAGAATAAAAAAAATAGGATTAACAAAAGCTTCGTTTGAGTGCATGGCTGATAGTATTTGGCGTTCCAAAAGACCTGTCTTTGTGCTGTTCCTTCTTCTGGCTACACTAACTGCTTTCTCTAACTAGTTCAGAAAAAAAGGGAACGCTTATTAAAAATTCTCCATCTTAACAGGTAGCAACCAAGTTCCATTTTAAAATTAACATTTAGCTTAGACTAATGCTACTGTGTAATCTTCATAAAATATTCTTTCCCTGTGAAATCTGGGAGTATTGAAAAGTGAAAACCAAGACTGATAGAGTTTTGCTAGGTAAAAGGATCAAGAAGTGCAGAAAGATGACGTAGATGAATCATATGAGCCACAGTCTATTGGTACATTATTGTCACATGTCCAAGATACAGAGAAAATACTTTGTTTGTGCACCATTCTGTTAGACAGCAGCTATATTTCATTCCGAGATGAGGAGATTTGCTGTGTCACCCAAGACACTAGCAAATTGCTATAGAAGTACTGCAGAGAGCATTCTAACTGGGTGCTTCACTGTCTTGTATGGGGTGTGGGGGGAGGTGGGAAGGGCTACTGCACAGGATTGAAAGAAGCTGCAGCAAGTTGTGAACTGAGTCACCTCCAGCATAGCCACTAGCCTTCATAGGACATCTTCAAGGAGCAATGCCTCAAAAAAGTGGCATCCATCATAAAGGATCCCCATTACCCAGGACATGCCCTCTTCTCATTGCTACCATCAGGGAGGAGATACAGGAGCCTGAAGGCACACCCTCAATGGTTCAGAAACAGGTTCTTCCCCTCTGTCATCAGATTTCTCGATGGACACTGAATTCATGAACACTACCTCACTAGTATTTTACTTCCATTTTTGCACAACTTATTTAATTTAGCTATTTTATATATATACTTACTACAATTCATGTTTTTTTCTATTATTATGTATTGCATTGTACTGCAGCCACAAAGACAATAAAGTTCACAACATATGCCAGTGATATTGACCATGATTCCAATTGTGATTCCGAGCATGTCGAGGTAGAAAAGGAAAAAACAGGACACAAAAAACAGAGAAAGTGGAGTATCGGTAAACAGTTCTTTGATCCACTCAGAAAAGACCATAAATTCCCATTAAAAATCTCATTTATTCTTATTTACTGTTTTCTACTTTATTATTTTGCTCAATAAAGCCTGACATTAATATAATCTGGTACAAAATATAATTGGAAGACAAAGTACCTTAATGGACCCTACATCATTAGCTAGGATTTTCCAGAACTGTGAAACTAAGTTAACAGTATGGTTTGCATTTGCCCATTTGTGCAAGGTACTGGTATATTTAATAGGGGTGAATCTTACTTCCAGCACTCTGCAGTCTCCGGAAGGATACCTTGTAGTGGGCAGGCTGCAGGACAGGGTGCAAGCTGATGTTTGGTTCCATTTTGCTGATTATAACTGCTATTGTTTGCTGATTAAAGCAATGAGGGAGACTGGAGCATCAAAGCAAGTGCAGAGGGTGAGAACCGGCTGCTTGCATTTTGATTGGTTGCTCTGTACCAGAGGGAGAAGAACCTGCCGCTGCACCCAGACAGTGTTGCCCAGGTTTTTTTTTGCATTTTGGATGTGGACTTGGACTATAGGCTCTCTCTTTCAATCTTATAGTTTTTATATTCTGTGCTTATAGTCATAGTCATAGTCATACTTTATTAATCCCGGGGGAAATTGGTTTTCGTTATAGTTGCTCCATAAATAATATAGTAATAGAACCATAATAGTTAAATAGTAATATGTAAATTATGCCAGTAGATTATGAAATAAGTCCAGGACCAGCCTATTGGCTCAGGATGTCTGACCCTCCAAGGGAGGAGTTGTAAAGTTTGATGGCCACAGGCAGGAATGACTTCCTATGACGCTCAGTGCTGCACCTCGTTGGAATGAGTCTCTGGCTGAATGTACTCCTGTGCCCACCCAGTTATTAACCCGATCTTCTCATTTCTTTTGTGCGGGAAAGGAGAATTTGGGGACCAATGTGCCGGATCAGTTTTTTTCCTTTTTTTTTTGCGGGAGGAGAAATTTGGGAGTTGATGTGCCTGGTCTGTTTTGCTCGGTTTTTGTGTGGGAGGAGGGATTTGGTGCCTGTTCTGCTTTTGTTTGTTTTTTTTTTGGCAGGAAGGTGGGATTTGGGGTGCCGCCTTTCTTTCCTTTCTTGGTTTCGTGGCTACCCGGAGAACTAAAGAATTTCAGAGTTGTATACTTTGATAACAAACAAACCTTTGAATGTTAATTAAATAATTTTTGCACAATCCAGGTAGGATTTGGGACTCCTGTCTCAAGAAAGGAAGACTCCGATGAGGGTCTTAAGTGTCTCCATCAGATGAGTAAGGGTGAGCAAGGGAAACGAGTGAATGTAGGTGACTGAAAGGAGAGGATAACTGCATATAGCCAGGTTAGGTGGTTGGATGAGAATATCTGATGGGATCCCTCTGACATCTAAAAAAGACATTATTTATTTAAAGTTAAATGATACATTTACTCTTCAAATGGAGTTTTCGTGACTGGATTGCCCATGAACTGTTTGAAGTGGGAGGACTGAATCCCTTTCCACTCCTTCCCACAATGCACCATGCCACAAATATAGTGTCAATATAATCTACACTCCTTGAATGTAGAACTATAATGTAGACTACAGGGAGCTAACGAACCAGACCTTCCACTGGCCCCAGCTCCCTCTAAAATAATGTCTCAACAGAAAGTTTCCCAGAATATGTCATGATCTGCTATTACTATGACTCCTCAGCTATGCAAATTAGATCTCACATTTGGAAGATCATTAAAAATAAGTAATTTGCAAAAATACTAACTGTGACATGAGTTGGAACCAAACTGTGAAGTAGGAAATATTCTGCCTTATGACTGACAATGATCAGTCACCGTGCTTTCACTTACCAGTTAGTTATAGTCAGAGAGATATAGAGGATTTTTGTTCATCTATTTCTACTTTGGATAAAGAACCAGATATGGGGATTTAATTCATTTTATTTAAAATAAATGTTCAGGTTATGATGCTGTTATGTTAAACTCACATGGATTTGAGTTGTTTTCTAAAATGACTAAGGTATGAGGTTCTTCTGCCCTTAGTTCCAACTATTTATGGAAAATTCTACCTCAACATTTTAAAACGTTATCTGCTGGAATAAAATGGATGCCAAGGAATGCTAATACCAAGAATAGTCCATGGATAAGATGCCGGCAACATTAGAATAGTAAATAATAAACTTTCAATTAAGTTTTGAGTAGAACGTTGCTTTATGCTTTTGCCTTAAATCCCCAAAATAGTGGTAGCAATTGTGATGGTTTGTCATGCTTCAGCTGCTAGAATGCGAGTGTATTTCTTCATTGTAAATATAGTAGCACAGATGGAGCCACAACAGATTCTTCCATCAGAATGTTTGTTGCTCCGGATTCCAGCATCTGCAGTCTCTTGCGTTTCCAGATAGGCACAGATGGGTTTGCCAATATTTTACAATAAATAATTTGGAAATGGTTTGATTAAAAGAATTTTAAGCTCATTCAAATGTTGCTTATTGCAAAATTACAGAAATGCTTATAAGATTACAAAATATATGTATGTCAATGTTCATACAGTAACATACTGTGCATGCTTCTATTTAAAAACATAAGCAGTTGAGAATATTCTTGCACACCAATCACAAAAATTTAGTGTGCATTTGCAGAAAGTAGTTAAGAAGGCAAATGTAATATTGGCCTTTAATTACAAAGGGGCCGGAATTTAAAAATAGGGAAGCTTTGTTATATTTTTACGGTGCGTGGTGAGGCCACACCTGGAGTACTGTGCGCTGTGTGGTTCCCTTACTGAAGAAACCATTGCAAGCAGTTCAAAGAAGATTCACCAGGCTGATTCTCAGGATGAGAGGATCCTGTCAAGAGTGGATCTGCATTCTTTGTGTTGTAGAGAAAGAAAAGTGATCACGTTGAAATATAAAAGATCCTAAGGTGGCACGACAGGGTAGTTGTCAAGATATTTTCACTCTTGGGAGAGTCTCATATGAAGGGACATGCTTTCAAGACAAAGGCCCAGTTTAAAAAAAAGTCTTCATGCAGAGAGTATTGAATCCCTAGAATTTCCTACTCAGAAGAATTGTGGAGGTTATGTAATTCAAGGAAGAGATAGGTAAATTGTTGAAAGACTAAAGGATTGAGGGTGGAATGCATTTGGAACAGAGGACTTGCTGACAGCCAGGGCTCATCTACCTTGCTCATGTTGAATGGTGGGTCAGACCTGGAGAGCCAGCTGCCTTCTGCTCCTATTTGATCATTTTCTTGTGATCTTTTTGTATTGACACAAGAAATAAATGTAGAAATAGGTGATAAGGTCCTCTGATTAAGATAATTGCGATTCAGTAAGTCTACTTTCCTATGTTATCCCCGTTTACTTAGTGACCTAAAATCAATTAACCTTAAATCTGAAGGTAATCAGATGAGGGGCAACAGTCCTCTGGAAATTCTCAACCCTCCCAGTAAAGGAATTTCTTCTAATTTTCATAAAACCATAAGACATAGGAGCAGAAGTAGTCCATTCAGCTTACTGAGTCTGCTCTGCTATACCATACGGCTGATTTATTATCCCTCTGAACCCCATTTTCCTGTCTTCTCCTCATAACCTCTCATGCCTATTCATTGTCCATTCAAAAATCTGATGGTGGATCTGTTCCAGAAATGTTGAGATTGTGTCTTCAGGCTCCTGTCCTCCTCCTGATGTAGCAATGAGAAGAGGGCATATCCTGGGTGTTGGGGATCCTTAGTGATGGATGCTGCCTTTTTGAGGCACCCTTTTGAGGTGTCTTCGATGTTGGGGAGGCATGCTAGTGCCCATGATGGACTGGCTGAGTTTGCAACCTTTGGCAGCTTATTTTGATCATGTGCAGGCTCATCGGGCCGGGTAAGTCTGTTACAGTACTGTATCTCAAAGAAATAAAAAAAAACAAAAGACTGACCCCTTTCCTGAAATAACAGCCCTGAGCTTTTGATTTTGCAATATGAGGAAAAAGAACTTTATCATCTTTTCTGTCTGTAATTCAGAATCGTGCATGCATCATAAATCATCACTCAGTCTTCTAAACATTGTTGAATGAAGGCCAGTCTTCTCAAGGACAATCACTTCATTCTAAGTATACCCCTTCTCAGATAGAGACTGAAATAGAACACAACTTCTCATGTGTTTTCAACAAAACATTGCACAAATGCAGCATAATTTCATTACTTTTGTACTCTTTGATCTGACTGCACGTTTACTTTTTGTCAGCAACACACACATCCTTCTGCACACCAATACTTACCAATTATGCACCATTAAAATGTGTTTTACGATTGTTCATACCAAGGTTTTCCCACATTCTACTCTACCTTTCGCCTTCATGCCACACACTCCAATTATCTTTATTATTTTGTGTTTTTGCGTCACCTTAGCTTTGTTACACTTTGTCATTTAATTTTTATTTCAAATTGTGATGAGTCAAGGGCTAGTCAAAATCTCTGTGGAGTTCTGCTGGTCACAATCTGCTAATATGATTAAAAAAACTGTTTTATGTTATGTGTTCTATCCTTTAAGCTATACTCTATCCCAGCTATACGGTCCTTATATGAAACTGTTAATATGGGTATTTTATCAAACACCAGATAAAATATGGATTTATTATAACCACTAGCTTTCTCTTACCTCCCCCAATTTATAAATGACTACTAGACTATGTCAAATATGATTTCCCTTTTTTAAAATTACATGCACACTGCATTATCAAAAAAGATTTTCCAACTGCCTGTTACTGAATTCTTAATAACGAATTCCAAAATTTTTCTAAAACTGATGTGAAACTTACTTGTCTTCAGCTCTTCATTTTTACTCTTCTCCTTTCCCTGAAGAGAAATATTATATTTGCTACCTTTCAATCTCTGGAACTACTCCAGAATTTTTGAAATTTTTGGAAAATCATCAATCGGTGACTTCTACCACATTTATACCACATGAAAACATGTACACAGATGAAAAAGCCTAAAAATGGAAAATAAATTACAGTTTTCAGTTGGAAATTAAATTATGAAACATGATTGTTCCACCATAGAATGGATCAAGGACGTTACCAAACTGAATTCCATGGCAATGCACATTTTAGAACTATGTAGAATAGGAGGTTAATGATGTCAATCCTAACTTGATATTTCGATGCCTGCCTTGCTGAACTGAACGGCATAAATGCTCCTATGCATTATGTGAATCTCACACAAAAAGCCAGACTGAAGGGCATGAAAAATTACATTCCCAACTATCTCTAGCTTGAACAACAGGAATACTGCAGATGCTGAAAATTCAAGCAACACACATCAAAGTTGCTGGTGAACGCAGCAGGTCAGGCAGCATCTCTAGGAAGAGGTGCAGTCGACATTTCAGGCCGAGACCCTTCGTCAGGACTAACTGAAGGAAGAGAAGGAAGGAATCTCTTACTAATTCTTCCTTCAATTAGTCCTGACGAAGGGTCTCGGCCTGAAACATCGACTGTACCTCTTCCTAGAGATGCTGCCTGGCCTGCTGCGTTCACCAGCAACTTTGATGTGTGTTGCTATCTCTAGCTCGAGTTCATTTAATTATCATTCAACCACATATAACACATATAAAATAGCAAGTAAACATACAGTCACACAAAAAAAAACCTTGCCATTTAAAAGAATGATTAATTATTTACAGATTTGTTGGATATTGAGATGGTGATAAGCTCTGAGTTCAGTTCAAGAACTGTGCTGAAGATATTTCGAAGAATTAAAATAAAGAATCAGATGTTAACTTCCAGCCTGTATGGAAGCAGAATGATAGATTCCAGGCTTCCTGATCAGAGAAATATCTTGAGAGGAGAGGGAGGGGGAGGGGGAGAGGGGGAGAGGGGGAGAGGGGGAGAGGGGGAGAGGGGGAGAGGGGGAGAGGGGGAGAGGGGGAGAGGGGGAGGAGGGGTGGGGGGAGGAGGAGATATTGATTCATCCCTTTCTGAGTAGAGGCCAGTAGCAAGTTTGAGCACAAAGGACTGCACAAATGCAGTTTTTGGATTCTTCACAGAAACACCAATCTGTTTCATAGCTGAAGGATCTATCGTTCGCCTATAAGGATTGCAGTCAACACTATGCACTTAGGAAGCATGCATTCAATTTGAAGGCGTCCATCATGCCCCCAGTATTACAGCTACCTTGGCACAGCTACCTCTCGAGGGGGACGAGCTATTCCTTGTACCTCTGAGATACGAAGTTTCTAAGTATGCTGAGTGTGCATGCAAAGAGGAAAATAAATCTATCAGGGGCACTGTAGTAAAATCACACAAGATCCTTAAGCAATTTGTTAGATGCTTGGACTAATTAGGTAATATTCTTTTGTATATTTCTGAATTGGTTGTCATCTGCTGCATCCCCTATTTTCTCATCATTTTGAAGATGGAGCCTTTGTTGAAGATGCTGTAGTTACCGGAGGAGGATAAGGTGGAAGAACTAGAACAATGATCAGATAATGCTACTAGACTCACTATCATAGTAAGTTGAACAGCCTTCAGTTGAATCGAGGAATTCATCTGAAAACCTAACAATGAAAACACAAACAATGGAGGCCTCAGTGAGCAAGAGGTGGAAGGTACTTCAAATTGAAATGGTCAGTCTCAGTTTGCATTCGGACCACTCAACAGGAATACCATCTCCAAGAAGAATGCCATGTTCTTTTTATGTTTAATCATCTTGATTCAGGAAAATCACTTAACAGGAGCACAATCTCCAAGAAGAATGCCATGTTCTTTTTACATCTAATCATTCTGATTCAGGAATACTTCTCAACAGGAGCACAATCTTCAAGAAGAATGCCATGTTCTTTTTACATCTAATCATTTTGATTCAGGAACATCATGCCATTGTCCGTTTGGTCACCATCCTCCTGCTTCCACTACACCCCAATCAATTTCTGAGTGACCACTATTAAGCTGCACCCGGCACTGCATAAAATAGGTGACATCATAGTGTGACAACAAATTATGGATACATGATCCATCAGAATTAATATCTCTCACCTTATTTTGTGAATTTAGCCATTGCCAAGAATCACACAGTTCTTTATTAATCCAGTTAGCAGGTTTCTGTGCGATTTTTTTCCTATCCTACCGCTTTCAGGCTGAAGAACGACATGAAGAAAGAGTGGGCCTAGATGGGCTTGCTTCTTTCTTCATGAGAGACAGTAGTCTGTCCAGCTGGCTGATGGGCAACAGTAAAGGCACTGGTGAAGTTGCAATGTTGAGATCATGAATGTTGCCATCCCAGGGAACACATGAAGCTCATATTTCAGCAGTACTTGTGGTCAAGAAGCATGAGCCATTCCTCTTGCCAGTCCAAGCTTCATCTTTCTGTTCTGAGTTGAACCCCTCAGCCCTAAACAACCGCCCAAATACTAAGCACCTCTGAGCTGGGAATTGGAGAACAAAAAACACAACTCCTACGTAGAAAATCAGCTGCAAACCATTTATCAATCTACCAGTTTCAAGTACTTTGCTCCAGAAATATAATTACTTATCACGATGAAAGCATAAACTTCAACAAAACATGCTCCACATTAAAAATATACATCCAAAACAGTTGCACTTACCCAAACTTAAATAATAAAAAGGAAGAGCAGCTAAATTTGTAGAATACTGTGGTAGTATATAGAGTCCACCTGGTGGTTTATTCCATATGAATTTATTTCTTGCTATATGTGAATATATCCTATCATGTATGATCTGTGGAAAAAAAAGTTAAAATGTCATTCATTTAGAAATATGAATGATATGAAAAACATGCCAGCTTGTGCCTGTGCTGCTTGTGAAACATCCTGCACATCGTGATTTGACTTGCAGTATTCCTTGCTGTTTCACACTGTCACACTGCTTAAAAGTACCTGTTACAAGTGAAAGAATATGCACAACAAAACAGGTTACACTAACATTTAAAAATGAATTCTGTGTTTTGGAATGATAGAGCACAAGAAAATTGTTGAAATGTTTAATATAACTGTTAAGACTATTGCTTATTCACAACAGCTCCACCTTCACTACCATAAATCTAAACAAGGTCATCAACTGGGACTAAACAATGGATCCTTGACTTCATGACTGACAGACCATAATCAGTAAAGAGAAGCAGCTACACCTCGTCCACAATAACCCACAGCACTGGTGCCCCTTCTCTACACAAGTGTCAGCCTTTACTCTCTGCACACACTACTGCATGGCCAAATTCTGCTTTAACTTCATCTACAATTTTATGGACGATACAACTGCAGAAAACCAGTAAGGCGATATAATGACATGGTATTTTTTTTTTGAAAACCTTTCCTTCAATGTCAGCAAAATAGCTGGTCATTGACTTCAGGATGGCAGTGGGGCGATGAACATGTTCCTGTTCACATCAATATGTTGAGGTCGAGAGGGGAGAAAGCCTCAAGTTCCTCAGAGTGAACATAGTCAATAGCTGTCCAGCCATGCCTGAGCCAAGAAAGGTCACCAGCACTTCTACTTCCTCAGGACACTAGAGGAATTTAGCATGTACCCTTTGACCTTCACCAATTTTTATCGGTGCACCATAGTGCGGCACGTTAGCACAATCACTTCACCATTCCTGCTATCACAGATTGGGGTCTGATTCCCGCTGCTGTCTGTAAAGAGATGGTGCATTCACCCATCACCATGTGAATTTCCTCAGGGTGCCCCAGTGTCCTCCCACATTCCAAAGACGTATAGCTAGGGTTAATGAGTTGTGAGCATGTTATGTTGGCTCCCCAAGTGTGGCAACACTTGCGGGCTGCCCCTGCACGATTCTTGGACTGTTATGGTCATTGACGCAAAATGATGCATTTCACTGTATGCTTCAATCTTTTGACATACATGTGACAAATATACCTAATCTAAAATCTATCTGGTGAGGATCCTAACAGGAGCATCAGGTTTGATATGGCAACTGATTTGCCCAAGGCTTCAAGAAACTGAGGAGAGCTGTGGACATAGCATAGCACAACACAGCAACCTGCCTCTCTTCCACAGATTCTGTCTACACTTCTCACTGTCTGGATAAAGCAGACAACATAATCAAAGACCCCACCCACTCCAGATATTCTCTCTTCTCTGCTCTCCTGTCAAACAGACAATACAAGAGCCTGAAAGCATGTACCACTAGGCTCAAGGACAGGTTCTGTCCTGCTGTTATAGGAGTATTGGATGGTCCTGTATTATGGTAAGATAGGCTTCTAACCCCACAGTCTATCTTGTTTCTCTATCGAGCCTCCAACATGATGGCATGAACATTCATTTCTCTTTCTGATATATTTTTTTCTTTTTTCTTCCCATTTCCTCTTCTTCTATTCCCCACTCTGGGCTCTTACCTCTTCTCTTCACCTGCTTATCACCTCCCTCTGGTGTCCCTCCTTCTTCACTTTCTCTCATGATCCCCTCTTCTCTCTTAACCGATTCCTTCTTCTCCAACCCCGCCTTTCCCACCCACCTGGATTCACCTATCACCTTCTAGCTAGTACTCCTCTCCCCCCCAACAACCCCCAACCTTTTTATCCTGGCAACTTCCTCCTTCCTTTCCAGTTCTGAAGAAGGGTCGCGGCCCGAAACATTATTAATTTCCATAGATGCTGTCTGACCTGCTGAGTTCCTCCAGCATTTTGTGTGTATTGTACTTACAGCTAATTGTCTGCCTGCACTGCACTTTCTCTATAACAGTAACACCACTGCATTCTGTTAGCATTGTCCCCCGTACTACGTCAATGTATTGTTGTCATGAAATGATCTGAGTGGATGCCATGTAAAACCAACTTTTGCACTGTCCCTCAGGACATGTGATAATGATAAACCAATTTACCAATATGAACCAGTATCAGCCCTTTTGGACTTCAGCAAGATTAAACTATAATTGAGCAGGTTAAAACTTGCTAATAAAATTGAGATACCATACATTAGGATTTTTTTTATTAAAAAGGGTTTTACTTTGTACAGCAATCATATCCATAGATCATAAGGTATAGGAGCAGAATTAGACCATTCAGCCCATCGAGTCTGCTCCACCATATCATCATGGCTGATTCCGGATCCCACTCAACCCCATACACCTGCCTTCTCGTCATTTCCTTGATGACCTGACTGATCAGGAAACAATCAACTTCTACCAGTAGCCATTTTGACTTAAAAGAATTAAAATCCATGGATCTTAGGAAAACTGTCATTTTATTAATAAATTATTTGCAGCTATCAGAAACTCAAACATGTACAAGTAGGTTAAAATAAGTAGCTTAGTGATTTTTTTAAACAGTAGATACGGAATTTCATATACGAACATTTGCCACTGATATCATGGATCACCATTTCAGCACAGAAGAGTGATGAAAGTTGGATAAGTAACATAGACACTTTTACACAATTTGTTGATCGATTGGAAAGACTCTCACACAGAGATACATTTATTGATTCTGCATTCCCAGCAAAGAACTATGCATGAACAGAGTTTAGGTTAGAGCTAAAGCATTGTGGTGCTGATTCAATATAGTAATTAACTGCCTCTGAGAGTACAAGCACAGTGAATTGTCTCCTATAATGTTAGCACAACACTGATCACACTGACAAAATTAATGCCTCCTTGTGCCCTACAGAATAAAAAAATATATATTCCTGAACTGATCAATCATCCTACTTACAGTGATCAACCTTCTGTATTTAATGTTGTCTCCTGTCACATGACAGAACTTGTTAAAATTATGGAATACAAACTATAAAGTAGCTGCTCTGAAATTTCAAAAAAATTGCCCTTTGGAATGTTGGAACATAGACTCACAGCAATGATGTCCTGGGATATCAGTTATATTTCCAAATTAAGACCCAAGAAAATTATTACTGCACTTGACAATGTGAAAAGGGAAAACACATGTTCTATAATACTTCTGTGCATCATGAATGATTGGTCACAGATTAGAAATTCATTCATTCTGGGATGTCAAGATAAGAAATAGGCACTGGACTGACAAATAAACATGAGCTTGTTATTTCAGTTTATTTTGAAATTATTTGGGAATGTTAAAATGCCTGGGATCATGGTGGGAAGCAAGCCTACACTCAAAGCTTCAGCAGTGTTTTGAGATTATTTTTGGCTTCCTCATTATTAATGGCTGCTGATTGTGTTACTGTTTTAGCCTCCTTGTAACTTAAGTGTGATGGAGGATTAGATAAGCAAACCAAAAAACAGAAGCTATACTACAGCTTTATAAAGTCTACATTAGGCTATATTTGGAATACTATGAACATTTCTAATTACCACCCCCTAGGAAGAATTTATTGTTCCTGGAGAGGATGCAAAATGTTTTTTTTCAAAATGGTATTTAGACTCTAAATATTAAATATGAGCAGATATTACATAAACTAGGCTTGTGAAAATGAAGATGTGATCTAATAAAAAATTCAAGATATTTAATGGAAGAGATAGGGCTGATAAAGAAAAAATGATTTCTGCTGATTGGGAAGTCCAGGATGTCTAAGGTGTCTTCTCACAAGACACTTTATGAAAAAACATAGATCATCAATGAATGGTCACTGGCATAAATAAAACAACTCTGGATCACTTTCCACAGATGCTACCTAACCTGCTGACTATTTCTAGCATTTTCTGTTTTGTTTTTAAATCTATTTTTAAAGTTCAAAGTAAATTTATTATGAAGGTACATATATATCACATTATACAACCCTGAGATTTAGGAAAGACCACATGCAAGACAGACGAACAACCAATGTGCAAAAGACAACCAACTGCAAATAAAAATAGGGAAAAATAAATAAATAAACAATAAATATCGAGAACATGAGATGAAATGCCTTGAAAGTGAGTCCATAAAGTAGGTTGTGGGAACAGTTCCGTGATGGTATGAGTGAAGTTGAGTGTAGTTACTCCTCTGGTTCAAGAGCCTGATGGTTGAGAGGTAATAACTGTCCCCTGCAGTGTGGGCCCTGAGGCTTCTGTAAATTCTTTCTGATGGCAGCAGTAAGAAGAAGGTATGGCCAGTTGGGTGGGGGGGGGGGGGGGGTGGTCCTTTTTGCTTTTCTGTAGCAGTTCTCCATGTAGATATGCTCAATGGTGAGGAGGGCTTTACCTGTGATGGACTGGGCTTTTCCATTCAAGGGCATTAGTGTATCCTTACCAGGTCGTGAAGCAACCAGTCAATGTATTCTCCACTGCACATTCATGGAGGTTTGTCAAAATTTTAGATAAGACATACCGAATCTACCAAACTTCTCAGAAAGTAGCAGTGCTGCTGTGTCTCCTTTGTAATGCCACGTGCATGCTGGACCCAGGACAGATCCTCTGGAATCAGGATTAGAGCATTGCTGGTAAGGCCAACAAACAGTGTCTATGACTAAATGCCTTTGAAAGAATTTGTGGTAATTCCTGAACAACTGTAGTCCTAGCGAAGTTATTTCTACAGTGCTGTTGAGTGGGGCTTGAGGATTGAGACGGTGAAGGACCAGTGATACCTTCCAAGGGAATGTGATTTGAATGGAATTTGCCACTTGTTTGGCGGCAAAGGATGTGGGTTCAGGAGCCACTGTTGGGGTATTCTGTACTAGTAATCACAGTGCACTTTGTAGATTTGAACACTGAGTCACTGTGCACCAGTGGTGAAGGATTCCCAGGTTCTAATCTGCTCTAACAGTCACATTAGTTAGGAGGCTGGTTGAGTCAAGTTTCTGGATAATGGCAACTAACTTCTCCCACCACTCCCTCCTCTACCCCTACCCATTAAATGTTATTAATACTTGGTTAGTCTCTCTCTTTGGTCATGGTATGACACTTCTGTGGCATGGATATTACTTGAAATGTATTAGCCCAGGCCTGAATGCCATCTATTGTTTAGAAGCTGGGTGGGGGGGGGGGGTGGGCACAGTAGCCTAGCAGTTAGTGTAACACTATTACAGTGCCAGTGACCTGGGTTCATTTCTTGCTGCTGTCTGTCAGGGAATGTCATGTCAGGGCTGGAAGAGAGGGACAGGCTGGTGTTCAGCTTGCTGTTTGCGAGTTTTACTCATCTCTGCACTGAACTGAGGCGCTGGCCTGCAACTAATAGACTCCTGGATCAGCTGCAGTGATGACTGGCTTCGTGACTGTGGACTCACTTTTGTGAACTTCAGTTTTAAGTTATATTTGCTTACTTTTATTATTACATGATTTGTTTTTTTTTTCTGCACATTGATGTCTGACGATCTTATTTTAGAGGGTTCTATTGGGTTTCTTAGTTTTGTGGCTGCCTGTAAGGAGACGAATCTCAAGGTTGTATAAAGTATACATACTTTGATAGTAAATATACTTTTAACTTTTAAACTGTTAAAGCTAGTTTATAAATTGAATATCAGTTTAACAACATTTTACATCTGTTCTCTGCTATAGTGCATAGCTAACCTCAATATCATCTTTGCATTGTAAATTAAAATATTCTACTAAAAATAAGTAGTATGTTAACACATGGTGAAATGAATTAGAAAATTATTAAAGGATAATAACAATGATTTTTAAACTCAGATCTAGAATATGTGAGATTCAATTATATTGTTCAAACATATATTGTATATGTTGTTATATGTGAGATATGTATTATATTGTTCAAACATATATTGTAAATGTATTGTATTGGCAAGCCTTACTTAACACTGCTACAACTAAATTACTCTAGCAACCTGATCATTTTCTCCACACTGACTACCAACAAAGCTTTGGAAAACATGGAACTGTTCCCACTTCTCAGGAGCCATCTCTCAATGATGGCAGACATCAGTGATGAAATTTGCCTTCACCGTCAGTGAGCTGAACAATCTTAGAAGCACTTAGGAAAAGGACAGTAAAGATCAAGAGCTCAAACCTGACACACAGCTCATGGTTTACTGGACACCAAGTGATTCCTATCCTTGCATATTCTCTGAGGCCCGTTCTGCCACGATTGGCATCTCAAGGCACTGGAAAGTTGCCACCACTGCTGTCTCTGCAAAATCTTCTCAATTCATTGGAAGGACAATTGTAATGATGTTAATCTCCTTTCCTAGGCCTACATCCCCGGCACTGGGGCCCTAGTTACTCACATTTAGTTACGCTGGGTAGGCCACGTCATACACAAACCTAACACAAGACTCCCGAATCTGACACAATATTGTGAACTCTCTCTTGGGAAGAAATAACAAGGTGGAAAGAGCAGAAGATTCAAGGAGGTGCTCAAATCCTTCTTGAAGAAATGTAACATCCTTGCTGTCTCCTTGGAATCACTCAAAGTGCAAAAGCAGCACTTGAGATGGGCTTTGAATCCTTGAGGCCATGCATCTGGAGTAAACCAGAGGCCCTGTGTAAATGGCACACCACTTCAAAAACCACCCACCCACCTGCCCCCATCAGGCACCGTCTGTGGAAGTGACTTTAGTTCATAAGTCACCTCACAATCCACACATCAGGAAAGGTAGTATGCCATCCTCAAACTCAAGGAATGACTGAAGAAGAAGTATGTGCCTGAGGAACACAGAGTATACTTCATTAAAAAGGGACTGTCTTTTCAATGTAAGAAGCAAGCTTACTTTCATAAAAAGATTCATAAAAAAATGTATACTCTGCTATTCAAAAGTCATGGACCAGTATCGACAATGAGTTTCTCCAAAGTGATTAATTCAGATTCTGCCCTGTTTTTTTTTTCCATACTGTTCCAGTTAATATCTGCAACATTACAGCTGCAACCTCTGGTATTGGTGACTCTAAGGTCTACACTGGTGACCTTTTGGATGTTTAGTGTACAAGGTAAGAAACTTACTCAATCAATTGATCTTAATGGATGATTTTACAGGTATATACATTTCTCATCTCCAGAAAGGAAAGAAAACTTCAAAGGTCTCTTTGGCCTTTGTATTTGCCAGGACTCTGATCCCTCCATGTGTGGTAAGTTGATTAGTGTTTCTTCATTATACACAGGCTGTGTCAAGAATAGAGGTGATCCTGCATTGCAGATGTTGAGTGAAATACCTACTTAATATTCTACAGTCATTTCACCAATAAAAAAATCATTAATTCTTACACCAACTTTTTCCAAGATACTAATATGTACATTCATTATCATAATACCAGGTTCCATCTGGATAAAGAGTTCTACTTTCAAAAGGCTGGAGTTGTCTTACAGCATTGGGTTCCTGTCAACCAAATTATATAGGATGAATGTGAGAGTGCGAAATCCCCCACTCAGGAAACGCAACACGCATTCAGCAGTTAAGTACGGCTTCAGTCACTATAGTCTTGAAACCCTATCCACAGAGGCTAAGACAGGAGCCAAAATTGTTGGAGCCTTCTATCAAAGCTGCCGCGGCCTTAACGCAGTTTATAATGTCTCTGTTAGGGATACAGTGGATTCTGGTTAATTGGGCCATTGGTTAATCAGAAAACTGCTTATTTGCGATAACTCTTAAAGAACAAAAACTAATCAAGAAAATAGTTGGGATTCCCATCAGTTGTCTGGGACACTATGCCAGTTAATTGGGGTAGAAGACTGTTGCTGAACAGTAACATCAGTCATGTGCACCTGTGTGGCCATTAGACTCTACACCATGCTTAAAGTGAGCAATTTTTAAATAGAGTAAGTTGCATGTGTTTGCATTCAAAAAGTAGTATTTTTTGTCACTGATGGTTGGTGAAGGATGAGCAGTAAGGCAATTCAGAACTGTTTTGCTCTCTGTGGTTCCAGAATTGGCCATTAGACATTACGGAGTGAACAGTTTTAAAATAGCGTTAGTTTTATGTGCTTGTATTATGTTAACCATTTAGGCTGATAGATGCTGATCCATAAAGCAGTGAGTTTTGATAATTTTGATTTATGCAGAAAGACAAAGAAAGTAGTCTATTATTAACACTAGGCATCTGTGCTGATTTTGTTCATTTACAGTCAATCAAACAAACAAGGCAGCGATGACTTCGTCGATAAATATTAGGAACTAATGCAGAGCTTATATAATATTACAATAGTGTTCTACTATGTTCTCTATTTCATTAAATGCACAATTTTTAAATGTTAAATGGTAGTTTGTCTTTGTTATGCCTTTTAACTATTTCCATGAAACTTTGGCTAACTAGGACCAAAATGTACTGGTATCCCAATCAACCAGAATCCACTGTATTTTAAAAAGTATAAGGATTGCTTTAAATAATTAAAATAACAATGATTAAAAATATATTTAAATATTTCAGAAACAAAATTTTCTTATTCACATCAAAGCACTGAGAAACAATTGGTAACATTAAGATAGTGTGAAGTAAGTTAAGAAAAAGTAGTGTTTTAATTATGTTTCCAATTTTACTTCCGGGGCCCATTCAAATAAGTGATTGATGCTGTTATGCCAGATTTGGCTCTGGTAGGATGAAAGAGGAAGACTTTCCAAAATAATGCTAGAAATCTCTGCACAATCAAATTCCACCTTTGGAGCGTGCAGCACGCTCCAGTACCTGGACACTGTAAAGGCCGACGTGACCTTCCTCCAGGAGTGCGGACAACCACATCTCCGTAACTACCGGAGGTGGTCACGGTGGTGGAAAAAAGGTTTGTCTGTGTGGTCGGGGGGCAACGATTGTCGCGCTTCCGGCCTGGGGATTCTGCTGCGGGGAGGCAACTTCTCAATCACCCAAGTTAAAGAGGTGGTTGCGGGGCGCCTCCTGGTAGCAGATGTCAAATACCGGGGCACTCCGCTCCAGCTGATCAACATGTACGCCTCCCTCGTGCGGAGCGAGCGGCTGGCCGTCTTCGAGCAGCTCCCACAGCTGCTGGTGACGTCCCAGCCGGTCGTTCTGGCCGTTCTGGCCGGAGACTTCAACTGCACCATTGATGCGGCTGGAGGACCCGGCAGCGCTGACGGCAGGCTGGACAGTACCTCTAGACTCCTGAGGGAAATGGTAAAGACAGCCAAGCTGCGCGACGCCTTGGGCACCCCCACAGGTGGAGCACAGCCGCAAGCCACCTGGACACGTTCGGACGGCTCAGCCCGCTCCCGGATCGACTTCCTCTTCCTGTCCGAGTCCCTCACAGTCAGGTCCACCGACGTCACGCCGGTGTTCTTCTCTGACCACTGCCTTGTGAGAGCCACCTGTCACTTACGGGAGGACCAGAAGGCAGGCAGGGGGACTTGGAAGCTGAATGTAAAGTTGCTGACCCCAGAGAACATCGAGGAACTAGAGAGGGAGTACACAGGTTGGAGAACCTTGAAAGCCTTCTTTGATTCCCCAGTTCACTGGTGGAAAGCCACCAAGGAGAACATTAAGAGGTTCTTCATCCGCAAGGGTATCCAGAAGGCAAGGCAGGAGCAGAGGGAACTGCGTAAACTCCAGACAGAGTTGCAGCAACTTCTCCTTCTGCAGTCGAAGGGGGTGGATGTCAGGGAGGAATTGCGAGAGGTGAAGGGCCGGCAAGCCCAGCACCTCGTCGCTGAATCCTCCAAGATCATCTTCCGATCAAGGGTCCAAACCGTGGAGCAGGACGAGACGTGCTCACGCTTCTTCTTCCAAAAGGTGCACAGGGGGAGCTCTGTGATCCACAACCTTAAGGAAGAGGACGGCTCAGTCACGTCCTCGCAGACCGACATACTGAGGATCTGCAAGTCCTTCTATGCCGGTCTGTACGACGAAAAGGCCACAGAATCCACAGCCTCCCGCAACTTCCTGTCGTCTATCACGCAGGTCTTAGACGACGGCAAGCGGGAGAGTCTGGATCAGCCACTGACCCTGGACGAGCTGACAGGCTCCATCCGTTCCTTTGGGTCGGGTAAGACTCCCGGAAGCGACGGCTTACCGGCTGAGTTGTACTCGGCTCTTTGGAACTGGATGGGCCCAGACCTGCTGGAAGTGTACAACGCTATGCTTCTGGCTGGCAGTATGTCTGAGTCCATGAGGAAGGGCATCATCACCCTCATCTACAAGCAGAAGGGGGAAAGGGAGGACATTAGAAATTGGAGACCCATCTCTCTCCTGAATGTGGACTACAAGATCCTGTCCAAGGCTATCGCCAACAGGGTCAAGTCTGCTCTGGGACAGGTGATCCACCCGGACCAAACCTGTGCTGTACCGGGCAGGAAGATCTCAGACAGCCTCGCGCTGCTGAGGGACACCATCGCCTACGTGCAGGACGGGGGGTGGACGCCTGCCTGGTCAGCTTGGACCAGGAGAAAGCCTTCGACAGGATATCGCACACGTACATGGCGGACGTGCTCTCCAAAATGGGATTTGGGGAGGGAATCCGGAATTGGATCAGACTGCTCTACACAGACTTCCGTAGTGCAGTCCAGGTCAACGGGTGGGAAACAGACAGCTTACCCATCAGGTCTGGAGTCAGGCAGGGCTGTCCCCTCTCCCCTGTCTTGTTTGTCTGCTGCATAGAACCCTTTGCGGAAGCCATCAGGAGGGATGAGGGCATAAGAGGGGTGACGCTGCCAGGCAGTGGAGGGACCCAAGTGAAAACCTCCCTGCACATGGACGACGTCACCGTCTTCTGCTCTGATCCGAGGTCAGTTCGCAGGTTGATTGGCACTTGCGAACAGTTCGAGCTAGCGTCGGGGGCCAGGGTCAACCGCACGAAGAGCGAAGCCATGCTCTTCGGCAACTGGCCCGACCGATCCAGCGTCCCTTTCACCATCAGGTCTGACCACGTGAAGGTGTTGGGGATCTGGTTCGGAGGGTCTGAGGCGTGCAACAAGAACTGGCAGGAGCGGACTGCCAAGGTGAAACAGAAACTGGGACTGTGGGGAGGGCGCTCCCTGTCGATAACGGGCAAGAACCTGGTCATCAGGTGTGAGGTGCTCTCAGGGCTGCTGTACTTGGCGCAGGTCTGGCCCATCCCCCGCTCCTACAGCTCGGAAATCACCCGGGCTGTCTTCAGATTCGTCTGGGGATCCAAGATGGAGCGGGTGAGACGGACCGTCATGCACAAGTTCCTGGATAACGGGGGCAAGAACGTCCCCAATGTCGCCCTCACCCTGATGGCCAGCTTCGTATGTGACTGCATCAGGTTGTGTGTAGAGCCCAGGTATGTGGGCACTAAGTACCACTATGTGCCCAGGTTCTACTTGTCGCCCTGGCTACGAAGGATGGGTCTGGCCCCACTCCCGCGCAACGCCCCAGTCAGCTGGTCGTTGCCGGCATACCTGTCCTACGTAGCAAAGTTCTTCCAGGAGAACGCCTTTGACCACAGGGCCATCAGGCAGTGGTCGGCACGAAGTGTCCTGCAGGCACTGCAGGAGAAGGACGTGATGGACACAGTGGGGTGGTTCCCTGAGCAGACTGTCCAGTTCATCTGGCAAAATGCCTCATCGCCAGATCTCACCAACAGGCACCAAGACCTCGCCTGGCTGGCGGTGAGAGGGGCCCTCCCAGTCAGAGCCCTCCTGTACGCCCGGAATGTCGTCTCCGCACCCCACTGCCCACGGGAGGACAGCAGTGAGGAGGAGTGTGTGACCCACCTCTTTGCACACTGCCAGTTCACAAAGAGGGTGGGGAGGAGGATGGACGGGCGAGTGTCACGTTTTATCCCCAGCAGCTGCGTAACAGAGGACTCTCTGATCTACGGGCTGTTCCCGGGGACGCACACGGAGACCAACATCCGGTGCTGCTGGCAGATCATCAACTCGGTGAAAGGCGCTCTTTGGTCAGCCCGAAACTTGATGATCTACCAGCACATGGAGATGTCCATGGGAGAATGCTGCCGACTGGCACACTCTCGGCTGCGGGAGTACGAGCTGAGGGATGCACTGAAACTTGGCGCAGCCACCGCAAGGCCCCGGTGGGGAACGACTACAGTATAGGTTTCTCCACCCGTGGGAGTGGGAGGGGTCGGTGGGCGGGGAGTATACCCCTCAACAATGATATGCTAAGCTGAACTACTGGAGTGCCACGTGGGTGGCTATTAATACGGATATTTTACTGAGTATAATGGAAACGTATGTAAAGGAGGAGAAGTTATTGAATGGTTTATTGTATATATTTATTTTTGAATAAAGTATATTTTGAAATAAAAAAAAATCCACCTTTGGATTTTAGTGGAATCCAGACATGCTGGTCCAGCATCTCCCAAGTTCTAATACCTGGGTGTGGCTAAATGCTAACAGTTCTTTTCAGAACTGGCAGCTAGATCCAGCTCAATTCAATTCATTAAACTGAGAGTTATGAAACTAATAACTTTTTACTGCCAAGTTTCATGGGTGTTTTCTACAAAGAAATCTTAAATATCACCCTTTTTCAATAATACAGAAAATCCACAATTTGGGATTCCTGACTTTAGTACTCAGATCAGAACATAGAAAATGAAAAAAAAAATCCCTTATTTCACCTCATCTCCTCTGCAATCTCAGCTTATTAAAAAATAGGGACCAAGGAGAATTCCTCAATCACTTCTTTGAGAAAGAAATCTCTAGGTCTTGATAATTCATAGAAACCCGCTCCTGACTTTGCACAATTTCTGGACAACCCCTTCCTAAGTCCCACTTTACCATGCTTTCTTCTCACTACTACCATTGGGCAGACGGTACAAAGACCTTAGATCCAAAACTACTAAGTTCAGGAACTGTGATTACCCTACAACCATCAGACTCCTGAACTGGTGTGGATAGCTTCAATCACCACTACTCTAAGTTGATTCTATGACCTACAGACCCAATTCCAAGGACTCTTCACAGCTTATGTTCTCAGTATTATTTTTATTCTCAAAGTTTATCTTCGCTTGCCATTGGTCTTTGTCAGTCTTTGCTTATGTGTAGCATTTCATAATCTATGGTATTTCTTTTTTCCTACAAATGCCTGCAAAAAATTAATCTCAAGATAGTATATTGTAATATAGACATACTCTGAAAATAAATTTACTTGAATTTTGAACTAATTCCACTTATCTGCCACTTATTTCCCTTCACTTCCTTGCATTCTGTTATAGAATGTACTCTTCACATCTCCACTTTTCTTTCATTTTCTTTCCACTTACCTTCTGCCATCTACTATCCCACTTCAATCTTCTTGCCTTTATTATTCTTCAACCACCAGTCCTAATTCCTTGGTCTTCCTCCTGACTGTTCATCTTCCTTCACTTCTTATGTTGCTTTTATCCAACATGCCACACCCACACCCACCCCCCCCATACCTACTTGATCTACTTATCTGCTCATGAAATCGCTCCTTTAACCCTGCCCGATCTGAATGTTTGGTTTACCTTATTATTGTACCACATGTTTTAAATGAATAAATTTTTGTATATATAATAAAGCTTTTATTTTGAACGAATCCTGTCATCTGATTTAACTCCGGAGCTCTGCAAGTAATTCTCTTGTTAGGTTCAGAACAAGATTATGATGACAGAATATAAAAACAAGGAGATAATGCTGAGTCTTCATAAGACACTTGTCAGGCTGCACTTGGAGTATTGTTAACAGTTTTGGGCTCCATATCTCAGAAAGGATGTGTTGTCATTGGAGAGAGTCCAGAGGAGGTTCACGAGGATGATTCTGGGAATGAAGCGGTTAACATATGATGAGCTTTTGGAAGCTCTGGGCCTGTACTCACTGGGACTTAGAAGAATGCTGGGGGATCTCATTGAAACCTACCGAACGTTGAAAGGATTAGACAAGGTGGATGCGGAGAGAATGTTTCCTCTGGTGGGGGTATCTTTTTAGGACAGAAGGAGGAATTTTTTTCAGACAAAGAGTAAAGAATTCATGGAATGCTCTGCCACAGACTGCAGTGCAGGCCAAGTCCATGGGTATATTTAAAGTGGAAGTTGATCGATTCCTGATTGGTCAGGGCCTCAAAGGATATGGTGAGAAGGCAGGTGTATGGGGTTGAGTGGGATCCGGGATCAGCCATGATGGCATAGTGGAGCGGACTCGATGGGCTTAATGGCCAAATTCTGCTCCCATATCTTATGGTCTTACGGACAGAAACTGTGCTGTTGAACTTCTTATCAGTGTTTTCATGAGGACATAAATTAATTTATCTTGAAAAAGATGTCAGAGAGCTTCTTTAACCCCACAGCATTAAGAGATTTGATAACCTTTTGATCCGGGACATGATGTGTAAATTTCATGAAGATCTTTCACTCACTATCTATATACTACTAAAACTCTCATGCTCTGTCTGCCTGTTTGTGACCTCCAATTAGCGCAAACGGTGTATTACAGCGGCACTTCTTTTTGGCTAAATCCATTTAAAATGCGCTAACTTACAGAATGCAGGCAAAGTTCAGGGTTATATATTCGTATAAAATTGCTCATTCGCCAAAAATCAACAGGCACCCTTTTAACCCGACAGCCGATCTGCCATCATGGAAATCGGGACGCGACAGCCCGATGCATGTGAATGGCCAGCCTCAGCAGCGACACCGACTGGAGCAAAACGGCAGGGTAGCTCTATTTTGAAGGGTCCACATTCTGCTAATCACCATCAGCATGTGCAGGATTGGGAGAGATCTAACTGCCACCCATCAATAAGAGATAACTAAATCTTATTGTAATGAGGTACTTCGAAACACCCATAAAACCTTTTGCTGCAGTAAAAGGACAGCAGTGACTATATGACATCCATTTAGGACAGCGCCAACCACGTCATCAAGAATAATCAGCATCCTTTGGTGTTAGTGCTTCGTATCTTCTATCCAGCATTAGGGTAAAAAAGTGGTCAGTCTAATTATGCTGTGTGGAAAGGGAAGGGGGACATTATGGTCAAGAGATGATGCCAAACATCGTCGGAAAGTGGCAAGGAGAGGGAGAGAACAAGAATCAGATGAGGCCAGGGCCACAAGACTCCAGGATCAAAGAGTCAGGACAAAAAAAGATGAGAGAAGAAGAGACAGAGGAGGAGAGGCATGCACGTCTCCAGGATCAGAGACAAACAACAAACAGCAGAAAAGATGAAGAGATGGGGGATGAAAGGGCTGCATGTCTCCAGAATGACAACGAGAGGTACAAAGGTGGCAGAACAACACTCACAACACACTGGAGGATCTCAGCAGGTCGGGCAGCATCCATGGAAATGATCAGTCAAACTTTCGGGCCGGAACCCTTTGTCAGGACTGTACAGGGAAGGGGCAGATGCCCTATAAAGGAGGTAGGAGAGGGTGGGAAGGAGAAGGCTGGTAGGTGCCAGGTGAAAAACCAGTAAAGGGAAAGATAAAGGGGTGGGGGAGGGGAGGCAAGGAGGTGATAGGCAGGAAAGGTGAAGAAAGAATAGGGGAAAGCACAATGGGTAGTAGAAGGAGGCGTAACTATGAGGAAGGTGATAGGCAGCTGGGGGAGGGGGCAGAGTGACATAGGGATAGAGGAAGGGAGGGGGAGGGAATTGCCCGAAGTTGGAGAATTCTATGTTCATGCCCAGGGGCTGGAGACTACCCAGACGGTAAATGAGGTGTTGCTCCTCCAACCTGAGTTTAGCCTCATCATGGCAGTAGAGGAGGCCATGTATGGACATATCTGAATGGGAATGTGAAGCACAGTTGAAGTGGGTGGCAACTGGGAGATCCTGTTTGTTGGGGCGGACGAAGCGGAGGTGCCCGATGAAGCGATCGCCCAATCTGCGTTGGGTTTCACCGATGTAGAGGAGGCCGCACCGGGAGCACTGGATGCAATAGATGACCCCAACAGACTCACAAGTGAACTGTTGCTTCACCTGGAAGGACTGTTTGGGGCCCTGAATGGTGGCAAGAGAGGTGGTGTAGGGACAGGTGTAGCACTTACGCTTACAGGGATAAGTGCCAGGTGGGAGATCCATGGGGAGGGATGTATGGACCAGGGAGTCGCGGAGGGAACGATCCCTGCGGAAAGCGGAGAGGAGTGGAGAGGGAAAGATGTGCTTAGTGGTGGGGTCCTGTTGAAGGTGGCAGAAGTTGCGGAGGATAATGTGCTGGATGCAGAGGCTGCTGGGGTGGTAGGTGAGGACAAGGGGAACTCTGTCCCTCTTGTGGTGACAGGAGGATGGAGGGAGGGCCGAAGTGTGGGAAATGGAGGAGATGAGGGTGAGGGCATCATTGATGACGGTAGAAGGGAAACCATGATCCTTAAAGAAAGAGGACATTTAAGATGTCCTAGATGGCAGATAAGCCAGAAATGATGCCATCAAAAGTGTCCTTCGTTAAACGAGGAGGAGCTATATTTGCTTTGCTACACGTCGTTCTTCTTTAATAAACTGAGGTTTTCTACTTCAGTTTCCAAAGCAAAGCGATACCAATAGCAATCAGGAAAATTTGATGTTCATTCTGGCCACATCAGACTGCGCTACCCTTCTCTCAAAGGGTGCCCCAACGGGTCACCCTGTTGTCTAGTAACCTATCACCGTAACACAAACAGCTTCAAGTTTGTAACATTACCATTTGTTAATACCATGTAAGATGGATTACATTTATTCTACTGGTTTCTATGTCTTATAAAATCAATCAAGTATATTTGAATAAATTTAGTCCATCTTACATGGCATTCTTAGAGTTAAATGTCAGATTTTTACACTTTTCACACTGCTGCCTAAATAATAAACTTCCTCTATTTATTCAATTCTTCATAATGTTGAAAGCTATTTTAGTATTATACTTGTAAGAAATATTTAAGGAAACTTAAAAAAAAAATCTTAGGATACATTCAAGTGCTTCCTGCCATATGGCTCAAAACTGTTCTGGATGTTGCAGCAAGTGGTGATCGTTCACCTCAGAGAAGGGCAAAGTGAAGCAAAGACGAAAGTAATTTGCCCCTATCTAGATCTGTTTGAAAGGACATTTTAAATTCACTATGAACTAAGGTTAGCCTAGAATCCTTTGATGGTGGAAGAAGGATGGTTGTGCAAAGGGTCAACAGATGTATTTGGTGAGAAGCCATTGCTTTATGTTACAGAAAGCCCAAACAGCAGATAACCATAAGACCATATGATATAGGAACAGAATTAGGCCATTTGGCCCATTGAGTCTGCTCTGCCATTTTTTCATGGCTGATCAATTTTTCCTCTCAGCCTCAATCTTCTGCCTTCTTCCCATATCCCTTCATATCCTGATGAATCAAGAATCTATCAACCTCTGCCTTAAATATACATAACAACTTGGCCTCCGTAGCTGCCCATGGTAAGGAAATCCACAGATTCACCACTCACTGGCTAAAGAAATCCTTACTCATCTGTGTTCTAAGAAGACACTCCTCTATTCTGAGCCTGTGTCCTCTGGTCTTAGGCTCTCCCACCATAGGAAACATCCTCTCCACATTAACTCTATGAAGGTCTTTCACCATTTGATAGGTTTCAATTAGGTCACCTCTTATTCTTCTGAATTCTGGTGAATACAGGCCCAGAGCAATCAAATGCTCTTCCAATGACAAGTCATTCCATCCTGGAATCATCCTTGAACCCTTTCCAGATTCAGCACATTCTTTTCTACCTTCAGAGGCCCAAAGCTGCTCACAATATACCATGTGAGGCCTCACCAGTGCTTTATGAAGCCTCAACATTACATCCTTGCTTTTGTAACCTAGTCCTCTTGAAATGAATGTTAACATTGCATTTGCCTTCCTCACCACAGACTCAACCAGCAAATTAACCTTTAGGGAATCTTGCACAAGGACTCCCAAGAAATCTTTTTCCATTTAGAAGATAGTATACACTTCTATTTATTCTAACAAAGTGCCTGACCAAATACTTCCCAACACTGTATTCTATCTACCACTTCCTTGCCCATTCTTTTAATCAGTGTAAGTCCTTCTGTACTTCCTCAAAACTACCTGGTCCTCCACCTATCCATGTATAATCCACAAACTTTGCAATAAAGCCATCAATTTCATTGTTGAAATCATTGACATATAACGTAAAAAGAATCAGTCCCAACACAGACCCCTGTTGTACACCACTAGTCACTAGCAGCCAACCAGAAAAGGCTCCCTTTATTCTCACTCTTTGCCTCCTGTTTTATCCATGCTACTATATTTTCTATAATACCACAGGCTCTTAATTTGTTAAGCAGCCTCATGTGTGACACCTTGTCAAAGGCCTTCTGAAAATCCAAGTACACAACATCAACCATTCCCTTTTGTCTATCCTGCTTGTTATTTCTTCAAAGAATTCCAACAGATTTGTCAGTCAAGATTTTCTGTTGAAGAAACCACACTATCGCCTATGTTACCATGTGCCTCCAAGTACCCCATAGCCACATCCTTAATAATCGACTCCAACATCTTGCCAACCACTGAGGTTAGGCTTACTGGCCTATAATTTCCTTTCTTCTGCCTCTCTCTCTTCTTGAAGAGTAGAGTGACAATTGCAATTTTTCTGACTTGCGTACCATTCCAGAATCTAGTGATTCTTGAAATATCATTACAAATGCTGCCATGATCTCTTCACACACCTCTTCCAGAACCCTGGGGTGTACACCATCTGATCCAGGTGACTGATCTACCTTCAGACCTTTCGGTTTCCCAAGAACCATCTCCCTAGTAATGGCAACTTCACACACTTCATGCCCCCTTGCACCTGGAACTTCCACCATACTGCTGGTGTCTTCCACAGTGAAGATTGATGCAAATACTTATTCAGTTCACCCACCATTTCCTTGTCCCCCATTACTACCCTCTCCAGCATAATTTCCAGCAGTCTGATATCCACCCTCACCTCTTTTTCACACTTCATGTATCTGAAGAAACTTCTGGTATCCTCTTTAATATTATTGGCTAGCATATTTTTGTATTCCATCTTTACCTTCTTAATGACGTTTTAGTTGCCTTCTGTTGATTTTTAAAAGCTTTCCAATCCTCCAACTTCCCAATCCTCTAACTTCCCACTAATTTTTACCCTATTATATGCCCTCTCTTTGGCTTTTATGTTGGTTTTGACGTCTCTTGTTAGCCATGGTTGTGTTGTCTTGCCTTTAGAATACTTCTTTCTCTTTGAGATGTATATATCCTGAGCCTTATGAGTTGCTTCCAGAAATTCCAGCCATTACTGCTCTGCTATCATCCCTGCCAGTGTTCTTTCCCTTCTCAAAACTCGGGTTGAATTCCATCATATTATGATCACTTCCCCTAAAGGTTCTTTTACCATAAGCTCTCTAATCAGTTCCAGTTCATTGCACAACATCAAATCCAGAATAGCTGATCCCCGAGTGGGCTCAACCATGAGCTGCTTTAAAAAGCCATCTCATAGATATTCCAGAAATTCTTGGGAACAGAATATACTCTGCTCTATTTAAACTTACTAAGGCCTTGTTCTATCTTTGGAAGTTTGTGCGTCTGATGCAGAATGATGTGAGCACATATTGAAAATGGATACAAGGGTAATAGATATCACAGATTTTTCTGTTCATTAATACAGTTTTCATTTCTAAGAACTAGTTTTATATTTGAAATAAGTAAAACCTTGTAGAAATAACGATAAACAATTCATTTGTCTCATAACTGCACTTCATTTTTTATGAATCTAATGGCTTGTGTTGGCGCGTGGCCAAGTGGTTAAAGCATTGGTCTAGTGATCTGAAGGTTGCTAGTTCAAGCCTCAGCTGAGGCAGCGTGTTGTGTCCTTGAGCAAGGCACTTAAACACACATTGATCTGCGACGACACCGGTGCCAAGCTGTATCAGCCCTAGTGCCCTTCTTTTGTACAACATCGGTGGCGTAGAGAGGGGAGACTTGCAGCATGGGCAACTGCCGGTCTTCCATACAACCTTGCCCAGGCCTGCGACCTGGAAACCTTCCAAGGCGCAAATCCATGGTCTCACGAGACTAATGGATGCATATAATGACTTCTAGCTTACTGCTAGTTTGGCCTCATATACTATCTTACTATATTTCTGAAGTAAATATCTGAGTATGACTAATCCAGCAATGGTCCCATTCTTTGGATGAATGTTCTATTCACTTCTACTCAGTGAATAGCAGGAAATGTAAAACTAGAGATTAAAGATAAGAAGAAGGTGGTCCATGCTTGGAAGTTTATCAAGGGAAATGATGAAAAACACTGAACATGAAAATGTTCGGCATAAATTAAAAGTATGCAAAGTTGAAGAACTCACCTCTAAAGTAGTTAATACTATTTTTTTTGCAGAAGAAAAATAAGCATCCCACAGGAATTGTGTTTGTTGCCTAAGTGCCAATATTTTCTCATGATGGATAGATCTGGTAATTGAAGGAACCTGCAAAACAAGGAATGAAACTAAGTGAAAGAATTAAACAAACAATACACAAAGTAAATGCTACTTTCCACTGTCGCAAACACCAGAAACTAATGTAATATATATCTACTAGTGCCATTGAGATAATGGAAGAATTATACCTTCTTACTGTGAATTCATTCTTCAGATGTTTCATTCCTTGCTTTCATATATGCTTTTGCTGCTTTTCTCTTTTCATTCATTCTAAATTAATAATCATTCAGTTTCCTTCTAGAACCTACTGCCCTGATGTTACTGAAATTTTCATTTAAAAAGAAACAAACAGCTGGAGGAACTAGGCAGGTTATGTTGCATCTGTGGAGAAGTTTCTCATCGATATCCTGCATCAGGACTGGGAGTGTAGAGAAGAAGCTAGGATAAAGTGTGTGGGGTGAGGGGTGAAGCAGGAATTGGCAAGTGATAGGTGGAACCAGGTGAGGAGGTGGAATCAGGAGGGATCGTGGAGCTAGAGTTAGAGGCTGGAGGGTGATAAGTAGAAACAAAGGGCTGCAGATTCTGGAATCCACAATTTGAAATTTTAAAATTCACAGATCTACTCTTGTAATCTACTGCCTCTCCTTCAAAATCACATTTCCCTTCAAAGTCCTTGACTCTGTTGTTGAAGATCTGTGACCATCTTCCCCACAAGGTCAAGCACTGACATCTGCAATGAAGTTTGCCATTGCCCATCATGCTGAGACAACCCTTGGCCAGTGCACCTCGATTCATGTTAGAATCCTGCCATTCTGTATCTGTTCGCTCGTTCAAGTTCTCCAAGATACTGTGTGACAACATTTAATGTTCCTAAAATTTAGGAATATCATTCTATTTTATATGGGCAGATGGTATTTCTTAGCAGTGTCCACTTTTCTACTTTTGAAAAATTGAGACCTGTGGGATTTAAAGTTTCCGGAGAATTCAAAAAATTCAAGGACAGTTCCAGAGTAATCATGGCATCGTGCTATGCATACCTTTAGCATATAGTGAAATTTATATAAAATGAATTTTGTTTATACAGTTCATGAAGATCATTAAGAAAATAGATGTTATCATACATTTTGTCACAGTCAGATTAACGTTTCCAACCTGAATGGCAATATTTTGCTCCATTACAAGCACTCTCAACCAACTTCTGAAAATGCTCGACTTTACTGTATTTAATTTCAGTTCAACAGTTTCCTTTCTGAGAAAAAAAGCATACCAGTGGGACCAGAGTTAAACTTCAGCCGCAGTAACAAACATTACACCTCTTGCAATATTAAGGATATTTCATATGAATTGTGCAATAATGTCTTACCTTGCTGTCTTTTTAAAATTCTTTACACTGTCTTGCATAAGTTATGTATAATTTATGTTTGTATTTTGCCAGGACCCTCCTGTAATGTTTCTACAAGCAGGCTTTTCATTGTACCTGCAGTATAACTCACTGTACTTGTACACATTATAATGAACTTGATGTGACCAAATTATACAATTTTCACCTCATTCACAAATGTGAATTGTAAACTCGGTAGGTGGTCAATATGAACAAATTTAGACTAGGCAGCCAGTCTTTGTGAAGATACAGTCAAATAATAATCATGTCACAAATGTAAACAACAAATAAAAACAAATGCACATCTGGCTACATCTGGCAGGAACATGAAAGAGCTGCTATTTAAGGTATAAAACTTTTTGCAGTAATAAAAATTACAAACATTAAGTTATGAACTGAATGTAACTGGAAGAAGTCATGTGGATCTGAAAGAGAAAACAGGCACACAGAGAATATCAGAGCCAAAGCTTTGATGGGAAACATGCTTACAGACAGATATGGCAAATGCAAAAATACCATTGAGAAAGGAAATAATTTAGAAGCAGGTACAGTCGATTCAGGGGTTACATTCAATGAACTATGAATGCATCTGTAATTAAGGGAATGTGGTATTGCAAATTAGAACCATTTTAGCAAGTGGTTAGTGGAAAACATACTGTTGATTGGCTTGACACATCAGCAGAGATTTGGTGTAATTTTAAAAAGCACCGGTGAAAGCTTGCCTCCGCCTTTGAAAGGGAGCAGGTTTCCTGTGTGTATTCATTCAGTGAAAAAAAAGTTATGGGAGATGGAGAAAAAGGAGCCATCTTTAAAAATGGGTATCACCTTTATTTTTAACATCTTTCTTTAAAACAGATATTCAGAAATGATGATTCTGTACCTTCGCCAGTCAATTTGTGACAATCACTACAGCTTGGGACTTTGGAGTTCAGAATTCAATTTCAGCGTCCTTTGTGAGCAAGTTTGTATGTTCCTTCCCACGTGCACATAGATCTCCTTCTGCTGCCCCAGTTTCCTCCCATCGTACAAAGAGGTACTGTACCAGCTAGTGAGTTAATAGGTCATTACAAACAGTCCCAACATTAGGCTAGGTTTAAAATGATGGGATGCTAGGCAGAGCAGCTTGAAGGGCCAGAAGGGCTTGTTCCACCCTGCATCTCCAAATAAGCAAGTAAATAAATAAATCTTGTGACAATTTGTAGATGTCTACATTTACATGAATATAAACCTTAACAGTTCATGTGTATCAGAACCAGAGCTTGGAAGAAAATTGCTTGCTTTTGAACATTGAAACAAGTATTATTATTTAATGCTCTTCAGATTTTAGATGATTTGACTTGAATGTTACCCTAAGCTGCAGATCTAATTGTTAGTTTCTTTAAATACAATAGTTTTAATTATAAATTCCAATCATACCTATGGCTGGAAATGAATGAAGTGATAGTGGATGTGTTGTTGTGATTCACTAATCTACAATACCACCTGGATTCCTGAGTTGTTCCATGAGACCATATGACATAGGAATAGAAAACTGAAAATGCAATTCCATTGTGCAAGATAACATTGTGCAAGTAAACCATTGGTCAGTTAGCTTAACATCTATCATTAGGGAAAGTGCTGGAAATCTGTTTTTAGTGATGTAATGGTGAGACATTTAGAAAAGCACAAAACAATCAGTGTCAGTAAGGGTTTTTGAAAGTAATGTTCAATAAATTTTCCAACATTGTTTGAGGATGCTGGGAGGTTTTGTTAAACATACAGGTAAAGGCAGATGTAATGTTTGTACTTCCACAATACATTCAATAAGATGCAACATAAAAGATAACTGCATCACCATTTCATTTTACAGCGAAAAGCTATTGCCAGATTTTTGTAGGACGAGCCAATTCTTTCTATATTTATTACAACCAGTTGTGATATAAAACTTTTTCAGTGGAGTAAGGTAAAATTGAAAGTTGTACTGTAATGGTGTTGGACTTGCCGATCACAGAGTTCTAAACTCAAACGAAGATCTTGAGCCCTATCGGATATAAATAGCCTTGGGTACTCTCGGTAAAGGGAGATTATACTGTAACTACCCAATCTTCAAAGAATAGTTCACTTTCCTGTTTATTCTCCATGGCGAGTTTAGCTGTCAATACCCACTATTTGAGTGGTGGGTTCCCTCTCCCTACCAAGGAGAAGATACTTCCAGCTAACAAAGTAGTTTAAGACATAGTTCATTTACTTACAGAGATACACATTTAACTCCAAACAACATTATTAAAACACATCTAAAACTCACAGATGGTTTATATCTTAAACACTTTGAAATTGCAATCCATTTCTAAAACACAAAGGATTTCAAAAACACAGGTATAATTCTTATAAATTAAAAAGACATACCAAAAGTGCAGACAAATGAATCATTTGTCATCGAAATCGAGCCAGAGGAATGGTTTCTAGTTCACCCTGTGTTTCTTTTATTCTTCTTGATGTTCCTTACCCCATTCCTAATAAGTCTGAAATGTTTTCTATATCTATACAATTTCTTAGCCACCAGGGTGACTTATATACACATATATATTTTCTCAGATACCATTTTTATACAAAAGGTCTAAAAGCTGCTTGCTGACATAGTTCCAGCTATCTACAATTAATCCTGTAAAACTGACTTCTCTGAGTACATAAAACTCCCAACTTATCAGTTATTGATATGCTAAGTGGTTGTTTACATCTGGTCTGCAGGCTTCCTGGAACTAAGCAACTTAGTCAGCGTTGTCTGTTTTGAAACAAGCCAAATTAAGTAACCCATTGTCTGCTACTGCACCTCTTTGAGAGGCAAGACAGGATGTTATGAGCCAGCGGGTCTAAGGCTCCAGAGAGCTTGTTTGCAAAGCTGTCTATAGATCGTTGTTTATTTTAACTTTGAACTGCTTTCCATTTCCATTTTAAGAACTGAATACTGGCTCCGGTTTATGACCAGAAGCTAAACAAAGCATAGAAGTGGAAGTTTATTTACAACTGTCTGCTCTTGACAAGTGGCAACTGCTATGTTTAGAATGCAAGCTTTGCAAAGAAAAACAAACAAGGAGACCACTGGCCCAAGAAGCAAATTTTCATCACAATGCATTTTTAAAAATGAATGCAGAGATTTGCGGTAGAAGTGAAAGAACACAATTCTGTTGTAACAAAGCTGCTAGCCACCAGTATCATTGCATTGATATGCCGGCACTTGGTGTCAGTGGCAGGCTATGAGCACATCACTGTGAACAGCATGGCTGGGTATGGATTTACATTTCCTAGACATGTTGCCAATAAATTGTTGTCTCATAACATCCCAATACAAAATCTTAAGGCTCTAATGTTATCTCATTGGGCATGCTCGAACGAATTATTCCAACAAGCTAAGCCAACTGTCAAAACTATCAAGGTCTTTCAATATCTTTAACACTGTGCCAGGCATTAAAAAAAAATTGGAAAAAAAAACAAAGAAGGAAAGAATTAAAAATCTTACAATGATAACATTTCCTTAAAATAAGAATTAAAACATTTAGCAAAATTTTAAAAAGTATGTAACTTTATATTGTGGTGCCACAGTGGAATAGTGATTAGTGCGACACTACCACATTAGAACATTAGATCATTAGAAAGTTTTTGACAAGAACAGGAAATTCAGCCCAACAAAGCTTGCCAAGTTCGTATTCACATAGTGTGTTGAAATAACTATCGAGTTTAGATTTGGAAGTCTCTAAGGTACTCCTCTCAACTACACAACTAGGTAGTTTTTTCCCTGTGTCTACAACTCATGGGGTAAAGAAATGCTTGCTACTGTTATTCTGAAATTTCCTCTTAACCAGTCTCCACCTATGGTCCCATGTCCTTGTTGATGGATTAATTCTGAAGTAGTAGCTGGCATCCACATTACTTATACCATTAATGATTTTGAACACTTCTGTCATGTCTCCTCTCATTCTACATCTATTTAGACTAAAAAGATTTAATTCTTTCAATCTTTCTTCATAGCTCATACCCTGCAGTCTAGTTGCCCTTCTCGGGACTCTCTCCAGTGCCTTCAAATCTCTAGCACAATATAGAAACCAAAATAGTACACAGTATTCAAGGTGTGGTCTCACAAGTATGACTATGACTATGACATTATACAGCCCAACATTCTCTTAGCCTTCCTGATTGCTTCTGTGCATTGTCTAGATGTTGGTAGTGATGAGTCTACCAGGATGCCCAAATCCTTCTCAATCAATACACTTTCTAACTCAAGACTCCCCATTGTATATTTCTATCTAATATTTCTACTTCCTATATGTAATACTTTACATTCACATACATTAAAGTTTATCTGCCCACATCTGGATTTCGTTTAAATCTAACTGCATTGATTCTGCAGCCTGAATGTTATCAGCCTGTCGCCCTAATTTTGAGTCATCAGCAAACCTTACTAGTTTATTTGCTATCTGCTTATCCAAATCATTAAGGTAAATCAATTATAGCTCAAGGCGTCAGGGGAGTTCGGAGTCCATTTCTGACGCCATCTGTAAGGAGTCTGTACATCCTCCCTGTGGAATGTATGGGTTTTGCCTGCATGCTCCGGTTTCCTCCCACAGTCCAAAGATACACCGGTTAGTAGGTTATTTGGTCCTTGTAAATTGCCCTGTGATTAGGTTCAGGTTAAGTTGGGGGACGCTGGGTGCCATGGCTTGAAGGGCCAGCAGGACCTTCACTGTGTCTCTAAATAGATAAATCTCTTCAATACGTCACAACCATTCCTCTTGATTCGACTAATTGGACTTGCTGTTGCTGTGCCAGATTTAACCTGCCTCAGGTTTAGGCAGTAAATTCCCTATTATGACTGTTAGGCATTAACAGGAAGTTCACTGTATTCATGGGTGCACTGTTGGGCAGCTGCCAACTAACAGTCAGCCATCACTGAGTTACTTCCAGTGAAGATGTAGGAAGCACTCAATGGGTCAAGCAGCATCATTGGGCAGCATTTTGGTCGAGGACCCGTTGAAACAAGTGGAAAAGTCATGGAACAAATATGTTAAGTTGGAGAGAGGGATAGAAGTGGAGACAACTGACAGGATATCTGTGAAAGGATGTAGATAAGAGCCAAGGTATTAATTTCCTTAAAAACTGGCAGTCCATACAGAAAGAAAAGCTAGTAACAAAGTGAAATGTTACTATATCCACATGATAGACGGGTGTACATGGAGAGAGGAAGGTAGAAGGGAGAAGGAAGGGAGGGGAAGGGGGAAAGGGGGAAAGGGGAAAAGGAGGGGAGGGGGAAGTGGGAAAGGAGGAGAATGGGGGTGTGGGAAAGGAGGAGAATGGGGGTGTGGGAAAGGGAGGAGTGAAAGAGAGGGAGAGGGAAAGGGGAAAGGGAAAAGGAAGAGAGAGGGAAAGGAAAGGGGAAAGGGAGATGGAGTGGGGGGAAGAGTGAGAAAACAAGTTAATATAAAACTGATTTGTTATCTTTTACTTACCAGGTAGTCAGGAAATGAGGTGACAAAGATAAGTAAATCAGAGTGGGCGTTTGACAAAGAATTAGTTATAAGTGAATGGAGATTCATATTTGCTCTGTGGATTGAACAGAGATGTTCTACAGAGCAGTGAACCAATATGCATTTTCCTTCTCCGATATAGAGACAACATCATGAGAAATGAATACAAAGTTGGAAGCAATGCAAGTGATTATCCTTACAATCAATTGTAAAGGATTGTTTGCGTCCATGGATGGTGACAAGGGAAATGGTGTCAACAACATGTGCACACTGAATAATTTCTTCAATAAAAACCATATAAGTAAACTATTTCTAAAATCTGCAGACAAATCATTGCAAACTCCACATTGTCAACACCATCCGCACTGAAAACCGGAAAAGGAAATGTGATTGTGTACAGTTGTGAAATACACTGAACATGCCAACGAGGTACAGGGTGATAACCTTTTGTGCGCAGTTTTAATTCCTTTGTGCACTGGTAGCAAAAGATGTGCGTGTGCTCACACCTTTGAGGGTACATTGACTGGAAGGTGAGGGGTGAGAGCAGAACATGAGAAACAGAGGAGATGCGGTTGAGGCCCTTATGGAAAGGTAAGGTTGAGAATAAAATAAGATATCTTAAAGGAAGTGTCATCATCGGAACAGATGCATCAGAGCTGGAATATTAAGGAAATAGGAATGGAATTCTTATTACAAGTTGGGGGATAGGTCGGAAGAGCTGTAGTCAGGGTAACTGGTGGATTTTATTGAAAATCAGTGGGCTCTTATTTTGTTCTGAATTTCCAATATTTTCAGTTTTATGCTTGAAGTTAATGAGGAATGAAAAACCTGGGAGATCTTGAACAGAAAATTGAAAATGATTTTTTTTTCTGTAAATTACTCATCAATGTGTGATTTCTTTTAGGAAATATTCGAAGAATGGGTGAAAGTGTGTCTAAAAAGTTTGATATGTGCCTTAGCATCCCACAAGTTGTTCGCAAGTCAGCTTCCTCCATAGAAACATAGAAAATAGGTGCAGGAGTAGGCCATTCGACCCTTCGAGCCTACACCGCCATTCAGTACGATCATGGCTGATCATCCAACTCAGAACCCTGTACCTGCCTTCTCTCCATACCCCCTGATCCCTTTAGCCACAAGGGCCATATCTAACTCCCTCTTAAATATAGCCAATGAACTGGCCTCAACTGTTTCCTGTGGCAGAGAATTCCACGGATTCACCACTCTCTGTGTGAAGAAGTTTTTCCTAATCTCAGTCCTAAAAGGCTCCCCCTTTATCCTCAAACTGTGACCCCTCGTTCTGGACTGCCCCAACATCGGGAACAATCTTCCTGCATCTAGCCTGTCCAATCCCTTTAGGATTTTATACATTTCAATAAGATCCCCCCTCAATCTTCTAAATTCCAGAGAGTACAAGCCTAGTCGATGCAGTCTTTCATCATATGAAAGTCCTGCCATCCCAGGAATCCATCTGGTGAACCTTCTTTATACTCCCTCTATGGCAAGAATGTCTTTCCTCAGATTAGGGGACCAAAACTGCACACAATACTCCAGGTGTGGTCTCACCAAGGCCTTGTACAACTGCAGTAGTACCTCCCCGCTCCTGGACTCGAATCCTCTTGCTATGAATGCCAGCATACCATTTGCCTTTTAGGTAGTCTGAATCGACTAGATTCAGACTACCTAAATTAGGTATTTGAACCTCTTAACTTCCTTCTGCAAATATAAGTATTATTATTCTTTGTCTCTATTAAGCAGAGTCTTTCTAAGTTTTAGTACTTACCCATCCATAGGGCATTGCATTTAATGCTTAGCCCTCTATCATTATGCTCCAACACTTAGAATGGTATCACTCTTGAACTACAGATTCAAATCTTCTCCACTCATCCCAATTATTCATCTGTTACAAATGGAGTGGGTGCATATTGTTGGGATAACTTGTTCCTAAAGATGTGTTCCGACTTGTGAGTTAATGGGTGTTAACTATATAAATTTAAAACACTTAGGTGAAAACCACAAGACATGGATGCAGAATGAGGCCGTTTGTCCCATTGAGTTTGCTCTGGCCTTCCAAGAAACTACGTTCATAATTTGGCAGAGTCCATAATTTAAGAATATGGTAGATTAAGTAGGTCTTTTAAAGTAATTACAATATGTAAACCTTGAGGGCTGTAGAAAGAAATGAGGAGTGTGGAAAGTGAGATGCTACTGACATTTCAATCTACATACTACTTACTTGACTGTTTTTAGTTTATCACAAAATCTGTAAATGTCAGATCTCATAATAGTAACTAATTTTAACATTTCCCAAGATCTAATTCATCCCTGAAACCAGATCATTATCTAGAACTGAGCTTATCATCACACACCTATAGGTAGAACTCCTCCAATTGCACATATTGTATGAATTCAGGCACAAAGTCCAGGATTCGTCATAATTTTAATCTTAACCATTAATATTCACAGATAGAAGATTCTTCAAAGCTCTCTGATGTTTACTCCCCAATGCTTAATGTGCATGAAGCTGATAACATGAATTTGTTAAATATCTTATCTAGATGCAGCTTCTCAATTATCCAGGCTCTTTGATTTATTGGCTCAAATAACCATATTTTATTCCCCAAGTTCTCAGCAATTGTCAACAAATCCCTCAGTTTTGAAAAAAAAAACAGCCTCATAATCTGCCAAAAAAATTAGTTGATAAAATAGGGATAACTTCAGACATCAAAATTAGCAGCATCGTATAAGTTTTTTTAAGTATGTTAAAATTAAAAGAGAAATGAGGGTGGATATAGGACTACTAGAAAAATGAGGTGTAGGCACGTGGCCAAGTGGTTAAGACATTCGACTAGCGATCTGAAGGTTGTGAGTTCGAGCCCCAGCTGAGGCAGCGTGTTGTGTCCTTGAGCAAGGCACTTAACCACACAGTGCTCTGCGACGACACTGGTGCCAAGCTGTATCGGCCCTTGTCCTTCCCTTGGACAACATCGGTGTTCTGGAGAGGGGAGACTTGCAGCATGGGCAACTGCTGGTCTTCCATACAACCTTGCTCAGGCCTGCGCCCTGGAGAGTGAAGACTTTCCAGATGCAGATCCATGGACTCGCAAGACTAATGGATGCCTTAAATAAGAAAAATGAGGCAGGAGGAATAATAACGGGGAATGAGGAGATGGCTGATGAACTAAATGAGTATTTTGCATCAGTCTTCACTGTGAAAGACACTATCAGTATGCCTGATGTTGTAGTGTGTGAAGGAAGAGAAGTGGGTGCTGTTACTGTTACAAGAGAGAAGATGCTCAAAAAGCTCAAAGACTTAAAGGTACGTAAGTCACTCGGACCAGATGAACTGCACCCTAGAGTTCTGAAAGAGGTAGAGTTAGAGATTGTGGTGCTATCAGAAATGATCTTTCAAAAATCATTGGACTCTGGCATGGTGCCAGAGGACTGGAATTGCAAATGTTACTCCATTCTTTAAGAAAGCAGGGAGGCAGCAGAAAGGAATTATAGACAAGCTAGCCTGACCTCAGTGTTTGGGAAGATGTTAGAGTCAATTGTTAAGGATGAGGTGATGGGGTACTTAGTGACGTAGGATAAGATAGCAGAAGTCAGCATGGTTTCCTTCAGGGAAAATCCTGCCTGATGAACTTGTTGGAATTCTTTGAGGAGATTTAAAGGGAATGCAGTGGATGTTGAATATTTGGACTTCCAGAATGCCTTTGACAAGGTGCCATACCTGAGGCTGCTTACCAAGTAAAGAACCCGTGGTATTACAGGGAAGTTACTAGCATGGTTAAAGCACTAGCTGATTGGTAGGAGGCAGCGAGTGGGAATAAAAGGATCCTTTTCTGGTTGGCTGCCAGGGATTAGTGGTGTTCCGCAGGGGTCGGTGGTGGGACCACTTCTTTTTATGCTATATATAAATGATATAGATGATGGAATAGATGGCTTGGTTGCCAAATTTGCAGATGATATGAAGATTAGTGGAGGAGCTGGTAGTGTTCAGGAAAGAGGTAGGATGCAGAAGGACTTAAGATAGATTAGGAGAATGGGCAAGAAAGTGGCAAACGAAATACAATGTTGGAAAATGCATGGTCATGCACTTTGGTAGTAGAAATAAACGCACAGACCATTTTCTAAATGGGGAGAAAATCCAGGAACCTGAGATGCAAGGGGACTTGGGAGTCCTTGTGCAGAACACCCTGAAGGTTAGCTTGCTGGTTGAGTTGGTACTGAGGAAGGCAAATGCCATGTTAGCGTTAATTTCAAAAGGTCTAGAATACAAGAGCAAGGATGTGATGCTGAGGCTTTATAAGGCACTGGTGAGGCCTCACCTTGAGTATTATGAACAGTTTGGGCCCCTCATCTCAGAAAAGATGTGCTGGCATTGGAGAAGGTCCAGAGCAGGTTCACAAGGATGATTCCAGGAATGAAAGGGCTATCATACAAGGAATGTTTGATGTTTCTGGGTTTGTACTTGCTGTAATTCAGAAGAATGAGGGGGGATCCCATTGAAACCTTTCGAATGTTGACAGGCCTAGACAGAGTAGATGTGGAAAGGATGTTTCCCATGGTGGGAGGGTCGATGACGAGAGGAGACAGCTTCAGGATAGAGGGGCACCCTTTCAAAACAGAAACGCAGAGAAATTTCTTTAGCCAAAAGGTGGTGTACAGTATTTGTGAAATCTGGTGCCACGTGCAGCTGTGGAGGCCAGGTTGTTGGGTGTATTTGGGGCAGGGGTTTTTAAGTTCTTAATTGGACATGGCATCAAAGGTTATGGGCTGAAGGCCAGGAACTGGGGTTGAGGAGGAGAAAAAAAGGATCAGCCATGATTAAATGGCGGAGCATACTTGATAGGCCAGATGGCCTAATTCTGCTCCTATGTCTTATAGTCTTATGGGCTTATTTTAACTTAGGTCGGAGCAACACATTTTTGAGGCTGTGATGTATTTGGAACAAATTTGTATTTTTATAGTTTTTTATTGCCAGTATATATCACTTGCTGCCACGCGAATTTCTATACTCACCTCTTGTGATGTGTTTTCCTACTGTCAGAAAGATAATGGATTGCGATTGATTTATAAGTGAATGAATGTGTGGCTTTGTGCAACAAAAAAATTGACCAAATAATAGCATAGTGGTCAGCATGATGCTGTTACATCTCGGGGTGTCTGGAGTTCAATTCCCACACTGTCTGGAAGGAGTTTCTACATTCTCACTGTGACAGTGTGGGCTTCTTCTAGGTGCTCCAGTTTCCTCTCACAGTCCGAAGACACACTGGTTAGTAAATTGTCCTGTGATTAGGCTAGTGTTAAACAGGTGGGATGTTGGGTAGTGCAGTTCATTGGGCTGAAAGACCTATTCTGGGCTGTTTGTCTAAATAAATATTATTGGTGTTCCTAAAAAGCCTAGGTTTCATGTTAGCTGAGAGATTTCAAATAAAATTTGACTCTCCCTTATTTTAATTAACACTATTAAAACTAAGAGTCATATTAACCTGGAAAGTTGGCAGCATTGTTACTATTTTGTACACCACAAAAAGTTGTTTTAAATAGAAGTCAGGAAAGGTGTATAACTGGCAACCCACCACCTCCTGTATTCTCCACTGAAAAAATTTAAGAGAAACTACTCTATTGTAATTTTGAAGTCTTCAATTTGAAGCACTCAGGAGCTGTAACAATCTGCAGAAACTCCTCAATTAATTTTTGCAATATTTCTTAAACTACTTGTATAGCTTTTAAAGCTTTTTTCAAAATACTTCTGTTAATTTTTAGCATTGACAATGTTGGGTACTCAGAAATAGGTTGTAATTGGATTGGTCAGAATACACAGAATTCTGAATATTGCACAGAATACCCTATCAATTTTTACAGTGCAGTTGAAAAGAAATGCTCTATCATGTACAGTAGATGATCTGTTTTTGCTAATATCCCACATCAGCCAATGTTAAATGTCTTAACCATATATTAAAGACACTATTTGTACATTACAGCAAAGCCAGAGCAGGAATATGTGACAGGGGCTTAGTTTATGAATGCTGTAATTAACATAATTATGAGTCAGAGCAAAGCAGAGTGCTGGCAGTCCTTTGCTTACAAGGCAACAAGGGAGTTGTAATGAGGAAAATCTCCAGTCCTCTCCTGCTCCATCCATTTAGAAAGTTTTATAATTCCCCAATGATATATTTCCACATATCTGAAAGTCTAGTTACACAAGTAGTAATTCTGCACTGGAATCTGTTGTATTACAAACAACATTATTTCAAACCTATGATCTCTTAGACTATGTCGACAGTTTAAATAGGCATTCTGAATTAATATGTTCTGTTTCCTAAGTTATCTTGCCCATTTCTCTTCTATAAATTTAACAAGCTTAGAGCCCCAGGCTTTTTTATTCTCTCCGTAGCTCTCAGAAGGCCTTTCTTAACTATTTCTAAATGACTTTGATGATCAATATCATTAGACACAATTGAAAAACTTAAAAAAAAATCAAAAATGATTGGAAGGGGACATCACAATGTTTCTCATTCCCCTGCCAAATTAGTTGCAACCCTCCCAAACAACTCAAGCAAACCTGCCAGCAAAGACATTGGTCCCTCTCAGGTTCAGGTGTGACCTAGCCCTTTAGCACAGGTTGTACCTTCCCTTTAAGAGATCCCAATGATCCAGAAATCTGAACCCCCGCCCTCTGCTCCAGTTCCTCAGCAAAGCATGTCATTGGTGCCAATATGTACTAAGACTTCTGACTGCTCACCCTCCCCCTTCAGAATGCTGTGGACCCGATCTGAGACATCTCTGAGTCAGGCACCTGGGAGGCAACATACCAGCCAGGTGTCTCTTTTACATACACAGAATCTTGTCTCTGTTCCTCTCACTATGGAATCCCCCATAACTACTGCAGTCCTCTTCACCTCCCTTCTCTTCTGAGCCACAGCGCCAGACTCGGTGCCAGAGACCCAGTCGCTGTGGCTCCCCCCAGTAGGCCATTCCCCATAACAGTATCCGAACGGAAGATTGAGGGGGACAACCACAGGGGTGCTCTGTACTGGTTACCTGTTTCCCTTTCTGCACCTCCCACTGGAGGGTATTCTAAGGGACCAGATATATAGGTGTTTGGCTGGACATGGACTAATTAGCGATAGTCAGCAAGGCTTCATGCATGGTAGGTCATGTGTAACCAATCTTATAAAGATTTTCAAGAAAGTTACCAGAAAAACTGATGAAGGCAAGGCAGTGGATGTTGCCTGCCTGAGCTTTAGTGAGGCACTTGACAAGGTCCCACATGGGAGGGTGGTCAAGAAGGTTCAGTCGCTCGACATTCAAGATGAGGTGGTAAATTGGATTAGACATTGGCTTTGTGGGAGAAGCCAGAGAATGGTCGTAGAGGGTTGCCTCTCTGACTGAAGGCTTGCAGCTAGTGGTATGCCACAGGGATTGGTGCTGGGTCCTTTGTTATTTGTCATCTATATCAATGATCTGGATGATAATGTGGTTAAGTAGATCAGCAATTTTGCAGATGACACCAAGACTGGGGGTGTAGTGGACAGTGAGGAAGGCTATCATCATTTAACTCAGCTGGAAATGGGCTGAAAAATGGCAGATCAAAATTAATGCAAGTGCCAGGTTTTGCACTTCAGTAGGGCCAACTAGGGTAGGTCTTACACAGTGAACAGTAGGACACTAAGGAGTGTAGTGGAACAAAGGGATCTGGGAATACAAGTATATAATTCGATGTAAGTGACATCACAGGTAGATAGGGTCATAAAGAAAGCTTTTGGTATATTGTCCTTCATCAATCAATATACTGGGTACAGAAGATGGAAAGTTATGCTGAAGTTGATTAAGGCGTTGGTGAGGCCTAACTTGGAGTATTGTGTGCAGTTTTGGTCACCTACCTATAGGAAAGATGTAAACAAGGTTGAAAGAGTACAGAGAGAACTTACAAGGACGTTGCCGGGTGTGGAGGACCTGAGTTATGAGGAAAAATTGAATAGGTTAGGACTGTATTCTTTAGAACATAGAAGTTTACAGGAGATTTGATAGAGGCATACAAAATTATGAGGAGTGGAGAAAGGGTAAATGCAATCAAGCTTTTTCCCACTGAGGTTAGGTGGGACTATAACCAGAGGTCATAGCTTAAGGGAGAAAGTTAAGAAGTTTAAGGGAACATGAGGGGAAACTTCTTCACTCAGAGGGCCATGAGAGTGTGGAATCAGCTTCCAGCACAAGTGGTCCATGTGAACTCGATGTCCAAACTTAAGAGAAGCTGGGTAGGTACATGGATAGTAGGAATATAGAGGGCTTTGGGCCTGCTACAGATCGATGGGAGTAGGCAGTCTAAATGGTACTGGCATGGACTTGATGGGTTGAAGGATCTGTTTCTGTGCTGTACCTCTCTACAACTCCATGACAGTCAGCCAGCTATCTGCTTCCTGCAACCTCGGGATGACAATTTCCCTGTAGCTCCTATCTACCACCTCCCAGTCTCCTGTATGAGCCAAATATCCCGGAGCTGCAGCTCCACCTCCTCAACATGGTCTCTGAGGAGTTGCAACTTGGTGTTCCTAGTGCAGATGTGGATACCCAGGAGACTGGATGTCTCCCAGAGTTCCTGCATTTGACATAAAGAATACAACTAAGCTCCTGCAGCCATTCTCACTGCAGTAACAGCACCCTAACGGATGAGGAATGAAAGATAAAGAAGAAACTTGCTAGATACTTACCTCACCCAATCCAGATGAGCCGAAGTCAAAGCCCTCCCACTCTAACACTGGTCCACTTAACCAATGACTGCTCTGCTTGTTCCTACGTTATTTTTATTTGCCTTTGTCAATGAAACCCATTCACTGATTGGGCACAGTTCAAATTCTGAAAAATGCCACAAAATGCTGCTTTTTAAACCTTCAATCTTGGACCAGTGCGAACTCGTCTCTCTCACGCTCCCATTCATTGACTGGGCGCAGTCCAAACTCTGAAATCTGCTGCAAAGTTCTGATTGTTTAATCTTCAATCGTGGGCCTGTGTAAAATTGCCCCTTCTTCTTGCTGTCCCTGTTCACTGATAGGGTGCAGTTCAAAGTCCAAAAACTGCCATGAAGTGCTGTTTTTTAAATCTTCAATTGTAGACCTGTGTGAAGTCGCCTCTTCTCCTTGTTATCATTCACTGATTAGAAATCAATACTATATACTGAATTCTGAATTACTCTCACCAGCCCAACATTTGATGACTCCTGCAGGAGATGAGAAGAATGAAGGGAGATCTCATTGAAACCTACTGAATATCCAAAAACCTGTGTAGATGGATGTGGAGAGGATGTTTCCAATTGCGAGAGAGCCAAGGAATAAAGGGCTCAACCTGAGAATAGAAAGACTTCTCTTTGGAACAGAGATGAGGAGGATTTTCTTTAGCCAAAGGGTGGTGAATCTGTGGAATTCAATGCCACAGATGGACGTGGAGGCCTCAGTGGGAAAAAGCTTGATTAAATTTACCCTTTCTACACTCCTCATAATTTTGTATGCCTCTATTAAATCTCCTGTAATCATCTACGTTCTAAAGAACACAGTCCTAACCTATTCAATCTTTCCTCATAACTCAGGTCCTCCAGACCGGCAACATCCTTGTGGAGGCCAAGTCATTAGGTATGTTTAATACAGAGTTGATAGCTTCTTGATTAGTGCAGGCATCAAATGTTGTGGAGAGAAGACAGGAAAATGGAGTTGAGAGGGAAAATGAATCAACCATGATAGGAACAAAGATAATCTACAGCACATAACAGGCCCTTTGGCCCACAATTTTGTGCCGACCATGTAACTTACTCTAGAACCTGCCTAGAATTTCCCTACTGCATAGCCAGAGTCATGATTCCACATAGCCGTGATGGAATGGCCTAATTCCGTTTCTACATATTGTGGTCTAAAAATAATATAAATACATTAAAGCTAAACTTTCAGAAACTAATTGAGACTTAACATCAGTCAAAACAATGTTCTAAAACTATCAAATAATTTTATTCAAACTTTGTTGGCAACACTATTGAGCTGTTAAATCCATCAGCAACTTCTGGTACAGCTGACCGATCAGACATCATGTATCTGACTATCAGTTAATTATGTTACAACATCATCATCTGTCCTCCAGTAGGCTCTGTGTTTCAGCTCTGCCGTGGATGGTCACAAAACTCCACACTGATGTGTGTACTGCAGCTGCTGTCTGGAGCTGCCAGCCAGCCACCAATTTAATCAGTCCTGTTATATGTCATGATGAAATTTCTCCTCCAAAGTGCCAACTCTAAATGGGCACAATACTTTTTCTCATCACTTTGCACAGCAGTTGACTTCTGAATTTAATTTCACAGGCTAAATTGAAATTCATTTGGATTTTAATATAGTATGGGTACATAAAAATGCACACATTCACTCTCAATCATATTTTAGATGTTTTCCAATGCAAATTACTTTAAGAGAAGTAAACAGGAAAATAAAATATTGGAGATATATCACTAACACAAGGGGTTCCACAGATGCTGGAAATCTGGAAGAACACACACACACACACACACACACACACAAAATGCTGGAGGAACACAGCAGATCAGGCAGCATCTATGAAGGGAAATAAACAGTCAACGTTTCAGGCTGAAACCCTTCATCAGGAGCTATGTCACTTCAAATTCTCGTTCCTCACAAAAAAGAATTCTGATCCTCAAGATAAATAGTAGTTAAATTTCAAATAAAACCTTGAGTGTTTATCTAGCAATGAGATTTCGTAGCATCAAAAGAATACACAATTAAAATTGAGTAAAAGAATTATTCCTCAGGTGAACGCTTGCAAGTGTACAATCTGAAGTACATGACATAGTGTTCATTTCTGATGAATAACATCCCCTGAAATAACAGCAGAGCAGAGAGATTGCTTGCATATGATTACATGGAATTTTAAGAGGTTACAATTCCTGTTGGTTCTGGTGGAAATTTGATAATTTTTTACCTGATTCGGGAGAGCTAAAGGAACTAGTGAAACAATGCCATTCACTGAAATAGTTCAAAAGCTGTGTATGTGCTTCTTATAGAGCGATGAAATGACTGTTGCACGGAAGGTGCCAACCAGTTAGTCCCATTCCACCGCCCTTTCTCCAAAGCCCTACTCTTTCTTCTTTAAGTATTTATCTAACTGTAAGTTAGTTTTACATTTCTCCTAACTTCCCCTTCAACAGCACATTCTAACCCATAACATTGGATAAATAAAACTTTCCTTTGAGTTCTTTTATCAATTGCCTTCTATACATAGCATTCGCTTGCCAACCTTTCTGGTGGAAACAATTTCTTTCTATTAATAATATTCAGTTTTAAATATCTCTATTAAAATTCCCCTTAACTTTTCTCTTAGTCCAAAGTCTTGGAAATTCTTTTGTTGATACCTTTCACAAATTGAGTGATGCCTAGAAATGGAATCACAGTTCTCCAGCTGAGACCAACTTGTGATTTATATAAAAAAAATCAACATTACTTCTTTATATTTTTGGTCTAAGTAGCTGGATACTCATTTTTATGGTTTGTATTTAAAAATGCTCATTGTCCCCGCTTTTTTGCGGTAAGAAACAGTAGATGATAGAGTTTCTGTTAACATTGCTTCTTAAACAGAACAGAACACTGAAGGTAAATGTGGGTTATGGACTAATAGCACCCATCACCAGAGCAAATTTAAAAGCAGGAGCTTTTTCAAATATCAATATTGTTTATAACAAATTAAACTCAACAACTAGAGATACTAAATAGTTCACCTGTATGATTAGGGAATGATCCTAATCCAAACCATCAGATCAGGTATCAAAGTTATAATCTGACTGATTTCACCCTCCATTAACTAGCTTTATCCTGCTGGGGAATGAGTAGGTGAGGATAAAACAACCCTTTGTTGTTTCTGGCTTAAAAGAATTAGTGAAATTTTTCATTAATCCTCATGGAACTCAAATCCCATTTCTAATTGTAAGCAAACTATTCCACTGTAGAATCAGTATTACGGGTTTACCAGCAAACAAAACAGATGATGTGACATACATTAATTGTATGTGTTACCTGAAGAAGAAGCCTCTCATCTCCAATAATTGCTGCTTTATTCCAATCTATGATCTCTGAAAATGGCAACTCCCATCCATTACTCAGTAATACCGGGATACATGCAGCCTGAAACAAAGGATGTTGAAAACTATAAACAAGTTACTTCACACATCAGAAACAAATAATCATAACAGATTTTGAAGGCCTGGTGAGATAATTTATTTCTATATTTGTTATTGCATGATTGTCTGGAAAGATCAGGATTATAAAGCTGTAAAGGAAGAGGGCAAATGCTTCTTTCTACCTTAAGTAAACAAAAATCATCCATTTCTTGAAGAGCTTATTTAAGATCAAAGATTAAAAGATTTAAGATTGGTGTAAGTGATTGAAGCGGGGCTAGCATATTAATGTTGACAAATACAGGAAAAATATGGTTCTTTGTGGGAATGGGTCCTGCTCTCAGGCTCTCACGACTGGTCGCTATTTGATATACCAAGGACGCAGCCTAGAAGACTAGTGCGCCTTCGGAGTTTCGGGGTTTAGTGGCTCTGGAGGCGGGCAGACTCGAGGTTGGTGCCCCTGCAGGAAATCAGTGTGTCGTGGGAGTACAAGGAAGATTGAAAGCAGCAAGCCGGCTGATGGCTGTGTGCCCAGAGACCAGAGTGCTTTGGGCACAGAGCTCGAAAAAACCAAGCAACGGACTTTTAACATCGTAAATCAGCGAGTTGTTTTGGTTATGTCTCCCCTCTCATTTGGATCGGGACTACAGAGTGTCATGGGAGCTGAATTCTAAAGGAAGGTAGTTTTTTCAAAAACTTCTTCGAGTGCAAGAAGGACGAGACTGTGCAGGCGCGTGACGTCAACAGGACCGCGCGGAGAGTTTAAAAAGGCAGGTTGCTGCCAACGGCTCTCTTTTGGATCGGGACTACAGAGCGTCGTGGGAGCTGAATTCTGAAGGAAGGCAGTTTTTTTTAAAAACTTCTTCGAGTGCAAGAAGGGCGAGACTGCGCAGGTGCGAGATGTCAACAGGACCGCGCGGAGATTTAAAAAATGAGACCACCCTATACAGCGGGCAGCGGAGTGAGTGGGAGCAGAGTGTAGGGCTTTGGCTTCAACGGGCTTCGGCGGTAAACGGGAAGAGGCGAGAGCGAAGCACCAACTATTTTTTTTTTCTCTTCCCCCCACCCCCTTCGCAGATCGGCCCGGACAGACAGGAACAGCAGGGCTCTCACAGCTAATGGTACTAGCTAACGGTTTAAAAAGTTCGTCTGTTTGGCAAGGTAAGTGGGTGAGTAGACTTATTTTTCCTGTTTCATTCCTGTAGAATTAGATAGCATGCCTGCAGGGTTAGTGCTTTCTTCAGGGTGTCAGATGTGGGAATCCTGGGAGACCTCCAGCCTCCCTGATGGCCACAACTGCGCCAGGTGCACCGAGATGCAGCTCCTCCGAGACCATGTTAGGGATCTGAAGCTGCAGCTTGATGACCTACTGCTTATTAGGGAAAGTGAAGAGGTGATAGACAGGAGCTACAGGGAGGTAGTCATCCCTAGGCTACAGGGGTCAGAAAACTGGGTCACTGTCAAGAGAGGGAAGGGAAATGCCCAGATAGTGGAGAGCACACCTGTGGCTGTCCCCCTCAGCAACAAATATCTTGTTTTGGATGCTGTTGAGTGGGATGACCTGACAGGGGACACCCACGGTGACTGGGTGTCTAGCACTGAGCCTGGCGCTGTTGTGCAGGAGAGAAGGAGGGTGAAGAGAAATGCGGTAGTCGTGGGGGATTCCATAGTCAGGGGAATGACAGGAGATTCTGTGAGCCTGATAGAGATACCCGCATGGTGTGTTGCCTCCCAGGTGCCAGGGTACGGGATCTCTCAGATCGGGTCCTGCATATTCTAAAGGGGGAGGGTGAGCAGCCAGTTGTCTTGGTACATGTTGGTACCAATGACATAGATAGGACAAAGGAGGAGGTCCTGAAGAGAGACTTCCAGGAGTTAGGAAGGAAGCTGAGAAGCAGGACATCCAGGGTAGTAATCTCGGGATTGCTACCTGTGCCACGTGCTAACGAGAGCAAGAATAGTCGGATCAGGCAGATGAATGCGTGGCTGAGAGACTGGTGTAGGGGGCAGGGCTTCAGATTCTTGGATAATTGAGATCTCTTCTGGGGGAAGTATGACCTGTTCAAAAAGGACAGGTTACACCTGAACCCGAAGGGGACCAATATCCTGGTGGGAAAGTTTAATAGAGCTGTTAGGGAGGGTTTAAACTAATTTGGCAGGGGGATGGGAACCGGAATGACAGAGCGGAGGAAGGGAAAAACAGAAATAAATCTAAGATAGTGAGCAGTAAAGATGTCAGGAAAGACAGGCAGGTGATGGGGCAAATTTGTAGCCATTGGGATAAGTTGCAGTGCAATAAAGTTGCAGTGAAATCAAAGTGAAAAGTATCAAAAACTGGTCTTAAGGTGTTGTACTTAAATGCACGCAGCATAAGGAATAAGGTGGATGATTTTGTCGTACAGCTACAGATTGGCAGGTATGATATTGTGGCCATCACTGAGACCTGGCTAAAGGATGCATGTCTCTGGGAGCTGAACATCCAAGGTTACACGCTGCATCAGAAGGATAGGAAGGTAGGCAGAGGGGGAGGCATGGCTTTATTGGTAAGAAATTATATTAAATCATTAGAAAGAGGTGATATAGGATTGGAGGGTGCAGAATCTTTATGGGTTGAGCTAAGAAATAGCACGGGTAAAAGGACCCTGATGGAAGTTATTTATAGGCCTCCAAACAGCTGCAGGGATGCAGACTACAAATTACAACTGGAAATAGGAAAGGCTTGTCAGAAGGGCAGTGTTATAACAATTGTGGGGGATTTTAACATGCGAGTGGATTGGGAAAATCAGGTCGGCACTGGATCCCAAGAGAGAGAATTTGTAGAATGTCTGTGAGATGGCTTTTTAGAACAGCTTGTTGTTGACCCCACTAGGGGATCGGCTGTACTGGATTGGGTATTGTGTAATGAACAAGAGGTGATTAGAGAGATTGAGGTGAAGGAACCCTTAGGAGGCAGTGATCATAACATGATTGAGTTCACTGTGAAATTTGAAAAAGAGAAGCCGAAATCTGATGTGTCGGTATTTCAGTGGAGTAAAGGAAATTACAGTGGCGTGAGAAAGGAACTGGCCAAAGTTGACTGGAAAGGGACACTGGCGGGAAAGACAGCAGAGCAGCAGTGGCTGGAGTTTATGCGAGAAATGAGGAAGGTGCAAGACAGGTATATTCCAAAAAAGAAGAAATTTTCGAGTGGAAAAGGATGCAACCGTGGTTGATAAGAGAAGTCAAAGCCAAAGTTAAAGCAAAGGAGAGGGCATACAAGGAAGCAAAAATTAGTGGGAAGACAGAGGATTGGGAAGTTTTTAAAACCTTACAAAAGGAAACAAAGAAGGTCATTAAGAAGGAAAAGATTAACTATGAAAGGAAGCCAGCAAATAATATCAAAGAGGATACTAAAAGCTTTTTCAAGTATATAAAGAGTAAAAGACAGCTGAGAATAGATAGAAAATGATGCTGGAGAAATTGCAATGGGAGATAAGGAGATGGCGGAGGAACTGAACGAGTATTTTGCATTAGTCTTCACTGAGGAAGACATCAGCAGTATACCAGACACTCAAGGGTGGCAAGGAAGAGAAGTGTGCGCAGTCACAATTACGACAAAGAAAGTACTCAGGAGGCTGAATAGTCTAAAGGTAGATAAATCTCCTGGACCAGTTGGAATGCACCCGCGTGTTCTGAAGGAAGTAGCTGTGGAGATTGCGGAGGCATTAGCAATGATCTTTCAAAAACCGATAGATTCTGGCATGGTTCCGGAGGACTGGAAGACTGCAATGTCTCTCTGCTATTTAAGAAGGAGGCAAGGAAGCAAAAAGGAAATTATAGACCTGTTAGCTTGACATCGGTGGTTGGGAAGTTGTTGGAGTCGATTGTCAAGGATGAGGTTACAGAGTACCTGGAGGCATATGACAAGATAGGCAGAACTCAGCATGGATTCCTTAAAGGAAAATCCTGCCTGACAAACCTATTACAATTTTTTGAGGAAATTACCAGTAGGCTAGACAAGGGAGATGCAGTGGATATTGTATATTTGGATTTTCAGAAGGCCTTTGACAAGGTGCCACACATGAGGCTACTTAACAAGATAAGAGCCCATGGAATTATGGGAAAGTTACATATGTGGATAGAGCGTTGGCTGATTGGCAGGAAACAGAGAGTGGGAATAAAGGGATCCTATTCTGGTTGGCTGCCGGTTACCAGTGGTGTTCCACAGGGGTCCGTGTTGGGGCCGCTTCTTCTTACATTGTACAGCAACGATTTGGATTATGGAATAGATGGCTTTGTGGCCAAGTTTGCTGACGATACGAAGATAGGTGGAGGGGCCGGTAGTGCTGAGGAAACAGAAAGTCTGCAGAGAGACTTGGATAGATTGGAAGAATGGGCAGAGAAGTGGCCAATGAAGTACAATGTTGGAAAGTGTATGGTTATGCACTTTGGCAGAAAAAATAAATGGGCAGACTATTATTTAAATGGGGAAAGAATTCAAAGTTCTGAGATGCAACGGGACTTGGGAGCCCTCGTACAGGATACCCTTAAAGTTAACCTCCAGGTTGAGTCAGTAGTGAAGAAGGCGAATGCAGTGTTGGCATTCATTTCTAGGGGAATAGAGTATAGGAGCAGGGATGTGATGTTGAGGCTCTATAAGGCGCTGGTGAGACCTCACCTGGAGTACTGTGGGCAGTTTTGGTCTCCTTATTTAAGAAAGGATGTGCTGACGTTGGAGAGGGTACAGAGAAGATTCACTAGAATGATTCCGGGAATGAGAGGGTTAACATATGAGGAACGATTGTCTGCTCTTGGACTGTATTCCTTGGAGTTTAGAAGAATGAGGGGAGACCTCATAGAAACATTTCGAATGTTGAAAGGCATGGACAGAGTGGATGTGGCAAAGTTGTTTCCCATGATGGGGGAGTCTAGTACGAGAGGGCATGACTTAAGGATTGAAGGGCGCCCATTCAGAACAGAAATGCGAAGAAATTTTTTTAGTCAGAGGATGGTGAATCTATGGAATTTGTTGCCACGGGCAGCAGTGGAGGCCAAGTCATTGGGTGTATTTAAGGCAGAGATTGATAGGTATCTGAGTAGCCAGGGCATCAAAGGTTATGGCGAGAAGGCGGGGGAGTGAGACTAAATGGGAGAATGGATCAGTTCATGATAAAATGGCAGAGCAGACTTGATGGGCCGAATGGCTGACTTCTGCTCCTTTGTCTTATGATCTTATGGTCTCTCGTTGTGAAATGGAGACATCTCTTTATCCCTTATTAGGGAGAGAAAGAGCCTGTGGTATGTCGAATTACCAGGTGAATGAGTAGTCTTTGGGTACTGCAAGTCTGTATCTTTACTGAGGCTTTGCTGCAACACTTGAGTGCTCGATGGGGGGGCGCTGATGCTCTTTTCTGCTGGTGGGGGGAGAAGGGATAGTTGCTTTGCTATTGCTTACGCGTAGGAGGAGCTAGGAGGGAGCTTTGGGGTTCTAACATTTAACGGTCATTCATTCTTTGCAGCACTCTTCTGTTTTCGTGGATGGTTGCGAAGCAGAAGAATTTCAGGATGTATTTTGTATAAATTTCTCTGACATCATACCTTTGAAACCTTTGAAAAAATAAACAGCCTGTATAAATCAGGGCACCGAGGGAAGAAAAAGAATGCGATTGAGAATGCAATATAGATAGAGACGTTAGAGATATTAAATAATGGGCAGATAAGTTCACAGAAATATTATAGCATTGTTTCTAGATTTAATGTCCTTAACTCTGGGACAGACATACAGGTATAATTGACATACTATTCAGTAGGAAAGCTGACAGTTTTGAAAATTGAGTGCTCAAAGGGTGTCAATAGTCATACGATTAATTAACTTAATAGTTTTGGCATATATAACAACTAGAAGCAAGCAATCAGTTTCAAGCCACTATCACAGCTTGGGACATTGGAATACAGTGTTCAATTCTGACACCATCTGTAAAGAGTTTGTACATTCTCCCCATAGGTTTCCTCCGAGTGCTTCAGTTTCCTTCCAAAGTCCAGCGATGTACTAGTTTGTAGGTTAATTAGTCATTGTAAATTGTTCTATGATTAGGCTAGGGTTAAATCAATGGGTAGCTGGCAGCACGGCTCAAAGGGCCAGAAGAATCTATTTTGCACTACACCTCTAAATAAAATAAATTACATTTTTAAGCCAAGGGAGTAGGACTGGTAACTTGATATGATTATCTGAAACTTACAACATTGAAACAAGTGAGTAAAAGAAAAATCAAAAAGTAACTTGCGATTTAGGAACCATGAAAGAAGCAAGATTGAGAAAAGAGATGAGATAAACAATATGGGATGCAAAGGAAAAGCACTGGAGGAGAAACAAGGGATATTGGGCAAGTTTGTCAGCATGTATTCTCAAACAAAGGCAATGCTTACTATTAACGGTGTCTGTTTAGAGTTAGAAGTGGATTGGTTGAAGTGATGGAGGAAAATAAGGCAAACATTTAAACTGCTATAAGCTATGTACACAACTTACACAAATCTCTGATTCAATACTTAGAACAGAGATGTTGTTAAACACCCTTTCTATACAGAAACCTGACAATTTTTGCCTCTTTTGTGTTTCCAGAGTGGGTGTGGTGGCTATCGAATTGAAGTTCAGAATTGATACCTTCAGGAGCAGAGAAATATGAAAGAGAATCGGAAGAATTTGAACAAAAACAAGTGTCTGTGAGACATTAAAAAGGACTGCAACCAAAAACAACAACAAAATTAATCGGAACAGATGTATTTTTGGAATTTTTTCTTGTTTCTTAAAGTCATGCATACATCAAAAGGATCAAAATTCTATTGCCATTTGAATCTATGAAAGAGATTGGAACTCTAAATCTAACAGGTTAGTATCTTTAAAGAGATTATATTCACACTATAATTATAATTGGAACTTATTGTTTAGCTTCTTGTCATAAATGGGAACCAGTCTTCAGTTCTTAATGTAAATGGCAAACAATAAAGAGTCCGTAGTTAAAAGGACAGCTTTGCAAACAAGCAGCGCTGTCTATAGAGATCTATAGAGCACAGGATACTGGACCACAGTTTGGAGCTGGTTGCAGTGTAAGACAATGGGATATGTTAATTGGGCTTGAATCAAACCAGATAACAAAGGCCAAGTTATTTAGTTCAAGGAAGCTTGCAATCCAGGTTGATGCTATCACTTTGCACATTATGTAGCTGATCTATTAATAGTTGAAAGATTTGTGCATTCAAAGAGTCAGCTTCACAGCATTAATTGTGGATATCTGGGAACTCAGTCTCCAGAAGCTTTTAGACCATTCGTATAAAATAGTATCTGAAAAAATATCACCTGCAAGTGAAGTCATCCAAACGGCAGACAAACGGTATGAATGTTAGAAGTCAGTCAGGCTTGTTAGGAATGGTCAAAGAACAGCAAGAAGAGTTGCAGAAAGATAGGATGACTAAAATCTATTCCTCTGCTTTTGATTTCTGTGATGGAAGAATTGCTCATCTGCAACTTGTTGGTATGTCTTTTAGCTTACAGGAATTGTACCTGTGCTTTGGAAATTCTTGCTGTTTTAGAAATTGCTTGTAAATTGGACATCTTTTATCAGGTAGATAACCTCTTCAAGATTTAAGTGTGTTTTAAAAGTTTTGTCCGGAATTAAATATAACGCCCTGGGAAAGGTTTCACTGCTAATGTAATGGTCTTTCTGTAGAAGCACTGCTAATGTGATGGTTTTTCTGTAGCAGCAGTGTTTGGGTTATGGCTAGAGATAACGGCTGTTTTGGAATGTGTGCCGTCCAATGAAGGGAGTGTTTTTTCTTGCTGTGTGCCTGAGACTGAGGTGATCTGGGTCTTTTGTTTGGTGGAAAATGGGGAGAGAAGATGTCAGAATGGAGAGGTCATAGACACCAGAAAGGAGTGGACTTGGAGTGTAGCCAGGAGTCAATGAAGACCGGGGGAATCGATGGAGGACCAGGGGAACTGAAACTGTGAGCCTCAACTTGTGCACATTCGACTGATTCATTAAAATGGTCCCTTTTCTTTTTGTTTTGCTTTACCAACCCTTTCGTCAAATTAAGAATTATAAAGCTAAGTTATTTAATTGCATATGGTGTTCTGTCTGTTACTTTGTGGTACTGATTTGTAACAGGGTGACACATCACACAGCATTCACACAAACAGGAGGTTTTGCACCTCAATCTCACATGTTTGGTGGGGCCAAAGATTGTCTTCCCCAGACTTACACAGACGACAGAACCTGAGGATCATAATTGTGGGGTCTTGTCTGGGATTAGTTTTGTTGGATGCTGTGTGATTGCCCTGAGCACTGAACCAGTGGGTTGTGTGTTTAAGTCAGTGCTAAGCTATTGACTGGTAAAGCGATTACGATCTGTGGGTACGGATGCTGCCAGGGTTAAGCGGTGGTGTGCATCCGGTACTGGTAATGAATGTGTGCATGCTGAGTGGGGTAGATATTTGTACTCCTGATGAATTGTTAATTCAACTTTTAGGTACTGTTAAAGCTGCAGGCAATGTTATGATTGTGGGGTGGAGATTTGATAAAATGGCGGGCACAGGCTGTTTTAGTTTAGACTAGCCAGCAGTGAAACTGCCCGGTACTATTGGGGCCCCAGGAGAGGGGGCGCCGTGGACTGTCCATATCGTCAGGAGGAGGAGAGTGTAGGGAAGCGGGCCAAATAGCAAGTCAAGACTCCCATAGCTGGGAGCGGAGACTTCAAAGACGGGGTTCTCTTGTTTCTGATTAGGGAGGGGAAGGAGTGGTCTGATTTGCAATGTCTAATGAATCCCCATCCCCTACTGTAGAGCGAAAATTCTGAGTTCGTATCTGCCCTTACCTCTGGTGAATAAGTAGAAAAATGCCCAGGTTCAAAGTCCCAGCTATGGTAGGCACTGCCTATTCTCAGGAACGAAGCCCACCCCTAAAGCGGGAAGAGGAGTATGACACTTGGGCGGGGCAGACCTCTCAGTTGTTAGATGAGTGGCTGTGCTCTGACGATGTGAGACAACAGTGATTGGTTGAAAGTTTGAGTGGGCGGGCTGCTGACGTAGTGAGAGCTGTAAAGCCACAGAACCCCCTTGCCACTTCTGTGACCTACTCGCAAGCACTACAGAAGGTGTTTGGTGCGATGAGAAGCCCAATGGAGCTCATGACAAGGTTTCAGGACATGTGTCAGGAGAAGGGGTCGAGGCTTTCTGCCTATATCTTTCAGCTGGAGAGGCAGCTAAATTGCTTGTGGCGCAAATGGGCCATTCAGACGGCTGAGGTGGATCAGTTAAGAATGGACCAAATAGCGAAAGGCGCCCTGTCCCAGAACCTGATTATTTGGGGTCTCCGAATGTCTCGTAAGATGTGCCCCCCCTCCTTCGTTTGTTGAGCTGATCAGAGAAGTACGAGAGGAGGAGAATATGCCAGAGGTGCGGGAGGCCTCTGACAGCAGGGTACAGTCCTAGGTAGTAGTCCCCTGCAGTGAAGTGACCACGGATAGCCTGCCCCAGGGAGTGGTGGAGGAGACTGTGACCGTGTTGAGAACTGAGATGTCCCAGGAGCTGATAGGGAGACAATTCCTTTAAGGAGACGGACTATGCGGAGGGCTGCTAGCAGCCGGTGTCACGTGCAAAGGGGAGCAGCTGTTATTGCCTGTTATAACTGTGGTGAAGAGGGACACCAGGCGGGAGTGTGAACGATGGAAAACCCCTCAGAGAGTGTGCCCCCCGGGTACCTAAGCAGAGAGGGTCATTGGGAAAATATAAAAGAGACCTAGTGAGTATCGGGGGGAGCACCCTAAAGCAAAAAAACATATTCCAGAAGGCTTAGTGGGGCCAAGCTCCAATGTATCACTACAGATAGGGTACTTATACTAGAGTTGTACTTGACACGGGTCCCAGGCCACTTTGCTGTACCATTCATTCTACAACCAGGGTTTGATGCATTTACCATTGACGCCATTCAGTGCACTAGAGATCTGGGGTCTTCGTGCAGCTGATCATCCGTATGATGGTTATTTGTCAGTGAAACTGAAGTTTTCAGAGGCTGATGCGGGAGTGGCTGAGGCCCTTGATACATTAGCAGTAGTTTGTCCGGACCCCCGTCGAGAAGAGCAGCATTTCAGTTCTTGTGGGGACCAACACTCCTACTGTAAGGAGACTCACGGGAACCTGCAAGAAGAAAGCTGGAGAGAGCTTTTTGAGAACATTGTCCGTTCACCCGATGTATCGAGCTGCTTTTGAGGAAGTGCGTGGCTGTATTGGGCTGGATAATGAGTTTAGATGAGGGACTGTGTGGTTCACCCAGTCCAAGCCAATCGTGTTACAGCCCGGGGAAGTAGCGAGAGTGATGGAAAACCCCAAATTTTCTGGAATGCCTGAGGGCGAGGCTCTCTTAGTGGATGCTCCAGAAGGAGTCAGGTATGCCTGCTGCAGTACTGGCGAGGCCCGAACTGCAGAAGCCCTCGGTAGTACAGGCAAACAGGATGGCAGTCATTGTCAGGAAACTTCAAGTGGGGGATGCCCCGGCGCATCTTTTCCTGGTGACGGTAATATCTAGTGCCCCTGTGAGACACGCCGGGGAGAAGCTATCTGAAAAAGGGGGAAAGTTGACTGCTGAGTCATTCAATTATGGTGACTCCCCGATACCTGCGAGTTGGAAGAGGAGGTTGGTAGACAAGATGTTTAAACTGGAATGTGTCTTTTCCACTGACGAGCTTGGTATGGGTTGTTCTAAGAGAACTCATTACACTATCTGGTGACCGAGGACACCCCATTCCGAGAGAGGTCGCGGCAATTGGCCCCCGCAGAGGGAGAAGATATTTAGCAGCATTTGTGTAAGTTGAAGGAAGCTGGAATCATCACTGAGTCCAGAATCTCCTATACGTCCCCAACAGTAATTGCCAGGAAGGAGAATGGGAAGGTACAGATGGGTGTGGACTATAGGACTCAGAACAGGCATACCGTTCCCGACCAGTATACGGTCCCAAGGATCAAAGGCGTGCTCTCCTGTCTGAGTGGTGCAAAGTGGTTCAGTGTGCTGGACTTGAGGAGTGGATATTACCAGATCCCCATGGGGGAGGTTGACAAAGAGAGGACAGCATTTATATGTCCACTGGGATTCTTCTAATTCAAAAGGATGCCCCAGGGCATATCGGGAGCCCCAGCAACCTTCCAGCGGGTCATGGAAAAGATGGTGGGAATATGAACTTCCTTGAGGTATTGGTGTATCTGGAGGACCTTATAGTGTTTTGATCCACCTTGGAGGAACATGAAGTGAGGCTACTGAAGGTGCTGAGTCACCTGCAAGCAGAAGGGTTAAAACTTTCTGTGGACAAGTTCCAGTTCTGAAAGACGTCTGTCAGTTAGGTTGAGCACATAGACTCATGGGATGGAGTAGCTGCGGATCTGTGTGAGATAGAGGTGGTGACCCAAGGCACCAGACTGTGAGCACTTTGCACTCATTCCTTGGGTTCTGTGGGTACTATCAGAGGTTTGTGAAGGGCTACACGAAAGTGAGTCACCCTTTAAATCAGCTTCTGTGTGGTTACCCTCCCTTGAGGAAGACAGGGAGGAGGACAAAAGGAGAGGAGGGTAAAGAGTACCTTAGCCCTTCAGAGCCTTTTGGGCTGAGGTAGGATGTGAAATGTGAAGAGGCCTTTCAGTTGCTGAAGGAGCTGCCGATGCAGGCGCCTGTGCTAGCTTTTGCAGAACTCCGATTGCCGTATATACCGCATACAAACGCCAGCAGAGAGGGTTTAGCGGGCGTCCTGTATCAGGATCAGGGCACCGGGTTGAGACCGTTGTGTTCGTCAGCTGAAGTCTGTGGCCCTCTGAGAAAATCTATCTCATGCACAAGTTGGAGTTTCTGGTGTTGAAGTGGGCTGTGGTGGATAAGTTGAGTGTCGTTTGTGGTGAGGATGGACAACAATCCCCTAACCTATATCCTGACCTTGGCGAAACTGGACGCCACAGGCCATCGGTGGTTGGCGGCGTTATCTGCCTATGATTTCAGCCTGAAGTGCCGGCCAGGGAGTAGGAACGTTGATGCTGATGCTTCGTCCCGACGTGCACATGAAGGGCTGGACAGAGACAAAGAATGGGAAAGTGTTCCTGCCCCGGGGGTGCCAGTTTGCCATCATGGTGAAGGAAGACGGAAGGCAAGGGCAGGATTGAGCGGTAGATGAATTGGGAGGTTCTGATGACACCATTCCACAAGTTTACTGTAACCTGGCTGCTCTGGAGACAAACCAGTTACCGGAATTGAATCCTGGGGAACTGGTAGCTGCTCAATGAGATGACCTGGGCATTGCTACCATTTGGTTAGCAGTCGAAAAGGGAGACATGGCCCAAGTGAAGAAGACGAAACAATGAGAGAATGGCCCAGGTTGGAGTTGAGGAACCAGATCCTATGCCGGGTCACGTCGCCTCCGGACCGACCTCAGCGTTCCCAGCTGGTTCCCCCTGAGAAGTATCGGAGAATTGTGTTGAAGTCACTTCATGATGATTTTGGACATTTGGGGGTTGAAGGACCAATAGATTGCTCAGAGATCGGTTTTACTGGCCCCGAATGAAGCCGGAGGTCGAAGAGTACTGAAAATCGTGTATTTGATGCATATGGAGGAAGACGCTGCCTACAAGGGCAGCTCCCTTGTCCCACTTGCACAGTGCGGGGCCCCTGGACTTGGTGTGTATGGATTTCCTGTCAGTACAGCCAGATGCCAACAATATGGCAAACGTCTTAGTCATCATGGATCACTACACCAGATATGCACAAGCTTTCCCTACCAAGGATCAGAGGGCGTCCATAGTGGCGAAAGTGTTATGGGAAAAGTACTTCAATTATTATGGCCTCCCCAGGTGAATACATAGTGATCAGAGATGGAATTTCGAGAGTAGGCTCATACATGAGTTACTGAGTACAGTATGCTCAGAGTCAAGAAGTCGAGGACTAATTTTTATCACCCGCAGGATGATCCCCAGCCAGAGAGCTTTAATCGGACCTTGCCAGACATGCTCGGAACGTTGGAGATCAACAAGAAGAACAAATACAGTCGACATATTGGACATCTGGTCCACTGCTAACTGTACACAAAATGAAACTACCGGGTACTCGCCATATTATCTGATGTCTGGACACAAGGCGAGGTTGCCCATTGACCTTTGTTTTGGGACTGGTAAGGAAGACCTACCACCAAAGACTTACCTCAAGTACGTGTCTGATATGAGAAGGGAGCACAAAAGGCTTATGAATTAGCTGAGGTCGCGGCTGCCAAGCAGAATCAAGGGAATAAGAGGAGGTATGATCAAAAGGGTAGGTTCTCCCAACCCATGCTGGGAGACCGAGTCCTCATAAGGAATTTGGGGCTACCTGGGAAGCATAAGGAGTTGTCTGACCGCTGGGCGGCTACGCCCTATGTGGTGGAGAGCCAGATGCCAAACGTACCAGTTTTCCGGGTGAAACCAGAGGATGGGAATGGGCCTGTAAAGATTCTCCAATGGAACCACCTTCTGCCTCTGGGACAAGAGGTGTGGGTTGACCCAGAGCCCAACCTGGAGCCCACACCTAGTAAGCGGACTCCGCAGTGACGCGGGATGACTGAAGGACCAACACAGGAGAGAATAGACTGACCCCTGCCTCCGAATGGGATACTGATTCAGAGGATGAGGAAATGGGAGTGTGGTATAACCTGCCTTTTGCTAACTCCCCACTGATTGAGGAAGAGATTCCCAACCCTTCTCACTCTGAGTCAGGTGGAATTGCGGGGGCTATCTGTAGACGGCGGGACCATGCAAGGGATGAAGCGGGGCTCAGCCAAGGGACAGAGGGGTCCGAGTTGCAGGAGGGCACGAGTGATAGACCAGGGGAGGCCTCGCCAGGTGGACCCTAAGTATCTCCAGTAGTGTTGGAACATGAAGTAGTAGATGAGGGGGTATGGAGGTCTCAAAGAATCAGGAGACAACCGGATAGGCTGGCCTATGTAGCACCGGAGGAACAGAGTGTGGCCCCTACCACTTTGGGAAGCAATGTCACTGTCTTTTACACCTGGGTTGGACTTTGTGCTTTGCATGAAGGGTTGGCTAATTATCTCAGTGTCATGAGGACATGACTAAATTTGGTGGGGGTGAGTGTAACACTCTGGGAAAGGTTTCACTGCTAATGTAATGGTCTTTCTGTAGAAGCACTGCTAACGTAATGGCTTTTCTGTAGCAGCAGTGTTTGGGTTATGGCTAGAGATAACGGGGGCTTTGGCATGTGCGCCGTCCAACGAAGGGAGTGTTTTTTTTCTTGTTGTGTGCCTGAGACAGAGGTGATCTGGGTCTTTTGTTCGGCGGAAGATGGGCAACGAAGATGCCAGAATGGAGAGGTCAACTTGGAGGCCATTTATTCAACATTTCCATATGATGTAATTTGACCTTTTCCAAACTTATTCTATTTCTTTTTAATATATGTTGAGAGGAGCGGAGTCGACCACACTAATGGTTCTTTTTTTTTTGATGTTACATAACAGCCCATGTCTTTTTTTTGTTTAGTTGGTTAACACTGTTTAGGCTAGTTTTTCTTTTGGGGTATATTTTTATATTTTTTTTTTCCTTTTCATGATTTTTTTCTTTTTTTTGTATATTATGTTTGTATCCTGTATGATTGGGAGGTTTAATACCCATGTGTCAACTGGGTTTATATTTAACTATGTTAATTATAACAATGTAATCCCAATAACTTTGTATCAATACTATGGTATGTTTATGATTATGAAACCAATAAAAAGATGGAAAAGAAAAAGAAAGGAGAGGTCATAGGCACTAGAAAGGAGTGGACTTGGAGTTGATGAAGCCTGGGGAAATCGATGGAGGACTAGCAGAAGGGAATCCGTGAGCTCCAACTTGTGCACATTAAAGTAAAGACATCTGTTAGTCTTGCGAGACCATGGATCTGCGCTTGGAAAGTCTTCGCTCTCCAGGGCGCAGGCCTGGGCAAGGTTGTATGGAAGACCGGCAGTTGCCCATGCTGCAAGTCTCCCCTCTCCATGATACCAATATTGTCCAAGGGAAGGGCATGAGGACCCATACAGCTTGACACCAGTGTCGTCGCAGAGCAGTGTGTGGTTAAGTGCCTTGCTCAAGGACACAACACGCTGCCTCGGCTGGGGCTCGAACTCACGACCTTCAGGTCACTAGTCCAATGCCTTAACCACTTGGCCACATGCCAACACCGTGCACAATAGACTGTTTCATTATAATGGGCCCTTTTCTTTTTGTTTTGCTTTACTAACCCTTTAGTCAAATTAAGAATTATAAAGCTAAACCATTTAATTGCATATGGTGTTCTGTCTGTTATTTCATGGTACTGACTTGTAACAGGATAACACATCACACCGCATCCACACAAGTAGGAGGTTTTGCACCTCAATCTCACACGTTTGGTGGGGCCAAAGATTGTCTTCCCTAGATTTACACAGCCAACAGAACCTGAGGGTTACATAAATATTTGTCACTAAAAATGGTGGGGATTTATTGCTGAAATATGTTTAAGCTATTTTGTTAGCTGGAAGTATCTTTTCCCTGGTAGAGAGGGAAGACCCACCACTCAAATAGTGGGTATTGTCAGCTAAGCACGCCATTGAGGATTAACAGGCAAGTGATCTAGTCTTTGAAGATTAGGTGGGAATGGTATAACCTCCCTTTAGTGAAGGTACCTGTAGCTATCTATATCGGATAGAGATTAAGATTTTTGTTTGAACTTAGAACTTTGCGGACAGCAAATCCAAAGCCATCACAGAAGTGTAATTAATTTGCAGTTACACGCCTTCCAGTGTAGTCAGTGTTATTTGTTTTGCATTCAAAAAATAAAATACAAATACCCTATTTCAATACTGATATAAGCAAAGCCCTGTTCTAAAACAGGAAAAAAAAGAGAACATTCTTTGTAGATCTGAAATGAGGGTCTAAGCATAAGACCTTAAGATCATAAGACATAGGAGCAGAATTAGGCCATTCAGCCCATCAAGTTGCCATTCCATCATGGTTGATCCCAGATCCCACTCAACCCAATACACCTGCCTTTACGCCATATCCTTTGATGCCCTGACCAATCAAGAAATGATTTCCGCCTTAAATATACCCACTGACTTGACCTTCACTGTAGCCTGTGGCAGAGCATTCCACAGATTCACTACTCCTTGGCAAAAAAAAAATCCTCCTTACATCTGTTCTGAAAGGTCACCCCTCAATTTTGAGTCCTCTGAACTCCCTCTAATGACAGGACATTCTTTCTGAGATATGGGGTCCAAAACGGTTGACAACACTCTGAGAGTGGTCTGACTAGTGCTTTGTTAAGCCTCAGCATTATCTCCTTGCTTTTATATTCTATTCCCCTTGAAATAAATGCCAACATTACCATTGCCTTCTTTATCACTGACTCAACCTTAAGCTAACCCTCTTGGAGTCTTGCACGAGGACTCCTAAGTCCCTCTGCACCTCTGATGATTGAACCTTCTCCCCATTTAGAAAATAGTCCCTACTATTGTTCCTTTTACCAAAATGCATTATTGTACATTTTCCAACAATGTATTTCATCTGCCACTTCTTGCCTATTCTTTCAATCTAAGTCCTGCTGCAATCACATTGCTTCCTCAACACTACCGACCCTCCACCTATCTTAGTATCATTTGCAAACTTCGCCACAAAGCCATCAATTCTATTATCCAAATCATTGACAAACAATGTGAAAAGTAGCAGTCCCAAAACTGACCCCTGAAGAACACCACTTGTCATTGAGCCAACCAGAAAAGGCCATCTTATTCCCACTCACTATCTCCTGCCTGTTAGCCATTCCTCTACCCATGCCAGTAGCTTTTCTGTAATGCCATAGGATTTTACCTTGTTAAGCAGCCTCAAGTGTGGCATCTTTGACATCTACTCCCTCTCCTTTGGCCACCCTGCTTGTTACTCCCTCAAAGAACGCTTAACAGATTTCTCGGGCAAGAATTTCCTTTACAGAAACCATGCTGACTTATTTTATCATTAATCTTCAAGTACCCTGAAACCTCACCCTTAATAATAGACTCCAACACTTTCCCAACCACTGAGCTTAGGCTAACTGGCCTATAATTTCCTTTCTTTTGCCTTCCTCCCTTCTTAAAGGGTGGGGTGATATTTGCAATCTTTCAGTCCTCTGGGACTTTGCTAGTATCAAGTGATGCTTGAAAGATCATGACCAGTGCACCCATTACCTCTTCAGCAACCTCTCTCAGGACTCTAGGATGTTGTCGATCTGGCCCAGCTGATTTATCCACCTTAAGACCTTTGAGTTTGCCTCGCACTTTTTCCTTTGTCATAGCAATGGCACTCACTCCTGCTCCCTGACACTCATGGACCTCTGACCCACTGCTAGTGTCTTCCACAGTGAAGGCAGATGCAAAGTACTCATTAAGTTCATCTGCCATTTCTTTGTCCCCCATTACTACCTCACCCACATAATTTCTAGTGGTCCAATATCAACTCTCACCTCCCTTTTACTCTTTATATAACTGTAAAAACTTCTATATCCTGCTTTATATTATTGACTAGTTTGCCCTCATATTTCATCTTTTTCCTTCTTTTCACTTTTTTGGTTGCCTTTTGTTGGATTTTAAAAGCTTCCCAATCATCCAACTTCCCACTCACTTTTGCTACCTTATATGGCCTTTTTTTTGGCTTTTATATAGTCCTTAACTTCCTTTGTCAGCCATGGCTGCCTACTCCTGCCATTTGAGAACAACTTCTTCCGTGGTACATATTAATCCTTATGAACAACACCCAATCTAAGATAGGCTTTCCTTGAGTAGGCTCAACCACAAGCTGCTCTAAAAAGCCATCTTGCAGGGTTTCAACAAACTCCCTCTCTGGCAATCCGACACCAACCTGATTTTCCCAATCTCCTTGCATATTGAAATCCTCAATTACAATTGTGTCATTACCTTTATTACACGCCTTTTCCAGTTCCCTTTCCACATATCCCACCTCTCCCGGAAGTTCCGGGAGTCCCCCGCATATTCATAATGGCTCCCTGATGCCCGCAAATGATATACAATGTCATGGAAATCAATTTTTTTGAGAGCGAGCGAGCGCGAGAGAGAAAGCAAAAGAGAAAGCGCGAGAGCGACCACGAGAGAGCGAGAGCAAGCAAGCGAGAGAGAGCGAGCGAGAGAGAAAGCACAAGAGCAACCACGAGAGAGCGAGCGAGCGCGAGAAAACAAAAGAGAAAACGCGAGAGTGACCACGAGAGAGCGCGAGCAAGCGAGAAAGTGCGAGAGCAACCACGAGAGAGCGAGAGCAAGCAAGCGAGAGAGAGAGAGAGAGAGAGAGCGTGAGCGAGCGCGCGCCATGGGAGAGCGTTCAGAAGAAGAAAATATAAATTGTACGTCACCCCAGACTACCCTAAAGTGTACCCCTGCTTAATAGGGGTCAAAAATAATGACAGTGTTGCTCGCTGCACTGTTTGCAACAGTGACTTTTCTATTGCCCATGGTGGGTTAAAATGTAAAAGACATGTTGAGGTGAGTTTAGCAGGTGTCATTCGTTTATTAACATAGCTAACGTTATTTAAACTAGCTGGCTGGCTGCTAAGGAGCTACTCTATTGCAGACATCCCACCTCTCCCGGAAGTCTCCCGCAAATTGATGGTGCTACCTCCCTGAAATGAGTTTTTGCAGGGTGGGATGTCTGCCTTTCCAATCTCAACCCCACATCTTGACTATTTGGAGGCCTATATATGATAATTGTTTTTTTTACCCTTGCAGTTTCTTATCTCCAAAAACAAAGATTCAACATTCTCTGACCCTATGTCACCTCTTTCTAAAGGTGTAATTCCATCTCTTACCAACAGAGCCACACCACCACCTACACCTGTCCTTCCTTTTAATACAAAATGTATCCTTTGATATTAAGCTCCCAACTAGGGCCTTCTTTCAGCTACGACTCAGTGATTCCCACAATGTCATACTGACCAATCTCTAATTATGCCCTGAGTTCATCCACCATATTCCAAATAAGGAAAACATAAAGGAGAATTGAAAAGCTGAAAGATTTTTTTTCTCATGCCTGCCTTACATTAACTCCCTAATCTAAATGTGTGATGTTCGCTTAGCATCCTGGCTAACAATACAACAGCAATGACAAGAAATTTAACCTGCCGTTTGTTTCACTACTGTTTGGGGGGAACCCTTGTCAGCTTCAAAGTTTGTCCCCTTTGGTGTGGGGTTCCAAAGCAATTCACAGCATGAAGTATGTTAAAATATTCTGAAAGAAGTGACAGGTTTGTTTATAAAAGCAAGTCTTTTTTGCCCCATTCTGCATTTCTATCTTACAAATGTAGCAGTGTTTCCTTTCCCTTCTTGCTTTCTTCGGTGATAGTGAATGAAACAGAAATGCTTAATAAATGGAGTGCATTTAATATGATGTTGGCATGTTCATGGAACCAAATAAATTGTATGCTTAACCAGAAAAGATAGACTTTTATAAGATTTCTTTTATTCATTGTTTCTGTAATTAACATGATATCAGGATTTTGATTCTAATTTGAGTTGTAGAGAGGATGGGATTAATAATAATGCAGTACAGCATTATTTCTGTTAAATAAAACCAAGTCACTGACTCACTCAGAGATAAGTTGAGACCGTTTTATTTTACACACAGCAAAATATCGACAAGGTAAAAGCTAAGAATGGCTCACAGGATGAAAGTGCTGTTTCAGTTGCCTAGCTACCCACTTAGTTGAAGGAACGAAGAATGCTGTGAAGATGACAAAGCAAAGAAGAAAGATTTATTTAATATGGTGGTGGGACTGCAGTAAATTAACCACTGAAGTTTGCTTTCTGGCCCCCGGATGATGGGTTCAGGTCCTTAAAATTTGGACATTTATCCAATAACGGTACCTCACTTTAGCTGGGAAATTTGAGAAGATGGTGAGTGGGTTCCCCACATACATTCAATATGAAGATACATGTGCAGCAGGTCATTGAATAATTACAGAATGATAGGGAAATAATTAACATAGTACATGATCAGTTAACTATTATCACTGATCATTAAAATTATAAATATATCACAATTTTTTCACTTTTGATATCTTAGCAATGTTTGCCAGAAATTTACCCATTCAGTTGAAATATTAGTGTTGCTTTATATACAACACTACGAATAGTTTGTCATGCACTCCAACATTTTCCAAAATATCTACTGAAGTTCACAGTCACCTTATCAGGTGAAATATTCATTAGGTACACTGGGAAATGAAAAAACTTTCTATCTGAGCCTATAACAGACGTATGCTGGCATCTGTTCTAAACCCACGTAAACAATGAATAGCTTTCACTCTATAATGAAATGGCTGAGTTACAATATTGAAGGATTGTGCAGTCTGTTGCTTCTCAACTAACCTATGGAGAGCAGAAGAGTGCAGTGGGTGTTGAGGCTTAATGACAATGCATTTAAAGGTTACTATCTTCAAGGATAATTTTAAAAGAACATTAAAAGAAGGCTTTGGAGTGCCATGATGGACTGTAATTAATGATTAACAAAGCCTTCCTCAGGTTCAAAGAGTGTATTTTTGGAACCTCAAGGTTAAAATTATAATCATTAAGATTTACTGATTATGTAAAGCAAATAACGATAATTTCAGTAACACAGAATTATGCATATGCATCCTTCTCCATTATTTTACCTGAAGAGCCTCCAGAAATCGGAAAGAGCCCAGTCTCCTACCTCTTGGGACAAGACAAAAGCTTGAATTATGAAGCAATTCCTGGTATTCAAACCTGTGGAGATGCAGTAAATAAATATATTAAAATACTTCATTCCAATGTGAAACATTATTTAACATAGAAACGTAGAGATCTACAGCATTATTTTTAGAATATCGAGATCAAAATAAGAGCTTGTGAGTTTCTGCTACTCTACATTTGATTGCACACATGTACTGCAGTGGCGAATTTGGCCACTGCAGTAATTCACGTATGACTCCAAATATGGAGCTGACCTTTCTATTTGGTATACATTGTAAAATGAATAGTAGAAATCAGCTATCAATTGAAGAAGGTACAGAATTAACTTTAACGGTAAGTGTAAAAGTCGGGGGGGGGGGGTCTCTTATGTGTGGCCAATCTGAAGCTGCTGATTTGAGCAACACACAGAAAATGCTGGAGGAACTTAGCAGGTCAGGCTACATCTGTGGAAAGGAATGAACAGCCAATGTTTCGGGTCGAGACCCTTTGTCAGGCCTGACTGGAAAGGAAGGCGGGGCGGGGGGGAGACACCAGAATAAAAAGGTGGGGAGAGGGGAAGTAGGACTAGCTAGAAGGTGAAAGGTGACGCCAGGTGGATGGGGAAGATAAAAGGCTGGAGAAGAAAGAATCTGATAGGAGAGGAGAGTGGACCATGGGAGAAAGGAATGGAGGAGGGGGATTGGGGGAGGTGATAGGCAGTTGAGGAAAGAGAAGAGGTAAGAGGTGAACCAGAGTGGGGAATGGAAGAAGGGGGAAGAGGGAAAATTAATGTAAATTAGAGAAATCGATGTGCATGCCATCAGATTGGAGGCTAACCAGACTCAGTATCAGGCATTGCTCCTCCAACCTGAGAATAGGCATCATGGCTGTTGAGAATTAAAGTGGTTGACCACCAGGAAATCTTGTTCTTTGCAGATAGAGTGGAGGTGCTCAACAAAGCAGTCCTCAATCTACTTTGGGTCTCACCGGTGCAGAGGAGGCCACATCAGGAGCACTGGATGCAGTACACAACCCCGAAAGACTTGCAGGTGGATTGTTGCCTGAGCCATAAGGACTGTTTAAGGCCCTGCATTTAGGTAAGGGAGGAGGAGAAAAAGCAGGTGTAGCACTTTCTCTGCTTGCAGGGATAAGTGCCAGGAGGGAGATTAGTGGAGAGGGATGAATTAGTGGAGACGGAGTGATCCAGACAGAAAACAGAGAGTGGTGGGGAGTTAAAGATATGTTTGGTGGGAGGATCCCATTGAAGATGGCAGAAGTTATGAAGAATGATATGCTGGATGTGGAAGCTCATGGTGTGGTATATGAGGACAAGAGAAATTCTATCTCTGTTAAGGAGGCAGGAAGATCGGATGAGGGCAGATGTTCAGGAAATAGGGGAAATGCTGGTGAGAGCAGCATCAATGGTGGATAAAGGGAAACCCCATTCTTTGGAGAAAGTAACCATCTATGATGTCTGGAAAGGATAGCCTCATCCTGGGAACAGGTGCAGCGGAGATGAAGAAACTGAAACATTTTCATTTTGTCTGCTTTTGAAGATAAAAAATTTTCTTAGGTCATGAAAAACTTTAGGTCAATGCTGAAAGGGCAAAGAATGGCAAACCATTTGTTGCATCTGCCAAAAATTGCAAAGAACACGAACTATTTTCAAGTTTGAGCTTCATTTTCATTTTCTCCGTGTAAAACAGGCATCAAATGGACTCTCAGTGCTGTCCATCAGTACCTTCAGGTGAGACCTTGACTGGCTACTCCCTGTGACTAGATGGCACATCTGATGTGTTCTGGGACAACAAATGCCAAGAATGTCAGAAAAGGCTGCCAGAAGGTCAACGTGGAGCTTGGAGTATTTCTGCTTATTGTGATATCATGGAAGTCTTTTGAAGGATTGGACAAGCCTTCAACTGCCTCTTTTGGATCTAAAGATTCTAAGTACTTGAAGGAATAGAATTCATGTGCCACTAAACTGAATGTATGTTTACTCAAAAGGTAAAGCTCTGCAAGCTTGAATATAGCCCCTAGTTTCATATTTACATTGCCTTCAGCCCAATTTGAGCCTTATCTAAGAGTTTACTTAAACAGAATAACTGGAAGACTGAATTACCAATTTTTAGTGAGATGTCCTACAACAGGGAAACAGGCAGCAAACAGTTAAGTTTCCTTCATAGTATTTCAAAATGGGATATAATCTTGTCAATTGACCCTGGATCTTATTTTTTTTCATTTGCATTTAAACATACAAGTTTTAGTATTCATTTGAGTAATCTTCAGAGAAAATATTTCTGTAAACATGAACATACTATTTCCTCTGGCATCATTGTTTGTAGTGAACAGAAGGAATATGTTCCCTCTTGTTAATTATTAACAAGCTCATCATAGATTGAACCCTTTAAGATTGCATGGTATTCATAGCATATTTTCTAATTCCCACAGGCATTATTAAAAAGAGCCCAATAAATTATGTGTGGTTCAATGTATCAAAAGTACCGTAAGGAGCTTAAAATCCTGTGAAGGTACATTATTTTTTACTACTCTGCAGATTTGGAAAGCATTCCATTATCCATTGCAACATTGTGCAGTATATTGTGAATATTATGTATCATGTATCTGGTTTGGAAACCAGCACAATTCAATTAATTACATACATATGTTTTATATCATCCAAAACATGGTAATTATTGTGTTCAATGCAAAACATAAATAATCTAGATAGTTTAATACATGAATGCTGCAAAGATAATAGGTTGATTGTAAATATACTGATTATTATATTATAATGTATAATTATAATATATTATGCTCTTGGGAAGTTCCTTAGATCTACAGCATGGCAGGATTACTTTAAATGACTACTTTATATAAAGTGGGATAAAACTACTTTATATCATGACATATTTTAAAGTGTACAAATGCTATTATTTCAGAAATGGTGGAACATAGATTATTTTACTTATGGGTTATGGATTATACTATCAATATAGATACTGTATCAGTGCAAAAGATTGGGAAATTTTTGCACAGCTAATTTGACATGAAAGGTCTTAGTACACAACACCCACAATGAATTGACAATTAGTTTCAAAACAGCAACATGTACTTACATGTAACTTCTTAAACATTTTCATGGAAATCCATAATAGAAACAATTCCAAACAGGGGAAGAGGATTAGGAGGGGTGAGCAAGAATAAAATAGTTGAAGAGATTACATTTTATGAAATGACAAAAGATGCAGGATTTTTCCAGAGAATTGGAGTCTCAATCCTGATTACACTGGAACTGGTATTAGGACAGAGGGAGAGGCAAGATACCAAAGGCCATTGAAAGATCGAGGCTAAGCCTTATATGCTTATAGAACATAGAATAGTACAGCACAGTACAGACCCTTTGGCCCACATTGTTGTGCCGACCCTCAAACCCTGCCTCCCATATAACCCCCACCTTAAATTCCTCCATATACCTGTCTGGTAGTCTCTTAAATTTCACTAGTGTATCTGCCTCCACCACTGACTAATGTTCCCTCTAATTTTTAGTAGTCAGTGTGCGCAAAAATATTATATTGTGCAAATTTTTTTCCTCTGACAAAAGTATGTGCGCACTGAATGCACACATGGCACAGTTTATGTAGGTTTACAAAATATTTGACATAAAACTGCACAGAATAAAAACAAAATAACATACATATTTAAGTCACTCAGTTATTTTTTTCTCTCTCCTGTCTTTGGCATTTACCCATTCTTTGTGAACTCTATCTCGACTAATAGAACTTCCATCCAATTGATAGCTTTCGATTCTCATTAACATATCCAAATGACATTCACCTAAATGGTTTCTCAGCTTGTATTTGAGTTGATTCATTAGGCTAAAACCTTGATCACAGTCCGCACTAGACGCAAGAAAGGTTCCTCCAATGTGCATCAACTGCGCAAGGTCGCAAAACTGTTCATTTTGAAGTACAAATGCCACCATTTGAGCAAAGTTTGAAATTGGTTTGGATTTAATTTTTTCTTGCACGGAAAATTTGAAATCATTAAACTGTCTAACTATTACAATACTTTCAGCTAGAAAATCATGATACTTTAGACACAAGGCATTAACTTGTTCATCGCCAAAAGTGAAGTCACAATCTGCAATTGCGGAGAAATCAAAAGCTGACCATTCTTGTACCTCAACTTTGATCTCCTCTGGGTTTGATCGTTTTCGCTCTCGCTCATCTGCACTCAACCGTAACATGCGTAGCACTCCTGTAATGGGTAATGACAGGTTCTGTTGCCTGTGCTTTTGCACACCATCCAAATGTGATTTACTTGCCAAATGACTCTTTAAAAAGTCAAGTTTCCAAATATCATCCAACTTCTTTCCACTAACAAGTTCTCCAGCAACTTTTGCATCACGACAATACAAACAGATAACTCGAGTTTCCGAATCATACATAAATATTTCTGGTAGCTGAATGTTCATGACCTCATGAACTTTTGGTGTAGCAGCTTCTGCTGTTTTGTCAAGCCATTCAACTTTAAACAAATTCGCAGTTGTTTTGCGCTTCACGCCCTTTGCTTCTTTTGAATTCGACATAGTGAATCAATATTTTATTCCAATAAAAACTTAGTAAGCTATCTACAGGATTTGAAACAGATCTTTGTAAACTTTACGATATGAACACTGTCCACCAAACATGGCTGCCACTGTGATGCAGCTTTACAAACTGGAACAGAAAAGGTGAGGTGACGTAAGTTAGTGACGTGCATTGTGGTATTTGAAAAACCAACTAACTAGTTAACAGAAACAGTTAGTTAAAAGATTATTTTCAATAAATATAATTATTAAATGCTACATTATTTTAGGTAACTAACCTTTTGTGCGCACATTAATTTCCTTTGTGCGCTGGTTGAAAAGCGTGTGCGTGTGCACATGCGCACAGCTTAGGGGGAACTATGCCACTGACTCAGGCAGTGTATTCCATGTACCTACCACTCTCTGAGTAAAAAACCTTCCTCTAATATCCCCCTTGAACTTCCCACCCCTTATCTTAAAGCCATGTCCCCTTGTATTGAGCAGTGGTGCCCTGGGGAAGAGGCACTGGCTATCCACTCTATCTATTCCTCGTAATATCTTGTATACCTCTATCATGTCTCCTTTCATCCTTCTTCGCTCCAAAGAGTACAGCCCTAGCTCCCTTAATCTCTGATCATAAACCATGCCCTCTAAACCAGGCAGCATCCTGGTAAATCTCCTCTGTACCCTTTTCAATGCTTCCACATCCTTCCTATAGTGAGGCAACCAGAACTGGACACAGTACTCCAAGTGTGGCCTAACCAGAGTTTTATAGAGCTGCATCATTACCTCACGACTCTTAAACTCTATCCCTCAACTTATGAAAGCTAACACCCCATAAGCTTTAACTACCCTATCTACCTGTGAGGCAACTTTCAGGGATCTGTGGACATGTACCCCGAGATCCCTCTGCTCCTCCACACTACCAAGTATCCTGCCATTTACTTTGTACTCTGCCTTGGAGTTTGTCCTTCCAAAGTGTACCACCTCACACCTCTCCGAGTTGAACTCCATCTGCCACTTCTCAGCCCACTTCTGCAACCTATCAATGTCTATCTGCAATCTTTGACAATCCTCTGCACTGTCTACAACACCACCAACCTTTGTGTCGTCTGCAAACTTGCCAACCCACCCTTCTACCCCCACTTCCAGGTTGTTAATAATAATCACGAAAAGTAGAGGTCCCAGAACCGATCCTTGTGGGACACCACCAGACACAACCCTCCAATCCGAACATACTCCCTCCACCACGATCCTCTGCCTTCTGCAGACAAGCCAATTCTGAATCCACCTGGCCAAACATCCCTGGATCCCATGCCTTCTGACTTCCTGAATAAGCCTACAGTGTGGAACCTTGTCAAATGCCTTACTAAAATCCATGCAGATCACATCCACTGCACTACCCTCATCTATATGCCTGGTCACCTCCTCAAAGAACTCTATCAGGCTTGTTAGACACGATCTACCCTTCACAAAGCCATGCTGACTGTCCCTGATCAGACCATGATTCTCTAAATGCCTGTAGATCCTATCTCTAAGAATCTTTTCCAACAGCTTTCCCACCACATACGTAAGGCTCACTGGTCTATAATTACCCAGACTATCCCTACTACCTTTTTTGAACAAGAGGACAACATTCGCCTCCCTCCAATCCTCCAGTACCATTCCTGTAGACAACGAGGACATAAAGATCCTAGCCAGAGTCTCAGCAATCTCTTCCATCGCCTCGTGGAGCAGCCTGGGGAATATTCTGTCAGGCCCTGGGGACTTATCTGTCCTAATGTATTTTAACAACTCCAACACCTCCTTTCCCTTAACATCAACATGCTCCAGAACATCAAGCTCACTTATATTGTCCTCACCGTCATCAAGTTCCCTCTCATTGGTGAATACCGAAGAGAAGTATTCATTGAGGACCTCGCTCACTTCCACAGCCTCCAGGCACATCCTCCTTATGTAAGGAACCTTATATAAGGCTCCAAATAGCAAAGGCAGTTTGGAGAAGGTGTATGAAGTTCTTGAAGAGAAGAATGCTTAAAATATAAAATGAAGCATTGGGTGCAGGCAGTTTAGGCAATGAATGAGCTGAATTGCATTAAGGTTAAAAAAAACAGAAAATTCCTTTTCATTGTTAGATTCTCAGTAAACAAAGAAAACTGGATATGCCAATTACCAATCAGTGTGAAAGTATGTTTATTTGGTGGATTTATACATATAATATGGAGGTACTTTTGCATGAATCTTCCCTGTTAGTGATGCTATGCTTAACCTAATTGCAGTTTTTGAGGTTTTGGTGAAATTGATGTAACTGATATATGGAAATTGATCTTCTTGATACAGAATTGAATGTTAATTTAAAAAAAGCTAATAGTAAGACTAAGGAGGGAATGATGAATGATTTTAGGTCGTTTGATCAGGGGATGGACCCAAGAAAACAGCCCAGGCAAATTGATATGTTCCTGAATGGACCAGCAGATAGGTATGTGTGGGGATCACCATTCAATCTTGTAGAATTTAATGATTTCTTTAAATCACATTAATAGAGTAAACTTACTTTGATGCATGTTCAGCTTTGAAAACTAATTGAGGGCATTATTTGGAGCAATGAGCTCCAACATCATATGATGTTGTCATGATGAGCTGTTCAATCTTTCAATATTAAGCTGTACATGTACCAATGCCTTCACCAAATTAATATGCAGTGTGACTTGGGCCACAATGCACATGCATTGGATGCCATTTTAGGGCTGAAACAGTATTTGTATCATCTAATGAAGGCCAATTCAGCAATGAACAGAATTCCAAATGAAGAAGAAATGCTGTGGCTGGCTGTCAACTCAATATAGGTTATGTTTTTCTGCATTTCAGATGAAGAAAATTATCACTTCATAATTTCTGGTTGTGTGTTCTCTACTTTAAAACTTCGAAATATTAGCAGTCCATTGATAATTTTACGTGAATAGACAGTTACTGGTTCAAGGAGATGTTGTACTATCTGCAATCCTTGAATGACCATAAACAGCTTATTTATTCTGAAATTCTCTTTTGTACCATTTGAAAAGCATGAACTACAGCTGAAGCTATGGCTCTTTATCACAAACCACCTGGTGCATTCTTCACTCAGGTGACATTTAAAAATGTTTAATATACCAACCAAAAGTGTAAATGTGCGTCTTAGTTATAAATCTAGTGAGATGTTGATCTCACTAGGATACGCACAAAGATAAAATGTTACTTGATTCATTGTTGATTTGTGTTAATACTAGAGCAGACACTGCACAAAATCAATGGGACAAAACAACATCCCTGCCATAGGACTGAAGACTAGTGCTGCAGAACTACAGTAGCAGTCCTTTTAACAGAGCTGCTCCAGTACCATTACAATATTGGCACAATCTATCAATATGGAAAATTGGCCAGGAATGTCCCACTCAGGACAAATCCAATCTTGCTAATTCTGACCCATTCAGAAAAGTGATGACAAACTTTCATGACAGTGCTATCAGGCGGCATGTGATTTCCAGTAACCTAGTCATTGATGCCCATTTAAAGTTTTGTCAGGACCACTTGACTCCACACTCCATCCCTTGACTAAAAGTGGCATCAAGGCACCTTGGTCAATAGGCAGCAAATTACTCCTTTGGTTGGAGCCACATCTCAAATAGTGAAAGGTGGTTGTGGCTATCAGATCAAACCTCTCAGTTCCAGAACACGAGCACAAATGTCTTTCAGAAAGTTTGATTCTGATTGTCCAGGGATGATCTTGAATGCACCCCTTAAGGATGGCGTAAACAGAATCAAAGTTCAAAGTTCAAAGTAAATTTATTATCAAAGTACATATATGTCATCATATACAACCCTGAGATTTATTTTCTTGCAGGCATATTCAGTAGATTAAAATGACCACAATAGAGTCAATGAAAGAGCACACCAACAGGGCAGACAATCTGCAAAAGACAACAAACTGTGCAAATAAAAAGAGAAAGAAAAATTAATAATAAATAAGCAATAAATATCAAAAACATGAGTTTGCAGAAACAGTTCAGTGATGGAGTGAATGAACTTGAGTGGAGTTATCCCCTCTGGTTCAGGAGTTTGATGGTTCAGGGGTAATAACTTCCTGAACCAGGTGGTGTGAGTCCTGAGGCTCCTGTAACTTCTTCCTGAATGCAGCAGTGAGAAGAAACCGTGACCTGGGCACGTGGGGCGGGGGTGGGGTGGTCTCTGGTGATGGATACTGCTTTCCTGTAACAATGCTCCATGTACTGCAGATGTACTCAATAGTGTGGAGGGCTTTTCCCGTGATCGATTGAGTCATATTCAGGACTTTATGTAGGATTTTCTGATCAAGGCTTTGGTGTTTCCATACCAGACTGTAATGCAGCCAGTCAATATACTCACCACCACACATCTATAGAAGTTAGTCAAAGTTATAGAATCCTTGCAGACTCCTATGGAATTAGAGGCACTTGCCTAGTGCTCTCTTCATAATTGCACTTAAGTGCTGGACCCAGGGCAGGTCTGCGGAAATGATAACGCCGAGGAATTAAAAGTTGCTGACCCTCTGATCCCTGATGAGGACTGGCTCATGGACCTCCAGTTTCCTCCTCCTGAAGTCAATAATCAGCCCCTCGGTCTTTCTCATTGAGTAAGAAGCTGTTGTTATGGGACCACTCAGCCAGATTTTCGATCTCCCTCCTATATGCTGATTTGTCTTTGTCTTTGATTTGGCAAACGAAAGCAAAATTAATTACGGCGTTGGAGTTGTGCTTAGCCATGTTCTTCCTTGCACCAGTATAAATGCAGCCTGCTTAAAGCAGGTGGGTACCTCAGACTGCTGAAGCAAGAGGTTAAAGATCCCAGTGCACACTCCAGCCAGTTGACCAGGACAGGTCTTTAGATCTATCAAGGTTTTCAAAGGTAACCAGATAGGCACTCAGGAGGAGGAGCTTAAGAGAGACAAGGGCACCTAAAGGCGACTCCTTTGCTTACATCTTTGGAAATAGCTCTATTTTTAACTTTAATATCTCTATTTTTTCCCTTTCAGGGTTCTTTGGAGACCCTGACCTGGAGCTACATGCCGACTTCGGTTCTTTGCGGGAATTGGACCCACTCTCAGGGTTTCAAGCCTGGCCGTTATTTGATATGCCAAGGATGCGGCCTAAGAGGTTAGCTCGCCTTCGGAATTCTGGGACTTCGTAGCTCTGGAGACGGGCAGACCGAAGGTTGGTGCCTCTTCAGGAATTCAGTGTGCTGTGGGAGATGGAAGATCGAAAGCAGCGAGCTGGCTGCTGGCCATGTGCCCAGAGCCCGAGTTCTTTGGGCTCAGAGCTCGGAAAAAGCGACGCAACAGACTTCTAACATTGTAAATCAGTGAGCTGCTTGTTAAACGCTGTGAAACGGAGACACCTCTTTCTCCCTTATTAGGGAGAGAGAGAGAGAGAGAGAGACTGTGGTATGTCAGATACCAGGTGAAGGAGTACTCTTTGGGGTACTGCAAGTCTCTGTCTTCGCGGATGCTTTGCTGCACACTTGAGTGCTCAGTAGTGGGTGCTGATGCTTTTTTATTGCTGGTGGGGGGAGGGGGATTGTTACTTTGCTGCTGCTTACGTGTGGGAGGGGGCTTTGGGGTCCTAACATTTAACATTTGGGGCACTTCTCTGTTTTTGTGGATGGTTGCGAAAAAGAATTTCAGGATGTATATTGTATACATTCCTCTGACATTAAATGTACCTTTGAAACCTTGAAACTTGTGAAGCCATATGGAATGAGTAGGAAAATGGAACTGACTGAATTGCTCTGTAAAAGTCTGATATGGACTTGATGGACAAAATAACAACTCTCTGTGATGTAATGATTCTATGATTCTACGGTTTCAATTGCTACAATGATAAAATCTGGCACTTATAGCAATGCATGACATAAAAAGGTTGAAAGAAATAAACTTGCCAAAAACAACTAATGGCAAAGCTATTTGATGTCCTACCACATCAAAATATAGGTCACATTCTTTCTCATATAAGTAAAATTATACACAGATTGCTTGTGGCTTTCTGGTTTTCTTTTAGATTGTGATGGTGTTTGGTTTGTTGACCGCAGAGTTCTAAACCTAAACAAAGACCTCAAGCCCTATTGGATATAAATAGCCATGAGTACCCTCACTAAAAGGAGATTATACTGTAACTACCAATCTTCAAAGACTGGATTACTTCTCTTTTTATTCTCTGTGGCATGTATAGTTGCCAATATCCACTATGCAAGTAGTGGATCCTCCCGCCCTACCAAGGAGAAGATACTTTCAGCAAACAAAGTAGTTTAAATGACGGTTCATTTATTTTCAGTGATACGCATTTAAATCCACACAATACTTTTAAAACACATTTATAAATCACAGTGGATTTCTATCTTAAATATTTTCGAATCACAAACAATTTCTAAAACACAAACCATATCCAAAGCACAAGTGATAAAAGATTCCCAAACACAAAGGACAAAAGATTTCCAAAAGACAGGTACAATTCCTATAAACTAAAAAGAAACACCAATAGTTCTCAGATGAACAAGTCATCCATCACAGAAACCAAAGCAAGAAAAGTGGATTCTAATCACAAACAAGAGAAAATTTGCAGATGCTGGAAATCCAAGCAACACACACAAAATACTGGAGGAACACAGCAGGCCAGGTAGCATCTATGGAAAAGAGTAAACAGTTGACATTTTCGGCTGAGACCCTTCGGCTGGACTGGAGAAAAAAGATGAATAGTCCAGATAGAAAAATGGATTCTAGTTCACCCCGTGTTTTTTCCATGTTTTTTATTGATGTTCCTTACCCCATTCCTGATAAGACTGAACTGCTCTTTACATTTATACACTTTTTTTCCCCACTTCTGTGACTCCAAAAATATGTGACAGTTCCTCAGATATTCTTTTAACACAAACAGTCTAAGTGTTCTTTTGAAGGCAGAGTTCCATAATTAATGCTGTAAGTGCTGTAAAGTTAACTTCTCTGAGCAGATAAACCCTTCCAACTGTAAACACCAGTTATTGATATGCTAAGTGATATTATCATCTAGATCTTCAAGGTTCCTAGAACTAAGCAGCTTAAGAGTCAGGCTGTCTATTTGAAACAATCCAAGTTAAACAATCATTGTCTTGTATTGCAACTCTGAACAGCAATGAAGCAGGTGCGGTGAGCTAGCATCTGCTTTTCATAGACAGAGCATCTGCAAGAAACAGAGTTTGCTAGCAAAACTGTTCCATAGAGAGCGTTTTTTAACTTCAAACTGACGGCTGCTTTCCATTTACATTTAAAAAACTGAAGACTGACTCCCAGTACGACCAGAAACCAAACAACTGTTAGTTGAATGTTTACTTACATCTGTTTGTGATCTTACAAAAGGCAGCTGCTCATGTTTGGGAAGGAAGCTAAGCAAACATGAGACCTCCTGCCAGGACATTGAATATCCATCACAAGATACATATTGCAAAATACCAATCAGACATTATCATTTCAGTTTCCAGCAAGTGAACTATTTTTGATCAAAAACACTATTACCTGTATTTATAAACTGAACATAGCTGACAGCTTTACTTTTATCCTTTTATCAACATTTTTGACCTTAAGTTAATCTCTCGTGTCAGTAATCTTCACAAAACAACATTGGCCAGTACTTCCAACCTGCTCCACTACCCAGCAACTCTTCTAATATAGCCCCTTGCAACAAATCAGTCATTTGATGGTGATGAAGCAAGAAAGAAGCTCACACTCAACATAATTTGATGGTGCAGGTTGGTTTTTCAACGCTGAACTAAAACCTTGAATGAGAACGGAACAATAGAGGAAGAAGTAGGAGAAGAGGTAAAGGAGATGCCACCATCAGCTTTCATCACCGTTCAATGACTTTGTCTGAACTGAATTTTGCCTCAGTTCCACTTTCCTGCCTGTTCCTCATAATCCTCAACCCCTTTGACTTTAACTTTTATCTGACTTGGGCTTGAAAAATTCAATGATTTAGTTTCCCTTGTAGACAGGCCAATTTAATGACCTGCCCCTGGACAAGTTCTGGATTTCGGTGAATGAAGAGTATCCTGCCGTTCACAGGAAAGCATGAATATTTTGCTGCAGTTTTCAACTTCTCACATGTGTGAGTAAGCTCTTCTTTGTTTAAAAAGCATCAACAGCAAGGATAGAAATAAGCCTCATTTCAGTTGTAGGTGAAATCCATCTGTGCTTATATTAAGTTCAATCAGAGTTGGGTATTTGTGCAACAAAAAACAAGCACAGGTTTCACAAGCTAGGCGTATATTTGAGCCTGGTCTTGTCATTTAGTAAGAAAATGTTTTGTTCAAATTCTTGTATAAAATTGAATCTTAGGCTATATTTTTATTCATATTGCTTTGGCTCATTGTTTTTAGTAACTTTATAATTTAACATTGTTAATAAATTTTCATGTTGTAAGCAGCATTAATTAAAATCAATTTTAAACCTTTATTTAAATTAAAACTACCAGGCTTACCTTTAGTAAAATTAAATCCCATTTTGGCTTAAACCAGTTTTTTAACAGAAATTTATCATGTTTGCCATATGGGTTCTTAAAATTTCTGAAAGGGAAGAAAGAGATTAATTTCAAGAGAGGTAAACTAAGCTTAACTAACTGTTTTTTTCAAGAAAGGTTGATTAAATTTTCATTCTCTACTCAAAAGAGCATTGACAATGATTTTTGGATTACTATATTTACAACTTACTGCAAATGCTAACGTATAAGGCTTTTTCCACTGAGGCAAGGGGAGAAAAAAACCAGAGGACATGGGTTAAGGGTGAGGGGGGAAAAATTTAAAGGGAACATTGGGGGGGGCTTCTTCATACAGAGAGTGGTGGGAGTATGGAATGAGCTGCCAGACAAGGTGGTAAATGCGGGTTCTTTTTTAACATTTAAGAATAAATTGGACAGATACATGGATGGGAGGTGTATGGAGGGATATGGAACGTGCACAGGTCAGTGGGACTAGGCAGAAAATAGTTCAGCACAGCCAAGAAGGGCTAAAAGGCCTGTTTCTATGCTGTAGTTTTTCTATGGTTTTCTATCATGAGCCGTAGATTGAATAATTTTTATGCAGGGGTTCCCTGAGACCTGAAAATTATTTCAAGGGATTTTCCAGGACGAAAACGTTGAGGAAGGCTTCCCTACACACTGATGGCTGTGTAGCCAGATTCTGCCCTAAATGCATCTACAGGTTTCCAGATGATACCACCATAATACCCTATAACTCACATGACAATCAGTCAGAGTACAGGAAGGAGATGGAGATCTACTGATAGGATGTCATGACATCAAAGCATTATTCTATATGAGTAGTATCAAAGCAAGTTTTTCCACTGTATCTTGGTACACATGAAAATAATGAAGTGATCTCTTCGCCACTTGCTTAGTATCATTAGCAAAGTTAGCTACAAAGCATTTGTCCCTTAATTTGGAACAAGTAGTCAATACTCCAACATTGGTCACTATGGCACTACTCCAATTACAACTGGCCAACATGAAATGACCTATTTACCCTGACACCCTTTACTTGTCAGTTAGCCAATACTCTGCCCTTTTCAAAATATTACCCCCACCTCTATGCACTCTTACCTTAATCCAAATATCCTGCTGGTTCCTCTTTATTGTCACTCAATTTCCTAAATTTATTGCATCTCAAATAATTAAATTTTTCACAGACAATTTCTTCCAGAAAATCACCTTTTCTCTGTTTGAAAAGCCTCTTTACTGCTTCCTTAATAATGTACTTCTAAAACGACAGATATTAGGCTAAAAGGCCCATAGGTTCCTGCCATCTATCTCACTCCTTTCTGGAAAAGGGGAAATACATTTGCAGTTTCTCACTTCATGGGGATCTTGAGAAGTTTGGAAGTTTACAGCCTGTGCATCCATTACCTCTCTGTTGCCATCATTTTTTAAAAAAAAATTCAGACCATCAGGCACAGCAATGTGTCAAACTTTAGTTCCATTAGTCCAACAGTGAGATTCCTTCTGTTAGCGTCTCCTACTGTGAACATAGATACAAAATTTTTGAGCTATGTCCTCGTTAACTCCCTCCTCTAAATTTCAATGAGATCAACACTTACTTAATTACGTTCCATTTAAAAATAGTTGGAAGCTCTTATATTGTTTTATATGTCTTGCCAGTTTACTCAAATAATCCATTTTCTTTTTATTTACTTTTCCTGATTTCTATACGTACATACTTAACAATCTGCTGATCTACCTCTAAGCATTTCAGTATTCTAGGCCTTATCCCTCCCCCTCCAAGTTTCAACTTAATACCATTTTTAATTGTAGAATTAGGCTATTTGACCATTCAATCTGCTCCACCATTCAAATATGGCTGATCTCTTTTCCTCAACTCTTGCCTTCCCTACATAACCGCTAACCCCTTACCGATCAAGAACCTATCAATCCCTGCCTTAAATACAGTCAATGATTTGGCCTCCACAGTCTTCCATGGTGAGGAATTCCACAGATTCACTTCTCTTGGATCCCAGACTCTCCAGCAATGAATGGAAACAATCTCCCCATGTACGCTTGATCAGGCCTTCTATCCTTAGCCACAGACTTATTATCTCTCCCATAGGAGAATTATCTTGGTGAAATATATTTTTTTCTGGGGATTATGTTTATATTTCTTATATTTCTGTCATTTTTTATATACTCTTACCACTTATTTTGATTATCCTAGCCAAAAAGAGTGAATATTGCCTTCACATTGTAATTAGCTCATGTCTACATTTAAACTTAAGACACTGTCTTTTCAAGATCAAAGAAAAAATGAAATTCTATCACATTCTGAACATTCTTACTCACAGAATACTTTACAATAAGATCATTAATTAATCATGTGTCATGACATCCAGTCAGGTCTAAATTAACCATCAGAAAAGAGTGTCAAGTGTTACACAACCATTGGATTCTTGAAATTAAGAGACTACTTAATTATGGGCTAATTAAATAGCAGAACAAGCTCTATGGATTGAACTGCCTTCTCCTGCTTCCAGCTCATAAGCACTAATTGGAAGCAAATTTGAGTAGTTTACATGCTAATAAATAAAGCAGCAGTTAAAAATTAATTCTAGATATTAAACCTAATAGTTATATATGATAGATATTAATAGTCAGTTAAATGTGAAAACAGAAAAGGTAAACAAACAAAGATGAGATCGATGGATTTGGTAAAATAGACAAATTTTACTGGAATAATGAAACAAAGATTGAGCAAATCCCTTCTGAACCTTCTAAACTCAAGGCACGTACAATTGACACACACAAAATGCTGGAGGAACTCAACAGGCCTGGCAGCATGTATGGAAAAAAGCACAATCGATGTTTTGGGCTGAAACCCTTCAGCTGGACAGGAGAAAAAAAGCTGAGGAGTAGCTTTGAAAGGTGGGGGAGGGGAGAGAGAAACACCAGGTGATGGGTGAAACTTGGAGGGGGAGGGATGAAGCAGAGAGCTAGGAAGATGATTGGTGAGAAGGCCATGGAAGAAAGAAAAAGAGGACAAGAGTGTGTGTGTGTGTGTGTGTGTGTGTGTGTGTGCGCGCTTGCGTGGTGGGGTGTGTGGTTGGAGCACCCGAGGGAGGAAATGGGCGGGCAAGGAGATAACACGAGGGAAGGAAAGAGGAATAGGAAATTGTGAAGTTGGTGGGGCGGGGGGAGACATTTACTGGAAGTTTGAGAAATTGATGTTCACGCCATCAGGTTGAAGGCTACCCAAACGGAATACAAGGTGTTGTTCCTCCAACCTAAGCGTGGCCTTATCACGACAGTGGAAAAGATCATGGATGGACATATTGGAATGGCAATGGGAAGTGGAATTAAAATGGGTGGCCACTGGGAGATCCCGCTTGTTCTGGTGGACGGAGTGTAGATGCTCAGCCTCCTCCACTGTCGCGATAATCGATTTCTCAAACCTCCAGTAATGCCTCCCCCCATTTCACTATTTCCCATCCCCTTTTCCCTCCCTCATGTTATCTCCTGGCCAGCCCATCACCTCTCTCTGGTGCTCCTCCCACCCCCCTACTTTTTTTCTTTCTTTCATGGCCTTCTGTCTTTTTTACCAATCAACTTCCTAGCTCTTTTTCTTCCCTCCCCCTCGAAGTTTCACCTATCACCTGGTGTTTCTCTCTCACCTCCTCCCACCTTTCAAATCTACTCCTCAATTATTATTGCACTTGATGCAGTCTGCGTAAGATTTTGCTTGGTCTAATCAGCTGATATATATAGGGAATTATGCAGAATCTCAGAGTTTCCCATATTTTTATTTGACTGTTGAATATCACTGAAATGGTTATTCTTTATGCTTGTTTATACTCATCTTTGATAATAAGTCTCAAGGTTCTTCTCTGCCTCAATATGTTGTTACGTTGTAAAAGCATGTTGCATTGAAATTGTGTGATGCTTTTATTTCTTAGACCAGCCATTCCTATTTCCTCTCTGAAGGAGGATGTTAGTTTATAGGTATATTTAAGTTGTGGACTTACGCCAGGGTTAACTGGCTGAGACTACTCAAACTCATTTAGCTTATAAGACAGAGCTGGCAGTCATGGGAGACTTCCATTCCATCAGTCTGGGCTGTATTCCAAACTTGCTCCCATGTTGATAGGACAGTTGTGTTAAACCATTGTAGCACCAAAAGAGTCAGAAAAAAATTGGACCGTGTTTTTGTGAAAACTGCCCTGTATTTTCCCCTTATGGCTCCTGTGTGAGCGTGGAAATCCCCAGCATCCTAACAGATGCTGCAAAGGGCATGCTCACCATGTTCTGCTGCTGGATTTCTGCAAACAAGCAGCAGAGCGTGAACATCCTGCATTTCCTTGACCCTCACACTGGGGAGCCGGCCAAGGAAACTTCCACCAGGCTAGATCTGGTGCAGATGTACGAACTCCATTCGTTCAAAGAATGGATAGAAGAGGGACATAGACCTTGTATAGGCAATTGAGATTCGTTTAGACTAGCATTTTGGTCAGCAGAGGCACTGTGAGTCCTGTTCCTGTGATGTATTGTTTTATGTTCTATGGGCAACTGTGAATGAGGCAGTAGACTAAGTAATGAGTGTTTATTTGAATCAATGTTTTTAAATTATTTTAGCTGTTATTTCTTTTATTTACTATTTTACAATAGTTGACAACTAACTGAGCCAGGGGACATACACTCAGTGGGCATTATTAGGTACAGTTGAACACCTACTCATTAATGCAAATATTTAATCAGCCAATTATGTGGCACCAACTCAATGCGTAAAAGCATGTAGACATGGTCACGAGGTTCAGTTGTTCAAACCAAACATCCGAACGGGAAAGATGTGTGATCTATGTGATTTTGACCGTGGAATGATCGTTGGTGCCAGACTGGATGGTTTTGGTTTGAGTATTTCAGAAACCGCTGATCTCCTGGAACTTCCACTCGCAACAGTCTCCAAAGTTTATAGAGGATGGTGCGGAAAATAAAACAAAAAAAAACAACATCCAGGGCTACCAGTTCTGTTTGCAAAAAGGCTTTGTTAATGAAAGCAGTCAGAGGAGAATGGCCAGACGAGTTCAAGCTGATAAGAAGGCCACGATAAATCAAATAACCACACGTAACACCAATGGTGTGCAGAAGAGCATCTCTGAACGCTAAACATATCGCACCTTGCAGTGGATGGGCAACTGCAGTAGAAGACCACAAACATACACTCAATGACCACTTCATTAAATACAGGATGTACCTAATAAAGTGGCCACTGAGTGTGCTTAGGGAGCAGTCAATTATTCTTTGTCAGTATATGTTGTGGGTTATGTTGTGGCCTTATTCCTTGATGGGAATTATATCTTGATAAGGAGCAATGAGGAAGTACGACCAGGAGGAAAATTTTTAAATAGCAAAAGGGAAATAACTTTTGGTGCCAGGAAATCCTGTCTCACTTATTTAGGTCGCGATCAAAAAAGGAAATGGAGTGGTATACCTATAGATACAAGTCATCTTGCAGAAATATCTGTGGACGATTGGAACACAATAATCTGTACAGGATAGCATGTCTCCAAGTTCTCTAGATTCAAGCACCTATTATAGCTGGTTAACACTCAACACCAGAAAATTACAGTGAGATAATTCAGTATCACACAATGAGTGACAATGGGATATCGCAGATTTTTATAGGCTTGCATTTACTCCATGCTAGTTATCAGGAGAAAATCAGAGTGATGGTGAGTATAGACTAGGCACCTCAGTGCTTCCCCTATTAGTTGCAGGGAAATGCCAACCTTTCATTTACCATTTCCCAGACACCAAAACTGAGATTACAATGATGGCCATACCACAACTTGCATTGATTTTACATCTGGTTATGACAACTGGAGCTTCATATGTTTGGATCAGACTTAGGAAAAGGTTGGGAAATAAGGAGAGATCATTGAAAACAGACTTAAGAGCATAAGGCAAAATAAACCAGAATAGAGAGTGAACATTACAATATGGTTATGTGATTCTCTGCTAACAGTAAAAGAGATTGAAAGCAGGACTGTATAGTTAAGCACAAGGATTACTTGCTTGCTTTGCTAATAAAAAGGTGCAAGATTGAAAAGTTATGAGGAAGATTTTGAATTTGCTGCATAGGGACAGAAAGTTAGAGAAGGTAGTTGAAAGAGACAATTTATTAGATCCAATGAACGAAGGTCCACATTGTAATGAGCAAGGAATACCGATGCTGCAACTATTAGCTCGAGGGAGAATTATGCAAATAGTCAAGGTACAAGGAAGACATGGATGTCATGATAGTGTAGCGGTTAGCACAACGCTCCGACAACTCAGGGTGTCCCGGTGCTCAGAGTTCAATTCCAGCGCCGTTCTGTAAGGAGACTCTGTATGTTCTCCCTGAGGAATGTGTGGGTTTACTCTGGGTCCTTCAGTTTTCTGCCACAGTCCAAAGACGTATCGGGTAGGTTAAATGGTCACTGTAAATTGTCCCATGATGAGGGTTAATTGGGGGTTTCTGGGGCAGCATGGCTCGAAGGGCTGGAAGGACTCACTCCACACTGTATCGCTAAATAAAAGCAAGACAGCTGATACATTAGATCGATATCAAGAACGGCTTTTAAAATGGTTGCTGAGATTAAAATTGATTGCTTACATTAAACTTCAATATTTTTTTTAAATATTCTTAAGCCTCACCAAAAGCTGGTTGAGGTAAAGCAATTTACTAAAGTCAAATACAACTTGCCACCACAAGTCAATGGATAAATAAATGGAAAACAAAAGCCAAACTTTACAGCTGCTGCAAATCTGATGAGAAATCATCAACTCAAAATGTTAATTTTGCTTCTCACTCCATTGATGCTATCTGACCCAGTGAGTATTTCTTAAACTGTTCTATTTCTAGAAAAGTGAATGTGCTGCTCATTGACAAAGGTAGAGACATTATTTGTCGGAGAGAGCATTCAACTGCAGCATATGCCAGTTGTATATGCAGTACTATATCACACAGATCTGCAATCTCCAGAGGCAACAATTACGTGAGAATATTACAACTTGTTGTCCATGACAATAAATTACTAAACAGACCCTATAACCCTCTCAAGAACCAGAACACTTTAAGAATCCTGGGAGCTACAATTAATAAGCTACAGGAAATAGCTGGTCAGAATATCAAGATGAACAAAGAAAAAGTGATGGGAACGGAAGAACCAAGTGATCACATCCGTATAAATAATAATGCCCTGCATGGTAGACTTGAAAAATGGAAGAAGTATTCAGCTTTTGGGAAAAAAAAGTAACTAAAAATATAAACTCAAACAGGCGGTCAAATGTCATTTAAAGATACATGAAATACAGACAGTGCAACATTACAATTACCCTTGAATTTTACATGTAAAGAACGATATAGTGTAAGTGAAAATTCTCAGTGGCAGGAGTCTGCAACATTGGATATGGCGTACATCTGTTCCTAATTCCTTTGTGAATTTTAGGAAATGAAGGCACCACACCATAGAGATGTCAAGGTAGGTTTCAGCTTGTAAATGAGTGGTTGACATGGCATGCTACTCAAAATGTAAATATATTTCCCTCTCAAATAACCACTTCTTGCTATACAGTACAAAAAAAGCCAAAATACACTAAATCATACACTAAAATTGTATCATTTCTTAATGCATGCATTACTAAATGACAATAAAAGAGGACTGTGTGTCCTCATAATCTAATCTAAATCAATTTTTTCAGTTGTCATAGTTGTTATCACTTGTTCACAAATACCACAGTATGTCTACGTACCCTCAGGAGTCAAACACAGAAAATCTGTAGCCCCCCCCCCACTCACTCAGAAGCTCTCTTTTTTGCATCTCAGATTCTCTAGAGTGTCCACTCTTTTGAGGTATGTAAATATTTTTGGCCATTATTCATATGAAACCTATTCTTCCAGCCTAATGGAAAAGAGAGAGGGCAGGAGGGGGAAGAACATGCGCTACGGGTGAATTGATGTGGAAGGGCAAAGGTAGGTAGGTAGGCGTGCAGGGGAAGAGGGAATGATGAAAGAAGCTGGGAAATGGTAAGTGGAAGAGGCTGAACGAAATGGAATCTGATAAAAGATTTCAGTAGACCATGGAACAAAAGGAAGGTGGGGAACAAAAGGAAAGAACAAGTGGGTGATGGGTGGTCATGAGGCCAGGAGAGGGAAAAGAATAGGTGAATGGACCAGAGGAATAGGAGAATAATGGAATAGGGGAGGGGGGAGAAACAGAGGACAACATTGAATTCTCTAACTTCTGGGTAAACACTCTTCTTCCACCCACCCCCCCCCCCCGCCACTGAGGGTGCCCTGAACTAGGAAAAATGCTGCACCAAAATTGTGATTGAATGCCAACTTCTTGGTTCTGTGAGTTCTTGCAAGTGGCAACAATTGAGAACAAGATCAGATTTGCATTGCTGCAAGTGATGGGAAGAAAATTCAAAGTATCGAAAATACAGCAAACGTATACTGCCTTCACTCAGATTTCCTCCATTTCCCATACATCTGCATTCACCCCATCTTCCTTTCACAATCTAGACTGTGTGATCATTGTATTGTATATGAAAGTACCTACTGTCTTTAGAAGGGATGGGAAGAAAATTCAAAGAATCAAAAATTCAGCAAACGTATGCTGCCCTCACTCAGATTTCCTTCATTTCCCATACGTCTGCATTCACCCCATCTTCCTGTTGTCATAATATTCATGGAGTCCCTCTTGTCATTATCTACCACCCCATCAACCTCTGCATCCAATACATTATCCACTGCAACTTCTGCCATCTCCAAAGGGACACCACCACTAAACTTAACCTTACCTCCCCAACTTCTCCACTTTCCAAAGGGATTGCTCCCTCCACAATTCCCTTGTCCATTCGTCCCTCCCCAGTAATCTCCCTCCAGGCACGTATCAAAGTTCCCTCACCAGCATTCAGGGACCCAAACAGTCCTTCCAGGTGAGGCAACACTTCACTTGCGAATTAGCTGGGGCCGTTTTTTGTTTCTGGTGCTCCCAATACAGCTTCCTCTACATTGGTGAGAACTGTTGGAAGTCGGGGAACTGCTTCGTCGAGCATCTCTGCATACCCACCACAAGTGGAAACCCCCCTGTGGCCAACCAGTTTAATTCCGATTCCCATTCTCTTTCCAACATGTCAATCCATGGCCTCTTCTTGTGCCAAGAAGAGGCCACCCTCAAGGTGGAGAAGCAACACCTTATATTCCATCTGGGTACCCTCCAACCTGGTGGCATATCGGTTTCTCCCGGTGAACAAAAACTCCATCAACCAACCACTCCCCATTCCCCACTCTGACCTTTTACTTCTTCTCACCTGCCTATTACATCCTCTTGGATCCCTTCCCTTTATCCTATGATCCATTCTCCCCTCCTATCAGATTCTTTCTCCTCCAGCCGTTGTCCTTTCCCACCTACATGGCTTCACCTATCACCTTCCAGCCAACCTCTTTCCCCTTCCTCCACCTTTTAATTCTGGCATGTCACTCATTCCCTCTCAGTCCTGATGAAGGGTCTCTGCCCGAAACGTCGACTGTTTACTCTTTTCCACAGATGCTGCCTCACCTATGGAGTTCCTCCAGCATTTTGTGCATGTTACTTTGGATTTCCAGCATATGCAGATTTTCTCATGCTTGTAACAAAAGTATAAAATTGAATCAAATAGAAAAGAGTTGCAATTACAGTCAACTAGTTCAGCAAGTGAAAACAACAGAAAAATATTCCTCGAAAACTTATTCAGAACTCTATTAAACAGAATCCAAATGAAAACAGCGGAAGGTCCAGCTCAAAATGCTAACATAACTCACATATTACTTTGTTATCATGTTGATCCTGTTCTTTCTGCTACATACTCCATGCTTTAGTGCCAATTTAGATAGTTTCTCTGCTCTTTATTTCCTTAAGACAAAATTATGTGCCATGACCCTGAGTAATGAAAACAGAATTGCTCAATATAACATGTTTCACTCCGTGTCCTGCTAAAGGATTTGACAGGAAACAAATGACTTGCTGCAGACTGTTATCTTTTAAATTGGTTTTGTTTCTTTTATTATAAAACACTGATTCATTTCTTGCACAGTAACTTGCTGAGCTGTTCCTGCTCACAAACATTGCACACTGTGTGCTCCGCAGGGTGCTGTGGGTACACTTGCACGGTCTGGAAGCACTCTACGAGAAAATTAAATAAAGTATGGCATATGATGAGGAAAGAATGAGCTAACAGAATTTCCTAAAGCACTGCCAAATTGACCAAATCCTAGAAATGGATAATAAGCATCACAAATCTTCCAGATCCATTTAAAAGTGTATAAAATATATTCTATCTACATACAGTGTACATGCCCATTTTGCCAGAACAATGTCAGGTCTACAATGTCTGTAGTTCACAATGCCAACCTTATAAATGCTGGTGTAACACATTCCAATTTCAGCAAAAGATCTTTATTATCATGGCTTTTTAAAACTGGAGTACTCATGGGTCAAGCCTGTAATCACATCCTCCAAACTAACAGCACTATGAAATGTATAACTGAATCAATAAATATTTCAAAGTATCAATATAATGCAAACATAATTTTTACTCTGGCAGCATAGCAGGACATGCCATTATTTTTAGTGCATTACTAAGTCCATAATTTCACTCGCAAGATCCCCACACAAAATAGACTGTTGTACCATTGGAAGTCAACTAAACTCCATATCCAAGGAGAGAAAGTTTCATCTGCTTTTCCTTCACCTCACATGAGCAGGCAGTGTGGGCTACAGGACGTTCCACTAACCCAGAAGTCCTTGCAGTGCAGGCACAGGTAGTATTCCCTTTCCAGTGGCCTCTGGGGAAATCTCCTTCCAGAAGAACCCAGCCATAGCCCTGGAGGAACTCTGTGGTCCACTTGTAAAAGGAACATAAGGCCATAAGATAATGGAGCAGAATTAGGCCATTCAGCCCATCGAGTCTCATCTGCCATTTCATCATGGCTGATCCAATTTTCCTCTTAGCCCCAATCTCCTGCCTTCTCTCTGTATCCCTTCATGCTCTGACCCATCAAGAATCTATCAACCTCTGCCTTAAACATACATAAATACATCCACAGCTGCTTATAGCAAATAATTCCACAGATTTACCACTCTTTGGCTAAAGAAATTTCTCCTCATCTCCATTCTCAAAGGATGCTCCTCTATTCTGAGGCTGTATTCTCTTGTCTTAGACTCTCCCACCATAGGAAAATCCTCTCCACACCCACTCTATCAAGGCCTTTCACCATTCAAAAGGTTTCAAGGAAGTCACTCCTCATTCTTCTGAATTCCAGTGAAGAGAGGCACAGAGCTATCAGATGCTCCTCATATGGCAAGCCATTCAAATTTTGAAATAATTTGTACCTGCTCACAATACTTAATACAGTTTGGGAGTCTGTATACAACTCCCATTAGGGTCTTGCAGTTCCTTAGCTTTATCTACAATGATTCAACACCTTCCGACCCCATGTCATCTCTTTCTAATGATTTGATTTCATTTTTTACCAACAGAGTAAAAAAAGAGGCCTCCTCTGCCTTCCTGCCTATCCTTTCAATACAATAGGCATCCTTGGACATTGACCTGACCGCTATGACTTTCCTCTGTTAGGTCATCACCCCAACAGTATCCAAAATGATATCCCTATTGTTGAAGGGATGTCCATAGTCGTACTCTGCACTGGCTCCTTAACTTCTTTCCCCTTCCTGACACCTCTACCTAGCTGAGCAGATATAAAGGAGGGAAGGAAAAAACTTAAGCTTTTCTTTCCTTTGCTTCCTCTGAGTTAAGCCTCTCTTCACAGAAGCCGCAAAGAGCTAAAGCCTTAAGATCACCACTCTGATGATGGCCGTTGCGCTTGCCCCTGCCTTCCCTTAATTTTCTCTTACTAATCAATTCCAAATGCTGATTGGTTGTTGGTCAAAGCTCTATTACGCTGCTGTGACCTGCTCCTGCCTTTTATCCTCAGACAGTGAACTGATTGAAGTCCCCTCTTCTCCAAACTTCCAATATCTGGATTTGCCACTGGTCAAAGCTCTTTTCAGAACATGCCTCCTTCAGATACAATTATACACCAGCCCATGAGCCCATGAAAATATTCCGCCAACACTGCCAGTTCCATTCTTTAAATAACACCATTCTCCATAGCTGTAAGATTGTTGCTGCATCGTGATATGTCCTACATGTCTCCATGAAACAGTCCTTGTCCCAAATATTTTCTAGTATCACTTTCCAATTCTTTCTCTGTTCTTACAAAGACTAAACTTGAGTTACAGAAGGATGCGCAACAGCTGTGGCAGGGCTTGAATGCCTTCACCTTCTACAAGGTAAATCCAAGAAACTCATGTGACAACAATTTTATAGTCCCAGATGAGCCCCCAATACCTTTTATGCTCGCTTTGACCGACAAAATATGGAGGCACCTTCACAAACTCCCACTGCCCCCAAAGAAACTGTGATTTCAGTCTCTGAGACTGATGAGAGAGCATCTTTCTGGATGGTGAACTCATGGAAAGCATTTGGCCCAGAAGGGGTATCTGGCTAGGTACTGAAGATGAGCTAGTCAACTATCCGGGGTGTTCACTGATTTCTTTAACCTCTTGCATCAGCAGTCCATGCTCCCTACCTGCTTCAAGTAGGCTTTAATTATACTGGTGCTCAAAAAGAACATGGCAACCTGCTTCAATGACTATAACCCAGTAACACAGGTGATGAAGTGTTTCGAGAGGTTGGTAATGAATCATAACAACTCCTGCCTGAGAAGTGACTGGGATCTGTTTCATTGGCTCTTCACTCAACCCTGGAACATCTGGACAATGAAGATGCATATATTACTGATGACAGCTCAGCATTCAACACTATCATCTCCTCAAAACTAATCAATAAACTCTGAGACCTAGGCCTCAATGCCTCCTTGTACTACTGCATCTTTGATTTTCTTACTTGCAGACCCGAGTCAGTTCAGATTGACAAAAACATTCTCCACAATCACCACCAGCACAGGTGCACCACAAAACTGTGGACTTAGCCCCTCCTCTTCTTACTTTATACTGATGACTGTGAGGCTAAGTCCAGCTCCAACGCCATATTTAAGTTTGCAGACAACATCAGAATCAGGTCTATTACAGACATCCCACCTCTCCCGGAAGTTCTGGGAGTCTCGTGCATATTGATAGCGGCTCCCTGATGCCCGCAAATTATATATAATATCCCGGAAATCAATTTTTTTGAATGCAAGTGAGCGAGAGAGGGAGAGCAAGTGAGAGCGTGAGAGAGAGCGCGAGAGCGAGCGCAAGAGAGAAAGCATGAGAGTGAGAGAGCATGAGAGCGAGAGAGCATGCTAGAGAGAGCGATAGAGTGAGCGCAAGAGTGACCACAAGAGAGAGAGAAGAGAAAGTGAGAGAGCGCGCTAGAGAGTGAGCGCCAGAGTGACCACAAGAGAGAGAGCGAGCAGGAGAGGGAGAGGGTGAGAGAGAGGGTGAGAGAGAGGGTGAGAGAGGGGGGGAGGGAGTGGGGAGAGAGAGGGGGGGAGAGAGGGGGGAGAGAGGGGAGAGAGGGGGGGGAGGGAGAGAGAGAGAGAGAGAGAGAGAGAGAGAGAGAGAGAGAGAGAGAGAGAGAGAGAGAGAGAGAGAGAGAGAGAGAGAGAGAGAGAGAGAGAGAGAGAGAGAGAGAGAGAGAGAGGGAGAGAGAGAGAGAGAGAGAGAGCGAGTGCACGCGCCATGGAAGAGTGTTCCAAAAAAAGAAAATATAAAACGTACGTCACCCCAGACTACCCTAAAGTGTACCCCTGCCTAATAGGGGTCAAAAATAGGGACAGTGTTGCTTGCTGCACTGTTTGCAACAGTGACTTTTCTATTGTCCATGGTGGGTTAAGACTGTAAAAGACATGTTGAGGTGGGTTTAACAGGTGTCATTCATTCATTAGCATAGCTAACGTTATTTAAACTAGCTGGCTAGCTGCTAAGGAGCTACTCTATTGCAGACATCCCACCTCTCCTGGAAGTTCCGGGAGTCTCCTGCAAATTGATGTGCTACCTCCCTGAAATGAGTTTTTGCAGGGTGGGATGTCTGCTATTATCACCAGCATATGTTGTGAAATTTATTAACTTGGCAGCAGCAGTTCAGTGCAATACAAGATAATACAGAAATCAATCAATCAATTACAGTAAGTATATACCCTTTGTACATGTATGTATGTTGAATAGATTTAAAATAGTGCAAAACAGAAATACATTATAAAAAGTGAGATAGTGTTCCTGGTCTAATGTCCATTTAGGAATCACATGGCAGAGGGGAAGAAGCTGTTCCTGAATCATTGACTGTGTGCCTTCAGGCTTCTGTACCTTCTTCCCAACGTTAACAATGAAAAGCGGGCATGCTCTGGATGATAGGGGTCCTTAATCATAGATGTCTTGGATACTACTGAGGCTAGTACTCAAAATGGAGCTGACTGATCTTACAACTTTCTGTAGCTTCTTTCAGTTCTGTGCAGGAGCCACCCCAACCCCCATACCAGAGTGATGCAGCCTGTCAGAATACTCTCCATAGTACATCTATAGAAGTTTTCAAGTGTTTTAGTTGACAAAACAAATCTCTTCAAACTCCTAATGAAATATAGCCGCTGTCTTGCCTTCGTTTGTAGCTGCATTGTTATGGAGGGATCAGGTTTGATCTTCAAAGAACTTGACACCCAGGAACTTGAAATTGCTTACTCGCTCCACTTCTGATCCCTCTAAGAGGATGGTTTGTATTCCCTTATCTTACCCTTCCTGAAGTCCACAGTCAGCTCTAACGTCTTTTAAGCACAGCTCTTTTAAGTGCAGGTATGTTGCTGCGACACCACTCAACTAGCTGGTATATCTCGCTCCTGTACGCCCTCTCATCTCCACTGAGATTCTACCAACAAAGGTTGTATCACCAGATTTATCAATGGTATTTGAGCTATACCTGGCCACACAGTAATGGATATAGAGGGAGTAGAGCAGTGGGCTAAGCACACACCCCTGAGGTGCGCCAGTGTTGATTTGATTGGCCACTGCTGGCAGCCAAATCAAAGGTGGTGGCAAATCGCCATACAGGAGGAGGACTGAAAATCTGGCTGAATGGTGCCACAATAACCAATCACTCAATGTCAGCGAAACCAAAGAGCTGATGATTGACTACAGGAGAGGGAACCTGAAGTCCATGAGCCAGTCTTCATCAAGGGATCGGTGGTGGAGAGGGCTAGCAACTTCACATTCCTTGACAATATCATTTCAGAGGATCTGTCCTGGGTCCAGCGTTTGACTGCCATTACAAAGGAGGCATAGCAGTGCTCCTACTTTCTTAGAAGTTTGCAAAGATTTGGCATGTCATCTAAAACAGACAAACTGCTATAGATGCTCGGTGGAGAGTATACTGACTGGTCATATCACAGCCTGGCAGGGATACACCAGTACTCTTGAATGGAAAAGCCTACAAAAAGTAGTGGATACAGCCCAGACTATCATGAGTAAAGCCTTCTCCAACACTGAGCATTTTACAAGGAGTGCTGTCACAGGAAGACAGCATTCATTATCGAGGATCACCAACATCCAGATCATGCTCTCTTCTCGCTGCTACCATCAGGAAGGAGGTCCAGGAGGCTAAGATCCCGTACCACCAGGTTCAGGAACGGTTACATGAATATTAATGTAGTATATGGTGCCATATATGTCCTTTGATAATAAATTTACTTTGAACTTTGAATTGGTGCTGCTTCCTGCACCTGTATGGAACTTATCAAATTTATCAAATTCACCTTTGCTACTAACTTCCACTTTGCCCTTAAATTCACTAGGATCATTTTTGACATTTTTCACTCTTTTCTAGATCTCTCCATTTCCATCTCAGAAGCTAATCTAACTCCACCTGTACATCTTACCACCTCTCCCTCCACCCCCAAATCTTGTAAAGATGCCAAGAATTTCTCCCAACTTCTCCATCCCTGCTTTCCATTCCAGTTTTTCTGAAATGTCTTATTCTCTTTTAAGAAATGTAGCTTCCCTTCCGCTGTGCTTCATATAGTCCTTTCTCAAATCTTCTCCATTCCTCTGACCTCATCTCTCCCCAAAAAGAACAGACATGGAGATCCCCTAGTCCTCACCTTTCACTCTACTGGCCTCTGCATCCAACACATCATCAACCTTTGTCATTTCCACCAGTTGCATTCCACCACAAGCTACATGTTCGCCTCACTATCCTTTCCACTTTTTTTTATGGACAATGCCCTATGTAAATCTGTGGTCCACTCATCTCTCCCCAGCCACCCCTTTCTGGCCCCTGGCACATTTCCCTGCAACTACAGGAGGTGCAACACTTGTTCTTACACTTCCTCCCGCACCACCATCAAGGGACCTATCACCCCCTCCAGGTAAGGCAAATATTTGCAAGTACCTCCTCCAGCCTCGTTTACTATATACTCTCCTCAGCGTCAGTAACATGAAGTGGAGACCAGGCATGTACCCTTTCTGTAATGGCTCAGTTCCTAGTTTCAGACTCATTCAACCAACCTTCCCACTTCTACACCAGGCAGTTTTCCTTCAGCCTCCTCCTCCTCCCTCCCCTTCTTCATTGCTAGCATGAAGCCTAATGCAAACTAAAAGAGCAACACCTCAAATTCTGGCTGGGCCGTCTGCAACCCAATGATTGAACATTAAACTTTCCAAATTCTAGCAACCCTTCTATCCTTTGTTCCTTTCCTTCTGCCTCCCTTCTTTCCGAAACTCCCAGTTTGTCCATACCATGGTCCCACACCCAGTCTCCCATCTGCTATTGTCCTCTCCCCAAATGGTTTCTATTTTCACCCCCCTTACGGGATTACATCACTGGTCACCTTCGTCTTTCTCAGCAGCAGTCTCCTCTTCCCCTTCCTTGTCGCATCTATTTTTTTCTTGCCTCTCTCCATCTATTACACTTCTACTTTTGCTCTTTTTTTTACACTTGCCTCTGTAACCTCACTCTTTATCAAATTTAGTTGAGAAATTTCAGGAGGTTTCTGGTTTGTAAGCTGGGAAAGAGCACTATGATAGTTCATTTACGCAGTAAATATTGGAGCAAGGATAGATAGTGGTTTGTGAAATGGTGGGGTGTGTTTATGGAGTAGTGGCAAATGAAATATTGGGCTGGAATTCCAGAAACTACAAGTGTCTGTTTTCTTGTTCAAAACATTGATACTTAGTCCAATACGAAGGCACCATTTCATACTTTCATGCTTCAGTTAATTCTATTCACATACAATTATTTCTGCTTAAATTCAACTGTACAGCCTGAAATCTGTAACTGAAAAAATCAAACTCTCTCGAAAGTTATTCACAGATCTCAAAGTACATTAAAGTGTAATTTACTTGTTGGTCAAAAGCAGTGTGATCTTAAAATACTTCCAGAATGCAGGGAATGCAACATACTTGCTGCCATGAATTTCTATTTTGGCCAGGCATCAAAAAGTTATAACTGGTCATTATTTTGCCTAAGATCACTGAGATAGGTACCAACCTTTTCTCTCACCCTGCCTCCCCCTTTCCCTTTCTGTGAATGTATTATATATTAACCCTGTGTTATGAATCTGCAAAACCTGACTGGACCTAAAATTAACTCCTTAATTTGAAGGTATACTGGCAAAATTCATATTGGACTTTTCAAGAAAAAAAAGCTAATGTCTATAAAGCATCCTTGAAATGTGCTTTGAATTCTGGCTGGGGTTAATGCACATTGCATTTGATTTATGTTGACCTAAATAGACGTGAGGCCTATCAATTTAAAATGGATACAAGAAATTATGAAACGAAACAATAAAGCAGCCTGTTCTGAAGAATAACAGAGAAGTTATCTCTAGTGTAAAACAAACTGCTGGAGGAGCCCATTGGGACAGGCACCATCGACAGAGAGACATAAACACACACACACACACACACACACCCCTACCTGTACAGGAAAATTGACAGTCAACATATTGGGTCAAGATCATTGATTGGGATGAAACAGAGATTTCTGAGCCAATGCATTCTCATCATGGAGGTAAGGCCAAAAGTCTAGGAGACCCTGGATCTCAAGAGAAAGAATATAGGGAGACAGAGATGGAGATAGAGGTAAAAAAAAATTAGGAAGATGAAGAGAGGGGCAAGGAATAGCAATAATGGGCAAGATTAAAGAAAATCCCAAAGCATTTTATGAATTTTAGTAGCAAATGATAAATCAAGGGAAGAGTAGGCCCATTAGGAACCAAGGTAGTTAACTGTGCATGGAACCAGAAGACATCTATACTCATTATGGGAAAAGACACTATAGTTACAGATTTCAGGGAAAACAGTGGACATCTAAAACAAATTACAGCTGAAAAGGAGGTACTAAATATGGTAGTGGTCTTAAAGCTAAATAAATCGCTAGGGCCTGAGGACATGTCTTTCAGGCTGCAGTTGCAGATTAGAAGTAGATTGCTGGGATTCTGAAAAATAATTCAAATATTCTGAAGCCACATGAGGTACCAGATGACTGTAGAATTGCATATAAGTTTACTTTATAAAAAGATGGCAGGAATAAATCTGTTAATTAGAAGCAAGTGACATAAGTGGTAGAGAAATTATTTGGACAAAGTCTAAGGGACTAGATTCTGCATGTGCAGGAGTAGCAATTAATCAGGATAGCTTGCACAGCTTTGAAATGGGAATGTAGTTTAATTAACTGGGCTGAATTTTTAAAAACGGTAACTGTGTGTCAATGTAGTGCAGCTGAATTTCTCTGCCAATTTCATTAAGGCCTTTGACAATGTCCCACATGGGAGATCAGTCCAAGAGGTGAGATCCAATTATTCAATCATGAGATCCAAGCAAATCTGGTAAAGTTAATCTGAAATTGGCTTGACAGGAAGGGTGATGGTTGAAGGTGTATTTGCAATAGTAAGCTAATAATCAGTGGAAAGCACAGTGATCAATGCTGGTGGCCTTAATGACTGTGGTGTAAATACAGGAGATGTGCTCAGTAACTTTTCAAATGTCATAGAGATTAGTGGTGAGGAGGGTAGTCTCCAACAACAGAGCAACACTGATGAATTTAATAATCTAATCCTGAAAGCATAAATTGACAGTTTCTTAGAAGACTAATAAGGCTGGGATATACACAGACAATGAGGAACGGTGAGACCTTGGTGTACATGTCCAATGATCTCAAGAAGTATCAATTCAGATTAAACTGGTGAAGAAGGGATAATTACCTTAATTAGCTGGGACTTAGATTAGAAGAGCAGGAAGGTGGCAGTGCAAAAATAGAAAACACCACTTCAGATCAGAAGACCATAACATATAGGAGCAGAAGTAGGTCATTCAGCCCATTGAACCTGCTCCGCCATTCATTCAAGGACTGATCCAATTCTTCCAGTCATCCCCACTCCCCTGCCTTCACCCCATACCCTTTGATGCCCTGGCTAATCAAGAACCTATGTCTGCCTTAAATACATCCAATGATTTGGCCTCCACAGCTGCTCGTGGTAACAAATTCCACAGATTTACCACCCTTTAACTAATTTCTCCGCATCTCATTTAGAAACATAGAAAACCTACAGCACAGTACAGGCCCTTCGGCCCACAAAGCTGTGTCAAACATGTTCTTTCCTGAGAAATTACCTAGGGTTACCCATAGCCCTCTATTTTTCTGAGCTCCATATACCTGTCCAGGAGTCTCTTAAAAGACCCTATTGTATCCGCCTCCACCACCGTTGCCGGCAGCCCATTCCACACATTCACCACTCTCTGAGTAAAAAACTTACCCCTGATATCTCCTCTGTACCTACTTCCAAGCACCTTAAAACTGTGCCCTCTCGTGCTAGCCGTTTCAGCCCTGGGAAGAAGCCTCTGACTATCCACACGATCAATGCCTCTCATCATCTAAAACTCCTCTATCAGGTCGCCTCTCATCATCTAAAACTCCTCTTTCAGGTAACCTCTCATCCTCCGTCGCTCCAAGGAAAAAAGGCCGAGTTCACTCAACCTATTCTCATAAGGCATGCACCCCAATCCAGGCAACATTCTTGTAAATCTCCTCTGCAACCTTTCTATGGTTTCCACATCATTCCTATAGTGAGGTGACCAGAACTGAGCACAGTACTCCAAATGGGATCTGACCATGGTTCTATATAGCCGCAACATTACCTCTCGACTCCTAAACTCAATCCCACGATTGATGAAGGCCAATGCACCGTATGCTTTCTTACCTCTACTATCTCCTCCGGTTCCACACGCACTTTTCCACTGTCACACTTGATCGGTTCTATTCTCTCACGTCTTATCCTCTTGCTCTTCACATACTTGTAGAATGCCTTGGGGTTTTCCTTAATCCTGTCCGCCAAGGCCTTCTCATGGCCCCTTCTGGCTCTCCCAATTTCTTTCTTGAGCTCCTTCCTGCTAGCCTTATAATCTTCTAGATCTCTATCATTACCTAGTTTTTTGAACCTTTCCTAAGCTCTTCTTTTCTTCTTGACTAGATTTACAACAGCCTTTGTACATCATGGTTCCTGTACCCTACTACCATTTCCCTGTCTCATTGGAACGTACCTATGGAGAACTCCACGCAAATATTCCCTGAACATTTGCCGCATTACTTCTGTACATTTCCCTGAGAACATCTGTTTCCAATTTATGCTTCCAAGTTGCTGCCTGATAGCCTCATAATTCCCCTTACTCCAATTAAACACTCTCTTAACTTGTCTGTTCCTATCCCTCTCCAACACTATGGTAAAGGAGATAGAATTGTGATCACTATCTCCAAAATGCTCTCCCACTGAGAAACCTGACACCTGACCAGGTTCACTTCCCAATACCAGATCAAGTACAACCTCTCCTCTTGTAGGCTTATCTACATATTTAGAAAATAGACGTCCTTCAATCCTGAAGTCGTGCCCTATTTTCCTAGAATCCCCTACCATGGGAAAAAACTTTGCCATATCTAATCTGTTCAGGCCTTTTAACATTCGGAATGTTTCTATGAGATCCTCCCTCATTCTCCTGAACTCCAGGGAATACAGCCCAAGAGCTGCCAGATGTCCCTCATATGGTATCTCCTTCATTCCTGGAATCCTTCTTGTGAATCTTCTCTGAACCCTCTCCGATGTTAGTATATCTTTTCTAAAATAAGGAGCACAAAACTGTACATAATACTCCAAGAGTGGTCTTAAGAGTGCTTTATAGAGCCTCAACATTATAATCCTGTTCTTATATTCTATACCTCTAGAAATGAATGCCAGCATTGCATTTGCCTTCTTCAGAACCAACTCAACCTGGTGGTTAATCTTTAGGGCATCTTGCACAAGGATTCCCAAGTCCCTTTGCATCTCTGCATCTTGAATTCTCTCCCCATGGAAATAATAGTCTGCCCACTTATTTCTTCCACCAAAGTGCATGACCATACACTTTCCAACATTGTATTTCATTTGCCACTTCTTTGCCCATTCCCCTAATATCTCAGTCTCTCTGCAGGCTTTCTGTTTCCTCAACACAACCCACTCCTCCACCTATCTTTGTATCATTGGCAAATTTAGCCACAAATCCATTAATATCATAGTCCAAATCATTGACATACATCGTAAAAAGCAGCGGTCCCAACACTGACCCCTGTGGAACTCCACTGGTAACTGGCAGCAAGCCAGAATAGGATCCCTTTATTCCCACTCTCTGTTTTCTGCCGGCCAGTCAATGTTCCACCCACGCTAGTAACTTCCCTGTAATTCCATGGGCTCTTATCTTGTTAAGCAGCCTCATGTGTGGCACCTTGTCAAAGGCCTTCTGAAAATCCAAGTACACCATATTTACTGCATCTCCTTTGTCTACCCTGCTTGTAATCTCCTCAAAAAAATTGCCGTAGTTCTGTCAAGCAGCATTTTCCGTTCATTAAACCACGATGGCTTTGTCCTATCTTGTCATGTGCCTCCAGGTACTCTGTAATCTTATCCCTACCAATCGATTCTAACATCTTCCCAACCACTGATGTCAGGCAAACATGGTTATACCTTCCTTTCTGATGTCTCCCAGCCTTCTTAAATAGCGACGTAACATTTGCAATTTTCCCGTCATCCGGCATAATTCCAGAATCAATTGATTCTTCAAAGATCATCGTTAATGCCTCTGCAATCTCTCCAGCTACTTCCTTCAGAACCTGTGGGTGCATTCCATCAGGTCCGGGAGATTTATCCACCCTCAGACCATTAAGCTTTCTGAGCACCTTCTCAGCCGTAATTTTCACTGCACAAACTTCACTTCCCTGACACTCTTGAATGTCCTGTGTACCGCAGTCATCTTCCACTGTGATGACTGCTGCAAAATACGCATTCAGTTCCCCTGCCATCTCTCATTACAACATCTCCAGCGTCATTTTGTATTGGTCATATATATCCACTTGATTCTCTTTTACCCTTTATATACTTAAAAAAGCTTTTGATATTTTCATTGATATTAGTCGCCAGCTTCCTTCCATAATTCATCTTTTCCTTCCGAATGACCTTCTTAGTTTTCTTCTGCAAGTTTTTAAAAGCTTCCCAATCCTCTATCTTCCCACTGACTCTGGCTTCCTTGTATGCCTTCTCTTTTTCTTTTACTTTGGCTCTGTCTTCACTTGTCAGCCACGGTAGTGTCCTTCTTCCCTTTGAAAATTTCTTCTTATTTGGTACTTATGCTATAATTGAAGTACCATGTGCATTCCAGTTGTCATACCATAAAGAGGATGTGATTGCACTTGGGGGGTGGGGTTTGTAAGGTAGGTTCACTGGGATGTTGCCTGAGCTGGAGTTTGTCAACTATGGGGAGGGCGTAGATGGACTGGACTTGTTTTCCTTGGAGCAGAAAAAGATAAGGGAGATTTGATAAAACTGTGAGAGACATAGAAAGGATAGATACAAAGATAAGAAATCTTTCTACTTATCAAAGATTTTGATGGGTGGGAGGGGGGCATAGACTTGGGTTAATGGGTTGGAGACTGAGATGGAATCTGAGGAAGATTTTTTAATTTAGGTAATCCACTCTATTACCTCATCGTGAATGCTAAAAGACTGAACTTTTTTGACCAACTTCTCACATGGGATCTTTTCAAATGCCTCTCTGAAGTTCATGCTGACGACATCCACTAGCTTGCCTTCATCAGCATTCCTGGTAACTCCTTTGAAAGACTCTGTAAGATTGGTTAGACATGACTTGCCACAGTTGGTTGGCACAGGTTTTCAGTGATCTGTCAGGTACACCATCAGGGCCCGAAGGCTCGTAAGGGTTCACTAAACTGAGTGGAAAGGAAGTTGTACAGAGGATGTGGAGAGTCTGCAGAGGGATATAGATAGATTAAGTGAGTGGGCCAAGGTCTGGCAAATGGAATACAACGTTGGTAAATATGAGATCACCCACTTTGGAAGGAATAATGGAAGAGCACATTATTTAAGTGGTAAAAGACTGCAGCATGCTGTTATGCAGAGGGACTTGGGAGTGCTTGTGCATGAGTCGCAAAAGATTGGCTTGCAGGTACAACAGGTTATTAAGAAGGCAAACGGAACGTTGGCCTTCATTGCTAGAGGAACTGAATTCAAGAGCAGGGAGGTCATGCTGCAATTATACAGGGTACTGGTGAGGCCACACCTGGAGTACTGTGTGCAGTTCTGGTCTCCATACTTGAGGAAGGATATACTGGCTTTGGAGGCAGTGCAGAGGAGGTTCACCAGGTTGATTCCAGGGATGAAGCAGTTAACCTGTGAAGAGAGATTGAGTCGCCTGGGACTATACTCTCTGGAGTTCAGAAGAATGAGAGGGGATCTTATAGAAATTTTGAAAGGGATAGATAAGATAGAAGTAGGAAAGTTGTTTCCATTGGTAGGTGAGACTAGAACTAGGGGACATTGCCTCAAGATTCAGGAGAGAAGATTTAGGATGGGGATGAGGAGAAACTGCTTTTCCCAGAGAGTGGTGAATCTGTGGAATTCTCTGCCCAGGGAAGCAGTTGAGGCTTCTTCACTAAATATATTTAAGATACAGTTAGATTGTTTTTTTACATAGTAAGGGAATTAAGGGTTATGGAGCAAAGGCAGGTAGATAGAACAGAGTTTAAGGACAGATCAGCCATGATCTTATTGAATGGCGGGGCAGGCTCAATGGGCCGAATGGCCTACTCCTGCTCCTATTTTTATGTTTTTATGTTCACTCTCTTGAAAGATGTTTTAACGTAGGCCTCTGAGACAGAGATCACTAGGTCACTAGATGCTGCAGGGAATTGCATAGGTGTAGCTTTATTCTCTCTTTTAAAGTGTGCATAGAAGGGCTCATCTGGGAGTGAAGCATAACAGCTATTCATGATGTTAGATGTCACCTTGTAGGAAAGGATGGTCTGCAAGCCCTGCTGGAGATACCATGCATCTGATTCCTTCTCGATCTTCAATTGGAATGGTTTTTTTCTGTTCTTTAAATAGCTGTCTATAGGTCATACTTGGACAACTTGTTCTGGATCACCATTCTTGAATGCCCCAGATCTAGCCCTCAGTAGACTATGAATCTCCTGGTTCATCCATGGCTTTTGGTTTGTGTCTCCAAAAGGTACACATTCATCACACAGGTCAGTGACAGCTGTGGCATATTCATTTACAAACCCCATTTCCAGAAAGGTTGGGATATTTTCCAAAATGCAATAAAAACAAAAATCTGTGTTATGTTAATTCACGTGAACCTTTATTTAACTGACAAAAGTACAAAGAAAAGATTTTCAATAGTCTTACTGACCAACTTAATTGTATTTTGTAAACATACACAAATTTAGAATTTGATGGCTGCAACACACTCAACAAAAGTTGGGACAGAGGCATGTTTACCATTGTGTTACATCACCTTTCCTTTTAATAACACTTTTTAATCGTTTTGGAACTGAGGATACTAATTGTAGTAGATTTGCAATTGGAAATTTTGTCCATTCTTGCTTGATATAAGACTTCAGTTGCTCAACAGTCCGAGGTCTCCGTTGTCTGATTCTCCTCTTCATGATGCGCCATACATTTTCAATAAGAGATAGATCTGGACTGGCAGCAGGCCAGTCAAGCACACGCACTCTGTGTCTACAAAGCCACGCTGTTGTAGCCCGTGCAGAATGTGGTCTGGCATTGTCCTGCTGAAATAAGCATGGATGTCCCGGGAACTGACGTCGCCTTGATGGCAACATATATCGCTCTAAAGTCCTAATATACGCCTCAGAGTCAATGGTACCTTCACATACGTGCAACTCACCCATGCCGTGGGCACTGATGCACCCCCATACCATCACAGATGCTGGCTTTTGCACCTTCACTGATAACAATCTGGATGGTCGTTTTCATCTTTGGCATGAAGAACTTGATGCCCGTCTTTTCTGAAAACTAGCTGAAATGTGGACTCATCTGACCACAGCACACGGTTCCACAGTCTTTCGGTCCATCTGAGATGAGCTCGGTCCCAGAGAACTCGCCGGCATTTCTGCATAGAGTTGATGTATGGCTTCCTCCTTGCATAATACAGTTTCAAGTTGCATTTCTGGATGCAGCGACAGATTGTGTTGAGTGACAATGGTTTTCCGAAGTACTCCCGAGCCCAGTTGGCTATAATTGTCACAGGAGCATGACGGTTTCTTAGGTAGTGTTGCCTGAGGGCCCGAAGATCACGCGCATTCAACAGTGATTTCTGACGTTGCCCTTTACGCACTGAGATGTCTCTGAATTCTCTGAATCTTTTCACAATATTATATACAGTAGATGTTGAAAGACCTAAATTCTCTGCAACCTTGCATTGAGAAATGTTCCTTTTGAACTGATACTTGAATATTCTGTGCACTTTTGAATCTTATTTTAACGCTGTCCCAACTTTTGTTGAGTGTGTTGCAGCCATCAAATTCTAAATTTGTGTATGTTTACAAAATACAACTAAGTTGGTCTGTAAAACTATTGAAAATCTTTTCTTTATACTTTTGTCAGTTAAATAAAGGTTCATGTGAATTAACATATCACAGATTTTTGTTTTTATTGTATTTTGGAAAATATCCCAACTTTTCTGGAAATGGGGTTTGTAGATTCAAAGATTCATCCCTGAATATTGTCCAGTGTACTGACTCAAAGCAGTCCGGTAGGTGCTCCTCCACCTCCCTTGACTAGACCTTCGTGATCCTCATCACTTGTGCTGTGGTCTTTACTCTCTGCCTATGCACACTTACCAAAGTGTGGGTGTGGGCTGGCATGGTAAGCAGTCTTGATGGTGGTGTAACAGTGGTCAAGGTTGTTAACTCCTTTGGCTTCACAAGGTGATATGTCGGTGGTAGTTGATCAGAAACTTCTTCAAGCTGGCCTGTTTGAGATCACTCACTTGTAGTTATCAGGGTGCACTGTTTTGTGACTGCTGATCATAGCACTATGCTGCTCTAATACCTGCCTGATATTGGCCAGGATGATGGTGGAAAACTCCCTCAGTAGATAAGATGGATGACATTTGACCTCTGAATGTTCCAGGTCACATGAGCAGACTGAAACAGCACCATTACATCTGTGCACGTTGATGAGTTAATTATGAAGAACACACCGCCTCCTCTATCTTTAAAAGACTCAACTGTCCTGTCTTTGTGGTGGATGGTGAAGCCCTCTGGCTGCAGGTAGACAGGATAGAGTAAAAGGCGTTTAGCTTGCGACTTCATCAGTCAGGGCATTGAGAATAGGAGTTGGGACATTATGTTGCAGTGTGTAAGTTGTTGAAGAGGCCACACTGGGAATACTGTATACAGTTCCCATCACCCTGTTGTAGGAATGATGTGGTTTAACTGGAAAGAGTGCAGAAAAGATTTACAAAGAAGCTGTCAGGACTTAGAGACCTGGGTTATAGGAAGAAGTTGGCCAGGCTGGTCTTTATTCCTTGAGGTGTAGGAGAATGAGAGGTGCCCTTGTACAGGTTTATAAAATCATGAGATACTTTTCCCAGGTTAGAGGAGTCTAAAACTAGCAGGCATTGATTTAATGCAAAGATTGAAAATGGACTTGGGTGTGGCTTTTTCACACAGAGGGTAGTTGTGTATGGAATGAGCTGCCAGAGGTTTTGATTGAGACAGGTACAATTTAAGAAACACATAGATAGGCACAAAGGTATCAGGGTTGGACACAGGAAATCGAAACGAGATGGATGGGCACAATGGTTGCCATGGACTTGCTGGGTGGGAAAGGGCCTACATCTATGTTGTATTGCTCCATGACTCTATTGATCACTCTGCCTTCAATACCATAAATCCAAGCAAATTCAACTCCAAACTCCTAGACCTGAGACTCAACATTTCCATTTGCAACTAGATCCTCGATTACCTAACCAGCAGACTGTGATCAGTAAGGGCAGGTAGCTACACCTCCACCACGATTATCCTCAACACTGGTGCCCAAAAGTTTCCGCCCTCACTCTGCTCCCTGTGCGCTCATAAACTGCACAGCCAGATTCTGCTCTGACTCCATTTACATTTTTGCAGATGATACCACCATAGTGGGCTTAATCTCAAATAATGTTGAGTTGTAGTACAGGAAGAAGGTAAAGGGACTAGTGACATAGTGCCATGACAACATCCTTTTCCTCAATGTCAGCGAAGCAAAAAAGCTGTGCTGGAGATGGTTGTGAGCTTCAGGTTTTTAGTTGTAAACATCACTGATGGATTGTTCCGGTTCAACCACACAGATACCATGACCAAGAACACATACCAGCACCTCTTCTTTCTCAGAAGGCCAAGTAACCTGGCATGTCCACACTGACTCCCACCAACTTTTATAGATGCACCATAGAAATCATCTTACCTGTACGCATCATGGCAATTACTTTGCCCAAGACCTCACAAAACTATAGAGATTTGCGGATACAGTTCTTCTTCTTGTTGCCTTAGTAAAGTAGCCAACAACGATCCCACATACCTCAAACATTCTTTCTTCTCTCCCCTCCGATCGGGCAACAGATACAAAAGCCTAAAAGCACGTGCCACTGGACACAAGGATGGCTTATCTTCCACTGTTAGAAAACTACTGAAAGAACCTCTTCAACAAATTGGATAGATTTAATCTTATCATCTACCTCGTCTTATCCCTGCGTCTTATTGTCTGCCTGCACTGCACTTTCTCTGTAATGGAAACATTATATTCTGCATTCTGTTATTGTTTTTCTCCTGTATTACCTTGATGTATTGATGTGGTGAAGTGATCTGTATGGATGGCATGTAAAACAAAGTTTTCACTGTATCTCTTGGTCCATGTGACAATAAGAAGCCAATTAATTCATAGGCCCACAGACGAAGCATCTTGAGTAAAAAAGAATGGCCTTGGTGCAGGTGCACATGGTGCTCACAGTTAAATCAAAATTGTAGATAGAATAGCAAATGTGAAAGGAAAGAATGTATTGACTGTAGCACTTAATAAATACAGTAACCAATAGGTCAAATTAGCTTATGTTCACTACTTGTTCTTAAACACTTGTTTGATATGCTTCAATAATCATCTCCAAGTTGTGAAAAATTAATGTCACACAATGTGCTGGAGGAGCCCAGCGGGTTGGGCGGTATCTATGGATGGCAATAAGGAGTCGACATTTTGGTCCAAGACCCTTCATCAAGACTGATGGGAGGGTCTTGGCCTAAAACTTTAACTGTTTATTCCCATCCATAGATGATGCCTGACCTGCTGAGTTCCTCCAGCACATTGTGCATTGCTCTACATTTCCAGCATCTGTAGCACCTCATGTCAAAAATTGATATCAACAGTTTTCAAAAATAGGAAGATTTGTTTTATACAAAGCAGTGAAGCTTTAATTACAGTAATACCAATAACTCTATATACTGCTCCAACTATAGATTTAGGAGAATGCGTCCAAACATTATTTCCCATAGTGTTTGGTTCACTCCAAGTAGAGCAAAAAGCAATTGCTGGGCGGGATACAGCAAAGGCATTGGAGCACTGGAAGGGATTTATGAAAGGTTGCACTAAGTCCAAATATCGAGATATTCCTAAACTGATCAATTTCAGCCAGGGAAATCTCTTCCCAAGCATCCACCAAGAAATGGGAGTAATCAACAGAACCAATGAGAGGCGATACTTAACTAAATGGCAGATCGCTGGCATTTAATTCTAATGTTACAATAGTTCTCAAAAACCCACAGCTCAAGGAATGCAGCAGTTTAAGAAGGTAGTTCACACCTTCTCAAGGCGACCTAGGGGTGATAATTAAATGTTGTCCATGTGCCTTGAATGTACATTAAAAAAAATCATAAGCACCTCATAGGCTGCAAAGTACCTTGGAACAATTAGATAAATACTAAAAGGAAAAAAAAAAGTAAGGTGATGGAGATGGAGCATGATAGTGAGGTGAGTTGATTCGTGCTGATGTTGAATCAGCATAAGTGTGATCAACAGAGGGATAAATGGCTTCGTTCTGTGCTTTATTTCCCATCACAAATCCTCCAAATTCACTGGAAGGACAAGTAAGCCAATGTCAGTGTGGACCTCCAGGCCAACATTCCCAGAATTGAGACTCTAGTTAGACTCAGTAACCTACTTTGGGCAGGCCATTTCAGTGCACGTCCAACACCAAACTTCCAAACTGGATGCTTTATTCTGGTTGTTTTCAAGGGAAGAGATTATCAGGAAACCAAGGAAAAGATTCAAGGATGTACTCAAATCTTCTGTAAGGAAGGGCAACATCACCGGGAATCTCTGGTCTGTAACCACTCAAAGTGGAGGAGGAGTGTTTGGTGTGGTATTGCGAACTTCCAGTACATAGGAGTACACAGAAACTCTAGTGGTAAAAGGAGTGCACCATCTCACAAACTATCCACCAAACTGCTCTGTAGATGATTAGCTGTCTCGTCTGTGGAAATGTATGCAGGTCCCACACTGGCATTATCAGCTTCCTCAAAATCCACAAGATCTGAGTGGAATCACGTTATCCTCAATCCCAAGGTACAGTTTAAGAAGAAAATCTTTCTACGATTCAATGACTGCAAAAAGTGTTTTCTAAATGCAATCTTTGTTCTTACAGTTGGGATGTTGCCAGAACCACAGTGCTCCAGGCTTCACCCACCACTTTGATACAGACATGAATGCAGGAACTAAACTATCAAGTGCATATCTCAGACAACATTCCACCATATTTGGCAGCAAGGAATCTTAGCAGAACTGCAGGTGATATGCTAGTGATTGCTGCCCCTAGATATCTCTTCAGGGAAATCATCTTGAGCTGTTTCAATGGCATGTCATCCATCACAAGTTCAAGAGTCGATAATTCATGTTGGAACTAAATTGCAGCTCTTCCAATATCAAACCTTACAGATCAGACATGAATATGCCATTTAGCATTAGAAGTTTGTAATTTCACTTATACTTCAGGTGTTAAATGATTTACTTCAACTCCTTTGCCAATTTAAATCAAAACCAGTATAGTAATTATACTTCAATAAAACTACATTGAAGCAGTAGACTTTTCAATTGTTCATGCCTGCTCCACAATTCAGTAACATTGTGGAAGATCTTTTACTGCAGCACCTTGTTCCTGCACTTTACCCCATTATTCTCCTAATATTTTAAAATATGTTGATCTCTGACTTGAATAGCCAGAGGATGATGAATCTGTGGAATTCATTGCCACAGATGGCTGTGAAGGCCAAGTTATTAGATGTATTTAAAGCTAAGGTTGATAGGTTCCTGATTAGTAAGGACATCAAAAGTTATGGGGAGAAGGCAGGAGAAATGGGTGAGAGGGATAATAAATCAGCCATGATTGAATGGCAGAGCAGACTAATTCTGCTCCTCTGTCTAATAGTCTAATGGAATAAACTCAGGGAGCAGTGAGTCATTGTTTGAGGGTATGCAGTGTAGTAGTCATTCATTCCATTAATATAAACAAGAAACAGAATTCAGACTACTTCCAAATGTCATATATAAACAGTAATTCCACTGAGTCTCCCCTGTGTATTGACTTGTGCAAGTAACAACTTGATGCATCTATGGTTCTGGACTCTGAGTAGCGGTTTGACCCACAACACTCAGCATTCTTGGGTAGAGAAGTTCAAAGGTTCACTATGCCTGGATAAAATAATTTCTTCTCATCTGTACCCAGAATAGTCCACCAGGACTTTAAAAATACTGCGATGAGATTTTTTCTCTCAACCTGAATGGAGAAAAAAGACGCAAACAAGAGGAATTCTGCAGATGCTGGAAATTCAAGCAACACACATCAAAGTTGCTGGTGAATGCAGCAGGCCAGGCAGCATCTCTAGGAAGAGGTACAGTCGACGTTTCAGGCCGAGACCCTTCGTCAGAACTAACTGAAGGAAGAGTTAGTAAGAGATTTGAAAGTGGGAGGGGTAGGGGGAGATCCAAAATGACAGGAGGGGGAGGGATGGAGCCAAGAGCTGGACAGGTGATTGGCAAAGGTGATATGAGAGGATCATGGGACAGAAGGCCCAGGGAGAAGGGAGACTGGGCAGGGGGAACCCAGAGGATGGGCAAGGGGTATGGTCAGAGGGACAGAGGGAGAAAAAGGAGAGTGAGAGAAAGAATGTGTGTATAAAAATAAATAACGGATGGGGTACGAGGGGGAGGTGGGGCATTAGCGGAAGTTAGAGAAGTCAATATTCATGCCATCAGGTTGGAGGCTACCCAGACGGAATATAAGGTGTTGTTCCTCCAACCTGAGTGTGGCTTCATCTTTACAGTAGAGGAGGCCGTGGATAGACTGTCAGAATGGGAATGGGATGTGGAATTAAAATGTGCGCCACTGGGAGATTCTGCTTTCTCTGGCGGACAGAGCGTAGGTGTTCAGCAAAACGGTTTCCCAGTCTGCGTCAGGTCTCGCCAATATATAGAAGGCCACATTGGGAGCACCGGATGCAGTATATCACCCCAGCTGACTCACAGGTGAAGTGTCGCCTCACCTGGAAGGACTGTCTGGGGCCCTGAATGGTGGTAAGGGAGGAAGTGTAAGGGCATGTGTAGCACTTGTTCCGCTTACAAGGATAAGTGCCAGGAGGGAGATCAGTGGGGAGGGATGGGGGTACGAATGGACAAGGGAGTCGCGTAGGGAGTGATCCCTGCGGAAAGCAGAGAGAGGTGGGGAGGGAAAGATGTGCTTAGTGGTGGGATCCCGTTGGAGGTGGTGGAAGTTACGGAGAATAATATGTTGGACCCGGAGGCTGGTGGGGTGGTAGGTGAGGACCAGGGGAACCCTATTCCTAGTGGGGTGGCGGGAGGATGGAGTGAGAGCAGATGTGCGTGAAATGGGGGAGATGTGTTTGAGAGCAGAGTTGATGGTGGAGGAAGAGAAGCCCCTTTCTTTAAAAAAGGAGGACATCTCCCTCGTTCTGGAATGAAAAGCCTCATCCTGAGAGCAGATGTGGCAGAGATGGAAGAATTTCGAGAAGGGGATGGCATTTTTGCAAGAGACAGGGTGAGAAGAGGAATAGTCCAGATAGCTGTGAGAGTCAGTAGGCTTATAGTAGACATCAGTGGATAAGCTGTCTCCAGAGATAGAGACAGAAAGATCTAGAAAGGGGAGGGAGGTGTCGGAAATGGACCAGGTAAACTTGAGGGCAGGGTGAAAGTTGGAGGCAGTATGATGCAGCAGGGAGAGATTAGTAAAATCCTTTGTCTTGTGAAGGTTGAGCCCAAGCTTTAACATACTTCAATGAGTGTTGATGCCAGCTTATAACTCAGCTTCTGAATGAGCACAAGCTCAGGCGCTGTCTACATACAAGTCTGTCAAGTTGAGTTTTTTGCCATGTGCCTAAGAATGGTGAGGTACAGGTTCAATGAAAAGCTTGCTCGCAGCAGAATCACAGGCAGGCGGGTTCAGACAACACACGAAGTTATCCAAGACAGTGAAGTGAGATGGAAAGGGCCGTGCAATAACAAGATATCAGGCAAAAATAGGACAAGCAGTGCAGGGGGTGGTCCATTGCTCGGGTAGGATTAGGGTTGTGCAGGTTGGTTCAAGTACCTGACGGTTGCAGGAAAATAACTGTTTTGGAACTTGGTTGTGTATGACTTCAGGCTTCTGGACCTCCTGCTTGATGGAAGCAGCAAGAAAAAGGCATGACCCCAATGGTGGGGATCCTTGATGATAGATGCTGCCTTCTTGAAGCTGTGCCTCATGTAGATGCTGTCACGTAGATGTAGAGGGCTATACCTGTGACAGACTAGGCTGTGCCCACTACTCTGCAGATTCTTTTATTTCTGTGCATTGGATTTGGCCATAATGTAAGCAGTCAGGATACTTACAACAGTGCACCTGCAGAAGTTTGTCAGTGTATTTGGTGACATGCCAAATCTCCAAAAGAAAGCAAAGGTACTGGCACACCTTCTTCATGATTGCAAACGTGTGCTGGACAAATCATTCAAGATGTTAATGCCCAGGAATTTCAAGCTGCCTACCCTCTTCACCAATGAGGACTTGCATGTTCTGACTTGCCCTTTCTGTAGTTTGTTGAATCTGCAGCTATTGTAAGTTGAACAGCTTTTCATAAATTATAAAGATTATTTTGGGGATCATCTCTTGGGAAAAGCAAACATTGAAGATGAAATTGACTACCAGCTTTAATGTGCCAGAACAGCTTCTAGTCAATTGAGGAAAAGGATACTTGAAGATCGAGATCTTTGAACCAATTTTGATCATCTGTTGGTGAGTAGTGACACATCCTATATACTTCTGAGACACTGAATATCTACAAAAAGCATTTCATGGCATGGGGAAAATACTACCAATGCTGTGTCTGCAAAATCCTTCAAATTGAATCATAGAGATGTGCAGAACAGGAAGTGATCCATCACTTTCATGCAGACCTATTTGTCAAGCTACTATAATCCTATTTGTTCGCATTAAGTCCTTGCCTTCTTGATTTTGCCTACTTAAATGCAGGTCTAAATGTCCTCAAAGACATAGTGATTATATTTTGCTACCTCCTCTGGCAGCAAATTCCAGATTTCAATTACTTTCTGTATTAAAATTTTCTCTTAAAATCCTTTTCCTTTCAGATTAAATTTATGTCTTCTTGCTTTTGATATCCTTAACATCTGGAAGAAAAAAAAACTGACTATCTGCCCTATCTATATCTCTGTTAGGTCAACCCTTTATGCCTTGCACAACTGAGAAAACCAGCCCAGTCTATTCAATACCTGCCCATTATTAACATTCTCCAATCTACACAATACCCTGGTACTTTCTTCAGTGCAACTACATCCTTTCTGTAAGTGCAGACAATATTCTAAATTTGGTCTAACCAGTGTTTTGTAAAAAGCAACATCCCAAATTTTATACTGAATGCCCTTACTGACAAAATTCATGCATGCCATATGCCTCCTTCACTGTCCTATCTACTTGTGTTGCAACTTATCGGGAACCATGGATTTGAATCCTAGGGTCCCTTTGTACATCAACCTCTGCTCATTTACCCCTCTTTGACTTCCCAAAATGCAAAAAAACCTTGTCAGGATTAAATTCCATTTGTCAACTCCATCTATCTTTCCATCTGATCAGACCTTGGTCAAACCTTCCTGACTATCCATAATGTAAATGGCTGGAATAGAATAAAAATACAGAATACATGAGAGCCTTAAAGCAATCTCATGATATCTGCTTTTTACACAGTTCACAGCTAAAATAAATGTAATCTCTGTCACTCACTGAAATTAGGACAGCTCAAGTTTCATTACCTAAAGTGGTTTAAATGAAGTAGAACATGCCAAAAATGGTTCTTTTAAGCTAAAAACTTAAGTTTGGAAGACTGATTTCCTTGATAAACCTGCTGCAGAGTTCATAGAAATTCCTAAATATCATATAAAAAGACTTCACCTCAATGGTGGAATTTCCATTAACACAAGAATCAGGAAAAAGGCTTCAATATTCCATACTCCTTGCACCATCATTACAAATCTGTTATGTGTTTACTACACTTATAAAGCCAGCCCTAAATCCAAACTTCTTTTCATCTATGTAGTCTGCATTTTTCTGACTGGAAAGTTTCATCCAATTGCTCACAATCCAACTATTTAATATCAAATGTTGTATAACCAAAGAAAAGGCAAGAAGAATCTCTGAATTTGTTTTAATTAAGCTTTGTAATCATGATAAATCCCTTGACTACTTGCAATTCATTAAAAAAGAAAACTTAAGACAATAATTTACAATTGATGTAAGGAATAGATTTCAAAGTCTAGAAATAGAATCTGTTTAAGATGATAGCAATCATGTAGAAATGAAATTTAACTCTCTAAAGGATGCCTTGGTAGAGTCAACAAAGTCAGTGATTCCTAAAAAAGAAAAAAGCACAAAGAATAAATGGATGACAGATGAAATCAAAAATCTAATGGAAGAAAGGAGATGGAAGAAAGCAAATGCTATAGAATACAAGTCCTTAGATAAAAAAGTTAAAAGCTTATGTCAAAAAGCCAAAGAAGAATGGTTAAACCAGGAATATGAGCAAATAGAAAGAATCCCTATTACTGATCCAAAAAGGTTACATCAAAAAATCAAGAATATCACTGGTAAAAAGCTCCTCTGTTCTTCAGGTGGATGTTTGAAAGCAAAGGATGGTACCATTATCATGGAAAAAGATGAGATTATGAACAGATGGTCTGAGTATATTCAGGAATTGTTTGAAGACGATCGAGGTGAAAAACCAGAAATTAAGAAAAACATTGAAGGTCCAAGTATTTTAAAATCTGAAGTTCGTAATGCAATAAATAAGATGAAGAAAAGAAAGGCAGCAGGTCCTGATGAATTACTAATAGAACAAATTATTGCCCTTGAAGATTATGGAATTGAAAAACTTACTGATTTAATCAATGACATTTATCAGACTGGAATAATACCAGAAGAGATGAAAAATCAGTATTTATCACTCTTCCTAAGAAACCTGGAGCAACAGAATGTGAATTACATAGGACTATAAGTTGAAAGAGTCATATCACCAAGATACTTCTGAGAATTTTGACGGCAAAAGCTAAAAGTAAGATACAAGCTGAAATAGGTGAAGAACAATGTGGTTTTGTGAAAGACAAAGGTACAAGAAACGCAGTATTGATGTTAAGGATACTATCAGAATGAGCTATTCAAGTGCAAAAAGACTTGTTTGTTGTATTGACTACACAAAAGCATTTGATAAAGTGAAGCACAACAAGTTATTTGAAATATTACAGAAAACTAGATCTAGATTCGAAAGACCTCCGCCTAATCAGAAATCTGTACTGGGAACAAACTGCCGCTGTAAGAATAGATGAAGAAGTGAGTCAGTTTACGAAAATCAAGAGAGGCGTTAGACAAGGGTGTGTTTTCTCCCCTGATTTATTTAATATGTACAGTGAAGCAGTATTACAAAAAAAAAAGAGACATCTTGGGAATCAAAGTTGGTGGTGAAAACATCAATAATTTCAGATATGCAGATGACACTGCAAATACGGAAGAAGAACTACAAAACTTAATTGATATAGATGTTGAAGAAAGTGCAATAATGGGTCTATCTATCAATTGCAAAAAGACAGAATGGGTAAGGTGATATCCAGAAAGAAGGAGAATCCTATCTGCAGGCTGAGAATAAATGGGGAAGACATAAAACAAGTACAGAACTTTTGCTACTTAGGAAATTGGGTGACATCAGATGGCAGGTGCGACATGGACGTCTAAAGAAGAATAGGAATGGCAAAATACACCTTTACGAGAATGAAGAGTGTACAGACCAATACTAAACTAGGCATGACAACCCGCCTCAGAGTACTGCAATGTTACATTTATCCAGTTATGTTATATGGCTCAGAATGTTGGACAATATCCAGTAACATGAAGAAACGAATTGAAGCAGCAGAGATGTGGTTTTTGAGGAGGATGCAAAGAATATCATGGACGAAACGAATATCTAACGAGAATGTCATGAACAGAGCAAACACAAAAAGAGAAATAATGTACGTGTTCATGAAAAGGCAACGTAACTTCATTGGACATGTGATTAGGAATGAGGAGTTAGAATGCACAGTAATTATGGGAAAGATTGAAGGGAAGAAAGCAAGAGGAAGACAAAGACAAATGATGATGGAGACAGCAGCCAGAGAACTGGAAATAAATACCAATGAATTGATCCACTTGACCCGAAACAGGAGTGTGTGGACCCTGGCAGTCAAAGCTCAAACTGGGCACGGCACCTGATGATGATGATGATGATGATGAATCATGATAAATTTTACATCACATTAGAACTTTCTCAATTTTGTTATCTGTCTTAACTAAGTATGTTTTCATTTTGTGTTGCTTTTCTGTCTATGTATCTGTGAAATGTTTGGAAATTTCATTTCAGAAGTCTTCAAAAAAACACATTTCATTTACCTTAATACATCAATCTATTCCTTTTAAGCAGTGTGAGAAGAATTTTGTTTTTCCTCGGTCAATGGCCCACCTATAAGTCTTCTAGAAATTGGTTTCTTAGCAGCGTTGTATATTAGTCATGAAAGCTAATTCCATGGAAAAAGAATTCCTTATAAACAAAAGATTAAAAAAAATCTTTAATTTCTTGGCCCCTTTGCTTAAATATGACTTTCTAATATTTTAACTCTCTACTTTTTTACCTATAGGTAATTGTTGATATCCAAAGATAAAAAAAATTAAATGTAAGTGTTAACACCAATGTGTATCCTACACTCTAGCAGATTATTTTATTACATTAGTCCACGAATGACGTTCCTGAAGATGAGGTTTAATTTTAACTCCTGGTATATGTTTGGGTCAGCCACAAAAATTTATCTGCACTTCAGCAGGTTTCCCAACTGACTAGTTGAAAAATCACCTACTTTTGGAAAACAACTTGTTTCAAGTGGAACAACTCTACTTAAAGTAACAACACAGGAAATAAACACCACACCTGCTGAAAGTGAGCAATATAAACAGATTATCTAGGGACAAATATATGGTATTTTTATTCTCCTCTTGATCACTCAGTATCCTACAATAACAAAAAGTAATTTGAACATCAGGAAAAAAGCTTTTTTCCCATTTATTTACTGGGCCTTGAATTGAGATAGTTTTAGCCTCATCACCAATATCTAATTTTAACTTATCTTAACATAAATTGTGAGTTCTAGTCTCAGATGCAAAAACCAGATAATTTTTTCATCATTATTATTCACAGAAAGATGGCATTTTCATTAATAATGAGTCATCTTGCATTTTCTAGTAACACTTAGATACTTATTGTTGATTTTTTTCAAGATTCTAGAAGGTAGAAACCATAGCAACAAAACTTCATAAACACAAGAAGTTCTCCAGATACTGGAAATCCAGAGCACCACACAAAATTCTGGAGGAACTCAGCAGGTCAGACAGTATCTATGGAAATTATGTTGATGTTTTGTCTCAAAACCCTTAATCAGGACCGTTGATTATTCGTTCATTTCCTGAGATGTTGCCTGACCTGCTGAGTTCCTCCAGCATTTTGTGTGTGTTACAACAAAACTTCTGCTGATTAGTCAGAAATTCTGTTTTCCTAATGTCATTTGTATATATTAACAAATCCTATTATGATAATTCTGGGAATAGCATTACATTGCACTAATTATATCATACCCTTAATCTAAACCAATCTGAGTCCATCCAAGTCCAGGGATAGAAGATAGAACAAAATCTAAATCATTACTGCTAATCACCACTCTGATTTAACTTAAATTCAATTTAAAGGAAATGTCACAGGTTGGTTTTCTTAAACATCCTTTCCCCTTACTTTATCATAGCCTTTCAAAGATTGGCAACACTTAACTGAAAAAAAAGTGGTCTTAGGTTTACTCCAGTAATCATACTGGAAATCATCAAAGCTCTCTGATTGTTATTTTTGTTGTAAATAATTATGAACATTTGACATCTCAAAACATGATTACTGCTCTGTTCAAAAATCAAACAAATATAAAAATGTTTGTATATCTTCATTCAATTAGCAAATTATTTATGGCATTGTCAAAGAAAATGATTACTTGGAATTGTTGAATTCATTGCAATGTGGAACCTAAGGAAAGCGGCTGCCAGCTTTAAGCACTCACTACGGCAAATTTAGAGTTTATTGTTGATCACTTCCTTTTCAGCAGCTAATGAGCTGTTCCTCAGTGACGTCATTCACACATCTATGGCAGCTCCATTTCTCTGTCTACCTTTACCATAATACCAGTCTGCTGGTTTGACATCCAGGCACAGATGAGCCAAATATCCCACCCATTAAATAAAAAACTATCAATTATGAATTGGACAATCCCTTTCAAAACCAGTGTCATAAACTGAACATGTCTGCAACTTTCAGAATATGGCCTTAAGCTAATGGGCAACCATATATTCATTTCATGGTAGCCTGTCTACTTCAATATTTTTTGCTGCTGTACTGACATCAGCTATCCATCACTGGAACTAACATTTGTTATTAGTTTGTTCCTAGACTTACGTCAGAGGCCCAACCTCAGCTACAAATAAAAGGACGGTAGGCTGAAGAGGTAAGGGGATTAAGTATGTAAAGCATCAAAAGGCAGGATCAAACGAAGCACAGGATGAGAATCAACAAGCCAGAAAGGAACTAATAAAGGGAATTTGAAAAGCCAGGAGGAGACATGAAAAGTCCTTGGCAAATAAGATTAAGGTGAATCCCAAGGCATTCTATACATTCTTAGGCATCCTTTAGTCTTGTGAAACCATAGATCTGCACCTGGAAAGTCTTCACTCTCCAGGGTGCAGGCCTGGGCAAAGTTGTATGGAAGACCGGCAGTTGCCCGTGCTGCAAGTCTCCCCTCTCCACGACACCGATGTTGTCCAAGGGAAGGGCATTAGGACCCATACAGCTTGGCACCAGTGTCGTCGCAGAGCAATGTGTGATTAAGTGCCTTGCTCAAGGACACAACACGTTGCCTCGGCTGGGGCTCGAACTCATGACCTTCAGATTGCTAGTCGAACGCCTTAACCACTTGGCCATGTGCCCACACTATACATACATCAAGAGTAAAATGATAAGTAGGGAGCAAGTAGAACCACTTAAAGATAAAGGAGGGAACATTTGACAGGATGCAGAGAATGTGAGTGAGGTATTTAGTAAGGTTTTGCTTCAGTATTTACCAAGGGAACAAGATAAGGAAGACCAGGAGATCAGTACAGAGTGCATAAATACGTTATAGCATTTAGAGGTCAAGGAGGAGGACCCGTTGGGCCTCCTGAGGAGTATTAAGCAGCCAAGTCCCCAGGGCCTGATGGGAATTACCCCAGGATATATAAGGAGACAAGAGATAGGATTGCTGGGTCCTTGACCAGTACCTTTGTGTCCTCTCTGGCCACAGACGAGGTCCTAGAGAACCAGCGACTGGCTCATATTGTTCCTTTATTTGAGAAAGGAACAAGGGAAAGTCCTGGAAATGATAGACGGCTGAGTCTTACATCAGTTGTAGGGAAATTGCTGGAAAACATTCTTCGGGATAAGCTATATGAGCATTTGGAAACCCATGGCCTTATTCGGGAGAGCCAGCATGGCTTTGTGTGTGGCAGGTCGTGCCTTAGCAACTTGACTCAGTTTTTTGACAAGGTGATGAGAGAGATTGATGAGGGTAGGGCAGTGGATGTTGTCTACATAGATTTTAGTAAGGCGTTTGACAAAGTCCCTCATGGGAGGCTAATCCAGAAGATTAAGATGCATGGGATCTGTGGCAAATAGACTGTTTGTATTCAGAACTGACTTGTACATAGAAGACAGGGGGTAGTGGTTGAAGGGACTTATTCGAGCTGTAGGTCTGTAATTAGTGGAGTTCCACAGGAATCTATGCTGGGACCTCTGCTGTTTGAGATGCATATAAATGACCTGGATGAAAATGTAGATGGTGCGTTAGTAAGTTTGCAGATGATACCAAGATCGGTAGAGTTGTGGATAGTGTAGAAGACTGGCAAAGAACACAGCACGATATAGACTAGTTCCAGATATGTGCTAAGAAATGGCAGATGAAGTTTAACCTAGATAAATGTGAGGTGTTGCACCTCAGTAGGGCAAATGCAAGGAGACAGTACACTGTTGAGGGCAGATCCTTAACAGTGTTGCTGAGCAGAGCGGTCTTGGGATTCAAGCTCATAGCTCCTTGAAAGTGGCTGCACAGGTCAATAAGGTGGTTAAGAAGGCCTATGGAATGCTTGATTTTATTAGTCGAGGCATTGAGTATAAAAGTCAGGAGGTTATGTTGCAACTTCATAAAACTCTAGTCAGGTCACATCTGGAGTATTGCATACAGTTTTGGTCGCCCCACTATAGGAAGGATGTTGAGGTTTTGGAGAGGGTGCAGAAAAGGTTCACCAAGATGCTGCCTGGTTTAGAGGGCATGTGCTATCACAAGAGGCTGGATAAACTTGGGTTGTTTTCTCTGGAGCATCGGAGACTGAGGGGAGATCAGATAGAGGTTTATAAGATTAGAAGAGGCATAGATAGAGTGCAGAGAGGGTATCTGTTTCTCAGGATAGAACTGTAAAGTATCAGAGGGCATGCACTGAAGGTGAGAGGGGGTGGTTCAAGGGGGATGTGAGGGGTAGGTGCTTCACTCAGAGTCATGGATGCCTGGATTGCACTGCCTGGTATGGTGGTAGAAGCAAATACATTAGAAGTTTTTAAGAGATGTTTGGATAAGGAGGATGAAGGGTTATGAACAGGTTACAGGTGGTAGGGATTAGCATTCGTGTGTTTTTGATTTGTTTTTTTAGCTAGCTTGGCACAACATTCTGAGCCAAATGACTTGTTACTGTGCTGTCCTCTTCTATATTCTTTGTTCTTTTGTCCTTTGGACAGGCTTCAATAAACTTTAACATGCAGAACTCTGCTGTTTATATCCTATCTTGCACAAAGTTCTGCTTAACCAACCATTGCTGTGCATGGTGATATCCTTTTAAGTCCCACTTTCCCAATCACAAAAATGAGATATTTTTAAACCCATCCCCACTTCCTCTAACTTTACAACTACCTCTTTAACATGCAGCATCCAAAGCATTCTCTCTTTCCTTAGCTCATGTCGAGCAGTTATGCTTTCAGCTACCTGAGTCCAAGGCTCTATAATTGTCTTCCTAGATTTCTCACATCAACTTCGACACGTCACCTTCCTGCACATTTTGTACTGTAACTTCTTAAAAGCACTTTGGCTAAATATTTGGTCATCCTGCCATATCTACTGTGGTTTTGTGTACTTTTTGATTGCATTTCTGAAGTGCTAAATAAATTAACATCATGTCATACAATAATCAAATTAATATTCTGAAGTCCTGCTTACGTTAAAGGATCTTGTATTTACTGCTAGTAGTCAAAGCCCTGCATCAAAATGACAACAATGGTGAAAAGAATTATATTTCACATATATTGTACATTATGCTCAAGGAAATATTATGCAGAAAATCATGGTCAAACAAGATATGCTTTCTGAAGAAAGGCTTTTAAAATCACTATTAATAGGCACTGGCATCATTATGGCATTAACGAGCCATTTCTGCAAAATCTCATTGTAGCTATAAAGGGTAGCAGCATGATTATGTGGATGTAAAAGCTTGGGTGAAACAATTTGTTATCGTGGTATACAACAATGAGACATGCTAAACTAAAATCCTAACAGTGTGAGGCTTTATCCATGATGTTTTAGTTGGCTATGCAGCACTATGAGTCTAATTTTTTTTGTGAAGTCAAACTTGTTTGAAATTTAGATTTCAACATTTCCATGAACTGCTCCTTTGGGTAAAATAACACAGCAGTTATCTGTCTCAAAGACATGTATATTTTGTTGTTATAGCCTTATTCATAAAGGACCTTTAATAGTCATTATAGTTACTTCATATTTTAGCTGTCAAATGCATACTATTCTACATGAAAAACTGCTTACCATGAGTTGTATCCTGCATTGGAACTAAGCAAATCTAACACTATATGCTGCAAAAAGTCTACAGTAATACAGAATAAGGCAGGCAATCTTGCACTGCAGTTAGTGATTGACAGGAATAACATTGTGGTCATCACTGGGATGTGGCTGAAAGACCATAATTGGGAGCCTAACATCCAAGCATCCTTTTATCAAAATGTCACGGAGATAGACAGAGAGGGTGGGGTGGCTCTGTTGGAAAGAAATGAAATTAAATTCTTAGAAAGGGTGACATAGGATCAGAAGATGTCAAATTCTTGTAGGTACTGTTAAACTATAAGGGAACAAAAACCCTGATGGGAGTTATGTACAGGCCCCTGAACAGTAGTAAGGATGTGGGATATAAATCATAGGGTATATAATAAGGGCTATTCTACGCTAGTCATTGGGATTTGAATATGCAAGTAGTTAGTGAAAATCAGGTTAGTACTCAATCTTAGGAGAAGGAATTTGTAGAATGCTTACGAGATGGCTTTTGTGGAACAGCTTGTGGTTGAGCCCACTAGGGGAAAGACAAGTCTGGATTGACTGTTGTATAATGAACTAGATTTGTTTAGGGAGCATAAGGTAAAGGAACCCTTAGGAGACAGTGATTATAATATGTTAGAATTCATCCTACAGTTTGAGAACAAGAAGATAAAGTCAGATGTATCAGTATCACAGAGGAATAAAGGAAATTACAGAGGCATGAGAGAGGAGCTGGTTCAGGTTGTTTGGAAGGGGATACTAGCAGGGATAACTGGAGTTTCTGGGAGTAACTCAGAAGGCACAGGAATGATACATCCCAAAGACGAAGAGGTATTCTAAAGGAAGGATGAGACAACTATGGTTGTCAAGGGAAGTCAAGGACAACATAAAAGCAAAGGAGGGGGCATATAATATAGCAAAAATTATTGTGAAATTAGAGGATTAAAAAGCTTTCAAAAACCACAGAAGGCAACTAAATATCAATAAAGTAAGCTAGCCAATAACATCAAAGAGGATTCCAAAAGTTTTTTCACATATACAGTATAAAGAGTAAAAGACAGGCGAGTGTGGATATTGGACCACTGTAAAATGATGCTGGAGAGGTAGTACAGGAATGGAGGACGAAGATATGGTGGATGAACTTAATAAGTACTTTGCAACTGATTTCACTATGGAAGACATTGGCAGTACACCTGAAATTCAAGGAAGTGAATTTAGTTGCTATTACTGAGACAAAGGTGCTTTGGAAGCTGAAAGGTCTAAAGGTCAATAAGTCACCAGAACCAGATGGAATAAACCCAGGGTCTGAAAGAAGTAACTGAAGAGATCATGGAAGTATTAGTAATGATCTTTCAAGAATCACTAGGGTTCTGGAGGACTAGAAAATTGCAAATGTCACTCCACTCTTCAAGAAGGAAGGGAGACAGAAAAAGGAAATTATAAGCTAGTTAGTCTGACCTCAGTGGTTGGGAAGACGTTGGAGTCCATTATTAGGGATGAGGATTTTGGGGTACTTGGAGGCAAATGATAAAGTAGGTCAAAGTCAGCATAGATTCCTCAAGGAGAAATTTTGCCTGACAAATCTGTTGGAATTCTTTGAGAAAATAACAGGCAGAATAGACAAAGAAGAATCAGTGGATGTTGTTTACTTGGATTTTCAGATGTTCTTTGGCAAGTTGCCACACATGAGGCTGCTTAACAAGATAAGAACCCGTGGTATTAGAGGAAAGATCTTAGCATAGATTGACTGGTAGAGGGCACAAAGTAGGAATAAGGGGGGCCTTTTCAGGTCAAGTCGATAGTAAGGAAGGCAAATGCAATGTTAGCATTCATTTCAAAAGATCTGGAATTTAAGAGCAAGAATGTGATGCTGAAGCTTTATAAGCCATCGGTCAGAAAGCACTTGGAGTATTGTGAGCTGTTTTGGGCCCCTCATCTAAGAAAAGATGGGTTGCCATTAGAGAGGGTCCAGAGGAGGTTCTCGAGAATGATTCTGGGAATGAAAGGGTTAACACAGGAAGAGTGTTGTGTTGGCTCTGGGTCTGTTCTCACTGCAATTTAGAAGATTGAGGGAGGATCTCACTGCAACCTATCAAACATTCAAAGGTCTGCATAAAGTGGATGTCGAGAGGAAGTTTCCTGTAGTGGCGGAATCTAGGACTAGAGGGCACAGCCACAGATTAGAGACACATCCACTTAGAACGGAGATGAGAAGGAATTTCTTTAGTCAGAGGGTGGTGAATCTGTGGAATTCATTGCCACAGACGGCAGTGGAGGCCAAGTCATTGAGTATGTTTTAAGCAGGAGTTGATAGGTTCTTGGTTAGTCAGGGTATCAAAGAAGACAGGAGCTGGGGTTCAGAGGGATAATAAATCAGCCATGAAGTAATGGCAGTGCAGACTCAATGGGCCAAGTGGCCTAATTTCTGTTCTTATGTCTTATGGAAATAAACAAATATCAGCAACCTGCTTTAATTTTCAGGAAGATTAATGAGATTTGGTGAATTATTATCCATTAATGCAAAAGTCACTAAGGAAGCATTTCCAAAATGCTAATTTTATACTCTTGGCAGATTGGCTTCTAGTGCACTAACTACTTCATTTGTACCACTTGTAATGTCAAGTGCTATGTTCTCAAAAGATGTAAGGTGCTTCTGAATAAATGCCATGTTATTTTAAGTCTCATCTTTCTAAAAAAATTTGAAGCCTGAGTAGTGTGAATAACATTCTTAACCTGTCGATAATGAAATCATTATTCTCACTGGCTGAAGTAATTCTGCTGTTCTCTGATGTATATATATTAACTTCACTCGTGTGATTTGTATGCCTATTAATTTGTTTTCCTGATTACATTTACTAATATATTCAAATTAATCTCGAAAGATTAGAATTTCAGATGGGCACATTGCTAGTGCCTGAATTAGTCTGGGAATATTTCCAATAACTTCCTGGAGAATCAAACTTGGGCCCAACGTATTGTTGCAGTCATGAAGAAGGCACTCCAGTGAGTCTTAAACACAGGAGATTCTGAAGATCCTGGAAATCCAGAGCAACACTCGCACACGAGGCTGGAGGAACTCAGCAGGTCAGGTAGCATTTATGGAACTGAATAAACAGTCGATCTTTCAAGCCAAAACCCTTCATCAGGACTGGAAAGGAAAGGGGTAGATGCCATTATAAGAATGTGATGGGAGGGGATGGATTACGTGCTGGAAGATGATAGGTTAAGCTAAGTAGGTGGGGGAGAGGGAATAAAGTGAAAAGCTGGGAGGTGGAAAAGATAAATGGCTGGAGAAGAAGGAATGTGATAGAAGAGGAGAGTGGATCATGGGCACCACGGGGAGCTGACAGATTGGTGAGGAGAAGAGGTACACAAAAGATTCTACAGATACTGGAAGTCCAGGGCTGCCTGACCTTCAAAGTTCCTCCAGCAACTTCTGTGTGTTATACCAGTGACTTTACTTCATTAGGAGTCCGGGGAGATTTGGTATCACTGAAGATTCTTACAAATTTCTACATATGTTCAGTGGAGGCCATTTTGACTGGTTGCAACACAGGCTCCAATGTGCATGCAGATGGCTGCAGAAGGTCATAGGCTCACTAAGCTCCTTCAAAGGTACAAACTGTGCCACCACTGAAGACATCTTCAAAAGACAGTGACAAGGCAGCATCCATATATTCTATTCCAAAAAATGCCAACATTGCATTTGCCTTCTTTACCACAGACCCAATCTGTAACATTACTTCTCATTACTACCATCAAAAAGGAGATTCATGAGCCTTAAGATTCACCATCAATGATTTAGAAACAGCTTCTTTCCCTCAGACAGCAGATTTCTAAAACTCATGAACACTACCTTGTTATTCCATTTCTTTGGCTTTCTTTACATATTTAGTTTAATTATAGATCTTTGCACTGTGCTGCTATGACAAAACAACAAATTTCATGACATTTCAGCCCAGAAACAGGCCCTTTGGACGAATCGGTCCATGCTGAGCATAGCATCTTACCTCCTAGTTTCAGTTGCCCACGTTCGGCCCATAACCCACCAAGTCCCCCCCCCCCAACTCCATGTTTCTGCCCAAGAGCCTCTTAAGTGTTGCAAATGTATCCACCTTGACCACTTTCTCTGGAGGCTTATTCTAAGATGCTTTGTATGGTAAGGGTGAAAGGAAACATGCAAAATTTATTTCTGAGGAAGTAGAGGTACTGGTGTGCTTTCTTGGCCATGATATCAAAATGGCTATTGGTGATGTTCTCTCCTAGGAACTTGAGCTGTCAATCCTCTTGATCTCAGCACTGTTGATGTGAACAGCAGCATATAATATAAAATAGAAGCATTTTCCCTCCAGCATTTTACAAACTATTGAGGCCACCCCCCATTATCCTGCTCTTCAGTTAATAAAGATCTAATGTGGTCAATCTCTCCCTATAACTCAGGCCTCAGTCACCAACCCTGTAAATCTCTTCTGCATCCTCTCCATCTTCCCCATAATATGATGACCAAACTGTATACAGTACTCCAAATGTGGCCTCACCACAGATTTACATAACCAAGTAAATCAGTGATCATAAATCTAATTCCGATTCTGCACAGTCAAAATTATTTTCATTTGTTTGCAGATTGGAACTATGCCCAGGATTAGTTAACATAAACTATTCCAAAGGTAATGTGCAGATCAATGTTTATTTGGGGGAAGGATAAACTATGTTCGAGTACCAAAAGTATGTAGAATGGATGGATGGATGGATGGAAGGTTTACTTCCAAAGCATGTTGCCCTCAGCATGGCTCAGGAGCAGATGAGAAGATCGTCCAAGTCTTTGTGGACTGTGCATTGCCCAAGAAGCTCTGGAAACATATGCAATGGTCTTTGTCAAGGCTGTGTAATAGAGGACACACTGATCTGTGGGCTGTTATCAAGAACACATACCGAGATAATCATCAGGTTCTAATGGAACATAATTAACTCAATAAAAAGTGCTCTTTGGTCTGCCGAAATGTATTGGTCTTCCATTGTAACAAGGTGCCTGAGGGTGAATGCTACCAAACTGGGACAATTGAGGGGGAAGGATCATGGTCTAATGTGCCTGCTGCCACTAAACACCGTGGGACTGGGACTGGTGCAATAGCCTCTCAAATACTTTATAGGTGTATTGTTCAGAGATGCATTGTAAATAGTACTATTCAGTTGATGGCACAATTAATGAAAAGAAACAATTTAATTGTATAATGTGCCATGTATATTTTTATGAATAACTTACATTTTGGCACAAAATTCTGGATTTAAAAAAGCAGTATCAGTCATCCATTTTGTTAACTTTCTAACCTCATTGCATTGGAGAATCAAAACACAGATCAAACTGCAGAACACCTCTATCCAGATGCCTGCCACTTTAATTTCCATTCCACTCCCTCTCTGATCTCTCTTTCCTAGGCCTTTTATACTGTTCCAGCAAAGTCCAAAATAAGGTCAAAGTACAGCATCTGATCTTCGGATGCTAAATCTTACAGTATTCAAGAATGAACATTGAATTCAATAATATTGGATCATCAGTCTTTCCAGTTTCCATATAAACTGGACATATCCAATGAAAGATTATTTTTTCTCTCTCTGCAGACCAGACGTGTCAGATATTTCCAGCATTGATCTTTTAGTTAAATTTTCTAGGAACTGCAGTGTTTTGTTTCTCACAGCACCAAGGTGGTCCTTCACCTCCTTCTATTTGATACCATTTACTCGATTTCAACAGTGCTGAGATCGAGAGGGTTGACAGCTACCAGCCACAAGTTCCTAGGAGTGAACATCACCAGTAGCTCGTCCAGGTTCACAGCCAAGAAAGCACACCAGTGCCTCTACTTCCTCAGGAGGCTAAAGAAATATTGCACGTCTCCTTTGTCCCTTACCATAGAAAGTATCTTATCCAGATACTTAAAGCATGGCATAGCAACCACTCTACCAGTGACTGCAAGAAACTGCAGATAGTTGCGGATGCAGCTCAGCACATCAAATAGACCAGCCTCCCCTCCGTAGATTCTTTCAATACTCCTTGTTGCCTCGGTAAAGGAGCCAGCATAATCAAAGAACCCACCACCCCAGGCATTCTCTTTTCTCTCCCTTCCTATCGAGCAGAAGACGCAAAAGCAAGAAGGCATGAATCAGCAGCTTAAGGACAGTTTCTAGGACGATTGAATTGTTCACAAGTATGATAAGATAGACTGTTGACCTTACAATCTACCTACTTATAATCTTGAGCCTTATTGCCTACTGGACTGCATTTCCTCTGTAGCTGTTGCACCTTACTTTGCATTCTGTAATTGTTTTACTTTGTACTACCTCATTGCACTGAACAATGATCCGATCTGTATGAAAGCTTACGCGTTTTTCCACTGTAGTTCGGTGCATGTGACAATAATAAATCAATTTAACAATTACTTATCTCATCCAAATAGCTCCAGTTAACTGACAAGTAATACTCTGTTTCAGCCAACACCACTACCTTTCGTATTTTAATCTCTCTTAATCTTCACCCACACACAGATGTTTGCTTTGTTTGCTCCATCCCTCTCTTTTCTCTGCAATTTTAAGTAAGCCTCAATTGCTAACTTTTCTAATTCTAGTAGTAGGTCTTTAACTTGAAATGTTAATTGTTTCTCCCTTCTGATATACTGCCTGACCAGCTGAGTCTTTCCAGAATTTTCTATTTCTATTTCACTTTCAATTAACAATGTGTATAAGGGTCCTTCAATCCCAGAAGATTATCACTGACACGCACCAAATAAAATTGCCAGGAAGAATTGTTTTCTCTCTACTTCAAATATTGGATGCTTCTTTTGCAAACTTTTTTTCATGCAAAACTTAGAATGGAAACATATCCAAAAATCTATAATTGAGAAAAATAAACAATATACTTTATACTTTATTGTCACCAAACAATTGATACTAGAGCGTACAATCATCACAGCGATATTTGATTCTGCGCTTCACGCTCCCTGGAGTACAAATGTATACTCCCTGGAGTATAAATATCAAGAGAAACATTTGGCTAATTATCATCTAAAAATTTGCCATGAAGTGAAAAAAAATCTGCATTGGATTAACATGATTTTGTTAAATATGTAGTATAGTAGATAGAGTGGTTGACAAATTCTGATAATGAATAAAAGTCATATCATATGAATTCTCACCGTGTCCTTATTAAGTACCACCCAAAGGATTTGTTTCCCTTGAGCACGCTGACGAAGGATTCCAATTGACTGGATGCAATAGCTTTATTTCCATAAATGGTGACAGTGAACAATGGGCAATGAGCAGCACTTAGTGACTGTACTTCAACATACCCAGAGTTATACAAACATATGCATAGGATACAAAAATAGAGAAATACAAGTTCGCTCCACTGAAGCAATGAAGAATTTCTTACATGGCTTAAATCTGTGATTTACAAATGGCAAAATGATAGTTTCATTTTATGAACAATGCTCAAAAGGAGTAGGTCAAGGTTATTTGCCTGAGACTTTCTTTGAAGCATTCAGCTGTAAAAAGTTTTATGAATTATTAATTGCTTCAATATTAAATCTCAGCAATAGTTTTGATGTTAGCATTAAAGTAGTTGTACATTAAGTGGGTGCTTCCAGAGGCAAAATATTTCTTTACAGCTAGATTTTGTTTTTCTTTTAAAAAGAGTCAAAGAATATCATACGCTATTGACAGAGCAAGATAAAAATATAGCACCAAAATTAAAATGTGCTCTGCATTCAGTATAGAGAATTTCTTTTTAAAGGAAATTGAAATTTGAAACATAGGTACTCTAAATAACTTATGCCACCAAATATGACCCAACTCTAAATATCTGCATTTCTCCAATTCCTTTAATCCATTAACAGAAATCTTACACTCGGAGTAAAAATTGACAATTAACTAAAGGCTCAAATGCTCTTTGACAAACTGCTTTCTAAAGTTCACCTACCCTTTATTTGCAGAATGGATTCCCAATTTCACTCCAGCAAGGCTTGATTAAATTTTTGGACTAATGACCCAACAACAGGAATGATTTGTTTTCATTACCCCTATCAATTCTTCTTAATATGTGGAAAGCTTTGAACAAATGATTCTGTAACTATTTAAATTTGAAGAAAAATACCCCAAATTTCTGAAATCTAAATACTGAAGTCTTTAATCCCAGGATAATACATAGCACGTGAGGAAGTTAGTCCTTCCTCAGGTTTGCTGCCTAGAACTGCCTTGGGTATTGCTTAAACTGCTTTTTATAGTTGTATTTATATATTCTTGCTCAAAGTCTGGCCTTTGTTCATTCCTGGCATCTGTCCAAATGGATCCTAAGACTTGTTGGATCTTTTCTGCTTCCAGTCATTCCTCATTTAGAAGGTAGTCTCTTCTTTCCTATTTAGGTTCTAACTAGATGACTCACATATGCCAACAATGAAATCCACGTGCCCCAATATTGCACATTTAGTTTATCTACAGTATTAATGTCGCTTTGCAGTTAATTTGCCTGCAAGGTCATCTATTTGTACATAGTTGACAAACGTGGATACCTTGGCTTTCTATTCCATCAAAGTTATTTATAAATATGATCAATATTTTCAGCTTCAATGCAGACCTTTGCAGGGCACCATAATTCACATTGTGTCAATTTGATCAAGCAAAAGATCATAAAAATTGCAAAATGCTGAAGAAAATGCTGAAAATACTAATCAGATCGGTAACATCTGTGGAAAGGAAAACACAGTTTACAATTCAAGTTAACCTTTTATATTCCTTCGTTTGTGTCCTTCTCTCTAAGTGTCCTTCTTTCATTATTTTTAAGCTTCTTTGTTCAGATTCTCCCGAACTGCCCCCATAAATTAATGACTTTGTTTATAGCTCCCCATGGCAAACCAGGCCTCACCTAAGATCCATAAGCAGACTGCTCTTGAAGGCTTATTGATTCTGCCTGATTACCCACTGATCTCATCTCTTCATATCAGGATTCCGCCAGTCTTATGACATTCCCTCCCTTCCTTGAACAAAGGCCTAACTAGTTCCCCTCCTCCAACGCTCATTTTCTTGGCAGAACTTGCCTTTTCTCTAAACAACATCTTTTGATTCCTCCCACTTCCGGCAGATCAAAAGGTTATCCATAGCCATGCTATGCCTGGCTTTTTGATAGCTACATGGAAAGGCCCTGCTCCAAGCACGGCCCACTCATTCCTCCCCACCCACTCCTTCCCATCCCTTGGTACTTTACCCTGTAACCATAGTAGTCCTTAATGCCTCTTCCTTCACATTCTTTCTTTCTGTTATCCAGGAACCTAAACATCCCTTCCAAGTGAAGCAGAGGTTCAGCTGCATAGATTTAAACCTGATCTTTTGCATGCAGTGCTTATAGTGTGGCCTTTATACACTGAAGAAACCAAGTGCAGACTCGGCGAATATCAGCCCAGTACCCACGCCATGTCCGCAATGGCCATCTGGAGTTTCCATTTGTGTTTCATTGTAACTATTCATTGCACTCCCACATTGATCTTTCTGTCTATGTTATTTGAAGCCAAATGAAAATTGGAGAAAAATAATTTCACGTTCATCTTGAGTTTTTTACAACACAATAGTGTGAATTCTGAATTTTTCAATTTCAATTAACTCACATGCAGTGTTCTTTGCCCTCACACACTCACCTTCCTACCACGTTTCTTTTAGATTTTTTTTAGATTATGAGGACATGCAGTCCTCTTTTATTGTCATTTAGTAATGCATGCATTAAGAAATGATACAATATTCCTCCGGTGTGATATCACAGAAACACAGGACAGACCAAGACCGAAAAACTGACAAAAACCACATAATTATAACATATAGTTACAACAGTGCAAACAATACCAGAACTTGATGAAGAACAGGCCATGAGCACGGTAAAAAAAGTTCAAAGTCTCTCGAAAGTCCCACAGCTCACGCAGACGGGAGAAGGAAGAAAACTCTCCCTGCCATGCCCGACCACAGTCCGACTCTGAGTCGTCCGAAAACTTCGAGCCTCCAACCAGCCCTCCGACACCAAGCACCATTTCTGCTGAGAGTTTCGACCCCAGCCCCAGCTGCCAGCAGCAGGCAAAGCAGAGGATTTTGGGACCTTCCCTCCGGAGATTCTTGATCAGACAGTAGCAGCGGCAGCGAACCGGGCATTTCGGAAGTTTTCTCCAGGTGTTCCTCCGTGCTTCTCACGGCTGTCTCCATCAAATCAGAATTGTGCACAGTACCCTATTTAACAAATATGATATCATTTTCCTGGAGAGGCTGTGCGTGCTGCGTTGCGCCGCCATCTTCTCCTCCTCTTCTTCTTCCATTCCTCGCTCACACTCCCACCCATTATCCTTCTCCATCCAGTTTCAACTGTCACCTACCAGCCCCTGCTCCATCCTTCCCTTGTACTGCTCTGTACTGGTCATTTTTCCTCATCCTTCTCAATCCTCATGCAGGGACTCAACCCAAACTTTCACTTACACATTTTGCCTTACTGTTCCTGCCGGTCCTGCTGAATTCTTCTAGCATTCTGCTTTTCTTAAAATTCTAGTTTCCAGCATCTGCAGTCTCTTCTATATTCATCCTATCAAAGGTTTTCTGTTTATCCGATTAGTCTGTCCCTCACCCGCTCTTCTTTTAAAACCAATTTGTTTTCTCTTCTTCTCAATTTTGTCAAAGGGTCTTCTACTTGCGATGAAAACTTACCATAGATATTACCTGACCCACTGAGTGCTTCCAGCATTTTAAAAATTAAAATTACAGTAAATGTCAACAATTTGTGACTCTAACATTCTGAAAAAGGGCAAAAGGAATGCAACGAGAACAAGTGAGAGGTGTTGCACTTTGGGAAGACAAAGCATGGTAGGACTTACACTGTGAGTGGTAGATCACTGAGGACTACAATAGAACAGAGGGATCTGAGAATACAGATCCATAATTCCTTAAAAGTGACATCACAGATAGATAGGGTGATGAAGAAAATTTTTGGCATATTAGCCTTGTTAAATCAATATACTGAGTACAGGAGTTGGAATGTCATGTTGAAGTTGTATAAGGCATTGGTGAGGCCTGATCTCGAATATTGTGTGCAGTTTTGGTCACCTACCTATGAGAATGAAGTCAGTAAGATTGAAAGAGTGCAGAGAAAACTTAAAAGGATATTGGCAGGTCTTGAGAATCTGACTGACAAGGAAAGGTTAGGACTTTTTTTCCGTTAGAGCATAGAAGAAGATTTGATAGAGGTATACAAAATTATTGAACTATATAGATAGGGTAAATGCAAGCTAGCTTTTTCCACTGAGGTTTCTGAGACTAGAACCAGAGGTCATAGGTTAGAGTGAAAAGTGAAATGTTTAAGGGGAACATGAGGGGAAATTTCTTCGTTCACAGGGTGGTGAGAGTGTGGAATGAGCTGTCATTTAATTTCAATATCTAAAGGAATGGATCAGTACATGGATAGGAGTGCTATGGTCCAGGTGCAGATCGATGGGGCGAGGAAGATCAATAGTTCACTGGGCTCTAAGTGGGCCGAAGTGCCTGTTTCTTACTGTACTTTCTATGACAATTAATTCTGATCATATTTTTGAAGCCTGAAACATCTTTAGATAACTTCATCATTAGAACTACCATTGTGTGTTTATCTCCGTGTTAATAACGTCAGCCTGAGGGCTTCTGCAACCCTTCTGGACCAGGTGATAGTCAGAGTCATCACTGATTAATATGGTTGGGTGAGTGGTTCTACCCTGTGAAGCTAGCAGGTGGAGGAAGATTGGAAGGTGAGAGTAGAAAGTGGGGTGCGGAGAGAGAAGTGAAAAGGGAAAAAGATTAAGACGGAAAAGGATAAGAGGAAGGAAATGAGAAGAGGGGAAGGGAAGCTGCTGAGAGGGGGATCAGGGTGAAACGGTAAAGGATGTTAAGGAAGAGGTTGCCTGTAGGAGTGAGTGCATATGTACGCACATGCACGCATTTGAAGTCTGCAGACATCTGGCACAGTCCTCCCCAGAACTGAAGTGAAGCAAGTTACGATTGACATTGAGGCACTGCCTCGGAAGGAGTAAACAGAGTCCTGTGGTCTTGTGAGGAGGTCTGTAGGCACTACGGGATATCACAGGAAGAAGAGGACAAATGAAAGGCCTTCCTTACTTATCCACATTACCCATGTACAAGAAATCAATGATGAAGGAAAGAGCAAATTAGTAAGTTTGGTTTTGTTGTGAATTGATTCTAATACACCTCACATTCTGATCCTTATACCTATTTGTCTGTGATTGAGCCCTGAATTATTCAATAGCCATTTGCTTCACAAGTTCTTCAGCACCAAATTTCAGCATGTTGTTTTAAATAGTAATACTTCACAGAGCCTTCATTATTAACCTAATGCACTGTAATGAATAGCATGACCATTGATAACATTTGGCCCAACAAAGATCTCATTACTACAGTACAAATACCAAACAACATCGATAACAAAAATGTCATAATTCCTCACCACTATAATGCTCCTTCCTACAGCTATCTCTGAGTCCTTATTCTTCCATACAGTGTGAATTTAATCCTTTATCCACTGAGACAAATAGCATGTAATTTTTTTCATTTGCACCATGGCCAGCTTTCCCAGTTTCAGAGACACAGGTTTACCATCAGTGCCCTTTAAAATCAAAGCACAAGATTTACCTTTGTAGCATTTTAAAACTCATTTCTATGCTCCAGAGTTGAAAGCATTATTTTAAAGTCTGGCTTTGAGAGATTACTGAGTTCAATGGTGTGAGGCAAAGCGACATTAGCATATATACAAAGAAGCTATATTTTCTCTTTGTTGGATAAATATTTTTTCTCTCTATTTTCTCTCAACAGAAGCATATGGGGTGTGAAATTGGTCGTAGGCAACGCTGCATCAGTAACTCATTTTACACCTGCTGAAGACCCAGTTTCAGCTCCATGGTTTTGAATGCATGTCCTTCAATTTCAACAGTGAAAACAGAAGAATAACAATCTTATCTTAAATTGATGCTTTTTGAACACTTCAAGTATCTGAATGTGTAGAATTTCACTAATCCACCTCCAAAGTGCAAAATGTTAGCATTAATTGACAATTAAGAAAATTGTAATTTTCTTTGAATTTCCAACCGAGCACATTTCAATTTATCCGGTGTGGCCACATGCACATCTCTACCACAGGAAATCCAATGTAGATGCTCACAGCTCTTTCTCAATGAGCAATATCAAATGTAGCAGTCATCTCTGCATGAAGGAAGTTATCAACTAGTCATTAAGTCAATACACACGTTCTGCTGAGCTGTGCTCATTCTCTTTCTTCCTTCGGGGGCTAACAAATGGAACAATAAGCAGCTGGTTTTACTGTGTTGCTGTCGTTGAAGTTTTAGTGAGCAAACCAGAGATTGTAACTGGTCCATGTCCCATTTGGTCAGAATCAGAATCATGTTGTCACTGTCTTATATGACATGAAATTTATTGCTTTGCAGCAGATGTACAATGCAGAGACAGTCTCTGTCTCTCTCTCTCCCCCCGCCCCCCCGTCCCTTCTCATGCTCTTTCTCCCTTTGCTTTCTTTCTTTCCATTGTATGTCTGTCTCTCTTGCTTGTCTGTCTCTATCTGCCTTGATTATCTCCCTCTCTTCCCGTCACTTCCATCCCTAACTGTCTCTCTCTTTCAGCCTTCATTGATTATCTCTCACCCTTGACTATCTCTCCCCCTTAACTGATTCTCTCTCCTTTGATTCTCTCATTCTCTCTCTCTCTTTCTATCTCCCTTGACTGTCTGTCGCTCCCTTGACTTTGTCTGTCTCTCTCTTTCCCTTGACTTTCTGTCTGTCTCCTTCCATTGACTGTCTGTTTGTCTCTCCTTTGACTGACGTGTCTCTTCCCCTTGACTGGCTTTCTGTCTCTCTCTCTCCCTTGACTGACTGCCTATCTCTCTCCCTTGACTGTCTGTCTGTCTCTTCCCCTTCACTGTTCGTCCGACTCTCGCCCCCTTGACTATCTGCCGGTCTCTCTTCTCGTGAACCTTCTCTGGACCCTTTGCAATGCCAGTACATCTTTTCTTAGATAAGGGTGCAAAACCCCAAGTGCAGTCTGACCAATGTCTTATAAATACATATTTGCTCGTATATTTCACTCCTCTTGACATGAATGTTAACATTGCATTTGCCTTCCTTACTACAGACTCAACCTGCAAGTTAACCTTTAGGGAATTCTGCACAAGAACTCCCAAGCCCTTTTGCACCTCAGAGTTTTGAATTTTTCTCTCCTTTAAGAAAATAATAGTCTACACCTTATTTCCTTCTACTGGAGTGTATGACCATACACTTCCCTACATTATATTCCATTTCCCACTTCTTTGTTCATTCTTCCAGTGAACCTCTACAGACCCCCTGCTTCCTCAACACTATCTGCCCCCCACTAATTTTTGTATCATCTGCAAAAATTGACACAAAACAATCAATTCCATCATTCAATTTACTGATATAAAACATAAAACAAAGTGGTCCCAACACCAACTCCTGTGGAATGCTACTATTAATCGGCATCTAATCAAAAAGGCCCCTTTATTCCCACACTTTGCATCCTGCCAGTCAACCAATCTTCTATCCAAGCAAGTATCTTCCCTGTAATACCATGGGCTTTTAACTTGTTAAGCAAGCACATGTGTGTCATCTTGTCTAAGTTCTTCTGAAAATCCAAGTAAAGTGCCTATAAAAAGTATTCAACCCCCCCCCCCAGAAGTTTTCATGTTTTATTGTTTTATATTTTTTGTGTGTCAATGCAAGGAGCATTTGTAATAAGGTGGATGAATTGAAAGTGCAGATTGTTATTAATGATTATGATATAGTTGGGATCACAGAGACATGGCTCCAGGGTGACCAGGGATGGGAGCTCAACGTTCAGGGATATTCAATATTCAGGAGGGATAGACATGAAGGAAGGGGAGGTGGGATGGCATTGCTGGTTAAAGAAGAGATTAACGCAATAGTAAGGAAGGACATAAGCCGGGAAGATGTGGAATCGATATGGGTAGAGCTGCATAACACTAAGGGGCAGAAGACGCTGGTGGGAGTTGTGTACAGGCCACCTAACAGTAGTAGTGAGGTCGGAGATGGTATTAAACAGGAAATTAGAAATGTGTGCAATAAAGGAACAGCAGTTATAATGGGTGACTTCAATCTACATGTAGATTGGGTGAACCAAATTGGTAAAGGTGCTGAGGAAGAGGATTTCTTGGAATGTATGCGGGATGGTTTTTTGAACCAACATGTCGAGGAACCAACCAGAGAGCAGGCTATTCTGGACTGGGTTTTGAGCAATGAGGAAGGGTTAATTAGCAATCTTGTCGTGAGAGGCCCCTTGGGTAAGAGTGACCATAATATGGTGGAATTCTTCATTAAGATGGAGAGTGACATAGTTAATTCAGAAACAAAGGTTCTGAACTTAAAGAGGGGTAACTTTGAAGGTATGAGACGTGAATTAGCTAAGATAGACTGGCAAATGACACTTAAAGGATTGACGGTGGATATGCAATGGCAAGCATTTAAAGGTTGCATGGATGAACTACAACAATTGTTCATCCCAGTTTGGCAAAAGAATAAATCAAGGAAGGTAGTGCACCCATGGCTGACAAGAGAAATTAGGGATAGTATCGATTCCAAAGAAGAAGCATACAAATTAGCCAGAGAAAGTGGCTCACCTGAGGACTGGGAGAAATTCAGAGTTCAGCAGAGGAGGACAAAGGGCTTAATTAGGAAGGGGAAAAAATTTATGAGAGAAAACTGGCAGGAAACATAAAAACGGACTGCAAAAGCTTTTATAGATATGTAAAAAGGAAAAGACTGGTAAAGACAAATGTAGGTCCCCTACAGACAGAAACAGGTGAATTGATTATGGGGAGCAAGGACATGGCAGACCAATTGAATAATTACTTTGGTTCTGTCTTCACTAAGGAGGACATAAATAATCTTCCAGAAATAGTAGGGGACAGAAGGTCCAGTGAGATGGAGGAACTGAGCGAAATACATGTTAGTAGGGAAGTGGTGTTAGGTAAATTGAAGGGATTGAAGGCAGATAAATCCCCAGGGCCAGATGGTCTGCATCCCAGGGTGCTTAAGGAAGTAGCCCAAGAAATAGTGGATGCATTAGTGATAATTTTTCAAAACTCGTTAGATTCTGGACTAGTTCCTGAGGGTTGGAGGGTGGCTAATGTAACTCCACTTTTTAAAAAAGGAGGGAGAGAGAAACGGGGGAATTATAGACCGGTTAGCCTAAAGTCGGTGGTGGGGAAACTGCTGGAGTCAATTATCAAGGATGTGATAACAGCACATTTGGAAAGCCGTGAAATGATCGGACAAAGTCAGCATGGATTTGTGAAAGGAAAATCATGTCTGACGAATCTCATAGAAATTTTTGAGGATGTAACTATTAGAGTGGATGGGGAGAACTAGTGGATGTGGTATATTTGGATTTTCAGAAGGCTTTTGACAAGGTCCCACACAGGAGATTAGTGTGCAAACTTAAAGCACACGGTATTGGGGGTAATGTATTGGTGTGGGTGGAGAGTTGGTTAGCAGACAGGAAGCAAAGAGTGGGAATAAACAGGACCTTTTCAGAATGGCAGGTGGTGACTAGTGGGGTACCGCAAGGCTCAGTGCTGGGACCCCAGTTGTTTACAATATATATTAATGACTTGGATGAGGGAATTAAATGCAGCATCTCCAAGTTTGCGGATGACACGAAGCTGGGTGGCAGTGTTAACTGTGAGGAGGATGCTAAGAGGATGCAGGGTGACTTGGATAGGTTGGGTGAGTGGGCAAATTCATGGCAGATGCAATTTAATGTGGATAAATGTGAAGTTATCCACTTTGGTAGCAAAAATAGAAAAACAGATTATTATCTGAATGGTGGCCGATTAGGAAAACGGGAGGTGCAACAAGACCTGGGTGTCATTATACACCAGTCATTGAAAGTGGGCATGCAGGTACAGCAGGCGGTGAAAAAGGCGAATGGTATGCTAGCATTTATAGCGAGAGGATTCGAGTACAGGAGCAGGGAGGTACTACTGCAGTTGTACAAGGCCTTGGTGAGACCACACCTGGAGTATTGTGTGCAGTTTTGGTCCCCTAATCTGAGGAAAGACATCCTTGCCATAGAGGGAGTACAAAGAAGGTTCACCAGATTGATTCCTGGGATGGCAGGACTTTCATATGAAGAAAGACTGGATGAAATAGGCTTGTACTCGTTGGAATTTAGAAGATTGAGGGGGGATCTGATTGAAACGTATAAGATCCTAAAGGGATTGGACAGGCTAGATGCAGGAAGATTGTTCCCGATGTTGGGGAAGTCCAGAACGAGGGGCCACAGTTTGAGGATAGAGGGGAAGCCTTTTAGGACCGAGATTAGGAAAAACTTCTTTACACAGAGAGTGGTGAATCTGTGGAATTCTCTGCCACAGGAAACAGTTGAGGCCAGTTCATTGGCTATATTTAAGAGGGAGTTAGATATGGCCCTTGTGGCTATGGGGGTCAGGGGGTATGCAGGGAAGGCTGGGGCGGGGTTCTGAGTTGGATGATCAGCCATGATCATAATAAATGGCGGTGCAGGCTCGAAGGGCCGAATGGCCTACTCCTGCACCTATTTTCTATGTTTCTATGTTTCTATAATATTGAATCACAGTGGATATAATGTCGGCTACCCCCCAGAGTGTTATACGGCCAGCTACATCATGGTTGACACTCAGCTGGAGGGCCAAAGAAGCGCTAAAAGGATCAGATGAAGGATGCTTTAAGGAAGTGCAAGATCAGACCCGAGGACCTGGAGGAAGTTGCTGCTGACCGTACCACTTGGCGACAGCTGTATAGGGACGGGGTTTGTACTCTGGAGATGGAAAGAACAACCAGAAGACAGCAGAAGAGAGCCAGGAGAAATGCAGCCATGGTTGTCACCACTACCACCACCACCACTACCACATATACATGTCCCACCTGCAATAGAGCTTGTGGGTCCATGATAGGACTGTATAGTCATCAAAGATCTCACCGTTAAAGGAGTGGACGTCGTCACCGGATTTCGATGGACAATCGAAGAAGAATTCAGCTTTTTTGACACTGATCAACAGAAAAAGACTCTTTCGTGTCAGAGTGAAAACAGATCTCTACAAAGTGATCTAAATTAATTACAAATATAAAATACAAAGTAATTGGTTGCATAAGTATTCAACCCCATAATATGACACGCCAAATCATCACTGGTGCGGCCAATTAGTTTTGGAAGTCACATAATTAGTTAAATGGAGGTCTGATTTTGGAGATCTATGAGCAGTCAGGTGTTTCAAATGATTGTAGTAAAAATACACCTGTATCTGGAAGGTCCAACTGCTAATGAGTCAGTGTTTTCGAAAAATCTATGCCATGAAGACAAAAGAACACTTTAAGCAACTCCATGAAAAGGTTATTGAAAAGCCCAAGTCCAGAGATAGATACAAGAAAATTTCCAAGTCATTGAACATCCCTTGGAGTACAGTCAAGTCAATCATCAAGTGGAAAGAATATGGCACAGCTGTAAATCTGCCTAGAGCAGGCCGTCCTCAAAAACTGAGTGCAGTAGTGAGGGAGGCCACCAAGAGACCTATGACAATTCTGGAGGCGTTACAAGCTTCAGTGGCTGAGATTGCGCATACCACAACTATTGCCTGGTTGCTTCACCGGTCACAGCTTTATGGGAGAATGGCAAAGTGAAAGCCACTGCTCAAAAAATTCACATAAAGTCTTGGCTAGAGTTTGCCTGGAGGCATGTGGAAGACTCTGAAGTCAGCTGGAAAAAGGTTCAATGGTCTGCTGAAACCAAGATTGAGCTTTTTGGCCATCAGACTAAATGCTATGTTTGGCCAAATAAGCCAAATACCACACATCATCAAAAACATACCATCCCTAGAAACAGCTATCACAGCTATCTGGACTATTTCTCTTCTCAGCCTGTCTCTTGCAAAAACGCCATCCCCTTCTCGCAATTCCTCCGTCTCCGCTGCATCTGCTCTCAGGATGAGGCTTTTCATTCTAGGACAAGGGAGAAGTCTTCCTTTTTTAAAGAAAGGGGCTTCCCTTCCTCCACCATCAACTCTGCTCTTAAACGCATCTCCCCCATTTCACGTACATCTGCTCTCACTCCATCCTCCCGCCACCCCACTAGGAATAGGGTTCCCCTGGTCCTCACCTACCACCCCACCAACCTCCGGGTCCAACATATTATTCTCCGTAACTTCCGCCACCTCCAACGGGATCCCACCACTAAGCACATCTTTCCCTCCCCACCTCTCTCTGCATTCCACAGGGATCGTTCCCTACGCAGCTCCCTTGTCCATTCGTCCCCCCCATCCCTCCCCACTGATCTCCCTCCTGGCACTTATCCATGTAAGCGGAACAAGTGCTACACATGCCCTTACACTTCCTCCCTTACCACCATTCAGGGCCCCAAACAGTCCTTCTAGGTGAGGCAACACTTCACCTGTGAGTCGGCTGGGGTGATATACTGCGTCTGGTGCTCCCGATGTCGCCTTTTATATATTGGCAAGACCCGACGCAGACTGGGAGACCACTTTACTGAACATCTATGCTCTGTCCGCCAGAGAAAGCAGGATCTCCCAGTGGCCACACATTTTAATTCCACATCCCATTCCCATTCTTACATGTCTATCCACGGCCTCCTCTACTGTAAAGATGAAGCCACTCTCAGGTTGGAGGAACAACACCTTATATTCCGTCTGGGTAGCCTCCAACCTGATGGCATGAACATCGACTTCTCTAACTTCCGCTAATGCTCCACCTCCCCCTCGTACCCCATCTGTTACTTATTTTTAAACACACATTCTTTCTCTCACTCTCCTTTTTCTCCCTCTGTCCCTCTGAATATACCCCTTGCCCTTCCTCTGGGTCCGAACCCCCCCCCCTTGTCTTTCTTCTCGGACCTCCTGTCCCATGATCCTCTCGTATCCCTTTTGCCAATCACCTGTCCAGCTCTTGGCTCCATCCCTCCCCCTCCTATCATTTTGGATCTCCCCCTCCCCCTCCAACTTTCAAATCCCTTACTCACTCTTCCTTCAGTTAGTCCTGACGAAGGGTCTCGGCCTGAAACGTTGACTGCACCTCTTCCTAGAGATGCTGCCTGGCCTGCTGCGTTCACCAGCAACTTTTATGTGTGTTGATCCCTAGAAACAGCTCTTTTTCCATCTTTAAAATCTCTATTTTTCCCTTTCAGGGTTCTTTTGAAGACCCTGACCTGGAGTTACACTCTGACTACATTTCTTTGCAGGAATGGGACCCGCTCTCGAGGTGTCACGACTGGCCGTTATCCAACATGCCAAGGGCACGGCCTAAGATTTCGGCTCGCCTCTGAAGGCCTAGGATCTTGGGACTCTGAAGACGGGCAGATTGAAGGTCGGTGTCCCAGACCAGTGTGTCATGGGAGCTGGAAGATCTTTGGCTGTGTGCCCAGACACCATAGAACATTACAGCACAGAAACAAGCCTTTTGGCCTTTCTTGGCTGTGCCGAACCATTTTTCTGCCTAGTCCCACTGACCTACAGCTCTCATCAATGTACCTGTCCAAGTCTTTCTTAAATGTTAAAAGTGAGCCCACATTTACCACTTCATCTGGCAGTTCATTCCACACTCCCACCACTCTCTGTGTGAAGAAGCCCCCCCCACCAATGTTCCCTTTAAACTTTTCCCCCTTCACTCTTAACCCATGTCCTCTGGTTTATTTCTCCCCTAGCCTCAGCGGAAAAAGCCTGCTTGCATTCACTCTATCTATACCCATCATAATTTTATATACCTCTATCAAATCTCCCCTCATTATTCTACGCTGCAGGGAATAAAGTCCAAACCTATTCAACCTTTCTCTGTAACTCAGTTTCTCAAGTCCCAGCAACATCTTTGTAAACCTTTCAGCCTGCACTCTTTCAACCTTATTAATATCCTTCCTGAAATTTGGTGACCAAAATTGCACACAATACTCCAAATCTGGCCTCACCAATGCCTTATACAACTTCACCATAAAATTCCAACTCTTATACTCAATACTTTGATTCATAAAGGCCAATGCACCAAAAGCTCTCTTTACAACTCTATCTACCTGTGACGCCACTTTTAGGGAATTTTGTATCTGTATTCCCAGATCCCTCTGTTCTACTGCACTCCTCAGTGCCCTACCATTTACCTTGTATATTCTACCTTGGTTTGTCCTTCTAAAGTGCAATACCTCACACTTGTCTGTATTAAACTCCATCTGCCATTTTTCAGCCCATTTTTCCAGCTGGTCCAAATCCCTCTGCAAGCTTTGAAAACCTTCCTATTGTCCACTACACATCCAATCTTTGTATCATCAGCAAACTTGCTGATCCAATTTACCACATTATCATCCAGATCATTGATATAGATGACAAATAACAATGGACCCAGCACTGATCCCTGTGGCACACCACTAGTCACAGGCCTCCACTCACAGAAGCAATCCTCCACTACCACTCTCTGTCTTCTTCCATTGAGCCAATGTCTAATCCAATTTACTACCTCTTCTAGCAACTGAATCTTCCTAACTAACCTCCCATGCGGGACCGTGTCAAAGGCCTTACTAAAGTCCATGTAGACAACATCCACTGCCTTCTCTTCATCCACTTTCCTGGTAACGTCCTCGAAAAACTCTAATAGATTGTTTAAACATGACTTAGCATGCACAAAGCCATGTTGACTCTCCCTAATAAGTCCCTGCCTATACAAATACTTGTAGATCCTATCTCGTAGTACTCCTTCCAATAATTTACCTACTACCGACATCAAACTTACCGGCCTATAATTTCCCAGATTACTTTTAGAGCCTTTTTAAAATAACGAACAACAGGAGCTATCCCGCAATCCTCCGGCACCTCACCCATAGATACCGACACTTTAAATATATCTGCCAGGGCCCCTGCAATTTCAACACATGACTCCTTCAAGGTCTGAGGGAATACCCTGTCAGGTCCTGGGGATTTATCTGCTCTGATTTGCCTCAAGATAGCAAGCACCTCCTCCTCTTCAATCTGTATAGGTTCCATGACCTCACTACTTGTTTGTCTTATTTCCATTGACCCAATGCCAATTTCCTGAGTAAATATAGACGCAAAAAAACACATTTAAGATCTCCCCCATTTCTTTTGGTTCCATACATAGCCGACCACTCTGATCGTCAAGAGGACCAATATTATCCCTTACTATCCTTTTGCTCTTAATATACCTGTAGAAGCTCTTTGGATTATCCTTCACCTTGACTGCCAAAGCAACCTCATGTCTTCCTTTAGCCCTCCTGATTTCTTTCTTAAGTATTTTTTGCACTTTTTATACTCCTCAAGCACCTTATTTGCTCCATTTCCTATACATGTCATAAATCTCTCTCCTCTTTATCAGAGTTCCAATATCCCTTGAGAACCAAGGTTCCTTATTCTTATTCACTTTGCCTTTAATCTTGACAGGAACATGCTAACTCTGCACTCACAAAATTTAAATTTCTCCTTTGAAGGCCTCCCACTTACCAATCACATCCTTGCCAGAGAACAACCTGTCCGAATCCACGCTTTTTAGATCCTTTCTCATTTCTTCAAATTTGGCCTTTTTCCAGTTTAGAACCTCAACCCAAGGACCAGATCTATCTTTATCCATGATCAAGTTGAAACTAATGGTGTTATGATCACTGGAACCAAAGTGTTCCCCTACACACACTTCCGTCACCTGTCCTAACTCGTTTCCTAATAGAAGATCTAATATTGCATCCTCTCTAGTTGGTACCTTTATATATTGATTTGGAAAACTTTCCCTGAACACATTTTACAAACTCTAACCCGTCTAGACCTTTAACAGTATGGGAGTCCCAATCCCCATGATGGGGGAGTCTAGTACGAGAGGGCATGACTTCAGGATTGAAGGGCGCCCTTTCAGAACAGAAATGCGAAGAAATTTTTTTAGTCAGAGGGTGGTGAATCTATGGAATTTGTTGCCACGGGCAGCAGTGGAGGCCAAGTCATTGGGTGTATTTAAGGCAGAGATTGATAGGTATCTGAGTAGCCAGGGCATCAAAGGTTATGGTGAGAAGGCGGGGCAGTGGGACTAAATAGGATAAAATGGATCAGCTCATGATAAAATGGCAGAGCAGACTCGATGGGCCGAATGGCCTACTTCTGCTCCTTTGTCTTATGGTCTTAGAATATGTGGAAAATTAAGATCCCCTACTATCACAACTTTATGTTTCCTGCAGTTGTCTGCTATCTCTCTGCAGATTTGCTCCTCCAATTCTCGCTGATTATTGGGTGGTCTATAATACAACCCCATTAATGTGGTCATACTTTTCCTGTTTCTCAGCTCCACCCATATGGCCTCGGTAGACAAGCCCTCTAATCTGTCCTGTAACATTTTCCCTGACAAGCAATGCTACTCCCCCACCTTTCTTTCCTCTGCCTCGATCACATCTGAAACATTGGAACCCTGGAATATTAAGCTGCCAGTCCTGCCCCTCCTGTAGCCAAGTTTCACTAATGGCTATAATGTCGTAATTCCACGTGTCAATCCATGCCCTCAGCTCGTCAGCCTTCCCCACAATACTCCTTGCATTGAAATAGACACACCTCAGAAGATTATTACCACCACACACAACCCTTCTATTTGTGACTTTGAATGAACTTTTAACATCATTTATTTTCACCCTGCTCCATTATCTGCTCTGGCACTCTTGTTCCCAGCCCCCTGCAAATCTTATTTAAACCCTCTCCAAAAGCACTAATAAACCTCCCTGCAAGGGCATTGGTCCCCTTGTAGTTCAGGTGTAACCCGTCTCCCTTGTACAGGTCCCACCTGCCCCAGAAGAGGTCCCAATGATCCTGAAATCTGAAACCCTGCCCCCTACACCAGTTCCTCAGCCACGTGTTCCTCCACCAAAGCATCCTATTCTTACCCTCACTGGCATGTGGCACAGATAGTAATCCTGAGATTACCACCCTCGAGGTCCTGCTTTTTAACTTCCTACCAAGCTCTCTATACTCACTGTTCAGGACCTCCTCACTCTTTCTTCCTACGTCATTGGTACCGATGTGTACCATGACGTCCGGCTGATCACCCTCCCACTTCGGAATGCTGTGCACGCAATCAGAGACATCTTTGACCCTGGCAGCCGGGAGGCAACAAACCATCCGGGAGTCTCTGCCACGACCACAGAACCTCCTTTCTGTACCTCTAACTATCAAGTACCCTATCACTACAACTCTCCTCTTCTTCCACCCTCCCTTCTGCACTGCAGAACCAGACTCAGTGTCAGAGATCCGGCTGCCGCAGCTTGTCCCAAGTAAGTCATCCCCCCCAACAGTATCCAAATCTTTGGGCACAGAGCTCGGAAAAAGCAACGCAATGGACTTTTAACTTTGTAAACCAGCGAGTTGTTTGTTATATCTCCCCTCTTGCTGTGAAACGGAGACACCTCTTTCTCTCTTATTAGGGAGAGAGAACCTGTGCTATGGGTGGCTTTTGCTGCACGTTTGAGTGCTCGGTGGCAGGTGTCGGTACTTTTTTTGGCCAGTGGGGGGGAAGAGGGGATTGTTGCTTACATGTGGGAGGGAGGGGAGCTGGGGGGGGTACTGTGATAAACCATATGTATATATATATGTTGTAACTGGGTTAACTGTCTGGACACACCCCTCTGCTGACTGCCCTTGTAGCTCCTCCCACAGAGTCCTGAATAAAGGTGTTTCCCCTTGCCCCTCCCCCTCAGTCCGGGGGCAGACACTCACCATGGAGGTCGTATTTTACTGCGAATGAAAGCCTTTCAGTATTCACCCTACTTCAGTCTTTTGGAGTTATTGAAGGTGCTTCAATTTTATTTGCTGTAATTTTAAAGCATGGAACGTGCTCTGAGACCCGACAAGTTAGATCTCAATCCACAAACACCTGAAGCTGGAAACGCTTTTGAACTCTGGCTGGCCTGCTTCGAATCATACCAAGAGGAGATTAAAGCGACCGACTCCGCAGCGAAGCGCAGAGTTCTACTCTCCAGGGTCAGTCCACGGGTCTATTCGCTGATCAGAGACCAGCCAAGCTACGACAGTGCGATAAGCGCACTCAAAGGACAATACCTGCGGCCGATAAACAGTGTCTACGCGTGACATCGTTTAGTGACTCAAAACCAGCAGCCCGGGGAATCAAGTGCTGAGTTCATTCGAGCCCTACAGACACTCGTGCGAGCCTGCAATTGCCAAAAACTGATGGCGGCACAGCATGCAGAGTTCCTAGTGAGAGACGCCTTCGTCACGGGGACCAGGTCAGTGTATATGCGCCAGCTGCTGTTGGAAAAAGCTGATCTTACGTTACGTTCGGCGATTGAGCTGGCCGACACACTGGAGGCCGCTCTGCACAACTCTGAGGCTCTCCAGGCACACGATCCCCCGATGGCCTCATGGGCGCCGCAGACCCCGCAACCTGCTGGCGAATCGACCTTGGCTGCTGCCAGTCATGAGTCCGCGAAGTGCTACTTCTGCAGACTCGAGAAGCACCCCCGGAAACACTGCACGGCCCGACAAGCTACCTGCTCCAGCTGCGGAAAGAAGGGCCACTTCGCCAAGGTCTGTAAGTCCAAACCACAAGTGGGATCGAGCAGCGCCGCGTGCGAGACATAGGGGTCGCCATCTTCCCTGCACGCCACCACCACGTGCGAGACATGGGGGCAGCCATCTTGGTCGGCGCCACCTCCTGCTGCCTATGACCTACGGGTGCTCACGGGGCACCCCACCACACCGGACCAAGACAGCGACTCAACCCTGGCCTCCGTGACCCTCGACCAAAGTGCTCCCCACCAGCTCGCAAGGTCAATGATGGACATCCTGGTGGAGGGGCGCAGGACAAGCTGCCTGTTTGACACAGGCAGCACGAAGAGTTTTATCCACCTGGACACAGTGCAGCATTGTGGACTCGCGATACGGCCGGTAAGTCAGAGGGTCACCATGGCTTCCGGGTCACATCCGGGGGCGGGGGGGGGGTGCGGTTGTGTAGTGATGCTAGTGGTGCAGGCCACAGAATATCGAGACTTTACGTTACTGGTCATGCCTCAAATGTGTGCCCCTGTGCTATTGGGACTCGACTTCTAGAGCCACCTGAAAAGTGTGACAATGGAGTATGATGGGCCCCTCCCACCAATTACTGTCGTAAATCCCCAGTTTGGTAGGAATACGTCACATACCCCGCTACTGACCACACACACACACACACACCGACCCGCACATCACACCCAACACCATGCCAACTGCCACACTACCAACACCATTTGCGGCCTCTCCACCCTCAAGATCCCTCCCCCACCGCTGTTCGCCAACCTGACCCCCGACTGTAAACCTGTGGCAACTAAAAGCAGGAGGTACAGTGCGGGGGACAGAGCTTTCATTAAGTCGGAGGTGCAGCGGCTGCTCAGGGAGGGGGTCATTGAGGCAAGCACAAGTCCTTGGAGGGCGCAGGTGGTTGTTGTTCAGAATGGGGAGAAAAATAGGATGGTCGTGGACTATAGCCAGACCATCAATAGGTTCACGCAGCTCGACGCGTACCCTCTACCCCGCATCGCGGATATGGTCGATCAGATAGCACAGTACAAGGTGTACTCGACCATAGACCTAAGATCCGCTTACCATCAGCTCCCCATCCGCCGGGAGGACCGCCCTTACACCGCCTTCGAGGCGGATTGCAGGCTTTATCAATTCCTGCACATCCCCTTCAGTGTCACGAATGGTGTATCTGTCTTCCAGAGGGAAATGGACCAGATGGTGGACCACTGCCAACTGAAGGCCACGTTCCCATATCCGGATAACATCACCATCTGCGGTCACGACCTGCCAGATCATGACAACAACCTCCAAAAATTTCTCCAAGCGGCCAAAGTTTTCAGTCTCACCTATAACAAGGACAAGTGTGTGTTCGGGACCACTTGATTTGCTATCCTTGGGTGTGTCATGGAGAATGGAGTCATTGGCCCTGACCCCAACCGTATGCGCCCCCTGTTGGAACTCCCTATTCCCAACAACCTCAGAGCACTCAAAAGGTGCCTGGGCTTCTTTTCATATTACGCCCAATGGGTCTCCAACTACGCAGACAAGGCCCGCCCCTGGTCAAGTCCACGGCCTTCAGCCGCATAAAAGGGGACATTGCCAAAGCAGCAATGCATGCGGTGGATGAGGCCATTCCCTTCCAAGTAGAGAGTGACGCCTCTGACTTTGCGCTGGCTGCTACCCTCAACCAGGCAGGAAGACCAGTGGCGTCCTTCTCCCGTACCCTTCAAGGCCCTGAAATTCGGCACTTCGCGGTGGAGAAAGAGGCCCAGGCCATAGTGGAAGCTATTAGGCACTGGAGGCACTATCTCGCTGGCAAAAAGTTCACCCTGCTAACTGACCAGCGTTCAGTCACATTCATGTTTAGTAACCAACAGCGAGGCAAAATCAAAAATGATAAAATTCTCAGGTGGAGAATCGAACTCTCCACCTCCAACTATGACATCATATACCGGCCTGGGAAGCTCAACGAGTCTTCCGATGCCCTATCCCGGGGAACGTGCGCCAGCGCGTAGATCGACCGGCTATAAGCCCTACATGTAGATCTTTGCCACCCGGGGGTCACCCGGCTTTTCCACTTTGTGAAAGCCCGGAACCTGCCTTACTCCCCTGAGGTGATCAGGACGATGACCAGGGACTGCCAAGTCTGCGCAGAGTGCAAACCGCACTTCTACCGACCCAAAAAGGCACCACTCATCAAGGCCACCCGCCCTTTTGAGCGACTGAGTGTTGACTTTAAGGGCCCCCTTCCCTCCACCGACCGCAATGGGTACTTTCATAACGTTATCGACGAGTACTCGCGGTTCCCCTTCGCCATCCCCTGCTCTGACACCACTACCACATCAGTTATAAAAGCCGTGCGCAAGCTCTTCACTCTGTTCGGATACCCATGTTATATCCACAGTGACAGAGGGTCCTCATTTATGAGTGACGAGCTGTGCCAATACCTGCTGGCTAGGGGAATTGCAACTAGTAGGACCACGAGCTATAATCCCCGGGGGAATGGACAGGTGGAGAAGGAGAATGGCATGATGTGAAAAGCCACACTCTTAGCCCTCAGGTCAAAGGGACTGCTGGTCTCCCGCTGGCAGGAGGTCCTTCCCGAGGCACTCCACTCCATCCGCTCCCTGTTATGCACGTCCACCAATGCCATCCCTCATGAGCGGCTCTTTTCATTTCCCAGAAAGTTGACCACTGGGACCACCCTACCAACTTGGCTGACGTTCCCGGGACCAGTGCTGCTCTGGAAACATGCGAGGAGCAATAAATACTCCTCGATGGTCGAGAGGGTTCACTTAATTCATGTGAACCCTCAGTATGCCTATGTGGTTTTACCTGATGGGCGGGAAGACATGGTCTCCATCCGTGACCTGGCACCCGCAGGAGCACCGGGCCCCTACCTTGAACACTCCATGGTGACTATTAACCCCGTATCCACCGATATATAAACCCACGAGACACTGCGCACTCCAAGCCCTACACAGACACCCCACGACACTCCCATACCGGGTGCGACACACACGCACGAGGGATTACCGATGCCTAACGTGCTGGCACCTCAAGTCAGGCCGGAGCCAGCACGACCGCCATCGCAATCACCGCCGGTGCTACGTAGATCACAGCGACGGACTCGACCGCCTGATAGACTTAACCTGTAAATATACTTGTTTTAAATATTGTCAGTCACCACCCGTGGGACTCTTTAAAAAAAAAAGGAGGGGTGAATGTGGTAAACCATGTATATATGTTGTAACTGGGTTAACTGTCTGGACAGGCCCCTCTGCTGACTGCCCCTGTGGCTCCTCCCACAGACCCCTGAATAAAGTTGATTTCGCCTTGTCCCTCCCCCTCAGTCCAGAGGCAGACACTCACCATGGAAGTCGATTTTACTGCGAATAAAAGCCTTTCAGTATTTACCTTACATCAGTCTCTTGGAGTTATTGAAGGTGCTTCAGGTACTTTGAGGTTCCAACATTTAACTGTCATTCATTCTTTGGGGCACCTTTCTGTTCTTGTGGATGGTTGCAAAGAGAAAGCATTTCAGGATATATATTGTATACATTTCTCTGACATTAAATGTACCTTTGAAACCTACCATGAAGCTTGGCGGTGACTGCATCATGCTGTGGGGATGCTTCACTGCAGCAGACCCTGGAAGGCTTGTGAATGTAGAGGGTAAAATGAATGCAGCAAAATACAGAGAAATCCTGGAGGAGAACCTGATGCAGTCTGTTTGAGAACTGTGACTTGAGAGAAGATTTGTTTTCCAGCAATGACCCCAAACATACTTTATACTTTATTGACGCCAAACAATTGATACTAGAGCGTACAATCATCACAGCGATATTTGATTCATAGAGCCAAAGCTACACAGGAATGGCTTAAAAAGAACAAAGTTAATGTCCTAGGGTGGCCAAGTCAGAATCCAATAGAGAATTTGTGGCTGGACTTGCAAAGGGTCATGATCCCCATGCAATCTGACAGAGCTTGAGCAGTTCTGTAAAGAAGAATGGGGAAATTGCAGATGTGCAAAGCTGATAGAGATCTATCCACACAGACTTAGGCAGTAATTGTTGCCAAATGTGCATCTACTAAATATTGTCGAAGGGGGTGAATACTTATCCAGCCAATTATTTTACATTTTATATTTGTAATTAATTTAGATCACTTTGTAGAGCTCTGTTTTTAATTTGAAATGAGAGTCTTTTACTGTTGATCAGTGTCAAAAAAGCCAAAATAAACCCACTGTGATTCAATCTTGTAAAATAGTAAAACATGAAAACTTCTGGTGGGAGGTGGAGAATACTTTTTATAGGCACTGTATATAACATCCACTGATGCCTATCCTGCCTGTTATTTCCTCAAAGAATTCCAACAGATTTGTCAGGCAAGATTTCCCCTTCAGGAAACCATTCTATCTTTGGCCTATTTTATCCTATGTCTCCAAGTACCCCAAAACTTCATTCTTAATGATAGACTCCAACATCTTCCCAGTCACTGAAATCAGGCTAACTGGCCTATAAGTTCCTTTCTTATGCCTCCCTCCCTTCTTAAAGTTTGGAGTGGCATTTGCAACTTTCAGCCTTCTGGAACCATTCCAAAATCTAATGAATCTTGAAAAATCATTACAAATGCCTCCATAATCTCCTCAGTTACTTCTTTCAAAAACCTGGGTTGTAACCAGCTGGTCCAGGTGACTTATCTACATTCAGGATTATCAGCTCCCCAAGCACCTTCTCCTTACTATTAGCACTTGCACTCACTTCTGCCCCCATACTCTCGCATTTCTGTCATACTGCTGGTGTCTTCCACTATGAAGACAAACACAAAATACTTATAAAGTTCATTTACCAACATTCTTATATTCACTCTAATCTCCCTTTTACTCTTTATATATCTGAAAAAAAAATCAGTATCCTCATTTACAGTTGAAGTCAGAAGTTTACATACACCTTGGCCAAATACATTTAAACCCAGGTTTTCACAATTCCTGACATTCAATCCTAGAAATCATTCCCTGTCTTAGGTCAGTTAGGATCATTACTTTATTTTAAGAATGTAAAATGTCAGAACAATAGTAGAGAGAATGATTTACTTCAGCCTTTATTTCTTTCATCACTTTCCCAGTGGGTCAGAAGTTTACATACACTTTGTTAGTATTTGGTAGCATTGCCTTTAAGTTGTTTAACTTAGGTCAAACGTTTCAGATAGCCTTACACAAGCTTCTCACAGTAAGTTGCTGGAATTTTGTTCTAATCCTCCAGACAGAACTGGTGTAACTGAGTCAGGTTTGTAGGCCTCCTTCCTCGCACATGCTTTTTCAGTTCTGCCCACAAATTTTCTATCGGATTGAGGACAGGGCTTTGTGATGGCCATTCCAATACCTTGACTTTGTTGTCCTTAAGCAATTTTGCCACAACTTTGGAGGTATGCTTGGGGTCATTGTCCATTTGGAAGACCCATTTGCGACCAAGCTTTAACTTCTTGGCTGATGTCTTGAGATGTTGCTTCAATATATCCACATAATTTTCCTTTCTCATGATGCCATCTATTTTATGAAGTTCACCAATCCTTCCTGCAGCAAAGCACCCCCACAAGATGATGCTGCCGCCCCCATGCTTCACGGTTGGGATGGTATTCTTCGACTTGCGAGCCCCACCCTTTTTCCTTCAAACATAACGATGGTCATTATTGCCAACCAGTTCAATTTTTGTTTCATCAGACCAGAGGACATTTCTCCAAAAAGCAAGGTCTTTGTCCCCATGTGCACTTGCAAACTGTAGTCTGGCTTTTTTATGGCGGTTTTGGAGCAGTGGCTTCTTCCTTGCTGAGCAGCCTTTCAGGTTATGTCGATATAGGACTCGTTTTACTGTGGATATAGATACTTGTCTACCTGTTTCCTCCAGCATCTTCACAAGGTCCTTTGCCGTTGTTCTGGGATTTATTTGCACTTTTCGCGCCAAAGTACGTTCATCTCTAGGAGACAGAATGCGTCTCCTTCCTGAGTGGTATGATGGCTGCGTGGTCCCATGGTGTTTATACTTACGTACTGTTGTTTGTCCAGATGAACGTGGTACCTTCAGGCATCTAGAAATTGCTCCCAAGGATGCACCAGACTTGACATCATTTTCTGACCTCAATCCCATAGAAAATTTGTGGGCAGAACTGAAAAAGCGTGTTTGAGCAAGGAGGCCTACAAATCTGACTCAGTTACACCAGTTCTGTCTGGAGGAATGGAACAAAATTCCAGCAACTTACTGTGAGAAGCTTGTGGAAGGCTACCAAAAACGTCTGACCCAAGTTAAACAATTTAAAGGCAATGCTACCAAATACTAACAAAGTGTATGTAAACTTCTGACCCACTGGGAAAGTGATGAAAGAAATAAAAGCTGAAATAAATCATTCTCTCTACTATTATTCTGACATTTCACATTCTTAAAATAGTGATCCTAACTGACCTAAGACAGGGAATGTTTTCTCGGATTAAATGTCAGGAATTGTGAAAAACTGAGGTTAAATTTATTTGGCTAAGGTGTATGTAAACTTCTGACTTCAACTGTATATTATTCACAACACGCTGGAGGAACTCAGCAGGTCCGGCAGCATCCGTGGAAACGATCAGTCAACATTTTGGGCTGGAATCCTTTGTCAGGACTGAAGAAGGAAGGGACAGAGGCCCTATAAAGATGGTAGGGGGAGGTCGGGAAGGAGAAGGCTGGTAGGTTCCAGGTGAAAAAGGGGAAAGATAAAGGGGTGGAGGAGGGGAAGCAGGGAGGTGATAGGCAGGAAAGGTGAAGAAGGAATAGGGGAAAACACAATGGGTAGTAGGAGGAGGCAGAACCATGAGAGAGGTAGTAGGCAGCTAGGGGAGGGGGCAGAGTGGAATAGGGATAGGGGAAGGGAGGGGGAGGGAATTACCGAAAAGTTGGAGAATTCAATGTTCATACCAAGGGGCTGGAGACTACCTAGATGGTATATGAGGTGTTGCTCCTCCAACCTGAGTTTAGCCTCATCATGGCAGTAGAGGAAGCCATGTATGGACATATCCGAATGGGAGTGGGAAGCAGAGTTGAAGTGGGTGGCAACCGGGAGATCCTGTCTGTTGTGGCGGACGGAGCAGAGGTGCTCGACGCAGCGGTCCCCCAATCTGTGTCGGGTTTCAATGATGTAGAGGAGGCCACACCAGGAGCACCAGATGCAATAGATGACCCCAACAGACTCACAAGTGAAGTGTTGCCTCACCCGGAAGGACTGTTTGGGGCTCTGAATGGTGGCAAGAGAGGTGGTGTAGGGACAGGTGTAGCACTTACACTTACAGGGATAAGTGCCGGGTGGGAGATCCGTGGGGAGGGATGTGTGGACCAGGGAGTCGCGGAGGGAACGACCCCTGCAGAAAGCGGAGAGGGGTGGAGAGGCAAGGATGTGCTTAGTGGTGGGGTCCTGTTGAAGGTGGCGGAAGTTGCGGAGGATAATGAGCTGGATCCGGAGGCTGGTGGGGTGGTAGGTGAGGACAAGGGGAACTCTGTCCCTGTTGTGGTGGTGGGAGGGCCAAAATGAGGGAAATGGAGGAGATGCGGTGAGGGCATCGTTGATGATGGCAGAAGGGAAAACACAATCCTTAAAGAAAGAGGACATTTGAGATGTCCTGGAACGGAAAGGAGCAGATGCGGCAGAGATGGAGGAACTGGGAATAGGGAATGGCATTTTTGCATGTGGCAGGGTGGGAAGAGGTATAGTCGAGGTAGTTATGAGAGTCAGTGGGCTTATAGAAGATGTAAGTGGACAGTCTGTCTCCAGAGAAGGAGACCGAGAGATCAAGAAGGGGGAGAGAAGTGTCCGAGATAGACCAAGTGAATTTGAGTGCTGGGCGGAAGTTTGAAGTAAAGTCGATGAAATTGACAAGCTCAGCATAGGTGCAGTAAGCAGCAGCAATGTAGTCGTCAATGTAGCAAAGGAAAAGTTGGGGAGCAGTACCAGTATAGGTTTGGAGCATAGACTGTTCCACATAACCAATGAAGAGGCAGGCATAGCTGGGGCCCATGCGAGTGCCCATAGCTACACCCTTGGTCTGAAGAAAGTGGGAAGAACCAAAAGAGAAGTTAATAAGTGTGAGTACCAGTTCCGCCAAATGGAGGAGGGTACTGGTGGTGGGGAACTGATGAGGTCTATTGTCCAGAAAGTAGCGGAGGGCTTTGAGGCCTTTTTGATGGGGAGTGGAAGTGTATAAGGATTGGCTGTATATTATTGGCTGGCTTATGCTCATATTTCCTTTTTTCTCTCCTTAAGGTTTTTTCAGTTGCCTTCTGTTGGTTTTTTACAGCTTCCCAATCCTATAACTTTCCACTAATTTTTGCTATATTATATTCCCTTTCTTTTGTTATTATGCTGTCTTTGACTTTCCTTGTCAGCCACAGTAGCATCATCCTGCCTTTAGAATATTTCTTCATCTTTGGGATGTATCTATCCTGTGCAATCCTAATTGCTCCCAAAACTCCAGACATTGCCATTCTGCTGTCATCACTGCTAGTTTTCCCTTCTAATCAACTTTGGCCAGCTTCTGCCTCATGCTCCTGTAATTCCCTTTACACCACTGTCATACTGATACATCCTATTGTACCTTCTCCCTCTCAAACTGTGGAGTGAATTCTATCATATTATGATCACTGCCTCATAAGGGTTCCTTTACCTTAAGCTCCCTAATCAAATTTGTTTCATTACACAACACCCAATCCAGAATTGATATCCCCCTAAGTGGACTCAACCACAAGCTTTGCTAAAAACCATCTTGTAAGTATTCTATAAATTCCATCTCTTCGGATCCAGCATCAATCCAAATGAATTTCCCAATCTACTTGGATATTGAAATCCCTCATGATTATCACAACATCGGCCTTATTACATGCCTTTTCTATCTCCTGTTATAATTTATATCCCACATTCTGGATACTGTTCAGAGGCCTGTATATCTCTCTAATCAGGGTCTTTTTATCCTTGCAGTTTCTTACACCACAGGATCCTACAATACATCACCGTTTTCTAAGGATCCCCCTCTGCCTACCTGCCTGTCCTTTTGATACAATATTTATCCTTGGATGTTAAGCTCCCAACTTCTTTTAGCCACGACCCAGTGACGTCTGCAACGCCATGCCTGCCAATCTCTAACTGCGCTACAAAATCATATACTATGTGCATTCAAATATAACACCTTCAGTCCTGTATTCATCACCCATTTCAATTTTGCTCCCATGTTACACTTCAACTCATCCAATGCCAAGGAGACCTTTCAGTCCATCTTAGCTTATCCACCCAGAAATATCTCCATTACAGCATCAAATTGCTACTTAAAGGGTTGCTGACTTTGTTTCCTGACTACATAAAAATTTCCATTTCATGAATTATATAAAAACAACTTCAGAAACGTCATAAATTTATCTCTAATTAGTTTCAAAATCTACCTATTTGTTCTACTCAAGTTATTTATTTGAAGTAACATTTTACATTTACTTATTTATTTGTCTTACTCATTTACTTACTCATTCTACATCTACACATATTGCTTCTACATTATTTATCTCCTACAATAATTTATCTCCAAATCACTTCCTTCCTTAATGTATTATGCCTTTACATTATCTCCCTTTCTTCTCCACATTTGTAAATATCTCTTATAAGTATGGATCCAAACTAATTGCTCAAGCATTTCCCAAGCATTACTGCACTAAAAGTCTTCATGTGCAAATTAGCAGGACACAGTTGGGGTTTCCTCCAAATTCAACCCAAAAGTAAAATTAGAAAACTTTCCCCATAAATATCTAATTTTGGAGGCCTGATTTGGCCAAATTTATAGGGCTTTACATTACATTTCATATATTCATTCAGCACAGGTCCAATGCCGGAATAAGGTGTTTGATATGCAGCTGTAAAATGTTGCACTGGTTCATTATTGATGATCAGCACACTATTACACCCATTCATTTTCCAAGGATAAAGAAGTACAAAATATCACTCAACAGTTTGTCAGCACCGTCAACTCAATATTTATTTGCATTTAGTGTATTTTACAACTCACATTGATAAGCTGAGCAAAATATGTTCTAAGATGCTCAGAATCATTAACCTTTATTTAATATCTAGGTATAGTTTAAGCAACTCATTTAATTATAGCCTGAAAGGGTCATATAAATGTCACCATTCACTCCAGGCTGTTCTTGAACTATGCAACAAATTGATAGATAGGTGGATAGATACTTTATTGATTCTAAAGGAGAATGACTACGTCACAGTAGCATTACAAATGCACAGAGAGACAATAAACAAATATTAGAAGAGAAGTAAGAAAGAGTTAAAAAAAAAGGAGAAACTTACTTCAAAGAGTCTAACAGGAGGGTGTCATCATGTTCCCAGGTATAGGTCGACTCACTACAGAGCCTAAAGGCCGGGAGTAAGAATGACCTCATATCGCGCTCTTTGGAGCAGCACAGTTGTGATTGGCAATATCCTAAATATTTTATGACTTCTTGTAATTCATTGTTGGCTAAACTGAAGCCATTTTGTTTGGCTCCCATTCACAGCAAACACACACGGGTTCTGATTAATTAAAATTCCTGACTTCTCAGTCAAGCTGAACTTGTTATAACGGCAGCCTTGGCATCCTTTTTAATTGTTGGAAAAATTGTTATCCTGTACCCTTCCTATTACAAAATACTTCGATTTTTAGCTCAGGAGTTAAACTTCAATTGGCAGGAGAATTGGAAACGTCAAAGTCCATTGGATTGGCATTTCTATACTGGGATCATTCCAACTCTTGGGGCATTGTTAACATTTATAGGATAAATGGCTGCTTGTTCAAATGACTTGCAAAATTACCCTCTTTTGCCATTACTCCTTAGTGGGCTTTAAGTGGGGAGGAACCGCTATAATTATAAAAAAAACCTGCAATATATAATAAAGTAAAAATTTGTAAACTGGTACTTTATAATTATTGCGAAAAGATCAAATAATTATGCACATTGCCATAATAAGCTTCCATTTACACAGATACAAACAACAGTCGTACGGGGATCATATGCAAGAAGTTGGTTCCATAAAAAATGCTTGTAACATTTAGAACCCTCCCCCTTCCCATTTATAACTGCAACATTATATGCCTCTCTTGTTAACATATTTAGATACCTCTATAACGTAATAGGGCATTATTAGAAAGCCAACTAGTTGTTAATTGAAAACTGACCAAGATTCTTCAGATGGTTTTCATAGAAATCACTGACACAATTATTAAAACTGGCTTTAGGCAGAAGAAAGATTTACAGAAACGTGCTTTCACAGAGTGACACACATCAAAGTTGCTGGTGAGTTAGCTTAAGTGTCTGACACTTTTAAAGGAGTATTTAAGGGTTGTGGTATGGTGGATGACATGGCTGTGCACAGAAATATGAAATTGCAGACATCTATCTCAGATTGATAGGAACTTCCAGTTCTTTATATGGCACCAGTGTCTCATGAGGTTTTTGAGACACTAGTGTCTCAAAAGTTATTTCATTTTCCAGTCTAATTTGAACAAGTTCCTTCAGCATGTTACACAGGAGCTATTTTGACTTTCAAACTGATCTGTTGACTTGACAATGCAATGGATAATTCAAAATGAAACAAATAGTGAATAGTTGCATTCAGATGATCTTTCTAATTTTCATCATTTGCTTTAATTAATTTTAGGGGCTGTAGGTGCAACTAACAAGGACAGCATTTATCCTAACATTTGTTTTTTAAGATACTGAAATCAAAGATTAATATATTACAATATTGCAAGATACACTAACAAAATTACTGTGTGCTTTACTGTCTTTGTGGAAGTGCTGCATTATATTGGAATCTAAATGCCACAATGCAATGAGGATGACATTGGCCTGAAAATGACCATATGTCACTTTCACACTCCATCCACAACGGTATGCTGACTTCTCCCATTCTGGTCATGTAGTTGTATAGCAACAGTCCTCGAACAAAAGCAAATGCTGATTAGGTGCTGTGTAATGTCTTCAGCTCAGCAGTTATTCTATTTGTGTAATCATATTGCTAACTTGTACATTTAGATTTGTTTTGTATTGATGACAGTGACTCACTGTTGAGCATCAAGTGGTTTTCTTCTTTGAGCACCTAGTGTCAGAATTAAACATTCCCTGATCAGGTACATAGCATGCTGCAGAGTAAAATTAATTTCTCAACACTGTAGCCTAGATAGATATTCTCACCAAAACAATTCTGAATACTTCCAGTTTCGAGATCAGTTAATCTTGTGGTACCGAGATTGCCAATTTAGAATCAAGGTGTGGATGCTTTTATTTTTTTTGTCAGCCACTCAGAATCACTTACAGTATTATCAGAAGGAGAAAGAACTGTTAACCATGTAGGATATCATAGACTGGAAGCTGGGCGGTCAAAAAAGCAGAAGGTGGATATTGGACAGGACGAGCTCTGAAGTAAGGGAAACAGGAGAGAAATTAGGAGAGAAAACATGGGGTTGGGGTTACAGTGGACGTTTGATGGAACTTGCTTGAACAAGAAAGGAGAATGGGAGAGGGAATCGGACTGGTGGTCTCATTTTAATAATAAAGGCAATAGAGAGAGGTGTTTAAGAGTACATTTTTCAGTAAAGAAGCTAAGAATTATTTCTGCATTCAAAAATGATCCAGGAATAGTTTGGCATTTTGATAAATGATTGCCGTCCTTTCAGAGTCCAACCATATTTAACAGTAAATAACTTAATCTGTTATCAACCTAATAAGAAAACAGATTTTAAACTTGAAGACATAGTGTTTTCAAGATGCTTGAGATTTTGAAAGGGCAGAACCAAGTTAATTAATAAAGGGCTTTTACAAAGGAGGTATGTATAGTACGGGGAAGAAGATATTGATGGAAAGTTATCCAACTGAGTAATGGAGTAGAGAATTAATGACAACAAAAGGTTAAGGATAGTGAAAACATGAGTTAAAAAGTTTATACATAGGAAGAGATTAATAGTATAGTTCTTAAATAATCAAACATTCTATACTTCAGTCTTTAATTTAACCGTATAGATATTTTCTTAATGTTTCATTTTGACTTTTAAATGTACATATTAACAATCGAAACAATTGATGAAACTGGTATCCACCATTCTCTTGTACCTCCCTCTTCAACTGGATCCTTGACTTCCTAATTGGAAGACCACAGTCTGTGCGGATCAAAAATAACATCTCCACCTCAATGACAATCAACACTGGCACACCTCAGGGATGTATGCTTAAGCCTGCTGCTCTACTCTCTCTACGTGGGACAGCTAGGCTCAACTCAAATGCCATCAATAAATTTGCTGATATCATTATTGCTGGCAGAATTTCAGACAGTGATGAGAGGGCATACAGGAGCAAGATATATCAGCTAGTTCAGTGGTGTCATAGCAACAAGCTTGCACTCAATGTCAGTAAGACCAAAGTACTGATTGTGGATGTCAGAAAGGGTCCAGTCCTCATCGAGGGATCAGAAGTGGAAAAGGTGAGCAATTTCAAGTTCCTGGGTTTCAACATCTCTGAGGATCTATCCTGGACCGAACACATCGATGCAGCTACAAAGAAAGCACGACAGTGGCTATCTTTCATTAAGAGTTTGAGGTGATTTGGTATGACACCAAAGACACTCACCAATTTCTACAGATGTACCATGGAGAGCATTCTAACTGGCTGCATCACCATCTGGAAGGGGGTGGTGGCCACTGCATAGGATTGAAATAAACTCCAGAGACTTGTAAACTTAGTCAGCTCCATCATGGGCATCAGCTTCCATAGTATCCAAGACAACTTAAAGGAGCGATGCCCCAAAAAGGCAGCATCCATCATAAAGGACACACATCACCCAGGTCATGCCTTCGTCTCATTGCTACCATCAGGAAGGAGGTACAGGAGGTTGAAGGCACATACTCAACAATTCAAGAATAGCTTCTTCCCTTCAGCCATCTGATTTCCGAATGAACATTGAACCCATGAACACTACCTCATTACTTTTTTATTTCTATTTTCGCAGTACTTATTTCATTTAACTCTTTAATTCTTCAATACATATATACATACTGCAAATCACAGTTTTTTTCTAATTTTATGCATTTCATTGTACTGCTGCCACAAAAGCGACAAATTTCACAACATATGTCGGGGATATTAAACCTGATTCTGATTCTATTACCAGTAACACCGCAGTCAACAGGAAGTATATTTGCCTTGGGTATTATTCTAAACTGGATGAAGGTGGTGTTGAACTGCATTTTTGAACTACTTCTTTTGTTCAAGGTACTCCCATCGTGCTATTGGGTGAAGAATTCCAGGATTTAAAGACAGCAAACACAAAGCATTGGCATTATACTTCCAAGCCAGGTTGTAATATGTTTAGGAGGGAAGCATGAACTGATGGGTTTCTGTGCACCCGACCAATTGTCCTTCTGATGGTAAATGATATGGGTTTGAGAGCTACTGCCAGTGTAGCCCATCTGAGTTACTGCAGTGTACTAGTGATTGAGGGTAGTGGATAAACTACAGCTTCAGGGACTATATGAAAGTGATGTTGCAAATGTTATAACGCTGAGGCAAGCAGCCTGCAATAGCTATGTTATGTTCTATCACACCTTTAGAATCCCACTGCGAAGTCTCCTGCAGTGAAGCAATGCACAAAATAAAGTAGATGCTTTTCTTTGCCAATTCGCTTATCTTCTCCAGTGAACTAATAACCTATGCAGAATAAATGGCTCCAGTGCTCAAGTTGTTGTACTCAATGACAGCCATACCATAAGACCATAAGATATAGGAGCAGAATTAGGCTATTTAGCCCATTGAATCTGCTCCGCCATTTCATCATGGTTCATCCAATTTTCCTTTCAGCCCAAATCTCCTGCCTTCTCCCTGTATCCCTTTGTGCCTTAACCTCTATCAACCTCTGCCTTAAATATACATATGACTTGGCCTCCACAGCTGCCTGTAGCAAAGAATTCCATAAATTCACCACTCTCTGGCTAAAGAAATTCCTTCTCATTTCCGTTCTAAAAGGACACCCCTCTATTCTGAGGTTGTGTCCTCTGATCGTAAACTCTCCCACCATAGGAAACACCCTCTCCACATCCACGCTATCAAGGCTTTTCACCCGTTCGATAGCTTTCAATGAGTTTGCCCCTCATTCTTCTGAATTCCGGTGACTACAGGCCCAGAGTTATCAAATACTCTTCATATGACAAGCCATTCAATCACGGCAGCACACACAAAATGCTGGAGGAACTCAACAGGCCAGGTAGCATCTATGGAAAAGAGTAAACAGTTGACGTTTCAGGCTGAGACCCTTCAGCAGGACTGGAAAAATAAAAAAAAGACGAGGAGTCAGGGTTGGAGGGTGGGGGGAGGGGAGGGAGAACACCAGCAGATAGGTGAAACCAGAAGGGAGAGGGGTGTTGGGTGAAGTAAAGTTTGGGAAGTTGATTGGTGAAAGAGATACAGGGCTGGAGAAGAGACGACCAAAAGCCATGGAAGAAAGAAAAAGGAGGAGAAGCACCAGAGAGGTGTGATGGGCAGGCAAGGAGGTAAGGTCAGAGACAGAAAAGGGGATGGGGAATAGAGAAGGTGGGGGGTGGGGTGGATGGGCAGGGAAGGAGGTAAGGTCAGAGACAGAAATGGGGATGGGGAACAGAGAAGGTGGGGGTGGGGTGGATGGCATTACTGGAAGTTCGAAAAATCGATGTTCATAAGGGTCTTGAAAGGTCTCAGCCCAAAACGTTGACTGTACTCTTTTCCATAGTTGCTGCTTGGCCTGCTGAGTTCCTCCAGTATTTTGTGTGTGCTACTTGGATTTCCAGCATCTGCAGATTTTCTCCTGCTTGCTATTCAATCCTGGAATCATTTTAGTGAACCTCCTCTGAACCCTTTCCAGTTTCATCACATCCTTTCTAAGATAAGGGGCCCAAATCTGCTCACAGTACTCCAAGTGAGGCCTCACATGTGCTTTATAATGTTTCAATATTACATCCTTGCTTTTATATTCTAGTCCTCTCGCAATTTTGGCTGAAAACATTGCATTTGCCTTCCTCACTACAGACTCAATCTGCAAATTAACCTTTAGGGAATCCTGCACAAGGAATCCCAAGTCCCTTTGCACCTCAGTTTTTTGTATTTTCTCTCCATGTAGAAAACAGACAACCCTTTCATTTCTTCTGCCTAAGTGCATGACCATACATTTCCCAACACTGTATTCCATCTGCCATTTCTTTGCCCATTCTCCTAATCTGTCCTAAGGCCCTCAAAATAATCTGCCCCACCACCTATCTTCATATCATCTGCAAACTTCGCAAAAATGACATCAATTCTATCATCCATATCATTGACACAAAACAAATAAAGAAGCAGTCCCAACATAGACACCTGTGGAACATCACTAGTCACTGGCAGCCAGCCAAAAAAGGCTTCCTTTATTCCCACTCTTTGCCTCCTGCCAATCAGCCACTGCTTTATCTGAGCTAGAATCTTTCCCGTAATTCCATGGGCTCTTATCTTGTCAAGCAGCCTCATGCGTGGCACCTTGTCAAAGGCCTTCCAAAAATCCAAGTAGACAACATCAACCAATTCTCCTTTGTCTATTCTGCTTTTCTCCGAAGAATTCCAACAGATTTGTTGGGAAAGATTTTCCCTTGAGGAAACCATGCTGACTACGGCCTATTTTATCATATGCCTCCAGGTACCCTGAGACCTCATCCTTAATAATTGACTCCAACATCTTCCCAACCACTGAGGTCAGACTAACTGGCCTGTAGTTTCCTTTCTGCCTCTCTCCCTTCTTGAAGAATGGAGTGACATTTGCAATTTTCCAGTCTTTCAGAACCATTCCAGAATCCAGTGATTCTTGAAAGATCACTAATCCCTCCACAATCTCTTCAGACACCTCCTTCAGAACACTGGGGTGTACACCATCTGATCCAGGTGACTTATCTATCGTCAGACTTTTCAGATTCCCAAGAACCAATATCCATTCTTGCCTCTCTTTTACACCTTATGTATCTCAAGAAACTTTTGGTATCCTCTTTAATATTATTGGCTAGCTTACTCTTGTATTTCATCTTTACCTTCTTAATGACTTTTTTTAGTTGCTTCTGTTAGTTTTTAAAAAGCTTCCCAACCCTCTAACTTTCCACTAACTGTTGCTCTATTATATGCCTTCTCTTTGGCTTTTATGCAGGCTTTGGCTTCTCTTGTTAGACCCAGTAGTGTCATCTTAACCTTAGAATACTTTTTCCTCTTTGAGATGTATATATCCTATTCATTACAAATTGTTTTCAGATATTCCAGTCATTGCTGCTGTGTAGTCATTCCTCCTAATGTTCCAATTAATTTTCCAATTAATTCTGGCCAACTTTTCTCTCATGCCTCTATAATTTCCTTTACTGTAATACTGATACATCTGACTTTTGCTTCTCCTTCTCAAATTTCAGGGTGAATTTGATCATATTATGATCACTTACCCCTAAGGGTTCTTTTTCCTTAAGCTCTCTAATCAATTCTGGTTCATTGCACAACACCCAATCCAGAATAGCTGATCCTCTAGTGGGTTCAACTACAAACTCTCTAGAATGCCATCTTGTAGAAAGTACCCCTCCTGTAATCCAGCACCAGCCTGATTTTCCCATATTGAAGTCCCCTATGACTATTGTAACATTGCCCTTTGGCATGTATTTCCTATCTCCTATTATAATTTGTAGGCCACATCCATACTACTCTTGGGGGTCTGTATACAACTCCCATCAGGGTATTTTTACCCTTTTAATTCTTTCACTCTATCAACAATGATTCATCACCTCCTGACCCTCTGTCACCTTTTTCTAATGATTTGATTTCATTTTTTACCAACAGAGCTACGCCACCCCCTCTGCCTTCCTGCCTATCCTTTTGATACAATGTGTATCCCTGGACTTGAACCTCCCAACTATAATCTTTCAGCCATGATTCAGTGATGTCTACAACATCACACCTGCCAATTCTCAACTGCGTTGCAAGTTCGTGGATGGCCTTATGGCTTTGGAGGAAGCACAGATAACATTCATCGTAATGATTCTTGGTATCAAGGAGTTTTCCTATGAAGAAAGATCGTGGCTATGTTTTCTGGTGTTTAGAAGAATAAGAAGTGATCTGAATGTCAGATTTCCTCATGATCTAAATATTTCAGAGCAGACGTTGAGACATCTTTCCATTAGAGGGAAATCCAAAACTATCAGCGCTGCCTCTGGGGGAAGAGTTTTCATTAATAACAGCGATCAGAAAATACTCCTCTCTAATACTAAAGAACCACTGAAGTTCTTTACCTATTGATAGAGCATAAAGTGTATTCAATGCTGAGATGGGGAATCAAAAGCTGTAGGGGAAAAGTAGCAATGTGGAGTCAAGGCTTGGATTAGATCACCTATCATTTTATTGAAAGGCAGAGCTGTACTTGCATCATTCCTGCTCCAATTTCTAATCTTATTTTCTTTCCGAGATGAACCACCACAAAGGGAAGGCTTATCACTACAATGCTTGCTCACATATAGTTGGTAAAATCAAACTGTTTTTACTGTCTTCCACTGAAAATGAAACCAAACTCACATCTGAGTATTGGCACATTAATTACTCAGCAGACCCCCTTGCTTTAAGTTAAATTATAATGTATGACCATACAGAAAATCACAATATTTAATTTACAATTCACAGCTTATACTATTTTTTTAGGGTCCACTCTGATATACCATTGCCAGGGAATATCCATACATGCCTTTTCTTCACGTCCTCCTCCACTATTTCCAAACTCACCAAAGATTTACAGTATCCTTGGTCATGAGGGATACAGAATACAGAAATGGGCCGCTTGGCCCGCATATCCATGCAAATCATTTTGTCTGTTTACACAAAACTCATTTGCTTGCATTAGGAATATATCTTTCTATGTCTTTCCTCTTCAAGTATTCATGTAAATCCCTCCTAATGTAGTAATTATATCTGATTCTATCATGGCAATGCCTTCCAAATATAAACAAGTTTCCATGTAGAAAAAAAAATCATCCCCCAGATCCCTTTTAAAACACCCTCCTGTTATCTTTAGCACAGGTTCACTTGTTTTTGAAACTCCTACCATGGGAAACAGAATTTGACTATCTACCCATTAATGTCTCCCATAACCTTGTATACCTCAGGTCACCACTCTGCCTCCTTCCTTTAGAGAACCACCACAGCCTATCCAGTCTCTCTTTATAACCGAGGTCCTTCAATCCAGTCTGGTGAATCTCCTCTGTACTTTCTCTAGTTCAATCGTACAGTTCCTATTGTGTGGTGACCAGAACTGCTCATAATACTCTAAACATAGTCTGATCAGTGTTTTGTAAAATTGCAACATAACATCCCAAACCTTATATTCTTTGCTCCATCCTTCCCCATTATTTTCCAAATTCTGCAAATGGTCACCTGCTGAATACTGTACATTTTATCCTACATTAAATCTAGGTGACCTCTGTGTTCTATATTTGCTCCTGGTTCATAAATGCTTCCTATTTACCTTCTTTCTCTCTGTTATCGTGTCTAGTTATCTCTTCATTCCTCAGACGTTGTTTCTTATAATCTCCTTTCTTACTGTATCCTTTCAGCTTTTATTCTCACTGTTAGAAATCGTTACCCAGCTTCAGTGCCTTATAAACTTTAGGTCATCCAAAATCCTGCGGTCTGCATTCTACCCAGTAACATCCTGCTTATTCAACAGCCCATATTCTCTGACCTGCATGTGCTCCCAACCTTTTCTTGTCTTGTTGACTTCATTGAGTCTCAAACCCCAAACTCTGTGCTTTACATTAATTTGCACATTCTGCCTCTTCTCCATCCATTAGTAGGTATGCCTTTAGTTGACACGACTTTGCTCACTCAGATTTGTCCCCCAAATTCCGCCGTTTCTTGAACTCACACAGCTGTTTTGAACCAAATTTTCAAAACAACTTTTAATATCTCTTCTGTAAGCTTACCGTCACTTTTAATCTGATCACTCTTTTGAAGTGCCTGCATGTTTTTTTTCTATATTCAAAAGAAGATAACATTGAATATCCATACAACTGTAAATTTAGGGCTACACTTGGGAGATGGTGGTGGCGGTGGTAGTGATGGGACCAGTTAAAACAAACAAAGCTGGCTCTTTATCTGTGAAGTCTCGGAGCCAGTTTGAACTCATTGACTTCTGTATTCAACTGCAATATGCTTGACTACGTGTGAACAACTCCCTTGGGAGAGATGGGTTATCGATTATAGCACATTAATTGCTCAATTACAACAATATTAACATCAGTATTGCATTTAACTGTGAGTCAATGAACTTACAGAAAACAATATGAAAACACAGTGGCAAAACACACAAAATGCTGGAGGAACTCAGCAGCTCAGGCAGTATCTATGGAAATGAATAATCAGTCGATGTTTCGGGCTGAGATCCTTCATCAGGACTGCAAAAATAATGAGAAGTCAGAGCAAGAAGGTGGGAGGAGGGGAGGAAGAGACACAAGGTGGCAGGTGAGAGATGAACCTGGGAGAGGGGTTGTGTGAAGTAAAGAGCTGGGAAGTTGACCGGTTGATGAGATTAAGGGCTGGAGGAGGGGGAATCTGACAGGAGAGGGTAGTTGATTATGGAAGAAAGGGAGGCAGGAGGACCACCAGAGGGAGGTGATGGGCAGGTAAGGAGATAGAAGAGAGAGGGAAACAAGAGATGGAGAATGCAGAAGGGGGAGAGGAATAAACAGAAGTTTGACAGATCAATGTTCATGCCATCAGCTTGGAGGCTACCCAGACCGAATACAAGGTGTTGCTCCTCCAACCTGAGTTAGCCGCATCATGGCAGTAGAGGAGACCATAGACTGACATATTGAAATGGGAATGGGAAGTGGTATTGAAATGGGTGGCTATCGGGAGATCCTGCTTTTTCTAGCGGACAGGGGAAGGTGAAGTGATCTCCCAATCTATGTTGGGATCTCCTGGTAGCCAGCTTCCTTACTTTGGATTCCTGTGCTAGACATCTACAGCACCTCACATCAAATGTATGGGGAATGACTAGTTGCTTATTTACTAGTGATTTAAAGAATAATGGTGATTTTTCTTATATTAGAGAGCACAAGCAGGCTCTGGTTTTGTGATTCTAGCTGACTTCCACAGGTGCATTCAATGACTTTTTGCCTGTGACAATTAAAGGACCCCTACATCACACTACATATCTTTATTCCCTGCATGTTTTTCACTCTATCAACATGCATTTACTGTATAATGACAAGCAGATCATTGTGCAAGTGAATGAAAAGCAGAGAGGTATTATCATGCTTTTGTGCTGTGATAGTTCATGCTCCCTGATCAATTTGCAACTCATAGCAGACTGACCAACTGGTGGTTCAAAGACAAAGGCCATCCCATTAAAAGTGGCTGATGTTTCCCTTGAGTCATTAAGTAAATGAGACCCAGGTCTGACATAAATAAAAGCTATATCATAAGAGATGTTTAATTGAGTCTCCCACCTGCGAACTGAAGCTGCATTACATGTGGGTGAACTGAACTGGCCATGTTTTCAGTTTGCATCAGCCAGGGGCTTTGGAACACTGACAGCATGCTACACTTGGAACATTGCGCTAAAGCAGTGTTTGCACTTGGAGAAAGAATAAATAGTGATCACAAAGCCTCTTTAGGCAATTCAGGAAGGGAATGGAGGAAAAAAACAACAGATATTGCTAACCAAGGTTTGTTTACTACCAAAAGATTCACTTGGGTCCATTCACATCCTTCTGTTTGAGCCCATCCAAAGCAGTTCTGCTAACAGCCTAAAATTCCTTTTACATCATATTGTTGTTTGGCTTCAATTCATGGAACTAATATTGATTTCAAATGAAAAGCACACTTGGTAGATACTATATATGATATACAAGGGAAAAAGGTGGTGGTAATTATTCCTTTTTTGAGTCAAAAATTATGATATATTTGTTAACATTGTATAAACATGAGTCAACACAACTGAAATTTCTTTATCGTTTTGAATTGCAGGGGTCAGGAGCATAATACCCTGGTCTGAAAGCTTCTGGTTCATTGTCTCCAGGCTTTATTGTTTGAGAGACCACTGTTCCAGAATGCTCCATTTGCAGTTATGCGACACATAAATAATGCCTTAAAAGGTGGGTGCATTCAGACAATGCACTAATATTGCAATCAAGACTTTTCTGTCATCGTTTCCAAGCCACTTTGCTATTGGGGTTGCCGCTCATTTTATTGGGAATTACAAAAAAGAGCCATAGACTGTATAACAGTACTGTACTCCAATTTCTGCTCATACCATACATGACACGAACACACAGAGATAAATGTAATTTACAGAAATAAAATCATCACATACACAAATGATACCAGTAAAACTAAAGCCGCCAAGGTGAATGGCAGCCAGAAATCTAATAATTGATGGGCAGAAATTCAATTGGAAATGGGCACATTCATGTCAAAATTTTACTTAAGTATTATTTAAAAGCAAGCACAAAATTCCAGTTTCTAAGCATGTGTAGAGTACTAATTGAAGGAGAAATAATGTGAGAAGTGGAAATAGAATCTTCCTTTGCAGGCATTTCTTAGTTCTCTGTACAGAACTTTGCCACAGAGCACTTTGAAGGTTATTGACATGACTAAGTTATCATACAAACATTCAAAATGGCACATATGTTATGAGATCTCAGTACAGGTATGCATTACCTCATAATTGTCACATTTGCTGCTCCAAGCAAATAGTCATTCTTTCTATTTACAAAGACATAATTACTAAAGCCACGAGATCATGCACCTCTGTTCTAGCTGGACTCCACTAATCTCTTTGCAAATGTGCAAGTGCAATTTGGGTGCCTGCCAGCACATTGCACTGTTTTCGTTGCTCTTCCAAAGTATGCTGTCTTGTTAACAGTTTCACAACATACAACACCTGTATCCAGCTGAGCACAGCCCCAACAATCAACCTTAAATTTTCACTATCTCCACCTACTCTGCTATTGCACAGGCCACCATGTGAAAACGCAACCATCAGCTTTACCAGACCCACCAAAGAGAGTGTGCTGAACTGCATTCAACCAATGATAATGCTTTGTCAGAGTGCACTAATCCTCAAAAGAAACTGTAATTATCTTCCTGGGCTACCATCTGCATTAAGACAGCCATGCCTTGTGGAAGATTACAGATGTGATTCAGAAATAATGCAACAATTTTTGTTAACTTACAGTATTTAATGCATATATTATAGTACTGCTCTCATCACCAGGTGTAAGTATTGTACATCATGTTGCAGTTTTAATTTAGAGGGTACCAATGGAGGTTGGACAATGGGCTTGTGTGGAAATGGATGGATGCAGATTAATAACTAATTGGCGAGTAACTTATCAGTAGATGAATAGCCTCTGGACTCACCTTCCCTTGCTCTGAATAAATCCTTAAACACCATTGAAACTTTTCACTTGCAGCATTGCACTACAATATTGGTCTCACATCAAGGGAAGCATCACTAATCTTAAGGTCAGGAATTCTACCAGGAATCCAATGCACTTGTGCCCTGCATCTCCAAGGGAACTATCTGCTTCAGCTTGCTTAGAGTGGTTCTTTTACTTGTAATAGCTGTTCTATGGCAATAACCTGGACAGCTATATTTTCTCCAAAGGGATGAGTAATGGGAACAGTAATTTCAAATTGCATAGTTCATTAAGGATAGTCTCACTTCAGATATGGGCTGGAGCTGGCTGCATAAAACCATTTATAATGTTTTGTGTATTGGAGACCATAATACAATGCCAAGTTAGCACCTTGCCATATTCTCAAACAAAAAAATTGATACTGTAGCACCTGTTTCCACCATTTTACATCACATCACTGAGTATGTATTCTCTGGGTTAGAGAAGAGACAGTATATCTGCGACACTACAGTAGTACTGAATGCGGGAGAGCTGTGTGGACCATGTCCTCATGCTGCAGTGTCGCCTGTTAAAGACACCCAGGGGAGTAGGCACCAGAGGTGGTGTGGGAGAGAACAGAGGCACCGTAGGCATGCTGGCTTCCCCAATGGTGCTACTCTCCAGTGTTTTCTCCCTGCAAGGCAAGCTGGATTGTCTTTGTCTGTGGCTGATGCAGCACGAGTCAAGCTGGATTGCCTTCATCTGTGGCTCACACAGAGTGTGATGAGGAACTGCTGTGTGCTCATTCTTGTAAAAACATAGCTCCAGGACAACATCCCATGCACAGTCACATTGAGGCCACACCACTCAGTGACTTGTGCTAGTACTATTTTGTGATTGTATGTGCTATTATAACTATATGTGCTGTGTGTGACCGTTATGTTTTGCACTTTGGCCTCAGAGGAACACTGTTTTGTTTAGTGATATACATGCACATTTGAATGACAATTAAACTTGAACTTTAACTCTCTCAGGCAACTGCCCTTCTTCTAACAACAGAAGTAAAGGACATCTGATGCAATATATGCTGACTCCGTCCTGTTGAAATTTCTAAATAAAAATGGGTGTAATCGACTTAGGTTATCTCTTAAGAATTATCCAACTACTTCATTTCCCAAAAGCTCACACTCCCAGTTTCAAGGAATTATATTTCAGCTTTGAATGTTAGATAGTTTTTGTTTAATGCTCTGCACTTTTATAGAACTATGGAGGAGTATCAAACTTAACTTTTTGAAATCAAGCTAATCTCTAATCATATCAAGCTGGGGACTAAAGTCCATTCAGTTTTAAATAATACCCTTCAACTCTATGCATTTGATCTTAGTTTCAGTTCCTATCAAGTAGCTTTTTCAGTGTCAGTGTAAATAAGAAATCAGAGAACAGTGCCCCTACCTCTTTGATTCATTGACACAAGAGATACTGCAGATGCTGGAAATCAACAGCAATATACACAATGTGCTGGAGGAGCACAGCAGGTCAGGCAGCATCTATGGATGGGAATAAACAGTTGACATTTTGGGTTGAGACCCTTCATCAGGACTGGAAAGGAAGGGGGAAGACATCAGAATAAGAAGGTGGGGGAGGGAATGAAGAAGTATGTGGTAGCAAATGACAGGTAAAACGGGGAGGGGAGAGGGGGGAAGAGGGTGAAGTAAAGAGCTGAGAAGTTGATTGGTGGAAGAGATAAAGGGCCAGAGAAAGGGGGATCTAATAGGAGAGGACAGAAGACTATGGAAGAATGGAAAAGGGGAGGAGCACCAGAGGGAGGTGATGGGCAGGTAAGAAGAGAGGATGTGAGGGGGAAATAAGAAAGGGGAATGGTGAAGTAGAGAGGCGTTTCAATTACCAGAAGTTAGAGAAATTTCATGTTCATGCCATCAGGTTGGAGGCTACCCAGGTAGAATATAAAGTGTTGCTCCTTCAACCTGAGTGAGGTTTCATCCTGGTGGTAGAGGAGACCATGGTCTGACATGTCAGAATGGGATGGAAAGTAGAATTGGAATGGATGTCCACTGGGAAATCCCACTTTCTGCGACGGGCAGAATGAAGGTGCTCAATCTACGCTGGATCTCACTGATATATAAAGGAGACCACAGCGTGAGCACCAAATACAGTAGATGACCCTAACAGACTTGCAGGTGAAGTGTCGCCTCATCTGGAAGGACCATTTGGGGCCCTGAATGGTAGTGAGGGTGGAGGTAAAGGGGCAGTTCAGCACTTGTTGCATTGCAAGGATAAGTACCAGGAGGGAGATCAGTGGGGAGGGACAAGTGATAAGGGAGTAGCGCAGGGAGGAATCCCTGTGGAAAAAGGAAAGTGGGTGGAGGGAAACGTGCTTGGTGGTTGAACCCTATTGGAGATGGCGGAAGTTACAGAGAATTATGTGCTGGACACGGAGGCTGGTGGCGTATTAGGTGAGGACAAGAAGAACCCTATCCCTGATGGGGTGAGGGCAGATGGGCATGAAATGGAAGAGATGTGGGTGAGGGCAGCGTTAATGGTGGAGGAAGGGAAGGCTCTTTCTTTGAAGGAGGAGGACATCTCATTTATTCTGGAATGAAAAGCCTCATCCTGAAAACAGATACAATGGAGACAGAGGAAGTGAGAAAAGGGATTGGCATTTTTACAAGTGACAGGGTGTGAAGAGGTGTCAATCAACGTTTCGGGCCGAGACCCTTCATCAGGACTGGAAGGGTTTCAGCCCGAAACGTTGACTGTTTACTCTTTTCCATAGATGCTGCCTGGCTCGCTGAGTTCCTCCAGCATTTTGTGTGTGTTGCTCTGGATTTCCAGCATCTTCAAATTTTCTCGTCTTTGGGAAGAACAATAAGATAGCTGTGAAAGGCAGTGGGTTTATAAAAGATCTATCAGTTTCTAGACTATATTCTTTGATACATAATAAAGCTGCCAGGAAATGAAACTATAATCTTTGCTTGTGCTGGGAAAAGTACTGTTTGTTCCATGTTGAAAACTATGTTCACCAATATCACTTTGGCATTCTGCCAAGGGGAAAAACATCACCACCTGTGCTTGGAATTAGATTTTCTGTAGAATCATGACACATCAGCTCGGCAAGAGGAATTAACATTTTCACCTTAATGTAATATAATAAATATCCTATTCAAATACTCAAATGGTAAACAACAAGCAAGGAGCACACTAATCCAAATAGGATAAGTGTTCTCAAAGGATGAACTATGGATCACTGTTGACATTCTGATCTGGTGAGCAGCTGGTTGGGATTATATAGGTGTGCAGCAACTACTTTCCATTAAATGAGCTCTCATATTCAGCTTAGATGAATGGCTTAAGCGAAGAACAAGGGAAAAATAAGGGTGTCCTGACATGTCCTACCATTCGACTGTGCAGAAATGAATTATTGATCACTACCTAAAAGAAGGTGGTCAGGGGACTTCCAACTAAAATCAAGACATAGAAAGGACTGAATGAGAGGGAGGGAGATAATAAGATAAAACACCTAATAAATTATGAAATGAAACTCCCAGGAACATCAACAAACATGCTCCTAAGGAGAAAAATAAGTTATGAAGCTCTTTTGATTAAACGTGGAAAGATGCTGTTCTTAAGCATTTGAAAGAATTGTTTTTAACATTGTAATAATCTGCAATGAATATACACTTATTTAGCTTCGTACTCTAGGAGATACACTGTGATAGAAGTAGTGGGGGGGGGGGGGTTCCAAGTTTTTTTTGGCTCAGCTAAACCTGATACCTTTGCTGAACTTTACATAAATGATGGCTTGGACTTTGCTGATAAAATGCAGTGCTGCAACAGACCTGGCTGAAATAGTTTTAGTGAAAGTAAACTTAGGACTTAACCTTGGTGCTTGGTGAAATGTGCATGGGCAAAACTTTAGTAAACAAATGTTAGCATCTATCCGTTGAGTTGTTCTGCCACTGAATTTCCCATGGCAGAACTCACTCTTTTTTGACCTTCTACAGCATTTATGCTGATGAAGTTGGTTGTTGAATTCTGCGCAGTATTCATAATTCCACTCATTCCATTTGGGATTATAGGGGTATGAAGAAGAAAACTATGGAGAACTGAAGTTCAATTTGTTTAAAAATGGTTTTGTCTTGTTTTTGTTTATTTTAATTATTCTTTTGTATTTTAATCACTTAATGATTCACCTCATTTTTAGAGGTTTCCAAATGTCAGAAATATTTTAAATCCCACAAAAATATGACAGCTAGAAAAGTTGCTTGTGAAGCGTTGCTGACTAGTAAAGTTTTCAGAAGCAGTTTTTGGGGAAGGGCATAAATGGTGCACTGTTAGAAGCCCTTATGGGCATTCCATTTGGTGTATTTTATGCCAGCAAGGTAGGTTCTCGGTAGCCAGACCAGGTATTGACGGGCAGCAACTCTTGCAGCAGGTGCATGCCAGCAAAATCTGAACTCATTTAACACAGTGGAAGGTAAATATACCAGGAAGGAAGGAGTAGGAGGGTCTGCTTATACTTATTTTAATATGAAGGACATACTTTAAGGTATGGTTTATATATGGCAAATTGCTTATGTTTAAACTTCAGTGAATAATCATACCAATAATGGCAACACTGTAGTTCCTTCAAAAAGAGTAATCAGCTGAGTTCAAGCCAACTTATTGGTTACTTGATGCAGTATCAATGGCTATAGGAAGAATTAAGTTTACAAACTTATGATATGCTACAGAGGCCCAAACAAAAATGTATTGTGTAGTCATATGAGTTTTAGCTTATTCAGGAATAATGCCCACCTCATACTACTTGGTTTGCATGTGGCTACACAGAATATAATGCTAATTTTTCTTAATTAAATTGACCATGAAAATGCAATTATTTATCTCCTGAAATGGCTAATACTATAGATAGTCCATCTAAAATATTACACAGTTGGATCACACCATATCATATCATTCTTGTTTGTACAGATTTTTTCATCCTTATGCAAGATTTGTCTCTATTTTTCCCTATTTTCAACACTCAACAGCACTAAAGCAACCAAGGTGTAGGCATATTTCACTAGGAGACAGCATCACATTTAAGTTTAATGATTTTAGTCTGACATTTCAATGTCAGATTAAATAATAAACATCTACAGCTTGACATCTCCGAAATCTCAGTCAGACTGTTTCCAATGACTGAATTTTAGGTTATTTTGCTCAGCATGCTGACAAATGTCTCAATTTCATTGCTGCTGCATCTCTAGAATGTGATTAAATGAAGTCTCCATAAAGGATAGTTCAGCACAAAATTTATTCCTACCTTAAATAATACACCACTTTTTGCAAATATGCATTGAAGTATATTCTTTTATGCAGCCTTGACTCTTAGAAAAATTAGTACACAATGGTTATAATACAATAATTAATTTTGGCTTTTTGTATTTTAAAAAGACAGACACCAACAAAATCGCAGTTCAAACAGATAATTGACTAAGGTGAAAATGGTTTAATTAGGATTCATTTGTATATTGCAAGAGCAATTTACATCTTAATTATTCTGTGACCTTATAATAGCTACAGCATAATTTTGACAATGTCATGCCATGGATTAGTACACAATCTAAGATTATATGATAGTACCTGCACAAATACTGATCAACCCAGTAGTGCCAACTCTATGAATGTGTCTAACTATATCAAACCACTGAACCACATTGAATAGCAGAGAGGTAATATACCACAGGGTGCCATCTTGGAAGCAAAAGGAACTCTTTGCACTTGTAATTTTCATAGCTGTTTCAGCTCCAGAATATGATCAAGTATGTCTTCACAAGGGATAGTTCAGCAAGAAAATTATGCCAACGTCAAAAAAAAAATCATTTTTGTAAACATACATTGAAATACATTCAGTGGCCACATTATTGAGTACCGCCTGTACACTCAGTGGGCACTGAGTGTATATTTATATTATTCTGTTGTTGTAGCCCAACCACTTCAAGGTTTGGCATGTTCTGCATTCTGCACACCACTCTGTAACGAGTGGTTAGTTGAGTTACTGTCACCGTCCTGTTAACTTGAACCAGTCTGGTCAGTCTCCTCTGACCTCTCTCATTAACAAGCTGTCTGTACCACATCACTGCTGCTCACCAGATTTTTTTTTGTTCTTCACACTATTCTCTGTAAACTCTATAGAGCAGGGGTTCCCAACCTGGGGTCACATTTCTTCCTCATTGGTCTGAACAACAACTGAACCTTTTGACCACGTCTGCATGCTTTATGCACTGAGATGCTGAAACATGATTGGATAATTAGATTTTTGCATTAACTAGGTGTACAGGTGTACCTAATAAGGTGGCTATTGAGTGTATCTTTGACTACTCAGCATTAACTCTTAAACAAAGTATAGAAAGCATAAGATATAATCATATATTTGGCTATTGATACTTTTAAAAATCTGACACAATTATAATCAAATTTCTATATTGAAAACCTGGGAGAAAACCTGACCAGCTATACTGTCACTAAAGTCCCCAGTCAATGCACTTTCAAGTTAATTAATTGCAAACTTAAGTACATATTTTCTAAGAAAAATCTTATTAATAAACCTGGTTTAATATTGTCAGGCATACTTCCAAAAGCAGAGGACTCCATAAATAGTAAAATCATCATGAAGAATGAAAGAACAAAATCAGGAACTCTGTCCCCTTGATGAAAGATTGTTGAGACCTTCACCCTACCCCATCTCCATCCCCGCCTCTCTCCCTGGAGGGCAAGGCGTATCTGAAGAGAAGGAAACATTTACAAAAGCCATTAGTTTTGGTTATGAATATGTTAAAATTCTTTTGATAAATTTATTCAGCATTTAAGTTATTTAAAATTCAATTTATGTAAATTATATTTAAATTACAGAATTATTCTGTGAAGAAAACCTTTGCATTTGTATATCCAATTCAATGACTAATTAATTAGTTGTATTTAATGTGTCTACTATTTTCAGTGTCACAGTAAATTAATAAGATCTAACATTAGGGATAAATGTCTTAGCGTAAAATACTGAATGACAAATTAATATACTTGATCTTTTAACAGGGTATAGTTTTAAATTGTTTATTTCTATGAGTTATGATTAATAAACTGTTATTAATTTATAACTGATCCATAATTAAATCTGATACAAGGTACCTTGAACTGAAAATAGCCCTGGAAACTAGCATGCTGTTTGGTTGAAATATTGGAAAATTCTTTAACTTGTCTGGTTTATATACAATTACATTCCTTCAAAACTTAGAAGGAAAGCTGAAATTTGCTTGTATTTGACATGTTAGCATTGAATGCAATTATTAATGATTTCTGTCATTTGAAATTGATCATAAAGCACATTTAAAATATCCTAAAATATTTAAATATTGGTATGTTTCCTTACTTTCAGAACAAATGGAAGACATTTTGTGCACTGAAGAGGCTGTGCAAAATTGAACGATGTTGGTTTGTAAACAGTAAAATAAGAGGAATTGCACTTAAATTCTTACTGGGAATTTATTCGCTATCCTTGTTAATTATATGCTAGTTTCCTACACTGAGTTGTTTATATGATTTCTGTGCTAAATTCTGCAAGGAAGGTATTTGGATGGCAAATTATAATTTACTGTAATGGTTAAAGTGATCAGGGATTTCCCTACTTTAGCAGTTTAACTCAAATGAGCTAAGGTTAAAACCTATCACACACTGAGCAGCACCCATTTAAGTCAACAGAAGGCAGGGAAAGGAATGAAGAGGGCTTTGTCGAAGCAATCAAAAATTAATCTACAAGGTACTCGTGATACAGTACTGTTACAGGATGACATGCAATTCTTGCCAGGAACTCCAGATGGTCTTTGTAAGGCTGTTATTCCAAAGAAGAGGAAAAAACAAACCTTGAATTCTATATAAAATATGTATAACCAATATCTCTCTTCTTTTCATAAGAACTGAAGACCATAAAAAAGTAGAGTCATGGAGTCACTCAGCACAGCAGCTGGCCATTTGGCCCACCACATCCACGTTGTTTCTATCATTCTACACTAATCCTATATGTACACATTAAAACCAAATCCTTCTCTACTTCACTTATTTAAATGCCTCTCTAAATGCATCTTCAATGCAGTCCAGATAGTAACGACTCGATGTAAAAGAAAAATCCCTCTCAGTTCTCCTGTGAAACTCCTTCCTTTCAGGTCAAACCTACATCCTCGTGTTTTTGTTGAGCCTATCATTTTGACTGTCTACCTTACCTATGCTTGTCATAATTTTATACACTGCTATCAGGTCACCAATAAACATAGAATAGTACAGCACAGTACAGGCCCTTCGGCCCACAACGTTGTGCCGACCCTCAAACCCTGCCTCCCATATAAGCCCCCATCTTAGATTCCTCCATTTGTCTAGTAATCTCTTAAACTTCACTAGTGTATCTGCCTCCACCGCTGACTCAGGCAGTGCATTCCACACACCAACCACTCTCTGAGCAAAAAACCTTCCTCTAATATCCCCCTTGAACCCTTACCTTAAAGCCATTTATTGAGCAGTGGTGCCCTGGAGAAGAGGCTCTGGCTATCCACTCTATCTATTCCTCTTATTATCTTGTACACCTCTATCATGTCTCCTCTCATCCTCCTTCTCTCCAAAGAGTAAAGCCCTAGCTCCCTTAATCTCTGATCATAATGCATACTTTCTAAACCAGGCTGCATCCTGGTAAATCTCCTCTGTACCCTTTCCAATGCTTCCACATCCTTCCTATAGGGCAGTGACCAGAACTGGACACAGTACTCCAAGTGTGGCCTAACCAGAGTTTTATAGAGCTGCATCATTACATCGCGACTCTTAAACTCTATCCCTCCACTTATGAAAGCTAACACCCCATAAACTTTCTTAACTACCCTATCCACCTGTGAGGCAACTTTCAGGGATCTGTGGACATGTACCCCAAGATCCCTCTGCTCCTCCACACTACCAAGTATCCTGCCATTTACTTTGTACTCTGCCTTGGAGTTTGTCCTTCCAAAGTGTACCACCTCACACTTCTCCGGGTTGAACTCCATCTGCCACTTCTCAGCCCACTTCTGCATCCTATCAATATCTCTCTGCAATCTTTGACAATCCTCTACACTATCTACAACACCACCAACCTTTGTGTCATCTGCAAACTTGCCAACCCACCCTTCTACCCCCACATCCAGGTCATTAATAAAAATCAATATTGCTCCAGAAAACTAGCTTGCCCTACCAACCTCTCTTTATAATGAAAATCCTCCAATCACGGCAACATCCTGGTGAATCTCCTCTGTAACCTCTCCAGGGAATTACATCCTTCCTTTGGTGCACAAACAATGATTTGTAAAGTAAACAACAGGAATTCTGCAGATGCTGGAAATTCAAGCAACACACATCAAAGTTGCTGGTGAATGCAGCAGGCCAGGCAGTATCTCTAGGAAGAGGTACAGTCGACGTTTCAGGCCGAGACCCTTCATCTTTACAACTTTGATTTGTAAAGTAAGTTGTCCCAAATCTTACATTCTATGAAACTGACCGATGAAAGGAAGCATGCTACCTGTCTCCTTCACCACCTTTTCTACCTCAATGCTATTTTTTTTTAGGGATCTTCCATGTCCACTGACCTCTCATATCAGACTCTATTTTTTCTTCTGCCTCTTCCACCTATCATATCCCAGCTTCTTAATTCATGCAAGATGTTGTATTTTGGCAAGGCAAATGAGGGTAGGACTTTCATATTAAATGTCTCTGGCCTTGGGCAGTGTTCTAGAACATATGGACTAGGAATACAAGCCACAGACAAGAGAATCTGCAGATGCTGGAAATACATGCAACACACACAAAATAACAGGAATTCTGCAGATGCTGGAAATTTAAGCAACACACATCAAAGTTGCTGGTGAACGCAGCAGGCCAGGCAGCATCTGTAGGAAGAGGTGCAGTCGACGTTTCAGGCCGAGACCCTTCGTCAGGACTAACTGAAGGAAGAGTGAGTAAGGGATTTGAAAGACACACACAAAATGTTGGAGGTACTCAGCAAGTCAGGTAGTATCTACGGAGGGAAAGAAACAGGGAACTGACTATAGCTCAGTGTTTAACACCATCATTCCCACAGTCCTGATCGATAAGCTACAGAACTTGGGTCTCTGTACCTCCCCCTGCAATTGAATCCTCAGCTTCCTAACTGGAAGACCACAATTTGAGTGGATTGGCGATGACATGTCAAATGCTATCTATAAATTTACTGTTGATACAAGCATTGTTGGTGGAGTCTCAGATGGAGATGGGAGGGCGTACAGGTATGAGATATGCCAACTGGTTTAGTGGTGTCGCAGCAACAACATTGCACTCAGTGTCAGGAAGACAAAAGAGCTGATGTAGACTTCAGGAAGGGTAAGATGAGGGAACACGAACAAATCCTCAGAGGAATCAGAAGTGGGGAGAGTGAGCAATTTCAAGTTCCTGGGTGTCAAGAACTCTGTGGATCTAACCTGGTTCCAACATATTGATGCAGCTTTAAAGAAGGCAAGACAGCGGCTATATTTCATTTGTCACCTAAAACAATCAAAACTTTTACAAATGTACCATGGAGAGTATTCTAACAGGCTGTATCATTGTCTGGTGGTATGGGGGGAGGGTGGGGAACACGACTACACAGGATTGAAAGAAGCTACAGAAAGTTGTAAAATTATTCAGCTCCATCTTGGGTACCAGCTTCCATAGTATCCAGGACACCTTCAAGGAGTGGTGCCTCAGAAAGGTGACGTCCACTATTAAGGAACACCATTACCCAGGACATGCCCTCTCATTGTTACTGTCAGGAAGGAGGTACAGAAGCCTAAGGCACACACTCAATGATTCAGGGACAACTTCTTCCCCTCTGCCATCCAATTCCTAAATGGCCATTGAACCCATGAATACTACCTCATTTTTTTTTAAAAGATATATACTACTTTTGTTTCTGCATTATTTAAATCTATTTAATATACATGTATATACTTACTGTAATTTATTTATTCTTTCTGTATAATCATGTATTGTACTGCTGCTGCTAAGTTAACAAATTTCACGACACATGCCAGTGATAATAAACCTGATTCTGAAGATGGTTAACAGGATTCATAGAGTGATCTTGATCACCTGGGTAAATGGGCCAAAGATTTACAGTGCCATTGTGAATACTGTACTACATCTCTGTTTTGGCTAGTCACAGAACTGGGAATATTGTATTATTGATCAAGGGAGTTTCAAACAATCTATATAGTATTTTCTCTGTTGTCCATAGTAATCTAGCATTATCATGAAATTTAGCATACAAAGCCTGGTGTTGGAGATGTAAGCAACAGGACCAAACTATTAGAACTACTGACATCTAATTAGAACCTTGATGCTTGGGACATTGGCCAGGAAGAGGATGTTGTTATTGGTTTATGTACAAGGGATGATTGATAAGTTCATGGCCTAAGGTAGAAGGAGTCAATTTTAGAAAACCTAGCACACTTATTTTTCAACATCGTCCCCTCCTACATTTACACACTTAGTCCAGCGGTCGTGGAACATACGGATCCCTTCTTTGTAGAAGTGGTCCACAGCAGGGGTGATTGATAAGTTCGTGGCCTACGGTAGAAGGAGATGAGTTATTAACTTCAAACTTTCTGCATAATCATTCAAAGAGTTGAACTGCATGTGCATGTAACAAGAGCGTCTTGGACCTCCAGGTGGTCCATAGCAGGGGTGATTGATAAGTTTGTGGCCTAAGGTAGAAGGAGGTGAGTTATACAACTCTTGTTACATGCACGTGCAGTTCAACTCCTTGAGTGAAAATGCAAAAAGTTTGAAGTTAATAACTCATCTCCTTCTACCTTAGGCCACAAACTTATCAATCACCCCTGCTGTGGACCACTTTCTGGAGGTCCAAGACGTGATCCATATGCTCCATGACTGCTGGACTGTGTGTGTAAATGTAGGAAAAATAAATGTGCTACGTTTTCTAAAATTGACTCCTTCTACATTAGACCACAAACTTATCAATCACCCCTCATAATTTGCCTATGGGCTTGGAGAACTTTGCACAGACAGCTCTCTTCATTCGTTGTTATCAAAAATACATTCACTCATCCAGAGTTTGCAAAGCTTATCTGAAATCAAAGAAAAGCTTCTTGTGACATCTCCCTTTATTAGGTGTTAGATTTTTACCATAATAGAAGTAAAATTTAGATTCATCCAGATTTCTAAAACAGGATTTTTGTTATTGACATTTATGTAATAATGTTTCAATTGCATTAATGTAGTAGTGACAAAGGCAACTGATGTATAAAACCAATATAAATGTTGTATAATCTCTGCATTTTATTTTGTAATGTACGTAAAACACTGATTTATCACTATTTGTAAGATATGTTTGACTTCTTTCATTTAACACACAGCGCAATAAAGCTAACTGGTCCTAATACATAAACATTCTACTTGGACCCATTTTCTACTGGAGTAAATGGGAAGTTAATAACCGATTGCTTCAGTTATCAACATTTTTTGTCATATACTGATATGGTTATTCCCTACAGAACTGTGTAGCCTGATAGTTAGGCAAGACTGAGAAAAGTATAAAATTAAAAGGCAAAAATCTTCCTATTATTTCAAATAAATTTTCCCAGACTATTGAATAATTATTAAATTTATTGTCTGCAAAATTATTTGGTTGTAAATTTAGATAAGACTATGCTGCTTCAATCAGCCATGTACACATCAGATACTATTCAGCCTGGTTGTCATCTGAAACAATAATCAAAATCAATAACTTTGCGTTATGATCACATCAAAATGTTACAAGATGGGTGCTATGCAGTTAGCAAACAAACAGAGTATTTTATTACTTGTTCCAATATTTGGTTGGTTTAATAACATGAAGTGTGAGTTAGCATGACGATTGTGTATGAAGATTGGCACTTGGCATTTCTATAGAAAGAAATAGGTATCAACATCCAAAGTAAATTTTCTTAGAATTAAAGAACCACACTCTTTCATGCACTTCTACATTGTGCCAACAATATGGAATGCGGTGAAGCAATTCTTTTTTTGTTCCATTACAAAGAACCTCAGCACATTTTAAAGGATTTTTGTGTATTTTACATTATGAGCTACAGGCTTCTGATTTGACAATTTTACATTTTAAAATCTTCCAGGAACAACTTATTCCTTATAGAAATAAGAGCTTTGATTTTGCTATCTTTCTGAATCATAAGTGACATTATTAGAACATAAACTCACCATTAAAAAAGCTTCTTGCATTGTTACATACCAGTTCTGACTTTTGAAGCAGCTTCTCACCACAGATTGTTGGGCTATTTACAGATTAATAGCATCATGTGCATTAAACTGATTATTACTTTTCAATGGATCCTGAACTACGTTTCACATTATCCGCTGTTAAATCTCCTCTATGAGTAATTGTTATGTTCAGTGGATATGTTTTCTATGATAATGGTGTAGTTTCTTTCTGTTCCATTGTACATTAACATAAGCTAATGTTTAATGAAATGTTTTAGGAAGTAATTTCAAAATACCTTGCGAAGATTTCAGTGCTTAATCAAACTGTCATTTTAGTTGCCTTCTTCGGATTACCCACTTCTTAGGTTTGTGTTCAAGAAATATTTCTTGCTGATGAAGAAGAGCCTTGCTTTGCATTTGACTCTCCCTGCTGTTGTGATCATTTGAATGCAAAGCACAAATGTGTGATTTCCTGCTCCTGTCGTCTCTCACCCCATGTCGAGCACAGTTTAATTTATAAACATGCCACAGTTACGCAAAACCATTCTCCTTAAATTTTCAGTAATTCTTCTCCCCATTGATATTTTGCTTGCTCACATTAAAAAAAACTGAAATTTAACAACAGTGAAAGCTAAGGGATAAAACAATGAATATTAAATATATTATGGCAGTGATTGATGATTTATTTTCTAATCAGAATTAAGGATTATATTTTGCATGTTTATAATTTGAAGAGCAAATGAAAATGTTAAAAATACCCAGCAGTTTCCAGTTTCTAAGGATTAAGTACAAATGTTTGGAAGGAGATGCTTTGCCAGAAATTTTTAATAAATGTCCTTTGAGTGTTAACCTTCCTTTTCAAGCCAAATTCTCATGAGCTTAATTTTCTATTCAACTGAAAGCGATGGTTTATTATAAAATGAGTCAGGAAGACATATCAGTTAAATTTTTCTCTAACATAAAACCAAAAGGCTTATGTCAAAGTTCTACACAATAGACTTTTTAGTAAAATTGATGGCTATGGGACTAAAGGGACACTGGAAGCATGAATGGAAAAGTTATGACAGTAGTCTCTCAAACTGAGGAAACCATAGACAAAGCATTCTGAACAATATTCTTTAATATTTTAATGGCTGCATAGCATCCAGTATATAGCACAATTTCAAATTATGCACTTGGTATAAATTGTACTGAAATTACATTGCTAGTCTTTCAAGCATAGACACATTGTTAAAAGTAAACTTTTTTTATGATCTAAGAAGTGAAATATGACCTTGTAATTGAGAACTGCTTTACACATCTACTCTAGAGAAAAAATAAGTCATCACATCCACTGGATAAATAGTGACTAAACAATAGCCATTGGAGTCTTGGCAATCTTGGGTGGAAACATTTAGAAACATGATTCTGTTCCCTCCTATTTCACACACTTTTCTCATGGCTGGGCTTTAATGCTGAAAGTGACGAAGCTACATACTTTTGCCATGTCTCATTTCACATGCTCTCCTCGATAAAGCAATTATTCAGGAATAGAAGGGAATGCTCCACACCAAAACACTGCAACTACCCCCCCCCCACCACCAGTCCTAAAGTTGCATTACAACATACAACTAATTAGGAGTCTACGGTGCGTCTCTCCATGCAAGTAATAAAAGGCATCTTCCCTTGTTCAAGCAAGATTTACTTTCCAACTGCAATTGTCCCAAGCAGCTACATCTCTGCTAAACTGCTCCACCCCTCACACTTTGGCACCCACTGTGATCAACTTTTTTTATTACTGGAAAAAGTATTGATCTGTCACCTATATTGCTTCTGATGTACAAGAATCCCTCATACTTCTCAACTTGAGGACCAGGTACGATCTCTGGAAAGCCATCTCATGGGCGAAGTGACAATTCCAAACTGAACGAATCAGTGAAGGATGCTTGACAGCTGTTACAGGGCTTGAATGCCATTACCGTTTACAAAGTGAAATCAAATGACGTTAGTGACAACAAGGCTTCGATTCCGGAGGACCTCAATGCTTTCTATTTTTTTCTCTTTTTGTCAATGCTTTCTATACTCACTTTGACCATCAGAACACAGAGGAACCATCACAAACTCCCACAGCCTCCAATGACTCTGTGATTTCAGTCTCTGAGGCCAATGTGAAAGTATCCTTCAGGAGAATGAACCCACGGAAAGCATCCGGCCCAGATGGGGTACCTGACTGGGTACTAAAGAACCGTGTTGATCATCTGGCTGGAGGGTTCACTGAGATCTTTAACTTCTTCAACAGTCTAAGGCATCAACCTGCTTCAATTATACTGGTGCCGAAGAAGAGAGTGATCACCTGCTTCAGTGACTACCATCCATAACATTTACATCCACTGTGATGAAGTGTTTTGAGAGGCTGATGATAAAACATGTCAACACCTGCCTGAGAAGTGACTTGGATCTTTTCCAATTTGCCTACTGGCACAACACATCCAATCGCATGCCATTTCACTGGCTCTTCACACAACCCTGCAACATCTGGGCACCAAAGATGCATACACCATCATGTTCTTTATCGACTACAGCTCGGCACTCAATTCTATCATCCCCTCAAAACTCATCAATAAGCTTCAAGATCTTGGCCTCAATACCTCCTTGTGCAATTGGATCCTCGATTTCCTCACTTGCAAACCCCAGTCAGTTTGGATTGGCAACATCTTCTCAACAATCTCCATCACCACAGGTGCACGCAAGGCCGTGTGCCTAGTCCCTGCTCTACTCACATTATACTTATGACTATGAGGCTTAGCACAGCTCTAATGCGATATTTAAGTCTGCTAATGACACCACTGTCGTTGGCCAAATCAAAGGTGGTGACGGATCGGCACGTAGGACAGAGATTGAAAATTTGACTGAGTAGTGCCACAGTAAAACCTCTTACTCAATGTCAGAAAGACCAAGGAGCTGGTATTGAGTGAGAGGTCGTTGTTGTGGAACCACTCAACCAAATTTTGAATCTCATTCTTATATGCTTTTTTATCACCACTTTTGATTTGGCCAACAACAGTGGGGAAATCAGTAAACTTAAACACGGCATTTGGAGCTGTGCTTAGCCTCATAGTCATAAGTATAATGTGAGTAGAGCACCGGGACTAAGCATACAGCCTTGTGTGCACCTGTGGTGATGGATATTGTGGAGGATATGCTGTTGTCAATCCAAACTGACAGGGATCTGCAAGTGAGGAAATCAAGGATCCAGTTGCACAAAGAGGTATTGAGGCCAAGGTTTTGAAGCTTATCGATTACTTTTGAGGGGATGATGGTATTGAATTCTAAACTGTAGTCAAGAAGAGCAACCTGATGTATCTTCACTGTTCAGTTGTTCCAGGACTGAGTGAAGAGCCAATGAAATGGCATCTGCTGTGGACCTGTTGTGATGGTTATAATAGTTTCTCTTTAGCAAGGCTCTCATTTATCGAATCTTTGATAATCCAAAACCTATAGTAATTCAATCTGAAAATCAAAAATCATGTGACAATAAACAGATAAATTAAAATCCACATTATTTACATGAACCTCTAACAGTTTGAAGAAGCAATTTCCCTGGAAAAAAATTAGATCAGAAAGCAACTCCAGTCATTACTTGTTTCATAATATATCGCACATTATCTGTTTCTAATTTGAGGCATTTTAATTTACTGCTTTATGGAAAAAACCTTCCTTTGAAACTGTAACCAATTAAGGAGGAGCATAGCTTCTTTTTAAACACAGGAATAAATTAGAATAAGCAAAAGAAAATCCATTCCGTGGAGATAAAGTGGGTGAGAAGGGGGCGGGAGTGAAAGGAGAGGCAGAAGTGGGGGGGGGTCACAAAGCCAAGTTCCGCAAAAAACACTGAACAAATACTGTGAATGCGAATCTGATCATTTGGCTTCATGGGGTTCTTCAATGCAGAGCAACAGCCTGAAACATTATTAGTTCTTTACATTTATTTGCATGAGTGGGCACATAGGCATAACGAATACTGACATGCAGTTCCCTGTCTGAATTGACACTATTGCCCTGTCCAGATGTACATTTCAGGCAAAATAGTTATTTTCACCATGTCTTTGCATGTGCAGCTCAATATAAATAACCCAGAGGCATCCCGTGTTCTTCACTAACCTTGTAGATGCACAAGGTGTACAGTATTCTTGACCTTCAGCCAAAATCAGAAGATCTGGCCCATTATGGAGTGCATAGAGCATGGCCCACGCAGACTGTATCTCACCGCTGCCATCCCTGAAATCTTCATAGACAGATGTAGTACCCTCCAATCCTCAGGAACTAGTCCGGAATCTAAAGAGTTTTGAAAAATTATCACAATGCGAACACTATTTCCAGAGTGCTTAAGGAAGTAGCCCAAGAAATAGTGGATGCATTAGTGATAATTTTTCAAAACTCTTTAGATTCTGGACTAGTTCCTGAGGATTGGAGGGTGGCTAATGTAACTCCACTTTTTAAAAAAGGAGGGAGAGAGAAACCGGGGAATTATAGACCAGTTAGCCTAAAATCGGTGGTGGGGAAAATGCTAGAGTCAGTTATCAAAGATGTGATAACAGCACATTTGGAAAGTGGTGAAATGATCGGACAAAGTCAGCATGGATTTGTGAAAGGAAAATCATGTCTGACGAATCTCATAGAATTTTTTGAGGACGTAACTAGTAGAGTGGATAGGGGAGAACCAGTGGATGTGGTATATTTGGATTTTCAAAAGGCTTTTGACAAGGTCGCACACAGGAGATTAGTGTGCAAACTTAAAGCACACAGTACTGGGGGTAAGGTATTGATGTGGATAGAGAATTGGTTGGTAGACAGGAAGTAAAGAGTGGGAATAAACGGGACCTATTCAGAATGGCAGGCAGTGACTAGTGGGGTATCGCAAGGCTCAGTGCTGGGACCCCAGTTGTTTACAATATATATTAATGACTTAGATGAAGGAATTAAATGCAACATCTCCAAGTTTGCGGATGACATGAAGCTGAGCGGCAGTGTTAGCTGTGAGGAGGATGCTAAGAGGATGCAGGTGACTTGGATAGGTTAGGTGAGTGGGCAAATTCATGGCAGATGCAATTTAATGTGGATATGTGTGAGATTATCCACTTTGGTGGCAAAAGCAGGAAAACAGATTATTATCTGAATGGTGGCCGATTAGGAAAAGGGGAAGTGCAACGAGACCTAGGTGTCATTATACACCAGTCATTGAAAGTGGGCATGCAGGTACAGCAGGCGGTGAAAAAGGCGAATGGTATACTGGCATTCATAGCAAGAGGATTCGAGTACAGGAGCAGGGAGGTACTACTGCAGTTGTACAAGGCCTTGGTGAGACCACACCTGGAGTATTGTATGCAGTTTTGGTCCCCTAATCTGAGGAAAGACATCCTTGCCATAGAGGGAGTACAAAGAAGGTTCACCAGATTGATTCCTGGGATGGCAGGACTCCCATATGATGAAAGACTGGATCGACTAGGCTTATATTCGTTGGAATTTAGAAGTTTGAGGGGGAATCTTATTGAAACGTATAAAATCCTAAAGGGATTGGACAGGCTAGATGCAGGAAGATTGTTTCCGATGTTGGGGAAGTCCAGAACGAGGGGTCACAGTTTGAGGATAAAGGGGAAGCCTCTTAGGGCCGAGATTAGGAAAAACTTCTTCATACAGAGAGTGGTGAATCTGTGGCATTCTCTGCCACAGGAAACAGTTGAGGCCAGTTCATTGGCTATATTTAAGAGGGAGTTAGATATGGCCCTTGTGGCTAAAGGGATTAGGGGGTATGGAGGGAAGGCTGGTGCAGGGTTCTGAGTTGGATGATCAGCCATGATCATACTGAATGGTGGTGCAGGCTCGAAGGGCCGAATGGCCTACTCCTGCACCTATTTTCTATGTTTCTATGTTTCTTCAAACCAAACTTCCTAATCCCTTCTTAATTGAGGACTTTATTGTATACTGCATATCCCAAGAAACATTCAGCAATACTGCTGTTCTGCTTTTGAGAAACTTAAATGGCACCTTTAGACCCCATATTTCTAAATTTAAAAAAGCACAAAGCTGCATTAATATGGTGCCATTAAAATAGTAACATAGCAAAGAGACTTTACAAAATTATCATGGGAAAGATTCTGAACTCAATAAGGGAGATACTGTGCTTAGAATTATAGAATGGTTGCAATAAAGAAGCAGCATGTGCTACAACCAGGGGCTCTCCGTCACATCAACTCTCAGTGTTCACTCTTCTGGTCTTTCATTGAAGTCTTTCAAATTTTTCTTCACCATAGACCTGTTCAAGTCCCCCTTGAAGATGTTCTCACTACACCTATTGGCAGTGTATTGCAGAATACAACCATACCATGAATTAAAGAAAGGATTTCCTCATGTGACCAAAATCTTTATCTTGAGAAAATGTTGTTATTATGAAGAGTCACAGGGAGGAAGTGGAAGGATCAGAAAAGGAATTCTGATGGAGAGGTACTTGGTCACTCATCAAGATGTCAGAGTGAGAGGAAAAGATAGTTAACAAGTAATGATGGAGATTACATGGGCAAAAGGAAAAGCTCATGGAAAGTTGAGTAAATTGGCAAGTCAGGATACAAATAACAGATAAGATCAGAGGTTAAAAGACATGACAAAAATTTCACGCAGGAAAGATCAAATCACTTCAGTCTTGAAATGGAACTTGGAGTCACATTGCACAGATAAATAAAAGGGAGATAGAGATACATGGGAAACATCTAGATATTAAATATATTGTAATTTCCAAAGAATAATTTCAAAATACCAAACTTGGAATTGAGAACACATAACACATGGCCATCGGACAGACGTGAACTGTAGAGATAAGAAATGGGGAACTGGTAGATAGCCTAGGTATGGGAGTCAGTAAGACTGGAGTTCAAGGCCTAGTGGTCGGAGTCCCATCATTGGTGAGTCCAACGTTCAAAGCCTGGAGTTTTGGTTCACATCCAGGGCCTTCATTCACTGGCACCAGTGATATCAAAGATAAAAACCCAAAGGTCGATCAGAAGTCCAGATGTCAAGGCACGATGGCCAGAGCCCTGAGTCTGCAAGTCTTCTGGGCAAGTTGAAGGACTAATGTTTGCGAGTCCATGTGCACTGGAGGCTCTAAGACAGCCTGTCCTGTGATTAGAAGACTGTCTGTATGGGTGGGTGGGAAGAACATAAAGGGTTTCTTTTGCTGTTGTTGTTTTGTTACTGTTGTTTTGTTGTTGTTGCTTGTGTGGTTCATGCTCTGGTGGGCATGTGATCTTGGTGCTGGAATGTGTGATGACATTTAAGGGCTGCCTCAGCATATCCTTAAGTTGTGTTGGTTGCTAATGCAAATGACACATTTCACTGTATGTTTCGATGTATGTGAGATAAGTAAATGAATCTAAATCTGAATCTAAGTAAAATGCTTGTAAAAGGACTGAAAGGAAAAATCAGGTGGATGAAAATAAAAAAATATAGTTACTCAAAATTGGAAATAAAAACATAAAGTTCTCAAACAGGTCAGACTACATCTATGAGAGGAGAGAAAGAAGAAGTCCGATGCAGGATCTTTGACCTGAAGTGCTAATTCTATTTCTCTTTCTATTTTTCACAGGTGCTGCCTGACCTGTTGATTATTTCAAGAAAATTGTTTTTTTTTGTTGGAAAAATCAGGTGGATTTGCCAATGGAAACGCAACCCTTCTTTCATGTATTACAACCCGGTGATACTTCTTTTATTTCTCCATGTAGTATCGAAGGAAGGATGTGCTGGCATTAGAGAGAGTCCAGAGGAAGTTCACGAGAATGATCCTGGGAATGAAAGGGTTAATGTATGAGCAGCATTAGATGGCTCTGGGCCTGTACACACCAGAGTTTAAAAGAAAGGGGTATTTCATTGAAACCTATCAAATATTGAAAGACGTAGATAGGGTGGCCATGGAGAGCATGTTTCCTATTGCAGGGCAGTCTGGGACCAAAGAGCTCAGACTCAGAATAGAATGATGTATACTTAGAACAGAGATGAAGAGGAATCTCTTTAGATGGAGGATGGTTAATCTGTGGAAATCATTGACAGCTGTGGAGGCCATGTCATTGGGTACATTTTAAGCAGAGGTTGTTAGATTCTTGATTTGTAAGGACATCAAAGGTTATGGGGAGAAAGCAGGAGAATGGCATTGAAAGGGATAATAAATCAGCCATAATGGAATGGTGGAGAAGACTCGATGGACCAAATGGCCTAATTATACTCCTATATCTTATAGTTTTATATGTCTTAGAGCAGAGGAAAATCTGCCCCAAACTTTAAAAACTATTTTCCCATATCAATGTTTTCTCCTCTTAATACAATTCCAACATACTTCACAATGAGCTTATTCAAAACCAGCTGCTGGCTGGTCATAAATAACTTGGCCTGGAGCTTTATTGTTTCTTTTGGTGTGAAAGCCTTTTATTATCTAGTAAACTGAACAATTCAAATATATCATTTATATTGCTTATGGAACATGCATGTCCCATAAAAATAGAAAAAAAACAAAATAAGAGATTGTTATACTGTAAATATTTCAACAATAAAAATGATGAGCAACATGTTTTGAAGAGTGTAGTACCCTGCAAAGAAGCTTGTTTTCTTCCCCAAATTGAAAAAAAACCCAGAAAGGAGCCCAATACCATGGCTCACTAACCTAAAAATAACAAATCTTATTAAAACAATTTTTGAAGTAGGTTCGTGCCAAAATAAAGTCTATGGGAACAATGAGAAATTATAGCAGTTATTCAACAGCAACCAAGCTTAACAAAATATTACTCTTAATCCTAAATAGAACAACGCTTCATAATTACCACAATGCAAACTGATCAGTAAATTAATGTATTCAATTTTATTGAATTGAACTGTTTCTCTGCTCAGGCAGGTACAAATGAGAAACATAATTCAAGATGTAAAAGTCTCACATTTTCAGAAACATCAACAGATACAAATATCGTCTGTACATTGTCTACCTGCATCGAATGCAGGCAAAAACCTCATGAAATGTGTGAATACACCTTTATTTTAATCGCAAAGGATCTTAGCATGTTGGAATGTATGAATCATATAGTTTTTGATATTTTGCTGTGATACCCATAATTGGCAAGAGAGAACAGTTCTCATCAGCTCCAAAACAAGCAGCCTCTGTGGAATCTAAAATATTACTTTATAAATTTGGTTTGTTAGGTAAACTTCATCACATATTTGTGTAAAAATTTTGGATTACAAGAAATTCTTGAAAGTTCAGAAAACTTTGGCATCTTTGGTTACACTACGCGAGCCGACATAGTCCACCCTAAAACCATAAGACTACAAGACCACAAAGAATATAAGAATAGAAGTAGGCAATTTGGCTCATCAAGTCTGCTCCACCATATCTTCATGGCTGAAACAATTTTCCTCTCAGCCCCAATCTCCTGTCTTCTCCCATATCCCTTCATGCCCTAACCAATCAAGAATCTATCAACCTCTGCCTTAAATATACATAAAGACTTGGCCTCCACAGTTGCCTGTGGCAAAGAATTCCACAGATTCTCCACTCTCTGGCTAAAGAAATTCTATCTCCTTATGAAAATTATGAGAATAAAAGGCGTACCTTATAAGAATAGGTTGAGTGAACCTGGCCTTTTCTCCTTGGTGCGATGGAACATGATAGCTGATCTGATAGAGGTGTAAAAGATGATGAGAGGCATTGATCGTGTGGACAGCCAGAGGTTTTTTCCCAGGGCTGAAATGGCTAACACGAGGGGGCATAGTTTTAAGGTGCTTTGAAATAGGTACAGTGGGGATATCAGGGTAAGTTTTTCACACAGAGAGTGGTGAGCACTGCCAGTGACGGTGGTGGAGGTGGATACTGTAGGGTCTTTTGAAAAACTCTTAGATAGGTAAATGGAGCTTAGAAAAATAGGGGGCTATGCGGTAGAGTAATTCTAGGCAGTGTCTAGAGTAGGTTACATAGTCGGCACAACATTGTGGGCCGAAGGGCCTGCAATATGCTGTAGATTTCTATGTTCCATGTTCCTCATCTCCAATCTATTCTAATGCTGTGTCCTCTAGTCTTAGTCTCCCCCACCATAGGAAACATTCTCTCCACATCCACTTTGTCAAGGCCTTTCACCATTCGATACGTTTCAATAAGGTCGCCACTCATTCTTCTGAATTCCAGTGAAAACAGGCCTGGAGCCATCATATGCTCTTCAAATGACAAGCCATTCAATCCTGGAATCATTTTCGTGAACATCCTTTGAACCCTCTCCAGATTCAGCACATCCTTTCTGAGATAAAGCACCCAAAGGGCGCATAGTTGCATGGTTTAAAGTACACTGAGGCAGTTGGCACATCATAGCAGCAACTATATCAGTTCTGAACATGGCATTGCAATTTCGGTAGCACTAGGGGTGCAAGTTATTTGATTGCTACTGATCAGCAATTGAATTCTTTTCTTTATGTACTGCAAAGCTTATTAAATAATAGTTGGCTAATTTCAGGACTTGCACCGGGTGTTAGGGGCTCAATCAGAGCCAAGGGAAACGGGTTGGCTGTATCGGTATTTGTCATATGGGCACTAGGGACTTAACTTAAAGAATGCTCAAGTAGGTGTTAACTTGGTTTATGTTCCAAGGGCTGGGTTGATATCTGCTCCAAGAAGAACCTTCTAAATATAAGATGCCAGATTTGGAACACGTGCTGCAGATGGAATAGTTCTATGGAAACATAATTGTTCAGAAGTGACCAATGACCAATTTGTGAACAATGTAACCTAACCCTCTGGGCATTATAAGGCCACAAGGCATATGAGTAGGGTTAGGCCATTCAGCCCAACAGGACTGCTCCTCCATTTCATAATTTAACTGATTTAATTTTCACTCACAACCCCATTCTCCTGCCTTCTCCCTATACCCACTGACACCCTTATTAACCAAGAAATATTCCTGTATATTGATTAGTGCAAAAGGCTTTGAATGGGAAGAATTTGTTGGATGGGTCCAGGAAGGATTCCTTACATAATATGTGGACAGACTGACTAAAGGAAAGGGCATTCTGAATCCAGTACTAGGCAATGAACCTGGTCAAGTGACAGATCTTTATGTGGATGCGCATTTCAGACAGTAACCACAACTTCCTGACATTTACCATTACTTTGGATAGGAATAGGAGCAGATGGTGTGGTATTTAATCGGGGAGGGTAGATTACGGTGCAATCAAGCAGGAACTTAGGAGTGTAAATTAGGAACGAATATACTCATGGAAATGTTCAGCTGAAATGTGGAAGTTGTTTAGGAAGCACATGGGGTTCTGGACAGGTTTGTCCCATTGAGACAGAAAGAGGATGGTAGGGTGAAGACAAGAGAAGTAGAACATATCGTCAAGTGGAAGAAGGATGTAAGGATCAGACATGACTCTTTAGAGTTATGAGTTAGCCAGCAAGGAGCTTAAGCGGGGGCATAGGAGAGCTAGAAAGGGACATGAGAAGGCCATGGTGAGTAGAATTAAGGAAACACCAAGGTGTTCTACACACACATGAAGAACCTATGAACTCCTCTTCAAATATACCTAATTTCTTGGCCTCTGCAGCCACCTACGGCAATGAATTCCACAAATTCTAGCTAAATCGAGTATTGATGAAGGGCCTCGGCCCAAAATGTCAACTGTTTACTCTTTTCCGTAGATGCTGCCTGGCCAGCTAAGTTCCTCTAGCATTTTGCGTGTGTTGCTTGGATTTCCAGCGTCTGCAGATATTTTCATCTTTATGTTATACGAGTTATTATTTAGCCCAGAAATGATAATAATTGCATTTTACTCTGGGAGAAAAACTGTCTATTATTCATTTAAAGAGCACTCCTTGGTGTATAGCTACACAAAGGTATGTTTCTTATGAACATGTTATTGAGCCATGAACTACTGCCATCCTGCATGAACAGCAGGAGATTCCATTCGACCACTGAGCAAGTTAAAATTCTAGTTTTTTAAAAAAAATTGGGCTTTGATTTACAGGCTGATAAATATTACATACACGTATACAGCTGTGTGACATGAGCTTACTATGAAGGAAAACAAGATAGGTTTACTAAGTAAAAAAAAATTTGTTGTACTGGAAGGTATATAAAAAGATAAATTATCATACTGTGTGCAGGTGTTACATACACTGTTCAGGACATGAAGGAATATAACATTCAGTAATGACCTTCACAAAGCTTTATTTTAAGTTACAGTGAAATTCATGGGCAGAAGAGTTTTAGGATTTATATTGCCAAGGCCAGTTTTTGCTTCAAAGTAAATAAAGGATTCCTCCTCAGGCAACTGCAAGTAAATGTCTCCCTTTTCCAGGTTTTCTAAAATAAGTTTGCACTAAAATAAGCCAATAAATTAATGGCTGCCATTAATGGAACCTCAATTTCTGTCCTATTTCAGTAGCTGTTGATGTTAATAAACCAGTCATATTTCTTTCTGATAAACAAAGAAACAAAGTCCCATTTGGGCATTACATGTAAACCACTAATTGGCAGGATTTTTCTTTTTAAATAACAATTACAGATTTTTTATCAATCTGAATTTTCCAAATCTGTATTCCGTCGAGCTGTTAAGATAAAAAATATATATCATACTCACAACTTTCTGTTATTTAACTTCACTCTATGAAGAACTGCAGATAAGGCATAATTATGTCGGAAAATCTGTTCTTTAAGTTAAATTCATTACTGAGAATGACTGAAATTTACAATCATGATACATCAGTGGCAAATAGTAGGAACCTGGATTCACTTACTGCTTTTCACAACACTTCACAATACTCCAAAATGGTTCACTATCAGCCCACTATTTTATAAAAAGCACTTACTGTTGCAACTTAAGAAAACTTAGCAGGCAATTGTTCTTAATTCAAATCCTTTAAAAAGCATTCAGATAAATAACCAAGCAATCAGTTTCATTAATTTTGGCTAGTGGAACAGAACTATCCTGTTTTTAAATGGTAACATATGATCTTGTATTCAACAAGAGCAGACGTGGCTTCAGTTTGGCTTCTCATCCAAAAGTTCCAAGGTAAAGCATTAAAGTGGTGACTAAGTTACATGCTCTAATCTCTTGTTCACCTCACAACCCCCTAATGTAGCTACAAGAAACAAAGTTGACATGAGTCCTTTAAAACAGAATTCAGAATTATTCAATCGAGAAATATCACATTATCTCTCTCCTAATTTCAATTGCTGCAGAAAATACTTATGAATGCATAGCCAATGAAAACAAAACTACATTTCTAGAGATGATGTACTCAATGTCTAATTCTAGAACAGTACTTCTTCAAGATAGATAAAGGTGAGGATGCCATTCTCGCCTTCAAACTTGATCTGAAATCTAACGAATGATCAGTAACTCAACTCCATTTATCCATACAACTCTATTGGTAAATTTATCTAAAACACACATTTAGAGCTGAAAATTCAGGTTCACCCATAAGACCATAATAATAAGAGCAGAATTAAGCCATTCAGCCCATCAAGTCTGCTCCGCCATTCCATCATTGATGGCTGATTTATTATCCCTCTCAACCCTATTCCCTTGCCTCCCCCCCACAACCTTTGATACCATTACTAGTTAAGAACCTATCAACCTCTGCTTTAAGTATACCCAATGACTTGCCACAGCCACTTGTGTCAAAGATTTTCACAGATTCACCAACCTTGGCAAAACAAATTCCTCTTCGTCCCTGTTCTAAAGGGACATCCTTCTATATTGTATACTGTGGCTGTTTTCTCTGGTCCTAAACTCACCATCTATAGGAGACATTCTCTCCACGTCCACTCCATCTAGGCCTTTTGATATCTGATATGTTTCACCAAGATCCCTCCCAATTTCTCCAAACTCCACCCAATATCCAGAGATGCAGGGAAATAACTCCAGGCCCACCCAGCCTATGATACTCAATGTATCATAATAGAAAAATTCCATCCCATCTAAAAAGTATCTAATCTCCTGCTTGAGGCATAAAAACAAAGAAAGTAGAACAAAAATATCATAATCTGAACACTGCCCCATCCAACCCAAGAATGACAACTATATTAGAAAATCACACAGGCCTCATCATTGTAACGTGCCCTCATCCTTAATGTGAGAAATTTTCATCCTAGTCAGAAACAAATACATTTTCACATGAAAATATTCTGCTTTGCGGCATGAGATGTCAGCCTGTTCCAGAGGCCCACTATTGTCTGAGAAAAGAACCATCTCCTAATATCAAACTGAGGTCTAACCTGACATAGAAATACAAGGGCAGGGATGTGATGCTGAGGCTTTATAAGGCACTGGTGAGGTCTTACCTTGAGTATTGTGAATAGTTTTGGGCTCATCATCTAAGAAAAGATATGCTGGAGAAGGTTCAGAGGAGGTTCACAAGGATGATTCTGGGAATAAAAGGGTTATTCTGGGTCTGTACTCACTGGAATTTTGAAGAATGGGGGCAATCTCATCAAAACCTTTTGAATGTTGAAAGGCCTAGACAGAGCAGATGTGGAAAGGATGTCTCCCATAGCGGGGGAGTCTAGGACAAGAGCGTACAGCCTCAGGAGAGAGGAGCGTCCATTTAAAATAGAAATGCGGGAAAATTTCTTTATCCAGAGGGTTGTGAATTTGTGGAATTTATTACCACAGGCAGTTGTGGTGGCCAGGTCATTGGCTGTATTTAAAGCAGAGCTTGATAGGTTCTTGATTGGACATGGCATCAAAGGTTACGGGGAGAAGGCCGGGGAGTGGGGCTGAGGAGGGGAGAAAAGGATTAGCCGTGACTAAATGGTGGAGCAGGTTCAATGGGCCAAATGGCCTAATTCTGCTTCGTTGTGTTATAGCCTTATAATTTAAAACTGTGACTTTGTGGTTCTCCCCAATACATACAACCAACTACTGCACAAACTGCTACCTTCATTGTTTTATATATCTTATAGATCCCAATTCTAAGAGTATTCAAGAATAATAGGCTAGTATATGAAACACCAAGAACTTTAGAAATTGAATTAATTTTATGTTAATCTGAATGTCATCAGGTAAAGTTACTACCTTTTTGCCACTTAACTTGAGTCGAAGTGCTTTGGGTTCAAATTCTGATCTGGGATCTGAGCAGATAATCTTGACTGGCATTTCAGTAAGGTGTTGGAGGAGGGCTGCAGTGTTTGAGAAGATTTTGCCTGAATGTTCTGGTGGTTCAAAAGATTCTGTGCCTTAACTTTAAGAACAGAGAACTCATCTAATAGTGGAACTTAGCAATGGTATATTGACTACAATGTCATCTCATAAAAGTAAGAGCACATCACAGAAAACAAAATTTATTGCATACCAACTGCAATGAAACGCTTTCACTTCTATTTGAGACCATTGGAATGTTGAAGATATTTTATTACAGTGATCTAGTTGTATCTTTGAGTGTTCCTTTGAATGGCATCTATCTTTAGGTTATAATTGTGATGGTTGTAAACATTAAAGATTTCATTTGCAACAAAATAGTAGTTTTATTGCAATTATTCTGTAATTGGCAACAGAAAGATAAAATTTGGATTGCAGCTCCTCCATTATTCAGTGAAAGTTGACAGACATTTTTTTTGCACTTTTACAAATGGCATAATTGGCATCTTATTGTGTTCCATGACTGCAGGCAGCATTTGATAGTTGTGTGTTGTTTTAGAATTCTATTGCCAATGTAGCAAAAAAAAAAATGATAGCTCTGAAACTTTACCCTCCTAATGCTAAACCATATAATTCTAGTGCATTTAACTCAGGTACAAGAGAGACCATGAAAGAATAAAGATCAGTTTTTTTTTCCCCAACTACAAGGAAACCTATAATAATGAGATAATTCCCTCTGTCAGAACAATGTAAGATACGATTCCATTAACTATCTCTCTTCATAGGTTAGGAATATGAACTGCATGCAAGATGAAGGCAAGATTCTGTTGGAAGCCAAACCTTGGAAGTGTGCTCCATAATATTTTGACTGATGAAATCTAAAGCTTTGTGACATTAAAAAGAAAGACCACCTATAGCAACTGATGTTGCTCTTGATGCTGCATTGGTTTTGAGCACCTGTGCAATTATGATCACCTTTGCAATGCTCGAGGATGAACAGAAATCCACACTGTGACTCTGAGGAATAGTGCTTTGGATACTGGGAGGAGGTGCTTGATCCTGACATCGGCATTCCTTGTACAGGCAGCAGCTAGCCCCATCTGTGGTGGCTGCAACTGGATGCATGCGTGTCCTTGAAGATGATCTCTGAGATCCTCCGGCAAAAACGACGATATAAATTTGTGACTGACTTGTGATTGCTCTGCCAAATTTGAGACTTTCAGCAGGAACGTTATATGTTCCTGATGCCTGATATTTTTCTGTAGACTTTTTTTGGACTTCTTATTGCTCAGGAGCGGTTGTGTCACTGAACAGAATGATAGAATCAAAAGTGTCAAGAGCTAAGAACTAAGTTACAGACGAGGAGTTTGTTGAATTGTTCATTCCAGCAGGCACGACCTGACTTGTTCCCCTGTTTATTCATCTCCTGCACTCTCTACACCCATTATCTATTCTTTAGTTAAAGGGATTCTGTTGAACTGCAGCTTTGTTGCAGATTGCTGCTAAGGCCAGACTGGTATCAATGGCCCATTGCTTTTCTGGGCAATTTCAGCACAATGCTGCACCTTACCTCTAACAAGATCTCCACTGCAGTTGAAGCTAATTTATGGGATAAGTGGGAAACTGTTCAGTGTATGTTACTCCCATTCCAGTAGCTCACAACTTCCGTCATGAGCTACTACATGCAGAAGACACCCGTGTATGCACACACATGGTATCCAGGCCCCCACTGTTGATTCATTCAATGACACATGACAATGTGGCTCTTACTTCTTCCAACCTGTTCCTTGTACAATACTGGATTCCAACAACAAAGATCTGCAAAATCACCTTCAATGTGACAGCACAGCCTTTGGATGTCCGAAAGAATATATTTAAGGTTCAAGGTCTCAAGTCCAACAGGCAGGAGTAAGCCCTGCCTATTAAGTCACAGACTATCAATATCAGGCACCTCAAAGCTTTTGAAAGATGCGATCAGTCTCTGAAAAATCCTTCAAACCCAGTAGCTCGTTAAGCGAATCTAAAAATCTCCTTGAAAAGTCTTCTCATTTACATGTGACAATCCTTAGCCCATGAATACCCAAAAAGGTATTTAAAATAGCTTTGAGATTAAAATCCATTTGTCAGGAGCACTCCAAAGCCCAGTGTAAATAGCAGAAGCAACACCAACTCTGAAAATGCCAGCTTCTTGCCTTGTCACCTAATATAAACATGACTGATCTATACGGGCCTCTTCCCTTATGTCAGTTCCACATAAATAGTTACCCCTCTGCACTTAAAGTCCAGTGACCTAGATTCTACCACCCTTTGAACAGAGAATCATCAATATCTAAGACAAGTACTACAGTGCTGTGCAAAAGTCTGAGTCTTATATATAGCTAGGGTGCCTAAGACATTTGCACAGTACTGTATTTGTACTGTGAGAGTTTGTAAATCTGGTGGAAGCGAAGGATATTGGGAATGATGATGGCAGAGTGCCGTGGGAGGGGTGTGGGACAGGTGGCAGAGAAGGAGTGCCAGGGGGAAGGGTGGCATTTGCGCAGTCACACCCAGCCTTGAGATACCAAGCAAGGTTATTTGATTCCAAACAATTGGCTTATTGATTACTACAAAATGTCTCACTGGTGTTTCCTGCTCACTCACCTCTCCTTTTCCCCAATCTCCCTGCCCTCTTCCCACTCTCAGTCCACAATAGAGATCAATATCAGAATAGGTTTATCATCAGTCACATGCGTCATGAAATTTATTTTACTTTTTGTGGCAGGAGTGCAGTGCAATAGATAAAATACATAAAAGCTATACATATATGTGCCTAAGACTTTGGCACAGCATTGTAAGTTTTAAATGGTCTGCATCTTATTTTGCAGGCTATGTCCTTTGTGACTCTTCCATTTGCGAAATCATCTCAACAACTATCCTGTCATGCTCCCCTAAGATCTTACATGTTTGCATAAAGTCACCCTGCATTCTTCTAAATTTAAAGAATACAGACCCAACTTGTCTAGCCTCTTTTGATAGCATAATCCTCTCATCATGAGAATTAGCCTGGTGAATCTCCTTTGACCTGACTCCATTGTTACTATTTCCACAACTATGCACAATATAGAACATAGAACACAGAATAGTACAGCACATTACAGGCCCTTCGGCCCACAATGTTGTGCCGACCCTCAAACCCTGCCTCCCATATAAACCTCCACCTTAAATTCCTCCATATACCTGTCTAGTAGTCTCTTAAACTTCACTAGTATATCTGCCTCCACCACTGACTCAGGCAGTGCATTCCACACACCAACCACACCCTGAGTAAAAAACCTTCCTCTAATATCCCCCTTGAACTTCCCACCCCTTACCTTAAAGCCATGTCCTCTTGTATTGAGCAGTGGTGCCCTGGAGAAGAGGCGCTGGCTATCCACTCTATCTATTCCTCTTAATATCTTGTATACCTCTATCATGTCTCCTCTCATCCTCCTTCTCTCCAAAGAGTAAAGCCCTAGCTCCCTTAGTCTCTGATCATAATCCATGCTCTCTAAACCAGGTAGCATCCTGGTAAATCTCCTCTGTACCCTTTCCAATGCTTCCACATCCTTCCTAAAGTGAGGCGACCAGAACTGGACACAGTACTCCAAGTGTGGCCTAACCAGAGTTTTATAGAGCTGCATCATTACATCGCGACTCTTAAATTCTATCCCTCGACTTATGAAAGTTAATACCCCATAAGCTTTCTTAACTACCCTATCTACCTGTGAGGAAACTTTCAGGGATCTGTGGACATGTACCCCCAGATCCCTCTGCTCCTCCACACTGCCAAGTATCCTGCCATTTACTTTGTACTCTGCCTTGGAGTTTGTCCTTCCAAAGTGTACCACCTCACACTTCTCTGGGTTGAACTCCATCTGCCACTTCTCAGCCCACTCCTGCATCCTATCCAGATGTAGCCTCACCACATCCTCTACAATGGTACAAAGCTTCCTTAATTTTAAACTTCAAAGCCTTCCACATAAAAACCAACATCACCAGGCTCCCCTTTATAAAGTATCCCCGTGATATCCTTAAAAAACTCAAATAAATTTGTCAAATGTGATTGACCTTTCATAAAGCCATGTTGACTAGATTTGGCTTTATTCAGCTTTCCTACATGATTAGTCATTTCCTCTTTTGATTGGTGTCGAGGGCATCTTGCCAACAATAGATGTTAAACTAACTGGTTGATAGTTCCCCACCTTCTGTCTTGCTCCCTTTTTGAACATGGGAGTCACGTTGGCTGTTTTCCAGCCTTCTGGCAAACTCCCAGGCTATATCAAGTTTGAAAAAAGTTCAGCTAATAAATTCTCTGTCTCTGCAGTCCTGATTCTGGGTCTCTACTCAAAACATTTTATTTATTCAGCAATATAGCATGGAGTCCGTCCTTCTGGCCCTTCGAGCCCTGCTACCCCAGCAACCCCCATTAACTCCTAACCTAATCATTGAATCATTTAGAATGACCAATTAACCTATCGGGTATGTCTATAGACTGTGGCAGGAAACCAGAAAACCCATGGAAAGCCAACACATTCCACGGGTTTTCCTTACAGACGGCACCAGAAATGAACTCTGAACTCTGAGGTGATATGGCATTCCGCTAACCCCTACACTACTGTTGTGCCCACCACCTTTTTTCATTGATGCATTGGACGCTGAGACCGGAGATCACGGAGGCTGCTGACGAAGTGAAGTCCGCCACAATTCCCTCTCCATTTTTGACCAAGGTCAGGGTGAAGTTGGGTGCACAAAAGATGGAGCCAATCGCAAGCAGTCTGGTTAGGACACCAGGCATCAACTATGGCACTTCAGCGCCGTCTTCCCAAACCTGATCCATTTACCGCAGGGAAGGCAGTATTTGGAGATAATCCCTGGAGCAGTGAGCTGTATCTGCCAGTCCCCCATACCACTGTCTCTCAAGCAGGACTGTCAACGGCATGAGAGAGTGTCTCCGTTATGAAGCCACTAATTGGGAGGACATGGGGTGGCTCTGACTCCCGTCCATGGACTGCATGACCAGTGGGCTTCTGGCTGGGTCCAGGAACTGCTCAGAGAAGGACTAGGACCTGTGGTCATCTGCACTTTTTGTATTTTCTACCTCTTTGGATGGAATGACATCCAAACTGGTCCTATATGATAAACCAATTGCTCTTGTCATGGAATCTTCAGTTGCCTTTAACTCTGAAACATCTCTGACTCATTCAGATCTCACCCATTCTGGTGCTCCACATTGCCACATTGATCTTTAAGGAGGCCTGCTCTCTTCAGGGGTATCTTTTTACACAGAACATAGAACAGTACAGCACAACATGCACCCCTCAGCCTATAATTATGTGCAAACTAATTAAAACCTACTCTACAATCAATCAACTGTTCCCTCCTACGTAGGCCAGAACCCACCATGTTTCTTACATGCACTGTCCATCTCAGAATTATTTAAATGCCTGCTATTGTATCAGACTCTATCATCATCCCTGGAAATGCATTCCTGGCACTCACCACACTCTATGCAAAAAAAAATCTACCTGTGACATCTCTCCTACACCTTCCTCCACTCACCTTAATGGATGCACTCCAGCAGTGGCTGTTGCCACTCTGGGAAAAAGACGCTGACTGAACATTCTATCTATGCTCCTCAATCTTATACACCTTTATCATGTTGCCTCTCACCCTCCTCTCCTCAAAAAAGAAAAGCCTTAGCTTGCTCAAACTTTCTTCATTAGATACGTTCTCTAATCCAGGCAACAAAGTTGAAAATTTCCACCACTCCCTCTCTAAAACCTCTAGATCCTTCCTATAAGAGGCTACCAGAGCTAAACACAATGCTCCAAGTGTGATCTAACCAGTTGCTCCTAATGTACTGATAGAATTCTATCACTCACATCTACAGTGATGAAATGCTTTGAGAGGTTGGTCATACCTGGACTGAATTCATGCCTCTGCAAGGACCTACAGCCACTGCAATTTGTCTATCGCCACAAAAGGTCAATGGTAGATGCAATCTCAATGGCTCTTCACATGGCCTTAGACCACCTGGACAATACAAACATCTATGTCGGGATGCTGTTCATCGACTATAGCTCAGCATTTAACACCATCATTCCCACAATCCTGATTGATAAGTTACAGAACCTGGGCCTCTGTACCTCCCTCTGCAATTAGATCCTCGATTTCCTAACCAGAAGACCACAACCTGTGCGGATTGGTGATAATATCTCCTCCTTGCTGACAATCAACACTGGTGCACCTCAGGGGTGTGTGCTTAGCCCACTGCTCTACTATCTGTATACCCATGACCGTATGGCGAGGCATAGCTGAAAGACCATCTATAAATTTGCTAATGATACAACCATTGTTGCAGGTGATGAGAGGGCATACAGGAGTGAGATATGCCAATTAGTGGAGTGCTGCTGCAGCAACAACCTGGCACTCAAAGTCAGTAAGACAAAAGAGCTGATTGTGAACTTCAGGAAGGGTAAGACAAAGGAACACGTACCAATCCTCACAGAGGGATCAGAAGTAGAGAGAGTGAGCAGTTTCAAGTTCCTGGATGTCAGGATCACTGAGGACCAAACCTGGACCCAACATATTGATGCAGCTATAAAGAAGGCAAGACATTAGGAGTGTGAAGAAATTTAGTATGTCAACAAATACATACACAAACACTTCTACAGTTGTACCGTGGAGAGCATTTTGACAAGGCTGCATCACTGTCTGGTATGGAGGGGCGGAGGACTAGTGCACAGGACCAAAAGAAGCTGCAGAGGGTTGTAAATTTAGTCGGCTCCATCTTGAGTACTAGCCTACAAAGTACCCAGGACATGTTCAAGGAACGGTGTCTCAGAAAGCCAGAGTCCATTATTAAGGACACCCAGCACCCAGGTTATGCCTTTTTGTCACTATTACCATCAGGAAGGAGGTACAGAAGCCTGAAGGTACACACTCAGTGATTCAGGAACATCTTCTTCCCTCTGCCATCCAATTCCTAAATGGACATTGAACCCTTGAACACCACCTCACTTTTTAAATATATATTATTTCTGTTTTTGCATGATTTTTAATCTATTCAATATACATATACAGTACTGTAATTATTTGCTTACATATTTTTCTTCTATATTATGTATTCCATTGGACTGCAGATGCTATGTTAACAAATTTCATGACACATGCCAGTGATAATAAACCTGATTCTGATTCTGAGAATATCTTAGGATTCTCCTTTATCTTATCCACCAGGCAATGCACACGAGCCGTCATATATTTTTGTGCTTATGTTTCTATTCCATAAGGCCATAAGACATAGGAGCAGAATTAGGCTATTTGGCCCATCAAGTCTGTTCTGCCATTCAATTATGGCTGATCCTTCCCCCTCCCCCAGTCCCACTCCCCGACCTTCTTCCCGTAACCTTTGGTGCCATGGCCGATCAAGAACCTATCAATCTTCACCTTAAGTACGTGCAATGATCTGGCCTCCACAGCTGCCTGTGGTGACAAATACCACCAATTCACCACCCTCTGGCTAAAGAAATTTCTCCATATCTCTGTGTTAAATGGTTGCCCCTCTATCCTGAGGCTGTGCCCTCCTGTCCTCGACTCCACTACCATGGCAAACATCCTTTCCACATCTACTCTGCCTAGGGCTTTCAACATTCAAAAGGTTTCAATGAGATCCCCCCCTCATCCATCAAACATTCCTCATGTGAAAACCCTTTCATTACCGGAAACATCCTTGTGAACCTCCTCTGGACCCTCTCCAATGTCATCACATCTTTTCTTAGCTGAGGAGTCCAAAACTGTTCACAATACTCAAGGAGAGGCATCACCATTGCTTTATAAAGCATCAGCATCACGTCCCTGCCCTTATATTCTAGGCCTCTTGAAATGAATGTTGCATTTGCCTTCCTCACCACAGACTCGAACTGCAAGTTAACCTTTAGGGTGGTCTGCACAAGAACTCCTAAGTCCCTTTGTATCTCAGATTTTTGGATTTTCTCCCAGTTTATAAAATATTTATTTCTACTACCAAAGTACATGACCATGCATTTTCAAACATTGTATTTCATTTGCCCCTTTCTTGCCCATTTTCCTAATCTGTCCAAGTCCTTCCATAGCCTTCTTGCTTCCGCAACACTACCTGCCCCTCCACTAATATTCATATCATCTGCAAACTTGGCAACAAAGCCATCTATTCCATCTTCTAAATCATTGATATACAGCATAAAAAGAAGCGGTCCCAACACTGATCCCTGTGGAACACCACTGACAGCCAACCAGAAATGGATCCTTTAGTAACTTTCCAGTAATACCATGAGCTACTAACTTGGTCAGCAGCCTCATGTGCGGCACCTTGTCAAAGGCCTTCCGAAAGTCCAAATATGCAACATCGACTGCACCCCCTGCATTCCACTGACTGTGCTTTGTAAACTGTGAAGGAAATGTCACAATTGTTTCCTTTTGATCTGTGAAACGTAGAATCTACAAAAAATATGTAATGTGAATATTGTTCTCTGTTTAAGTAATTGCTACATGTGGTCAGTATAGACACCAGAGCTTTCTATTAACAACAATGGAATTGATCCTCTTTTCCGACTTTGACACATTATTTCTAGAGGGAGGTATTTAAAAAAAAAGATGGCACTAGAACAGAAATTCAATTAACAGGAATATATTCACTTCCATATGGTACAGGTGCAATGATCAAATAGAAAGATTTCCCCGCAGTAATTGCATCACTGTTGATGCAATGCTTGTTGCAATTTGTTTTACCATCTTATTAGAATACACATTCAACTGAAGGGAGATGCCTCAACTGTCCACTGGTAATTGTGGTACAAGCTCACAGAAAGATTGTTATGAGCAACGTGTCCGAGAAACCCAAGTAAAAATATCATCGGAAACAGAATGTTGCTGATGCTGAAATCTTGAAAAGTAGTGCCACAGTTAGAATTTTTATTTTATTTTATTTAGTGATACAGCATGTAACAGGCCCTTCTGGCCCAATGGGTTCATGCCACCAATCACACACACGACCAATTAACCAACTAGCCTGTATGTCTTTGTAATGCGCTAGGAAACTCAAAGGAAACCCATTCATGGGAAGAAGACAGTTACAGTTTCAAACCATGATCGTTTATTGGATACTTTAACTCTGCTTCCATCTTCTCTGATGCTGTCTGATTTGCTGACTATTCCTGTTCAATTTTCTAATTTCATCAAATATACGGTACAAGAGAATAAATGAATGAAGTGTGATTTTTTTTAAACATGTCAAGGCCGAGCATTTCATAAAGATTCAACGCTTACTGTAGGAACTGTTGAGGTTGGCATCCAGCTTGCTTTGATTTTTATCATTCTCATATTGAAGTCCCTCCATAATCTTAGCCTTCAGGGTGGCATGGTAGTCCAACAGTTAACCTAAGGCTATTAAAGTGCCAGCAAACTGAGTTCAATTCTACTATTGTCTGGAGTTTGTATGTTCTTCCTATGACTGCCTGGGTTTCCTTCGGGCGCTCCAGTTTGCTCCCACATTCCAAAGTTGTCTAGGTTAGTAGGTTAATTGGTGGCCCAGACTTGTTGAGCCAGAAGGGCCTATTACCATGCAGTAAATAAAATTCCCGTAGTCCCTTGACCCCTACAGCTATCTGTACTCCTCTGATTCTAGTTCTTTTTCATGTGTTTATTTTTTTCACTACACTTTCAGAGTGGCCAACACTCCAAGTTATGGAATTCATTTTCCAACCAACCTAAGCAGGGACGTCAAACAATAGGACATCTACTAAAATTTTATCTAAACTTTTGCCTCATAGGATGGAAAACATTCTGCCTTTTATGATCTCTGATGACCAGACCGGATTTATTAAAAATTGTTGTTCTCATTTTAATGTTAGTCGTTTACTGAATGTTATTTATTCTCCCTCTAAAGAAACTTTGGAATGCGTGATTTCTTTGGATGCTGAGAAAGCCTTTGACCGGGTTGAATGGAATTATTTATTTAAAATATTAGAAAAATTTAGATTTGGCTCCAATTTTATTCAATGGATTAAATTATTTTATTCATCTCCCACTGCACAGGTTCTTACTAACTTTCAGAGTTCTAAACCATTTAATCTCCAACGTGGTACCAGACAAGGATGTCCTTTGAGCCCTTTGCTTTTTGATTTGGCCTTAGAGCCTTTAGCCATCGTGTTTCGTGAATCCGTTGACATCTCGGGTATTTTAAGGAGGGGTATCACTCATAAGTTGTTGCTTTATGCTGATGACCTTTGCTCTACACTTCTAATGTGCAGTCCTCTCTACCATCAATACTCTCTTAACTTTCATAATTTAGTCAGTTCTCAGGATGTAAATTTAATCTTCATAAGAGTAAACTTTTTCCTTTGAATAATTTGGTATCAGTCAACTCTGACCTTCCTTTTAAAATTGTAAGAAATCAATTTACGTATTTGGGTATAACAATTACTAAGAATTATAAATTTCTTTTTAAAGAAAACTTAATCACTCTTTTGGAATATGTTAAGGTACTAACAAATTGGTGTCCCCTTTCTTTATCGCTGATTGGACATATTATTTCTATTAAAATGAATATTTTGCCTAAATTTTTATACTTATTTCAAGCTCTACGTGTCTTTATTTCTAAATCCTTTTTCAACTCTATAGATTTGATTATATCTTCTTACATATGGAAGAATAACTCCCCCTCCCACCGATTAAACAAAGTTCATCTTCAGAAAGCTAAAAAAAAGGGGGATTAGCTCCACCCAATTTTAGGTTTTACTGCTGGGCAGTCAACATACACTACCTTAAGTTTTGGATATACTACATTAATTGTGAAGACTGTCCAGTTTGGGTTTCTTCAGAAGTTAATTCCGTTATTAAATTTTCTATTATTTCTCTTCTTGGTTGTTCAATTCCTCTATCCTTAAGTAAGTTAACTGATAAATTTGTAGTTAAACATTCTTTGAGGATTTGGTTACAATTTAGAAAATTCTTTGGGTTATTTAGTTTTTCAATCTCTAGTCCTATTTTTTCAAATTTTTTTTAAACCTTCTTTGACTGATGTAGTTTTTAAAGAGTGGAATAGGTATTAAATGTTTTCAGGAACTGTTTGTTGGAGGTAGTCTCTCCTCATTTGATCAACTATCTATTAAATATAATCTTCGTAAAGCTCACTTTTTTTTAGATATTTACTAATTAGAGACTTCTTGCGTTCTCAACTTTATACATTTCCTAAATGTCCAGATAAGAATTTAATTGATACAAGTTTTACTTTGAAACCTTAATTGATACAATTTTTACTTTGAAATCTTTTCATAATGGATCTATATCTAATATTTATAGCATGTTGTTGGCATTGAGAAACATTCCGTTAGACAAAATTAACAACCTCTGGGAACAGGACCCACAGATTTCAATTGATGAGGATACTGGGAATGAAATTTTTAAACTTGTTCACACCTCTTCGTTATGTGCGCGTCACTCTCTCTTTTACAACTTAAAGTGGTTCATAGAGCCTACGTGACTAAAGATAAGCTCTCACGTTTTTATTCAGATTTTTCTCCATACTGTAATAGGTGTAATATCGAAGAGGCCTCTCTAATTCATATGTTTTGGTTCTGCCCGCGGCTTGATAAATTTTGGAAAGAAGTATTTCAAACTTTCTCAGAGCTTTTTAAAGTAAACTTTAAACCCAACCCTCTGACTGCTTTGTTTGGCATTGTTGGAGGAAGTGATTTTACTCTTAAGCCGAATGTTTTGCATATTTTGGCTTTTATTTCTCTTTTAGCCAGAAGAGTTTTGTTGCTTAAATGGAAAGATGCCGCTCCACCTACTCATGCCCATTGGTTGATTGATGTTATGTCACGTTTAAATCTAGAGAAGATCAGGTGTGCTATTTCTATACCTAGACAAGATTTTTTCACAGTATGGGGACCTTTTTGGAACTACTTTCACAATTTTCGATTTGGTCAGCAATGATGATGGCTATTATATGTTTGAATTTACAACTATATGTCAGAGATTTTTATTTCTTTTCTTTTAACCAAACAGCTTTTTTTTCTGTTTACCTCCTCTCTTTTTTTTTCTATTTTGTTATGGGGTTTTGATTTTGCTTTAGATTAGAATAAAATATACCTTTTCAATATTATGGTTAATTTACTATACATAGTTATGGGGAAATTCAATCTTGTTTCTGTTTCCATAATACCAAAATGTATTTTGTATTCGTCTATGGAAGTAATTAATAAAAATATTGAAGAAAAAAAATAGGATGTCAACGCACACAAAATGCTGGAGGAACTCAGCAGGTCAGGCAGCATCTGTGGCAAAAAGCAAACAGTCGACATTTCAGGCTGAGACCCTTCTTCAGATATAGAAAGGAAGGAGGATGATGTCTGAATAAAAAGTTGGAGGGAGGGGAAGAAGGCTAGCTGGTAGGCGTTAGGTGAAGCCGGGTGGGTGGGAAAGGTCAGGGACTGGAGAAGAAATAATCTGATAGAAGAGAGAAGATAGAGGTGGACAATAGTAGAAAGGAAAGGATGAGGGGATCGAAGAGGACGTAATAGGCAGGTGAAATGAAGTGAAAAATCAGAGTGGGGAATAGAAGGGGGGGGGGGGGAGGGGAGAAGGAAATTGTTCACCAGAAAGAGAAATCAATATTTATGCCATCAGGTTGGAGGCTACCCAGATGGAACACAAGGTGTTGTTCCTCCACCTTGAGGGTAGCCGCAACTTGGCACAAGAGGAGGCCAAGAATCGACACATTGGAACAGGAATGGGAATCGGAATTGCCATTCCTGATAGGCAATAGAACAGGAACATGTCAGAGTGTCAAATTTGTGAAAGTAATTCAGAAGATAACCCAGATACAGGAAGGCAAAATGGAAAAAAAAAGTTTTCATTTTAATGCTTCCTTTGGAAATTACTCTCAAGTGAAACAGCAGAAGAAATCTAGAAACTGTCATCCATTGCTCCATCACCTCTCATCTATAAGCCATTCCAGGTAGTGACTAGCCAACAGACTACAACGGCAGCATGATAAGGAGGGAAACATTTCCAAATTCATAGTGCTAGGAGAAGAAAAGTGAGAATTACTGTACTAATATCAGAAAGTTGGAGAGGTCTGAGAAATTCAGCTAAAAATAAACTCCCCCTATCACCTGAAATTAGCAATGTTTTAATTAGTAATGTTTTAATTAGCTAGAGTACGGAAAGTTTCACATACTATATGACTGAGATGTACAATACGAAAGGTTTGAGAAGGAAATAGAAAGCAAAATATAAATGAACTAGCACAGGTATGTACATGAACTTCAAAAACTTGGCAGAGAATTTTGGAAACTTGCATGTTTCCACCAACAGCAGACTTGGAGCGAGGGAAAACAGCACAGAGCAATATCAGGAAATTAGGTCAGATAGATAGAAGGCGGGGGATTTCAATAGGTATATTTGTCTGTGAAAAACATAGGGTGTGATGGAGATCATATGGGGTGTAGGGAGCTAACAAATGAGAGGCAAAAAGAGTTAGAGACCATCTCAGCCACCACAGCAGCATCAATATCGGGGGGATATACTCCTGCACGCAATCAGTTAATGGAGGTTGAGTTTTATGGGCAGTGGAAATTTCTTCCTGGGTCTCATTTACTCTTCATTCACAGTGAGGGACAGGAGAGTGTTTGATTATGAAACCGTTTCTGCTGAGCTGAATACTGTTCTCACAAAAAATCCACAATATTATACTTTTCAGTACAGATACCGAGCAGTCATAAGGCATGTGGCTCCTGGTACAAGCTTTCCTGGGGTTCGATTATTAATAATGTTGTTTCTACCTTTGGCCCAGTTAGAGTCAGTCACCTGAGTAAAACCCTGGAGATGAAATTTTAAATGTTTGGTTGATATAAAGATCAATAGCACACTCGGCAAATTATACATGCTGTGTAGAATGATATAGCATCAATCTACCTGATAATCCAGTGTTTGTTTTTAGATTGTATACACTCAAGATTTAACCATATTCCCAAATTAATAAAAATTACTGAAGGAAAATCATGAGATGGGAGACAGTCATGCTCTGCAATTTTTTAAGCCCGTCGTGCTTTGGAATTCCAAGTGTAAGTAGAACAGCTGTAGCGTGTAATCATCTATTCAATGTGCCAGGACCCAGTCCAAGAGGAGAGACAAAATATTGATGTGGTCAGACTTGTATATTAATGCTTTAAAAACGCTGGAGTCAAATTTCTGAATGACTTAATATTTATTTATTATTGTATTATTTTAGAGATTGAATATTGAATGTAATTCAAAAATTAATTTAATCACAGATGATACTAAATGCCCACTTGAATCTTATTTTCCCTTAAAAGCTGACACAGCTTCTTTGTGAAAAGCCTGTTTGTAAAAAGTTATCGCTTTCCTATCATCCCACTCCCACTCTGACTAATCTGCCTCTGGCCTCCTGTACTGTTCCAAGGATCTTTACATAAAGTTGAAGAACAACTCCTCCTTCCAATTATTTTAGCCTTCAGGACATAACATAGTTTTCATCAATTTCATATAAAGAGCCATTCCATTATTTCAATCTTGGAATATCATATTGTTTGTTTTTCTCTCTCCTTCCAGTTCCGGTAGTTGAGATTTAATTTGTTTTGTCCTATTCTTGCTTCTTCTAAACCAACAATTTTGTTCAGTCAGAACAACCATCATGTACCCTTCAAGTTCTTAGATCACACCTCCCCTTTTCTTTTGTCCGCCTCTTCACTCATGCGCTGCAACTTAAAACATGCTTTACTTCAATCTTATCCTATCTCAAATGACAGGCCGCAAGCCTGAACAGTTCACTTTTTTCTCTATATAGATACTGAATGACCTGAGAAGCATTTCCAAAACTTTCCTCATACGTTTCATACTTTCAGCATGAGCAATTTTTTAATGGTTGCTTCCTTATAACTGTTCAATTGCCAATTGATTAAATTGCTATATTCATGAGAATATATTTGTTTTCTGAGAATACACAAGAATTTCCATAAGATTTTCATTTTAACAAGCTGCGAGGCATCTTAAAATACCACTAACAGCTTATCTGACTTTTCATGCTGGTCCATAAGCATAAGCATCCATATGTTGAACAATCTGTTACAATCTCAGTTTTAAAGACATCCTACTTTCAGAATGCTAAACACAAAAATGGTGATTTTGGCTATGGAGTAGTTAGCTGACAGTGCACATGCTGTCCATGCAATCTCTTCGGTGGAATGCCAGGCCTCAGTAGCAGGCTTCTGCAGACCTTCATGCTCTGAATGGACCCTTCCTGTGTCTCCAGATTGGTGTAATATCAGGTAAATTCTACAGGCAAAAAAGGGTCATGGGTAAAGGTACAGAAGAAGGATAAACACAGGTTGTGCTACATTGGTTTCTGAAGGTTGGTATAGCCAGGGGTGGTAGTGGGGATAAGCTCCCACTACCTATTAAATACTCCCAATGGTGTGAGTTTCAAATAGCCTCTGAAAATCAAGCCCAGGTCCTGGCCCTCACATGTAGCTTAGCTATTTAGTGCGGCAGAACTGTTTCTACTGACAGGAGAAGAGGAAAGGTGGGTTACTGGCACCTTAAAACCAGTCGCTTCAAGCAGATGGGGCTTGTCAACCGGTCTGTGGTCGTGGTTGGCAGCTCAGTTTGGAAAAGGAAAACTCTGATCTCAAACTCCCGCTGCCTTGAGGCTACAACACCCATGGGGGAGGCTTTGGGAGTAAATCCCAAGGAAAAGTCCAGAGCTGGAAAGCCTAATGCAGTTCTACATTGAGTTTAACATTGACTGGCAACTCCTGCAATGCCGCTGGTGCCAAACTGGTATTGGTCAACAGCTGCATGGAAAGGGGGGAGCCTGCAGCATGGGCAACACTTGCTCTTCATATCGTACTGCTCTGATTTGCATATCCGGTAGATAGCTGGGACGTCAGAGGGCCTCAGCTATGTACACTGGAAAAGCAACAGCCACATCATTCAGAAGAAACACTCCAAACTCTCCTGCCCCTTCAAAAATCATTTTATGCTTTCCAGGGTTTCTTCAAGTTCCAAGTGTCTAATTGAAATGTGAACACCAATCCACTATATATCTTTTTATTCAAGAAAACAGAACTGCTAAGTATCTTTAAGCACTTCTTAAATTCATACAGTTGACAGTTGTGGAGCTTTAGTGAAGCACTGTGATGCTGTCAGGTAGATGTGCAACACTGAGCTAACTTTGACCAATAAAGTAAAATACCTTACCAAATGCATAATAGTGTGCCAATATTATGAGGGCCAGGTTTCCGTTGTCAGCTGCCTTCCCTGAATGATGCAGTTTTCCAACTTATCAGCAGATTGCTGCTATTACTCAGCAATTCAACATATGGGCCTGAGTTAGGTAACTACTCAGACATCTCTAGTTCTCCCACAACACAACTGTCATTGGCCAAATCAAAGGTTTGTGTATTTAACATTTCAGTAATACACCGGGCTAATGCAGGTTTAAAGGCCAAATGGGCAGAAAATGCAACAAAGTAGGAATTTATTAGACAAGTTCTAATGCGGGGCGAACAAAAATATATGGACCGCACAGGAAAGAAAAAAAAAAGTCAGGTTGTAGTTTCAAAAACAGCGCTAATCTGCATGCACGGGACTATGTAGCCTTGAGATTTATAATGTGAAAACTAGCAAAAGACAAGCAATATGGCTTACACCAGAAGTGAACGGCAAATTACTTAAGGTGGAATTGGACTCAGGCTCAGCAGTTTCAGTCATTTCACAAAATGAGTTTGAACTGAAGCCTGCAGATATAAAAGCAAGAATTTAAGCTGGAGAAAAGAAAACCCTGTGGGAATGACATTTGTAACAATGACATACAACAATCAACGAGTTACATTGGGCTTGTATGTGGTTAAAAACAGGAGAGCTAGCATTGTTGGGCTGTGATTGGCTGAGACAACTACAACTTGATTGGTAATGCATCCACTATTTGCATGCCACATCCCTTGCAATAGGGTCAACTGAATGCAAATTAAGAAAGGTACTGGATGATGCCACAGCAGTGTTTAAGGTTAGTACTAGAAATCTCAAACATATCACATTAAAATAGTGTTAAATAAAAATGCCATGCCCAAGTTGTACAAAGCCTAACTGGTTCCTTATACCATCCATGATAAAGTAGCCAATGAGTTTGATCACATGGGGACTGAAGAAAATCTTTCCAAGGTTGAGTGGAGCCCATGGGCAACACCAGTGACCCCAGTGGCCAAGAAGAATGGGTCTGTTAAGATCTGTAGTGATTTTAAGGTCACCATCAACCCATCAAAGTAAACAGAAGAATATACTCTGCCCAGGAAAGAGGACATCTTTGCAAATCGTTCTGGAGGGAAACACTTCAGCAAAATGGACTTAGCTGAAGCCTACTTACAGATGGAGATGGAAAAAGAGTCCAAAATGTTTCCCACCATAAACACTCACAAAGGGCTTTATTGCTATAACAGGCTTATTTTTGGAGTGGCATCTGCACCTGCACTCTGACAGAAAGCTATGGACCAGGTGTCACAGGGCTGGCCAGGCACTCAGTGTTACCTGGATTGTTACTGGTAGGGATGACAAAGAACAACCCCAAGATCTCAAGACAGTTAAAAAGATTAGAATATTGGCTCAGAGCACAATGTAACATGTGTGAATTCTTTAAACCAATCATCACTTACTGTGGTCACACTATTCTTGCACAGGATTTACATAAATGCCCTAAGAAAATTCAAGCAGTAAAGGCCAAAGGACATGTCACAATTGTGGTCCTTTTAAGGGTTTGTCAAATACTATAACAGGTTCCTGCTAAATCTGGCTATTATGCTCCTCCCCTTGAACCCATTACTATAGGTTGGGAAGAAATGGCAATGGGCAGAATAGCGTGAGGCAGCTTTCCAAAGGAAAAAGGAAATGTTGACGTCAGACACAGTACTCACACATTATGATCCTCATCATCCAGTGAATCTTGCCTGTGACGTCTCACCTTATGATACAGGTGCAGCCACGTCACATGTTATGAAACATGGAAGCGAATGCCCCATAACGTTTGCATCATGCTCCCTTACTACTGCAGAGAAAAATTACATACAAATTGATAGAGGGGTCTTGAGTTTGGTTTGGGGTGTAAAACGTTTTGACCAGTACTTGTATGGGAGAGAATTTACCATCATTACTGATCATCAACCACTGGGGCCAATCTTCAATCCACAGAAGAGTGTTCCAAGACTTTCTTAGGAGTTTGCATTGTTTCAGCATATCATCTAAAACTTTGGCAAACTTCTATAGATATCCAGGGGAGAGTATCACAGCTGGATGCATCATGGAAATGTTGATGGCCAAATGTGGAATAGTCTACAGTAAGTGGTGGATATGGCCAAATGCATCACAGGCAAAGCCCTTTGCACCATTGAGCATATCTACAGCAAACGTTGCCAAAAGAAAATAGCATCCAACACCAATAACCCCCACCATCCAGGCCATGCTCTCTTCTCATTACTGCCATTGGGCAGGAGATTTAGGTACCACACCACCGGGCTCAGGAACATTTATTACCCTACAGCCATCAGGCCCCTGAACCAGTGTAGATAACTTCACTCAGGACAATTTTGAATGGATTCCACAACTCTACAGCCCATGTTCTCACTATTATATTTTTTTTAATTTCAGTACAGTAGTTCAAAGTTTGGACAATTTGTCTTCTTTAAGATTTCAATTTGTTTTCATTGCTTGTCAGTCTTTGTGTTTAGCTTTTCAGAAATTATATTGTATTTTATTTTCCTGTAAAATGAACCTCATGGTAGTAAAAGGTCATAAGACACAGGAGCAGAATTAGGCCATTAGGCCCACTGAACCTGCTGCCCGATTCCATCATGGTTGATCTTGAATCTCACTCAACACCATACATCTGCCTTCTCGCCATATCCTTTGATGCCTTGACCGATCAAGAAACGATCAACTTCCGCCTTAAATACACACACGGACTTGGCCTCCACCGCAGTCTGTGGCAGAGCATTCCACAGATTTACTATTCTCTGGCTAAAAAGAATTCATCTTTACCTCTGTCCCAAAAGTTCACCCCTCAATTTTGAGGCTGTGTCCTCTAGTTCTGGATACCGTCATCATACGAAACATCCTCTCCACATGCACCCTATCTAGTCCTTTCGACATTTGGTAAGTTTCAATGAGAACCCCCCCACCTTCTAAGTTCCAGTGAGTACAGACTCAGCATTACCTCCTTGCTTTTATACTCTATTCCCCTTGAAATAAATGCCAACATTGCATTTGCCTTCTTTACCACAGACCCAACCTATAAATTAAACTTCTGGGAGTCTTGCACGAGGACTCCTAAATCCCTCTGCACCTCTGATGTTTGAACCTTCTCCCCATTTAGATAATAGTCCATACTACTGTTCCTTTTACCAAAATGCATTATCATACATTTCCCAACACTGTATTCCATCTGCCACTTTTTTGCCCATTCTTCCAATTTGTCTAAATCCTGCTATAATCACATTGCTTCCTCAGCACCACCAACCCCACCACCTTTGTGTCATCCACAAACATAGCCACAAGGCCATGAATTCCATTATCAAGATCATTGACAAACAATGTGAAAAGCAGCGGTCCCAATACTAACCCCTGAGGAATGCCACTAGTCACCGAGAGCCAACCAGAAAAGGCCCCTTTTATTGTGTATAGTACATTGTGATGTATGTATTTTATTAGTAAATTTATTTTGACTTTGATGGATATGGTGAATTTTCTCCATCTTTAGCTCTAAATTTTACTTCTGAGTAGATAGGTAGATAGATACACATTATTGATCCCGAGGGAAATTGGGTTTCGTTACAGCCGCACCAACCAAGAATAGAGCATAAATATAGCAATACAAAAACCACCAGCAATCAAACAACAAAATGCAAACTATGCCAGATGGAAAATAAGTCCAGGACCGGCCTATTGGCTCAAGGTGTCTGACCCTCCACGGGAGGAGCTGCAAGTTCGATGGCCACAGGCAGGAACGACCTCCCGTGCCGCCCAGTGTTGCATCTCGGTGGAATATGGCCGAAGTCCAACAGCAAAAAGTTCAGTATCTGGTCTACAAACACGTTCCTCGATCGTAATACGACCCGGATTGCACCATCTGTTGTTAACCAGAACAGTAAGCACCTGACTCCTTTATGCTTACCGCTCTCAGTGCACTTCCAGTCAGCCCGAACGGTCTGGAAGCCGTCCATGGAGAAGTTTAGATCGGGTATGTCCTCGTGCAGCCCCCTTCCGGTTAAACACATAACACTGCACTCCCGGAATGTTCTCTGACACCTGGCTAGCGCCGTGAACTCGTCGATTTGATTACCCACCGAACTACTCTTCTCCATAAGTCTCTGTTGTCTCGACCCAGTCCTCTTTCCTTGACTTTGTGATCCCCCTCTGCATCCTCTGTGTGTTTTCCTCCAGATTTCAGCAGAGGTGTCCGGCACTCAGCTCGCTAAACCGGCCGGCATAAGCTCAATCAGCTGGTCCCTGGAATACACAATGCCACCATGCTTCTGTTCCGCTAATGAGACGTGTCGGAATGTAACTATTTCCAGCACTAAAAACCCAAATAAAACTCTCTCTACCAGTATGTTAGAGAGGGTGCAGCTTCGACGCGTTACCGTGCAAAAAAAACCAAAACATAACGTAAGTTAAAAAGTAAGAAGAAAAAAGTAAGAATACTGGTCTGGAACAGCTGTAACAGGCTGCATGCACGACCAGCGCAGGCGCATGTGCAGTTGGAGCTGTAGAAAGTACAATTTGAGGTCGTATAACTTCTTTTAGCAGTTTTCCCACTTCCCACTCTATGGGAAGCCAGTGAAAAGATTACTGCTCATAAATAATGTGTCAAGATTCACCCAATACAGGGCTTCTTGCCAGCCAGCAAAAACCAAGCAATGTTTAGATCACAATGTCTGTGAAAGTTGGGAGATAAAAAAAAACTGTAAAGGAGTTTATGGATACGCAGGAGGGAGATAAGAATTAGGTCTAAATTGTGTGAAACTAAATGTGAGGTCAAATGGGGAACATTCAGCAAATTGAAGATAATATGATGGTAATATATTTAAAGCTATATAATGAAAATCCTTCCCAAAAGCCTTTAGAATAAACATGGGAACGATACAGTGGGTTCTGGTTAATTGGGGTACATCAGGACGAGTACACGTTGGTCAAATTAAGTGACTGTCCCAATTAGCTGAAGTTTCATGGAAATAGTTTAAAACATATAAAATGACAAACTACCATTTAAACTGATTACCAAATTATGTCTGTAAATGAAATGTGGAACATATCGGAACACTATCAATGTTACTACGGTACTATAAAACTGTGCATTAGTTAGAATGGAGAAATTCATCCAGTGTTCTTTCGATTGACTGTAAATGAACAAAAATAGTGCTGATGCCTAGCGCAGATAATGGACTGCTTTCATACAATGAGTTTGATGATGGCATCTTCCAAATCTTTGTTTTCATATTTTCATTGTAACTTTCAAGATGATTGTTATTACCTTCAAATTCTTCATAGTTCCTAACTTGTTGAAGCAGTGAAATCATCTCATTTACACTCCTGGCTGTTTAAAGCCCCAATGCTTTAAACTACAGTGAGCAAAGCAGATCTGAATTGTTTTACTGCTCGTTTCTTGCCAACTATCAGTGACAAAAATCACTGCATTTTTGAACACAAGCGCACACATCGGACACTATTTTAAAGCTGTTCGCTCTAAGCACGATGCAGTGTTTAACAGCCAGACAAGTGCATATGACTGATGCTAGTTAGAAATTTCAACAAGTCTCCTCTCCCAATTACATAGCATGGTGTCCCAAATATATGAAGGGAACCCTGGCTATTTTCTTGATTAGCTTTTGTTCTTTAAGAGGTGTCCCAAATAAGTAGCTGTCCTGATTAAACAATGGCCCAGTTAACCAGAATCCACTATATATCCATTTCAGTTCCACTATTTAAAGGGGCATTGTAAGCATGAGATCCATGGATATCTGCATTGGAAGAAAGAAACAAACAACTGAAAGAAAGGAATCTGGACTTCCCAGGCAGCTCCTCACTTTAAAAGTCCCTTACTCCAGTGTAAAGCCAGCAAGAGCTGAAAACTAAGCAGATTGAAGGAACGACAAGCAATGTTCACTTTAGCATCTGCAACAGTAACGAAGTATCTGTCTCCTGAAATGCATTTTTAAGCATTTGATCTAGAAATTGCAGACCCTTGGCAGAATCTTTGGACAAAGACATGGAAAGGGGAGGTGACTTGGAAGAATGAATATAAATTCCCAGAATATAATGTCACCAAATGATACAATGAGAGATTAATGATCAAACACTTCTGCTTTTGGAGCAACAAACACCACCTTTCACCTGATTCCTTCTCTCCTTTTTAATTTGAGATTTGCAAGTGTGTTGCCAATCTTGCCACTGCTAGTTTATCCTGGTCACAATTTGTCTCAAGATAAGAATGCATAGCAACACCCAAGGAGCTCTAAAATTGAGGGCATGTGCAAATGATTGTCATATTGAAAATGGCAACATGCCTCTCCCACAGGGTTGTTGCAACCAATCTGATTACTCAGAAGTAAATGTTGGCATTGGGAACTTCCAATCATGCAGTTACTCAGCAAGTTTATCTCTATCCATTTCCATACGGTCTACCATGTTAAAATTCATTCAAGTTAAGCTTCTGATATTCATGATTAGACTACTAAATTAGGAAGCTTGTTAACAACAGTATTTTAAATAAACTTCAGTGTGATAACAAAGCTGCATTTTCTGAAACTACAGTTAGCAGGAGAAAATTCACCAAGTAGAAGTTTAGGATGAGCAACACACGCAGATTTCCAGCATCTGCAGATTTTCTCATGCTTGTACATTTAGGATGAGTTAAGTTGCTCCCTAATTTTCTACCCGCTTCAGTGTTAATCACAAAGGAGCTAAGACTTTAATTGATCAGTCACAATGTACGGAGAGAAAGCTGAAGAGAGCAAACTATCCAAATTGTGAATAAATGCTGATCTGTTGAAAGCATTTCGATAACATAGTTTATTACATTGCTGGAACCCAAACTGCCCAAAATTTCAACAAGTCTATAGATAAACCACAATCACAGGAATAGATGGAACTTGTTACCATGGTTCCTACCATGCATGCCTGCTAAGTAAATCTAACCAAACCAACATTTCTTCACAGTTCAGACCAAATGTGAACAACCATTTGTCAGTTCTCATGCAAAACTATATCCTGACAGTGACCATATCCTTTCCGTATGTAGTAAAACTGAAATCCAGACATGACTACAGTAATTGGAATGCTTTATACCTTTTAGACCCACAATTTACTCAAATACAAAACTTCTATACACAGAAACTGCCATTTCCTCTGTCAACCTTCGAGCTGTTGGCGTTGAATTACTTTGATATACTGTATAACCAGAATACTTTTTTCAACTTGTATTCAGTTCAGTAACACAAAATGCATGTCAAAATTATTGAGTAAGACATGCTTTTCCTTTCCAAACTGTAGTGAAAATGAAATAGAGGTTCAGAACAAGGCTGAAAAAAAAGTGCACATTAGATTGGTTTATTTCTTTGTTTTTCAAAGTAGCTCAACAAATGCATCCAAAAATACTTCAAGATTTTATTTTGAAATATACTTAAAATTACTATTTTGTAGCTGGAGATTCAGCTTAACAACATGTTTAACTCTAAAAACTAAGATTATAAATATATACTTAGATGCAATTTCTTGTTAATAATTGCTTCTGATATTTCAACTTGTACTTTGATAACGTGCATATCCTCATTCTTATGCATTGCTAGTTACTCCTCAGTTTGTTTTCTTTGGGAATTATTCAATACTGTTTCCAGCTGCTCAGACATTTTGATTGTGTCATTCTTGCCAGATACTGAAGATCTCTGAACTGATGTCTGGCAATCATCAAAGTCAGAACAGTGAATGTCCACTGTGCAGACGTTTCTAAGAAGCTGCTTCATCAGCAGATCATTTCCATAATGGGTGACAAACATCATCACTTTGCCACGAACTGAAAAATCTATATTATGATCTGTTGTTATTGTTTTGACAGTAATTTGTTGAGTCCTGCACACTGTGAATCATTAGCCTTCAAAACATCAGGCAAACATTGAAGGGATTATTAATTAGGTAAACCTGGTTAAGTTTAGTTTGATTAACTGTAATATCTGATTTTGTAATAGTATATTTGTTAAATGTCTATTAAGAAATTTGACATTATGAGTATACAATTTTATTAAAAATAAATATGCACTCATAATTCACAAAGGAACTAGTAATCATTTGGGACTTTTCAATTATACTTAAATTGATAGCAGCAGATGAGGAATATATTAAGTGAAATGATCAAAAACTATTACCACTATATGTTCGAATGCTTTCCCTAAAGGAAGGGATTTTTTAAAATTAAAAGTCTTGGTAAACAGCATTAATCACACGTGGGTTTTTTTTTGCTTTAGTTTGATTTGGTTTAATTTTGACCAAGATTTCTTGCTATTTATCTAAATTAGCAGTAGAATTCTCAAAAAGTTGACTGAAGATTGTCCCTGTTAATGAGATACATTAGTAAAGGTGATAGGAGTATTTCATACAGCATTAAGTTTTGTGCTTGTGTAAAACTCTGGTACATCAATCTCGAGATATACCCAAGTACGATTCTTGCACAAAATCATTGTTTTCATGATAGACAGTGGTTATATTCTCTGGAGTCCTGCAAGCATCTGTATATATCAGTTAAATTCTTAGCTGGTACACAGCAAAATAATCTAACAACCTAAAGGAGGCGTAAAATAACTGCTATAAAAAGATTTGAATCGTGTTCCTAAGCCATAGCACAGAAAATTACAATAAATGATAGAAATTCATAATTAATAGTTAATAGAATACCTGTCTTGTATTCATAATTCCACAGAGTATTTTAAAAATAATAAACGGTTATTTGATGACACACCTGTAAAAAGCTCTTGTAATACCGAGGTGGCATTAATAAATGAATAGTTTTATTGAATCATTAACAAAAATAGAAGGGTGTCCTCAAAATGGACAACAAAATAATACATTGCGATGTTTACACACTAGGTGTTGCCTCAAAATGATAGATCTTAAAATCTTAGAATCCTTGTCTGAAATAGGCTTCAAACTTATGAATATGCAAATAATATCTTGAATGAGGTTCAAATACCCACATAAAATTTCCCATCAATTTAAAGGATCAAACATCTATACCAGATTAATCAGTGGCCTTTCAGAGGAAAGCAATGAAAATTGCCTGTTTTACACTTCTAGTTTCATGGCAATCCAAGGACAATAAATTGACTTGGACTTGAAACTGAATCTGGTAGGCCCAATGCCATCTTCATCAGACCTAACAAGATGTCTTTGAGATGCTCAGTTGCTACCAATGACAATTTTTTGTATTGAGCTTTCAGGGATTTTCTATCAAGCGTTTCTGACAAAGGTAATAAAAAGGCCAAGGAGTATTTACAACTATTGGAAGCCATGCAAGCTTGCAAAACTTTGTATATACATTGCATAATCCTCAGTGATGCAACTTTCCTACAGGTCATCTGTAAAAACATATTCAATCATTTAACATTTCACTTTCAGGAAATGGGGTCTATCAACTAAGCAACATAATTGAAAGGATAGATTGAAAAGCCAGAGCTTTCAAAAACTGTCACAAAAAGTACTGATGTTAGGAAAAGGAGGATTTTTTTTGATACCTCAAACAGAAACAGTGTGTGGATTTTGAAATGTCATCAGTGTAGTGAACAGTGATTTTAAGAGAACCCTTTTTAATTCACTCCATTCTAAACTATGTATTTGAATACTCTCATTAGCATATAATTAGGAGCCGATGTCACAACAGTACTGGGCACTTAATCATTTTTTTCCATAAACTGTAAAAGCAATGACAAAAGATTCAAATGCTGCATTGAAATATTAGCAGTTCTGTTGAGTATATTTTAGAGTAATGAGCTCTGTGCTACACATACTGCTGTCAGAGATAATCATCCCCTATTATATTTATTCTTCAACAAATCATGTTTGCTGTCTTCTTATTTTTGCATCTTTTCATGAAATATCTGAACATTTGCTGGATTGGAAGTGCCACTCCAAGTGTTATTTGAGAGCAACATTTATGGACATATTTTATGATTACATCTAATAAAACTACTGCAGCATTATATACTAAAGTTTGGGGCACATTGAAATGATTGTATAACACACATGAAACTCTGGAACTATCTTCAGTATGTAGATAAATATTCTTTTTTAATAATTTGGTCATAAGTTATTCCAATTTGTTGGACCTTGCTGTTTAGAAAATACATGGAAAAAGGAGATACCTCCTTCTCCTTCATCAGGGAAAGAGAGAGAGAGCCTGTGGTATGTCGAATGCCGGGTGAAACATGAAGTCTTTGGGGTAACTGTAAATCTGTGTCTTTGCGATTGCTTTGCTCACTCTTGAGTGCTTGGTGGCAGTGCCAATGCCTGCTTTTTTTTCCGGTGGGGGAGGGGGGATTGTTACTTACTGCTGCTTACACGCGGGAGGGGGGGAACTGGGGGGGGTACTTTGAGGTTCTTAAATTTAACTGTCGTTCATTCTTTGGGGCACTCCTCTGTTTTCGTGGATGTTTACGAAGAAAAAGCATTTCAGGATGTATATTGTATACATTTCTCCGACACTAAATTGGACCTTTGAACATGGTGCTTTTCTTAAGAAACAAAGTGATGCGATCTCAGAAGTATTTCTTAAGTTAAAAAATACCTTCAGCACTTCAGGAGTTGAGACACCTTGCGATGCAAGTTTGTCACTGACACTAAATAAAGCTGTGTACATACAGTGTGGTGGCTGCACACACGGGCTATTTCCAGTTTTGGAAGGGAAATACAACACACATCCATTACTGTTTGCACACTCAGCACTAGCAATCTTGGGCAAATGTCAATGTGAGCACAATTGTACAAGCCTACTTTGAAAATTAAGCCCATGTTTCCACTGAAAGAGCCTGTGGAAGTAAGATGAGATTTACTACATTATATTATTATTTATCTTGACAGACTCCTGTTTTAGATTCATAAGAAATAAAATCACAAGGAGAAAGGACAATCTGTACACCTCTAACATTCTTAACAATTGTCTACTTTTGCGCAACACTAAAATGCATATATTTAAGTTGTACATCCCATATAGTCATACTTTATTGATCCCAGGGGAAATTGGTTTTCGTTACAGTTGCACCATAAATAGTTAAATAGTAATAAAATCATAAATAGTTAAATAGTAATATGTAAATTATCCCAGGAAATAAGTCCAGGACCAGCCTATTGGCTCAGGATGTCTGACCCTCCAAGGGAGGAGTTGTAAAGTTTGATGGCCACAGGCAGGAATGACTTCCTATGACGCTCTGTGTTGCATCTCGGTGGAATGAGTCTCTAGCTGAAAATACTCCTGTGCCCAACCAGTACATTATGTAGTGGATGAGAGACATTGTTCAAGATGGCATGCAACTTGGACAGCATCCTCTTTTCAGACACCACCGTGAGAGAGTCCAGTTCCATCCCCACAACATCACTGGCCTTACGAATGAGTTTGTTGATTCTGTTGGTGTCTGCTGGTGTCTGCTACATCTCGTATAATTACTAGATATACTAGATCTTTGAATCACTTAGGTATAATTATAATTTCTGGCATTGCAAACCTTAGTCATTTTCTGTGATTGCAATTCACATAGTTAATTGATATATATGTATAATGGATATTTTTTGCTAGCAAGATGTGTTTTTTTCATAAATATACTTCAATATTTCAGGTTAATTTTGAGTCCTGTCGAATGGAATAGGGCTGCCCCTTAAAGAATTCTGAAAATGCACTTACTTTAAATAAATAGCATAATATCTGGAATATATTTAGTTGGAATAATAATAAAAAACATTTTTTGTGCCTTAATTGGCGAGGAAGTAGCCCAGACACTATCAACGAATAAGATGGATAGTTTATTCTATTATAACGTCAATCTGGGTACGTGGCCAAGTGGTTAAGGGATTGGACTAGCGACCTGAAGGTCGTGAGTTTGAGCCTCAGCCAAGGCAACGTGTGTTGTGTCCTTGAGCAAGGCACTTAGTCACACATTGCTCTGCGACGACACTGGTGCCAAGCTGTATGGGTCCTAATGCCCTTCCCTTGGACAACATTGGTGTCGTAGAATGGGGAGATTTGCAGCATGGGCAACTGCTAGTCTTCCAAACAACCTTGCCCAGGCCTGCGTCCTGGAGAGTGAAGACTTTCCAGGCGCAGATCCATGGTCTCACAAGACTAATGGATGCCTTTAAAAACATTAATGTTCATCCAACAGCAACAAGCTCAAATGTTAGTTCACAAAGAGAAAATAAGCTGGGACTTCTATGATCTTTAAAGTAGAAAATACATGCAAAATATTAATAAGTCACATGACCTGCCTTTCACTTGTGAATTTAATTTAGCCGGGATTAGTTTAAATTTAACAGGCTCAGATGATTTGCAAAATGCATGCATTTACCTTTCTTGAGTCCAGCAAATTGTAAGACAGGAGTGATGCCTCTGTCTGTGTGGCATGTTGAAATTATTGGTGGACGTCTGGGTGTTCGTGAACAAAATCTGTAATATTTAAGGGCCATTAAGGCTTTTGTATCCAAAAGATGCTACAAGGAGTTCACTCTTATATAGCACATGATAACATATAAATGTAAATATCTGAAAATAACTTTTGATTGTTTTGAGACAACTGACATCCATTGGCGATATTTTTCTGATAGGTGTGATGCTTGGAGATGATGCACTCATGGTATTACTACTGACCTAATTAAAAGAGGTTGCAATGAACATTAATTAGTTAAAGAAAATCACTTTTGTTACACAAAGAAATAAAAGCAAAGATTGTCCACTTTGGCATTGGAAGGTGAGAATTTTTTTCAAAATGAAGTTCTCCCATTTGTATTTATGTGTCAAGCTCAACACTGAAAATGGGATATTATGTCATTAGTTACTTTATTGTTCTCTGTCATTTATGGCTGGAAGTGGTAGGGTGAGAAATATTTGCATACTCTATCCAGGGATACAGTTTCTGTAGCAGGGTGTACTACTAAATAATAATGCATAAATTAGTCATTCATCAGTCCATAAATATGACTCTGAGCAATGAATGCATGTCAGTTTATTCTGGCACCATGAAGCTTGTGCAAGCATTTGAGTCTTAGAGGAAAAAAATTACCACCTTTTTCCTCCATTAGTAATTATAAGACCATCATCACATCTCTACATTTTAAAGTGGGGGTAACTATGAAATAAAACCACAGTTAGAAGTCTTCATTTAGTTGGGGGAGCTACTATAGGATCAATGGCACTACAGCTGGGGGAGCAAGCATCTAGCTAGCCTGTAGATCTTGGCAGAAATACTTGAGATTTTCAGTGTAATGTTGCTCAACACCAGGCACAAGACCTCCTTGGGACAGAAATAAAAAGGGCCAATGGGGGTATGTTGGAGAAATCAATGTTTAGTATTCTACCCAAAGACTTCTTGTCAGTGCCAGAAGAAACTAAATGATCTCACATGTGGTCAAGGTGTGAGAAGTAGCTACAAAGCTCCCCTGCCAACAATTACACCACAGCATTCACACATGTATCACTACTCTGAAACACATACATAAATCTCACTCTTTATACAAACCTTCAACCATTTAACAACAACAGGCAGCCTTTTTGTGGTTTAATGAGTTGTAAGGGAGAGTTCTGTCAAGCTTTGGCTTGGCCTGGTCTTAAGAAGGGTTGTGTTCATAGAAAACTGTCCCTATCACAATTTTCCATTGTGCAAACCCTACTTTTCACCTTTGAATCCCATGTTATAAATGGATGCATATTCCTACGGGAGGTTTTTCCTTTCAACAGCAATCCCTCTGTAGGCACATGGTTAAGAAGCAGGGGAATTCTGATTGATTGTAGGTAGAAGAATTGAATTGTTATTTAGTTAACTACAAGATATTACAATATTTGATAAAGGACCATGGTACAAATCTCAATAGGAAAGATTGACTTCTCAGTTTCCAAAGCAAATTCCTTAAGTGGCCTCCTACTGTGAACCAACAGACACCACTTGTTTCCTTGATAAACAAGTTCAGTTCCTCACATACATTTTGCGCTAATTTGTATTTAGCACATCAATTTGTGAGTCAATGAACTTATTTTACAGTTAGTGGGGATGTGTGTACTCCCAATTCATGGCCTCAAGTTTCATAATCATTCTGAATTCTCCTTCATGATTTTTAGTTATTATAGGCCAGTGTTTTCCAATTTGGAGTAGGTATTTCTCCAAGGTGGTATTTGGGTGCTACAAACCCAATGGTCACCATGGATCGGAGTTCACTGGGAATAATTATATACATTTTTTAAAGACACTGGAAACAGAAAGTAGTAATAAGCCATATCATTACTTGAGCATGGTTCGCTGTTCAATATGATTGATCTGAAATTTTTAAATATAAATAAAATATATCAATTATTTCCCCTTCATCTATCCTACTTATCAAATACACAAAGAACTTAAATAACATTTTTATGCACGATCCCAGAAGAAAAAAGTTTACCCTGCTTTCTACTTTGTATATTTGTTCTTGATCTATAATATTTAATGGAAAAAATGATGGAAACGGCCTTCAATGTGAAGCTGGTTTCCTCGAAGACAACATGCTGCTTCCCACAATGCTTATTTCTTATATTGTTCCTCTCAACTCTACCTAACAGCTATACCTTGCTATAAGCTTTACCTTGATCAGCTTGAACTATTACTGTTACTACGGTAAACAATAACTTCCTTTAACCAAAGTATGTTCTGCGCCTTTTGGTCTTCAAAGTTCACCCAAAACCACACCGGGTTATCATGCCTTTGGAACAAGGTTCACCCCAAACCACACCGGGTTATCATGCCTTTGGAACAATCCACATACAGTAATGGCAATGAATGATCTATGATGTTAAGCAACGGACACAAAATGTTGGAGGACCTCAGCAAGTTATGCAGAATCTACTGACAGGAATAAACAGTCAAAGTTTATTGGACTCTCAAAGACTCTCGCAAATTTGTACAGGTATACCCGCAGAGAGTGTTCTAACTGATTGCGTCACTGTCAGGTATGGAGAGGCCACCGCACAGGATCAGAAAAGGCTGCAGAAAGTTGTAAACTCAGCCAGCTTCACCATGGGCACTGGACTCCCCATTATCGAAGACACCTTCAAAAGGCGATGCCTCAAAAAGGCGACATCTGTCATTACAGACCCCTCTGTCATCCGGGATATACTATATTCTCATCGCTACCATCAAGGAGAAGGTACAAGAGTCTGAAGGCACAGACTCAACATTGCAGGAACAGCTTTGCAATTAGCAGTTAGCTTTCTGAGTGGACAATGAACCATGAACGCTACCTCACTAGTTTAGTTGCTCTCTTTTTGACCTAATTTAATTTTTAAAAATATATTTCTTATTGTAATTTATAGCTTTTTATTACTACATATTGCAATGTACCGTTGCCTCAAAACAACAACCTTCACTTTCTCTGATGCAAAAGGGAGAATCTCCTATTGGCCTCCTATTTCAAATCAACTTCCCAATCTGACGTGTCTGTCCAAAGTCTCCTCTAATGCCATGATGAGGCTACTCACAAGTTGGAGGAGCAGCACCTCATATTCTGTCTGGGTTGAATCCAACCTGATGGAATGAACATTGATTATTTAATTTCCAGTAATTACGCCCCCTCCACCCTCCTTTTCTTTTTGTCCATTCCCATTCTGGTTATCCTCTCACCCCTTACCTTCTCACCTGTCCATTACCTCCAACCAGTTCTTCTCTTCTTCCCTTTCTCCAATAGTCCACTGTCTCTTCCTATCAGATTCCTCCTTCTTCAGCCCTTCACCTCTTCCATCTATCACCTCCCAGCCTCCTACTTCATTACCTCCTAACCCACTCACCCACCTTCCCCCTCAGCTATCACCTGCCGGCTTGTAATCCTTCCTCTCCCGCCACCTTCTTATCCTGGTTTCTGCCTCCTTCCTTTCCACACTCCAGTCCTGATGAACGTTGTCACCCCTGAACATTGACATTTATTTCCCTTAATAAAGGCTGCCTGACTTGCTGATTGCCTCCAGCATTTTGCATGCGTCACTCAAGATTTCCAGCACCTGCTGAATCTCCTGTGTTTACAGTCTGGGATGTTATAGACATATTCACTAAATTATAACAAATTCAGACTGCTACTTACTTTGTCTTTAGGACAGCTTTCCAACATTTTGCACATTCTAGATGATATTAAGGGGATATAAAAATATTAATTAGTAAGCTTTGGTATCCTGGATTTGATGTCTAAGCTAAAGTAATGGACCTGATAGTAACACATTTACTGTCAACTACCCTGAGAAAAATCCTAACATATTCAAATTATGCACTTTTCAACAAACTATAGGATTTCTTTTTCACTCTATTTTGAGTAATGAAGTGTCATTTAATCCTTCCATGCATTTTTGATGTTGTGAATAAATTATTTACATACTCAAAATGTGCACCATTATAAATATCTAGGAATGAAATTATAATACAGTAATTTTATGTGAGAGAGCAAGAAAGTATCTTAATTCCAATCCTGCATTGCTTTTGTACTGTTGCTGCAGATTATTTTTACAAAATCAATATTACATAGGTCAGTAGGTTACTTGTGAGTTTAATGATGTTGCACTTACATGAAGACAACCACCTCAGATTGTAATTGTTAGCTCAACACTAACCATTCTAGTAAATGTCATAGGTTTAGAACAATAATTGACAGCTGAAGCATGCTGGAATGAAAAGATATCTGCAACAGAAGTCACAGTATATCTTTCATATTCTTCGCACACAGCACCTGTCGTCCTATCTTGCTTCTTAATAATGAAGATTTATTAGTGGAAATCACTGACTGACTCACATGTCCTCCTTCCCACTTATTATGATGCAGGCAATCAGTAAAATGAGGATAAATTGGTCTGAGATTGAAAATGACTAATTATTCAGTTTAATTATTATTCTATCCCTTCAAGTCAAGGCGAAAATTAGTTGCAAATTTGCCGATATTATTTTAGTCCAGAGGCCTAAAATTTCACAAGGCAATTGCATCTGCAATTAATTGCAACACCATGGCAAAGCACTTTTCTGAGCATTTCTATTTTAAGTGAACAGAAATGAAAAATGACTGATTAAATTTTCAGCCAATAGCAAAATCATTGCGAGTTTCATCAGTATAACTCCTTATGTTCTTCAGCAACATAATAGAAGTTGTGTCGTTTTAGCCAATAAATAAGAAACAAATATTTTCAAACAACAGTTATCTTACAGTTATTGATATCTCATTAGTTAATATAGCTGTTTACTAATAACTCACTATTTTCAGTTTTGTTCCTACCCATCTTACTTTGTACTCACTAATTTTTTTATTCTAATCTATCTTGACCATATCTGTCTGCACAGCATTTGAATATGGAAGTTTTAAATTGAACCAGTGGAACCTATACATGAATGCTCCGGATGGCTCTTGACGTGAGTTGGCAACAGCACATGACAAACGTTGAGCTCTATAACAACCTACCGATGCTCTCCACTAAAATCGAGGCGAGAAGACTGTAACTGGCAGGGCACTGTCTATGCCACCCCGAGCTACCTGCCAGCCTAGTCATCATATTGGAGCCCAAGCACGGGATGATGAACCCTGGGCGCCCTCCCAAGACTATGGTCAACACGCTCCTAGAAGACAGCAGCACAGCTAATGTAGACGAACTGAACACACTGATGAGGGAGAGGGAGAAGTGGAGAGTCCGTCATCGTGCCCGACGCTGGCCCCGTAGGCCTGAGTCGAAATAGTAGTAGTAATGGAAGATTTTTTTGTAAATTTAATATAATAAAATGATCCTTCAAAATTAGAATTTAAGGAAGAATATCATTTTAGAAAATTTATGTGAATATTTTTACTGTGCTCCTTTTAAATGTACACCTTTTTAAATGAAGGCTTGTATTTTTTTTGTTTAATTCAGCTGATAAGGTGGAAGTTTACATTGCCATAGATGGAGGTTTGGTGTTTATGTTAACTTCTCTTGTGAGCAGGTCCCTAGCTAAAGCTATATTGAACAGCAAATCATTGTTATTCTGAACAGGCAATGTCTTCAGATCAAACAGACTTCATCCTATGAGTGCGTAGAGGGTCAGAGCAGCTTTAGCCACCTGGAAGCAAGTGTTGAAGCTGCTGAAAGGGAAATCACATAGATAAAACTTGAAAGCAACAAGCTATTCTAATAAAATACCATGGATTAACATCCTGGGTCACTGTAACAACAGACCCATGTGTACGGAAAGTTCATTTTCATTCAGCGCTTCAGTTATTTCTTATATAAGAAGCAATTTGTAAGATAAATACGAGCCAACAGCTTTGATGAACCAAAACTTTCAAACTTCATTTGGAAATAAAAACCCAATATTCACCATTTCAGTCATGCTAAGTAAGGCCAATCACAAAATGCAGTAGCCATTGGAAAAAAAACCTTTTATTTACATGTTGATGAAAATCCCTAACAATTCTTCTATATACTTTAATAGAAATTGCGTCTTCATCTGGGTGTCTGCCAATTTTGAACAAGCTCCAGTAGCTATTTCTTTTGGTGTTTTCATTATGAATATATGCATATAATGTACATACATTTTAATACACATATACTGTAATTGATTTATTCATTATTATTCTTTTCCTCTTCTTCTATATAATGTATTGCATTGAACTGCTACTGCTAAGTTAACAAATTTCATGACACATGCTGGTGATAATAAACCTGATTCTGATTAAAGTTTTCCTCCTTTTCTCACTGTTCTTTAACACAGATCCTATTTACTAACTATACATTAATATAGAAAAGTTCAGATGAACAAGGCCATGTAAACTCTTGGGCAGTGTGAATTTCTATTTAAAGTGGACAAACAGTTTCTTTACATTTGCATTTCAGAGTCTGAAGATGTCATGCAGCCATGCCCAAAATTTAATCTGTGATCTAAGCAAGGGCATTGTTACAGCCTTCTTTTTTTTTACCAGAGGCACTCTTCATGGATTTCACATTTGTTACTGAAATCTGAAAATGGAGGTCACATGATAAGGAGGATAAAGGCTGCCCAAGGCTCTTAAAGCAAAATAGTGCCAATTAACTGGACTGTCTCTTCTGCTGGTAAAATTATCACAACTTCCTTGCTCAAGTTGCAAATTAAAATTATAAGTGGCGCCACATGACATTTTCAGACCCAAATATGCATATTTAAAGAAAGGCTCTGCCTATTTTAGGTAGAAATTCATACAGTCCATAGACAAGGCAGTACTGCAGGAAGTCAAAATTGACTCGTTTACTCCACATTATTCTACATGCAAAACAGTGTTATATCACAAATCACGCAATGCATAAACCAGACAGAAATTGGCATGGAAATGTGTATGCTCCCTTTGTTTCAAGAGAGTATTAGATTTAGAAATAATAGTTATCACATAATATTTGAATAATATTATGCCCAGCTCATTTTTGAGTTGGGATAAATATTATATATTGTGAAGTTAAACATGTTCACAATATATAATCTTTATCTCTGGTATTTCCTGACAAAGTATGTCCCTAATCTCAGCAATTCAATTAGCATCACTTCAGTTAGTGTCTTGACTGCTGCTTTTACTATCAGCATCTGTGTAAAGTGGATTGTAGTAAACTTACTTCTCTTTACATGGTCTTCTGCGGAAAGGAAAATCGATTGTAATGTTGAGTAGGCAGTTGATCTGCTCAAACCCAATCCATGCTTTTTAAAATTGAAAGTTACACCAAAAAACTTTTTTCTATACAAATTGAATCCCCTCAATTGATTTCTTAACTGGCCCTCTAAAAATGTTGTATTAAATCAATTAGTTTGGAGATCGGTTTGGGGGATAGGAATTTTAGACTGCTGTTCCTCAGTTATGGGATGATGTTTTGATACTTCTATATTGAAACTGGACTTTCTCTGGACTTCTCAGTTGCTGTGATTTCATCTGCTATTTAAGCTGCAGCATATTAGACACTTATTTAATTTGCTAATGTGTTTCAAACCAATCATGCTTTCAACTAGATAATTTATTTTAACTATCTTAAACTACAATTTTTTAAATACATAAAACAATAATGATCTGACGTGACACAGTTTCTAGCTCCTGAAAAATCATAAACAACGCAGGTAGAAGAATCCATCTAAAATTATATTGTCTCTGTTTTCTCCTTCATATCATTCTGCCCTCCTGAATGTAATCAACTTGTTCTGTTTTTGAATACATCTTGACATTAGAGCTGTCATTAAAAGGCATATTGGAAATCCCTGTACGAATAAACGGTCACATAGAAAGGTGTAGTACATTGAGGAAAGATGCTGAACTGAATTTTCACAGCAAACCATAAAGGTAATTCGAAACTTAAGCCAACGTCAATGCACTTAACTGGGGCTATTAAATAATGAACGTACACAGGCATATTAGCCAGAGAACAGAAATAACAAACCACAGGCACAGATCAAATGAGGGAGAAACAGATGTAGGAGGAGGATTATGCCAAAGAGGAAATTAAATAAATTGAAATCAGAGTCATGCAGGTGGTAACCACAACAGTGCTTTTTGGCATGCGGAATAGACTGCATTTAATATCCAAGTTATCTTTTGTAGTACAGTTCAGGAATGATTAAAAGCAGCTCAATTCACACATAATTTAACATTTAAAATATTAGTTAAATTCTGATTCTGAACTGCAAGAACATTATGTCAGTCAGGAAAGCAGATCTTTGGCTCACATCTGCTACCGCAACACATTCTAATGTCCTTTATACTCTTTTCGCTGATTACTTTGTAAAGAAACTTTACAAACAAGAGAACATGATTTACATTTAATAGTAAGTTCTCTACTTTCAGAAAATTTATCCATTAATAACCTCAGAATCATACACAATGACATAACAAGATTTATAAAAATGTTAGAATATCAGCTCTAGACAGTGAATTGCATAATTCATATAAACTGCAATAATAAAGACTGTCATTATAATTATTTGTTAAAATTAACAGACTTAACAAAAAGCAGATATGAATTCTAATTTAGTTCTTTGGTTCTGAAATACATTGTTGAATAGAAACACAGAAAACTTACAGCACAATACAGGCCCTTTGGCTGACAAAATTGTGCCGAACATGTCCCTACATTAGAAATTACTAGGCTTACCAAAAGCCCTCTATTTTTCCAAGCTCCATGTATCTATCCAAAAGTCTCTTAAAAAACCCTATTGTATCCACCTCCACTACTGTTGCCGGCAGCCCATTCCACACACTCACCACACTCTGAATAAAAAACTTACCTCTGGTATCTCCTCCTCTGTACCTACTCCCCAGTACCTTAAACCTGTGTCTTCTTGTGGCAACCATTTCAGCCCTGGGAAAAAGCCTCTGACTATCCACATGATCAATGCCTCTCATCATCTTACACACCTCTATCAGGTCACCTCTCATCCTCCATTGCTCCAAGGAGAAAAGACCGAGTTCACTCAACCTATTCTCATAAGGCATGCTCCCCAATCCAGGCAACATCCTTGTAAATCTCCTCTACACCCTTTCATAGTCATAGAGTCAGAGTCATACTTTATTGATCCCGAGGGAAATTTGGTTTCGTTACAGTTGCACCAACCAAGAATAGAGTATAAATATAGCAATATAAAACCATAAATAATTAAATAATAATGTGTAAATTATGCCAGGAAATAAGTCCAGGACCAGCCTATTGGCACAGGGTGGCTTTCACATCCTTCCTGCAGTGAGGTGACCAGAACTGAGCACAGTATTCCAAGTGGGGTCTGACCAGGGTCCTATATAGCTGCAACATTACCTCTCGGCTCCTAAATTCAATTCCACGATTGATGAAGGTGAATACACCTAACGCCTTCTTAACCACAGAGTCAACCTGTGCAGCTGCTTTGAGCATCTTATAGACTCAGACCCCAAAATCCCTCTGATCCTCCACACTGCCAAGAGTCTTACCATTAATACTATATTCTGCCATCATATTTGACCCACCAAAATGAACCACTTCACACTTATCTGGGTTAAACTCCATCTGCCACTTCTCAGCCTAGTTTTGCATCCTATCAATGTCCTGCTGTAACTTCTGACAGCCCTCCACACTGTCCACAACACCCCCAACCTTTGTGTCATCAACAAACTTACTAACCCATCCCTCCACTTCCTCATCTAGGTCATTTACAAAAATCACGAAGAGTAAGGGTCCCAGAACAGATCCCTGAAGCACTCCACTGGTCACTGACCTCCATGCAGAATATGACCCGTCTACAAACACTCTTTGCCTTCTGTGGGCAAGCCAGTTCTGGAACCACAAAGCAATGTCCCCTTGGATCCCATGCCTCCTTACTTTCTCAATAAGCCTTGCATGGGGTAGCTTTTCAAATGCCCTGCTGAAATCCATATACACTACATCTACTGCTCTACCTTCATCAACGTGTTTAGTCACATCCTCAAAAATTCAATCAGGCTCATAAGGCATGACCTGCCCTTGACAAAGCCATACTGACTATTCCTAATCATATTATACCTCTCCAAATGTTCATGAATCCTGCCTCTCAGGATCTTCTCCATCAATTTACCAACCACTGAGGTAAGACTCACTGGTCTATAATTTCCTGGGCTATCTCTACTTCCTTCCTTGAATAAAGGAACAACATCCGCAACCCTCCAATCCTCCGGAACCTCTCCCATCCCCATTGAAGATGCAAAGATCATCACCAGAGGCTCAGCAATCTCCTCCCTCGCCTCCCACAGCAGCCTGGGGTACATCTCATCTGGTCCGGCAACTTATCCAACTTGATGCTTTCCAAAAGCTCCAGCACATCCTCTTTCTTAATATCTACATGCTCAAGCTTTTCAATCTGCTGCAAGTCATCACTACAATCACCAAGATCCTTTTCCATAGTGAATATTGATTAAGTACCTCTGCTATTTCCTCCGGTTCCATACATACTTTCCCACTGTCTCACCTGGTAGGTCCTATTCTTTCACATCTTATCCTTTTGCTCTTCACATACTTGCAGAATGCCTTGGGCTTTTCCTTAATCCTGCCCGCCAAGGCCTTCTCATGGCCCCTTCTGGCTCTCCTAATTTCCTTCTTAAGCTCCTTCCTATTAGCGTTATAATATTCTAGATCTCTAACATTACCTAGCTCTCTGAACCTTTTGTAGGCTCTTATTTTCTTCTTGACAAAATTTATTACAGCTTTTGTACACCACAGTCCTGTACCCTACCATAACTTCCCTGTCTCACTGGAACGTACCTATGCAGAACTCCACACAAATATCCCCTGAACATTTGGCACATTTCATTCATACTTTTCCCTGAGAACGTCTGTTTCCAATTTAAGCTTCCAATTTCTTGCCTGATAGCCTCATAATTCCTCTTACTCCAATTAAATGCTTTTCTAACTTGTCTGTTCCTATCTTTCTCCAATGTTATTGTAAAGGAGATAGAATTATGATCACTATCTCCAAAATGCTCTCCCACTGAGAGATCTGACATCTGACCAGATTCATTTCCCAATACCAAATCAAGTACAGCCTCTTCTCTTGTAGACTTATCTACATATTGTGTCAAGAAACCTTTCTGAACACACCGAACAAACTCCACCCCATCTAAACCCTTTGCTTTAGGGAGATGCCAATCGATATTTGGGAAATTAAAATCTCCCATCACGACCACTCTGTTATTATTACACCTTTCTAGGATCTGTTTCCCTACCTGCTCCTCGATATCCCTGTTACTATTGGGCAGCCTATAAAAAACACACAGAAAAGTTATTGACCCCTTCCTGTTCCTAACCTCCACCCACAGAGACTCCATAGACAATCCCTCCAAGGTGTCCACCTTTTCTGCAGCCGTGACACTATCTCTGATCAACAGTGCCATGCCCCCACCCCTTTTGCCTCCCTCCTTGTCCTTTCTGAAACACCTAAAACCTTTCACTTGAAGTAACCATTCCTGTCCCTGAGTTATCCAAGTCTCTGTAATGGTCACAACATCAGATCTCCAAGTACTGATCCATGCTCTAAACTCATCTGCTTTGTTCACAACACTCCCTGCATTAAAATAGACGCAACTCAAACCTTCGGTCTGAGTGTGTCTATCACCTGCCTATCCTCCCTCTCGCACTGTCCACAAGCTTTCTCTATTTATGAGCCAACCTCCTCTTCCCCAGTCTCTTCAGTTCGGTTCCCACCCCCCAACAATTCTAGTTTAAACTCTCGCCAGTAGCCTTAGCAAACCTCCCCATCAGGATATTGGTCCCCCTGAGATTCAAGTGCAACCTGTCCTTTTTGTACAGGTCACACTTGCCACAAAAGAGGTTCCAATGATCCAGAAATCTGAATCCCTGCCCCCTGCTCCAATCCCTCAGCCATGCATTTATCCTCCACATTCTATTCCTATTCTCACTGTCGCGTGGTACAGGCAGTAATCCTGCGATTACTACCTTTGCGGTCCTGCTTCTCAACTTCCTTCCTAACTCCTCTTCCCTTTTCCTACCTATGTCATTGGTACCAATATGTACCACGACCTCCGGCTGTTCTCCCTCCCATTGCAGGATATCTTGGATGCGATCTGAAACATCCCAGATCCTGGCACCTGGGAGGTAAACTTCCATCCAAGTTTCTGAATTGCCTGTCTGACCCCCTAACTATAGAGTCCCCTATCACTACTGCCTTCCTCTTCCTTTCCCTACCCTTCTGAGCCACAGGGCCAGACTCTGTGCCAGAGGCACTGCCACTGCCGCTTCCCCCAGGTAGGCTGTCGCCTCCCCCCCTCCCCCCCATCAGTACTCAAACAGGAGTACTTATTGTCAAGGGGTACAGCCACAGGGGTACTCTCTAGTACCTGACTCTTCCCCTACCCCCTCCTGACTGTGACCCACTTGTCTGTCGCCTGTGGCCCCGGTGTGACCACCTGCCTACAACTCCTACCACCTCCTCGCTCTCCCTGACCAGGCGAAGCTCATTGAGCTGCATCTCCAGTTCCCTAACTCGGTCCCTTAGGAGCTGCAGCTCAACACACTGGGTGCAGATATGGCCATCCGGGAGGCTGGGAAACTCCAGGACCTCCCACATCTGACACCGAGCACAGAAAACTGGCCTCAGACACATACTTCCTCCTTTCCACAAATAACACCAGTAAACCTACCTTGCCTTGTCCCGTTACTGCCTAAGCCCGTTGAGCCAAAGCCCTATCACTCTGCTGTCCGCTTCGAATGCTGCCTGCTGGATATGGTAGTCTTCTTTTTAAACCATTCACATTCTAATAGATTGAAATTTAAGCAGTTGCACTGTACTGCATAAACGAGTAGATGAAATAGATGGCATTGACAAGAAGCATCACAAATCAGCACTTTCAGTCTGATGAGAACTGCTGCAAAATGAAATTCTGCTGACTTTACACAAATCTAAGATTTGTGGAAAAGTACTTAAACTCTAAATCAATGGATTTAAATAAATATTTTAATTTGAAATTTCTAGACTGAGTTTTAAAAGTATTTAATTTCAATTTTAAAGTATCATTTGTCCTTTAAAAATGTTAAGTTAGAAAATTGAGACTGCCCTTTAAGTATTATTATACGATATAAGAATAAATAAGTCCCAACTACTTATTCATAATAAAAAGTTAATTGATCCAAACCATTAGAGAAACCAGAGAAATTAATCATCCCTGCTGTAACAAAAACGACTTGCCAAAAGTTTTTAAATGAAATGTTATTTTGCAAAAGGTCAGAAAAGGTGTTATAAATCGACATTGCCTTGAAAACATAATTTTCTATATTATTATAATGGTTAATTTTAAAGTTTTCCATAAATGTTGCCAAATATAGCTACAGATGTATCATGGAGAGGATTCTGACTGGCCTTCTGTCACCTCTCTTCTTCCTCAAAACTATCTGCCCCTCTACCTATCTTCATATCATCTGAAAACTTTTCAAAATCATTAATTCCATCATCCAAATCATTGACATAAAATGTAAAAAAAAATCAGTCCTTACACAGATTCCTGTGGAACATCACTAGTCACTGGCAGCCAGTCAGAAAAGGCTCCCTTTATTCCCACTCTTTGCCTCCCTCCAATCAGTCACTGCTTTATCCAAGCTAGTATCTTTTCTGCAATGCAATGGGCTCGTAGCTTGTTAAGCAGCCTCATGCGTGGCACCTTGTCAAAGGCCTTCTGAAAATCCAAGTACACAACAACAATCGAATCTCCTTTGGTTGTTACTTCTTCAAAGAATTCCAACAGATTTGTCAGGCAAGATTTTTCCATGCTGACTGTAGCCTACTTGTGCCTCCAGTGTCCCGAAACCACATCCTTAACAGTTGACTCCAATATCTTCCCAACTATTGAGGTCAGACTAACTGGCCTATAATTTCCTTTCTTCTGCATTCTCTCCCTTCTTGAAGAGTGGAGTGACATTTGCAATTTTCCAGTCTTCTGAAGCCATTCCAGAATTTTGTATTCTTGAAAGAACATTACTAATGCCTCCACAATCCCTCTAGCCAGCTTTTTCAGAACCCTGGGGTGGGCAACATCTAGTCCAGGTGACTTATATACCTTCAGACCTTTCAGTTCCCTAAGAACATCTCCCTAGTAATGGTAACTTCACACCCTTCATGACCCCTGACACCTAGATTATCCACCATACTGCTAGTGTCTTCCACAGTGAAGACTGATGCATCATGATAAGTGATCACCCTAAATTTTCAATTAAATTATGAAAACAGCCCCGCTGACATGGCCAGTTTTTACTGCCTATTCCTAACTGTCCTCATGAATATGGTGCTAAATTGTCTCTGGAACTGGTGGAGTCTGTGTGAATGTATAGGTAGAAAATTCTGGTAATCAAACCAAGTACTTGTGAAGAAATTGGAAAATACTTCCAAGTAAAGAAAATAGGTTGAAATATATTTTGAATAAGAAGTAGTTCCTGCTGCATATATATGGAAAAAGTCAAAATGAACTTCTACAGTGTAGTTTGCAGATGGGCAAGACTGCAGCAAAAGTGCACGAGTGCGAGAGCAAGTGACTATTTTAAGTGTATTACTCTGTTCTACAGAATATCGAAAATTGTAAGAAGTACACTTGTCTAAGCCAGTAGGAAGCATTCCATTACACTCTGAAAAGGCTTTTGGGAGGCAGCAGTTGTTTCACAACTAGGTTTCACAATGCTGAAACCTAGTGTTTGATATTCCCCTGAAGCCTCAGCATATTTATGGCTTGTCTAATTTCAAAGATAACATCCAGAAAATCTTGTACACCTCTATCAAGTCACCTCTCATCCTCCTTCATGCCAAAGAAAAAGCTCTAGCTTGCTGAACCTCTCCTCATGAGACTTGCTGTCCAATCCATGCACCTTGCGGCTCTTGAACTCAATTCCCCAACTAATGATGGCTAACACTATATGCCGCCTCAGCTGCTGTATTAATTTACGTGGCAACTGAGGGATCTCAGGACTTGTACTCCAGACTTCCTCTGTTCCCCCACACTGCTAAGAATCCTACCAAAGTGAATCACTTCACATCTTTCCAGATTGAATTCCATTTGCCACTTTCTCCTTGGAGCGATGGAGGATGAGAGGTGACCTAATAGAGGTGTATAAGAGGCACTGATCGTGTGGATAGCCAGAAGCTTTTTCCCAGGGCTAAAATGGCTAACACGAGGGGGCATAGTTTTAATGTGCTTGGAAGTAGGTACAAAGGGGATGTCAGGAGTAAGTTTTTCCACACAGAGAGGGGTAGATGCGTGGAATGCAATGCCAGTGACAGCGGTGGAGGCGGATACAATGGGGTCTTTTAAGAGACTCTTAGATAGGTACATGGAACTTAGAAAAATAGAGGGCTATGCGGTAGGGAAATTCTAAACAGTTTCTAGAGTAGGTTATATGGTTGAACACAATATTGTGGCCCGACGGGCTTGACTTGTGCTGTGGATTTCTATGTTCTCAGCTCAGCTTTGCATCCTGTCAATGTCCAGTCTTCTGCCTTCTGTGGAGTGCCAGTTCTGAATCCAGACAGCCAAGTTTCCCTGCATCCCATGCCAAAAATGCAAAAAGTGTCATGCAAAATTAAAAAGGAAAACAGCTTAAGAGTAGAGGGCACAAAAAAATACTGGCAAGTAAAATCAATGAAAATCTGACCATGTTACAAGCAAACAGAGAGCAAGGTGATATATTAAGAAAGATCAATACCTTTAAGGTATGTACACAGGTGACCTATTTATGCAGAAGAGAAAAATAAAGCTAAAGTTCTTGCTGAATACTTTCACAAAGGACGGAGGTGATGTTTATGGTCTGTGAAACATTGGAAGAGAAAGGCATAGTCCGATAAGTGTTAAGCAATTTATCAACTTTCAAGGTACACATGTTGGCAGGCTCAGATAAAATATATCCCAGTTTGTTTACATTAAAAAATGGAGGAAACTACAATGGTGTTTATTTTCCCCAAGTGCTCCAAGCTATAGTAGTAGAAGATTGGAGGACTGGTAACATTGTATTATTGCTTGACAAGAAGGACGACGAGATAAACAAAGCAATCAGAAGCTAATTAGTCTATCTTAGGAAGCAGGCAAATTATTGGGATACATTCTAAGGAATGATATAAGCTTTCATTTAGAAAGGCACAGATTAATCTGGGACAGTCAGCAGAGATTTGTTAAGAAAAGTAGGAGTTTAACTAAAACTTCAATTTTGATTATGTTTTGAAGACATAACAAGGAGGGCCAATTAGCAAATAATTCTGAAGTAGTCTACATGGATTTTAACAAAACCTTTGACAAGCTTTCACATGTCAAGCTGATCAATGAAGTGGATGTCCATGGGATTCAAAGGATACTGACAAAACTGATCCAAAATTGACTCAGGAGAAAAGTTGTTGACAGTTTACTTGTCGCTGGAAAACAAGTTGGTCCTGTAAGAGACAGTATCAATAATAACTTTGGAAAAAATGACAAGGAAATAAAGTTATAGAGTTATAGAAAAGTACAGCACAGAAACCAGCTCTTTGGCCCATCCAGTCCATGCCAACAAATTTTAAGTTACAAATAAAGAATCTAAGATTTCCAGTATGTAATCTTGTGGACAGCGCTATATGAATCCCAGTACATTATTTCCCTCTTCCTTCCTTTGCTATACAACTATATCTATATAAACCATTTTGTTGTGAAAGTAATTCTGATGCATTCATATATAATTTAACTAAGCTAATTAATTTGCTCCAGATGAATGGAAATCCAAAATTTATTATTTGGTAATCACTCAAAATCTGGCTGCAGAGAAAGGCCAATGGAATAATTATGAACATGTTTCAATACCCTAGTAGCAGTGAGAACAATATGAAAACAGGACTGCAAGTTTTAGTTAAGCTAATTTTTCCATGATCCCAACAGAAAAGAGCCAATAGCTACAATTTTCAGGAATTTAAAATACAAATGGTATGAATAAGCCTATAAACACTGAAGTAAATTTAACTTCTTGACAGATAAAATGAAAAAATTTATTGGACAAAAAAGTCATTTTTATTCATACCCATTGTTCACTCAATGTCGACTATAGAAGATTTTTCTATATTTTTACACTTTTAGCCTAAGCAGAAATTAAATAGATATTTAGATATATATAATTTTTAAAAATAAAATTCTTTAATTTAAAAAAAAATCACTCTTACAGTGTTTTTAAGAAGGCCTATGAGCTCTACTTTGGGTGTAAAAGTGGTGACCAAGACAAAGCCTGGGCTCTGCGTACTTGCTGTGCAACATGTATTGTCGATCTTAGAGCTTGGCTCAGAGGTACTCGTAAGTCAATGCCGTTCACTCGCCCAATGAAATGATGAGAGCAGAAGGATCACGTGACAGATTGCTACCTCTATCTGATCAGTGTGTCTGGTTTCTCTGTTAAAAACAAGAAATCCATTGAATACCCTAATCTCCCTTCAGCCATGAGACCTGGAGTCTAGAGACAGACAAAGACGCCATGATGCACGAGCCAGGAATGAAAAACGATACTGATACTGAACCTTTTATGTCGAGTGAGCCTCATCTGATAACTCAGACTGAGTTAAATGACCTGGTCAGAAACTTGGGTTTGTTAAAGGCAAAAGCAGGATTACTATGTTCAAGACCACAAGGATGGAATCTGTCGTCACCAGGCACAAAAACTTCTGTTAAGGATTTCAATATTTGAGACAGATGTTTCCCAGAATAACTAATGCCAAGATTAAGGAACACATTTTTGTTCGTCCACAAATCAAACAGGCTATCAATGACAGGCAACTCAAAAAACTTCTCATGGGACTGGAAAAAATCACAAGGAAGGCATTCAAGGAAGTTATTGAAAATCTTCTTGGCAACTACAGAGCACCAAGCTACGTGCAGCTGGTTGACAACATGCTTCAAACATACAAAACCTTGAAGTGAAACATGTCACTAAAGACTCATTTTCTGCATTCCCATTTAGATTCTTCCCTGCAATGTTGTCAATGATGAGTATGGTGGAAGGTTTCACCAAGACATTGCAGTCATGGAGAAATGGTATCAGGGCAACTGGAATTCAACAATGCTGGCTGATTATTGTTGGAAACTGATATGAGAAATCTCAGATACTGAGAACAAATAAAAATAATCAACAAAACACATTTAGCTTAGTTGAACTATTGCAAAGTGTCAGCACCGTTATGCAATTAAACAAATTATATTCAATAAAAGTTAATTTCTTGTTTCTCCAAATTATTAAGTCTAAAATTATATTTGTGTTCAGCTTCAAGCAGTTTATCATGAACAAAAAATAATTCTGAGGAAGTAATATTTGCTATGCCGTGCGATCAATAAACCATTTGTTTGGAATCAAATGACCTTGCCTGGTGTCTCAGGTCTGCACCTACACCACCCCACTACCCCAGCACTCCTTCTCTGCCACCTGTCCTACCCTCACCGTTCCCAACATTCTGTCCTCTTGCCAGAGTTACAAACTCGCTCTCCACCCCACATTGTCAAATACGTACTGTGCACAAGTCTTAGGCACCCAGGCCTAAAACTTTTGCATGGGACAGCATATTTTATCTATTATCTTTGTAAGGTCAGATTTTGGAGTTAAAATTCTAATTTAACAAGTGCCTGGCGTATATTAATGTCATACTTATATAACAAATGCAAATATATTTTCATGAGGTATATAAGATGCTACTTCAGCAATTACAGATGGAAACACAAATATTGGTTCAGATACTATCCAAATTTTAAATGGAAAAAAAGCTCTGTTTTATAATAGTAGACATAAATTTCTCCAGTTTTCCTATTTAATGGTATCAATTCCATGGATAATTATAACTGGGGTCATAGTCACAAAGTCAGAGAGCAATACAGAACAGATTTAGGCCCTTCAGCCAAGCTGTCCATACCAACCATGCTGCCCTCTCAACGAGACCCTATTTCCTGCATTCGGCCATGTGCCCCTCCATGCACATATCCAGGGGCTTTTTAAATGATACTATTGTACCTGCCTCGACCACTTCTGTCAGCCCCATATACTCAACACTGTCTGCATGGAAAAGCTGCCTCTCAAATCCCTTTCAAATTTTTCCAACTCACCATAAATAATCTGTATGTCCCGTAGTTTTGGGGAAACCCTGGGGAAAGGCCTGTTTCCATTCATCTCATCTATGCTTCACATAATTAGTCCAACAAAATCTTCACAAATCTTTTCTGCACCCTTTCCAGATTAACAATTTTTCTATAACAGAGTGAATAAAACTCCAAGTATGGTCGCATCAATGACTACTGCACCATAATGTCCCAACTCCTGTACTGGCTGCCCTGACTGATGAAAGGCAGTGTGCTGAATGCCTTGTTCAGTACCCTGTCCAGCTTTGAGCCTGCTTTTAATATACTATCTACTTGCACTCCTAGGTCCTTCTGTTCCATTACACTCCCTAATGATCTTCCATTCATAGTGCAAGTGCTATGCTGGTTTGACTTTCAAAAATGCCTTACTTCACACTTATCTGTATTGAAATTCATTTGCCACTCCTCAGACCATGACCCCAAATAATCAAAATTCTCTTATAGTCAATGATAACCTTCTTTGCCATCAAACTGAAATTCATGTCATCCACAGTCTTACTGAGCAAGCCTGAGCATTCATATTCAAATTCATTATATAAGAATAACAAGGGTCTCAGCAGCAACCTCTGTGCTAAACCACCTTCCATTCTGAGAAACAACCTTCACTATCACCCACTGCTTCCTACCTCTGAGCCAATTTTGAATTTACCTAACTAGTTCTCCCAGGATTCAATGGGATCTAACCTTCCAGAAAAGCCAGCCATGCTGGACCTTGTCGAAGACCTTCCTAAAGTCCAACAGATAACATCCACTGCTCTGAGCTCATTACCTTTTCAGTTACCTCTTTAAAGAACTCTTAACAGGTTTATCGAGTAAGTCTGCCCATGCACAAAGCATGTCTATCCAAATGCCAGTAAAACTGGTAAAAACAAATGCCGGAATAACTGTTAAAAATCCTACCCACCCTATGCAGCTCCATACATGGTTTGCCCCGCAGATCTCCTAGGGACCTGCTCTCTCTCTTGAAGTTAATTCTTTTTAGCTCACATAGCTGTTATGGCATTGTGTTGGTTAGGTTATTAGACAACTATCATCCGAAGTCTGAATCACTGATGTAGAGACACGAGGTTGAATTCTACCATGGCAACTGGGGAGTTTAAATTAAGGAAATTAATTGATAAATAAAACAAACAAAGCCAATCATATTAACCCTGGAACTACCAGAATTTTTTGTGAAAATCCACACTGTATACTAAGCCCTTCATGAAAGGCATTCTTCCATTCCTACCCATTCTGTCCTACAGGAGTTGTCAAACCCTTCAATGTGATTGTCTCAGTTCAGGGAAGGGTAACAAATGCAGACATCTCCAGCAACACCAACATCCTATGAACAAATATGCTTAAGAAAAAAAAATCATGTCCTTAAATTCCTCCAGCTTGAGCAATTGTGGAAACAATCAGGTGATTTTGTTCATAGAGGATTATCGGTTTCCTAATAATTTAAAATACAGACAGTCTCAGTGTAACATTCCGAAGAACCCTCTAGTATCTGTTTTCTATAGCCACCCATATGGTATCACTCTATATACATAATTCTATAGTTTCATTGAATAATTGTGCTAACACTCCCCATAATGCTATGGTAGCATAGGGGATAGCGCAGCACTTTTACAGCTTGGGGTGTCACAGTTAGGAATTACAGGAACAAAGGGAAGCTTTCTCAGCTGTACAGGGCAATGAATGTAAACACCATTCTTATACAGCACCAATGCTTTTAACTCATGACTTCCAAATCTACTGCTTGATGTGAAGCTTCCCTAGGCTCACTCTTTGAACTCTACCACTGTTCCAATAGTGGTTTGAACATAAGCTGATTCCTCAAGGCCACAGCAATCTTCTTGGCCCAGATATCAGTGAAGTCTGCATTTATTCTTTGTGCTCTAAAGCCTGAAGTACCATATGAGCCCTAGGAGTACCTGCAAATTGTTCTATTTCCTGCCTGCTGTAATATGGTATGGCTTTTCACAAGGAGCAGGAGAAGTACAAAGACCTAGAATAACCTGTATTATTTTACTGTGTTTTCTGTCAGCTACCCAATAGATTTACAGTGCAACAATTTTGGAAACTGCTTGGACTCTCATGACCAATCAACGCCCTGGCTTTCATGTCTTTTCCTTGCTTTCTAATGTTCTCTTACTCGCAATGAAAACAATAACGTTATTTTCACAAAATACACAGAGAACCTGATATCAAAGTTGCTGGTGAATGCAGCAGGCCAGACAGCATCTCTAGGAAGAGGTACAGTCGACATTTCAGGCCGAGACCCTTCGTCAGGACTAACTAAAGGAAGAGCTAGTAAGAGATTTGAACGTGGAAGGGGGAGGGGGAGATCCAAAATGATAGAAGACAGGAGGGGGAGGGATGGAGCCAAGAGCTGGACAGGTGATTGGCAAAGGGGATATGAGAGGATCATGGAACAGGAGGCCCGGGGAGAAAGACAAGGTGGGGGGGGGGGAACCCAGAGGATGGGTAAGGGGTATAGTCAGAGGGACAGAGGGAGAAAAAGGAGAGTGAGAGAAAGAATGTGTGTATAAAAATAAATAATGGATGGGGTACGAGAGGGAGGTGGGGCATTAGCGGAAATTAGAGAAGTTAATGTTCATGCCATCAGGTTGAAGGCTACCCAGACGGAATATAAGGTGTTGTTCCTCCAACCTGAGTGTGGCTTCATCTTTACAGTAGAGGAGGCCGTGGATAGACATATCAGAATGGGAATGGGACGTGGAATTAAAATGTGTGGCCACTGGGAGATCCTGCTTTCTCTGGCAGACAGAGCGTAGGTGTTCAGCAAAACGATCTCCAGTCTGTGCCAGGTCTCGCCAATATATAGAAGGCGACATCGGGAGCACCGGACGCAGTATATCACCCCAGTTGACTCACACTGTCTGGGGCCCTGAATGGTGGTAAGGAAGTATAACTGTAAGGGCACCAGCAACTTTGATGTGTGTTGCTTGAATTTCCAGCATCTGCAGAATTCCTCGTGTTTGCGTTTTTAAAAAGAGAACCTGATACTTTAGTCTTGTGATAACATTTTATGAATTAAAAAAAAAATGAGCACTTTTCCCAAGCTATTACTTCACCTCTAATTAAGTGATTTATAAAACTAGGAGGAGATTCGTAAAAGCAGCCAGGAAAGAATAAGAAAGTAACATTGCAGCTGTATAAAACTTTGTTAGGCTGCATTTGGAGTATAGTGTGCAACTCTAGTTGCCCCTTTACAGGAAAGATGTGGAGATTTGAATTTGAAAAGGACATAGGATACTGCCTGGATTAGAGCATATCAGCCATAAGGAGAAGGTGGACAAATTTCTCGTGTTGTTTTCTCTGGAGTAAGCTGACGAGAGATCTGACAGATGTTTATAAAATCATGAGACACACAGATAGGGTAGTCAGTCACAATCTTTTTTGCCCAGCAAGAAATCTCAAATACTAGAGGTTAGGTATTCAAAGCGGAAATTTTAAAGGAGATACTCGGGGCAGTGGGTGCTTGGAATGGGCTGCTGAGAGTGTGGTCAAGACAGACGCAGTAGTAGTGTTTAAGAGGATTTTAGAGAGACACAAATGAATGTACTGGCAATGGAAAAATATGGATCACGTGCAGGCAGAACAAATTTAGTTTAATTTAGCATTGTGTTCAGTATAAACATCGTGGCTAAATGGGCTGTTTCTGTAGTGTACTCTTCTATGTGTGATGTATGGAGGTCCAATTTGAGTGAATGAGTAAGTAATATCACACATCAATGTACAGTATCTGCTCAAACTCTGACAAATTTTGAGGAGGAATTGTTGAACATGTACAGTGGATTCTGGTTAATGGCAACACATCGGGATCAGTACATTTTGACCCAATTAAGTGGCTGTTACAATTATCCAAAGTTTCATGGAATAGTTTAAACAGATAGAAAAGGTGAACTACTATTTAACTGATTAACAAATTATGTGTTTAAATGAAATGCAGAACATATTAGAACACTAACAATACTACTACAGTACTATAGAACTATTAAATCCTAATAGTTATCGACAGAGTAATTCATCTATACACTGCTGCCTTCCTTTGATAAACTGTAATTGAGAAACAGCAACACAGACATCTAGTATAGATAATGGACTGCCTTCATACAATGCTTTCCATGATTGCATTCTCCAAACCTTCATTTTCATTGTTACACTCAAGATGATTGTCAGTACCTTCAAATTCTTCGTAGTTCCTAACTTGAATCAGCGAAATCATTTGACTTACACTCCAGGCAGTTTCTGACATCTCCAAGCTTGAATGGTTGAACCACAGTCAGCAAAGCAGTTCTGAATTGTCTTACTGCTTATTTCTCGCCGACTACCAGTGACAAATATCACTACTTTATGAGCACAAGCATACGCAACTGATGCTATTTAAAAACTGTTTGCTCTTGGCACGGTGTAGTGTCTACACAAGTGCACGTGTCTGACGCTAAATAGAACATGTTCGGCACCAGTCTCCTATCCCAATTAAGTGTCATAGTCTCCCATATAAACAAAGGGAATCCCAACTATTTTCTCAATTAGTTTTTGTTCTTTAAGAGTTGTCCTAAATAGGTGGATACCCCGATTAACCGATCACCTAATTAACCAGAATCTACTGTATTCACCTATTACTGCCCGTCACCTGGAGGAAACCAACATGGTCGTGGGGAGAATGTAAAAACTCCTTACGGACAGTGGTGGGAATTGAACCGGGGTCACTGGTTCTGGAAAGCATTGTGCGAACCACAATGCTACCATTGGACAGCGCAAGCTTGTTGGGCCTGAAAGGCCTGTGTTGTATCTCTAAATAAAATAAATGTTAAGTGATATATTAGTTTCCATTGGCACTCCTGAAAATATGGTGACTTTAAGCTAGGTCTGAAAATTGCCCTCAGAGTAAGATTAATTCCAAAGGATATTGTGGGTGTAAATTTTAATCCTGATTTTACATGTATTAATGTCTCAGAATATAAACAAATTGTTTTTTTTTTTAAATACAGCTCCTTGTAAAACCAAAATGGTAATGTAAAGAATGCTTTATAATGCTGTTGTTGATTTTACTAATAACTTCAAAGATTGAAATGATCATTTTTGAATGAAATTACCAGTGATTGTTATATGACAAAAGTCAAGCAGACATTTAACTGTAATAATCTCTCTCTCTCCCCTCATAATTTCTTTAAGAAATGGAAGCCCAATTCACTGAAAGCATGTGTATAGTAATTAGTTAACGGTACTTAATATCATTCCTGGGTCAATACTGCACTGCTGAAACTGGACTTTGAAACACTGAATTCAACGAGTGACAAATTGAGCATAGCATTGCAGAATAGGGAAGCTAATTGCTGTAGATGCTATCTCCCCATGCTGATAGAGATACACTAGGTGCAGCCTCTCACAAGGAGTATCTTGTGTATCTATCTAACATAAAGTTGCTCTTTTTTGGGAAATTTGCAATTCTCCAATAAAATGTGGCAAATAAATCAAACAAATGTATGAATTGTATTGAAGATTAATACAGTATTCCTTCAGATTGGGTATGCAATTTCAGCCAGTAAACCATAACTGGCTCCATTTTCAGTTCCTGAAGCCTGTCTGATTATTTAATTTATTTAATATAATTCTCTATAATTATTCAATGTTGTTGCTTTTTATTGCATGTCCTACCAACACACCACAGTAAATTCCTGGTAGATATAAATGTATATGGAAAATAAAGTTGATCCTTGATTAGATAGGGATAAGCCAATTCTTTTTTAATTATCAGATGTGATAGATGCTGGATAAGCCCATTTTAGATGTCTCATTACATGGTAATCTTCATAAAGATCAGCATCATAATAGTGTAGTTTGCAAGGCAGTATCTAGCATTAGATATCCTGTCATCAGAAGTTAGTGAAACAGTTGGATTTTCCCAGTTATCTACATGCTTTCATTATCATTTTTAAACTCATGCTGCCAGAAATCTTTCCAATTTTCTTTTCTCTAATCCCAACTGACATCTAACAAAAATGCACTGTGAAGAGAAATGTGTCCTAATCATTTGTGCTTATTTTCCTCGTGATTGGATTGCACCCAATTACTTTGACTTTCTGGCTTCTGTATCTAAATGTGCTTGGTTAGAGTGCAGAAAGCTCATTTATGAACAAGTAAATGACAAAAGGGTTTTCACTGATTTACAACCTTTGGTGTTGAATATTCATTAAGGTCATTCACCCTCACAAACAAGACAGCTAGTAAGGAATCTAGGACCCTCACATTGGTAGGAGATGTGGAAGGCCATTTTTGCATTCAGAAATGATGGCTGATGTAAAGTTTTGAAGTGTTGAGGCTGATATAAAGAGTGTTGAGGGAAAAATAAAGTCCTAGCCAAGTTATTTCAAAACACCAGAGTATCCAAATAGTGCTAGCAGGGAACATTCTAAACAACACACAAGGGAAGCTTGCATATATCCCATCTAAAATCATGGCACAAATCATTCACGAGGTGGATGGAAGACTGCTGATGGTTTGGTTTATGTAAGGGTGCTTGAATGTATGTATTTACACCAATAACTTTCAGCATTTCTTCACTGCTGTGTACACACATCTACTAATGCTTCCAGACACATCTTCAGTGATGTTCCAAGCTTCCTTGAAATAAATATGATTGTTCATTACATTGTTAAACCCATTTTACTCATGACAGTAAGTCATACTTTGTTTCTGAATGGATTTAAAGCTTATTGTTCGGAAGTTGAAAAGCAATTGTGAGATAAATCTCAAATATTGCTTTCCTTAACATGATTTTTTTAAAATAAAGATTAGTCTTGATTTTGCTCAAGATTTTTACCTTTCTTATTTTTGGTTCTTAAGAATAAAACTCCATGCATATTTTAAATGTTACTTGTAAACAAAAAAATTCTCGGCAGGAGGTACTAAAAGTGAGAAGGCCTAGGTTTAAGACCTGAGGAGAGGGATTATAAAGGGCTATTAGGGGCAGCTTCTTCACAGAAAGGGTGGTGTGTATTTGGAACAAACTGCCAGAAATAGTGGTTTATGTGGACACATTAGCAACATTTAAAAGCCACCTAGATATGTTCATGGATAGGAAAGGATTAGAGAGAGACATGAATGGAGAGGAAGGGTTTCGAGGGCTATGGGCAGATGGCACAAGCTTGGCACAGAGTATCACAATTTTACTTCTTTTACTTTGTGAGATAAAGCAAACCCATGGAGTGCTTAACAGAATATGATGCTTTTAAGAACTGCACTGGTTCTTTCTTTTTAAGGACTTATTTCATGGTGTAAACCAACCCATTGCTATTGTGAATGTTATGGCTAATTTTGCCATTTGTTTTATGGGGGGGGGGAAGCATGAGTGAGGGGTGAGATATCCATTTGCAAGTCTTTGCTAGTCAAAGTTAAAGTGAAGGAAACTACTGATGTTAACTATATCAAAAGACTTTTCCTTAAATCTCAGAAATTACAGTGAACTATGCAATGGAAAGAATTTTTCCTAAGGATTGTGTTTTTTTGTAAATATTCTAGTCCTCCAATGACAGAAATTCCTTATCCAATTTTCTAATCATCGATGAGATATTTATATCAACAGATTTTAATGCCCAACTGTAAAATGCTGTTAAACTGCTATTAAAATACAATAACAATATTACAAGTTAATTGATACATAGTTCAGACAACATAAGCAAGTTCCTAACTATCAAACCATATTTATTTTATCAAACATTGTTCAAGAATGCTTTTGATAAGGTCCAGCTCCTAAGTGAACTTGTGCTCAATCCATAATATTCTCTTGCACCTTATCTGAAGCAGAAGCTTCAAGTGTTTTTTGGGGTATGAAAACAGCGTGATGCGAAACTCAGATGAAGGAGAGGACTTGTGCAAAATTCAGTGAATAAGATTCAGTCAAGAATTTGGAGTTCTATTTAAAGAACACATAACATTATTTACCACTGAAGTTAATGAAGTTAGACAAGTAAACATCAAGGGTGTTATTGTATTTGCATACATTTGGCACTGGCAATGTGAGCTGAATTTCTTGCTGTAATGCCATTATAGTTAATAGGCAGAATGGTTCTTTTATTTTTCGGTACTCATTTAGAATGAGAGCGGGGGGGTCACAGGAAAAGGGGTAACAAGTGTCAAAACTTTGCATTTGCTTTATTTCTTTTGATTAACAGAACAAACTAACACTTCCACAAAAAATACCCTGCCTGTAAGGATACAAAAACAAAGTTGAAGAATAAAACCCCTACTAAGAGGCCTAAACCTTGGGAAAATAACTGGTACAAATAGAAAATACAAAGGTCCATTGTACATTAAAGAATTATTTGGCTAAGTACACAACTCCCCGACCACTTAGTTGACGAGGAACACCTTTAAGTTCTGTTCTCATTCTCTCTTAGTGGACAGTTTTCTCTCCTGCTTCTCTCTGGGATATTTGCCAATGTTATTTGTTTCCTAATCACACCACTACTCGATCTTCTCAGTATTAAAGTATCTTTCTACTGTTCTTCCTTTAATTTACCTGTATTGAACACCATTTGAAAATTCTATCCCCAATTTGCTAATTTATTAATGTCCTCCTGTAAGATGCTGGAGCCTTCCTCAGTCTCTCCCCAGAATAAGTGAATTATATAGCAGTGAAACAGGCTTATCAGTTTACTGAGCCAATTCTGACCATCAAGCATCCACTTGAATCATTCTATTTTTATTCTCCGTGCATTTCCCTCAACTCCTCCCCAGATATTACCACTCATCTACAAAGTACAGTTTACAGTTGCCAATTAATTTTTCAATCCATACACCTTAAGCATGTGGACAGAAAGTGGAGGGCAAAGAGGAAACATACTGTACTCCACTGGAGGTCAAGGTTAAACCTAGATTGTTGAAGCAAAGATGCAGCAGTTCTCCTAGCTTTGCCATTATGCTCCCCTAGACCTCAGCCTCAATTCAGTATCATCTTTAAAGTGAGAATAAAATTTACCTGGTAAAATATGAATCTGAGTGGAATAGGAGACAAAAGGGACCTGAAAGTACAAATAAATAAATTTAAAAACTGAGACACATTTTAAAAGAACAAACTTAAAGGAAACACCAGGATTTATTTCCAGACTATAATTTAGACACATTCCAGTGATCGGACATTTTAATGAACTTACTGCACATTTCAAAGAAAAAAAACCACATCAGCAAAAATCTATCTTGTCACATATAACACACCCTGAGTTACAATAAACATATTATAACCATATAAGACTGCTCACTTCACTACAAATTACATCTTTATTGTAGCAGATATTTTCTATTATCATTCTCTGGAGCTGTTCAGCCTTTCATAATAACATGAACTTTATCTCCTGGGAAGTACTGAAATGCTGAATCAAAGTGGTATGGTTGCACATTATTCAAAAGGTTCAAAGGAACATCTAAACACACCTGATGCATTTTGGAAACAAGTCCTGTGGACTGATGAAGTTAAAGTAGAACTTTTTGGCCGCAATGAGCAAAGGTATGTTTGGAGAAAAAAGGGTGCAGAATTTCATGAAAAGAACCCCTCTCCAACTGTTAAGCAAGGAGGTGGATTGATCATGCTTTGGGCTTGTATTGCAGCCAGTGGCACAGGGAACATTTACTGGTAGAGGGAAGAGTGAATTCAATTAAATACCAGCAAATTCTGGAAGCAAACATCACACCGTCTGTAACAAAGCTGAAGATGAAAAGAGGATGGCTTCTACAACAGGATAATGATCCTAAACACACCTCAAAATCCACAATGGACTACCTCAAGAGGCGCAAGCTGAAGGGTTTGCCATGGCCTTCACAGTCCCCCGACCTAAACATCATTGAGAATTTGTGGATAGACCTCAAGAGAGCAGTGCATTCAAGACGGCCCAAGAATCTCACAGAACTAGAAGCCTTTTGCAAGGAAGAATAGGTGAAAATCCCCCAAACAAGAATTGAAAGACTCTTAGCTGGCTACAAAAAGCATTTACAAGCTGTGAAACTTGCCAAACTTGTTACTAAGTACTGCCATGCAGGGTGCCCAAACTTTTGCTTCAGGCCCTTTTCATTTTTTGTTATTTTGAAACTGTAAAAGATGGAAATAAAAAAAGTTTCCTTGCTTAAAATATTAAAGAAATGTGTCATCTTTAACTTTATGCCTTTTGGAAATCAGTTTATCTTCTACTCGCTTAGATATTCACAGTAACAGAAATTTTGACCACGGGTGCCCAAACTTCTGCATGCCACTGTATGTATGTGTGTGTGTGTGTGTGTGTGTGCGCGTGTGTATATACACATACATACATATACACACACACACACACACACTTACTGTGGATACTATAGAGAGAGTGCAGAGGAGATTTACAAGGATGATGCCTGGACTGAAGGGCAAATCTTATGAGAATAGGTTGAGTGAACTTGGCCTTTACTCCTTGGAGCGACGGAGGATGAGAGGTGACCTGGTAGAAGTGTATAAGATGATGAGGGGCATTGATCATGTGGATAGTCAGAGGCTTTTTCCCAGGGCTGAAATGGCTAACATGAGGGGGCACAGCTTTAAGGTGCTTTGAAATAGGTATTGAGGGGATGTCAGGGGTAAGTTTTTCCACACACAGAGTGGTGGGTGTGTGGAATGCACTGCCAACAGCAGTGGTGGTGGATGCAGATACAATAGGGTTTTTTTTTTTTTTAAGAGCCTCTTACAGATAGGTAAATGGAGCTTAGAAAAATAGAGGGCTATGCGCTAGGGAAATTGTAGGTAGTATCTAGAGTAGGTTACATGGTCGGCACAACATTGTGGGCTGAATGGCCTGTAATGTGCTGTAAATTTCTATGTTCTATGTTACGGTAATTCGCAGATTTTTTTCTATATTTATCATGTATTGCATTGCACTGCTGCTGCAAGGTTAACAAATTTCACAACATATGCCGTTGATATTAAACCTGATTCTGATTCAGGAGATCATTCTAACTGGTTGTATCACCATGTGGTACAGAGGGGACTGAAATAAGCTTCAGAAAATTAATCAGCTCCATCATGAGCACTCGCCTCCCCAGCCTTCAAGACATCTTGAAAAGGCAGCGTCCATCATTGCGGACCCCACCACTCAGGTCATGCCATGTTCTCATTGCTACCATCAGGAAGGAGGTACAGAAGGCACACACTCAACACTTCAGGAACAGCTTCTTCCCCTCTGCCATCTAATTTCTGAATGAAATTGAACACATGAACGCTACCTCATTACTTTTTAATTTTTAATTTTTTGCACTACTTATTTAATTTCACTATTTGATATATATTCAGTATACTTATTGTAATTCACAGTTTCTTTTCTATATTACTATGTATTACATTGTACTACTGTTGCAACATAACAAATTTCATGACATATGCTGGCGATATTAAAACACCATTCTGATTTTGATTCAGGAAATGTTTTACTAACAAATGTTCTAGAATGAAAATAATACAATACAACCAGTCATAAAGAAAATCAGTTTCCTCTCAAGTGCTATTTTCTAGTGTGTTCTAGTGAGATCTGCTGTAATAGTCATATAATCACTCATGTAATTCCAGTTACGTCCTAAGATCCGATGATGAATTGGGAAAAGGAACACACCTATACTTTTGTTGAAATGTCCAAAACGCAATTTATTTTCTCAAGAAATATTATGTTTTTAGACCACGTTCAGCAATCTTACCACTTATAATTAGCACCATAATTCAACCTAGAATTAACTTGTTTGTGTAAACATTAAGACACTTCTGATGTCAGGAAGGACAATCAGTCTCATTCTGCACCAATCCCCGGCTGGTGAGGAACTAAGTTCCATTTAACACTGAAACTTGCAGACCTTCTTCATCTTCATTTTTAGTTTATTGACAACTCCGAAGTTTATTTCATGCAGCCAAATGTCCAATGACAAAGAGTTTCATTTATTGATGACTGAACAGTCCATAACATTTCCACAGGTACCGGGCTACAACAAACTTTTACTGTAAAAACTGAGTTTGGTACTTAATATTGGTTCCTAGGCACAGTTCATCTTCAGCTTTTTGCCCCACATACATGTATGCAGCTATTACATTATATACGCATTCTAAGTGTACGTTATTTAGCATACAAAGGCAGCTAGAAGTGTTTTGGCAACTTAATTAACCGAATTGTTTCTTATGTATAACCTGTGGCTTGTAATTAGAATGTCAAATCAGATCATAATTGGAAGAAATAATTAAATGTTGGTGGCCTAGTAATTCTTCTACCTCTGGAAAAGTGCATTAATTCATCATTTGTGGCAGGCCATGGTTATACAGTGTTACGCTGCTTAAACTCAAGATATTGCACTCAATAGATTGAATCAAGCACACTTCATAGACACAAATTTCCTTTTCCCACTCTAACATTGTACTTGAAGGGTCATGAACTTGAAGCGTCCAGTACAAAGAGTCCATGAACCAAATGGGCAGAAGCTGTGCCCTTTGCTCTTGAAAGAACACTAGCACCTTGGAAAAATTGTGTCCTGAACTGCAGATGGCTCCCATTACACTGAAGGTGCACGGCTCTTTCAAACGCAGTTATTAATGACTCCTCCACACAAATGTACTCCTTGTCCTCTTCTTAATTATTCAACCCTCTCTCCTAATTATTTGACATATTAGGATGTATGCTTCATTACTCCTAATAGCAAAGAGGTAGAAAGTGATGCAGCATCACATTTTTTTCCTTACAGCATTGACTAATAATTGCCAATACATGTCTTCTCATTTATCCAAATGCACATCTGCCCAACCTCAGAAATAACAGCAGCAGACCAGATGAAGGGTCTTGACCCAAAATATCCGAACACAGGTGCTGCTCGACCCTTTGATTAGCTGCTTGTTCATTGCTTCAGATATAAGCAATAGCCTGGTTTTGATAACTTTATTGAACCATATCGTATCGTGTTGACACGATGCAAACTGCAACCACAAGTTGTAGGAATGCTCCACTGAAAAGGCCAATAATTGTGTTAGAATTGAAGGTTGGAATTATGTGTTATTTGAATTGCTGAAAGTAGGAACTTCAAGCTTCTTCAAAGAGATAGTCCCTTTTCAGATGATTCCTGAATCTACAGGCTAAATCAACAGAAGACTATATGCATGCAAAAGATGACATAAGCTAATTACCTATGACTGAGATAATCCTTGACCTTGTATTGTAAGACACAACAAATTGTGATAGGCTACAGGTTATCAGTGGTATATTGAGCAGCAGCAACAATGGTCAACAGAACACATCAAAAGTAAAACAGAAGACAATGACCCAGGGGACTTGGAAGTCAAACCAACTTCTCATTTATATTATAATTGGTGAATATTAACTTTGTGTATCTCAATAAATTAACTAACATGGAATCGTTCCTACAATCTATGGACTCACTTTCAAAGACACTTCATCTCATGTTCTCGATATTTATTGCTTATTTATTTACTATTATTATTATTCATTTTTTTTCTTTCTTTTTGTGTTTACACAGTTTATTGTCCTTAGCACACTGGTTGACTGTACGTCCTGACGGTTTTTCATTGATTCTATTGTGTTAACTGTAAATGCTTGCAAGAAATTAATTCTCACGGTTCTATATGGTGACATACATGTACTTTCATAACAAATTAACTTTGAAATTTGAATAATTAAAGAACATAGGCCTTCATCATTGAGGTCAAATTGGCCAAGGACAAGTTAATATGCTGTATCTGAAGAGTGAAAAAGTCTTCATCCCTCCAAAAAGCAACTTGGAAACTCACTATCATAATTCATAGAAACTTATCAAGTATGGCAGTACCAGAACTGGCAATATAAAGTCTTGGCAGATGCCTTAAAAAATGATTGCAAAGAACTCTTCCAAACCTATACTTCATGAGATGAGGAGATGCACTTCCTAGAGTTGCCAAGCAATGCTTAATACCAGTTATAAACAGGTATTGCAAAATATGTATATAGACACATTCAGGATCGTATCAAAGCTGTCATTGCTGAAGCTTTAGGGGGACATGTTCCAGGTGTACCCGCATGGGACACAACAGACCTGAAATTCAGCTTTGTGATGATTTGTGTAAGCTAAATAAAGATAAAGAATCAAATATTCTTTTGAATTATATACCACAGAAAAGGGTCCATTGGCCCACCTTGCCCATACCGACCATCCCCTTCTCGCAATTCCTCCGTCTCCGCCGCATCTGCTCTCAGGATGAGGCTTTTCATTCTAGGACGAGGGAGATGTCTTCATTTTTTAAAGAAAGGGGCTTCCCTTCCTCCACTATCAACTCTGCTCTTAAACGCATCTCCCCCATTTCACGTACATCTGCTCTCACTCCATCCTCCCGCCACCCCACTAGGAATAGGGTTCCCCTGGTCCTCACCTACCACCCCACTAGCCTCTGGGTCCAACATATTATTCTCCGTAACTTCCACCACCTCCAACGGGATCCCACCACTAAGCACATCTTTCCCTCCCCCACTCTCTCTGCATTCCGCAGGGATTGCTCCCTACACAACTCCCTTGTTCATTCGTCCCCCCCATCCCTCCCCACTGATCTCCCTCCTGGCACTTATCCGTGTAAGCGGAACAAGTGCTACACATGCCCTTACACTTCCTCCCTTACCACCATTCAGGGCCCCAAACAGTCCTTCCAGGTGAGGCGGCACTTCACCTGTGAGTCGACTGGGGTGATATACTGCGTCCGGTGCTCCCGATGTGGCCTTTTATATATTGGCGAGACCTGACGCAGACTGGGAGACCGCTTTACTGAACATCTACGCTCTGTCCGCCAGAGAAAGCAGGATCTCCCAGTGGCCACACATTTTAATTCCACATCCCATTCCCATTCTGACATGTCTATCCACGGCCTCCTCTACTGTAAAGATGAAGCCACACTCAGGTTGGAGGAACAACACCTTATATTCCGTCTGGGTAGCCTGCAACCTGATGGCATGAACATCGACTTCTCTAACTTCCGCTAGGCCCCACCTCCCCCTCGTACCCCATCTGTTTCTTATTTTTATGCACACATTCTTTCTCTCACTCTCCTTTTTCTCCCTCTGTCCCTCTGAATATACCTCTTGCCCATCCTCTGGGTCCCCCCCCCCCCTTGTCTTTCTTCCCGGACTTCCTGTCCCATGATCCTCTCGTATCCCTTTTTGCCAATCACCTGTCCAGCTCTTGGCTCCATCCCTCCCCCTCCTGTCTTCTCCTATCATTTTGGATCTCTCCCTCCCCCTCGAACTTTCAAATCCCTTACTCACTCTTCCTTCAGTTAGTCCTGACGAAGGGTCTCGGCCCGAAACGTCGACTGCACCTCTTCCTAGAGATGCTGCCTGGCCTGCTGCGTTCACCAGCAACTTTGATGTGTGTTGCTTGAATTTCCAGCATCTGCAGAATTCCTGTTGTTTGCATCAAGTATCTATCTAGGTTAATCAATTTACCGGCACTTTTACCAGCACATCAAGTGCTCATCCAGACCATTCTTGGATATTGTCAGAATCACTACCTCTAAGTCATCTCAGGCAGGACATTTGAAATTCCAACTAACCTGTACTTGAAATAACTTTTTCCTTATCCCTTCCTTTACCTTAAACCTGTGCCTCTGGTTCCATTTGCTTGTAAAAGTGTTTTAGGTTTTTGGATTGATTGCAACCAGATTCAGAGAAGGCTTAGAAAAATTAGATTAATATCATGTACAGTGAAATACTTTGTTTTACATTGTATCCATACAGATCATTTCATCAATAAGCCTGTTCTTGTATTGTGAATTTTACCTTGCATGCTGATTAATATAATAAATTATATGAATGAGCATTCCAGGTAAAACTCACAATAGGTCTAACAGAGTGCATTCCTTCACTAATCAAGTTTTATTTTACTTTTCCAATCAATAGAAGAGGGCCACCACAATATTTTGCTCAAGCAATCCGTTAATCACAGTATCTTCACTGGCTCTGGGATGAATGCTTGCATGGTCCTGTTCTGTCTATTTTGGGTTACAACCACAGCTTTAAAGGATGATGAAGTTGAGGGGAAAGGATGACTAATTGTATTACTAATACTACATGATCAGCTGACAGTTTGCTTTTTTTTAAATTACACATCACCTTCATAGCTTTATGGTATTGGCCTAGGCAAAATACATTATTCATTCTTACTTCTTTGTCATCTGTTCTATATTTTATATTGATGCACTGAGATAAGTTGTGATAAATTCTAATTAAATGTTTTCTTTCCTAGCTTCTCAAAGACTCACCTCTATCAAATTAGAATTGCTAGACTCAGCATCATTAAATTAGAAATTGACAAAGAAAAAATTACACAATTTAAGTTTCAAGCTGTGCAGTGCACAAGTACTAGAACTGATTTTATTGGCATTGTATCAACTGGGCCTGATGCCAGTTTATAAAAGACAAAAAAAAATATAGACCTTGGTTTTAACAAGGAAAGAAAGTGAAAAGGATGAATGTAAGGTAGTTAGTAGGTATAGCTGTACAGGACAAGAAAGTGAATGTACTGATAAAATAAATGCCAGGATTTACTCTAAATGAACTTCCCAGACAGCCAGATAGATAGTCAAACTGCTCAATAATTCATACTCAATCAATGTAGATGAGAGAGAGCTTTACTACTAATAGCTAGAGAAATGGAGACTCCTTGAACATTGTGAGCTTGGAACTACCTGGTAATTGCAAATTCAATTTTCTTTTTATACCGAAAATATTGTTGAGTATTTAAATGCTGCAGTTAAAATCCAAGCATTGAAATGCACTGAAAATCAAGACATGCAGTAGTATTGTGTATGCTTTCTGAGAGTTTACAGCTCTGACGATTTGAAGAAGATGAGTGCTTTCAGCTCTTTTCGGTAGACTGCAATCAGCATGAGAGGTTGTTCATTGGTGACACAACCTGAGGTTTACAAAGATCTCCAGTGGTTTCATCTCTTTTCGGTGGACTGAAATCAGCATGACAGGTCCTCCATTGGTAACGTAACGCAGAGCGGGATTTTATAAAAGGCTCCAGTGCTTTCAGCTCCTTTCAACAGGCTGAAATCAGTGTGGGGCCGATAAAAAGGGTGGGGGGGGGGGTAAGCGGAGCAGGCATTGTTGGAGTAGAGAGTGTTGGAGTGGTCAGGCTTTGGCTCAACAAGGTTGGCAAACATAGGTGGAGCCTCTAAGTAAGTAATAAGGTGATTAGTAAGTTTTATTCTCCTGCTAGTGTGCTAAGAATGGGGCTGAAGGTAGTGATGTTCCTTGTGTGAGATGTGGGAAGTTTAGAAGTCCTCCAATCTCTCTAATAACTACATCTGCATGACGTGCACCAAGCTGCAGTTCCTTAGATGCCGCATCAAGGAACTGGTACTACTGCTGGATGACCCTCACCTCGTATGGAAAAAGGAGGAGGTGATAGATGGGGTGGTACGTTGCCAGAGACAGGTACCTGGGAGACTGTCATCAGAGGGAAACGGAATAGGAATCCAGAGCGGAATATCCCTGTGGCCATTCCCCTCACTCATAAGTATACTGCTTTGGATGCTATGGGGGGGGGGGGTGGCAGAGGAATACCTAACTGGAGGAAGACGCAGCAACCAGGTCTCTGGCACTGAGTCTAGCTCTGTGGCTCAGAAGAGAGGGGAAGAGAAGAGGAATACAGTAGTGATGAGGGATTCCATAAACAGAGGCAGAAAGCAGATTATGTGGATGTGAAAGAAACACCCAGGTAACACATGGCCTCCCAGGTGCTTGGGTCAGGGATGTCTCGGATTGGATTCATGGCATTCCAAAGGTGACCAGCCGGATGTTGTGGTAAATGTTAGTACCAACAACATAGGTAGGAAAAGGGGGAGGGAGTGGTCCTGACAAGAGAACATAGGGAGTTAGGCATTAAGCTGAAAAGCAGGACCTTCAGGGTCTAATCTCTGGAATGCTGCCGCAGCCATGTGCCACAGAGGGTAAGAATAGGATGATTTGGCAGATAAATACATGGCTAAAGAATTGGTGCAGGGAGCAGTGTTTCAGATTTCTGTACCATTGGGATCTTCTCTGGGGAAGGTATGATCTGTACAAAAGGACTGGTTAAAGAAGCTGGTGGAGAATAATATCCTTGCGAGCAGAATTGCTAGATCTGTGAGGGAGGGTTTAAACTAATTTGGCAAAGGGATGAGAAACAGAGTGGTAGGGCTGAACATAGGGCAACTGGTGTACAACTAAATGCAGTATATAGCGAGAAGTGAGGAAGGACAGACAGATGATCAAGCAAAATTTCAGTCAGTGAGATGAGTTAGAAGTATAACAGGGGGCCAACATCAAAAAGGGTGATGAAAACAGAACTGAAGGTGTTACATTCGAATGGACACAGTACAGGGAATAAGGTAGATGATCTTATAGCGCAGTTACATATAGGCAGGTATGATGTTTCAAGAGGACTAGAATATAAAAGCAAGGATGTAATATTTATAAAGCATTGGTGAGGCCTCACTTGGAGTATTGTGAGCAGTTTGGGGCCCCTTATCTTAGAAAGGATGTGCCGAAACTGGAGAGGATTCAAAGGAGGTTCATGAAAATGATTCCAAGATTTGTCATATGAGGAGAATTTGAGGCTGTATTCACTGGAATACAGAAGAATGAAGGATGACTTCATTGAAACCTATCAAATGGCGAAAGGGCTTGATAGAGTGGATATGGTGGGAGTGTCTAAGACCAGAGGACACAGCCTCAGAATAGAGGGCATCCTTTTAGAATGGAGATGAGGAGGAATTTCTTTAGCCAGAGAGTGGTGAATCTGTGGAATTCTTTGCCAGAGGCCGAGCCTTTATGTATATTTAAGGCACAGGTTGATAGATTCTTGATTGGTCAGGGCATGAAGGGATACAGGGAGAAGGCAGGTGATTGGGGCTGAGAGGAAAAATGGATCAGCCATGAGGAAATCGCAGAGCAGACTTGATGGGCCAAATGGCCTAATTCTGCTCCCATATTTTATGGTCTTGCATTGTGGGCATCTCTGAATTGTGGTTGAAAGAAGATCATAGTTGGGAGCTTAATATCCAAGGATACTCATTGTAAACATTAAGCTACGCAGAGGGGCTGCAGTGGCTCTGTTGGTAAAAAATGAAATCAAACCCTTAGAAAGAGGTGACATATGATCAAAAGATGTAGAATCCTTGTGGGTGGAGTTAAGAAACTGTAAGGGTAAAAAGACCTTGATGAGAGTTATATATAGATATCTGAATAGTACCCAGACGGTGGGCTACAAATTACAACAGGAGATAGAAAAGGCATGTAAAAAGGGAATTTGTAGAATGCTTACAAGATGGCTTTTTAGAGCATCTTGTGTTTGAGCCCAATAGGGGAACAGCAAATCTAGATTAGGTGTTGTGTAATGACCATGATTTTATTAGGGACCATAAGGTAAAGGAACCCTTAGGAGACAGTGATCATAATATGATAGAATTCACGCTGCAGTTTCAGGAGAAGCTAAAATCAAAAGTATCAGCATTATAGTGGAGTAAAGGGAATTACAGAGAAATGAGAGAGGAGCTGACCAAAATTGACTGGAAGTTGATGGAAGAACTTCAACAGCTAGTGTCTCTGGGGGAAATTCAGAAGGCACAGGATATACGGTATACATCATAAAGATGAAGTATTTTAAAGGGAGGATGAGGCAACGATGGCAAACAGAAGTCAAAGACAGTATAAAAGCTAAAGAGAGGGCATAAAATATTGCAAAAAATAGTGGGAAAGTAAAGGATTGGGAAGCTTTTAAAAAGCAATGGGAGGCAACTAAAATAGCCATCAATAGAGAAAAGATTAAATATGAATGTAAGCTCATCAATAATAAAATAATAAAACGTTTTCTTAGATATATAAAAAAGTATAAGAGAGGCGAGAGTGGCACTGCAGAGGGAGTACTGGGGGACAAAGAAATGGCAGACAAACTTAATAAGTATTTTGCATCAGTCTTCATTGTGGAAGACACTAGCAGAATGCCAGAAATGCGGAAGTGTCAGTAAGCAGAACTGAGTGTTTTTGCTATTACTAATGAGAAAATGCTTGGGAAGCAAAAAAGTCTGAATGTAGATAAATCATCTGTACCAGATGGACGACACCCTATGGTTCTGAAGGAGACAGCTGAAGAGATTGTGGAGACATTAATAATAATATTTCAAGAATCACTAGATTCTGGAATGGTTCCAGAGGACTGGAAAATTGTAAATGTCACTCTGTTCTTCAAGAAGGGAGGGAGATAGAAGAAATGAAATTATAGACTTGCTAGCCTGACTTCGTGGTTGGGAAGATGTTGAAGTCTTGGGATGAGGCTTGGGAACAGTTAAGGATGAAGCTTTGGAGTAGTTGGAGACACATGGTAAAGTAGGCCAAAATCAGCATGGTTTTCTAAAGGGGAAATCTTGCCTTACAATTCTGTTGGAATTCCTTGAGGACACAACAGGGAGGATAGACAAGGGAGAGTCAATGGATGTTGAATACTCAGTTTCTCAGAAGGTCTTTGACAAAGTGCTGCACATGAGGCTGCCTAACATGGTATTACAGGAAAGGTATTAGCAGGAATAGAAGATTGGCTGACTAGGAAGCAAAGATTATGAATAAAGGGGTTCACTTCTGGTTGGCTGCCAATGACTAGTGGTGTGCCATAGGAGTCAGTGTTGGGACTGCTTATTTTCACATTATCTGTCAATGAATTGGATGAAGGAAGTAATGGTTTTCTTGCCAATTTTTCAGATGATATCAAGAGATGTAGGTAGAGGGGCAGGTGGTGTTGAGGAAGCTGGGGGTCTGCAGGTGGCCTGAGACTGATTTGGGAATGGACAATGAAGAGGCAGATAGAATACATGTAGGGAGGTGCATGGTCAGCACTGTGGCAGAAAGAATAAAGGAATGGACTACTTCCTAAATGGGGAGAAGATTCAAAAATCAGAGGTGCGAAGGGACTTGGGAGTCTTTGTGAAGGGTTCATTAAAGGTTAACTTGCAAGTTGAATCAGTGGTAAGGAAAGCAAATGCAAATGTTAGCATTCATTTCGAGAGGACTAGAATACAAAAGCAAGGTTGCAATGCTGAGGCTTTACAAGGCATTGGTCAGACTGCACTTAGAATATTGTGGGCAGCTTTGGGCTCTTTATCTAAGTAAAGATGTGCTGGCATTTGAGAGGGTCCAGAGGAGATTCAAAAGAATTATCCCAGGAATGAAAGGGTTGACATATGAGGAGTGGATGATGACTCTGGGCCTGTACTCACAGGAGTTTAGAAGAATGTTTACAGTTCCTGTCCTATAGATTTGCTAAGTATGCCTGCAGAAAAAGTATTTCAGGGTTGTATGTGGTGACATGTATGTACTCTGAAAATAAATTTTACCTTGAACTTTGATGAGGGGGGATCTCATGGCAACTTATCAAAAATATTGAAAGGCCTAAGTAGAGTGGGTATGGAGAGGATGTTTCCTACAGTTGGGGAGTCCAGGATCAAAGGTCACAGCCTCAGAATTGAGGGACTTTCATTTAGAACAGAGATAGGAAAAATGTCTTTAGCCAGAAGGTATGAATCTGTGGAATTCATTGGCACAGACAGCTGTGCAGGCCAACTCATTCAGTACGTTTAAAGTGGAGATTGATAGTTTCTTGATTAGTCAGGGCATCAAAGGTTATGGAGAGAAGTCAGGAGAAATGGGGTTGAAAGGGATAACAAAGCAGCCATGATGGAATAGTGGAGAAAACTTGGTGGGCCAAATAGGCTAATTCTGCCCCTATGTCTTATGATCTTATGGTTTAATATAGTTTTGATATAAAGTTGAGTAAAGAAATGAGCCATATCAGCAATAGTGATAATACATTGTGATGCTGCAATGTTTATTTAAACCTAGATCATTATAAAAGATGAATTGAACAAGTATATTTATCTTTGGTGAATATTTGCATTCTTTCCTTCAATCTGAGAAGTAGCAACAAAGCAATAAACCTAATTAAAACAAAATTAGCTGCTCTGCGTGACTCCAAATCAACAGTTTCTCTGGTTAAGCCCAGGTGGTATCTGGAATCTGGAGCTCAAAGTTAATATCTTGTTTATATTTCTGGTTCTAGATACACGCCTTATCATATTCCGGATAACATGGTTTCCTATCACATTTAGTTGCTTCAGTCCAATTAATGCACCTTACTGAAGGGTTAGACTTAGTCTTGACTCTTTGCATAACTCAAGTTGGCAGGATGTTCCTAGTCGATAATCTACAAAATACTGTCTTTTTATTTTATGTTGAAGTATTCATAACCTTCAGTTTGAGACCATTACACTGTAAGATCTGAAAATGCACACAGCAAAAACATGTTGCAGTCACAAGAAATTGAATTCAATTACTAAAAGCTGTGTATGTAATGGGGGAGTTGTATATCTATGAAATGATGAGCTACTTAATAGATCATAAAAATGGATCTTTCCTCTGCAACACATTATAGAAGTAAATTAAATAATACAGCTAAGATAGGATTATGTTATAAACATCTTTTATGTTCCAAAGTTGTTATTTGACCACTAATTTGAGGCTTATTTAGGTTTCAAACTAATATAAACTGCAAAAACAGACTGTGGCCCAGAAATTCAATGCTACTACTGATAATTCTTGTATGCTAAACAGCAGTCCTGGGTATGACTCTAAACTGCAACTGGTGATGAGGTTCTGATTGGGGAATTTCAGAGCTTTGGGGAAAGTGCACTTACCCCTTAGTCATTCATTGCTCCCAGGGCCGCTCTGACCCAGAACGGTAGCACCTGCAAGGGTTCCTGCTCAGGATACGAGTGAAGGCCAACGGCAGATCCGGCAGGTTCAGTAACTGAACTTATGAATTAGGACCTTCGTTGGATAGGTGCTGGAACATGTCAGAATAGAAATAAAACACTAATTTATTCTTGTGGAACATCCCATACTAATGGAGTAGGAATTCTTATGGATGAAAACATGGCAAAAATTGTTTTAGGACATTGGGCAATATCAGAAAGAGTGCTCCTTGTTAGATTCAGAGGACAACCATTTGATTTAGCAATTATACAGGTATATGCACCAATAACAGATGGAACATATGAGGATATAGATAAATTCTATGAAGAGCTTGAACAAGCAAAGAATGGACGCAAATCTCAAGATATTGTTATTGTCATGGGAGAGCGAAATGCTAAAGTAGGACAAGGTACTGATGGAAATACCACAGGAAAATTTGGACTGGGGTAAGAAATGAAAGAGGTGAGAAATGGGTAGAATGGAGCAAGATGAATAATCAGGTCATTATGAATACCTACTTTAAAAACGATCCAAGACGCTTGTGGACCTGAAAAAGTCCAGGTGATAACACTAGAAATCAAATTGACTTTATTATTATAAACCAAAGATTTAGAAACTCAGTGACTCAATGCAAAACATAACCAGGTGCAGACTATAATAGTGACCATAACCCAATAGTACGTCATGTAAAAGTAAAACTTAAAAAACTAAAGAAGCAAAAACCTGAACAATCCCTTGACTACCCGCAATTAAAGAAGAAAACTGAAGACAAAAATTTACAATTGAAGTAAGCAATAGATTTCAAAGCCTAGAAATAGAATCTGTTGAAGATGATAGCAATCATGTAGAAATGAAGTTTAACTCTCTAAAGGATGCCTTGGTAGAATCAGCAAAGTCAGTGATTCCTAAAAAAGAAAAAAGTACAAAGAATAAATGGATGACAGGTGAAATGAAAAATCTAATGGAAGAAAGGAGACTGACAAAAGCAAATCCTATAGAATATAAGTCCTTAGATAAAAAAGTTAAAAGCTCATGTCAAAAAGCGAAAGAAGGATGGTTAAACCAGGAATGTGAGCAAATAGAAAGAATTCCTATTACTGATCCAAAATGGTTACATCAACAAATCAAGAATCTCACCGGTAAAAAGCTCCTCTGTTCTTCAGGAGGATGTTTGAAAGCAAAGGACGGTACCATTGTCATGGAAAAAGATGGGATTATGAACAGATGGACTAAGTATATTCGGGAATTGTTTGAAGACGATCAAAGCGAAAAACTAGAAATTAAGAAAAACATCAAAGGTCCAAGTATTTCAAAATCTGAAGCTCATAATGCAATAAATATGATGAAAAAAAGAAAGGCAGCAGGTCCCCTTGAATTAGTAATAGAACAAATTATCAACCTTGTAGATTATGGAATTGAAAAACTTACTGATTTAATCAATGACATTTATGAAACTGGAATAATACCAGAAGAGATGAAAAAAATCAGTATTTATCACTCTTCCTAAGAAACCTGGAGCAATAGAATGTGAATTACATAGGACCATAAGCTTAATGAGTCATATCACCAAGATACTTCTAAGAATTTTGATGACAAGAGCTGAAAGTAAGGTACAAGCTGAAAGAGGTGAAGAACAATGTGGTTTTGTGAAAGACAAAGGTACAAGAAACACAATATTGATGTTAAGGGTACTATCAGAATGAGCTATTTTCAAGTGCAAAAAGATTTGTTCGTTTGTTTTATCGACTACACAAAAGCATTTGATAAAGTGAAGCACAATAAGTTATTTGAAATATTACAGAAAACTCTAGATCTAGATTCGAAAGACCTCCGCCTAATCAGAAACCTGTACTGGGAACAAACTGCCGCTGTAAGAATAGATGGAGAAGTGAGTCAGTTTACGAAAATCAAGGGAGGCATTAGACAAGGGTGTGTTTTCTCCCCTGATTTATTGAATGTATACAGTGAAACAATATTACAAAAAATAAGAGACATCTTGGGAATCAAAATTGGCGGTGAAAACATCAATAATTTCAGATATGCGGATGACACTGTGTTAATTGCAAGTATGGAGGAAGAACTACAAAACTTAAGTGATATAGTTGTTGAAGAAAGTGCAAAAATAGGTCTATCTATCAATTGCAAGAAGACAGAATGTATGGTGGTATCCAAAAAGAAGGAGAATCCTATCTGCAGGCTGAGAATAAATAGGGAAGACATAAAGCAAGTACAGAGCTTTTGCTACTTAGGAAGCTGGGTGACATCAGATGGCAGGTGCGACATGGACATCAAAAGAATAATAGGGATGGCAAAAGACACCTTTACGAGAATGAAGAGTATACTGACCAATACTAAACTAGGCATGACAACCCGCCTCAGAGTATTGAAATGTTACATTTATCCAGTTATGTTATATGGCTCAGAATATTGGACAATATCTAGCAACATGAGGAAACGAATTGTAGCAGAAGAGATGTGGTTTTTGAGGAGGATGCAAAAAATATCATGGACGAAACAAATATCTAACGAGGATGTCATGAGCAGAGCAAACACAAAAAGAGAAATAATGTATGAGATCATGAAAAGGCAATGTAACTTCATTGGACATGTGATTAGGAAAGAGGAGTTAGAATGCACAGTAATTATGGGAAAGACTGAAGGGAAGAAAGCAAGAGGAAGACAAAGACAAATGATGATGGAGACAGCAGCCAGAGAACTGGAAATGAATACCAGTGAATTGATCCACTTGACCCGAAACAGGAGTGTGGGGGCCATGGCAGTCTAAGCTCAAACTGGGCACGGCACCTGATGATGATGATGATGATACTAAACAGGTTCCATATATTCCACTGGATATTGGAAAAACATGCTCATTATAAACTTGCTGCACCTTCCATCACATTGGTAAAGGCCTATAAATAGATACCCACACTTCAACCCCAAAATACACAAGAATTTTTCTGCAGATACAAAGAAAGCTTTGGAAAGTTAAAACCTTTTCTCCTTACAGCAATACATACAGGTTGATATAGTGGACACAAGAAATTCTGCAGATGCTGGAAATCCAAGCAATACACACAAAATACTAGGTCAGGCAGCATCTACAGAAATGAATATAACAGCTGATGTTTTGGGCCGCGACCCTTCATCAGGTTTGGAAAGGAAGGTGGAAGATGCCAGAATAAAATGCTGTGGGTGGGGGAAAGGAGGGTAGCTAGAAAGTGACGGGGTAGGGGAGGAAGCCAGGTGGGTGGCAAAGGTAAGGGCTGGAGAGGAAGGAATATGACAGAAGAAGTGAGTGGACCATGGGAGAAAGGGAAGAAGGAGGGACACCAGGGGAAGGTGATACACAGGTGAGGAGAAGAGGTAATAGGCCTGAGAAGGGAGTAGAAGAAGGGGGAAGGGAGAGGGAAAAAATTACTGTAAAGAGAAATCGATATGATAAAACTACTTTTGATATTATGTCTATATCACAGAATAGGTATTCTTCATTGTAGAAGTCTCTATCACAGCTGTATTTACACAGCGGGGGAAGAACTAGATACTTCAAATGTCTGCTTACAAATGAATACCTGCTTCTTCAACTGGGCAACACCCTGGAGCAGTCCTGGGTTTGATCTCGAACTTGGGTGCTGCGTGGAGTCCATATATCCTCTTTTGACTATATGCATTTCCCTAATTGCAGTTTCATTCCACATCCATTAAGGTGGATAAATCCCCAGAAGCTGACTGAATGAAGCCTTGGACCTTGTGGAATGTGAAGGAAGACATTGCAGAGGCCCTTGCAAACATACTGGCTTCATTAGCCACAGGAGAAGTTACAGAAGAATGGATGGTGGCTAACGCACTATTATTTAAGAGGAGCAGCAAATACAATCAGGGAATGGGCAGCATCTCTAGGAAGAGGTACAGTCGATGTGAGTCCTGACAAAGGGTCTCGGCCTGAAATGTCAGCTGTACCCCTTCCTAGAGATGCTGTCTGGCTTGCTGCGTTCACTAGCAACCTTGATGTGTGTTGCTTGAATTTCCAGCATCTGCAGAATTCCTCGTGTTTGTGTTTTACAATCAGGGAATGACTGGCCATTCATCCCACATCAGTGGTGGGTTAGCTACTGGAGGGGATTACAGAAGGCTTCATTTGGATAGGCAAGGTATAATACAGGATAATCAACACAACTTTGTGCATGGGAAATCATGCCTGACAGATTTTCCTTACTGTTTCTCAAACAGATAACCAAGATGACAGATGAGGGTAGGGCAGTAGATGCTGTCTTACATGGACTTCACAAGGTTTTGATAAGGTCTCTAATGGGAGACTGGTCAGGAAGGTTAGATTGCATGCAATTCAGGTAGATATAGCTAATTGGATTCATAATTGACTTGCTGGGAGGAAGCAGAGAGCTGTTTCTCAGATTAAAGGCCATTGATTAGTGATGTGCAGCAGGGTTCGGTGTTGGATCCCTTGTTATTTATTATTTATGTAAATGACTTAGATGTGAATGTACAAGAAATGGTTAATAAGTTTGAATATAATACTAAAATATCATGCTAAAAAGGTGAAGTTGTCGCTGGTGATGGAATCTCATTATAAATAGTAGAAATGATGAGGGATGACATGCAAGATGCAAAGTCTCACTGGGTAAAATGCAAGGACCAGGGGTACTCTATCACTATTCTGTTTGGGAGGAGGCAGAGTGAGAACACAAGTACAAGTCGCTGCAGTGGAGGTTTAACAGGATGCTGCCTGTATTAGAGAACATGTCTTATGAAGATTGGTTGAGTGAGCTAGGGCTTTTCTCATTGTAGCAAAGGAGGATGAGAGGTGACTTGCTAGAGGTGTACAAGATAATAAGAGGTATGGATCAAATGGATAGACAGAGATTTTTTCCCAGGATGGAAATGGCTAATACCAGGGGCATAATTTAAGATGATTGGAGAAAAGTATAAAGGGGGGCAGGAAATGTCAGATATAAGTTGTTTTTTTTACACAGGGAGGTGAGTGCGTGGAATGTCCTGCCAGGGGTGATGGTAAAGGCAGATACATTAAGAGTAGTTAAGAAACTCATAGATTGGCACATAGAAGATAGGAAAAAATGGAGGGCTACTTTGGAGGGAAGGGCTAGTTTGATCTTGGAACTAGTTCAAAGGTCAGCACAACATCATGAGCTGAAGGGACAGTAGTTTTCCCATGTTATATGCGAATTCAGGCTCCATCAACCACAGCAGAAGGGAAGCTGCAATACCTAATAAAGGATTTCTCAGATGTCTTGGAACAGCTGCCATTCTCACTTCCTTTATTTATCCAAATTTATCTGATAATCCTTTGTGTTCCTGATATCTGCCTCCTAATTCCACACTTCCCACTCCCACTTTGCATTGCTTTTTATTCCTGTTTTTTCCTCTCAGCCTGCCTCCATCTATCATTCACCTGCCTCAGTCTTCCAATGCTACTCCTGTTCACCTCCCCTACCTGGCACTGCCTGCCTATCATCTCACACTCCTCTTCAGTCCACCAATCTTCTATCGCAACTCCCCTTCTTCTCTTTATGCCGGCTATCTCAACTCCTCATTCTTTGACCTGAAATGCTGATAATTTCTTTCCTGCCACAGATGCTGCTTGTTCCACTGAGTTCCTCCAGCACATTATTTATCACATCAAGTTAACCCCACCTCAGTAAATTATCTATTTTGATCTCTTCTAATATGAAGAAATAGAAGTGAGTTCCTAACATTTATTTTTCCTCACTGGTCCACAAATGAAAAAACTTAACTGGTTAAAAAGGAAATGGAAGCATTTCAAACAACTACGACAGAGAAGGTAAAGATACTCAGGCATATAATTGTTAAAAACAAACCTCATTACTGCTTAAATTCTGAATCTCTCTCTTTCTCCAAGGCTTTTGAAGGTCCCCAGATAAACAATGTGACAAACTGATAAATTAAAATCCTATAATCTCCTGCTTTAAGCATAATAATTGCTGGTGGACCTAAATAACAAAATATCATAATTAAAGATTCATTGCTTTTAGATGTTTCTCTCAGTAATTACCCTGCACAAGTATGATGAAGGCACTTTTAATTATCAGAACCTAAAGAACAATTTCTCATCAGGCACCCACAGAATGCAGTGGCAGCAAGGACAAATCCAGTAATGCCAAAGATGTAAATATGTGACTGATAACAACTACCACTCAAGCGTTAGCTCTTTCTTAAAAATTCTGAATGTCCTCCAAGATGCCAACATTTCACAAAATGAACAAATAGAAACATTGCAAAGTTTTCCCATATAGTAAGATTATGATTTCTGCTACAACAGGAGAACTTGATAAGTATGTGCCAGCTTACTTCCCTTACGGAAGGATAGAACATTGGCAAGCAATAATCAGAGGTCACGCTCACAAATTTTCAGTCGCTCATGAATAAAAGATGCTGCAAATCATTGCACTAAGTGAATAGTGCATGTCATGAGGTATAAAGAAAGTGAAATTCAAAGGTTTTGAAAGAATTTACAGTTCAATGTAATTGCCGTACCACTTCAAAGGAGTTGAGCTTCAAACTGCGCTATTTCTTTCCCATTACATTATACATCTTCTCCACCCTTCAATCTAACAGCGAAGTAATTATTAATTATGCCTCTATCGCCTCCAGTATTTAACCTTTTAAAAACCTTCCACATAAGATTTCCAAGGTCCATCACATATGAATTTAGCTTGCCACTATAATGACTCGTCTTATTTCACCTATTTCCATTGCCTCCCTTTCCAAGTACATTTATTTCTATAATACTTTATGAATTATTCATAATCGAAGTTTTTTTACATTGACTTTATCTGAACCTGTCACATTCTTATACAGCTCTGTCAAATGTCCTTTCAACTTTTTTTCCTCCTGTTTCCAATAACTTCCCTGCACTAACATAAGTCCTATTGGTCTGTAGTTACACAGTTTATCTTTCTTAATAAAGGTACAACACTAGCTGTGATTTAATCTTCTGGACCTTGTTTGCAGCTAACAAAAATTCAAAACTCTCCATCAAGGCCTCAGCAATCTTCTCCTTTACTTCCCATTGAATCCAGGAATAGATGTCAATTGAAGACAAAATGAGAAGAGTTAATTTTAGGACATCACTCACATCCCCTGGCTCCTCACACATTTCATCCCTTTGATTTGCTAAGGGGACCTACTCTTTTCCCTAACTCCCCTTATGCTTCTAATATACTTAATGTTTCGAGATTCTTGATAAGGGTATTTAATTGAGTCATAAAACACAACAGTGCAGAAACAGACCCCTCGGCTCATTCAGTCTATGCTGGTCTGCACTCAGACCATAGCCTTCCATCCCCCTTTCATCTATGTACTTATCCAAATTTTTCTTAAAAACTGAAATTAACTCCACGTCCACCACTTCTCCTGGGAGCTTGTTCCACACTCTCACCATCTCTGAGTGAAGTTGTTCCCCCTCATGTTCCCCTTAAATGTTTCACCTTTCGCTCTTGATCCATGACCTCCAGTTATTCCGTGGCCTCTTTTTACCCTATTAATTTCTTTCTCAAGTTCTCTCTTATATGAATTACATTCTTCACTTTTTCCTTTTGCCTAAAAAAAAGTCAGGGGAGAAAATAAAATCCAGAGTCCACAGGGATGTTAAGTGACAGTTATGATCTGAGAATTTGTACCTAGAGTCAAGAAGGGGGAATAGAATGAAAAAAATAAATAAAAACCATAATTATTCCCTGTAATATTTGAGAATAATTTTGAAATATATATATATATATATATATATATATATATATATATATATATATATTTATTTATTTATTTATTATGTTACATGTAAATAGATATCATTCTGGAAAAGTAAACAAAAACTGCAGATGCTGGAAGTCTGAAATAAAAGCAGAAAGAGGCAAACTTCAAGCAACACACATCAAAGTTGCTGGTGAACACAGCAGGCCAGGCAGCATCTCTAGGAAGAGGTACAGTCGACGTTTCAGGCTGAGACCCTTCATCAGGACAAGAGGCAAACTTGATGATTTGGTTAATCTTTTCATCAGAACTTTTCTAATGAATATTTTTCATAAAGAAATGACAATTACTGCTTTTCAAAACAATACTTACAATAAGGTACTTCTTCTTGTGAATATTTTGTGACTAGCACTAAGTAACATTTATGTATAAATCTTTCACTACAACCAGGGTTTTAGAAACAATCTCAAATGCACGCATTATGCACATGATTTTTACAAATCAGATATACAAATTAAGACATCAAAAATATTCTTAGTAAGACAGAAATAATTGTATTTTTAATCCTGACGTGAAACGAACCAGCTAATAAACTTCAATTTGTTATTGAAATTACCTGTAATCAATAAGCAACCTGTATCCTGAGATCCTCTGCTACAACTGTTTTAATAATACGGTAGAGAAAGAATTGTGGCATTTAGACTTTAAAACTGAAGTACTGTAACGAAACTTGGCAAGGAAGTATTGAGAAAGTTTGTACTGTAGTTGTAATCACATTGAAAATCTTTCAAAGACAAGACAGAAACCATTACTTCAAGTCCACACCTCCAGCCAACAACTCTTAGAGGGAACACCTGTATCTAAATTATTAGAGAACAGCATTCTTCTGCTGAACTTGAGGGGTTCCAGTGAGCTGGGATATAAAAACAATGGCAAACTGGGAGAGTAATAACCTGAATAATCTTTATATTTCAAAATGTAGTGCAATTGAGCCTGTCGGTATGTTGAGAAACAGCTCAAGAGCCATGTACTCCTATGGTTCCCTATTCAGCAATAGAAATAAACTTCAAGTAATGTACGTGGAGTTTTAAAAGATATGGAGTGTTTTCAATAATTGAATAACCACCAAGGTGAGCTCAAGGATCCCAATCAGTGATTAATTTAACTTTGTTGCTTCTGGTGCAAGGATCATGCCAATTTTGTGCAAGGTGGTACTTTACCCAATTGACATATGCGGTCAGCAGTAAACGTGTTATTGAGTGGCTATATGCCTCTGTAGAAGAAAAATATCATGACTGGCAAGTCCAGTAGCAAGATAAAATGAAGGACTAAGTTTTCTGAATTCATAAGTGTTGAGTCAAGATCTCAACACATTATCTTAAATCCAGGATTTGCTTCAATCCACAAAATCCTTCAGAATTGCCAGACATAGCCACAAAGATCTCATTGGCTCTTCATGTGACCTTGGATCACTTGGACAATGCTAATACTTAAGTCAGGCTGTTGTTTATTGACTACAACTCAGTGTTTAAGATCACAAGACAAAGGAGCAGAAGTAGGCCATTCGGCCCATCGAGTCTGCTCCACAGCTCCCCCATGACCTAAACTATTCACCCATCTAGTTCCAATTTCCAGCTTTTTCCCCATATCCCTTGATACCCTGACTAATTAGATACCTGTCAATCTCCTCCTTAAACACCTTCAATGATCGGGCCTCCACAGCTGTATGTGGCAACGAATTCCACAAATCCACGACCCTCTAGCTCAAAAAATTTCTCCTCACCTCTGTTTTAACTGGGTACCCTCTAATTCTAAGACTATGGCCTCTTGTCCTGGACTTACCCACCAAAGGAAACAACCTTTCCACATCTACTCTGTTCAACCCTTTCAACATTCGAAATGTTTCTATGAGATTCCCTCTCATTCTTCTATACTCTAGTGAATACAACCCAACAGCCGACAAACGCTCCTCATATGTTAGCCCCTGCATTCCAGGAATCATCCTCGTAAATCTTCTCTGAACTCTCTCCAACATCAGTACATCCTTTCTAAGATAGGGGGCCCAAAACTGCACACAGTATTCCAAATGAGGTCTCACTAATGCCCCATAGAGCCTCATCAACACCTCCTTACCCGTATACACTATTCCTCTTGAAATGAATGCCAACATAGCATTCGCTTTCCTTACCACCGATCCAACTTGGTGGTTAACCTTTAGGGTATCCTGCACGAGGACCCCCAAGTCCCTTTGCACTTCCAATTTTTGAATTTTCTCCCCATCTAAATAATAACCTGCCCGATTATTTCTTCTTCCGAAATGTACAACCGTACATTTGTCAATGTTGTATCTTATCTGCCATTTCTTTGCCCACACTCCTAAACTGACTAAGTCTCTCTGCAACTTTTCCGTTTCTTCAACATTTCCTGCTCCTCCACCTATCTTGGTGTCATCCGCAAACTTAGCCACAAAACCATTTAATCCATAATCCAAGTCACCGATATACATTGTAAAAAAAAACGGCCCCAACATCGGTTTAACAGGATCATTCCTACAGTTCTGGTAATAAAGATCAAAAACCTGGGCCTCTGTACCTCCCTCTGCAAATGAATCCTCGACTTCCTCAGCAAAAGATCACAGTCTGTACAGATCAGAAATAACATTGCCTCCTCACTGATAATCAACACTGGCGCACCTCAAGGATGTGTACTTAGCCTATTCTCTCTATACCCATGTCTGCGCAGCTAGGCACAACTCAAACACCATCTATAAATTTGCTGATGACACTATTATTTTCGGTAGAATTTTAGATGGTGACAAGACAGATCAGCTGGTTTAGTGTTTGGCAGCAAAAACCTTGCACTCGATGTCAATAAGACCAAAGAACTGGTTGTGGATTTCAGAAAGGGTAAGATGAGAAAACATACCAGTCCTTAGAGAGGGAACAGAAGTGGAGGGAGTGAGCAACTTCTAGCCCTTGGGTGTTAACATCTCTGATGATCTATACTGGGCTCAACATACTAATACAGTTACAAAGACATGACAGCGGCTATATTTCAGTTGGAGTTTGAGAAGATTTGGTATCTCACCAAAGACACTTACAAATTTCTACCACAGAGAGCATTCTAACTGGCTGTATCACCATCTGCTATGGGAGAGGGCACTGCAGAGAATTGAAATAAGCTGCAGAGAACTGTATGGTCACCAGCTTCCCCAGCATCCAGGACATCTTCAAGGAGTGATACCTCAAAAAGGCAGCATCCATCATTAAGGACCCCCATCACCCAGGGCATACCCTCTTCTCATTAATACCATCAGGGAGGAGGTACAGAAGCCTGAAGGCACACACTCAATTCTTCAGGAATAGTTTCTTCTCCTCTGCCATCAGATTTCTGAGTGGACATTGAACCTCACTAGTTTTGTTTTCCTCTTTTAGCACTACTTACTTAATTTCACTTTCTTAACATAGATCTATACTTGCTATAATTTACAGTTTTTATAACAACAAATTTCATGACATATGCCAGTGATATTAAACCTGATTTTGATTTAGCCCATAACTTAGCAAACATTTTTTAAATAAGTCTGGCCTTTTAAAAGGATGATCTTGTGTTTATACATGTCCTTTTGCGATCTCAGACTTCACCAAAACACAGTAAAACAAAATTACCTTGCAAAGAGTGCATTCACTATTGTAACACAGAAATACAATAGTCAGTTTAGGTATAGCTAAGTCAATTATATTGACCAAATAATAATTTTTAGTGATTTTGCAAGGTATCAGTGATATTACAAAAAAAACAAGTGTTAATTACAGAACCACTGTATTAAACTGAAATATTCAGTCTATTTAACAAATGTTTTAATGTTAAGCAGGAATGGTGGAATTTGTTTCCTGTTCTTTACTATGTAATTCTGCAGCAGTAAGCCCATTTTTGGATCAATATCCCAAGCCAATTGCCTACATTATTACATACTAGCATATAAATTGTCCCAAAACATCTAAGAATCCATGCTACATTCTAAACTATTGACAAAAATATCATTGATCAATGATTGATTGCCTGCACAATGGAAACAACAGGAACTTCCGTTGACTCCAGGTACCTGAAGTAGAACTTAGCTTTATGATTATAAGAATAACTAATCCTCATTGAAAACTAGGGTATTTGATTTCAAAAGATTCATCTCAGCAGCTTATGTTCCCCTAATCAGAGGAGAAGATGGTGCGACGCAGCTCGCAGCGGCCACTCCAGTGGTGATGTCTGTTATTTGTCAAGTAGGGTGCCATGCGGCGCTGCTGCTGCTAGTGTGTGATCCAGAATCTCTGGAAGGGAAGGCCCCGAGTCCTCGGCTTTGCTTGTTGCTTGGCGGCCGGGGTGGGGTCGAAGCGCTCGGCAGAGGATGGTGCTCGGAGAGGCTGTGTCGGAGGGCTGTTTGGAGGCTCGAATTTTTCAGACAGACTCAGAGTCCGCTGTAGTTGAGTGTTTCCAATGGAGCTGCATCAGCAAGTTTGCGGTGCTTGGATGTTCATGGCAGGGAGAGTTCCTCCCTTCTACCATCTGCATGAGATGATGAGGCTATCAGGACTTTGAGACTTTTTTTTTTACCGTGCCCATGGTCTGCTCTTTATCAAATTATGGTATTGCTTTGCACTGTTGTAACTATATGTTATAATTATGTGGTTTTGTCCGTTTTAGTCTTGGTTTGTCCTGTGTTTCTTGTGATATCATTCTGGAGGAACATTGTATCATTTTTTAATGCATGCATTTCTAAATGACAATAAACGAGGACTGAGTGTCCTCATAATCTAATCTAAACTATGAAAATAAATTTTCAAAATAATGTACCATTGTGCAACTACAATTAATAAGAACCATCATACCAACATCAAAACAATTGATGAGAACAAATTATGGAGAGTTGTTTTTATGGTTCCTGTTTATGTCGAATGTATGGAACAAGGCACATTTTGTTGTTAACCAAAGATCTATTGCCTTGACCAGCTAATGCATCTTGCAAGAACAAGAGAAATTAACTCATCGTGACAAGCAGAATTACAGAACCTATCCTAGGACTTTTGAACAGAGAACAGTGTTGAATATGTATGACTAACAAATTACAAACATTATAGGTACTGTATTATCTGTATATTTGTCTTTTGTCTTGGGTGTACAAGGGTTACATTCAAAATGTTGTGGGAAAAGCAGCATCTATGGAAAAGAGTAAACAGTCCATGTTTCAGGCCAAATCCCTTCATCAGGACCCGAGGGAAAAGAGTATTTCATCTATCCCCCGAGTGAGATATGTCACTACTACTTACAAATGGATTGGAGGTCCTGACAGCATGAAATTCCTTTGAAAACTGTAATTAATGATGAATTGATAAATTTCAAAGAAATGAGGACATGACTATTTTTGGTGGAGGACAATGTAATGCCTGGTTAGGATTTTTACTGCTATGCTGTGGGAATTTGATTTTAGCAGTTCTGTAAGAGCAGTCTGTTCTGTTTTCAGCATGTTTGGGTTTGAGCTGAAGATAAGAGGCTATGTTGTTCAAGTTAGGAATGCTGGGTCAAATCAATCAGGATGGTGGAATTTGGAGAAGGTTCTAGAGAACCTTCTGTGATGGACACTAGAGTGGGTTGAGGTCTTTTTGATGGGAGCTGGGGTAAGTCAGGAGGGAACATGGCTGAGGATGCCGTCCCTGTTACATAAGCTCTTTGTGCAGATGAATGGCTTGGAGGAGGAAGGACCAATACTCCCGTGGGGGAGCCCAATCGTTTGAGATTGATTTCAAGTGACGTTCAGAAGGTGGTGTGTGCTTTCACACAGACCATGGGTCTAGCGGTGAGTTACAGGCAACTTCAAGATGAACTCCAACTTATGTGAAAATTTGGACTGGGTTAACTGCAATGGATCCTTTCATCTTTTTATTTTCTTTATCTTACTAACTGTTCTATAAAGCCATAATTTGTACATATACTTTCTTTATAATTACACACAGTGTATGACCTGTTATTTTCTTGCCGATGTCCAATTACATGGGGCAGTATTTACACAGTATTCGCACAGATCGGGGGTTCAGGTGGTCGAGACATTCCAACTTCCCCATCTGGTGGGACCCAAGTCACACCGACCCTAGATGCATGTAGGTTGAGAAAGCTGGTTTTCTCACCGCAGAGTTCAGTGGCTATTAGCGACGGGCTAAAGACCCATGTCTCTGGAGGCACCCGATAAAAAGGGGTTGCGTGTGTGTACTGCTTGGATTTCCAGCATCTGCAGACTGTCTTGTCTTTCTGTACAAGTGCTTTAGTTCATTGAAAGTGGAGTCACAGGTACATAGTGTGGTGAAAAAGGCATTTAGCATGCTGGCCTTCATCAGTCAGGATGCTGAGTTTAGGAATTGGGATATTATGCTGCAATTACATAAGTTGTTGGTGAGACTGCACTTGGAGTACTGTGTACAGTCCTGGATACACTGTAATAGAAAAAAGTGCAGAAAAGATGTTGCCAGGATTAGAGGGCCAGAGTTACAAGGAGAGTTTAATCAAACTAAGTCTTTATTCCTTGGAACGTAGAAGAATGAGGATTGACCTTAGTGAAATGTTTTAAATTATGAGAGGCATGGATAAAGTGGATGGTAAAAGTTCTCCCCCCCCACCCCCGAAAGTTGAGAAGGCCAAGACCAGAGGGCAGAGATTTAGGGTAAGAGGGGAAAGATTTAAAGGGGACCTGAGGGGTAACTTTCTCTTGCGGAAGATGGTGAGAATATGGAATGAGCTGCCAGAAGTGTAGTACAAGTTCTATACTGGTTTGGTTTTCCAAAATGTATCACATTTATCTTTATTGAAATCCATTTGCTATTCCTTGGCCCAGTTCTGTAACCAATCAAGATCCCCTGTAATCTATGTCAACCTCTTCACAAACACCACCAACTAATTTCATGTCATTGCAAACTTACTGATCAAGCCATGCATTGGTGAGGCCAAATTTGGAGTATTGTGTACAGTTCTGGTCACCAAATTATAGGAAAGATATCAATAAAATCGAGAGAGTACAGAGGAGATTTACTAAAATGTTGCCTGGGTTTCATCTCCTAAGTTACAGAGAAAGGTTGAACAAGTTAGGTCTTTATTCTTTGGAGTGTAGAAGGTTAAGGGGGGACTTGATAGAGGTATTTAAAATTATGAGGGGGATAGATACAGTTGACGTGTATATGCTTTTTCCATTGAGAGCAGGGGAGATTCAAACAAGAGGGCATGAGTTGAGAGTTAAAGGGCAGAAGTTTAGGGGTAACATGAGGGGGAACTTCTTTACTCAGAGAGTGGTAGCTGTGCGGAACGAGCTTCCAGCAGAAGTGGTTGAGGCAGGTTTGATGTTGTCATTTAAAGTTAAATTGGATAGATATATGGACAGGAAAGGAATGGAGGGTTATGGGCTGAGTGCAGGTCAGTGGGACGAGGTGAGAGTAAGAGTTCAGCATGGACTAGAAGGGCCAAGATGGCCTGTTTCCGTGTTGTAATTGTTATATGGTTATATGTATCTCTCCCTGGATACCAGGCTGAGCAGAGCATGCAGGACCCTGTCAAACATGTACTCCCCTACTCTCATCTACCTTTGTGGTTAATTCTTCAAAAAAAAAGTTAATAAAATGTTGATTCACGTTACGCCTTCTGCACAGCATCCTCTGTGTGCATGTGCTCTTACACACCAATGACCTGACTTTAATTTTACAGTCACGTGGGCACGTGGCCAAGTGGTTAAGGCATTCAACTAGCGACCTGAAAGTTGTGAGTTCGAGCCCCAGCCGAGGCAACATGTTGTGTCCTTGAGCAAGGCACTTAACCACACATTGCTCTGCGATGACACTGGTGCCAAGCTGTATCGGTCCTTGTCCTTCCCTTGGACAACATCGGTGTCGTGGAGAGGGGAGACTTGCAGCATGAGCAACTGCCGGTCTTCCATACAACCTTGCCCAGGCCTGTGCCCTGGAGAGTGAAGTCTTTCTAGGCATAGATCCATGGTCTCGCAAGACTAACAGCTGCCTTTATTTATTATTTAATTTGACAGTGCATTATGAGTGCACAAGATACCCAGTGGTATGTGGCAATTGGCTTTCAATAAAATCCAATCAATTGATGCATTAAAACACTGCATTTAAAATGAAGGAATATCTTCACATATATCAATAGAATAACTGAAATAATATCTTCTTTCAGATATTCTAGATTGGACACAGATGCAAGGTTTACATTGTAAGCAGGATTATCAGTGTGAGAGCTGAAAATAGCAAACACATACTGCTTTTGCTTCTCACCTTCTGTGTTAGGCTCACAGATTTAACCAAAAGAAAAAATCCATTTAATTAACAAATTCTTTTCACACAACACGAAGAATGAAGGTTATAGGAATTGCACAGCAGGCTCAACAGCAAATCCTTTCATTATTATTTTCAAATGTTGCAAATGGTTTGAACATAAAATAGAAATATTTGCATAATCTTCCATCATAATTAAAGAATGCAATGACTCAGTTCAATACAGGAAGCACATCTTGTGTAACTGAGAATGATTTATTTTATCAAGTGTGTATAGCAACAGTTTTGTGAAAGCATTTCTGAGGATTAATATGTTAAGTGTGAAGTGCAGTCCTACACCACATGCAATCAAATCCCATACGGAGGCTAGAATGTTAGCACAGATTATCAACACTAGAAAGTAACATTCTTATTCATGCTGCATGATAATTTGAGGTGACAAGCAATCCCAGCATTAATTCATCCCCATGAGAAAAATAATGTCCTAAGTCAATATAGCTTAGTAAAATCTGAGAATGCTAGTAAATTTTGGATGTGTTAATTCAATGGGAACTTGGTGATCTTGGAATCCCATAAATTCCATATATGAATGATTATGAACACAAGAGATTCTGCAGATGCTGGAAATCCAGAGCAACACACACAAGAGGAACTCAGCAGGTTAGGCAGCATCCATGGAACTAAATAAACAGTTGATGTTTGGGCTGAGGCCCTACTTCGGGAAGGGGGAAGGGAGTAGAGGCATGAATAAGAAGGTGGCTCGACTAGCTAGAAGATAATAGATGAAGCCAGGTGGGTGGGAAAGGTAAAGGGCTGGAGAAGGAATCTGATAGGAGAGGAGAGTGGACCATGGTAGAAAAGCAAGAAGGAGGGGGCACCAAAGGGAGGTGATAGGCAGATGTGGAAAATGTAAGAGGCAAGAGTGGGGAATGGAAGAAGAGGGAAGGGGGAGGGAAAGAGAAAATGATGTTCAATGAATGATTATAATTCCTCTGAGACAAAAGCAAGAGCAAGAATTAGGAAGGGCTTTTATCTTGAAAAACTACTGACATTGTTTCTGAATTAGATTTAGAATGAATTTTAAAAAGACTGCCAGTCTACCTTGACAAATATATTTGAACTGAGAATACAGTCATGCTTTGACATCTACCATATATAATGTGCATTTTTCAGGACATTTTATGAAAAAATAATGCAAAGGCATTTCATTATTAATTAAGCACATTTGAACTAAAATCAATACTTTAAGGTGGGAAATCCCACAAGTAATGCAAGTGATTTGATACCCTCTTTCAGTAATGTGAACTTACGGGCTGATATCGACCAGCACATCTGAGAAAACATCCTTTTTTTTCCCCAAATGGTCTTATAAGATCTTGTACATATTTCAATTTAATTATGCTTTTGCTTTCAGAAAATAACGTGAAGAAATTTGCCTTGGGGTGCTAGGTGCTGGCAGTAAGTATCTGCGAGACCACTGACTAATAATTGCAAATATTTCTGCATATTTAGCTCCACTGGTCATTAGATCTTAATGCCCTCTCCTGCTGAAGGATCTCAGTCCAAAATGTTAACTATTTACACTTTTCTGTAGATGCTGCCTGGTCTGCTGAGTTCCTCCAGTAGTTTATGTGTTAATGCCTCTGCCAGCATTTGCCCTCTCCACTTCCATTCCCCTAAGGAGGACTGTTACATGGACCTCCGGCTTCTTCCTCTTGTAGTCTATTAATAATCAGTTCTTTGGTTTTGCTCACATTGACTGAGAGGTGGTTGTTGTGGCACCACTCAGCCAGATTTTCAGTCTTCCTCATCCATGCCAATTGGTCACTGCCTTTGATTCAGCCAACAACAGTGGTGTCATCAGAAACTTAACTATGGCATTGGGGCTGTACTTAGCCTCACAATCATAAATATAAAGTGAGTAGAGCCAGGGGCTAAGCACACAGCTCTCCAGTGCACCTTGGTGAGTGTGGAGGAGACTGATGTTACCAATACGGGATGAGAAAACAGGATTCAGTTGCACAGGGAGGTCTTGAGCTTAGTGATGAGCTAGCAGATGACGATGTTAGATGCTGAGCTATAGTTAATGAAAAGCATCCTAACATATGCACCTTTATTGTCCAGATGCTTGAGTGAGGAGCCAATGAAATAGCATCTGCTATTGACCTGTTACAATGGCAAGCAAATTGGAAGTGGATTGAGGCTGATCCTCAGGCAGGAGTTTATATGTTTCATGACAAACTTCATCACAGTGGATACAAGTGCCCTCTGGACAATAGATATTGAGACAGGTTAACATATTCTTCTTAGATGCAGGTATGATTGATGCCTGCTTGGAGCAGATGGCTACCTCAGACTTCTGAAGCAAGAGTTTGACGGTATTCGAAAACAGGCCAGCTAGATGATTAGCACAGGACTTCAGTTCTCGGCCAGGTACTCTGTCTGGGTAAGATGCTTTCTGTGGATTCACCCTCCTGAAGGATGATTCATGTTGGTGGGGAGGGGGGAGAGAGGGGGGGGGGAGAGAGGGGGGGGAGAGAGAGAGGGGGGGGAGAGAGAGGGGGGGGGAGAGAGAGGGGGGGGAGAGAGAGGGGGGGGGAGAGAGAGGGGGGGGGAGAGAGAGGGGGGGGGAGAGAGAGGGGGGGGGAGAGAGAGGGGGGGGGAGAGAGAGGGGGGGGGGAGAGAGAGGGGGGAGAGAGAGGGGGGGGAGAGAGAGGGGGGGGAGAGAGAGGGGGGGAGAGAGAGGGGGGGAGAGAGAGGGGGGGAGAGAGAGGGGGGGAGAGAGAGGGGGGAGAGAGAGGGGGGAGAGAGATGGGGGAGAGAGGGGGGAGAGAGAGGGGGGAGAGAGAGGGGGGAGAGAGAGGGGGGAGAGAGAGGGGGGAGAGAGAGGGGGGAGAGAGAGGGGGGAGAGAGAGATGCTGGGGGGGGAGCGGCTGTGAGGGTTCATGAGGTTGCCTCCATTTTCTATCGATCAACAAGCATAAAAGGCATCAAACAAATCTGGGAGTGAAAGTTCAACGCACAAGTGTTTTTTAAAGATCAACTGGAGGCGATGGCATTCAAGCGCTATCACAGTTGTTGAACACCCCTCTGTGATTAGAGTTTCGTCTGGAATTGCCACTTTGCACGCGAGATGCAGCTTCCGCAACACAGCTTCCTTTGTATTCTCCAACTAAGCATAAACCAGGCAGTACAATGCTCGCAAATGTCCAACTTTATCATGGTTGTATCCAGCTGGTTTGCTGGCTGGCCAAGAGGTTTTTAATTACCCCTTTACAAATCTTCTCATCTGAAGGAACAAGTCAATTTCTGACAGTTAATGAGAGAAAATCTGCAGATGCTGGAAATCCAAGCAACACACACAAAACGTTGGAGGAACTCAGCAGGCCACGCAGCATCTATGAAAAAAAATGCAGTGGATGTTGCGGGCTGAACCCCTCTGGGAAGACCCGACACCTAACCCCATTTTATTGCCTCCATCAGGGATACCCCACAAATGCAAAAGTGTAAGTGGTGCAGAAATGAGACATCGTGGATCTCCATTGCCTTCTCCTGTGCTTAACATGCCAGGAACTAGCACACATGGCCTAACAAAACAAGTTCATAAATATTTTGTCCAAGGATATAATGTATTCCATGAACTACAGGAAAGAACAGAAACAAACAGAATAAATTAAGCTAAATAACACTATTCCCACAGAAGTACAAAGCCTGCATCTTCCCTGCACTGTTAAACAACTGGGAGAGTGGAACTTCTACCCACCACTGTCCTATCATAATTCTCAGAATAACAACATTTTAAATCAGGTGTTAGAGTTAAAACCACACCAACTTTTAAGCAGAACGGACCCCATTGAACTAATTTTACCTCGTTGCTGTCTGAACATAGTCCCTTTAGTAGTAAGTCTACACCTTGGACAAATTGTAACGCTGACATTTTCAATCTGAAATCAGTAAACCAGAAGACTAGGAAAACTTGGCAATCATGGACAATTTCTCACCCAGCAATGCAAACATCAGGATTTCTGAGTAGGCCAGGCAATGGCAAGGGGAATTGCACAAAAAACAGCAAAAACATTAAACATTGTAATGAACTACTTTCCTGCAATTATATGGAAACAACACAAAGGAACTGAGTCCAAAGGATCAAATTAAATTAAGAAATTGCGAAGAGTATAACTTGAAGGTGGATGTTCAACACTTACAAAACAAAACCCCACAGCAAAACAGCTGTATATAAACAATGTAAAATGTTGATGAATAGTATTCATCTGCTTGCAAAATGATTTAGAAGATTGCCTTTCAAGCTTAGGCTTAGTTTATTTATTCAGCACCATGGTAACATAAAATGTCACAATATAATTCAATTGAAGAGATAATATTGAACTTTACAAGGTTAAATAATACTTCTATTCCTGATAGACTACTATTTTCTTCTTCCTTTCTGGAGTAGATCTAAATAACAATACATATATCTTCAACATAATTACCAAAGTAACATTTTGCAGAATAGTGAAGCTATTGTTCTTAATTGTTGTTGTTCCTTTTTGTGCATTGTGGCGCACCGGGCGGGATTTTTTGCCGTTTGCATTTGTCTGTTTTCTACAAGGCCAAGCTGCTAGCTCAATGCTCAACCCAGCAAGGTGCTGGCCAGATTTGAACCCTGGACCATTGGCCTCAAAGTCCACTACACTACTGGCCGGCTAGTGAGACTATTATCTGAGGAAATACGCAAGGCATTCAGAGATAAGAGGCAACAAGAGGCATGAGTCTGTCTACTGTGCAACCCTTGATAGTGTCCATCCAAAAGCAGCCAGGTTTAAACACCTGTGCACACCCCATTACATATTGAAATGACTAAGGAATGCCAGCAATAAATTCTAGACTCAATCAAAATTACTGTGTACAGACCATGCCTTGATTAGCATGAAGCAAACCAAAAACTACTGTCTTTTTGATTTTATTACTTTGATAATAAAGGTGTAAAACATTTGCTGAAATCCATTAAATGTGCAAAGGTCAAGTTAAAGAAACGTTGCCTCCTAATTACTTGATGTGATGGCGGATAAATATAATTAAGTATATTGTGCTTTTTTAAAAATGTTTTTAATGCAGGAAACTTTCTATGTTTTGACCGTACGCTCAATAGATACATCTTTTCAGATCATTAAGAAAAATTTGAATCAACACTTTGCATAAGACTTGTGCTTATCTATGACATCACAACTCATCTTCTACCCCAGCAACCTTCACAACCACACCGAAATTAAACAACATAACAAACAATTTTTAACATCTCAGTCAGCTTTCAATACCAAAAGAATAAAAAACATAAAATAATATTTTTCTTTAAGTTTTGATAAGCATTCTATAAAAGCTAGAATGGCTGTCAAATATGCTCTCCAGGTGAACCCATTCTAAAGGAAGTTTACACCAGATGGTATTATTTTGTTCAACAGAGTTAAGCATCTCTTGTCCTCAACTATCTCAATGAGACAAAACTCATTCTTCAGTATCATTCAGCAACTAAGTCACAGGGAGATCATCTGTGAATAAAAATATTATTGGCAATCTTATAAACTTATTTTAGTTAACAATATACCTGGAAGCCTTTCGCAAAAATTGTCATTATAGTCAATTTATTTATATTCATATTCTCATCAGTTAAGCTTTGTGACATTAACTTGATTACCATAATGTCTGGCACATAAGGACACCTTTCGGATTTACTTTCATATATTTAATCATATAGCTCTCCTGAAGGTCTTAAAAGCAAAGGACTAAATAGATACTTATCTTCACTTCAGAAAGTCTATGATTCATGCAAGAGTGGAAGGAGTTATTGGAACATCTTATTCTTCAAGGCAAGGAGAGAAGAATCCAATCCCCAACCTTAATCAATCTATACAATTGTTAATCATGATAGAATAAATGACATCTGGCAAATTAAAAATTGCAGCATTAAAACTGTATTAATAGTAGACTCACTCAAGAATCTACTGTACTATTGCCACTACCTTCCCATAAACACCCATCTGCCAACTTCACCTTGTCAAATTTATGTGCAATTCAAGATATGCATAAATATCGTTGATTGTTGTTGAATTGCCAAACAGGAATGTGTTATAAATATTAGTTATATGTACCCACATCCATTAACTGTAAAAAGAAAACAAAAATTAAAATGTTGTTTAGTTAGCTTTCTGTACACATTTAAAAATGTTAAAAATGCTTCAAACAATAGAAATAAAAGTGCTTTGGGACAATAATTGGGAGGCATACCTAAGGATATACAGTAGGCTGAGACCTTGAAGTAAAGATGCTAATGAGACAAGTACAACACTGATGTATTAAATGAGCATGTGCTTGAATGAGTACTTAAAATCCTATTTGGATTAAAGTTATTAACAAAGAAAAACAAAGCATGCTCTGCACCTTGATTAATTTATCAAAAAATCATGGCAGCAAATATTTATATGCAGTTTTTCCATTGTATTTACTGGGTAGCATGTTCATTGATATGTCTAACATGTGACTGTAGAAGGAAGAAAGACAGGAGTGGAGAGAAAATGAATCAGGCAAATTGACATGCAAAAAGACAGCAGCTCTGGAGTTCTTCTTCATGTAATTCCAGTCTGCACGTCAGAAAAATTAAATACGATGCCAGTTTGCTAGCTCCAATGACCTGCTGCCATTTTCAAACTTTCCTATTAGATGTTGCCCTGATCATTTAGAATAAAAGATACACATTTGCATAATGCCTGAAGCCTCTCCGCCGAACTTGCAGAGTAACGTGAAACAATTCGGAAATGATCATTTCACTGTAGGAAGTATCCTTTGATTTTATTTCAGCCCTGTACAATTGAACAGTTCTAGGCCACTGTCTTTACAATGATATAATAGGAACCCAGAGGATATTCAGCAGCTTAAGAAGTGAAAAAGCAGTTTATGATGTTTCAGCTGCATACTGTTTATCAGAAAGGATCTCCAGCTATGAATGCACAGATCAGGATTTCACATACACCTCTTTATGCTGATGTCAGTTGTCACCTTTATTCCATTCTTCCTTTTCATCCTCTTCCCAATTTTATAAGATACACAAAAAATGTGTTAACAAACTTGAAATTATTAGCTTAGTCACCCATTTTAAAAATAGACAGCATAGAAAAATCTTACAAAACCTATCAGTTTTGCTGACTGATCTATAAGTTAGCTGATTAAATGGGCTGGGTGTGGGGAGTCTACATATGCAGCAACACAGTGCGCAAACCAAATAGAATGATTATAGTCTTCTTTAGCTATTTCCACACAATACTGGAATTGTTTCTGACCGTACAAAATAATCTATTAAGTCATATTATTAGCCAAATTACAATATATTCTTTCAACATAAAATCAAGATTTAGATTCACGAGATGTGTAATCATAACAGATGGAACGGAGTTTGATTTCTGGACAGAGTATTATAGGTCTACACAATGTTTTTTCTTTAAATTCCCTTCTGTACCTTTCAATAAGAATTACTTAGATTTCATTTAGTTGCAACCAAATTTGAACAATTAGATGAAATAACCTTAAGCTAATTGTACTTTTTCTCTAATAATACAAATTAAATCTCCTTATTCCAATTATTCAAAATCTAATTTCCAGTTCAGTCAGAAAAACTGATACGTTCAGGAAGATTTTTCTACACTGTCCATTTTTAAAATGAGTGAATAAACTAATAATTTCTTCAAATTTGATAACATTTTTCTTTGTATGACCCATGGAAGACCATTGTGAAGGCAAATAGTCAATTCCATTGTGAATTTAGGGACACAGTCAAATGAACATCAGCTGCAACAGGGTCTACATGCCATTATTTTCCATAAGGTGAAACCTAACAACATAATTGGCAGTGATGTTTCACTCCCCAATGAGTTCAATGCCTTTAATGCACACCTTGAAAGGGAGAATAAAACTTCAGCTGTGTGAATCTCTACAGTAACTTATGACCCTGTGATCTCTGCCTCAGAGGCCAACGTCAGAACACCTTTCAAGAGGGTGAAACGTCACAAGGCCTTCGTCAGACCCTGATGGTATACCTGGCAGGGTACTGAAGATCTATGCCAACCAACTGGGTGGGCTGTTCAAGGACATCTTCAACCTCTCAGTACTGCAGTCGAAGGTTCCCACCTGCATCAAAAGGACATACTGTTATCGAAGAACAGCAGGGTGACCTGCCCCAAATTCTATCACCCGGTAGCAATCCACTGTGATGAATTGCTTTAAGAGAGTGAACATGACGTGAACTAACTCCTGCCTATAAGGACTTAGGCCTGCTGCAACTTGCCTATCACCACAATAGATCTACAGCGGATGCAATTTCACTGGTTCTGCACTGGGCATTGGACCAGCTGGACAACAGTGCTACCTATGTCAGGCCACTGTTTATCGATTACAGCTCAGTGTCAAACACCATTTCCCCCTCAGTATTAATCAAAAAGCTGTACTTTGCTCCACACATGGATACTTGATTTCCTCATCAGGAGATCACATTAAGAACAGATTGGCGAAAACATCTCCCCCGCTGACAATCAACACAGGCACACCTCGAGGACATGTGCTTAGTCCACTGCTCTATTCACTCTCCGCTTATGACTGCGTGGCTGGGCACAGCTCAAATAGCGCCTATAAATTCACCAATGACACACTGTTGCTGGTGGAATCTCAGATGGTGATGAGGTGTACAGAAGTAGAAAAGATAAGCTGGTCAGATGGTGTCACAACAGCCATCTTATACTCAATGTCAACAAGACAAAGGTATTAATTGTAGAGTTCAGGAAGGTGAAGTTGGGAGGCCACACACCAATCCTCACTGGGAGGACAGCATGAGCATTTTCAAGTTTCTGGGAGTCAACATCTCAAGGGATATACCCTGGGTCCAACCATACTGATGCCATCATAATGAAGACGTGCTAGCAGATACACTTCATAGAAGTTTTTGTAGGTTTGTTTTGTCACCAAAGACTCCAGCAAATTTCCATAGATGTACTGTGGAGAGCATTCTGTCTGGTTGCATCACCGTCCAGTATGGAGGTGCCACTGCACAGGATCGTAAGAGGCTTCAGAAAGTTGCAGAGTCAGTCAGATCCATCACCGGTACAAGCCTCCCCACCACCGAGGGTATCTTCCAAAGGCAGTGCCTCAAGGTGGCAGCATCCATCATTAAGGACAGTCACTCTCTAGGATGTGCCCTCTCCTCATCAGGGAAGAAGAACAGGAGCCTGGAGACCCACACTCTACATTTCAGGAACAGCTTTCTCCCCTCTGCCACCCCACATTTCTGAACACTGACACACTCTTCCAATTTTGCCCGTTTATTTTTTTACATATTGTAACATATTGCTTTGCCTGTGCTGTTCTGCTGTCACAAAAGAACACATTTCACAACTTATGTCAGTGACAATAAACCTGATCCTGAATCATTCGGACTAAATTCCTTTTGTTGAGGATACCAAAAACATTAAGCTGCATAAATTTGCTATTCTCAGAGAATGCACAGACCTATACTCAGAGGTCACTTTATTCGGTACACCTGTATAACTATTAATGCAAATATCTAATCAGTCAATCATGTGCTGAGTCAGAGGAGAATGGCTAGACTGATTCAAGCTGACAGGAAGGTGGGAGTAACTCAGATAACCATGCATTGCAACAGTGGTGTGCAGTAAAGCATCACTGAATGCATAACATACCAAACCTTCAGGTGGATGGACTACAGCAGAAGACCTTACAGGGAACCAATCCTGGACCTAATAAAGTGGCCATTGAGCGTAGTCTGGATACAGAGAGTGAGAAAACTCTTAAATTGACCAGCTGTTCCTAGAAGTCTTTCTCTAAAGGAGAGTGGGCCTTGAGTGGTGACTATGGCTTCTATGGTGCAATCTTAAATCCTGGATTCAAACAGTCCTGATGGCCTTTTTATAGTCTGCTGCTGTCAAACATTATCATCCCTGATTATTTGACACACTTAAAAACAGCCCAATATATGTAATTACATAATATTTATAACATTTACCCAAAATCTCCTAGAACTTAAATAAATGAAAACAGAAAAAAACACAATCTTTTTATACATAATGGATAACCCCATTCAAATGAATAAGACCACAAAATATACTTCAACAATGGCTGCAGTAAAACTGAAATAAGTGTATCTAGCCCTTCTCTGTGCTAAATTAGTGTTCAGTTGCTGGACTCTGGTACAATAAAATGTCAGATGTGCCTACAGCTGATCCGCAGCTCACTTTGTTTCAATGCCAGTTGATACCAATGAGATAGTTGAGGGATGGATACAGAACCAAAGGCAAGAGGGCAGCATGACTCAACACAATCATATTATACAGTCAACAGTTTGCATCTTTCACATGCAATTAGTTTTCTTTTTAAATACTGCTCATGGTTTCTGTTTGAAATAGTTTTCTCATGATATAGCTCTCACTTTCCTACTTGGTAGTACCTTGAGGTGGAGATGGAGATGTGTTTTTGCATTAACCAGGACACTTTGCCACAGTGCATTCTTTATATTCCATTCATGCTGGTGGGTAAACGTGTACATAAGAGAGGTTGATATTGATTTTAGTAACAGGGTGTCTATCAAATTGTTCTGCTTTAACAGATTTATACAACCAGGCCTAATCAGGTAGTGGTGGATATTGCAATTCCAGCAAATTTCATTTTGATTGATTTGCACACATGCATTTGACAGTTAAACAATTTACTTTACTTGCAGGGGATATACATTCAAAGTAGATTGCTGGTGGTTTACTAATACTCATGGCCACAAAATTTAACCAAGCATTACAATCTATGCTGCAACTTTTGTTAATTGAAAAGGCTACCTAATAGATACCAGCTTACTAATGAATATATTCAAATTAATAAATGAAAATTGATACATATATCCTAATTAATGAGATTTTGAATTTCTACTATGCTTGTCTACAGTATGCTAGATCCAGAATGTTTTTAAAAAATGTATGATTAACAAGTAACATGACATAAAATGTGATAAAGTAAATGTATTCTTTATAAATAAATAAATATGGGCAGAAGTTCCCACTTGCTTCAAAAAGGCAACAATTATACCAGTGCCTAAGAAGAATAATGTGAGCTGCCTTAACGACAATCGCCCGGCAGCACACACATTGACAGTGATGAAATGCTTTGAGAGCTTGGTCATGACTAGACTGAACTCCTGCCTCAGCAAGGACCTGGACCCACTGAAATTTGCCAATCACCACAATAGTCAACGGCAGACACAATCTCAATGGCTCTACACATGGCCTTAGACCACCTGGACAACACAGACACCTGTGTCAGGATGCTGTTCATCAACTATAGCTCAGCATTTAACACCATCATTCCCACAATCCTGATTGAGAAGTTGCAGAACCTGGGCCTCAGTACCTCCCTCTGCAATTGGATCCTTGACTTCCTAACCAGAAGACCACAATCTGTGCAGATTGTTGATAACATATCCTCTTCGCTGACAATCAATACTGACACACCTCAGGGGTGTGTGCTTAGCCCACTGCTCTACTCTCGATATACACATGTGGCTAGGCACAGGCACAGCTCAAATACTATCTGTAAATTTGCTGACGATGCAACCATTGTTGATAGAATCTCTGGTGTGAAGAGAGGGCATACAGGAGTGAGATACTGCAACTAGTGGAGTGGTGCCACAACAACAACCTGGCACTCAACATCAGTAAAACAAAACAGCAGATTGTGGACTTCCGGAAGGGTAAGACCAGTGTAAATCGGGGGACTACATTGTCGAGCACCTCTGCTCCACCTGCCAAAAGCAGAACTTCTTGGTGGCTAAACATTTTAATTCTGATTCCCATTCTGACATGTCGGTCCAGGTCCTCCTCTTCTGCCATGATAAGGCCAACCTCAAGGTGGAGAAGCAACACCTTATATTCCGTCTCAGTCTCTTTCCAGTCAACTTTGGCCAGTTCCTCTCTCATGCCACTGTAATTTCCTTTACTCCACTGAAATACCCACATATCGGATTTCGGCTTCTCAGTTTCAAATTTCACAGTGAATTCAATCATGTTATGATCACTGTCTCCTAAGAGTTCCTTCACCTCAATCTCTCCAATCACCTCCGGTTCATTACACAATACCTAATTCAGCACTGCCGATCCCCTAGTGGGCTCAACAACAAGCTGTTCTAAAAAGCCATCTCGTAGACATTCTACAAATTCTCTCGAGATCCAGTGCTGACCTAATTTTCCCAATCCACTCGCATGCTAAAGTCCCCCACAATTATCATAACATTGCCCTTCTGACAAGCCTTTTCTATTTCCTGTTGCAATTTGTAGTCCACATCATGGCACCTGTTAGGAGGCCTGTATATAACTGCCATCAGGGTCCTTTTACCCCTGCGATTTCTTAGCTCAACCCATAACGATTCTGCACCTTCTGATCCTTATGTCACCTCTTTCTAATTATTTAATATCATTTCCTACCAATAAAGCCATGCCACCCCATCCGCCTACCTGCCTATCCTTCTGTAACACCATGTATCCTTGGACGTTCAGCTCCCAGAGACATGCATCCTTTAGCCATACCTGCCAATCTGTAGTTGTATGACAAGATCATCCACCTTATTCCTTATGCTGTGTGCATTTAAGTATAACACCTTAAGTCCAGTATTTGGTACTTTTTGCTCTGATTGCACTGCAACTCATCCCAATGGCTGCAAATATGCCTCATCCCCTGCCTGTCCTTCCTGACATCTTTACTGCTCACTATCTGAGATTTATTTCTGTTTTCAATGTCAAAACTTAACTCAACTTTCTCCCTCAAACACTCACAGAAACTGCATTAAGTTTCTATGACCTTATGAACTGGTCCTGTATTTTTAATCAGTTTTTTTTTTGCCTGCTATTAGTCTTCATTTCTGCACTGATATAAAAATTGATTTATCCTCACTGTGGCATTCTATTCTCTTTCTGCTATCCAATTCTGGACAATCGTTAAGCCCAACATGATCTGACACTTTGCCAAGTCTCCCTCAATTAGATAATCTCTCAACTCTGCATCCTATCTTGCTGAGAATCAATAGGTCGCCCAGATCCCTAAAGTTGCAACGTGAGCCAACACCTTCAATTAAGAATAATTTCAATGCAATTCCTTTCATCTGATAAACAGGAGTCATTAGCTAATGGCATGGAGCATTTCAGTAAATTTCATAAGAGTTTGGAACTTCATGCATCTCATTGGTAGGCCCTTTTGTTCAACCTCAAGGTTTTTCTTCTTTGTCATGTTTTTGTTTTCTTCTTTGTTAGATTATGTAAAGCAATAAGAGGAATTCCCTTTTCCCAATCCTCTGGCAAGCTGTTTGCCTCAGAGTCTGATTCTCTTACATAGCGGTCAATGGTGAACCTCATTGTGCATCTACCATGTGCTACCTCAGTAGGTTTTTATTCATCTAACACCAGTCATTCTTTTTAGCCTTTAGCAATTGATGTAAGCAAGCCAGTATTAAAAAAAAATGCATGTTTACAGTCAACATAAAAAGTTCAAACCATTTTCTGACATCACACTGTGCAATTCTCCAGTAGATGTACTTTCTTAAATAATGCAATCACTGTCGCATCCTCTGGATTCTTGCTTAGCCGTGTCATAAGACGTCCGCAAGCCTGCAATACTCTTTGACCAGGAAATGTTTGATATTTTCAATTGTAAGATAGCATGAGATGGCATTATAATTCAGTACTGTAGAGCTTAAAATAGCTAGGCCAAATTATCCAATTGGAGCAGACTATGAACTTTTATAACAAACACTGACATCCTGAGATTAGCAAATCTGTCTGAATACAGAGTGATGAAAAATGATTTTTATTGTGAGCGGTGCACCATCACAGAGGCTGTGTACAAGAAGGGCCAGAGTCGCCTCTACTTCCAGAGGAGACTGAATTTTGATGAACACCAACACACCATACGCCTTCTTAACATGCCTTACATATACATTAGGCTCTATAATGAGCCACTCTACAGCCGGGAAGTGATGACCCCCATTTGTTAGACTGTTCGAGGTAACTCATTTTTTATTCTTTCTTATTTCTCTTCTAATATTTGTATGTTTGTACATCTTGTAATGCCACTGTGACACTTTAATTTCCTTTGAGATCAATAATCTACCTATCTATTAGAAAAATGTCAATTGTGGGATGTTGAAATTCAACCAATTTTATATTTATTTCCTATTCAAAACATTCTGCAAAATGTTAAAATAAAAAGGGGTTAGTTTGCTTTCAACAGTTCATATATTAGTTGCAAAGAACTCAATTAGCAATGTAAAAATAACCATTTTGTGCATGAATACACAATTTCTAAATGATAAAAGGCTAATTTCTTAAGTTGTATTCAACCAAAAAGTTGGATTAAAATGTTCTTTTATAAACATTGGCTCAGAACAAATAATTAAAATAAGCAGCAGACCTGGAATCAATGCCACTTAGAGAAAGATTCCAAATCTTCTGCATGTATAATCAAATTTCTAAAATATCTAGGTCTAATTTTTAACAATGCTCTGGGTCTAATATTCAGATAATCCCTTGTCCTGAACCTCAATCAAGGGAAATAGTTGCATAGAAGCACAATAGAATGTTGGTGCCCATTCGACCCACGAATTCATGACCAGAATTTTGCAAAGCATTCTAGTCAAACCCATGTCTCCAAGTCTTTCCTCATCACTAAGCAATTTTTAAAGCAAAAACACTTGCCTCATGAAAAATCAGAAAGCTGCAAATGCTGGAAATCTGAAATAAAAAAGCAGAAAATGCTGAAAACATTCAGTAGGTCCAGAAAGAGAAATAGAGGTAATATTTCAGGAAAAACAAGCTTCAGTTAGAAATATTCATTGCTTCCCTTTCCACGGGATCTGCCTGAGCTGCCGAGCACTCACAGCACTTTTTATGAATATTTATCCATAACCCATGGAAAGCAGCAATTAGTCCTTGACTCCTCTGCTAAATGCAACAGCTTGTTTCCATCGATTCTAAATCAGTTATGATTTTGCACAGCTCCATTGAATCGCTTGCCTTCTCAACTCCTTTGGATCTCCAGAGATGGGTACTGTAACTTAAAAGCTGCATGACCACCATGTCCCACTACAATGGTGTGATACAGGAGCCTTATACAGACTGGACTGGGTAAAGGATTAAAAGACCGTTATTCAGCCTATTGAATATATGTAACAATAAGAAAAACTCTTGGTAACTTGGTACTGGTTTATTATTGTCACATGTACCAAGATGCAGTGAAAGCTTGTGCTGCATGCTATTCATACAGATCAGATTATTACATGGCACATTGAGGTAGAAGAGGTAGAACAATAACAATGCAGAATAAAGTGCAACAGCTGCAGAGAAAGCCGCAAAGAAGTAGAAGATCATGAAGAGACTTTACTAATACTTAACTAATCAGGTGCCTAATATTGATTGGTACCTGATTAGTTCCAAGGGTTTAGACGGGGCAGAGTTTAAGTGTGTCCAGGACGGATTCCTGTCACAGTATGTGGACAGGCCGACCAGGGGGAATGCCATACTAGATCTAGTACTAGGTAATGAATCGGGTCAGGTCACAGATCTCTCAGTGGGTGAGCATCTGGGGGACAGTGACCACCGCTCCCTGGCCTTTATAATTATCATGGAAAAGGATAGAATCAGAGAGGACAGGAAAATTTTTATTTGGGGAAGGGCAAATTATGAGGCTATAAGGCTAGAACTTGCAGGTGTGAATTGGGATGATGTTTTTGCAGGGAAATGTACTATGGACATGTGGTCAACGTTTAGGGATCCCTTGCAGGATGTCAGGGATAAATTTGTCCCGGTGAGGAGGATAAAGAATGGTAGGGTGAAGGAACCATGGGTGACAAGTGAGGTGGAAAATCTAGTCAGGAGGAAGAAGGCAGCATACATGAGGTTTAGGAAGCAAGGATCAGATGGGTCTATTGAGGAATATAGGAAAGCAAGAAAGGAGCTTAAGAAGGGGCTAAGGAGAGCAAGAAGGGGGCATGAAAAGGCCTTGACCACTAGGGTAAAGGAAAGCCCCCAGGCATTCTTCAATTATTGAACAAAAGGATGACAGGAGTGAAGGTAGGACCGATTAGAGATAAATGTGGGAAGATGTGCCTGGAGGCCGTGGAAGTGATCGAGGTCCTCAATGAATACTTCTCTTCGGTATTCATCAATGAGAGAGAACTTGATGACGGTGAGGACAATATGAGTGAGGTTGATGTTCTGGAGCATGTTAATATTAAGGGAGAGGTGGTGTTGGAGTTGTTAAAATACATTAGGATGGATAAGTCCCCAGGGCCTGAAGGAATATTCCCCAGGCGAGGGAAGAGATTGCGATCCTCTGGCTAGGATCTTTATGTCCTCGTTGTCCATGGGAATGGTACCAGAGGATTGGAGGGAGCTGAATGTTGTCCCCTGTTCAAAAAAGGTAGTAGGGCTAGTCCGGGTAATTATAGACCAGTGAGCCTTACATCTGTGGTGGGAAAGCTGTTGGAAAAGATTCTTAGAAATGGGCATTTAGAGAATCATGGTTTGATCAGGGACAGTCAGCATGGCTTTATGAAGGGCAGATTGTGTTGAACAAGCCTGATAAGAGTTCTTTTGAGGAGGTAACTAGGCATATAGGTGAGGGTAGTGCAGTGGGTGTGATCTACATCTACATGGATTTTAATAAGGCATTTGACAAGGTTCCACACTGTAGGCTTATTCAGAAAGTCAGAAGGCATGGGATCCAGGGAAGTTTGGCCAGGTGGATTCAGAATTGGCTTGCCTGCAGAAAGCAGAGGGTCATGGTGGAGGGTATACATTCGGATTGGAGGGTTGTGACTAGTGGTGTCCCACAATGATCGGTTCTGGGACCTCTACTTTTCATGAATTTTATTAACGACCTGGATGTGGGGGTAGAAGGGTGGGCTGGCAAGTTTGCAGATGACACAAAGGTTGGTGGTGTTGTGGATAGTGTAGAGGATTGTCGAAGATTGCAGAGAGACATTGATAGGATGCAGAAGTGGGCTGAGAAGTGGCAGATGGAGTTCAACCTGGAGAAGTGTGAGGTGGTACACTTTGGAAGGACAAACCCTAAGGCAGAGTACAAAGTAAATGGCAGGATACTTGGTAGTGTGGAGGAGCAGAGGGATCTGGGGGTACATGTCCACAGATCCCTGAAAGTTGCCTCACAGGTAGATCGGGTAATTAAGAAAGCTTATGGAGTGTTAGCTTTCATAAGTCAAGGGGTAGAGTTTAAGAGTTGCAATGTAATGATGCAGCTCTATAAAACTCTGGTTAGACCACACTTGGAGTACTGTGTCCAGTTCTGGTCACCTCGCTATAGGAAGGATGTGGAAGCATCGGAAAGGGTACAGAGGAGGTTTACCAGGATGCTGCCCGGTTTGGAGAGTATGCATTATGATCAGAGATTAAGGGAGCTAGGGCTTTACTCTCTGGAGAGAAGGAGGATGAAAGGAGACATGACAGAGGTACACAAGATATTACGAGGAATAGATAGAGTGGACTGTCAGCGCCTCTTTCCCAGGGCACCACAAGGGGACATGGCTTTAACGTAAGTGGTGGGAAGTTCAAGGGGGATATTAGAAGAAGTTTTTTTACTCAGAAAATGGTGGGTGCGTGGAATGCACTGCCTGAGTCAGTGGTAGAGGCAGATACACTAATGAAATTTAAGAGACTACTAGACAAGTATATGGAGGAATTTAAGGTGGGGGGTTATATGGGAGGCAGGGTTAAGGGTTGGCACAACATTGTGGGCCGAAGGGCCTGTACTGTGTTGTACTGTTCTATGTTCTATTAATAATAATAATAAAAAATCCTTTCCAAAATATTCCAGCCTGTTCGGACAGGCACATAAATGGTAAAGGATACTGCATAGCGGGATGGAACGCATTAAGGATATAAATGGGAACCCATGCATAAATGTTGAGGGCAGTACTGTTTTAAGTTACTAAATGAGCATTTGCACCCATCTTTACAAGAAAGGAGAGTACTTACAAAGTAGCAGAGAAGGAGAAACAGACAATAGCAACTTTAAAAAAAAACAGAGCATTTCCCCATGTTTCCCTTTATTGTAGGCCACTTAGCTTATCAATCCTAGCTGAAGTCACCAATTCCAGGTGCAATGCATTTTCAGAAAAGTAGGGGTAGAAATCATGGGAAATGATAGCATATTTGTTAAGTAGGTACCGTGCACAATCTTGATTTGATGGAGACGGACGTGAGAAGCACAGAGGAACATCTGGAGAAACTTCTGAAATGCCTGTTTCGCTGCCACTGCTACTGTGTGATCGAGAATCTCCGGAGGGGAAGGCCCCAGATCCTCAGCTTTGCCTATTGCCTGTTGCCGGGGCCGGGGTCGAAGTGCTCGGCAGAGATGATGCTCGGTGCTCGGTAGAGATGATGCTCGGTGCTCAGTGTCGGAGGGCTGGTCGGACGGACTCAAGAGTCGGCTGTGGTCGGGTGCTTCCAGGGTGCTGCATCGGCAAGTTTGCAGCGCTGGAAGTTCATGGCAGGGAGAGTTTCTCCCTTCTACCGTCTGCGTGATATGATGGGACTTTCGAGATACTTTGAGACTTTTTTTTTTACTGTGTCCATGGTCTGTTCTGTATCAAATTATGGTATTGCTTTGCACTGTTGTAACTATATGTTATAATTATGTTGTTTTTGTCAGTTTTAGTCTTGATTTGTCTTGTGTTTCTGTGATATCATTCTGGAAGAACATTGTATAATTTCTTAATGCAGGAATTACTATAATGACAATGAAAGAGGACTGTGTGTCCTCATAATCTAATCTAATATCAGGAGTAATATCAGTGGAGAGGGACGAGGGAGTCCCATAGGGAGCGATCCCTGTGGAAGGCAGAACATGGGAGGGAGGGTAAGATGTGCTTGGTGGTGGGATCCTGTTGGAGATGGTGGAAGTTACAGAGAATTATGTGCCGACATAATCAATATGAAGAAACTCAACACAATGGCATAGAAACCCACTGCCAACTAGTGTTTTGGCGGTGAATTGCAGAGTGACGCAGACACACCAACGCACAAGTATAAATGCTCACAACGGCGTAGACCACTTGCGTAGGCTATGGCGTAAGCTAGTATGCACAAGTATAAATCAGCCTTAAGAGGCAGCAGAAAGAACACAAAAAAACACAAGTACTTAGTCATTAGAATGCAATTAGTTTTGAAAACCACACCTATTGAAGAATGCATTATTATGGAAGATAGGAACATGTGTGGATTATCTAATGACCACATTGCAGCAGCTGATTTGTAAATTAACTCCACTATTTCTTCATGGTTTTTAATATCTCAATGTCTAAAGCAAGTTCAAATTTGAATTAACACAGTAACCATCCTTTTTCTCTGATCTATCATCTTGAATGAAATCCCTCACTTCTGGAACAGTTCTACTAAATTAACCTTTTTCATATCCTGGACAGATCCAACAATTGTTCTGACCATTTCTTCTAAATAGTTCATACTAAACTACAATACAAAAGATTTGGAATTCATATATTATTGTCACATGTATCAATACGCAATGTACCAATGTACCAAAACTTGTCTTGTATTATGTTCATACAGATCAATTCATTACGCAGTGCATTGAGGTAGAACATGGTTAAAAAGATTCAAGATGGTTTAAGGTTATTTTCAGTACACAAGTGTAAATGAGAACTAAGTAATTGCTACTCTGGATTTCATGCAGCACAAAAAAATTACAAAAGATAAAAAGCACAATAATAATAATAATAAAACATGATAAATAAATTCCGAAGATAGCTCATATACATATTGATTGCATGTCCATTAGGCACAGGAGTGTCCGTACATAAGGTGACTGACAGGAAATATTAAGGTCGTGGTGGTTGGACGTTTAGATGGGTGGGTTGGTGAGTGAAGGTGTTAATCAGCCTTACTGCTTGGTGAAAGTAACCATTTCTGCATCTGGTGGTACTGGCTCTTCCCTGATGGGAGTGGAACAAACAGTCCATGAATAGGGTGCATGGGATCTTTCATGACATTGCTAACCCTTTTCCGGCACATCTCTATATATTTGCCCTTGATGGTGAGAAGGCTGGTGCCAGTGATGCATCAGTCAATGTTGACTACCCATTGTACAGCCTCCCTGTCTGCCATAGTGTAGTCTCTACCATGCAGTGTTGCAGTTTGTTAGGATGCTCTCCACCATGCATCTGTGGAATGACACGACCATAGATGTGCATAGTCCAGCTCTCTTCGGCTTCCTCAGAAAGTAGAGCTTTCCTGATTGGGTAAGATGTGTTCTGGGACCACAGAGATTGTGTGAGATGTGCACGGCCAGGAGTATGAAATTGTTCGCAGTTTCCACTGCGGTGCCACTGATGTAAAGAGTGGTGTGAGTCGTGTGAGTTCTCCTGATGTCAATAACCATTTCCTTTGTCTTGTTGACATTGAGGAAGAAGTTATTTGCTTGGTACCAGACCATGGAGCTCTTCCATCTCTGCTCTGTAGCCTGTTCCATCGTTGTTGGTTACAGGCACCACTACTGTCATGTCATTGGTGAACTTGACAATGTGATTACTCAGGTGTATGGTCATGTAGTCAATAGCAATAACAATGCAGAACAAGGATTGCAAAAGGAAAACTTTAATTATGATGTTCCATTACTGCCTTAACAAACATTTCAAAGCTTGTTATATATGATTAGCTGCTTTATAGATACGTGTAAAAGACAATGCAGCAACTATATTGCACGGAAGAAAATCTAACAGGAATGAGGTAAATCAACCAACAGTTGAACTCTTATTGGATGTAATCATTGGAAGAAAGATTGTTAGGAGACTCCTTGCTCTTCCATGAATAATAATTAATATATTAATAAATAATATATAATAATACATTAATATATAAATGACAGACGAGGGAATTAAATGCAGCATCTCCAAGTTTGCGGATGACACGAAGCTGGGAGGAAGTGTTAGCTGTGAGGAGGATGCTAAGAAGATGCAGGGTGACTTGGATAGGTTAAGTGAGTGGGCAAATTCATGACAGATGCAATTTAATGTGGATAACTGTAAGGTTATCCACTTTGGTGGCAAAAACAGGAAAACCGGTTATTACCTGAATGGTGGCCAATTAGGAAAAGGGGAGGTGCAACGAGACCTGGGTATCATTGTACATCAGTCATTGAAAGTGGGCATGCAGGTCCAGCAGGTGGTAAAAAAGGCGAATGGTATGCTGGCATTCATAGCAAGAGGGTTCGAATACAGGAGCAGGGAGGTACTACTACAGTTGTACAAGGATTGGTGAGACCACACCTGGAGTATTGTGTGCAGTTTTGGTCCCCTAATCTGAGGAAAGACATTCTTACCATAGAGGGAGTACAAAGAAGGTTCACCAGATTGATTCCTGAGATGGCAGGACTTTCATATGATGAAAGACTGGATCGACTAGGCTTATACTCGCTGGAATTTAGAAGATTGAGGAGGGATCTGATTGAAACGTATAAAATCCTAAAGGGATTGGACAGGCTAGATGCAGGAAGATTGTTCCCGATGTTGGGGAAGTCCAGAACGAGGGGTCACAGTTTAAGGATAAAAGGGAAGCCTTTTAGGACTGAGATTAGGAAAAACCTCTTCACACAGAGAGTGGTGAATCCATGGAATTCTCTGGCACAGGAAACAGTTGAGGCCAGTTCATTGGCTATATTAAAGAGGAAGTTAGATATGGCCCTTGTGGCTAAAGGGATCAGGGGTATGGAGAGAAGGCAGGTACAGGGTTCTGAGTTAGATGATCAGCCATGATCATACTGAATGGCAGTGCAGGCTCGAAGGGCCAAATGGCCTACTCCTGCACCTATTTTCTATGTTTTTATGTTTCTATAATATGGTACGTGGTCTTCAAAATCTGCCCAGACTAAGAGAGAAGGCAGATAAATTTTCATTCAATGGACATAGCTCCACAACTGTGGCATTCCATTTTGAGTATAGAAGTATTAGTTTAGGTTATCAGCTAAAATAAGTAACTATTGTTTTAGTTTCATTTCAGTCATATTACAGAAAGTTAGTACACTAAACTTTTGTAATAATTCTACTCTGATGAAGGTGACCAGTGGTACTTGATTACAATATAATGAAAGAAAGTAGCATAGTGTCTGTATTTACGAATGGTGAAAAAAGCAGTAAAACCATTAAATGTTTTCAAAACTAAATTATAACCTGAAACAACTCCACTGATGCTTTACAGAGGAGAAGGAGAACTGTGGACAAAAATAATACAACAAAATAGTGCATTTTCTTCTTTATTGATTACCTTTCAGTACCTTAAGTATGAAGCACATCTTCAGGACTCTCTTGTAAGTGACTGATAATAAACTAATACTCCTGCATAGAGAGAAATATCCCATTTGGGAAATATAAACAAAACAATGTGTATGAATTGGCATACACATAATATATAATTGGCATACACATAATATAAATTTGAAGTTTAACTACACAGTAAAATATTTTTTGTAGCTTAATATGTAATGAAAATAACTTTTTTTTGTAATCCAAGTAACGTTTTCAGGAACAAAAATGCTATTGTGGACTTAATCAAGTCTGAGTATGCGATTTGGCTTGATGACAATGGGTTACTTAATAGCTTGCATTTCACCCTTCTATCAGAGATATGCTATTCAGAACAATCTTCTAGACTAATGAAATTCCTACACAAATTAGCTATTTCTGAACAATCACACTAAATAATATTCAACACATAGACAGTTTAAAAAGCTACATAGCATATATTGATTTTAATAAATTACATAAAATCACAATAAGTACCAGATATATGAATAAAAAACATAAAATTGACTTAATTTTCCCATTTTAAAAATCACTTGTCTTCATTTACCTTCCTTCTATCACAATATACAGCATACAGATGCAAAACATCAAAAAGAACACAAATAGGACAAGATTCCTTGAACAGTAGGTGTACTCATTTCTTTAGATTTTCCATGATAAACTTTCTAATGAACATAATATAACCATATAATAATATATAACAATTACAGCACGGAAACAGGCCATCTCGGCCCTTCTAGTCCATGCTGAACTCTTACTCTCACCTAGTCCCACCGACCTGCACTCAGCCCATAACCCTCCATTCCTTTCCTGTCCATATAGCTATCCAATTTAACTTTAAATGACAACATCGAACCTGCCTCAACCACTTCTGCTGGAAGCTTGTTCCACACAGCTACCACTCTCTGAGTAAAGAAGTTCCCCCGCATGTTACCCCTAAACTGTTGCCCTTTAACTCTCAACTCATGTCCTTTTGTTTGAATCTCCCCCACTCTCAATGGAAAAAGCCTATCCATGTCAACTATCGATGTAATATGCACATGGAGAATTTCAAACTTTTGAAAGAAATCTTGAACGTTTCTGCTAGCTGATCAGAACGTTTCTTATACCATTATTTACAAAATTAACTTGTGATTAGCCAAGGGATATACTCTCCAGAAGTGGATGCGTGACCTTGGCTTCACTAGAAGAGAGATCAAGTCAACCAGCAGGGCTGTAGCTGAGGCAGCAGAGAAAGGATCAGCATGGGTGTGGACCAAGTATGTCCAGAGGGGCAGATAGTCAGCCAGTGTATACATATCTTGCAAACCCTTCAGTAGTTGCATAGAAACCTGAAGAGTAGACTATCTGTTGGATGGAAGTGACCAACAACTCTGATAGAGGCAGATGCCAAGTTTTTAAGCTCACCAGTGGGAGGTGGTGCTTTAGCACTGCTGGCCCACCACCTCGAAGGAGTCTTGATCATAAGAGGGCCGAAACGCCTGAAGACAGGTGGCAGATCAACTGATGATCCCACTGGTGATAGCACAGGACAGTTAACATCTTAGTTCATGTGTATTTTGTAACTGTTAAAAGGTATGCAAGATAAACAAATGGGAGCCATAAGTGTTAAAGTATCACTGAACTTTTGAAAATATCTTCTGCACATTTTATGTAGCTGAGGTGACTTACAAAATAACTAATGAAGGTATATTCAGTCTTAGAGCACAGAGTCAATTTTAACTTTGGGATAAAATTCAGAATTGCAGATGCCAAAGGAAATAACAAACTACTTTAGCCACAAAGAAAAACACAAGTATTAAGCATGTTCTAATCAGTTGAGAGATTTAGGCGAAATTCAGCAGATTTCAATCAGGAAAGTATTCGGTGCATGACTATTGTTCTCAATTTTCTTGAGCAGGCTAAGAGAAATTTAGTCTGGGGATTTCATACCAAATCAATATTCACTGATGCCTGTGATAAAACACTAATCTATTGGTAATGAGCAAGTACAAGTGCATTGAATACTTCCAAATCTCAAGTATGCTTTTGTGTGAAAAATAGCCAGTTAAAAGGCAAATGCTGATGAATCCACTACAAATGAAAACGGAATTGTTAAGTTCACAGTTGCTCCATCCATTGGCCTTTAATTATTTGTTGTATGCCTCCAATACAGAGGCCTGCCAGCTTCCTTGGATGATTGTAGTCCCCAGGTTTACACCATTTTAAAATGTTGCATTCTGTCCTTTTCAGATCCACATACATCTTCAAATTCAACTCAGATTTACACAACACAAACAGGGCCTTTCATCTTGTCAAATCCAAGCCAACCATCAAGCATCTGTTTACAAAATCCTAAACTAATTTTATTTTTATTCTCCCTCATTCCTATCAAACTTGTCCCTAACCCCTCACCCCAGATTCTACCAACGAATACACACTTCATGGCAATTTATGGTTGCCACTTAACCCATCAATCTGCACATCTTTGGCAAGCAAGTGGAAACCACACCAAAGGAAACCTAAGTGGCCACAGTAATAAGGTGCAATTTTCTCTGCTATAACACAATACCTACCAGTCTACTCCATTACTAAATAAAATCATGTCTAAACCAACCATAACTATATTTCTGTCTGCCCCTTCCTTACTTATCAAAGATTGACTTATTTCTGCCTCTACAGCTTTCGGTAGAACAGTTGCAAAGGCTCATGACCCACTACAAGGAAAGATTTTGTCTCCTTTGTCTTAAGTGGGTGTCCTCTAGATATGGATTCTTCTACAAGATGAAAGATAGTCACAAATCCAACCTGTAAAACCTCTTCCGAATCTTAAATATTTCAATCAAATCTCCTCTCATTCTTAAACATCAACTAATACAAACTTAGCTTGTACAACCATTCCTCTATAAGCAACACAACTACTCCAGATATCAGTCCAGCAAACTTGCTCTGAACTGTTTCTAGCAGGTAACATTCTTTCTTTAAAATGATCAATAGTGCACACAGTACTCCAGATATTGTCTTACTCACCTTGAATATTACTGAAGGATTGCCTCCATATTTTGGAATTCAATTCCCCTTGCAATAAACAATAATGTTTGTTACCTTTAATACTTATGTACTGGACATGCATACAAACTTTTCACAAAACATGCACTATGACACCTAGATTGCTCTGTACCTCAGGATTTTGTAAAAAATCATTTTTTGAGAATATCCTTTTTTTATTGTTCCCGCCAAAGAAAGCATAGAAAATAGGAGCACAAGAGCATCAATTAGCCCTTCAAGTCTGATCCACCATTCATTTCGATTAGGGCTGAATCTCAATACCATATTCTTGATGACTCAAATTTGGAAATCTATACAGTACATTTAATTACATTCAGCCACTTGGCTGCTACTATTTTTTTTGGTGGCAGAGAATTCCACAACTTCACCTCCCTCTGGGTTAAGAAATGTCTCATTGGAGTCCTAAATGTGAAATACTGCATCTCGTGACTTTGCACAACTCTTTCCCATATTCAATCTGTCTCATCCTGAAAACATTTTGTGCATTTTTAATCCGATCCTCTCACTCTCTGAAGCCTAGTTAACCCAGTCTGAACTTATACAACAGTCCCATCAACTCAAGAATTAATCCGCTGAACCTCCACTGCACTTAAAACCCTTTTTCTGCCATTAATGGAGTGGTCCATGGACCCTAGGCTGGGAACCCCTGCTCTATAATAAATATTTTATTTCCTCACAACTCTTGTGGCTTTGATCTGATCCTGAGCTCAAGTGCTCCAGTTTGCATATTTTCATGTGAATTGTCCACTCAATTAACATATTTGCAGCCTTCTCGGGCCCTCTTCATACCTCATTGCCATCAGAAAATTTAACAACCACACCTTCAGTGCATTCATCCAGAATATTTATATATATTGAGTTTCCTGCACCAGTCCCTGTGGTACATCACGCTATATCTAGACAACTAGGAAAATAAATTATGTCTAATCTTCATTCAAAGCTAGCTAGCCAGATGTTCACCCACACCAGGATAAATTACCTCCTACACCAGGAGTTTTCATTTTCTGCATAAGGCACTTTATCCAAAGCAAATGACCTCATACACACTTAGAACACTTTTTTTTTGGTTTCACATTGATATGTATTGTCAAGAGATGTACACTGCATGACTTTTTGATTAACGTGTGTATTTTTATATAAATTAAAGCTCTGAAGCTATGCAAATCACTTGTGAATTTATAATTTGTAACAGGTATCTGATGTCAGCTTTTTCCCAAACAAGCCAACATTCGCTACATGGCTTTTGTTTAAAAATGTACTTTTACACAGTCCTCATTATTTTGCGTCTCTATTCCTAAGACTATTTTTTCATTAAAACCTAGGTGTCTCTGCCCCGTAACTAATCCATGATCACAATGCTGGTTCACAATGGAACTAATCTGAAAGCCATACAATTTCAGCAATTTAAACATAATTTTTTTTTTTTTTTTTTTTTTTTTTTTTTTTTTACACAATTAGCAATTAGATGCTGTACAAACAAATTCATTAAAAGACCAAAGGGATTCAATTTGAATCACCTAAACCACATCCCACAACTCATCTGCAACCTTACCACCTGCAAGTTCGTAGGTCGGCTCTCGCGAGAGAAATAATCACGTCCCATAGGTCTTTACAGAATGTCCTCTGAATCTCTGTACTAATGATGTCATTGCTATTTCAGTGCCAAGACTGAGATTATTTTCATACAACCCCAACTCCCACCATTCCTTTTAATGTTATAAGAGACAGCTGTCTCAACCCCAACTATGATAACTCAAATATAAATGACAAAACAGGTGACTAAATATAAATATAGCTTGTTCAAATACACAGGTGGCAGCTGTTTGAAAAAAACAGCTTACCAATTTAGTTCAGTATAATAACAAAACTAAATTTTATTGTATTTATATTTCATCATCACACCAAATCATTGCTAAGAATTTACATTTGGAGCTGTAAGGAATCAAGTTAAATTTAATATCTGGTATGGAGATAGGAGATCCTCAGGTTGCTAGGCAGTTAACTTAAAATGTCACGTTTTAATCATGTGACATTCTTAAATTATTTGGGATCATTACTGCATAATCATATGGGTATAGTAAGTGCTGGCCAATGCTAATTAGCCAGCTAACCACTAGAAATATTACTAGTCCAATACTCCTTATTCTGTATTGGTGAGGAATGTTACATGAGATTACCACTGATCTCTCCCAGGTGGAAAGCATTCACAACTAATAGATTGCCATTTTCTAAATTCACATAACATTATTTGTGAGATACTATCTAAACTTGCTTATAACCACAGCTGGTTTCATGAAATTCAACTTGTTAATATTCACAACTTTATTTCAGTTATTTCTGTAGTGTTAAATGAGTCAACTTAATGGAAAAAGTCACTCATTCTATGAAATCTTCTAAGAAGCTAACCTACTGGTACAATGTAAAAAAAATCATTCCTGCTCTCTGGAGAATCATTATCAACTCTAACTTACAATGCATACATATTCCAAATAGTGCCATGTTTAATTGGTTTCAATAATAGTGGCTGTTAGCTCTCTGGAGATACGACTAACAAGAGTGACTCCAGCTGCAGAAGTTTTATCTGAGATCTCATTCCAATTAAAAGTATCAGTAACAGATGCCCAGAGGTGAGATTGAGGGCCATTTCCTATTTTTACATAATAAATTTTATACCAATATGTTAAACAGCGTCATTTATGTTTTAAGCTGTTTACTGTTCAACTATAAATAAGCACAACACCCTATTGTAATGAACAACGGGGAATTAATTGGATGGGCCACATCCCCCCCATACAAAACTTGCAATGCTCCATTAGCCCAAGCCTCTTTATTCAGTCAGCATTTACTAATCCGTGGAGTGGCTATGTGCATCAACAAGAGAACATAGAGAAGACCTGTACTGGTGAAAACCAGCACATAGTTCTAGAGGACACACATTGTGACTTCTACCAATGCTACAGATTTCTGGAATTCATTTTGAATCATGCATTTAAGAACTGCAAAACAGGGTGTAATCCAAGTGCATAGAAACAGCAAAGTAAATTTATAAAGACAGCATTCAGGATGCTGGTTTTCATCAGCCAAGGCAAAGAATACAAGCATATTATACAACTCTACAACACTTCTAAAACTTTGATGAGGCTACAGCTGGAGTATTAAGTGCAGTTCTAGTGATGTAATAGCAATGGAGAGGGTGCAGAGGAGCTTTACTGGGATGTAGCTGAAATGTACCAGAACAGATAGGCTGCTTTTGATTCTTTGGAATGAAGGAGAGACCTGATGGAGGTATACAGAATTATTAGGGGCATTGATAAGGTGAGGATTAAGATTTCCCCCCACCCCCCATTAATTGAGATGGCATAGGTTTAAGGTGAGGAGTAAGAGATAGAGAGGGGATCCAAAGAGGCAGTTACAATGTGGAATGCACTGCCTGATATGATGTTAAAGGCAGGTAGTTCCACAACGTTTTAGTAGTATCTGGATGAGCACTTGAATTACAGGATAAAGAATATTACAGACCGAGTACCAGGATTAATACGGATGAGTACTTGACGGGTTTAAGGACTATTTCTGTGGTGTATGATTAAGTGTTCAATGATCACATGCTTGATTCAGATATTGAAGTGCCATATAATAACCACTCTATAGCAGCCTAAGATACAGGTCAATCAATGAACTGTCAAAAATCTCCATCACTTGAGATTCATACTGAAAATTCATGTGCTCTGTTGTACCTCCCACAGCTCTGTTGTTGCAGATTTTGTACCCACAGTCAAGCAAAGACTCAATAGAGAAGACAGACAGGAGTTTCTGTGGGCAAAGAGGAGACACCAAGATGGTTCGTTGCCGATCTCTGAAAGATTGTGGAACATTCTTAGTAAAGACAATGAACAGCCAAATATCGCTGAACATGCTGGTACAAACAGCATGGGTAGAATACAGGATGAGTATAGGCAACTTTACAGAAGTGATAACAATTATGAGAGGCATTAAAAAAAAGGGAAAGGTGATAGTCTTTTCCCCAGGATAGGGAGTACAAAATTAAGGGGACATAGATTTAGCGTGGGAGGGATAAAATTTAAAAGGGACCTGAGGGGCAAGCTTTTCATGCAGAGGGTGGTGAGTAATTGAATGAGGAAGAGGTTGAGGCGGGTGCAATAGTATCATTTAAGTAGAACTTGGATAGATACACGAGGAGTTCGGTTTAGAGGGATATGGGCCAAACAAAGAAATAGAATAAAATAGAACTTTATTGTCATGGTTCAAGACAACAAGATTGCGGTGCTACCCCAGTCCATGCAAAATAGATACTTACAATGCATGCAGTACAGCTTAAATTTTTTAAAATCCCATATTTACATGCAACAAGTGACTTTAATAGCCAATAGCACTCAAAGCACATTAGCACGCCGGGGTGCAGCGTTATTCAGTGCACAATAGCTTTTGGGAAGAAGCTGTTTTTCAGTCTTACTGTCTTGGCCAAGATGTTTCTGTATCTTCTACCAGATGGCAACAGATTGAACATACAATGTCCAGGATAGGATGGGTCTTTAATGACGTTACAAGTGTGCCATTAACATCGAGAGTTGTAGATTGTCTCCAGGTCTGGTTGTTGAGTCCCAATATGTGCTGAGCTGTCCTAATCACCCATTGGGATACTTTATGATCTGTCTTGCTGCTGCTCTTGAGATAACTGGGTGGGTGCCGTGGTCAACATGGACTGGATGAGTAGAAGGGCCTATATCCATGCTGTTTTGCCCTATAATTCAATAACAGCACTGAAGGTCAGACTAAATTCCAGCCACTGGAGTTGTGAGCCAGCAGCTCTGCTAACACAATACCACGCCATGACAGCCAAATCCAGCTCAAAACCAGGAAAGCTAAATTTTACAAAGACAGAAAATGTGAACTGAAAATAGTCACAACTGGAAATGTTTAAAGGATCATTCAACATGAGAGAAACAGTGAAGGTTTATGAATCCAGAGAAAGAAAGGAAGGAAGGAGGGGGTGCTGCACTGTAGAGTATCAGAGGAAAGGTTTGACAATGCAGTTTGTGATTGTGCACAAAGTAGGAAAGAGTAATTAACAAAGTGGCTGATGTTCAAAGCAGTACGAGCTGGCAATGGGACATGAAATGGATACAGAGTTAAAAATTGGAATAGGAAATTACAGAACTCAATGCTGGTCTAGAGGGCTGTACTATAGCAAGTTAAAAAATGAGGTGTTGATTCTCCTGACAGAAAACATAGAAAACCTACAGCACAATACAGGCCCTTCAGCCCTCAAAGCTGTGCCGAACATATCCTCATCTTAGAAATTACCTAGGGTTACCCATAGCCCTCTATTTTTCTGAGCTCCTTTACCCATCCAGGAGTCTCTTAAAAGACCCTGTCAGATCCACCTCCATCACCGGCAGCTCATTCCACGCACTCACCACTCTCTGCATAAAAAACTTATCCCGATATCTCCTCCGTACCTACTTACAAGTGCCTTAAAACTGTGCCCTCTCGAGCTAGCCATTTCAGCCCTGGGAAAAAGCCTCTGACTATCCACATGATCAATGCCTCTCATCATCTTGTACACCTCTATCAGGTCACCTCTCATCCTCTGTCACTCCAAGGAGAAAAGGCCAAGTTCACTCAACCTATTCTCATAAGGCATGCTCCCCAATCCAGGCAACTTCCATGTCAATCTCCTCTGCACCCTTTCTATAATTTCCACATCCTTCCTATAGTGAGGCGACCAGAACTGAGCACAGTACTCCAAGTGGGGTCTGATCAGGGTCCTTTTTAGCTGTAACATTACCTCTTGGCTCCTGAACTCAATCCCACAATTGATAAAGGCCAATGCACCGTATGATTTCTTAACCACAGAGTCAACCTGAGCAGCTGCTTTGCGCGTCCAATGGACTCAGACCCCAAGATCCCTCTGATCCTCCAACACTGCCAAGAGTCTTACCATTAATACTATATTCTGTCATTATACTTGACCTATCAAAATGAACCACTTATGTAAAAGGCAAACAAAAAAGTGGCCACACTTATGTAAAAGGCAAACAAAAAAGTGGCCATGGAAATGGAACAGAAAGGTAAAGTGACCAGTCTGGTCCTTTATACAAGGAAAAACTTGGGACATAGAAGAAGAGGAAAGAAGTTCACTAGAATGAATCTGTAATATCGGGCTATTATCCCATGAGAAGAAATTAAGCAGACAGAACCAAAGTTCTCTAAAATTTAGCAAAGTGAGAGGCAAACACAATGAAACATGGATAATTAAAACAAAATTTAAAGGGATCAATGCATGGATGTTATTTCCCATGGCTGGAATAACTAAAACTAATGGTATGGTCCTTAAATAAAGGGGTTATTCAGAATAGAGTTAATAAGAGATCTATTCACCTCGAGGGCAGTGCGCCTTTGGAATTCTCCACTCAAGAGGGCTTGGGTGGTTCAATCACAAGGAGGGTGTTCGGAGGAGACAAGTTATAGGTGCTAAAAAAGACAGAATGAAAATAGAAACTGATACGATCAGCAAAAGAGATGTATATTTAGGACTTATTATGGGAGTCAGGTTTTTGAACATTAAAAAAAGAGAAATTTTCAACGGTTCTTGTTTCAGTCGAAGCAAGCAGCTGAGAAGAAGAGAGTGAAGAAATCGGGTAGAAAAAGTCATTTTTTTTAAACACTGCTCGGGGAGAAGGGTCTGCACTGCGCAGGCTCGTGACATATTGCGCCACGGTTTAAAAAGCAGAACACCGTATACAGCGGCCATCGTTGTAGTAGCCATCGTCGGAGTGGACTGAGTCAGAGTGGGATGGCTTTGGCTCAACAGGCTTCGGCGAGAACAGGCAGAGGCCAAGGTAGGTTCCGGTAAGTTTTTTGTTCAGATTGTTTAGAGTAGAGAGAATGGCAGGCAGGATGTTGGAATGCTCCTCTTGCAGGATGTGGGAAGTCAGGGAGCCCTCCGGTGTCCCTGACAACGACACCTGCAAGAAGTGCATCCAGCTGTAGCTCCTGACAAACCGCGTTAGGGAACTGGAGCAGGAGCTGGATGATCTGTGGATCAGTCGGGAGAATGAGGAGATTATAGATAGTAGCAACAAGGAGGTAGTTACGCCAAAGGAGCAGAGGACAGGAAATTGGGTCACTGTCAGGTGAGGGAAGAGGAAAGGGCAGGCAGAGCAGGGTTCCCCTGTAGCCATTCCCCTCAACAACAGGTATACCGCATTGGATACTGTTGGGGGGAGTGACTTACCTGGGACAAGCTGCAGTAGCCGGATCTCTGGCTCTGCAGTGCAGAAGGGAGGGTGGAAAAAGAGGAGGGCGGTAGTGATCGGGGACTCGATAGTTAGAGGTGCAGATAGGAGATTCTGTGGTCGTGACAGAGAATCCAGGATGGTTTGTTGCCTCCCAGGTGCCAGGGTCAAGGATGTCTCTGATCGCTTGCATGACATTCTGAAGTGGGAGGGTGACCAGCCAGATGTCGTGGTGCACATCGGTACCAATGACATAGCAAGGAAGAGTGAGGAGGTCCTGGAGAGTGAGTATAGAGAGCTTGGTGGGAAGTTGAAAAGCAGGACCTCAAGGGTGGTAATCTCAGGATTGCTACCTGTGCTAGGTGCCAGTGAGGGTAGGAATAGGATGCTCTGGAGGATGAACAAGTGGCTGAGGAACTGGTGTAGGGGGCAGGGTTTCAGATTTCAGGATCATTGGGACCTTTTCTGGGCAGGTGGGACCTGTACAAGAGAGACAGGTTACACTTGAACTACAGGGGGACCAATATCCTTTCAGGGAGGTTTGTTAGTGCTATTGGGGAGGCTTTAAACTAGATTTGCAGGGGGATGGGGACCAGAGTGCCAGAGCTGACAGTGTGGCTGGGGTGAAAATAAATGATGTTAAAAGTTCAAGCAAATCCGCTAATAGAAAGGTTGTGAGTGGTGGTAAAAATCTTCTGAGGTGTATATATTTCAATGCTAGGAGTATTGCGGGGAAGGCGGATGAGTTGAGGGCGTGGATTGACAAGTGGAATTATGACGTTATAGCAACTAGTGAAACTTCGCTACAGGAGGGGCCAGACTGGTAGCTTAGTATTCCAGGGTTCCAATGTTTCAGATGTGATCGAGGCAGAGGAATGAAAGGTGGGCGAGTAGCATTGCTTGTTAGGGAAAATATTACAGCAGTGCTCAGGCAGGACAGATTAGAGGGCTTGTCTACTGAGTCCTTATGGGTGGAGCTGAGAAACAGGAAAGGTATGGCCACATTAGTGGGATTGTATTACAGACCACCCAACAGTCAACGAGACTTGGAAGAGCAAATCTGCAGAGAGATAGCAGGCAACTGCAGGAAACAAAGTTTTGGTGGTAGGGGATTTTAATTTTCCATATATTGATTGGGACTCCCATACTGTTAGGGGTCTAGATGGTTTAGAGTTTTTAAAATGTGTTCAGGAAAGTTTTCTAAATCAATATATAGAGGGACCAACTAGAGGGGATGCAATATTGGATCTCCTGTTAGGAAACGAGTTAGACCAGTGACAGAAGTATGTGTAGGGGAGCACTTTGTTTCCAGTGATCATAACACCATTAGTTTCAATTTGATCATGGACAAGGATAGATCTGGTCCTAAGGTTGAGGTTCTGAACTGGAAGAAGGCTAAATTTGAAGAAATGAGAAAGGATCTAAAAAGCATGGATTGGGACAGGTTGTTCTCTGGCAAAGATGTGATCGGTAGGTGGGAAGCCTTCAAAGGAGAAATTTTGAGAGTGCAGAGTTTGTATGTTCCTGTCAGGATTAAAAGCAAAGTGAATAGGAATAAGGAACCTTGGTTCTCAAGGGATATTGCAACTCTGATAAAGAAGAAGAGGGAGTTGTATGACATGTATAGGAAACAGGGAGTAAATCAGGTGCTTGAGGAGTATAAGTGCAAGAAAATACTTAAGAAAGAAATCAGGAGGGCTAAAAGAAGACATGAGGTTGCCTTGGTAGTCAAGGTAAAGGATAATCCAAAGAGCTTTTACAGGTATATTAAGAGCAAAAGGATTGTAAGGGATAAAATTGGTCCTCTTGAAGATCAGAGTGGTCAGCTATGTGCGGAACCAAAGGAAATGGGGGAGATCTTAAATAGTTTTTTTGCGTCTGTATTTACTAAGGAAACTGGCATGAGGTCTATGGAATTAAGGGAAACAAGTAGTGAGATCATGGAAACTGTACAGATTGAAAAGGAGGAGGTGCTTGCTGTGTTGAGGAAAATTAAAGTGGATAAATCCCCGGGACGTGACAGGGTGTTCCCTCGGACCTTGAAGGAGACTAGTGTTGAAATTGCGGGGGCTCTGGCAGAAATATTTAAAACGTCGCTGTCTACGGGAGAGGTGCCGGAGGATTGGAGAGTGGCTCATGTTGTTCCGTTGTTTAAAAAAAGGATCAAAAAGTAATCTGGGAAATTATAAACCGGTAAATTTAACATCGGTAGTAGTTCAGTTATTGGAGGGAGTACTAAGAGACAGAATCTACAAGCATTTGGATAGACAGGGACTTATTAGGGAGAGTCAACATGGCTTTGTGTGTGGTAGGTCATGTTTGACCAATCTATTGGAGTTTTTCGAGGAGGTTACCAGGAAAGTGGATGAAGGGAAGGCAGTGGATATTGTCTACATGGACTTCAGTAAGGCCTTTGACAAGGTACTGCATGGGAGGTTAGTTAGGAAAATTCAGTCGCTAGGTATACATGGAGAGGTGGTAAATTGGACTAGACATTGGCTCAATGGAAGAAGCCAAAGAGTGGTAGTAGAGAATTGCTTCTCCGAGTGGAGGCCTGTGACTAGTGGTGTGCCACAGGGATCAGTGCTGGGTCCATTGTTATTTGTCATCTATATCAATGATCTGGATGATAATGTGGTAAATTGGATCAGCAAATTTGCTGATGATACAAAGATTGGAGGTGTAGTAGACAGTGAGGAAGGTTTTCAGAGCCTGCAAAGGGACTTGGACCAGCTGGAAAAATGGGCTGAAAAATGGCAGATGGAGTTTAATACAGACAAGTGTGAGGTATTGCACGTTGGAAGGACAAACCAAGGTAGAACATACAGGGTTAATGGTAGGGTACTGAGGAGTGCAGTAGAACAGAGGGATCTGGGAATACAGGTACAAAATTCCCTAAAAGTGGCGTCACAGGTAGATAGGGCCGTAAAGAGAGCTTTTGGTACATTGGCCTTTATTAATCAAAGTATTGAGTATAAGAGCTGGAATGTTAAGATGAGGTTGTACAAGGCATTGGTGAGGCTGAATCTGGAGTATTGTGTTCACTTTTGGTCACCAAATTACAGGAAGGATATTAATAAGGTTGAAAGAGTGCAGAGAAGGTTTACAAGGATGTTGCCAGGACTTGAGAAACTCAGTTACAGAGAAAGGTTGAATAGGTTAGGACTTTATTCCCTGGAGCATACAAGAATGAGGGGAGATTTGATAGAGGTATATAAAATTATGATGGGTATCGATAGAGTGAATGCAAGCAGGCTTTTTCCACTGAGGCAAGGGGAGAAAAAAACCAGAGGACATGGGTTAAGGGTGAGGGGGGAAAAGTTTAAAGGGAACATTAGGGGGGGCTTCTTCACACAGAGAGTGGTGGGAGTATAGAATGAGCTGCCAGATGAGGTGGTAAATGCAGGTTCTTTTTTAACATTTAAGCATAAATTGGACAGATACATGGATGGGAGGTGTATGGAGGGATATGGTTCGTGTGCAGGCCAGTGGGACTAGGCAGAACATGGTTCTGCACAGCCAAGAAGGGCCAAAAGGCCTGTTTCTGTGCTGTAGTTTTCTATGGTTTCTAAAGCATAAAATTATAGCGAAGGTATTATTAGCTATGGTATATGTGGATTCTCCCTGACCCAAAAGTGAAACCACATCAAGAACACTGGTGTGCCAAATTACAATGTTAGAAAAGATGCGACAGAGAAGAAATTACCGGGTGAACGAGTAGTCTTTGGGGTACTGCAGGTCTGTGTCTTTATTGATGCTTTGCTGCATGTTTGAGTGCTCAGTGGGGGATGTCGATGCTTTTTTGCTGGTGGGGGAAGGGGTCATCACTTTGCTGCTGCTTATGTGTAGGAGGGGGGAGCTGGGGGGCTTTGGGGTTCTAACAATCAACTGTATTCATTCTTTGGGGCACTTCTGTTTTCATGGATATTTGCAGAGAAAAAGAATTTCGATATGTATATTGTATACATTTCTCTGACATTAAATGTACCTACTGAAATAGAGAGAATGGAAAATAGTTTTAAAGTCATTACATTTCCACCTCTTTCCCCATACCAACTGATGTATTTTCCATCTAGAAATAAAGAATATCAATCACTTTCTTAAAAGGATGTTGGGGAGAAATGAGCAACAAAATAAGGACAAGCTTGGAAATATAGGAGGTATGCATCAAGGGAATGAAATTGATGTTTCAATGGTTTTTGCCATGTAAAAACATGGCTAGTTAAAACAACAAGCAGGACAAAGCAGAGATCTGTGGTCTACATGTCATACTATATCCCAAACCACTTGTACTATATTTAGAGGAAGATTCTTAAATATTTAATGTTTGAACAATGCCTATGCTATTTGCATCAAAAGCAAAAGTCCTTTGATGGGAGTGCTCTTCTCTCATTATCATTTGGTATTCTAGATAACAAAATATACACAACAGGAAGTGATCTCAACACTTAATAGACCTAATAGTTCAGAAGTAAAATATATTATTGAAAAATGTGAAATTGCACATGTCAGAAGAAGAAAGAGGAAATGTAACTAAAATCTTAAAACAACAATTATGGTATTCATATAGAGGGACTGTGATTTTCAAAGGGAGAATATACTAAATTAATGTAAATAGTGTATGTCTGCTTATGACATATAAATAAGGATTTGGTGCACAAAAGCAAAGTCATAGTAACCTATACATAACCAAGAAGCAAAGATTCATTCAAAGTTGACTCATAGAAATGCAAAGCAAATACTGTTGTCCCAAACACGGGCACAATATGTCTTCCATATTCTGTCATTTCATCTATTTGTCTTTGAACAGAGTTGTTGCTGAGCAGAATTGCTTTAATTACTTAGTCTGGTTACTTATGCAAAGCCGTAGTCAGAACTGCCCTCACTGCTGGCAGAATCAGTTCTTCTGCAATTGTATGGGGCTTTCCATATTTAGTGATGAGCAGTGAAATATTGTATGAAACACACTGTTTCGTTGTGAAGTGCCAGAAAACATATTTTGAAATGCTTTCTTTATTCTGAAAGTTTTTATGAAGTGACTGAAATAAGCCAAGTTCTTGTCTGCTTTATCAGAGTGTATTCTCTTTAAATGTTCAAGGAACCTGGACCGTTTCATTGCCTCATTTGAAAGATACTTTTCACACACCGGACTTTGGTTGTTATTGGTTGCTTGGTGCTGGTATAAATCTATATTTCAGATTCTCCAGACTATACTGTATATACTTTGATAGACAGTATAGACCATTTCGTATTCTTCTATCATTTCCCTTATGGATTAATGACCATGAGCATTCGCCTATTGTTTAAGTCCAATCTTAACCGCTGTGATCAATAAAGAGGAAAGTGATTATTTTTGGCAAAACCTGACTCTGCCTGAAGGTACATAAAGTTGGGCAGTGATATCTCAGTTGGGAGATGGATTAGAGAAAAGTGGTCAAGACCACTTGAAAGGGCAGTTTCTAAACTTTACCATACCCTAATTCACAGGATTGGAAACCCTGCATGTTTAGAGTGTGTGAAGAGTGTGTGAATCGTACTAGTTAACACTGTACTACAGTAGTGAATGGCAATAATGTGCAAGCCAGGCCTGGAAACAGCACGATTTCTTCAGTCCAGATTTCTCATGGTATGCCAGACACAGAAGTGTCACAGTGCTTCTCAACAACTATAATGCGCTTCCAGCAAAGTTAAAAAAACAGTCCGTCAGCAAGACATGAGGCAATTATGTGATCATTGTAATAAATTCTGAGGCACTGAGGACCAAATGCTTACAAGAAGTAGTTCATTTCTTAAATTAAGCCTGTAATCCCTCAGTTGCCCCCCACCCTTGCTACCAAGCGCCCTACACTATCGCCCTCTTTATCTTTATCACCCCTTTAGGCACTCCCACTGCACCCAGGAGCCACTGAGTTAGAACTTATATATAATTTTGGGTACATTATTTTTGGAAATGTGAATGTAACAGAGGGGAAAACTGAGTCACTAAAATGATACCCAGAAATTAATGTTACTTATCATCAAGAAAGGCTGGGAAATGGGCTCTTTCATTTTATTAAAAGGAAGAGGTGTCAGAATATATATTTTAGGTTTTGTTCCTTAATTACCTACTTTTTCTTCTTTTTCATGCATAGGGCTGCAAGGACATGGTTAGATGCACAATCCACTATGTTTTCAAATTTCCTTTTCCCCAGGTAGAAGAATTTATTAATATTTGATACAACATGTATACATAATCCAATAGTTTTTCAGTCTTCAAGGCAGTAACATTGCATTTATTTTAGCCAAATGTTTGAACTTCCATTCAAAATCATTTCTGTGCATTTATGGATAGAGCAATATAATATATTGCGATGGGACAGGAAAATATGCAACACTCTAACGTTTATTTTCACCCAATACTTTTTCACACTTGAAAAGAAAAATACTTCCACTGATTTTCAAAAATAAGGGGGATGAAGTAATTAGGTTCATTAATCAGTTCAGTTTTATGTTGATTATAATTATAATATATATTTTCATAAGGTGAAAAATTGCTGAAATTTAATGCAGCAGAGAAGGTAGAAAATAAAACACGATGCAATTCACCTATTCTGTGCCTATATTTTGTTCCAATGAGACACTGTATATTAGAGGTCTCCAAACAGACTGATTTGTTTGTTGTTCAGATTCTGGGAAAACCAACAGTTAATATGTCAGTTGTATATGAGATTCAAATTGTGTTGAAATCCAGTTTATCAGCCAGATATTAAAATTGCCCATCTTTGCTCTTATTGACTTTAATGTACCTTCCACCAGGGACACTCCCATGCTGTGTTACTCCAAGCCAAGGGACCACGTGGCTCTGCACACTGCTCCAGAGAGCTAATAATAGTACTACACTGCAGTAAGCACTGTAGTTGGAGGATCATGAACAACTAATGAGATCCTGAGGAACCATGTTGTAGGATGGATGCTACTTTATATTATAAAGCTATTCTTCCTTCACAGTGGAGCATGGTCGTATGATTAGAAGAACCAAACCAGGTTTACGGCAAGGAAACAAGTGATTCAGGAAAGCACTAGTCAAATTACTCAAGCATGGGGTTATTTTACTTTCTGTTTATAATGGAAGATGGGGAAGGCGTTAAACAAAACTGAACACAAAACAGATCACCAAGTGTAAAGTGGTCACAATGCAAACTTCAGATCAAATTACAGGTTCAAGTTCCTGGGTGCCAAGATCTCTGAGGATCCAGCCTGGTCCCAACGTATCGCAGCAGCTATAAGGAAGGCAAGACAGTGGCTGCATTTCATTAGGAATTTGAGGAGATTTGGTTTGCCACCCTCGACACTTGCAAACTTCTACAGATATACCGTGGACAGCACTCTGAGAGGCTGCATCACTGCCTGGTATGGGGGTCTACAACACAGGATGGAAAGGAGCTACAGTAAGTTGTAAAATGTGTCAGCTCCATCTTGGGTACTAGCCTCCATAATACCCAAGACATTTTTAAGGAGCGGTGTCTCAGAAAGGTGGCATCTATCATTAAGGACCCCCATCACCTAAGACATGCCCTCTTTTCATTATTAATATCAGGAAGGAGGTACAGTGCCTGAAGGCACACACTCAATGATTTAGGAACAGCTTCTTCCTCTCTGCCATCTGATTCCTAAATGGACATTAAACACATGGACACTACCTCACTTTCATTATTTCTGTTTTTGCACTATTTTTAATTTAACAGTTTAATATACATATATACTTATTGTAATTGATTTACTTTTGTCGCCCTATATTATCATGCATTGCACTGTCTGCTGCTAAGTTAACAAATTTCACGATATATGCTGTTGATATTAAACTTGATTCTGATTCTGACATCTATTTTACACAGCTAAGCAGCAATACAAAATTCATGCTTCTGACTTTTTCTTAATGATTTCAGGGTTAAGTCAATGCTATCCTGTGGTGGGGAGGGGGTTGGGGGAGGTGGGGGAGTTGCTAGGTGGAAAAGGAGCTCCACAAGGTGATCAGCTAGCATCACTCGAAACTCACGGCAACTGAAGGTGCACCTACATCTCTTAAAATGGGAGGTATTCTTTGATTCAGCTGTTGATAGAAGAGGTAGGGGGACATCATTCCACAGATCTTGGGACCTTGCTGCAAACCACTGCAGGTCATATGAGAGTGCAAATCTACTTCTTCAGATATGTGGAAAGCTCTACCATTGACATCATGGAAACTTTCCACACAGATAGATCTATATAGAGGTAGGGGATCACTAGATTTTAAGAATATTAATGCAAAAGTTTGATGACCCCCCCCCCCATCCTGGTTATAGTCAGTGAATACATCCAAATCCTATCTTGCCACAGCTGTACCACCAGCTTCTCACCCTCTTCAATGCAATGCACACAATTAATAATAGTTCTTATCCATCAAGACTCCTCCACATAATTACTATTAGTCCAAGTCTCACATCCACATCTCAGCTTCCATACAAAAAACAGAGTCCAGTGGGTTCAGGAACACACAGTGCTGGGTATTATAGAACAGCCACTACAAATTCTATGGGCAGTGACAGTGCTAAGGTCATTGGAGCTGAATATTTTTAAACCCATTTTTCCTTCTCATTTTGCAATCTCTTCCGTTTAAAAGCCACAGAGTGTGCATTTAAGGACCTCACACTATTTTTATGACGTGCTCCACCTAATCTACACTCTCACAATAACTCTAAACTCTGCTGCTTCATAGGCACACACCATCAAGCCTAATCGAACAGCAGGAAGAGAACAAGAGTGCCGAACTATTAATCTTCCTGGTCCCATTGATAGGCCCTGCATGCTCCCTCCACCCATGTACCTATCCGTATTTCTCTTAAACGTACGCTGACTGTTTTCTGTAAGCCAACTAAACTTGCCCTCATTCCAATATGTCACCTTTTGTATTCCATAATAACATTATCAAGTGCTTTTTGAAGTCTTAGTACATCAACTGGTTTCTCTTTATCCACATCAAGTTACTTTGTTTAAGTAGCAATATCCAAAGTGCGGGAGTGTGAAGGCTTTGCAAGGTCACTGCAGTCTCGATCACTGCAATGCTCATACACAGATCACTGTATACACCAGGGAATCTAACTGGCACTGAGTTTAAGATGCTGAGCAACAACCACAGGAGAACCACAATACTGTGGTAGAACTACTGACTAAGATGGAAGGCTGGCATTATGAAATACAATGAGTTCAGAAAACACATTGTAAATTATGTAAATGATTTTAGCCATATATCATATTTATTTCAACATTATCCTGAATGAGAGGCATTTTATGTTCAAGCATATGCAAATTTAAATTATGTAAATAAAAACTTCATTTTATGCTGATCAAGGTACTTTTGTTTGAAGGATTCTGCAGAATAATGAAAAGGTCAATAGAAGTGGATAATGCAAATTCATTTTTGCTTTATTGTCGTCCAGGTTCAGCTCTTAAAGTGGCAAGAGCTGGCAAATTAATAATACGGGAACCGAGTCATTTGTTTTCACCATTAAGCCAAGATAATCAAGGATACGACCCACCCAGCCAACACACTTCTCGTCCCTCTTCCCTCCGGGAGAAGGCTCAGGAGCTTGAAGACTCGTACGGCCAGATTTGGGAACATCATCTTTCCAACTGTGATAAGACTGCTGAACGGATCCTGACCCGGATCTGGGCCATACCCTCCAAATACCCAGACCTGCCTCTCAGTTTTTTTTGCACTACCTTACTTTCCCTTTTCTATTTATGATTTATAGTTTAAATTTCTAATATTTACTATCAATTTGTACTCCAGGGAGCACGAAGTGCAGAATCAAATATCGCTGTGAGGATTGTACGCTCTAGTATCAATTGTTTGGCGACAATATAGTAAGAAAGTAAAGGATCAAACCCTTATCTCACCTTTAGAAATCAGTATTACTTATCATTATATTATTTCAAGTTAAAGTTTATTGCCATTCAATCATACACATATATATCGCCAAATGAGACAATGTTCCTCCAGACCAAAGCACACAACACAGTACATATAATTCACACACATAACACTAAGTAATATTACCATAACATAAATTAACAAATAATAAGAGGTGCATATGTGATATAAGCTAAAAAGTAAACAAAATAATGCTACTGGTGCTTCATATGTGATGAGACCTGGGTGGTGGCAGGGAAGTTCAGTTGTCTTATGGCCTGGGGGAAGAAACAGTTTACCATTCTAAATATTTTTATCCTAATGGTACGGTACCTCCTGCCTGATGGTAGGGGATGAAAGAGATTGTTGGATCGATGGAAGGGATTGTTGACAATGCTAAGGGGACAGTATAAGTGGCTTTCCTGATAAATATCTTTAATGGTGGAAGAGAGACCCCAGTGATTTTCTCAGCAGTCCTCATAATCCTTTGTCAGAACTTGCAGTCAGATGCCCTGCAATTCCCATAACAAGTAGTGAGTGAGGCAGTTGGTCGGGACACTCTCAGTGGTGCTCCTGTAAAAATTAGTTAAAATGGGTGGGGGGGGAGGAGTGAGCTTTATTCAATTCAGTCTCCTCATGTGGAGATGCTGCTGTGCTTTCTTAACCAAAGAGGTGGTGTTAAAGGACCAGGTGAGATTGTCCATTATGTCACGCCCAGAAATGGTGCTCCTAACTCTCTTTATGGAGGAGCTGAGTATGTACAATGAGGAGTGGTTGGTGTGCAGCTTCCAAAAGTCATGAAGGTGCAGAAGATTAAATGCAGTTGCTAGAAATACAAGCTTTCATATACCTGCCTGACCTTTTATGTCTGCCCCAGAAGAAAATGCGGTGGATTCAAAATATCATTTCTAGTAACCTGAGCAGTAATAATTCAATGTACAAAATATTGAAACAGCCTCGGGCATTTTTAGCACAGAATCAAGTGTTACTTTGAGCTTAACCTTGGCAGTCCAGCGATAGAAATAGTAAGGCAACAGACTCAATAGTATGTGTTTCACCAAATTGCCAATGCAATTCACTCTTCCCAACAATCTAAGCATAGTCGCTACAGTTTCCACTTCTGTAGGATGCACAGCAGCAACTCTCCAAGACTCCTTAGTACCTACCAGAACCACAATCTCTTTCAGATAAAATCACAAGGGCAGGAAAAGCATAGGAACACCTATATCTGTCAGTTACCTTTCATTTCACATATTATCTGAACTTGGAAATATAGTACTGTTCCTTCACCACTGCTGGCTCGGGATTCCAAAAACCTCCCTGCAACATCACTTAAGGACTACAGTGGTTCAAGAAGACAACTTATTACATCCTTCTCACGGGAAACTAAATGTTGGCTCAGCTTGACAAGCCCACATCCCTTGAATTAATAGAAAAAATCCTCAGCTCCATTTATGAAATCATGGATCCCACAGCCACTTATAGGTTATGTGAGCAAGACTAATTGCAAGTACGGCATTTATTAATCAAAACCAACACATTATGTGCACCACATGGTATAACTTTTAAATATATCAGTCACAGGCAGCTGTAACAATATGTTTTACTTCAGTCTCTATCCTACTCACTTGACTCACTCAGAGTAGCAAAGTACCATGTACTGAGGCCAGACAATGCCAAGTTAGTGATACTGCTTTTAGGAAGTACCAAGCTATCAATCATGTTTAAGGGGGAAAAAAACAAGGTTCAAGAAAGAGCAGAAGTGATGGCAGGCAAAGGACATGGCAAATATATTAGTGAGCTGGAAAAGTATTAGAGATCACAGCCATTTGCTCTGTACATAGGTATGGTAAAATTCCTGATAGTAAATGCTATTAATGAAACCCTAGGACTTCTTGAAATAAGTAATACAATGTATGCAAACACAAGTAGTCCAAACTAAATTGTATAAGATGCCAAGTTTATCACAAACTGTGGCAAGTCAGGTGGTAAAATATATTAAGATTATGTTGTGAACCATAGAACCATAAAAACTACAGCACAGAAACAGGCCCTTTGGCCCTTCTTGGCTGTGCCAAACCATTTTCTGCCTAGTCCCACTGACGTGCACACGGACCATATCCCTCCACACACCTCCCATCCATGTATCTGTCCAATTTATTCTTAAATGTTAAAAAAGAACCCGCATTTACCACGTCGTCTGGCAGCTCATTCCATACTCCCACCACTCTCTGTGTGAAGAAGCCCCCCCAATGTTCCCTTTAAACTTTTCCCCCCTCACCCTTAACCCATGTCCTCTGGTTTTTTTCTCCCCTTGCCTCAGTGGAAAAAGCCTGCTTGCATTCACTCTATCTATACCCATCATAATTTTATATACCTCTATCAAATCTCCCCTCATTCTTCTACGCTCCAGGGAATAAAGTCCTAACCTATTCAACCTTTCTCTGTAACTCAGTTTCTCAAGTCCTGGCAACATCCTTGTAAACCTTCTCTGCACTCTTTCAACCTTATTTATATCCTTCCTGTAATTTGGTGACCAAAACTGAACACAATACTCCAGATTCGGCCTCACCAATGCCTTATACAACCTCATCATAACATTCCAGCTCTTATACTCAATACTTCGATTAATAAAGGCCAATGTACCAAAAGCTCTCTTTACGACCCTATCTACCTGTGACGGCACTTTTAGGGAATTTTGTATCTGTATTCCCAGATCCCTTTGTTCCACTGCACTCCTCAGTGCCTTAGGAAAACTCTGATCTTAAACCTCTGTTGCCTTGCAGCCATACCCATCCATGGGAAGGAAGAGATCCAGAGCCAGGGCCCCTATGGCAGTTTGATGTTGTTTACAACGTCACTCTGGCAACCTCTGCGACGACACTGGAGCCAAGCTGTATCAGCGCTTGCCCTTCCCTTGGACTACATCGGTGATGTGGAGAGGGGGAACCTCCCGCATGGGCAACAGCCGGTTCTTCAAATCTTCCCGCCAAGGCTTTCCCCCTGGAGAGGACAGTCCATTAGAGGCACAACCCATGATCCCCTGGGATTGACGGCTGCCTACTAATGTTGGAAACAACTTAATCCATGCCTCCAGAGATGTTCGTGAGTTACACCAACAGGTACCGGAAGAAACAGTGAGCAACATGTTGGAAATCTGAGCAACACACACAAAATACTTGAGGAACTCAGCAGGCCAGGCAGTATCCATGGAAAAAAGTACAGTTGATGTTTTGGGCTGAAACCCTTCAGCAGGACCCCACTGAAGGATTTCAGCCTGAAACGTTGACTATATTTTTTCTATACATGCTGTCTGGTCTGCTGAGTTCCTCCAGCATTTTGTGCGTGTTGGGCAATTATGTTGTCACGTTAAGAACATTGATTGAAAAGGAAATACCCAATGTCTAAACAAACAAGAGAATTCCTAGTAGCTCTGACATACTGGGTCCAAAATTTGAGGAAGTGTACAGAAATGGCATCATTTATAAAAATCATGAAGAGAAGGGGTCCCAGAACAGACCCCTGAGGCACACCACTGGTCACTGATCTCCATGAAGAATATGACCCGTCTGCAAACACTCTTTGCCTTCTGTGGGCAAGCCAATTCTGGATCCAGAAAGCAAGGTCCCCTTGGATCGTATGCCTCCTTACCTTCTTAATAAGTCGTGCATGGTGTACCTTATCAAATGCCTTACTGAAATCCATATACACTACATTTACTGCTCTATCTTCATCAATGTAATTAGTCATATCCTCAAAAAATTCACTCAGGCTTGTAAGGCACAACCTCTCTTTGACAAAGCCATGCTGACTATTCCTAATCATATTATGCCTCTCCAAATATTCATAAATCCTGTCTCTCAGGATTTTCTCTATCAACTTACCAACCACTGAAGTAAAACTCACTGGTCTATAATTTCCTGGGCTATCTCTACTCCCTTTCTTGAATAAGGGAACAACATCTGCAACCCTCCAATCCTCTGGAACCTCCCCCGTCCCCATTGATGATGCAAAGATCATTGCCAGAGGCTCAACAATCTCCTCCTTCGCCTCCCACAGTAGCCTGGTACATCTTGAATTAGTTTTTTACTGTTTACTGCTCTTTACTGTAATTTTTTTGATATTCGGAAACGTTTTATTTTTGAAAGTATCTTTGCATTTTTTTTACATGTGCCTAAGACTTTTGCACAGTACTGTAGATAGGTAGGAAGGTAAGTTTTTGAGGAAGATTTAACTTATCTTTATGCCTGAGCAAATTTATAATTATAACCAAACTTTTGGTGATTTCAAAGTCATCATTATAGTTTGTAAAAAGGAAGTTAAAGCTCTAGTACTGATCCCTGTGGCAAATTGCTCATTGCATCTTGCTACCAGAAAGTTATTCATTTATTCCTATGCCATTTCTTCTTATCCAGCTTTGTCTCATTTAAGCTTTGAAGAAAACTTAAATTCCCCATGTTCCCATTTAATGAAGGCTTCTACAAACTTGAGATATTATAAAAATAAAAAAATATAACCACCACTTAACAAGACTTCAGATAAAGTCTATCAGTATCCATACGCTAATATGCTATTCCTGACACCACCGGATTCCAGTTTCCACAATAACTTTTGACATAACACTTCTATCACATGCCTTTAGGTAATCTGATCATAACACATCCACAGGTTTTTCTATTTACAGCGTATCCTACTTCTTCAAAGAACTTTAATAAAGTTTGTGATGAAGGTGTGGTCACAGACAATGTTGCTTTGGCTGAATAATTTAAGTATCTGTCCTCCTCAACAGTGATTAGTTTGGAAATCAACTTGGTGTTTGTATGATAGACGAGTTAGCTGATTTTCTAGAGCTACAGGACAACTGTCCAGAAGACAATTTGTTAACATCTACTGAAGATGGAAGACAAGAAACTCAATGCAGCAGAAAGGCTACTGCATCAAGTCAGATGTGATGGCAATGATGACACAGAGACGGTAGATGCTTGAACCAGGAGCAACAAAGAAGCTGGAAGAGCTTGGCAAGTCAAGCAGCATCTGTGGAGGGAAATGAAGAACTGACATTTTGGGTTGAAACCTTTTACCTGGACTGGATGAAAACTCTTGATCTGAAACATCAACCAACTACTTCCCTCCACAGATAATACCTCACCAACTAAGTTCCTTAGCTTTTTGATTGTTGCTATTGAAGTGAATGTACCTACAATAACTTGGTTCCATATGCAAGTACATGGTTAGTCAGAGCAACAGCTTACTTGGGACAACTCTTAAAAGAACAAAGGCTAACAGAGAAGAAAAGACAGGAATCCTTCACTTATTTGGGACATCATGCTGCTTAATTGATACAGGAGATTGTTGCCACTCTTCAGCCTGTCTGATGATCGCATTTGTTACATTAACGGCCAGAAGATCCATTTTGTTGAAGTGGAAAGAGACCAATCCCCCTACTACATTTCAATGGTTTTCCCAAACCATATCATGTTTAAATTTAGAAAAAAATCAGAAGTGTCATTTTTGATCCTTCAGTTAAATTTGAAGAAACTTGGAAGCCATTTATTCAACATTTTCATATGATGTAGTTTGACCTTTTCCAAATCCTTTTTATTAACTTAGAATATATGAATAGTGGAGCGGAGCTGACAACATTAATGAATGTACTTGATCTAATATATTGGTTCAGCCCTGTTTTGTTCTGTTTGGTTTTTTTTTGGAGTTTAGTAATTTAGCTTTTTGTTTAGTTTTTTTTGTTTTTTGGGTTTTTCTTTCTGATATCCTTTCCTTTTAATTTCTTTTCTCTTCATGATTAATTATATTAAGAGTTTGGAAGTCTATTACACTTGTACTATTTGTGGTTTCTCTTGTATATGTTTATTACCAATAATGTAATTCCAATCTCTTTATATCACTATTGTTATTATGTTTATGAACTTGAAAACTAATAAAAAGATTAAAGAAGGAGATTGTTGCCAAACCGTTTCTAACTAGTGTCAATCGCATGCACTTGTGTGGCTGTTAGACACTACACCATGTTTAGAGTGAAAAGTTTTTAAAATCGGATCAGTTGTGTGTGTTTGTATTCAAAAAGCAGTGATTTTTGTCACTGATAGTTGGTGAGAAATAAGTAGTGATACAATTTGGTACTGTTCAAGCATTCAGGCTTAGAGATGCCAGAAATAGCTGGGAGAGAAAATAAAACGATTTCACTACTTCAATATGTTAGGAACTATGAAGAATTTGAGGCTTCAACAGTCACCTTGAATGTTACAATGAAAATAAAGATTTGGAGGATACAATCGAAAGCGTTGTATGGAGGCAGTCCATTATCTGCATTTGGTTTCTGCACTGATTTTGTTCATTTATAGTCAATCAACAGGCTATGGCAGCATACACTGTTGATAACTATTAGGAACTAATTCACAGTTTACAGTACTGTGGTATTGGTAGTGTTCTAATTTGTTCTGTATTTCATTTAACTACACAACTTATCACTCAACTGACTGGCAGATTCTCTCTACTTTTAATACCTTTTGAACCATTTTTATGAAACTGGCTAATTGGGGCAGCTGCTTAATTGGGCCAAAATATACTTGTCCCAATATGTCCCAATTATCCAGAATCCACTGTATTTGTTAGAAGGCCTGGACCAGGCTCCTATTAAGCTGGACACTTTGACAGAGGAGCATGTTTCAAAGTGGAGGCAATTTTAAGAGCTATGCACAATTTAACTTGAATTGAATGTACTAACATTAGTACAGCATCCTGCAGTGAAAGTGTTGAAAGAGAGGCTAACAACTGTGATAATCAAATTGTATGCATGGTAAACGATCTAGGGGAAAGTCAGAGAAAATAACTTCTCAAACTTTCAGATAATTAGCAGAGAAAAGAAACTGGCCAATGTCCATAGAGAGTTGTGAGGGGAATTGCAATGTGCAACAATGCTTCTCGACTTCATGAATACTCTAATAAAGATTAAGTGAAATTTGAAAGAGAGTGAAGATTAAAGACTAGCTTTATTTGTCGCATGTTACATCAAAACATACAGTGAAATGCGTCATTTGCATCAAATCATGTCAGCAAATATCGTGCTGGGTAGCCCACAAATGTTGTCACACTGCTAGCATCAACATAGCATGCCCACAACTCACAAACCTTAATGGTTTAACCAAGTGTCTTCGGAATATGGAAGGAAACTAGAGCACCTGGAGGATGCAGTCTCAAGGAAAATGTACAAACTTCTTACAGACTGCAGCGGGAATCAAACCCCAATTGGTGACCACTGGCACCGTAAAGCCACACGCTAACCATAATGCTGCTCTGCCGCCACCATCTGGGAACATTCCAAAAAAAAATACTGCAGTCGTCAAGAGCGTTGGTCGCAGGGTTAAGAGTAAAAAGTATCGTTATTCAGAAATACTTGTGATATAACGTAACCGTGGTTGAGTACAATTAAAGTAACTCTTTAGTACAAGGTATAAGATTTGTCATAGGTGATGCCTTTTGGAGAAGTCATTCAGTTGTCAGTATTAAAGCATATAATGAGTTGTGTTTATATTACAGTGTTATAGTTGACAGGATGAGAAAAGGAGTGCTGTATGTTTATGTGTCAGTGCACACGCTCGTTATTTGCATAATTCTGTATCATATGCAAGGCTACAATTATACAAGACCTTAGTTAGACCCCACTTGGAGTACTTTGCTCATTTCTGGTCACCTCATTAAAGGAAGGATGTAGATATTATAGAGAGTGCAGAGGAGATTTACAAGGATGTTGTCTGGATCAGAAAGCATGTCTTATGAGAATAGGTTGAGTGAACTTGGTGTTTTCTTCTTGGAGTGACAGAGGATGAGAGGTGACCTGATAGAGGTGTATAAGATGAGAGGCATTGATTGTGTGGATAGCCAGAGGCTTTTTCTCCGGGGCTGAAATGGCTAACATGAGGAGGCATAGATTTAAGGTGCTTTGAAGTAGGTACAAGAGAGATGTCAGGGGCAAGTTTTTCCACATAAAGAGTGGTGAGTGCGTGGAATGCACTGCCGGTGACAGTGGTGGAGGCGGATACAATAGGGTCTTTTAAGAAACTCTTAGATAGGTACAGAGCGTAGAAAAACTAGAGGGCTATGCGGTAGGGGAATTCTAAGCAGTTTCTAGAGTAGGTTACATGATCGGCACAATATTGTGGGCCGAATGGCCTGTAATGTGCTGTATATTTCTATGTTTCTATGTTAAGATTAACTAATACTAATTTCACAAGTGCTGTTACATTTTTATGCCTTAAAGAATTACAGAAAAGTATTGCAGTACCTATTGTGTGCATTCTTCAGAACTATGGGTACCATGTGGTGTGACTCGTTGCATAAACCACTTCTGGTAGTTGGGTATTATAACTATTAATCAAGGGAGATTTGGCTAAAAACCTTATCTTGTCGCTTTACCAGACAGTAATGTAGAAAAAAACCTACAGACACCATATTTCTTTTAACAAAAAGCAGCCTTCCCAAATCTATCACCGAGGGTATAAAAGTGAAATAGTAACTTAGCCATATTCTATTAAATCAGAAGAGAGGTTCCAAAACACAGGATTAACTGAAAACAGCGCTAATAAAGGCCAATTGGGAAATAGTAACATTTCCTCTCCATGGTACCATACAAGAACTATAAAAGATTGGAGAAGGAATGCAGTGATTAAAGTGTGCCTGCTATTCCCTGAACTCTAAGGACTTCTTTTTCATTATTCTGCCTTAAGATACTCTGACACTGTTTCAAGAGGCTGCTTGTGTTTATTGATATGTATTCTGCAATGCTGCACCACTTAATGTGCAGATATCCGGTACTCAACAGGTGTAAAAGAGCTAAAATGATTTATCAAAGCTATTACAGAATGGAACCAGGAAAGATAAACTGAAGAAATATGTTGTCAAGTGGAACAGTAAACAAAACAGTACATTTAAAGAAGAATTGAGGAACTACAGGAGAAACATGATTTACTTAAAATACAAACAGACTGACTATGAAGGAGATACCAAGAACTAATGAAAATAGAAACATAGGAGAATACGTTATTCAATCATTCAAATCTACTAAGCCATTCAGTGAGTTTTTAAGCCAAACCGCTGTCATAGACCTCACCAACACATTAGGCAATCTCATGAGACCATGAATTTGCGCCTTGGAAGGTTTCCAGGGTGCAGGCCTGGGCAAGGTTGTATGGAAGACCAGCTATTGCCCATGCTGCAAGTCTCCCCTCTCCACGCTACCGATGTTGTCCAAGGGAAGGGCATTAGGACCCATACAGCTTGGCACCGGTGTCGTCGCAGAGCAATGTGCGGTTAAGTGCCTTGCTCAAGTACACCAACACATAAAACATCAAATACAAAATTACCAGTAGGCTTAACATCAAAAGACCTCCAAACTTTTACCATTCTGCATTTAGAAGCGCTCCACAGCATCATTCTTAAAAGATCCTACTTGAATTTTGACAATGCTCTTCAGTCCTAGATTCCCCAATCCAAATAAGTTTACCATATCAGTTGCTGTTAATACAGGGTGAGCATTCGTCATCTGAAATGATTCGGCCCGAAGTGTTTTAGATTTTGGATTTTTTCAGATTTTGGAATATTTATATTTAAATAATGAGATACCTTGGTGATGGGACCCAAGTCTAAAGACAAAACCCATTTACATTACAGTACAGCTGGTGTGAAGCTCACAGAATGAACATTCCACAGTAACAACAGAGTCTGATTTGATGGTGCTGGGCACTCCACAGACTGTCAGATTTGAATGACCACCACCCCCCCCACCCCAACCATGTCTATTACCGGGTTCCAGTGCTGTAAATGGCTTCACATCCACCATCAATTCCACCCATTTCACAGCAACTACAGTGGGGGGGGGGGGGGGGGGGGAGGATAGTTTTATATAGTACTTTAAAAAATTTTGTGCACAAAATAATTACCTTCAATTTTCTTTGCTTGATTCATGATCAGCATACCATTAAGTTCACTGCAATACTGACGAATCCACTCCTTCAATATATGCTAGCAATCTTCATTTTTCACTTTATGTAATGTTTTACTATTTTACGTTCATTACATATATGAAGGCACTTCTCAGAACTGTCTGTGGTTTACAGAGATCTGCACATTGCTTGGGAACCTTCCCAGTGCCTTGCGTAATTTTTCCATTTGTAATGCCATGTCAGTGCTCAAAAACATTTTGGAATTTGGAGGTTTCAGATTTTGGAATTGCAGATAATGGGTACTGAACCTGTACTATGGCAAACTTTGAAAAGTAATCAGACAGTTCAATCAGGTTTCAATAACACAATCTTAGGTCACAAGTTATGTTACAATCTTCATTTATAATATAATCCAAGAATCACTCCGATAAATTTCTGCTGTATTCATTCCAAGACCAAGATGTCCTTCATAAATTTACTATCCACATCTGCTCAGTGTTTAAATTTGTACAAAAAGCATGTACTGCTATCAAGCTTCTAGGTTCCTGAAGCAAGCAATCTACAACCAACCCCGTATCAAATATTTAATTAAGTTCACTTACAAATGGCTTCTGCTGACAAAAGTCAGATTCACACCCATCAGTAGGTATACGATTGTTTCAATAGCATTAAAGTGCTTTGAAGTCCTGAATGAACTGTCGATGTGAAGGGAGGCAAATGTTTAACTTTACACAGTATCCTTTCCAACAGAAGATAATTCAGATGAAAGCTTCTAACAGCTTCATTTCTTGTTTCATCTGCAGAAATTTAGGATGCATTATACATTGTTTAATCAATAAAAAGTGAAGATTGTCAGTCGGTATGGGTACCATAATGGTTTTGCTGCACAGTGACACTTCAGAAAAGGACCATAGTTTGTAACTAAACCCAATGTTACTTTGAGATTAGAGGATTATCAGCTATATTCCCCTGAACAACACAGCAGAACAACATCTCCTTGGGAAACACTGCATTGGAGTAGACAGAAGGGCTTAAATAACATCATAGACCAGGAGAACAGACAGTTTGTTCAGTTCTAACGGACAGTTAAAGGCAACTACTAGCTTGGTGATTAATGGACTGAGAAGTTTCCTGAGAATGTAAAGTAAGTACAGGCAAAGAGAATGAGCTGAAGGAGCGAATCTCCAGGATTTTTCTTGATTACAGCATTTTGAATCAGGGCAGGGTGGGGGGGGGGATGGTTTGTGGAAAGAAAATTTTAAAAATTACTACTAAACCAAGGAACAGCACAAGAATCTGGTAATACAGTGAAAAAGTATTCTAAAGGGAGGAAAACCATGAGACAACCGTGGCTGATAAGTAAGTCAAAGATAGCATACAAGCAAAAGAGAGGGCACATAACATGGCAAAATAGTGCTAAGATAGAGGATTTGGAAACTTTTAAAAACGAACAGAGGACAACTAAAAGAGACATAAAGAGAGAAAAGATGAAATAGGAAGCTAGACCAGCCAATAATAAAAAAAAGGGATACTAGAAGTTTTTTCAGATATACAAAGAGTGAAAGAGAGGTAAGAGTGGATATCAGACTGTTGGAAAGGTAGTAATGGGGAACAAAGAAATGGCAGAAAAACTTTTAATTATTTTGTATAGTCTTCACAATAAAACACACCGGCAGAATGCCAGAAATTCAAGAGTGCCGAGGGTAGAGGTGAGTATGATTGCCATTACTAAGGAGAAGGTGCTTAGAAAGCTGAAAGGTCTGAAGGTAGATCAATCACCTAGTCCAGATGGACTATACCCCAGGGTTCTGAAAGAGGTAGCTGAAAATATTGTGGAGGCATTGATAATAATCTTTCAAGGTGGCTGCCACCATCAAGTAGAAAAATATAAGAGCCTTAGGACTCACACCACCAGGTTCAAGAACAGTTACTACCCATCAACCATCAGGCTCTTGAACAAAAGGGGATAACTACATTTCATTTCTGGTATTCCCACAACCAATGATCTCACTTAAGGCCTCTATCGTTTTATTTCATGCTCTTGATATTTATTTATATTTGCATTGGCACAGTTGGTTGCTCATTGGTCCTGTTTACAGTTACTGTTCTACTGAGTCTGCCTGCAGGAAAAGAATCTCAGGCTTGTATGTGATGACATCGATGTACTCATAATAATAAGTTTTATTTTGAACTTTTAGAATCACTAGGTTCTGGAGGACTGGAAGTCTGCAAATAGTCTCCATTCTATGAAGTGTTGGGGGCTGAAAAAAGAAAATTATAGGCCAGTTAGCCTGACTTCAGTAGCTGGGTCGATGTTGGAGTCCATTATTAAGGATGAAGTTCTGGGGTACTTGGAGGCACATGATAAAGTAGGCCAAAGTCAGCATGGTTTCCTTAAGGAGAGGTCTTACCTGATAAATCTGATGTGATTTTTTGAGGAAATAACAGGCAAGACAGACAAAGTGACAGTGGAGGTTGTATACTTGGATTTTCAAAAGGCTTTTGACAAGGTGCCACACAGGACTGCCTAACAAGGTAAGAGCCAATGGTATTACAAGAAAGATACTAACACGCATAGAAGATAGGCTCACTTGCAGGAGCAAAGAGTCAGAATAAATGGGGCCTATTCTGATGGACTGCCAGTGACTAGTGTTGTTCTGCAGGGGTCGGTACTGGCACCACTTCTTTTCTCGTTGTATGTCGATGACTTAGATAACAGAATTGATGGCTTTGTGGCTAAGTTTGCAGATGATACTAAGATAGGTGGAGGGGCAGATAATGTTGAGGATGCCGAGAGTCTGCAGAGGGACTTAGATGGACTGGGAGAATGGGCAAAGAAACAGCAGATGGAATATAGTGTAGGAAAGTGTATGGTCATGCACTTTTGTAGGAGGAATAAAGGTGTAGACAATTCTAAACAAGGAGAAAATTTAAAACTCAGAGTCCTTGTGCAGGATTCGCCAGATGTTAACTTGCAGGTAAGGTAGGCAAATGTAATGGTAGCATTTATTTCAAGAGGACTGGAATAAAACAGTAAGGATGTGACTCTGAGGCTTTATGAGGCATTGGTCAGACAACACTTGTGGTATTATGAGCAGTTTTGAGCCCCTTATCTAAGGAAAGATGCACTGGCATTGGAGGTGGTCCAGAGGAAGTTTACGAGAATTATTCTGGGAATGAAAAGGTTAACACACAAGAAGCATTTTATGGCTCTGGACCTGTACTCACTGGGGTTTAGAAAGATGAGGGAGGATCTGATTGAAACCTATCAAATACTGAAAGGCCGAGACAGGATGTTTCCTATAGCGGGTGAGATTAGGACCAGAGGGCACAGCCTAAGCATAGAGGAATAAGATTGAGTGTAGTATCTGGTCATTTAGAACAAAAATGAGGAAGAATTTCTTTAGCTAGAGAGTAGTGAATCTGAGTAACTTATTGCCTCTGACAGCTGTAGAGGCCAAATCATTGAGTATATTTAAGGTGGAGTTTCATACAGTCATGATTAGTCAGGGTGTCAAAGGTTATGGGGAGATGGGGATGACAGAATAATAATTCAGCTATGATGGAATGGCATAGCAGTCTCAATGGGCCAAATGGTCTATTCTGCTCCCATGTCTTATGGCCTTATAACAGCATTTGCACGGAAAGTGCTCTGCAGAGAATTCAAAGAACACTTAGTACCACAAGTCCGAGGCTGAAAATATCCTTGTTATGTCTGACCTCCTTTGCTTTGCCTTAGCAATTAGACTTTGCCCTTTACCAGACGTCAGTAGTGTAGCTAATATAACTGTGAATTCAGCACAGCTGTATTGAAACTGAGGGAGCAGCAGAAGACGGAATATCTAAATGAAATATTTGCATAGCCTCTCAATAAATTGAGGCTTGTAATTATAAATATTTTTTGAAAAGGTATGCTAAATCTTAATCGATACTAAACAACTTCAGCTCAATTTTCATATTTTAATTTTGGTCTGCAGTTTCAAGAATTAATAATGTTTCCCCCATGTCTCCTAAGTTCATCTTTATTTGCCTTTCCAATTCATTGTCTCCACGTGAATGTCTTGGAAGCATTCCAACTGTTACTTATTGGATGCAGCTGTAGTCTTCAACAAGGATGTACCAGCCCAGTTGTTCAAGGAAATATACAGTATAGGGATTTGTCTTGTTTGAAGGGTTCCTTACTTTCAATTTCCAATGTAGAACTCTTTAGAATTGCTATGGGAGAATACAACTGTAATAAAAGGATGCACTGTTCTTTCACATAAACACACTAAAATCTAGACCAACATGTTTTAAAATAAGTTTACACAAATCGGACCAGTATCTACTGCATATCAGGATCATACTCTACTTTTCATATCCTAAGATACTTCATAACCAAGAAATTTTACCAAGATAGACAACATTATGGCAGTTTTGACATGGCATTGACTTATGACCAAAACAGAAGTTTTTCCACAGAAATTCTCCCCATCCTTTCCTGCTCACCAGGGCTGCACATTGTAGTATAATTAATATTCCAGTAATATTTGAGTAATATTGTAAATATATACTGCAGGCTGATTAAGCATTCTGTTTACATAATTGATTATGGGTCATAAATAATAAGTATATGAATGGCATGTCATTATGCCACTACGTCATTTACAAACACCTCCCTAAAGAGAAACATAAATATTTTTCCTGTATTGTTCTTTTAACTCATTTCTGAAGCTACAAAACATAACAGTGGTGATGACGAAGTTTTAAAATGAACCCAAGACAACTACAAACCTGTTAGAGCGCAGTACATTTTCTTCGGAAGGAGAGAGAAGCATTCTAATTTTTTTATAAAGTGCAGCATGTGTTTCTTTGGGAGGGAAGAGACAGCCGAATTAAAACAAAGGCATAAAATGGAGGAAATGAATGTGTTCATAAACAGTGAATACTGGGTGATAATCATAAATTTTTGAAAAAGCATAAATGGCTGGCTGACTTATCTAATTGCACAAAATATAACTGAATGATGTACATTGAATGAATTGAGCAATATTTTAAAGCAAATGAAATAGCCAATGACAAGCAAGTGCCAGTGTTACTGTGTGCAATAGCTGAAAAAGCATACAGTTTGAATAGAAGTTAAACTGTTCCAATCAAACCAGCCAGAATAAGCTTTGCTGATATTGTGAACATAATGCTTTAAAATTTAGAACTGAAACTGTTGATTGCAGAATGCTTCAAGTTTCATACGTGAAATCAAAAGGAAAGGGAGTGCATTTCTGCTTATGTGGCAGAACTAAAGAAATTGGCCAAGCATTGTAATTCAGTTCATTGTGATGCACTGAGAGATCAAGTATTCAGAAACAGCTCCCATCTGAAGCAAAACTCATATTGAAAACAGCACTTGAATTCACTGTTTCAACAGAAACAGCAGTGAGCAGCGCAATTGAGTTGCAGACAGGAATAAAAGTGAGCGTGAACAAAACTGCAACATCTAAACATCACACACCAGACCAACGCCGAGGTAAAGGCAAAACTTACAGAAAATGCAACAAAGTGGGATTTCGTTACATACGTTAAAAGAGCATGTCAGGCAGACAAAAACATATGGACTACACAGGGAAGTGAAAAAAATTAACAAGTCAAGTTGCAGTTTCAAAAACAGCACTAATCTGCATGTTGTTTATGAAAAATCTGATGAGAGAGAATACTTCAGACAGCAAACAGGGCTCATGAAAATGGAGGTAGGTGAAGCAGAGGCCAAGGCAGGACAAGCTACTGCACGGAATGTACCTTTGCCAGATATCAGAGGTAGCTGACCATAAGAAAGTCCTATCAATGGCTGGAAATGGTAGGATTGAGGAACAGCACAGAGGCACTGCTCATGGCTGTACAAGAGCAGAAGCTGAGCACAAAAGCAATCGAAACGGGTGTAACACACCAGACAAGACCCGAGGTGCAGACTGTGCAAGGAATCTACTGAAACCATCCAGCACATAGTAGCAGGATGCAAGATTCAGGCAGGGACAGCATGCATTGAATGGCACAACCAGGTTACAGGAATTGTGTACAGGAACATCTGTGCTGAGTATGGATTGGACACTTCCAAATCTAAATGGGAAACACCCGAGAAGGTAGTGGAGAACAACAGAGCTAAGATCCTGCGGGACTAACAATTACAGACTGATAAGCAGATACTGGCCAACCAACCAGACATAGTAATACTGGACAAGGCACAGAAGAAAGCAATAGTAATAGATGCGGCAATCCCAAATGACAGTAACATCAGGATGAAAGAATATGAGAAGCTGGAGAAATACGAGGGCATGAAAGAGCAGATAGAAAGGATGTGGAAGGTTAAAGCCAGAGTAATCCTCATGGTGATAGGAGCACTTGGAGCTGTGACACCTGGACTGGGAGAGTGACTCCAACAAATCCCGAGAACAACATCTGAGATCTCAGTCCAGAAGAGCGCACTACTAGGAACAGCAAGGATACTGTGCTGAGCCCTCTGGGAGAGGACCCGTGATTGAGGGAAAAGTACACATAAACACCACCCCTAAGGGGTTAGAAAAACAATTATATATATAATAATCATATACAAGTATATATACACACACACACACACACACACACACACACACACAGAGGGAGGAGTGTAATGTATTCAATATTTCAGTAATATTGTAAACATAGTGCTCAGGCAGGACAGATTAGAGGGCTTGTCTACTGAGTCCTTATGGGTGGAGCTGAGAAACAGGAAAGGTATGGCCACATTAGTGGGATTGTATTACAGACCACCCAATAGTCAACGAGACTTGGAAGAGCAAATCTGCAGAGACATAGCAGGCAACTGCAGGAAACATAAAGTTGTGGTGGTAGGGAATTTTAATTTTCCATATATTGGTTGGGACTCCCAGACTGTTAGGGGTCTAGATGGCTTAGAGTTTGTAAAATGTGTTCAGGAAAGTTTTCTAAATCAATGTATAGAGGGACCAACTAGAGGGGATGCAATATTGGATCTCCTGTTAGGAAACGAGTTAGGACAAGTGACAGAAGTCTGTGTAGGGGAGCACTTTGGTTCCAGTCATCATAACACCATAAGTTTCAACTTGATCATGGACAAGGATAGATCTGGTCCTAGGGTTGAGGTTCTGAACTGGAAGAAGGCCAAATTTGAAGAAATGAGAAAGGATCTAAGAAGCGTGGATTGGGACAGGTTGTTCTCTGGCAAAGATGTGATTGGTAGGTGGGAAGCCTTCAAAGGGGAAATTTTGAGAGTGCAGAGTTTGTATGTTCCTGTCAGGATTAAAGGCAAATTGAAAAGGAATAAGGAACCTTGGTTCTCAAGGGATATTGCAACTCTGATAAAGAAGAAGAGGGAGTTGTATGAAATGTATAGGAAATAGGGGGTAAAATCAGGTGCTTGAGGAGTATAAGAAGTGCAAGAAAATACTTAAGAAAGAAATCAGGAGGGCAAAAAGACATGAGGTTGCCTTGGCAGTCAAAGTGAAGGATAATCCAAAGAGCTTTTACAAGTATATTAAGAGCAAAAGGATTGTAAGGGATAAAATTGGTCCTCTTGAAGATCAGAGTGGTCGGCTTTGTGCGGAACCAAAGGAAATGGGGGAGATCTTAAATAGGTTTTTGCGTATGTATTTACTAAGGAAGCTGGCATGAAATCTATGGAATTGAGGGAATCAAGTAGTGAGACCATGGAAACTGTACAGATTGAAAAGGAGGAGGTGCTTGCTGTCTTAAGGAAAATTAAAGTGGACAAATCCCTGGGACCTGACAGAGTGTTCCTTCGGACCTTGAAGGAGACTAGTGTTGAAATTGCAGGGGCCCTGGCAGAAATATTTAAAATGTCGCTGTCTACGGGTGAAGTGCCGGAGGATTGGAGAGTGGCTCATGTTGTTCCGTTGTTTAAAAAAGGATCGAAAAGTAATCCGGGAAATTATAGGCCGGTGAGTTTAACGTCAGTAGTAGGTAAGTTATTGGAGGGAGTACTAAGAGACAGAATCTACAAGCGTTTGGATAGACAGGGGCTTATTAGGGAGAGTCAACATGGCTTTGTGCATGGTAGGTCATGTTTGACCAATCTATTGGAGTTTTTCGAGGAGGTTACCAGGAAAGTGGATGAAGGGAAGGCAGTGGATATTGTCTACATGGACTTCAGTAAGGCCTTTGACAAGGTCCCACATGGGAGGTTAGTTAGGAAAATTCAGTCGCTAGGTATACATGGAGAGGTGGTTAAATTGGATTAGACATTGGCTCGATGGAAGAAGCCAGAGAGTGGTGGTAGAGAATTGCTTCTCTGAGTAGAGGCCTGTGACTAGTGGTGTGCCACAGGGATCAGTGCTGGGTCCATTGTTATTTGTCATCTATATCAATGATCTGGATGATAATGTGGTAAATTGGATCAGCAAGTTTGCTGATGATACAAAGATTGGAGGTGTAGTAGACAGTGAGGAAGGTTTTCAGAGCCTGCAGAGGGACTTGGACCAGCTGGAAAAATGGGCTGAAAAATGGCAGATGGAGATTAATACTGACAAGTGTGAGATATTGCACGTTGGAAGGACAAACCAACGTAGAACATACAGGGTTAATGGTAAGGCACTGAGGAGTGCAGTGGAACAGAGGGATCTGGGAATACAGATACAAAATTCCCTAAAAGTGGCATCACAGGTAGATAGGGTCGTAAAGAGAGCTTTTGGTACATTGGCCTTTATTAATCAAAGTATTAAGTATAAGAGCTGGAATGTTATGATGAGGTTGTATAAGGCATTGGTGAGGCCGAATCTGGAGTATTGTGTTCAGTTTTGGTCACCAAATTACAGGAAGGATATAAATAAGGTTGAAAGAGTGCAGAGAAGGTTTACAAGGATGTTGCCAGGACTTGAGAAACTCAGTTACAGAGAAAGGTTGAATAGGTTAGGACTTTATTCCCTGGAGCGTAGAAGAATGAGGGGAGATTTGATAGAGGTATATAAAATTATGATGGGTATAGATAGAGTGAATGCAAGCAGGCTTTTTCCACTGAGGCAAGGGGGAAAAAAAACCAGAGGACATGGGTTAAGGGTGAGGGGGGAAAAGTTTAAAGGGAACATTAGGGGGGGCTTCTTCACACAGAGAGTGGTGGGAGTATGGAATGAGCTGCCAGACGAGGTGGTAAATGTGGGTTCTTTTTTAACATTTAAGAATAAATTGGACAGATACATGGATGGGAGGTATATGGAGGGATATGGTCCGTGTGCAGGTCAGTGGGACTAGGCAGAAAATGGTTCGGCACAGCCAAGAAGGGCCAAAGGGCCTGTTTCTGTGCTGTAGTTTCTATGGTTCTATGATTCTCTGTTGTTTCAGAATTCAGTATGGGCTGTATGTAAGAAGTACGTGAAAGGCACATGTTACTTTGCCATCATGTCAGTTGTGAGAGCCTTACTAAAGGAAAACTAAGCACACTCGCATCCCAGCTCCTGTGACTTTTCTCCATTAGTTTCCAGAGTTACAAAACATAACACACATTTCCCCCTGTCTGATCCTTATCATCAATAAATTGCAGAAAAATAAACAATTAGTACTATAAACTCTAACAATGGCTAAGAATTTGGTCTTCTGCGAATGCAATTTTAAGTCTTATGCAAATTTCAAAACATCAACCCAAAATCAAGACAGAGAAGGGATCCAATCTAATGGCATGAACACCACTTTCTTAACTTCTGGTAATTTCTCCCCTCTCCCTCTTCTCTCTTTTGCTATTCTCCCCATTCTGATTCCCATCTCACCCCTTCTCTTCTCCTCACCTGCCCATCACCTCCCTCTGGTGCTCCTCCTCTCCATTTTTATGGCCTAACTGTTCCCTCCCATCAGATTCCTTCTTTTTCAGCCTCTCTTACCTATCACCTCCCAGCTTATTTCTTCATCATTCATCTACCTTCCCCCTCATTTGGTTTCACACATCACCTGCCAGTTTATACTCCTTCCCTTCCCTCCTTCTCATTTCCAGTTCTGATGAAGGGTCTCAATCCAAAAAAAAATACACCAACTGTTTATTCCCCTCCATAGATACTGAGTTCCTCCAGCATTTTATGTGCTCAAGATTTACAGTATCTATAGAATCTTTTGTGTTTCAGAGTCAGGAAATGTTTGATAATGAATCTGGTTACAGCCTGAAAATCATCTGCAATACGATCTAAATTTGAAAGGATTAAAACAAGGCAAATAACATAAATGTTTAATTACATCAGAAAGGGTTATCGTTACAAGAAATAGGCATGACCATAATAAAAGCACAGAACTGTCAATTTGCCTAATGTTAATATATTAAAGTCCTGCAAAGATTTTCAGTACAGTCTGTCTGCATACCACACTGCTAAACAATTATCTTGAAAAAATGTGCAGGAAACAGAATCAATTTCAATATTCACAAAAAGAAAATGTAAAACCTAAAATGTAAAACATCTGTTCTGCAAAATAATACGGAATTTTCACCAAGTATAATCAATTTTAATGATATAATAGACGGTGAACTGTCAAATGCAATGAGAAAAACATATCACAAACTCACAGAAATCTTCAGCATGGAGATTGTTCAGCACATCACATCCAAGTGTTATTCTTGAAAGGGCAGCTGCATTTAATCCCTGGTTCCCATTAAGTCAGTGAAGTACCTATCCAGTAACCTTTTAAAATTTACTAAAATGAAATGCATCACTTGAATCTTCGAGAATCAGAAGACCATTATAAAGTACCCTCTTCTACCTTTAGATCTTTTACTAGACGTCTTACGTTTACAAACTCCAGCTACTGACCCACACTTAAAATCCAAGATTGTTTAACGTCCTTTCCAGTACATAAATGTAAAAGGAAAACAAAATAATTGTTACTCCAGATCTGACGCAGCACAGTAAGATAAAGAACACAATAATAAAAATACAATAAACATAGTTTATATACACAGATTGCTTATATATCCATAAAATGACACTAGGCACAGGAGTGTATTTACACAAGGTGACTCAGACAGGAAATGATAAAGTAGTGGTGGTGGGGGGGCGGTATGGAAGGGTGAGTTAATAGGTGGAGGCGTTGATCAGTCTTGCTGCTTGGGAAAAGTAACTGTTTTTGAGGTTGGTGGTCCAGGTGTGGATACTACGTAGCCTCCCAGTTCATAATTTGCTAATTGTCTATCTTCCAGAAAAAGCAGCATATTTATAAAGTAAAAACAGAAATTACCAGAAATATTCAACAGGTCAGGCCTCATCTACGTGAAAAGAAACAGGGCTAACAATTCAGGTTGAAGGCCCTTTGTCAGTACTGGGGAGGAGACAAAGTGAGCGTATTAAATTGCAGGGAGGATTGTGGGGGGGGGGGGGGTGGAGCATGGAATGCCTCTGATAGCGTAATAACCAAGCAGACAATGGGGACAAGCTGTCAACAAGGTTATCTGATCGATGAATGAAAGAGAATAGTTAGAAAGTTAAGAATAAAGACATACAGTAGAATATGGGAACAGTGAAATACAGAGCAGGAAATTATTCCTACAGATACAGCCTGACTGCTAAGTATATCCAGCATTTTCTATTTTATTTTCATATTTATAAAGTCCCCTTCAATCATCACAAATCAAAGAGCATTTTACAGCCAATGGAGCACAAATCTTAGTAGATATTTTAGTAACAAAAGAAACTTACCACTAATGTTGTTTAAGAGGTAAATAATGACCAGGATATCAGGGATAACTCCCCCAGTTCTTTTTGTTATAGTTGCTTGAGTTTTGTTTTAAACATCAAATTTGGGGAGCAAATAGGACCACTGATAATTCCATTCAAAAAAAGTAAAATTTACAATCAAAGGCCACAGTGTTCAACAATCTAGCGTGCAAATTCAGCTCAATATTTCAAATCAGTGAATCACGTGCTACCTTCTGAATCACACTACCACTTCTGAAGAAAATTGCCCTAACTCTTCTTACCATTCGTCATAAATGATATCTCTCATTCAAGTAAATGTCCTCTGTACCGCCCCTTTGGTTTCTGTACGGAATATTTTTTTTAATTCTGCATTGCTTCTTTGACAAATTACATCTAAAAATAAAAACTGTTTTTAAGGTCTTCATTTCACCTTTTTTGAAAAGTGGGGATGAACCATAATAAAACATATTACATCCACAAATACTTAAGATACAAACTTATCTGCAGCATTCCATCTAAGTACTGTACTAGATTGAATTGTTTGAAAAATGTCATAATTCAAAGACCCCAAATGAATCAAAGAATCAGAATCTATTCTCTCCATTAATACTGTTCTTTTAAAAAGCCACATCAAAAACCATCCTGCAAAGTGGCTGAAAACTTCTTAGGAATTTTGCACAAAAGCTAAAGAAGAAACTAACATAGGCAAGATCAAAAAACATTAAAGTTGGCAACAATCTAGCAAAGCATCTTGCATTGCAAAGGAGACTTCCATTTGAAATTTTCATCATTATGAATGAATATTCATAAACACAATAAAATTAATTTTAGTAAATGGTCAAGTCTGGACTAACACTTCAGAATCAAGAGTTCAAATTTCGATGTAACAGCAGGGAAATTTAAAACACAAGAGATTCTGCAGATGCTGGAAATCCTGGGGGTAACACACAAAATGCTGGAGGAACTCAGGTCAGGTAGCATCCACAGAAAGGAGTAAGCAGTTAACATTTTGGGCCGAGACCCTTCATCGGGTATATTTAATTACAATTATACAATAAAGCTGAAACTTAAAAATAGTTACAGTAACAGTAATTAGGAAAAAAATATTTTTGGAATAACTCCATCCTGATTTACCAACAGTCTTTAAGGAAGGAAATCTGCCATCTTTTGGAGTCGGAGTCACAGATCACAGATATGGGCCCTTCATCCATGTCCAGCTACACTAATTCTGTTTGCCTGCATTCAGCCTACTCCCTTCCTTTCTATGACTAAATGCCCTTTAACTGTTTTAATTTCATCTGCCCCAACCATTTCCTCTAGCAACCAGTTCCATGTAACTATCACACTGAGTGGAAAAACTTATATATCCTCCAGTTTTAGACTCTGCCCAACCCAGGATAAAGGCTGATCATCTGCCTTATCTATGCCCCTCAATTTCATAAACCTCTGCAAGGTCACCCCTTATTCTCCTACATTCCAATGAGAAAGGGACTTGCTTCGCCGCTGTTGCTTTGTCTCTTAGTATGTTCTGTTTTGTTGCGTTCTGTGTTATTCTTCCGAGTATGCGGAATCAGAATGTGTGTCAACACATGCAGGCTGCTCCCCGGTGTATCCTGGGGTATATTGGTTGTTAATGCACATGATGCATTGTAGTGTATGTTTTGATGTACATGTGATAAATCTGAATCAGGATCTGAGCATGCTGTCATTTAATCTGTGTATCAGGTGAAGACATAACATCCCAAAATAAATTACCTCATACCTCAAAGTCCATGTAAACCATGGTATGCCCTGCCTTCAGCAACGTCCTTATTTACCTCCCCAAAAAAAACTCCCAAAAATATCATGCCAACTTCTCCAAGTGAGTTCACACCCTTCTGAATTAACATAAATCCTGTCTCTTAGGATAGTTTCCGATCATTTATCTACTATTCAGGAGTGTTTCGTGAATTATCCCTCCTTTTCTTTTTGAATAAGAGAGAAATAGTAGACATCCCCCCTCTTTTCTAGCATCTTTCCTGTTGCAACAATGCAAAACTCGCCATTAGAGTCACAGCGCTCTCCAAACTTTCTTCCTCATAGCATCCCAAGATAGATTCTGTCATACACTAGAGGTTTATTCTCCTCAATATGTGCCAGTACTCTAACAGTTTCCCCTTCATGATAGAGATATTCCAAGATATCTATATAGCCCCCATATCCTATGAAAAGTATTCATTTAGGATCTTGCTCATACTCCCTAGCTCCACACATAGATTTCCTTTTTGGTCCCTAAACACAAAACCAACCCTTCAGCCCATGATGCTGTGCCAACCTTTTAACCCAAGTCAATCATTCTAACACTGCCCTCCCACGTAGTCCTCCATTTTTCTTTCATCTATGTGCCTATCCAAGAAACTCTTAAATATCTTTAGTATATCTGCTCTCCTACCATCCCTGGCAGCTCATTCCACACACCCACCACCTTATATAAAAAAAACCTTCACCTGACAACACCACAATACTTTCTTCTAACCACCTTAAATTATTCTCACTCACGTTAGCCATTTCTGCCCTGGGGGAAAAAAAATCTGCTGGCCAACTACTATCTATGCCTCTTATCATCTTATACTCTTCTATCAATTGACCTTTCATCCTTCTTCAATCCAAGGATTGAACCCTAGCTCACTCAACCTTTCCTTATTAGACATGCTCTCTAATCCAGGCAGCATCCTGATAAATCTCCTCTGCACCGACTTGAAAGATTCTACACCCTCCTATAACAAGACAGCCTGAACTGAACCCAAAGTGTGGTCTAATTAGTTTTATAGAGCTGCAACATGACCACATGGCTCTTGAACTCAGGCCAACACATCATGTGCGTTCAACTTGCATGGCAACTTAGAAGGATCTATGGATGCAAACACCAAGATCCCACTGTTCCTCCACACTGCTAATAATCTTGCCATAACTCTATACATTGCCTTCAAGTTTGACCTTCCAAGTTGTATCACATTACACTTCTCCAGATTGAATTCCATCTCCATTGACCTTCAGTGCTGGTATATTTTTCTTTGCATTCCATTGCAATTTTTTTCTAATCCATTAAAAAAACTCTTCTGCTTCTACATTTTTGTGTTCTCTATTTTTTAAAGGAAGTTTACATTGTTAAAGCATCTGAATTTCCCAATTTAATTGAAAGCTGAAACAGGAACCAAGTCACAAATATTATATAAAAAGCTTTAAAGTTTGTCTTCTACTGCAAGTACATATTGATACATCCATCTTAGTTTAATAATGTTATGGTTAGTTGATGGAACTTTTGCTTTAAGTACACATTTTACAGAAGGAAAAATAAATATTTTAACTTTTGCTACTTTTTCCCTATTAAAGTTTGGAGTCTAGTTTTGAAGTTGATATAAAGTAAAATTTTTAAAGGCATTTTTGTGACTGTGACATATGATTTTTTGTGTTTTACAAAAGATTTTTCATGTTTCATTATTGTGGAAAAAGTGGATCTATAACTAATTCATGCAAATATCAAAACTAACCCCTGTGGATAGGCGATCAGCATTTATGCTGTCTTTATATTTGTAGTGTTATGTCTTAATGTCTAAACAAAACTGAAGACACAAGAAAGTATTATTTGTATTGACTAATTTGAATTGTATAAAATTTTGCAACATAGAAACTGTTTCACATCAAGAATATTTTCAAAAAAATTGAAAATGCTGGGAATACGACTATGCTTTAGATAATCCAAAGGTTGTAGCTGGAGCTAATTATCTGTGTTGGGAAAACTCTTTGGGAATTGATGAAATTGCCAAGCAGATATTACTTTATTGTTGACTGTTAGCCCAATTTAGTCTTGCTGTGGTTTGGAAATATGTATTTTCCTAATATCCATCCTCCTGACAACAGCAAGACAACGTATTGTACTTCTGAAATGAAGTCACAACCCTGTTACAATTGCAGCGCTGATCTTGATAATATTAAATTGTAGTCCTCACTAGGTAGGGTAAAAAAAATTTAAAAGCCAAAATGTCAGGAGCCTACTGTACCTAACTTTTACCAAGAGGAGTACATTTTGTCAATCACTTCTCAACTTAAATGTCTATATTGGTCAAATCATACATATCTTTTAAACACTAGGTTAATTCTAATCCCTGATTAGATTTCTAAAAATTGCTTAAAAACATATGAATTGACAACCTGGTACATGGATAGGAAACATTTAGAAGGTTATGGGCCAAATGTAGGCACATGTGCCTATCTTGGTGGGCATGGACCAGTTGGAGTGAGGGTCTAGTTCAGTGCTACATGATTCCAACTGACTGACTAAATTATTTTTATCATTTTGTTAGTAGAAAGCACTTGCATCTCTTTGCAATGCAGTCAAGAGTACTATGATCACCAGCTATAAGTAGTATGTCATTAATTTGGAAGGATACAGAAGAGATTCACAAGGATGTTTAGCAGAACTCAAGGGCTCAAACGGATGGGACATTTCCCCTTGGAGTGTTACTGGCTGAAGGATCAACTATAGAGGTATATAAAGTCATAATGGGAACAGATAAGATGGACGATCACACTCTTTTTCCGCATGGTAGGGGAATCCGAAACTAAAGGGCATTGATACAACGTGAGATCATAAACATCTAAAAAGGACCCAAGGGTCCCATTTCCACACAAGAGCTGCAAAGGAAGCTGTAGAGATGGGTACAATAACAATGTTTAATAGCCATTTGGACAGGTACACGGATAGAAAAGACCGAAAGGGTGGTGGACCAAACAAAGGCAGATTGACATCTAGGTCAGAATCAATGAGTTGAGCTGGTGAGCTTCTTTCTCTGCTACATTATACTTTCACTCTATGACATTAGCTTTTGAATTAATAACATAATTGAAACAAAGGACAGAATTTCACACTCAGCTTCCAAAAGTATTTCATTTTTAATCCTCACAGCATTTATTATTTGCAGTTTGAAAACCTCATAATTCAGGACACTTCCAGACATCCAATTATGCCACTAAACAAATCTATTACCTCATTTAATAAATAAGAATTGGACAGGATTGTGAATCAGATTAATACAAACATGTCCTTAAATATGCATCTAACTTAATTTACTTGCATAATAAAAGCAATAATGTTAATGTTCACAGGACTTTGATAGGAGTAACCAAACTGGCATGTGGATTTGCAGATCGGTATCAAAAGTACTTTCAAATAGTATATGCCAATGGTGTAAGTTAAACTGCATCGACTTCCAACCTCAATAATTCTGGATCCAAGTATCAGCTTTTAAATTAAAGTATTAAAACTAGACAAAGTTATATTATTCTTGGAGCCTAAGTAAAAAATAAAGGTAAGGATAATAATCAAAACTTGCATCATTCAACTGAAAATATTTCCAAACATGTAGGTAGTAAATTTTAAGAAGTTACTTCAAAATTCAATACAGCATTCAGTTTTTCAAATTAAATTTATACCAATAAACCTTATAAAACTGAATTATGATAAAGAGTATGAAAAGAAATTGTCAGATGGCTAAGAACAAAAGGAAAGCAGGGGACAAAATTAATCAACTTGAAGATCAGCTTGTTCATCTAGCATGGAGACAAAAGAGATGGAGGACAGCTTAAATGGATTTTTGAATCTTTATTTGCTGAGCAGACTGTCACAAAGCCTATAGAATTGAGGCAAAACATGCACTGTACACAGATTACAGAAGAGGAGGGGCCTGATAATGTGGTAAATTAGATCAGCAAATTTGCAGATGACACCAAGATTGGGGGCATAGTGGACAGTGAGGAAGGCATTCAAAGCTTGCAGAAGGATTTGGACGAGCTGGAAAAATGGGCTAAAAAAATAGCAGATGGAATTTGATGCAGACAAGTGTGAGATGTCGCATTGTGGAAGGGCAAATTGGTAGCACTTACACATTGAACAGTAGGACAGTGTCATAGAATAGAGAGACCTGGAATACAGGGTCGTAAAGAGAGATTTTGGTACATTGGCCTTCAAAAGTCCAAGTATTGAGTATATGAGTTGGTATGTTGACTTGAAGTTATATAAGACGGTAGTTGAACCAAATTTGGAGTACTGTGTGTAGTCCTGGTCAACTACCTACAGGGAAAAAAAATCAATAAAAGTGAAAGAATATAGGGTAAGTTCATAAGGATGTTGACTCGACTTAAGTTATAGGGAAAGGTTGAATAAGTTAGTATTTCATTCCCTAAAGCGTAGGAGAATGAGGGGAAATTTGATACACGTATACAAAATTATGAGGGGTTTAGACTGTGTAAGTGCAAGTTGGCTTTTTCCACTGAGTTGGGTGGGAATACTAGAGGTCATAGGTTAAGAGTGAAAGGTGAAATATTTAACAGGAACCTGAGGGAGAACTTCTTGACTCAAAAGGTAGTGTGAATGTGGAATGGGTGGCCAGTGGAAGTGGTTGATGTGGGTTCGATCTCCACATTTAAGAGAAATTTGGATATGTACATTGTTAAGAATGGTATGGAGGGCTATGGTCCCAAGATGGGACTAGGCAGAAAAAAGTATGGCACAGCCTAGATGGGTGAAGAGTCTGTATCTGTGCTGCAGTGTTACATTACTCTACGGCTAATGATTTCCAGAAATATTACAATGGATGACATATCCATCAAGTAGTATCTATTGTTCTCATTGTGAATAAAAGTGCAAACTAGAGGCACAGGAAGCTAAACATGAAGAGAAGAATTTAACAAAATATTAGTCAAAATAATAAGGTAGTAAAACGATGGGACTTAAAAATATACATACTTGAAGAAACCCAAAACATCCATTTCACAATAATAAACAGAACAGTTAATCAGAAATTTTCCAATCACCTCCATGTTCAGTTAATCGGATTAAGGATTGAAATTGCAACTGTCATTCTATTATTTAACAATGATGGAGAGAAAAACAGTTAATTTCATTTCTGAAGAAATACTGAGTATTTGGGCAAGCTAAACAAAGTCAACATGAAGTTGTGAAGAGACATTGGGTCTAACTAATCTTGCTGAATTCTTGAGAAGTTTGATGGCTATGGATAGAGGATTATCTATGCATTCTGTTCATACAGGTATCTAGAATACACTAGACAAACTTCTGTATAAAAGATTATAAATCAATAATAAAATGTTCATAAACTTCAAGAAGACCTTGTGACATGCCAGCCTCCAATATTTAGGTTTTTTTTAAATAGGATGAGAGATGGAGACTCAGAATAAAAGTATTATTTTCTAACTTACTAAATACACCACAAGTGCTAATAACTTGGAAAAAGGAATACCAAGTCACATATCCAGGCTAGCAGATGAATTAGGAAACAGAAGTGGGACCTTAATTCTAATGTGAAATGAAGTTGTGCAGGCCCTGTACAAACGCACAATCCAATGCTAGATCTTTTATAAAATAAATATATGCCTACAATTGCCAATGTGGTCAGCTCTCAATCCAATACTGAAATAAGGTTATTGCAAACACTTCCAACCTGTGCATGTTCTACCAAGTATTATTGGGTCTCCTGTTCCCGAATCAATAATCCTTAAAATCACCAGGGAAAAGTAGAGCTTTTTTAAAATGTTAGTTTAGTACTGATGAACAGAACCAGAGTGCCCTCTCTAGCTTGATGAAATAGCAAAGATTTTCTTGCTGCCGACCCTTGCTTTCTCCCCCCATCAGTCATCCAGCATTCACATAACTGTAGCCTGTAACAAAAGTTAAAATTACTTATAATCAGCACATCAGCTGCAAGTCTCATCTAACTCAAACCCACAGTCTGCTAAATGATGATAAAACACCAAGGGGAAATGTAGGGCATTCTTTATTCTGGCACACCTTCATTGTGTTGTATGTCATCTGATACACTTTAAGCTTAGCGTAATAATGAACTTGGGCCTTATAGTATACAAACGTTTGTACATGGACAAGGAAATTAAAAACAGAATAGAGCAAAATACGCTAGAACTGAGCAGCAGATATCAAGGGATGGATGGAGGGAGAAATAGAGTAAATTGTATTTCAGAATTAGAAAACGTTAGAAATCAAGCACATTTTAAGTTGCAGAGAAAGGGTTGATGTGTCCATGATGGTGTGGAGCCCAAGAGTTCATGTGTAGTTTCAGCATTTTCATATTTCTAGCATTGTGTTTTTTTCCAATGACAAAGGAAGAATCTGAGTATGTGGGTGTGAAGTGTAGCAGGTGACATGTGTGAGGAAATATGAGAAAATCCATCTCTGAAGAGAAACTGTGATTAAAGAAAACTCAAGAGACTGGGAGCTGTGGAGGAGTATTTTCATATTACTGTCCTCTATAATCCATAAGTACAAAACAAAGAAGAGTAATTGAGGGCTTGCATGGGTTTTTGGATACAAAATTGAGGAAGTGATGCTTGAACAGTACATAGCCATAATAGATCTTATCTGGATATTTGGGCACCAACTTCAAGAAGTTTGACTGGTCTTGGAGTTATAATTCAAGTGATGTATATATGGTTTATATTTATTGGACTTCAATAGATTATGAAGTTGTCTTATTTGGACAATTTTTAATGAGACAGATTTTCAAAGGGAAAGCTGGGAAAATAAACTTTATAGCTGATCCAGAAAACAGATATTAAAAATTGGACCTAATCTGGCTAGAAATCAAATTAGAAATAATCCTCCCACATAAATATTTCAAATATTTTTTCTACTTTATTTCTTTTATTCACCTCTACCCTCTGTGCATTAAACACAGAGAAGAGAAACAATTTCTGTGATAGTTCTCATTTTCCACACACCACTATTTTGGTGTGAATGTCCTAACTAAAATTGATGGTCTAAAGCTAAATGAAATTACAATATAACCTAGTAAAATGGTTCCAGGAGCTGAGTGGCCTCTGTGCTCCTATTAATAATAGCATTACGAATCGATCCCTTTACTTCAGTACTAATCAAATATCCATTTATCTAATCAGAGTATTTCTATAATTGATCCAATGGTAAATGTTTAAACAAATGCAAGCTATTTTGTAATGAGCACACAAGTTAGTGATTTTCCACAGTCCTTCCAATAACACGTCCACACTAGTGCCACACAATAAGTACTGAGTTCAGCTATTATGATTATTGAACATTTCAAGACGATAAGATTGCTAATCAGCTAAATAAGGTTGAAAGAGGGCAGAGAAAATTTACAAGGATATTGCCAGGACTGGAGGACCTGAGTTATGAGGAAAGATTGAATAGGATATGACTTTATTACTTGGAATGTAGAAGACTGAGTGGAAATTTGATAGAGGTACACAGACCTAAGAGGGGTAAATGCTTGCAGGCTTTTGCCACTGAGTTGGGTGGGACTACAACTAGAAGCTATGGGTTAAGGGTTAAAAGTGAAAAGCTTAAGGGGAATATGAGGGGACACTTCTTCACTCAGAGCTCTTGAGAGTGCAGAATGAGTTACCAGTGAGTGGGTACATGCAAGCTTGATTTCAATGTTTTAGAGAAGTTTGGACAGACACATGGATGGTAAGGCTATAGGAGAGCTATGGTCCCGATGCAGGTCAATGGAAGTAGGCAGCTTAAATGGTTCAGCATGGACTAGGTAGGCTGAAGGGCCTGTTTCTGTGCTGTACTTTCTATAACTCTGACTCATGACTTTTCAAATAACTTGAAATTAAACTGGATTACATATCAGGTTACACAATGGATATGTTCTCAAAGGCAAGTTGAAGTTATACAACAAGGCACGATATCAATAGAAACTAGAGTTATGGGCTATGATACCAACATTTGATAAAATGATTTCAAAGATTTCTACATAAAATAATAGAATTATTAGCCTTAATTAAAGACTTAACACTGGTTGTCATTGGCCATTGAGCTTGTTACTACAGATGACTCTCTAGACTGAAGAGAGCTATGCATGAGACAAAGGAAGGAGAAATACCAATTTCCATCTCCTCCAAATGATGATGAGAGACACCACAAGATCTAAGTGATTTGTCAATACATGGCTCATTTGCCAACCAGAATGCAGGCCTGAGATGAATACATTGCTTGGCATGGCCAGCCTAATACCAGCCCTCCTGAGTAGCTTTTCCACTGTAGTGTGATAATTCAACCTTACATGAGCACCAACAGAGACCATGACTTTGTGGCATATTCCTGGCACAGCAGTGTGTAATAGCAGGGAGGGCAGGAATTCACAACTACAAAAACGTGAATTTACCAATTTACCATGCAAATTAAAGTATTACTCAGATTACACAGAGCACAATGCATAAATCAGTTTAAACACGGAATATGTTATCGAGCATCTGACTATACAACAGAGTAAGCAAGTTCTATAACAACAAATAAATGATTAGAAATGCCAGTTACATCAGACATCACCACAATTGGATAATGATGTAGCTATTTCATTAAGTATTTTAAACCACATTTATGAATTTACCTTGTTTTTAGGGAAATGTTGTCAAACATTAAATTGACATTTTTACTCTTGCATAATGTTGCAAGCAACTTTCAAAGTAACCACTTAAACATTTCAGCAGAAGCTCACTTTTCAAAGCTGACTGAAAATGCATGAATCCATCACAAGAAACCATATATTATGAAATAATGATTGAAATTAATAAAATCATTACTATTTGTGCAAAGGTTTATAAATTATGCCCAATATGAATGGCAGCTTAGCATTTCAACGTGATCAATTGCACTACAATCCCGTATAAAAGAATGGTGCTGCATTATTTAAATGTATAACGAGTAAATGCAGATCACTTACCTTTCATATTCCTCATTGTCTTTATCACATCTGACATCTTTGTGTTTTTCCCAGTCCTTCCCATGTTTACAAGTGGTTAACAAAATAATATCTTCTCCATTATGTACATGATACAAGGCATTTCTGGTTTCTGAGCCAATGCCAGTTAGGTATCTTTTACCTTTAAAAACTAGTAAGTATTTTCTTGTGGGTGGCACATTGTTGTACATAAGCCAACCCCTTTCGCCTCCCTTTTGAGCATGCTCTTTGGAAAACAAGGGAATAGATATATCGAAATTTGATCGGAAGTTATCCATACCAATACTGGCTTTAGCTAACATAGCTTGCCCGATATCAAATCCTAAATCTTCCGTATAATCAGGCCAGGTTCCTGAATAAAGATTGAATATAAGATGATTCCTCCCGTCATTCCACAATGGGAGACTCTGAATTTTAGCTTTTACATTATGAACATACTGAAATGAAAGCTGATCTCTATCCAAGGTATCAATGCCGAGGATAAACAAACATGCTTGTCTTGGATCTGATGTATAATACCTAGAATCTTCGATAGTCGTAAGGATTTTCTGGTAACTTTCAGAAATCTTCTCCCCCTTCTGAGGCGGGTAGATATACACTTTGAATCCGTTTCTTTGGCAGAGAGAGGAATCGAAGCAAGTCTCCATCCTGCATTTTCGGTTCTTATAAACGTTCGCTTTGATCTCCCTCTTCTGCCTTGGGGAGAGTCCAGGGTTGAGGCCAAGCTGGGCTGCCTCCTCTTCATCGCTTCCTCCATCCTCTGAGCCGAAATAGCTATTCAATGCGTTTATCCACACTGGCCAGTGGCGTCTGATTGGGACTGAACCCTGGTTTCCGAGATCGTGGTGAAAATGATCCGCAGAAAATGATGAAGAAGATAAATGTGAGGGCGATTGTCGGAACCGCGCTCCTCCCAGGTAGAAAAGCAGCAAAAGACAGGCGCCGAATGACACTAGAAGGTACCTTTTCTTGGCCTGCATGTGGGCAAGCGGGTGGCCGCTGGCATTTTGAGGGAAGCAAGTGAGGAAAGAAAAAAAAAACAATTTGCAATTGAGTCATTTACTTATCAGAGACAAACACAAACTGTCAATTCTATTACAACACATCTCCCATAAAAAGTTTAGTTTCAAAGGCAAACATTTCTAGATATCTGCGGGAAACTGTCAATTAAACGTTCTCGTTTGATAGCCGGCGTTCTGTGACTAAAGCGGGGCCTGCGGCGGTGCGGCTCTGGACTGAGACCGGGACAGGAGCAGGTGTTGGGGTTAAGGCCAGGACCATGACCGGGCCGTGGGTGGAGTGGGGTCTGGGAATGTAGCTGGTGATGGTGCGGGACCGGGCTTTGCAGAGGAGAGTTTGGTACTAAGGCCGGGTGCCCCACTCTGCAGCCCCGTGGCCGGTGCTGAAGCAGAGCCCGCTGTCGCCATGTTGAAGCGGTTGCCAAGGCGAGGAATGGTGTTTCATTTCCTGCTGTATCCATCCCTCAGCCCACAGCGATTTCCCGTGGAGAAATATACCCCGACCGGCTCTGAGCAGCAGTCACAGCCGTGCTGCCTGGGCGCCCTGCCGCTTACACCAGCGAGCAGCCGTTGGCGGGTTACTCCCCCACTACATGCTATCCTGAGAATATAATGAGCTTAATGTGCCCCAACTCGCCCCCCGCCCCCCCCGTGTGTCTTATCAACACCAATAAACAAAACCAGGGGGACACGTTAAAAATTACACTATATAGATTCCTTACGGAAGCACAGACACCTTAAAATGTTCATTGCCATAGTACTTGAACTTAATGATTACTTCGGTTATAACTTCACGTGTTACTGTGTACCTGGGTCTAGTCTGGGGGTTACGGTGTAGCAACCTGTCATCAGGAACAACTTTTTCCCTTCTTCATTCTTCCACTCTTTGAGGTGTTGATAGTCATCCTGTGTGCATTGTGGGCGTTTTACGGTCGTTTAAGTTGCTAGTGTCCTTTTTGCTAGCTGTCATGTGAAATAGTCAATATCGTTAATTTTATTTATTTTCTATTATTCATACCTATGCTCTCGTCGGCGGCGAAGCCAAGGTCACTATCCACACAGGAAACATTTTTTCCCTCTCGCCCTCTGATCTAGCCGCAGACTTCTGAGAAATGATTTTTTTTCATTCAGGTGAAAACCGCAAAATATTTGTCTTCAAAGTAAGAAACATTATTCACATTTTTTAAAAAATGCCAAGTTCCTCTTCTCAACCGTCAGTGATAAAAGTCCTCATTTTGTTAACAACACAGGTTGTGAGTACGTGGAAAGTCCTGCGAGCAGTACGTGGAATAAAATGATGTCTGCTTTTTTTTTCCCCGAAAACCAATGAAACTTCCAACTTTCAAAGCCAAGGTCGGTTTCCAACAACTCCTGTCATGCCTTTCGAGTAAGACTAAGCAGCCGAGCAAGTGTGCACAGTGTCTGAGAAAACCAGCAGCGCAAAGAGCGACCCTAATTCCCGGGGCTCTGGTGCATTCAAGCGTAGAAGATGCTGTTATGTTCTCCGTCTCCCTCGGAATTCTTTCCTTTTCAGTCGCTTTCTTTCACTGAAACACAAGAGAGGAATCACATCCACAAAATACTGCAGAGAGTGACTAGTTGAACCTCTGCATGTAGAATTCCCCGGCTGTTTTTTTTTGCTGGTTTTAATTTTACTTGTCCGGGGTGAGAGCTGTGCAGTTGATTTAGTGAGTGGATCTCGGTGCCACAGCTGTGCTGCGAGCTAAGCTAAGCTAAGCTAAGCCTTGCCTTGCCTTGCCTTGCCTTCCCTTCCCTTCTTCCCTCCCTCCTTGCACTGACTCTGACTCCAGCTCCAGACCGTTTCTCTCAGCTCGTTCTAACCCAACTTGATAGCAGCAGTTCCGAGCTGCCCCACTCCCTCTCTCAGATTGGCTGATGTAGCACAGATTATGTGAAACCTCTTGTTGTGATTCGATAAAATTGACATCAATCACCGGTTCCAGTTCCCCCCCCGCCACCCGCGCGAGTCGCGCACGCGCAGCACGCATTCCAGGGATGGCTGTAGAGTGCAGTGGCGTCATTCCATCTCCGCCCCGTCCTCGCTACCTTTACTGTTTTAAAAGGAAAAGTATTCATTCGCTTGTCATTTCATCGCTTTCAGTGAAGTGACAGAATCCAAAGGCTAGCAATTAAGGGACCATCTGCAACGATAGATACAGTTTGAGTAATTATAACAGGTTTTCAATCAGGTGTCCAACTAAATTAGTTCAACACTGATTCAGTAGAGATGTTAAAATGACAGAAAATTAGATGACAATATAAATTTGGAAGTGGTATCTCAAAAGTTATCCCTGATACTAACACGGATTAGATTCTGCGAAGAGCAAGCAAAGTTACCACGTAAGGTGTTCTGATGAAAGTTTACTAACCTGAAGCATTAATGTCGTTTCTCCATCCATAAATACTGCCTAGTCTGCAGACGTTTCCCACTATTTTCAGATTTTGAGCTTATGAAATACAGAGGCGATTTGTTTGGAGTTGTGAGGGATCATAAAGGATTAGGACACAGTAAAAGTTGTAAAAATCTGGCTGATGAAAATTATTGCAACCAATGTAAGGCGCGATTTAAAGCAACATATCTAGGAAACAAAAAGAGGCGAAGAACACACTTCAAGAATAGTACTGAAGTGACAAATAATGATTTGAAACCTTTGTATTGTTGTTAAACATACCAAGCAGGGCAAAGAAGCGACAATAAAATAGATATAAAGGGAACTTGCTGGAAACACTTGCCAGAAATCATCAATAAACCTATTTGAGTGTAGAAATGCAAAAATTAAAGCATAAAAGTCAGAGGAGGACACGATGAAGCTACAAATCGCAGTGTCCTGTCAGACCGCAGCTTCAATATTACATCCAGTTCTGAACTTCAATAAACAAGAAATGCATTCAAACATTGTGTGGGAAAGAGAACAAGGCAACTGCAGAACGCTATTAATTTGTGTTCGTGATCTTTGAAGCCAGCTTGGACGAAAAAGCTAAGGGCCATCAAAGTCAATATCTGAAGTATAACATGTGTTAATATTTCAAATGGAGGGAACAATTAATTGGAAATTAATTAATAATGAATAGAAACAGCAAAACAAGTACTTTAAAATAGAGAGGAATGTGTGATGTTCAAATCCTAGAATAGGAGTGGAATTGGGGAGAAGTTGTTCACTGGGATTAGTGCCGGACATTCAATTATTACATTGACCAAAGCAGGAAGGATATCCATGAAGGAATGATGAAAAAAAACAATATGCGACAAGGTGTGTGCCTCAGTGCTACGTAGCCAATCATTAGCTCTAAAGAAAATCGCATGCAGTAATGTCAGAACTAAGTTTGTGCATACAACAACTCACAAACAGCAATGAAACAACTAATAGGTTAATATGTTTTGGTAAGTTTATCTGAGCGTTATTTGCAACTACTTTCCCTTCACTTTGTTGAATAAATCATTATTAAAGACGTGAAATAGATATTATTAACTTGAACTTGAAGTAGCAGAAATGATCAAAATCTGGTGATGATGACATCAGACTACGTTGGGAAGTGGAACAGAAGGAACCAGCTCAGAAAGTATAATTAAAGTTGTATCAAATCTATCTAGAGAAAAAGATATGGGATGGCAAGTTAATTTAGAAAAAAAACGTGGCGTATGGCTTGTAGGAGTGCAACGATCAATCCAGTTTATGAGACTGTGGTTAAACTGTACAGAACTCAACTCCTGCCAAACTGCACCTCGAGAACGGTGTTTATTCTGGTTATTGAGAAACAGAGGAGACATTCAAGCACTGAAAGTACTGGAGAGAAGAGCCACGAGATTGATTCCTAGTTAAAAAAAAGATATGAGTCATTGGTCAAGTGTAGAGAAACTCGGGGCTTTGGCCTGGACGAGGGATTAGAGCAAAGATTTGTAGACCTGTTAAAGAAGAGAATCACAAAACCAAAATATTGACTTAAGTTCAAACTAAGAAATTGCAAATGCTAAGGTTCTTCACTTAAAATGTGATCTATAAGATGGAATGAAATTACAAAGGAAATAAAGATCGTGACATTATTTAATGTTTTGATTCGGGACGGGAACATTCCTAGCTTCCTAAAGACGATCTGATTCTCTATAGTTATTTTAGCTATTATGGCCACTCAGCGTCTTCTCCTGCGTGGGCCTCCTGAAGTACAGTACGTTGAATGCAGAATAGTTATTTGTCAGCAGAACAAGCCCTGGACAACCGTCAGGGTTGGATTTCCATGACCAGCTGCGATTCCTTTGCTCTGTGTTGGTTACCTTTCCTTGGCGCCCACAGACTATTTCCCGACGTACAACATGACGCTCAGTCATTCTGAGTGCCATATGATTCATAACATTACTTTGAAAAAGTAATTTTTACATCCCCTAATTACATACATGTCAGTTCGAAACCTTGACTGTCTTGACTGCATTAAACGTGGCCCGACCTGCTGAGAATTTCCAGCATTTACTGATCTTGTTTAAAATACGAATTGAACTCAGAAAAAAATAGATTCACTTAATATTCCAGTCACGGCTGTCGAATTTTCCGATCAGGGATGCACTCACAGAGGTATGTTCGTCTTTGGTTCCAGTTGCAGTTGACTTCCATATCTTCCAAGTAGATAAACAGAAAAATCCAATAAATTTGTGAACATCTATTGGACTCAATACCCGCATCGCTTCCGCAGGAACCTGACTGGTAGTCTTGCTGAATACATCCAGGACCGCAGGCTTTCGAATGGACACCATGAACTTTCTTTCTCCAAATTTATTTAACTAAGCCTTTTCGTTTTGCATACAGCATACCTACGGAATGATTGTATGCTTATCCACCAGTTGATAATGAGCACAGTAATATGTCTGATAGTTTACAGCTATGCATTTCATACCAAAGGTGACCAATTATTGAAAAAGTTATGATGAGGTTATGTACTTCTATGTGTAAGCGCGTTATCTTATTCATTTTTAAGTTTGCATTTCTGTCTTTACAAATGAAAATAACATAAACCCGAAAAAAAATCAGTAATTTTGGACACATGTCAATAAGTTATTTATATTTTCATTTTATTTGTCCTTTAACTTAAAAAAGTACATACATGTTACGTACATTCACCCCTTTCAGCTTTTCCAGTCTAGCACTGGGTACATTTTATCTGGTTAAGTTAACGGCAATATATAAAAAAAACTTTTGCACAAATAAAATATTACACGAGAGACGTATGGAAATTGTCAGATTTGTTACTTCTTAAAGAATTCTATATACACAACACTGTTTTCTTCGTAGTCGTTTAATACTAAATATGTATAATGAAGAGTACTTTGATATGTACCAGTCTGATTTGCGCGTCAGACAAGTTTTACATAGTTCAGTAAAGGACCGATGCACAACGCGCCTGAGAAAAATCTAAAACAATTGTATGGTCAATGTTGAGACACAATTTCTCCAAATCAAGTGGAGGATAAAAATATCATTCATTAAGAAATTCGAACACATATGGCAGAAAAATGCTTCTGTGGAAGAATATTTTTTGCAACATCAGAATTGTTCGGTATATGTTCAATAAATTGGACAGGATACAGTAATTTTATTTTTTATATTACATAACCTGTCATATGATATTTTGACAATTCTGTCTACTTTGTTTTAAAACATGTTTTTCTTAATTTTACGAATCATAATGAAATGTCTCATAAAAGCGACATCTAGTGGTTTAACCAACTGATAAAACGATAGCATTTTGAAACGTGCAACTCTTTGTTACCAAGCATGAATGGACTGATTTACCTGAACAGACTATGCACACAGAGATTGCAGAACAATTTACCAAGAGAAAAGACAGTGTGCTTAGTGGCCTCTGTGATTCATTCATCCAGTTCCTTACTTTGGATGTGAATTATTATGGTATTATTGACATGTATATATATGGTGCATTTACTTAATGAAAACTGATGTTGGAAATCTGAAACTAAAACCGAAAATGGTGGAAACACTCACCAGCTCAGGCAGCATCTTTAGAAAGTGAAAATGAATTAATTTCAAGTTAAGACCCTTCTCAGAATTAGAGACAAATAAAGTAATTTAATTTTGTGACAAGAATACACATAGATTAGGATGTAGCTGTCCTGTGCTGGCACCAGTGGGATCAGCAGTTGGTCTGTCACCTGTCTTCAGGAGAGAGAGAGATAAGGAAAACAATGGAGCAGCATTTGGAGATGTTAATGAAGAGGAAGGAGAGCTGTCAAGATCGGCTCCCCCTTTGAACCCCGAACTGTTTGAAGTGATGGACAGGCGATACCCCAGCAGGGGGATAAAAAGGGACAGGTTCGCTAAGGCAACACACACGACACCCGAGGTAACGAGACCCTGGAAGCGGTGCGTCTCTCACAAGTTGGTGGGAAGTTTTGGAAGGCCGGTTGTGGGACCAGGCCATAGACGCACAGAGTTTTGGCTCAAACAGGCTTCGGCGAGAACAGGCAGAGGCCAGGGTAGGTTCCGGTAAGTTTTTTGTTCAGATTGTTTAGTGCAGTGAGAATGCCAAGCAGGATGTTGGAATGCTCCTCTTGCAGGATGTGGGAAGTCAGGGAGCCCTCCGGTGTCCCTGACAACAACACCTGCAAGAAGTGCATCCAGCTGCAGCTCCTGACAAACCGCGTTAGGGAACTGGAGCAGGAGCTGGATGATCTGCAGATCATTCGGGAGAATGAGGAGATTATAGATCGTAGCTACAGGGAGGTAGTTACGCCAAAGGAGCAGAGGACAAGAAATTGGGTCACTGTCAGGCGCTGGAAGAGGAAAGGGCAGGCAGAGCAGGGTTCCCCTGTGGCCATTCACCTCAACAACAAGTATACTGCATTGGATACTGTTGGGGGGGATGACTTACCTGCAGTAGCCGGATCTCTGGCACTGAGTCTGGCTCTGCAGTGCAGAAGGGAGGAGGGAGAAAGAGGAGTGCGGTAGTGATAGGGGACTCGATAGTTAGAGGTGCAGATAGAAGGTTCTGTGGTTGTGACAGAGAATCCAGGATGGTTTGTTGCCTCCCAGGTGCCAGGGTCAAGGATGTCTCTGATCGACTGCATGACATTCTGAAGTGGGAGGGTGACCAGCCAGATGTCGTGGTGCACATTGGTACCAATGACATAGCAAGGAAGAGTGAACAGGTCCTGGACAGTGAGTATAGAGAGCTTGGTAGGAAGTTGAAAAGCAGGACCTCGAGGGTGGTAATCTCAGGATTGCTACCTGTGCTAGGTGCCAGTGAGGGTAGGAATAGGATGCTCTGGAAGAGGAACAAGTGGCTGAGGAACTGGTGTAGGGGGCAGGGTTTCAGATTTCAGGATCATTGGGACCTCTTCTGGGGTAGGTGGGACCTGTACAAGAGAGACGGGTTACACTTGAACCATAGGGGGACCAATATCCTATCAGGGAGGTTTGTTAATGCTATTGGGGAGGCTTTAAACTAGATTTGCAGGGGGATGGGAACCAGAGTGCCAGAGCTGACAGTGTGGCTGGGGTGAAAATAAATGATGTTGAAGGTTTAAGCAAATCCGCTGATAGAAAGGTTGTGAGTGGTGGTAAAAGTCTTCTGAGGTGTATATATTTCAATGCTAGGAGTATTGCGGGGAAGGCGGATGAGTTGAGGGCATGGATTGACACGTGGAATTATGATGTTGTAGCAATTAGTGAAACTTGGCTACAGGAGGGGCAGGATTGGCAGCTTAATATTCCAGGGTTCCAATGTTTCAGATGTGATCGAGGCAGAGGAATGAAAGGTGGGGGAATAGCATTGCTTGTTAGGGAAAATATTACAGCAGTGCTCAGGCAGGACAGATTAGAGGGCTTGCCTACTGATTCCTTATGGGTGGAGCTGAGAAACAGGAAAGATATGGCCACATTAGTGGGATTGTATTACAGACCACCCAATAGGCAACGAGACTTGGAAGAGCAAATCTGCAGAGAGATAGCAGGCAACTGCAGGAAACATAAAGTTGTGGTGGTGGGGGATTTTAATTTTCCATACATTGATTGGGACTCCCATACTGTTAGGGGTCTAGATGGTTTGGAGTTTGTAAAATGTGTTCAGGAAAGTTTTCTAAATCAATATATAGAGGGACCAACTAGAGGGGATGCAATATTGGATCTCCTGTTAGGTAACGAATTAGGGCAAGTGACGGAAGTCTGTGTAGGGGAGCACTTTGGTTCCAGTGATCATAACACCATTAGTTTCAATTTGATCATGGACAAGGATAGGTCTGGTCCTAGGGTTGAAGTTCTGAACTGGAAGAAGGCCAAATTTGAAGAAATGAGAAAGGATCTAAAAAGCATGGATTGGGACAGGTTGTTCTCTGGCAAAGATGTGATTGGTAGGTGGGAAGCCTTCAAAGGGGAAATTTTGAGAGTGCAGAGTTTGTATGTTCCTGTCAGGATTAAAGGCAAATTGAATAGGAATAAGGAACCTTGGTTCTCAAGGGATATTGCAACTCTGATAAAGAAGAAGAGGAAGTTGTATGAAATGTATAGGAAACGGGGGTAAATCAGGTGCTTGAGGAGTACAAGAAGTGCAAGAAAATACTTAAGAAAGAAATCAGGAGGGCTAAAAGAAGACACGAGGTTGCCTTGGCAGTCAAAGTGAAGGATAATCCAAAGAGCTTTTACAAGTATATCAAGAGCAAGAGGATTGTAAGGGATAAAATTGGTCCTCCTGAAGATCAGAGTGGTCAGCTTTGTGCGGAACCAAAGGAAATGGGGGAGATCTTAAATAGTTTTTTTCCGTCTGTATTTACTGAGGAAGCTGGCATGAAATCTATGGAATTGAGGGAATCAAGTAGTGAGACCATGGAAAGTGTACAGATTAAAAAGGAGGAGGTGCTTGCTGTCTTGAGGAAAATTAAAGTGGATAAATCCCCGGGACCTGACAGAGTGTTCCCTCGGACCTTGAAGGAGACTAGTGTTGAAATCGCAGGGGCCCTGGCAGAAATATTTAAAATGTCACTGTCTACGGGTGAAGTGCCGGAGGATTGGAGAGTGGCTCATGTTGTTCCGTTGTTTAAAAAAGGATCGAAAAGTAATCCGGGGAATTATAGACCGGTGAGTTTAACGTCGGTAGTAGGTAAGTTATTGGAGGGAGTACTAAGAGACAGAATCTACAAGTATTTGGATAGACAGGGGCTTATTAGGGAGAGTCAACATGGCTTTGTGCGTGGTAGGTCATGTTTGACCAATCTGTTGGAGTTTTTCGAGGAGGTTACCAGAAAAGTGGATGAAGGGAAGGCAGTGGATATTGTCTACATGGACTTCAGTAAGGCCTTTGACAAGGTCCCGCATGGGAGGTTAGTTAGGAAAATTCAGTCGCTAGGTATACATGGAGAGGTGGTAAATTGGATTGGACATTGGCTCGATGGAAGAAGCCAGAGAGTGGTGGTAGAGAATTGCTTCTCTGAGTGGAGGCCTGTGACTAGTGGTGTGCCACAGGGATCAGTGCTGGGTCCATTGTTATTTGTCATCTATATCAATGCTCTGGATGATAATGTGATAAATTGGATCAGCAAGTTTGCTGATGATACAAAGATTGGAGGTGTAGTAGACGGTGAGGAAGGTTTTCAGAGCCTGCAGAGGGACTTGGACCAGCTGGAAAAATGGGCTGAAAAATGGCAGATGGAGTTTAATACTGACAAGTGTGAAGTATTGCACGTTGGAAGGACAAACCAACGTAGAACATACAGGGTTAATGGTAAGGCACTGAGGAGCGCAGTGGAACAGAGGGATCTGGGAATACAGATACAAAATTCCCTAAAAGTGTCGTCACAGGTAGATAGGGTCGTAAAGAGAGCTTTTGGTACATTGGCCTTTATTAATCGAAGTATTGAGTATAAGAGCTGGAATGTTATGATGAGGTTGTATAAGGCATTGGTGAGGCTGAATCTGGAGTATTGTGTTCAGTTTTGGTCACCAAATTACAGGAAGGATATAAATAAGGTTGAAAGAGTGCAGAGAAGGTTTACAAGGATGTTGCCAGGACTTGAGAAACTCAGTTACAGAGAAAGGTTGAATAGGTTAGGACTTTATTCCCTGGAGCGTAGAAGAATGAGGGGAGATTTGATAGAGGTATATAAAATTATGATGGGTATAGATAGAGTGAATGCAAGCAGGCTTTTTCCACTGAGGCAAGGGGAGAAAATAACCAGGGGACATGGGTTAAGGGTGGGGGGGAAAAGTTTAAAGGGAACATTAGGGGGGGCTTCTTCACACAGAGAGTGGTGGGAGTATGGAATGAACTGCCAGATGAGGTGGTAAATGCGGGTTCTTTTTTAACATTTAAGAATAAATTGGACAGATACATGGATGGGAGGTGTATGGAGGGATATGGTCCGTGTGCAGGTCAGTGGAACTAGGCAGAAAATGGTTCGGCACAGCCAAGAAGGGCCAAAAGGCCTGTTTCTGTGCTGTAGTTTCTATGGTTTCTGTGGTTTCTGCGGGTGGAAAGGCATGATCGGCAGGAACCTGGTGTGTGTCCACCCTTGCCTGGGTGCCAGGTTCACCTCAGAGAAATGATCGTATCTGGAAACGGAGGGGGTCACGGTTGGTGACCTCAGATGACATCACAAAGGATTCGTCCGAAAGCTGACTGTGAAGGTCTGTGTGGAAGCCGTTTTGAATATCCATTTGTTTTTGCTCTCTCTCTCCTTCCCCCCACTGTCCATCGCCACGGCAGCAATTACTGCGAACTGAACTGAACTAAATTGAACTGAACTTTGCGTCACTTTGAAACTGGTCATTTACCCCTAGACAACGATAGAGCTTGATTGATCCTGGTATCTTAATTCTGTGCACATGTGTGTTTATCATTGCTGAACTGTTGCATTTATTATCCTTTTGATTAGAGTACTGTGTTGCTTGTTTCTTTAATAAAACTTTCTTAGTTCTAGTAATCCAGACTCCAACTGAGTGATCCACTTCTGCTGGTTTGGCAACCCAATTACAGGGTACGTAACATAAGTGGGGTTCTTGTCCGCGATTTTGAACGCTAAATTTGGGACGGAGTAAATTGATTGGGTCAAAATTCCCGAAAGAAAGAAAAGACAAACAGCAGAAATGGAGGCTGAGGAAATTATAAAGGCGCCGACCTTGGAGGCATTAGAGGATGCCAGGAAAACGGAATTGGTAGCTGTGGCCAAACGGTTGAATCTTGCTAAGGGGAAGTCGACAATGAGGAGAGAGGAGATACACAGAGTTATCATAGAGCACTATGTATCTAAAGGTGTGTTTCCCCAAGGGGAGCTGGAGGTGGTGTCTATTGAAAAACCTGCTGGAGACGCGGTACAGGTGCAGCTTGAAAAACTGAGACTCGAGCACGAGTTCCGGGTACAGCAGTTAGAACACGAAGAGAAGCAGTTAGAAAGGTGGGAGAAAGAGAGAGAGTTGGAAAGACGGGAGAAAGAGAAACAGTTAGAAAGGCAGGAGAGAGAGAGAGAGAGCTGGAGCGAGAGGAGAAACAGAGGGAGAGGGAATTCGAGCTGGAGAAGTTAAAGATAAGGGCAGAGCAGGGGCCTGTGCCGAACCAAGGTGGAGGGTTCCGGGCGACCCAGGAGGTTAGGCTGGTTCCCCCATTTGACGATACCGACGTGGATCGGTACTTTCTCCATTTCGAAAAAGTTGCTACAAGTCAGGACTGGCCGAGGGATAAGTGGGCTGTTTTGCTTCAGAGTGTACTGAAAGGGAAAGCCCAAGAAGCTTACTCAGCTTTGTCCGCGGAAGATGCCCAGAGGTATGAGGTGGTGAAAGAGGCCATCCTCAGGATTTATGAGTTGGTCCCGGAGGCATACCGGCAGAGGTTCCGGAATGCGAGGAAGCAGTGCGACCGCACGTATTTAGAGTTTGCCCGTGAGATGCAGACATATTGTGAGCGTTGGTGCCCCTCGAAGGGGGTAGAGGGGGATTATGACAGACTGCTACAGCTGATCCTGATTGAGCAGTTTAAAGGTTGTGTCCCTGAGGGTATGAGACCCTACCTAGATGAGAAAGAGGCAGCCACGTTAGCCGCAACTGCTAAGTTAGTGGATGAATATGCGTTGACACATAAAATGAAGTTTGCCCCGAGTAAAGGCTACCAGAAGGGTAGTCAGGACGGCGGGGAGAGTCCGCCAGAAAAGTCAGAAAGTAAGCCGGGGACTAGTGAGAAGGATAAGGTAGACCAGGAGCAGTCTGGTAGGAAGTCTCCTGGGGTCGTCTGTTATAATTGCGGGAAAGTCGGACACTTTGCATCCAGGTGCTTTGCGCCAAAGAAGGAGATGGGAAAAGGAAAAACGGCGATTTTGACTGGCTGTATTGAACTGGTAAACGAACCGTTAGGACAGGACAGGTCTGCCAAAGTTCAGGAAGGGCGCGAGAGGTTTATCTTGGCCGGATTGGTGTCGGTGAAGGAGGGGTTAAAACCAGTTCCAGTGCGGATCTGGAGAGACACGGAAGCGTGTCAGTCACTAATACTGAAGAGTGTATTAGAGTTTAGCTCAGAGACCCAGACTGGGGAGGTCAAGGTCAAAGGTATTGGGGGAGGGACAGAGGCCATCCCTTTGCACCAGATACACTTACAAAGCAACCTCGTCTCTGGACTAGTCACGATTGGGGTGAGGTCCGAATTACCGATGAAAGGCGTGGAAGTCTTGCTCAGTAATGACCTCGCCGGGGGAATCGTGTTTCCAGCCGTGAGATTGACAGGTCAGCCTGCCAGCATTGAGGCCCCGCCCATGGACTCACAGGTTCATCACGGGACTGCGGTAGTAAATTTAGCTGAGACGTTTCTGCCAGCCTTGTACGAGAAGGGGGTAGAAAGTGAAAAGAAGGAGTGTAATGAAACAAGAGGTAGTGAGGGAGCTGAGACAGACTTAGCATTAGCCAGGAAAGAATTTGTGCAGGCGCAGGAGCGAGATGAGGGGCTGATGGTTTTGGCAGAGACAGCTCTCTCTGACACAGACTTAACAAGGGAACTAGTAGGCTATTGTGTGGAGGAGGAAGTGCTAAGGAAGAAAGGGAGACCAAGTAACATACCCGCAGATGAGGAATGGGGGGTGGTGAAAAAGAGTTATGGGGATGAGATTTTTACCCTGGCCCACAAGGTACCCCCCGGTGGACATTTTGCGGTGCTGGAGGAAACAGTTGGTGGAATCATGAAAGAGGTTTACCGGCTGCCCAGGAGGAAGGATGTTATTGATTATGACCGATGCGAACTGAGACGGTCACAGGCTTTTGATATGCTAACAAGCCTAGTCGGTGTTAGCGCGGAAATCAATGAAGCTAGGGTCCCCCTGATAAGAGAAAAAAACCATTTTGAAAAGATTAGTATGGTATCGACCAGATGGGAGAAGGCTATTGTTTTGGCCAGCTCTGCTGATAAGGTCTCTCCCTTAATTCCCGAACAAAGCGACTCTTTAGGAGAAGTAATTAAACAACTCGCACACGTGTGTTTGAATGTCCCGAGGCGATGCAAACAACTGGGACGTTGGGTGGTGCTTCTTTCACTAGGGTAGCCTAGCGAGCAACAACCCTATAGAATGAGTAATTCAGTGACTAAGGGGCTGACGAACACAGAGGTGTGTATTGGCGATGTAATACGGCTGTCTGAAGCCAGCTTGATAGTGAACCTTGAAAAAAATGAGTTCGGCCACACGAAGGTCACTTACCTGGGAATTGTGGTGACACAGGGGCAGCTGGCAGCAATGCAAGCTAAAGTGCGGGCTATCTCTGACATCACAACCCCGACAGACAAGAGAGCCCTCAGAAGGCTCTTGGAGATGGTGGGGTACTGTAGGAAGTTTTGCAATAACTCTGCGGTTACTACCCCTCCCCCCTCCTACTAAGCCCTTGCGAGAGAAAACTAAGTCGGAATGGGACGACCCTTGTTATTGTGGTCCGGGACGAAACCCAATGAGAGGTTACATTGGTCGCAATTCATCAGTGTTTTTGGCCACTATGAAGTTTGCTAAGTTGGAGCCTGGTCTAAGGGATTATTAATAACATATAAAAGGAACAGGAAATGTGATGGCTGACTGTTGCCAGGTGTTGACAACTTCAAATTCGCTGTATTAGCCAAATAGCTGATAAAGATGTGTATTTGTGTGTATCAAATAATGTATTCATGTTTGTAATTTTTACCCCCTGGTAAAAATCCTTAAAGGGGGGAAGTGTGACAAGAATACACATAGATTAAGATGTAGCTGTCCTGTGCTGGCACCAGTGGGATCAACAGTTGGTCTGCCACCTGTCTTCAGAAGAGAGAGAGATAAGATAAACAATGGAGCAGCATTTGGAGATGTTAATGAAGGGGAAGGAGAGCTGTCAAGATCGGCTCCCCCTTTGAACCCTGAACTGTTTGAAGTGATGGACAGGCGATACCCCAGCAGGGGGATAAAAAGGGACAGGTTCGCTAAGGCAACACACACGACACCCGAGGTAACGAGACCCTGGAAGCGGTGCGTCTCCCACAAGTCGGTGGGAAGTTTTGGAAGGCTGGTTGCGGGACTAGGCCATAGACGCACAGGGTGGAAAGGCACGATTGGCAGGAACCTGGTGTGTGTCCACCCTTGCCTGGGTGCCAGGTTCACCGCAGAGAAATGATTGTATCTGGAAACGGAGGGGTCATGGTCGGTGACCTCAGATGACATCACAAAGGACTTGCCCGAAAGCTGACTGCGAAGGTCTGTGTGGAAGCCGTTTTGAATATTCATTCGTTTTTGCTCTCTCTCTCCTTCCCCCCACTGTCCATCGCCACGGCAGCGATTACTGCGAACTGAACTGAACTAAATTGAACTGAACTTTGCGTCACTTTGAAACTGGTCATTTACCCCTAGACAACAATAGAGTTTGATTGATCCTGTTATCTTAATTCTGTGCACGTGTGTTTATCATTGCTGAACTGTTGCATTTATTATCCTTTTGATTAGAGTACTGTGTTGCTTGTTTCTTTAATAAAACTTTCTTAGTTCTAGTAATCCAGACTCCAACTGAGTGATCCATTTCTTCTGGTTTGGCAACCCAGTTACGGGGTACGTAACAATTTAAAGTTATAGAGGGGTTCTGGGAAAGATGGATGGACCTTTGATAGGGTGAGACTAGGGTTGTCCTAGTGATAACCTGCTGATGAAGTTATCATGATTTAAGGTTGAATTATTTCAGATTATTTCAAAGGAAAACATAATTAATATTGTACTTGATCCTTCATTTATATTTATAAAATGAAAAAGAGATTCATTTTCCTGTCAAAACAACCTTAAATAATTCAATATGAAATGCAAATCAGATGTTTTAATTCAGTGATGAAGATTAAGATACTGGACTGTAATCAAATAAATGTTGTATTACACCAGGGGAAATGTAATAAATTAAAATACAAGCTATCTGTTTTAATTAGCTTGTGGTTGCAGTCCTATCATGACAGGCTTCTTGTGTCCATGTCAGTGTTAGATGAAAAATCATTTCAGTTGCCGTTTCTAGCAGAGAAATTGGTCAGGACATGAGTGCTAAGACCAGTTGCTGGTGAACTGATAGTAAGATTTGTTCTAGAAATATAAACTAGTATTAAGGAGCTAAATTAAAATGTAGCAGTTCATTGTGAGACCTGCCTCCATACGACTGCAAGCTGCATATGATTTGAGTCATTTTTGACACTGTCAATGAAGTTACATCTATCACAAACACAGACAATTTATAACTTGTTAACATTAAGTTCAAATTTCATTTATTATCAAAGTACATATATGTCACCATAGGCAACCCTGAGATTCAATTTCTTATGGGCAATCACAGTAAGTACAAGACACACTATAGAATCAATGAAGGGCCCCACTCAACAGGACGGATAACAACCAATGTGCAAAAAAACCCTGCAAATACAAAAATAAAGAGAAAATAATAAAAATAATAAAATAAGCAATAAATATCTAGAACATGAGATGAAGAGTCCATAGGTTGTGGGAACAGTTCAGTGATGGGGCAGTGAAGTTGAGTGAAGTTATTCCCTCTGGTTTAAGAGCCTGATGATTGAGGGGTAATGTCTTTTCCTGAAACTGGTGGTGTGGGTCCTGAAGCTCGCACCTTCTTCAGCAGCAGTGGGAAGAGAGCATGGCTTGGATGGAGGAGTATTTTGATGATGCTTTCCTATGACAGTGCTCCATATAGATGTGCTTAATTGTGGAGAGGGCTTTACCCATGATAAACTGGGCGATATCCACTTTGTTTTGTAATTGGAATTGGTTTACTATTGTCACATGTACTGAAGAACAGTGAAAAGCTTGTCTTGATCAAATCATTAGTGTGTTGAGGTAGTACAAGGTAAAACAATAACAGAATGCACAGTGAAATGTAACAGTTATAGGTAAAGTTCAGTGCAGGTAGACAATAAGGTGCAAGAATATAATGGGGTAAATTGTGGGGTCAAGGATCAGTCTTCTCGTAATATAAGACCATTCTATAGTCAAATAACAGCAGGATAGAAGCGGTCCTCGAGTCTGGTGGGACATGCTTTTGTGTTTTTGCATCTTCTGCTAGATAGGAGAGGGTCTCCTATCTGTGCTGTCCAAGACCGGAAGAAGCTGCAGAAGATCGTGAACACAGCCCAGCGCATCACACAAACCAATCTTCCATCCTTGGACTCACTTTACACCGCATGCTGTCAGAGCAGTGCTGCCAGGATAATCAAGGACACGACCCACCCAGCCAACACACTTTTCGTCATTCTTCCCTCCGGGATAAGGCTCAGGAGCTTGAAGACTCGTACGGCCAGATTTGGGAACAGCTTCTTTCCAACTGTGATAAGACTGCTGAACGGATCCTGACCCAGATCTGGGCCGTACCCTCCAAATATCCGGACCTGCCTCTCGGTTTTTTTGCACTACCTTACTTTCCCTTTTCTATTTTCTATTTATGATTTTATAATTTAAAATTTTAATATTTACTATCAATTTGTACTCCAGGGAGCACGAAGCGCAGAACCAAATATCGCTGTGATGATTGTACGCTCTAGTATCAATTGTTTGGCAACAATAAAGTATAAAGTAAAGTCTGGGCTGGGTGGAGTCTTTGATAATGCTGGCTACTTTACTGAGGCAGCAAGAAGTATGGACAGAGTCTGTGGACAGGAGGCTGGTTTCCACAATGTGCTGTGTCCCACAAATCTGTACGGTTTGTTGTAATTACAGGCAGAGCATTTACCATACCAAGGCATAATGCATCTGGATAGAACACTTTCTGTGGTGCATCAACAAAAATTGCCATGGGTAGATGGAGATCAAATTTCTTTAGCCTCCTGAAGAAGCAAAGGCATTGGTGGGCTTTCTTTGACATGGAGTTTGTGTGGTTGGACTGGGAAAGACTACTGGTGATGTTCAATCCAATGATGATCTAAAGTACTTCACATCAGTCAATTTACATACAGCAAAATCGCACTAACAATGGTGATACAATGATTCTTTGGGTTCAGGACACCCCGCAAAATTTCCAAGCTCCACATCACATCTCAGAATATTGCTATGGGTTATGTTATATCCACCAGTGAAGTCAAAGGAGATTCTGGGTTTGATATTTTTTTCCTGCAGACCTCCATTATGTAGAGGCTGAAGTCTTGGATCAGGTAATCTTCTAAATCTTTCTGTCCGATGAACAGTACTATGTAAGAACTTTACGCCTTTGATTGAGAATATCAAACTAACTTTTGTGACACATTTGAGGTTTCAAAAGAAGTTCTAATTTGCCTTGTATAGGCAAATACATTCTCCATATTTTTGCAATGATTTTTAATCAAACACAATTAATTTGTTCTGAATATTATTATTGGATCTGCTTCTATCATCCCTCAGACAACATTGGAAAAAATAATTTCTCCTCATCTTGGCAACTGTCCTAATTTTGTGAATTTAGTTACTGACTCACAAGGCAGAGGAATTCATTAATAATTTTAAATATCTTTATTATTTTTTCTGTAAGCATTTGCATTCTCAGGTGAACAACCCCAACAATGAAAGTAACTGATCCTGAACCAGGGGGTGTGAATACTGAGGCTCCTGCACCTTCTTCCAGGTTGCAGCAGCACGAAGAGCGTACTGTGGGTGGTGGTGGGGGTAGTCTCTGATGATGTTTCAACATGTAGATGTGCTCAATGTTGGGAGGGCTTTACTCATGATGGACTGCGCCATATCCACTACTTTTTTAGAATTTCCATTCATGGATATTGATTCCATACCAGGCTGTGATGCAGCCAGACCACTACACATCTATAGAGGTTTGTTAATGACTTTTAGCAATGACTCTTGAATATTCCAGATGATCCATAGCACTTAAAACCATTAATTATTTCAGATATAATGATTCTGCTTGATATTCTAGAAACACATAAAATGAATGAAATAATTATTCCCTGCATTTAAAAAAACCTCTAAATCACCACAAACTTTGTAGGAGCAAAAAATTGAAGTGTTTATCAGTTACGGCCATCTCCAAGAATTTCAGAAGCATTTATGAGGAAATTCACAGAATTTCAACAGGTCAGTACTAATAATTTGAGAACTATTATATCATAAACTAAAATCCCACAAAAGAAGGCCATTTGGTCTGTCAAGTTTTGGAAGAACAATCAGCTCTTGTAATATATCCCTACTTCAAGACTCCATACTATTAAAAAATGTCAGTCAGGTTAATCCAATGATCTGCGTTTCACAAATCCATGCTACCGCACCTTTATTGATTCAAACTTTTAAGAGTGTGTGTATTAAATACCTTCCCTCATATGTCTCTAAAGGCTTCCCTGCCAAGTTTAAATGAAAGAGCCTGTATTTACCATATTTGTCATACATCCTTTATGAAGAAGGATTCCATATTTGCCTTTATCCAATGCTCTAAAACCCACCTTCCTATCCACTGAGGATAGGAGAAATATAGCAAGTCCTTCTGCAGTATCCTCCTACTTTATTTAGGCACCAAGGATGTATTGTAAGCATATTAATTTCAACTCTGTTCATGTGCATCCTGCCGAAATTATAGAGGTTTCCCTTAATGCAGAACTGTCTGAGGTACTAAGTGGTAACTTTACCATCACATTTATCAAAGAAGAGGATTTTGTCCAATAGGGAGGTTGCCAGCATACTGTAAATTTTTAAAAAAGTAGAATTATGAAGAAAAATTTAAATATTTGAAGTAATTAAAACATTCTTTGAAATGGCATACATCGAGCTTTCCTGAGCGATATGGAAGCAGAATTGCAGGGTTGCAGGGTTGTGGTTATTCATGCTGGAAATTCAAGCAACACACATCAAAGTTGCTGGTGAACGCAGCAGGCCAGGCAGCATCTCTAGGAAGAGGTACAGTCGACGTTTCAGGCCGAGACCCTTCGTCAGGACTCGCCTGGCCTGCTGCGTTCACCAGCAACTTTGATGTGTGTTGCTTGAATTTCCAGCATCTGCAGAATTCCTGTTGTTTACTTAGATAACTGACTGGTGCCAAAGAACTAGAAATATTAGGTCTCTGTTAAAAAGTTTAACATGAGAGAAAATTAACACCCACATTGACAAACATCAAATAATAAAGAATAGCCAGAAGAGAGCTTTTAAGGAAAAATTGTGTTTCTATAACTCGATTAGCTCTTGGTGAGATAATCAGCAAGGTGGTCAAGGACAGTCCAGCTGATATACGGGTCTCTGAAAATCACATAAGCAAAATAGATCCTCATGGAATTATAGGGCAGTGGCAGCATTGCCAATAGATATGAAAATATTTTTTTTGTGAAATAAAACTTTTAAAATAGCCAAAGAAGGAAATCTGAACTAAAACTGGATAATGCAGGAACATGCTTAGCAGTTCAGGTAGCTGTGGAAAAAGAAACATAGTTAACACTTCAGAATGATAGAGGCACCAGTCAGTTGTCTAAGTAGCTGGGAATATAATAATCACAACCCTGCAATTCTGCTTCCATATCTCTCAGGAAAGCTAGATGTATGCCATTTGAATAGCTGCTGTTTGGAAGGGAATGATAAAGAGCAGATAATTTCGCAAAGCTTAGGGAACTGTGTAGGACAACTATCTAGAACTAGGACAACTCTCTTAGACAGTTGAGTTGGACTTGTGGTTAGAAGGCTTCAGAATTTGCAGATGACCTAAAACTTGGGACCAAAGTAAGTCAAGAAAGACAGCGATGAACTTTGAAGAAAATACAGACAAATTGATTAAACAAAACAAGAAAAATACATTCATTAGGCTAAGCAGCATCTGCAGAGAGAGACAAAGAATTGACAAAGGATTTCCTGAAGGGCTCTGAAACATTATTTCTATCTCTCCCTCCAGAGATACACCCTGTCAAAGCTGGTGAAATAGCAAGAGTTAATGAAAATGTAGGCTAGAAGAATAGGGAGACAAAATAAAATCAAGAGTGGAAATCCTTATGCAAAATCTTTGCCATTGGAAAACATGTAAATAAATACATATGTCAAAAGAACATATAGGATCTAGGGCTTCATAACAACAAGTAGAATAAAAAAAGGAAGTTCTGATGAAATAGTAAAAATCCGTTAGTTTGTCCTGACACTTTAGGAATGATAAAGCTATGGAAAAGCCAGAAAGGTATGTTCTAGAAGAGTTCAAGAAATAACAAACTTCAATTATGATTAGATTTAAGATATTTATAAGGAAATTTGACAGTTAAAACCTTACAGTTTTTAGATGGAGTAAATAAAAAGGAAATGGTTTTTAATGATTGTAAAGTTGAGTATAAAATTATGCATATGGATAATTATTGATCAAACAACCAGTGAGGAGAAATAAAAACATGTTTAAGGAAGTTAGATGATTTGCTGGTAGGAAGATGATTACAGATTTTAAAAGAATCTTAACCTTCCGGTAAGGTGGTAGCACATTTGGACACAGCAGCTTTTCAGGAGCCAACCAAAGGTGCTTTTTTCCCTTTGTTAAATCTGATTTTTATGATCGCAAGACAATGCTGGACTCCAAGAACTCTGGGTGCTGTAGATCAACCCCATCAATGAGCTGTTCATTGATTGGAATAGCTGGACCAGTTGTCAGTGGAGCCAACTGGGGTTAGGAAGAGCTGGCTTGGGTGTGGATTGTGTTGCTTCCTTCCACTCAAAGGCATCTGAGTTGGTGTGCAAAAGCTGCATGCAGGGCAACCATGGGTGTTTGTATTGGATATTTCTCTTGCGATCACAAGACGCTGTTCGACATGGGTAATGTAAGATGCCGCATGCCTGTTTCCCTTGTTAGATAGCATGACAGGTGGCAGGGAAGCTGCATAGCTTCGGTTGTTGTGAGGACTAGGCCTGAAGCCGTGGGCTTGCCTGCTGCTGCAGTCCAAGAGAGGAGATGCGAGAGGCGGTGCAGTGTGGCACTGATGTACAGTTGGGGGCTGGCCTCCATTGTTCACTTGGTGGAATGACAGGCTGGATTGCAGTGGCTGTGCACTGCCGGGAACAGTACCATAAATTTGTGGGACGTTTCACTCAGGGTCTAAGGCTATATATGTACTTTTTTTTTGAGTGACTATGGTTTTCTTGCTTGCTAGTTTGAATGTGCTGTTTTGCATCTTGGCCCCAGAGGATCACTGTTTCATTTGGCTGTCTTCATGTATGGTTGAATGATAATTAAAGTTGTACTGTATTTGAATTTGAATTTGAAGAAAGAAAATTGTTTGCTTGAAAGATTGAAATGGCTAGATGTAAGAACTTCTTTACAAAAGTGTATTACATTCGCAAGAGTAATGCAAAATGTGCTGACGTTGGAGAGGGTACAGAGAAGATTCACTAGATTGATTTTGGGAATGAGAGGGTTAACATATGAGGAATGTTTGTCCGCTCTTGGACTGTATTCCTTGGAGTTTAGAAGAATGAGGGGGGACCTCATAGAAACATTTCGAATGTTGAAACGCATGGACAGAGTGGATGTGGCAAAGTTGTTTCCCATGATGGTGGAGTCTAGTACGAGAGGGCATGACTTAGGGATTGAACGGCGCCCATTCAGTACAGAAATTCGAAGAAATTTTTTTAGTCTGAGGGTGGTGAATCTGTGGAATTTGTTGCCATGGGCAGCAGTGGAGGCCAAGTCATTGGGTGTATTTAAGGCAGAGATTGATAGGTATCTGAGTAGCCAGGGCATCAAAGGTTATGGTGAGAAGGCAGGGAGTGGGATTAAATGGGAGAATGGATCAGCTCATGATAAAATGGCAGAGCAGACTCGATAGGCCGAATGGCCGACTTCTGCTCCTTTGTCTTATGGTCTTATGGTCTAAAATGCATTGGCACTAAACCAGGAAAGGGAGATGAAGCATGGAGCAATGAGTATATTTGTTAAATGGAACTGAATCAGTTGAAATGAGGTGGGTTGAAGAGTTACAAGGGACTACAAATTCTGGAATCAGGAACAACATATAAAGCATCATTTTGTGTAAAAGAGCATGCCTTTAACACAAAACGTGCTGGAGGAGCTCAGTGCCTGATGCAGCATCTATGGAAGAAAATGGGCAAACGATGTTTCGAGTCTAGACCCTACATACAGACAATCTATTTCCCTCCATAGATGCTGTCTGACCCACAACATTCCTCCAGTGTGTTTTGTGTTAAAGAGATAGGCTACCTTTTTTTTAAAAATATGAGAGGTCTGGAGAAATAAAAATGTAAAATACTATTTCCTCTTTTTGCAGAAATGAGGCATTGATTGAGGATTATTAATGAGAAGCCCAAGGGAAGGAGGGCTCAAGGGGTTGTTAGAATATGGTAGGCTTTATCACAAGAGCTATTAGAGCAAGGATCAGAACATTATTTAATAGAGTTTTCAAAAATAGGTTGTAAAGAAAAACATGAATGATATAATATGTAATAGAATAATATGTAATGTAGCAAGGAGAATTTTAAACTAGAGATGTATTCTGTTGCTTTAAAATGATTCTTATTGATTTCAGTCACAGCAGCTTTGATGTTTTATGCAACTAAATTATCAGAAAAATCAATTCCACTCAAGTTAGTATTCCATAAATAAATCTGGTGGTGAATAACTATTGCTTTCATTTCTGTCATTAAACAAATGTTTCTATTCAAGCCTTTTAATTGATTTTGACTTTTCCCAGATGAAGTAATTCTCCCTGTTTGAACAGTACATTCCCCTCTTAATGTGCATCAGATAATTGCATTTTATACTTCCTTTCTCTTAATGTTTATCAAAATCATTCTTATTAGTAAACATGGACTGGATATTTTCTGATTTCAGGTAAAAAGAATCATCCCTGGGCCAAACACATCTTAATTAAATAGAACAAATCTCATCCACTCTTTTCCAACAACATATTTGACCACATATTTAAGAGCCACCGATTTTGTGGTCTTACTTCTTTATATCTGGCTTCAAAGGAAAGACTAGCATTTATTGGACATTGACCAACAATAATATAAAGTAATGGTAGTTATTTGTAACTTGGAAGGGAACTTGAAGTTAATAGTACTTCATTGCAAAAAAGTTCTTCATATTTATAGGTGATGACGGCTGTAGTTTGTTCCTGGCTATTTTGAGGAAGCCCTACAATTTGCTGCAATGCATCTAGTAGGTAGTACTTATTGAATCCAGAATCCATCAGCAGCGGAGGGACTGGATTTTTAAATTTGTCCATGGAACGCCAAGTAAACCATTCAGTTCTACATGTGCTATTTCAGCTGCACCCAGTACTGTACTTAAGTACTTCATTGTGGTCCTGCATTGTGCCTTAAAGACAGTATATAATTCTAAATAACCTCTACAGTTTTCACTGTACAGAATCACAAATTGAGTTTTCTCTGCAGAAAATTAATCTTCTATCTAACCTGCATATTATTTGTATTTCAGATATTGTTCCAGATGAGATCTGGTCATTTGTCATGGATCGAAAATTGATGGCAAATGATATAAACATACAAATATAGAAAAGTACAGTACATGAAAAGACCTTTCTGCCCACCTTGTATACCCCAATCAGGATGCTATTTATGATTTGCCTGTATATAAGATATAGGAGCAGAATTAGGCCATTTGGCACATTGAGCGTTCTCCGCCATTCTATCATGGCTGATCCAATTTTCCTCTCATTCCCAACCTCCTGCCTAATCCACACTAATCTTCTTTTTCCTGCCTGTTGTCCTTGAGTCCATTCAAATGTCTCTTAAATATTGCTATCATACGTTCCTTCATTGTCGCTGGGTCAATATCGTGGAATTCCCTCCCTAACAGCTCTGTGGGTGTACCTACACCTCAGGGACTGCAGCGGTTCAAAAAGGCAGCTCATCATCACCTTCTCAAGGGCAATTAGGGATGGGCAATAAATGCTGGCCTAGCTGGCGATGCCTAAATCCCATAAATGAATAAATTTTTAAAAAATATCTAATTCTAATACTTCCTCTTGCAGTGGGTTACAGCCTCTTCAGATTCTTTTTGAAAAGACTTGCCTCACAAATCTTTTAAAATTTCTATCTCTCACTTTACATCTAAGTTTTCTAGTGTTAAATATTTCCACCCTAGAAAGGGGGAAAAAAGACTCAGGCAATCTGTTCTATCTATGCATCTCAGAATTTGATATACAGCTTTTCTTGTTATGCGCCTAGCCATGAGACAAATAGAAAACAAGGACACTTATATCAGAATGCTGTTTCTGCATTTTATGTTGGCATTTAACACTATTGTCCCACAGACCTTGGAGAACAAACTCCTGCTTTTCAGTCCAAATACACTATTGTGCAACTGGGTGACAGACTTGCTGACCAACAGATTGTCAGGATGTACAACTGCTCCTCCCTTCCCATCCTCAACACGGGTACCCCCCCCCCACCCCACCCCCCAGGGCAGTGTGCTCAGTCAATTGCTGCTCATTCTGCTCACACGTAACTGCACATCTAAACAGCCAAGTAATCATATTGTCAATTGCCAATGAGATAACAGTGGTGGGGCTTATCACCAACAACAATGGCACGGCCTATAGAGAGGAGTAGGAAGAGCCTGAGGCCTACTGCCAGGCAAATTGTTCTTCCTCAATGTCAAGGCAAAGGAGATGGTTATCAACTTCAAGAGAACTCACAACTGACATATCCCCCTTCACATTGGCAGCACAGCAGTGGAAACTGAGAGCAGTTTCAAACTCTGAGGAGTGCACATCTCACATAACATCACATGGTCCCAGAACATATCCTAGAAAATCAGGGAAGCTCACCAACACTTCTACTTTCTGAGAAGGCTGAAGAGCGCCGGACTATGCGGCTGCAAACAGATGACACTGCAGGTTGAGGCCTATTCCTCGCTATGACTGAGGCCAGGCAGCTGCCCCTCGTCCACAACTGCTGTTCACCAACACAACTTGCAGCATTCCACATTACCAATGTCCAACAAGGACTTGCGATCACAAGGACAGTGACTAAGACGATTACTTGCTGTTATACTGCACGCTACTTTCATGCACCAACTCCTCTCTGTGGCAGACAGTGGCCCAGTCCACGCCAAGTCCAGTTCCTTCAGCTTCTCTGCCAACAAGGACCTGCTGATCGGGTAGACTTGCAGTACCTTAAGTTCTTAATGTCCAGCAGAGTCTTGCGAGTGTAAAAAAGCACTTTTAAAAAAGACAATTAAAAGAGGTTAAAACCCATATATAGAAGTTATCTTATGTACTTATATTTATTGTCCTTTTATTATTGTGTTCTTTATATTATTACATTTTTTGGGCTGCATCAGATCTGGAGTAACAATTACTTTGTTCTCCTTTACACATGTATACTGGAAATGACATTAAACATTTGTGATACTCCTTTACCTTTCCTCTGCCCAAATTCCTAACTGAACTCTGTCCTGCTTATTCTTTGACAACTTTCCTCTCTATCCATAATTCCACCAATGTTCATGTCATCTGCAAACTGACTAATCAGATCACCTATATTTTCATTATAAACAAGAGAGTTCCAAGCACTGATCCTTGTGGAACAATACTGGTCAGAGACATCCAGTCTGAAAAACTTCCCTGGACCACAACTGTCCATCATATATATGACCAAGCCAAGTTTGGATTCAATTTACCAACTCACATTGGACCCCATCTGACTTAATCTTCTTGAGGAGCTTACCATGTCAAATCCTTTATAAAAGTTTACATAGACAACAGCCAATGCCCTTCCATCATCAATCATCTTTGTGATCTCCTCAAAAAGGATTGAAGTACAGAGCCTTCCCTGCACAAAGTTATCTTTATTCTCCCAAAGAGCCTGCTTTCCAAATTGGAGTAAATCTTATCACAAAGAATCTTTTCTGTTAATTTTCCTACTGTTGATGTAAAACTCATTTGCAATTAAACAAAGATGTGATTGTTCCTATGCATCAGTCTAGTGGCGAAAGAGGATGCAGCAATCACTTTGAAAGTCCCAGCAATTTCCTCCCTTGCTCCTCTCAGTATCCTGGGATAGATTCTAATAAGCAATTATCTCTGCAAGCGGTACAAATGCCACACCTGCCCCTACACCTCCTCCCTTACCTGCATTCCAGGCTCCAAACAGTCTATCCAGGTGAGGCAACATTTCACCTGCGAGCCTATCAGGGTAATCTACTGTATCCAGTGCTCCTAATGCAACTTCCTCTACACTGATAAGACCCGACATAGATTGGGAGACCGTTTCTTCAAGCACATTCCCTCTGGATGCCACATGAGACGGAATCTCCCGGGGGCCACCCATTCCAATTCTACTTTCCATTCCCATCCCAACATGTTGGTTCATGACTTCCTCTACTGGCACAATGAGGCCACTCACAGGTTGAAGGAGCAACAACTCATATTCTGTCTGGGTAGCCGCCAACCTGATGACAAGCACATCAATTTCTCTAACTTCTGGTAATTTCTCCCTCGCCCCTTCGCTCTTTTTCCATTACATATTCTGGCTCCCCTCTCACACCTTATCCTGCCCATCATCTCCCTCTGGTGCCCACCTCCTTCCCTTTCTCCCTCTGGTCCACTGTTCTCTCAAATTAGATTCCTTCTTCTTCAGCTCCATATCTCTTCCAACTAACAGCTGCCAGCTTCTTACTTCATCACCTCACCTGATCTAACCTATCACCTGCCAGCTTATACTCCTTTTCCTCCTTCCATCTCCTTATTCTGTGTTTTTCTCCCTTCCTTTCCAAAATCCGCATTCCAGTTCATGGACTAGTCCATCGATCCTTATTCCAGGTTTTCCAGTTTTCTCTTGTTCTGTTGGTGCCTTAATTGAGACACATGATTCTCATTTTGGGCTGGACTGTTCCCTTCCCTTCCCCTTCCTTCTGCAGCCCTCGCTTGCTACCTTCGCCAGAAGCCTCATCTGCTACCCTGCTTGGCTCCATGCCTCTGCTAGGTAGGTCTGGCCATTTGCCGCTACCTTGAGTTGGGAACTATCTCTTTGTCCATGCCTTCGCTAGGTAGGTCTGGCCGTTTGCTGCTACCTTGTGTTGGGAACTGTCTCTCAGTGTTCTGTGTATCAGTCCTGGCCCTACGTCCTGCTCCTTAGGCGGGTCCTGACTCTGTGCAGAGCCCCTGCCCCAAGTCCTGTTCCCAAGAAGTGCTCCCGGCTCTGTATTCCATGTTCCTGTTCTCTCACGACCAAGGCTTTGCATTCCTGTCTCCCATGACCAGGTCAAGGCTTCATGTTCTCGTCCTGTCCATGAGCCTTGCCCAGCCCAGGAATACCTCGCCCAGTCCAGTGCTGGGGTTCCCTCAACCTGTCCAGCAGTCTCACATCCAGTCCTGTTGTCGCTCCTCGTCCTGTAACCACGTCTTGTCGTCGCCCAGATCCAGGGTCCAAGGCCGAGTCAAGACCCAGGTTCCGGGTCCCTGTCCAGTCTCTGGCTCGGAGTCCTTGTCCAGGTTCCAAATTCCTAGTTCCTCGTTCAGGTCCCACTTCCCTAGTCTAGTCCTAGCCCAGGCCCTGTATCCTAGCCTCGTCCAGGGCCTGTGTCTTGTCCAGCATCATTTCTTCCCCACTTCCCTCGCTTTCTTGACACACCTAGTCCTGTTCCTAGTACTTCAGTGTCTGTGTCTTGCATTTGGGTCCGCCTCAGCGCCCCGTTATGACAGTCTTCCTGAGGCACCACTCCTTGAAGATGTCTAGGGTACTACAGAGGCTAGAACACAAGATGGAGCTGACTAATTTTATGACTTGCTGTAACTTCTTTCGGTCCTGTGCAGAAGACCCCCCCCCCACTGGATAGAGATGCAGCCTATCAGGATAATCTTCATGGAACATCTATTGAGTGTTTTAGGTGATAAACCAAATCCCTTCAAACTCTGAATGAACTATAGTTACTGTCTTGCCTTTTTTATAGCTGCATCGATCCTCAGAGATCTTGACACCCAAAACTTGAAATTACTCACTCTCTCCACTTCTGATCCCTCGTCTTAGCCTTCCTGCAGTCCACAATCAGCTCTTTCGTCTTACTAACATTGAATGCAAAGTTCGTGCTGTGACACCACTCAACTAGCTGGTATATCTCGCTCCTGTATGCCTTCTCATCTCCATCTAAGATTCTACCAACAATGATTGTATCATCAGCAAATTTATAGATGACATTTGAGCTATACCTATCCACACAGTCATAGGTATAGAGAGGGTAGAGCAGTGAGCTAAGCACTCACCCTTGAGGTGTGACAGTGTTGTTCGTCAGCGAGGAAGAGATATTATCACCAATCTGCACAGATTGTGATCCTCCAGTTAGGAACTCGAGGATCCAATTGCAGAGGGAGGTACAGAGGCCTAGGTTCTATAATTTATCAGGATTGTGGGAATAATGGTGTTAAACACTGAGATATAGTCAACAAACAGCAAATTTAAAAGGATGTTGCCAGGTCAGGAGGACCTGACTTATAAGGGAAGATTGTATAGGTTAGGACTGTATTATTTAGAATGTAGAAGATTGAAAGGAGATTTGTTAGAGTCATGTAAAATTATGAGGGGTGTAGATAGAGTAAATGCAAGCAGGCTTTTTTCACTGAAGTTGGGTGGAACTTCAACCAAAGGTCATGGGTTAAGAGCGAAAGTTTAGAATGTTTAAGGGGAACATGAGGGGAAACTTCTTCACTCGGAGGGTCTTGAGAGTGTGGAATGAATGAGCTGCCAGCACAAGTGGTCCATGCGAGCTCGATTTCAACATTTATGAGAAGTTTTGACAGGTACATGGATAGTAGGGATATGGAGGGCTAAGGTCCCGGAGCAGGTTGTTGGGAGTAGGCAGTGTAAATGGTTTCGGCATGGAATGGATGGGCCAAAGGACCCATTCCTGTGCTTTACTTCTCTATAACTCTATGACTCTATCCCAATAGGCTCTGAGGATTCATCCACCTTAATATTTTTCAAGACTCTCAATACCTTCTCTTCCTGGTATCAATGTGACCTAGAATGTCAATATACCCCTTTCTAATCTCATTATCATCCTTATCTTTAACTTTGGTGAATAAATAGCATTACCTATTTCCTCTGGCTCCATGCACGATTCCCCTTCGTCATTCTTAATTTGAACTCTCATATCCTTATGCCTATCATGCCTATTGTTTGTATAAAATGTCTTGGGATTTTCCTTAATTGTACATGCCAAGAACATTTATAGTGAATATATTGTTTAATTGGTAGCAACTATTATTTTTATTAAGGACAATCATTGCCTGGCACCAGCATTGCACAAATAGAATTTGTTCACTTAATAGATCAATTGATCCCAGGTCAACAAGATGCTTCTTTGTCTGAGAAACTGTTGACTATCATCAACTGATCAAGCTTAGGCAATTCATTACATAACTCTTAATTAATCAAAGCTTTCAGTTTATTGTCTCTGTACAAATATCTACGTAACTATATTGACCCCAGGCCAACAACCTAAAACATGAATTCTACTGTTCCCTCTGTACCAATGTTCACTCAAATCTCTTCTCCAAATTATAACAATGAAACAAGGGATCTACCATTGGCCAAACAATTGATTCTTCATCTCCCAGCCTCTCTTATGGTGGTGGGGGGGGGGGAGTGGTGTGTTTCCTTGTGACAGTTAGTCTCCGGCGTTCTTGCTGCTTTGTATTCAAAGCCCCTCATTCTTATGCTCTTTTATCATCAGTTCAAATGTTGTGCTTCAATCTCACTGACTCTGACCTATCTGGCTAATGTGTATCAGCTTCTCATTGGCTCTAGTGCAAGTCAGCATCATTTTATTGTCCTTCCCACAAGTGACAACTTGTAATTAATGTCTCTTTGTTCTGAGTCAGAGCAGACCAGCAATTGCTAGGTTTGGGTTACTCAGTTCAGACACAGACTACCGTATTCAAAAATCTGAATGCCCTATCATACCAAAGAGTACCTCGCAAATAACTTCTTATTAGGAAATGATTGCTAGTTCAGTAATTATCAAAAAGCATCATTGTGTCCACTTTAAAGCACTTTGATACAGTTATTTCTGAGTAAAACCAGTTCACAAGGCAGTTCAGAAAATTGAGGTTAGAGAACAGCTTCACAAAATGGCTACCTCCATTCCTTCAACCACATGGCAAGAACAAGGATAAATGGTTTGTCTACTTCCACTGTCCTTGACTCACTCGAGTTTGATGCTTTCTTCCATACTTTAATTCCTTCATACAAAACAGTTAATGGAGCAGAACATATATCAATAGCAGTGAACAGCTTCAGACTTATGATTGATTGATCATTGATGAAAAAGATAAAGATGATTGAACCTACGATGCTTCTGTAAGTAGTGTTTGCAGTAATGTCCTGGGACTGACGTCAATGGCTTTTAACTATCACATTCGTTACTTTTGTACTCTGAGTGATTCCAGTCATTGGAGGCTTTCCTTCGATGTCCAGCATTTTAATTTTATTAAGGTACATTAATGCCACAGTCGGTTGCATATTGCCTTAGTTTAAACAGCACTCACCCCACATTCAGGTCTTAGTTCTTCTCCTTATGTTTCAATGAGCTTTAATGAAGTCTGGAACTGATAATACTGCTGACGTCTTCCTTGCTTGTTGATGGAAAGTAGGCTTAGAAGATGGTAAATTGCCAGGATTTGTTTAATTATTACTAGACGTGGTGCCAGTCATATGATATCCTAATATTGGACTCTTTGGAAGGAGTTAACTTTCATTTCATTAAAGTGGATGAAAAAGGGTTCCAGGTATCCAAATGTAACAAACACAGACAAATCTATTAAATCACTTGTCAAGACTGTGTTACAGTCAATCACATCACAGAATAAAATAAGCAATAAGGAACCAGTAAGACTTGGGAATATTTTCTGTAACAAATATAAGTTTTCAGGAAATTTAGTAACAAAAATACTCATCTGATATTTCACAAGACTAATGATATTATAATCATAATTATTGGGGCATATACTGTATGCATAAATATAACTTCTAATCTGCATCAGTGATTCATGTGCTTAAGACCCCATAAGAAAGTTATAACTTTGTACCCCATATCTCTAGATTCATTGCATTAAGTCATATTATTTCTATAAAATATCCTCATTTATAGATTTCAATTTGGACAATGGAAGAGAGCTAGTTCACTTTTAGAAATGACATCAGGTCAAAATGTGAAGTGATTTCACCCACTACCTCTCTCACAATAACCTTCAGAGAAGCCTCAAGACCTGAAGAAAGGCTTCAATTTTTATAGAACCTTTCACAACCTCAGGTCACCCCTAAAGATCTTTGCAGCCAATGAGGCATTCTGCAAGTGTCAGCACAGATATAATAGTCAATCATGCAAGGCTAAAATTGACTGTGGTAAAACTTACCAAGCAGGGAGTACAGGTGAGGTTTGGTCGTATGTATTTGAGTGAGTTATACAGGACTTTTGATATAACTTTTTCATTGCTAAGGCAGATATACACATTTATTCAATTCAGAAGACCACAAGGCTGTAAGATATAGGAATAGAATTATGCCATTTTGTGCCTTCCGTCTGTAACCCTTAACTCCTTTATCAATCAAGAACCTGTCAATCTCTGTCTTAAATGCACTCAATGACGTGGCCTCCATAGCCCTCTGTGGCAATGAATTCACCACTCTCTGGCTGATAACATTCCTCCTTATCTCAGTTTTAAAGTAATGTTATTTTATTCTGAGTCTCTGCCCTCAGATCTTAGACTCTGTTACTAATGGAAACATCCCCTTCACATACACTCCAGGCCTTTCAATATCCAATTGGATTCAATGACAGCATCCCTCATCCTCCTGAACTCCAGTGAGTAAAATCCCAGACCTCCTGTACGTTAAGCCTTTCATTTCTGGGATCATTTTTGTGAACATCCTCTGGACCTTCTCCAAGGCAAGCACATCATTCCTTAGATATGAGGCCCAAAATTGCTCACAATATTCCAAACACAGTCTGAACGATGCCTTATAAAGCCTCTGCAGGACACCATTGCTTTTATATTCTAGTTCTCTCAAAATGAATGCTAATATTGGATTTTACTTCCTTGGTACCGATAACCCATAAATTAATCTTTAGGGTATAGAAAAACATGGAAACATAGAAAATAGGCGCAGGAGTAGGCCATCCGGCCCTTCGAGCCTGCACCGCCCTCAGTATGATCATGGCTGACCATACAACTCAGAACCCTGTACCAGCCTTCCCTCCATACCCCCTGATCCCTTTAGCCACAAGGGCCATATCTAACTCCCTCTTAAATATAGCCAATGAACTGGCCTCAACTGTTTCCTGTGGCATAGAATTCCACAGATTCACCAGTCTTTGTGTCAAGAAGTTTTTCCTCATCTCGGTCCTAAAAGGCTTCCCCTTTATCCTCAAACTGTGACCCCTCGTTCTCGACTTCTCCAACATCGGGAACAATCTTCCTGCATCTAGCCTATCCAATCCCTTTAGGATTTTATACGTTTCAATAAGATCCCCCCTCAATCTTCTAAATTCCAGAGAGTATAAACCTAGTCGATCCAGTCTTTCATCATATGAAAGTCCTGCCATCCCAGGAATCAATTTGGTGAACCTTCTTTGTACTCCTTCTATGGCAGGAATGTCTTTCCGCAGATTAGGGGACCAAAACTGCACACAATACTCCAGGTGTGGTCTCACCAAGGCCTTGTACAACTGCAGTAGTACCTCCCTGCTCCTGTACTCGAATCCTCTTGCAATGCTATCTATAGGAAGAGATACAGTCGATGTTTCAGGCTGAAGACCCTTCTCCTGATGAAGGATCTCAGCCCGAAATGTCGACTGTACCTCTTCCTATAGATTCTGCCTGGCCTGCTGCATTCACCAGCATTTCTTGTGTGAGATTCTGCAAATGCTGGATGTCTTGAGCTACGCACAGAAAATGCTGCAGGAATTCAGCAAATCAAGCAGTGTCTATGGTGGGGGGTGGGGTGTAAGCAGCCAATGTTTTGGACCCTTCATTGGGACTGAAAAGGAAGATGGCAGAAGCCAGAATAAAAAAGGCAGGAGGAGGGGAAGGAGTATACGCTTGCAGCTGATAGGTGAGAACAGGTGAGAGCCCATCGCCTCACCCTGATTCCCTCTTACCTCCCTTTTCTTAAATGGTTCACTGTCCTCTTTGATCAGATACCTTCTTCTTCAGCCTTTGGCCCAATACCATCAGTTCTTTTATTCAGATTATCACTGTATGAAATGAAAAGTGGTGGTTTTAACAGAGCCCTGCAGAACTCCACTAGTCACCAGCAGATATCCTGAATAGGATCCCTTTATCCCTACTTTCTTCCTCTGACAGAGCCAATTTTGTACCATGCTCGTAGCTTGTCACTAACACCATTGGTTCTCTGTCTTGCTAAGCAGTCCTAAGTGCAGCATCTTGTCCAAATGCCTTCTGATAATTCAAATAAATAACATCCACTGACTCTCCTAGCTATTGTACATGACATCTGCTGAATCACTTCCTAAAATTATATATCAGGATAATGGTACGAAAATCCAGTTATTTTTTTAGTAAGGAATCAGCTTGAGTTAATTTTATTGGGAAAAAGTGAAAAGATTACTTTCCATGCACAGCCATTAAAACCAAATATTGTTTTTTTCACCTTTCCCTTTTATTGTTCAATATGTTTCTTTCATTGAAAGACTGATCACATAGAACCAATTTCCACATTTCTGTTAATCCTGGTCTTGAGTCAGGAAGTTTGATCTTTCAGGAATGCTGCTTCTTTGAAATCCCCCACATTGAATGGTGGCCATCATATCACAACAGAGCCCAAATCAAAAGCACATGATGAATGATTCATATAGCAAAAATTTATTTTGGAATCTAAGTGCCACAGGCCACCTAAGTTCCAAAAAAAATTTCACAGGGTCCATGATATTCATGAATGATGCCTTTAGATTTCATTCTCAGCTGACCCAACAGGAAAACTGTAAACAGGCATTGGGCATCTTTCAACAAGATGCAAAATAACTGCTGATTGTAAATAAAAATCAAAGAGCTGCAGAGACTGGAAATCCGAAATTTCATTTTTGAACTGATATCTCTTTTTCTCTTTCCACAAATGCTGCTTGACCTGCTGAGAGTTTCCAGCATTTTTTAAAATGACAGGTCATTTCAGGCTGGTACATAGATCATATATCAGATGCATCAGCAAAAAGATTTGAGTGTAGGTGATCTATGCACCAATGCAGTCAAGAAATGCTGCCTTATAACTTTATCAAGGTTAATTGAATCTACTGTATAAAATAGTCTTCATTGTCTTGATGGATGGGGAGGGGTACTAGTAATGTCTTGGATAATATTGCAAAGCCTTTCATACCACTGGAAGTGATGCATTGTTTAGTGCAGAGTAGAAACACAGTTCCCTGCAAAACTGCAAAACGTCCAGCCTAATAGGCTTGACTTGCAGTTGATTTGGAAGACTCAAATACAACTTGTAAGAACAGGTATGGTTCCTGAAGTGACAAACTGATACTTACTGCAGACACCACATGTACAAGGTAGGTTCCACCTCGGCTATCTTTGCAATATCCTCCAATGCATTTGCAAGAGAGATGGAGCAATGGCTACATTTTTGCCCAGTACAACATCCCCAACATTCCAGTCCTCACTATATTCAATCAGCTCTATAGAGTAGGCCATATTGTTCCAATATGTCAGCACCTCCAGATGAACTCTGTCTTTTTGTGTGTTTCCCTCTAGCTGTCAGTCTGTGGTTTTGCACTGCCATGTGCTCCTGTCCCCACCCCTGCTCTACTCCGGCTCCTGTATTACTGAGTACTCTGTCTCTCATCTGTTTCTCATTATTACCTGTACTGCTGCCACCTGTGTCTCATTGTGCTCCACCTATCACCTGCCTCTCTGTTTATTGCTCAGTGTATTTCAGTCCTGTGTTTTCACTAGATTTTCCTGAGCCTTTCTAGCATTTATATCTGTACTCTGTCTGTCTGAATATGGACCCTGCTGTTTCCTTGGTTTTTGGATTTCTCTGGATGTTTCATTTGCTGCGTGAACTTTGACGCAGACTTTGTTTGCTCCTCGGAATTTGTTACTCAATTAAAATCACTGTGTGCACAGTACTGGGTCTGCAATTGGATCCCTGCTCCAGTGTCCTGACACAATATCAGACTTCCAAAGCAGATACACTATTCCAAGCTATGTTATGACAATAGATTACTAAAGAGACAGTGAAAACTCAAGTTAGTCTCAAAGCTCTCTTGGAAAAAAACTACACTATCCCACTGTATCCTGAGAAACTTTGGCCCCTGGACTGCTCAGTGGAGGAGGACCATTTGGATTGGCAGTGAGTCATTGCTTCATAATTACCCAGAAGCTCAGTGTAAAGAGCAGAAGGAGCATACTACCTCCCTCTCACAAACAAGAGCAAATCTGCAGATGCTGGAAATCCAAACAACACACACAAAATGCTGAAGGAACTCAGCAGGCCAGGCAACATCTGTGGGGGAAAAAAGTACAGTTGACAATTCAGGCTGAGAACTTTAATCAGGATTGGATGATTTCGTGTGTGATGCTACCTTTCAAGTTGTGTTCACCAACACTTCCTATCCCACCAGTGTCATAGGAGGCCATTTCCACATGGGCCACATTATAGTCCATAGATATGAAGTGTAAGTAAATCACGCTTGAAACCAAGAGATTGCTAAGAAAAATAATATGGGGGTATCATTATCCACACGTCCATACAGAACACAGGCCTTTGGATCTGGCCATGAGTGGACCTGATCATCATTATGGGTTCCTTCATGTTGAAGAAGTGTCTGATGGATGTTAGACTGAGCAGTTAAAGCAAGTTCATTTTCTTGATTCAACTAATCCTGGAAAGTACAACTATTTTTCCACAGATGTTTGCCTCTCTTCCCATGATCTGCGAAAACCATCCCACCACCTTTAAACTTGCAGGAGGGTTACATCAAGAGTTGCAGACCTCACTCAGGTACTTATGTTGTTCATAGATGTTGAAAGCCATTGGTAAGGCACAGCCACCAAGTTCAGCAGGCATCAAGCCTTCATCCAGTAATTTGCAGTTGCCTGTGCCAACTACCTACATAAGCTTCCTGAATACTGCTGCTCAGTCAAAGCAAGGAAGCCAAGTCCTTGCCTGTTCACCCTGTGTCCTGTCTCTGATTCTCTATTTTGTGGCTCTGCAACCACGTTCTATGCTGTCCAGCTGCAGGTCTCTCAGGAGGTGTTTTCTGTTCAAGCAGCTTGTGTTCTTATTAATCTAAAGTTTCAGTCAATGCAGACAGAGCAAAGTAGGTCCAGCTATGAAGATGACCAAAAAAGTAACCTATAACAACCCTTTTCCATTAGTTGGAAAGCAATAGTGTCGATTACTGCATATTTACAGTATATTGTCTTTGTGTTCACGGTTTATTTTCATTTGTGAATTTCAAAACACCTAAGATGGATTTTCATGCAGGTGTCCCTGAAAGTTAACTTGCAGGTTGAGTTAGTGTAGTGGTAAGAAAGGCAAATGCAATTGTAACCTTCTCACTGGACTCGTATACAAACTCAGCTCGTTAGCCAACTCTGCTAACAGCCTCGTGACTCAGCGGTGAGAAGGCCACCTTTCATAAGCAGTATACATCTATGGTCGGTCTGATTTGGGGTTCAACCAAACAGGAACGTCGTGACGTTCTGATTAAATGAACCTCAATCTGAACAAATGCTGTGTAAATACTGCCCATATGTAATTATTGGTCAGCAATAGCAGATCGTACACCGCATAAAGGAAGTATAATTACTAATTTCATCGTTATCAAACAGTTAATAGAAAAAAGAAAAGAGCCCATTACCAGTTATACCAGTCCAATGTGCACACAGCTGTTGGAGCTCATACTGGAGTATTCGGGGATGTATCTCGTACTCAGGTGCTGGACCCACGGTCTGCATGAAAGCACCCACCACATTCTGAACTTCCCTCAAAGTCCATCCTGAACAAACTGGGTCTCTCTCTGGAGCGTTGGCCCTTTCTCCTTGGAGCCAGTCATCTGGGGACTCTCTTTCCAAAGGCATTTTGCGGCGTCTTCCCTTGTGCCCTGCTCCGCAGCTCTCATCAAAAGACCCTAAAATAGACCATTGTCCTTCAGAAAACTCCTCCCCACAGCTCTCTAGAACCTTCTCTCACATCTCACAATCCTCACTGGCTGACTCACTTTCCTAAATTGGACAGCGTGGGTCCTTATCTTAGCCAAAGCCAAAACACACTTTCCAGCATGGCACACTGCTTTTACAGAAAACTGCTCATATAAATTACCTTATATGAGGTATAAGCCACTTGAGAGCCCATAAATAGATCAACGGAATGAAGACCATCATCCTCGACCTCGAGGGATAGTCACGACGACAGCATAGCAGCAGAAATCTTAACCAGGGCATTACACAATGTTAGCATTCATTTTAAAAGCATCAGAATCTAAACACAAGAATATAATGCTGAGGCTTTATAAGACATTGGTCAGATCACATTTGGAGTATTGTCAGCTGTTTTGGACCCCCTGTCTAAAAAGGATATGCTGGTATTAGAGAGAGCCCAGAGGAGGTTCTCAGGAAAGAAAGGATTAACATATGAGGAGTGTGTGATGGCTTACGGCCTGTACTCACTGAGGTTTGGAAGGATGAGGGGATCTCATTGAAAATTACTAGATATTGAAAGGCCTAGATAGAGTGGATGTGGTGAGGATGTTTCCTATAGTGGGTGAGTCTAGGACCAGAGGGCACGGCCTCAGAATTAAAGTATATCCCTTTCAAACAGAGATGAGGAAGAATTTCTTTAGCCAAAAGGTGGTGAATCTGTGGAATTCATTGCCACAGATGACTGTGAGGCTTAGTCATTGGGTACACTTAAAGGGGAGGTTGATACGTTCTTGAATAATAAGGATGTCAAAGGTTATGGAGAAAAGGCAGGAGAATAGGGTTGAGAGGGATAATAAATCAGCCATGATTGAATGGTGAGGCAGACCTGAGGCCTGAATGGACTAATTCTGCTCCTATGTATTATGGTGTTCTGGTCTAAATTTGCAATTGAGTTGAAATATAGCTCCATAGTGAATTGTCATAAGTTAGTCAGCAATCCGTCTTTCCTGAGTTAATCACAAGCAACCTAATATGCTCAAGTTAAATAAAGTCTGTTGACTGAAGCCAGTTTTCCAATGCATTCATGTTTTTCTCTATGTTTACATGATTACAACACCACCAGCACCCAGTTCCACAAGTTCCTCAAGTTCCTACCAGCTTTAAGAACCTTCTCTCTTTCAGATCAATACTCTATGATGTAAATAAAAGATTAGATGGAAATGAAATAAACTTACTCTTCAAGACATTTATGTACTGCATTAAAAATCTTGAATTGTGGTCTTAAGAACATAAGACAAAGGAGCAGAAGTCAGCCATTCATCCCATCGAGTCCGCTATTCTATCATGAACTGATCCAATCTCCCATTTAGTCCCACTTCCCCGCCTTCTCACCATAACCTTTGATGCCCTGCCTACTCAGATACCTATCAATCTTTGCCTTAAATGCACCCAATGACTTGGCCTCCACTGCTGCCCGTGGCAACAAATTCCACAGATTCACCACACTCTGGCTGAAAAAATTTCTTTGCATTTTTGTTCTGAATGGGCACCCTTCAATCCTTAAATTATGCCCTTTCGTACTAGACTCCCCCATCATGGGAAACAACCTTGCCACATCCACTCTGTCCATGCTTTTCAACATTCGAAATGTTTCTATGAGATCCACCCCTCTTTCTTCTAAACTCCAAGGAGTACAGTCCAAGAGCAGACAAATGTTCCTCATATGTTAACCCTCTCATTCCCGGAATCATTCTAGTGAATCTTCTCTATACCCTCTCCAACGTCAGCACATCCTTTCTTAAATAAGGAGCCCAAAACTGCACACAGTACTCCAAGTGAGGTCTCACCAGTGCCTTATAGAGCCTCAACATCACATCCCTGCTCCTATACTCTATTCCTCTAGAAATGAATGCCAGCATTGCATTCACCTTCTTCACCACTGACTCAACCTGGAGGTTAACCTTAAGGGTATCCTGCACGAGGGCTCCCAAGTCCCGTTGTATCTCAGAACTTTGAATTCTCTCCCCATTTAAATAATAGCCTGCCCGTTTATTTCTTCTGCCAAAGTGCATAACCATACACTTTCCAACATTGTATTTCATTTGCCACTTCTCTGCCCATTCTCCCAATCTATCCAAGTCTCTCTGCAGACTCTCTGCTTCCTCAGCACTACGAGCCCCTCCACCTATCTTTGTATCATCAGCAAACTTAGCCACAAAGCCATCTATTCCATAATCCAAATCATTGATGTACAAAGTAAAAAGAAGCGGCCCCAATACAGGCCCCTGTGGAACACCACTGGTAACCAGCAGCCAACCAGAATAGGATCCCTTTATTCCCACTCTCTGTTTCCTGTCAATCAGCCAACGCCCTATCCACGTATGTAACTTTCCTGTAATTCCATGGGCTTTTATCTTGTTAAGCAGCCTCATGTGTGGAACCTTGTCAAAGGCCTTCTGAAAATTCAAATATACAACATCCACTGCATCTCCCTTGTCTAGCCTACTGGTAATTTCCTCAAAAAATTGCAATAGGTTTGTCAGGCAGGATCTTCCCTTAAGGAAACCATACTGAGTTCTGCCTATCTTGTCATATGCCTCCAGGTACTCTGTAATCTCATTCTTGACAATCGACTCCAACAACCTCCCAACCACTGATGTCAAGCTAACAGGTCTATAATTTCCTTTTTGCTTCCTTGCCCCCTCCTTAAATAGCGGAGTGACATTTGCAATCTTCCAGTCCTCCGGAACCATGCCAGAATCTATTGACTTTTGAAAGTTCATTGCTAATGCCTCCACAATCTCCACAGCTACTTCCTTCAGAACATGAGGGTGCATTCCATCTGGTCCGGGAGATTTATCTACCCTTAGGCTATTCAGCTTCCTGAGTACTTTCTCTGCTGTAATTGGGACTGCGCACACTTCTCTTCTCTGACACCCTTGAGTGTCTGGTATACTGCTGTCTTCCTCAATCAAGACTGATGCAAATTACTCATTCAGTTCCTCCGCCATCTCCTTATCTCCCATTACAATTTCTCCAGCATCATTTTCTATCGGTCCTATACCTACTCTCTTCTGTCTTTTACTCTTTATATACTTGAAAAAACTTTTAGTATTCTCTTTGATATTATTTGCTAGCTTCCTTTCATAGTTCATCTTTTCCCTCTTAATCACCTTCTTAGTTTCCTTTTGCAAGTTTTTAAAAACTTCCCAATCCTCCGTCTTCCCACTAATTTTTGCTTCCTTGTATGCCCTCTCCTTTGCTTTAACTTTGGCTTTGACTTCTCTTGTCAGCCATGGTTGCATCCTTTTTCCATTAGAAAATTTCTTCTTTTTTGAAATATATCTATCTTGCACCTTCCTCAGTTCTCACATAAACTCCAGCCACTGCTGCTCTGCTGTCCTTCCCGCCAGTGTCCCTTTCCAGTCAACTTTGGCCAGTTCCTCTTTCATGCCACTGTAATTTCCTTTACTCCACTGAAATACCGACACATCGGATTTCGGCTTTTCTTTTTCAAATTTCTCAGTGAACTCAATCATGTTATGATCACTGCCTCCTAAGGGTTTCTTCACCTCAATCTCTCTAATCATCTCTGGTTCATTACACAATACCCAATCCAGACAGCCAATCCCCTAGTGGGCTCAACAACAAGCTATTCTAAAAAGCCATCTTGTAGACATTCTATAAATTCTCTCTCTTGAGATCCAGTGCCGACCAGATTTTCCCAATCCATACGCATGTTAAAATCCCCCACAATTATCAAAACACTGCCCTTCTGACAAGCCTTTTCTATTTCCTGGTGTAATTTGTAGTCCACATCAGGGCAGCTGTTAGGAAGCCTGTATATAACTGCCATCAGGGTCCTTTTACCCCTGCAATCTCTTAGCTCAACCCATAAAGATTCTGCACCTTCCAATCCTATGTCACCTCTTTCTAATGATTTAATATCATTTCTTACCAATAAAGCCACACCACCCCCTCTGCCTACCTGCCTATCCTTCTGATACTCCGTGTATCCTTGGACGTTCAGCTCCCAGAGACATGCATCCTTTGTCCCAAGGCTATACAAAAAGAGATTTAAGCATTATATTATTAGAGTTTTAACCTTTGGAAATGTTAAGAAGATTTATTGTGGAGTAAGCTCTGCACGGTTTTGCTGAGTTTGTCAGATTCTGCAAAGCTGTTCACTCTTTCTATATTTGTATCAATCAGGGCTTCGAAGCTATAAAATGTTCTTTGACCTGTTGACAGGTACAAAGGATGCCATTCTTTCAATCACATTAATTTCAGGATTTTTTTTTCAATGAATTTCAGCAGTTTGAACTGAAATGATAGATATACTCCTTCCCACTTTGAAACAACTGCGGCAGATGTCACTGCTAGTTCAATAGTAACTATAGCTTTGATCTGTTAATAAGAATTATTCTTACTGATATACACAATAGATTTGACCTTTCTCTGCACAATTGTTGCGTCAAAATAGCTTTACAGCAGTTAGGTAAAACGATTACACTTCATTGGCTTTCCATTTTATTTATGTCTACAAAATTATATGCTATTTTCTAGGAAATGTCAATCTCTGTCAAGAGTCGAACCCATTTACTGAGTGAATAAAATAGTTGGTTTTGATAGTTTCTTTTTAAATTGCATGTTACGTTGTAGTAGCAACCGGATATAACAAAATATACACTTTTGGTGAATTGATTTCAGTGCATTGTGAGAAACTGATTCTGAACAAAGTAAAGAATTTTATGTTTAAGTGTAACTATGTATGAATAAGGTACTCAGTATTAGTGAGCCCCTTCCACCTGGACTATAATTAGGACAATTACTGTATTTGTATTAGAATAAATCAGTCCAGTGTGAAATTAAAACCAACATAGAGTTTAAAACTATTAAAATTACCCATCACAAAAAATCTTTTATTAAAGAGCCATGCAACTACAGTTTGCTCAAGAATTGCAGCGATATTCTTAATTAATGATAGAAAATAGATGCTTGTAAAGTAATCCTAAACCCTCCAAATAAGACTTTAATATAGGTTTCCTGGCATTGCCAAAATAGCCCCTGAAGTTCACAACCATCACTCTTCTGGATGAAATACCAGTTATATTTTATATTAGAGCTCTTCATGTTCAATGTTAAAAAAAGGCTATGACTTTAACGGACTTATTCCTGTACACCTATAAGAATTGCTGGATGTCTAATTAATTATTACCTCTTCTTTTGAATTCCAACTTTAACATTGTGCAAGTGTTGTGAATATCTTCAGAAAATTGCCAAAGTCAGACAAGGTCTTTATTGTGTAATTGTAAGGTGACTCAACTCAAGAAAAGATGAACAATATTATACTAAATGAAATGTCTTTAATGTCCCCATTCAAATAGAAATTGGCAGTCCATAAAATAATTTTATTGATGAACTGTCACTGTATTGTATTTAACCCTAATTAGAAATGCTTTTCCCAGGAAACTAGTTTTATCAAATGATTGAAAACTTGAAAGCAACATGTTTTCAAGCAGATAACTCAAAACTGCAGATGCTAGAAATTTAAAATCATAACAAAATATTCTGAAAATTCTCAGTAAGACATCAGCCTTGGTTCTTTCTTTGTAGATGAAACGTGATATGTCTGACTGAATATATCCATCATTTTCCATCTTCTTCATACTTTTAATGTGAATAAATTATCTAGGAAATGGTGATAGATTATTTCTTAGAGAAATATTCAAACACCTGCCATAGATATTGATAATCTGAAGTTTATAGAAGATGGGTGCATACAGAACTGGCAAAAGGGCATCAGAATAGTAGAGTTTAGAATGACAATGTGCACAACCATAACATGTGGAGAAATACTTAGCAATTATATGATTGATCAAACTATACTAGAACTATTTACACTGATGATTTGTTTCCCTGTTGCAAATGTTGCGAGTATTCAGATAGAGTGCCTTGGCTTTAGACACTTTAAATTTTTCATCTCCTTTGTTGTTTGATTTTGTTTTCGTTGCCAATTTAGTTTGTTTTCTGCTTTTTTAGTTCGCCTTCCCATCTTGTTCTCTCTCTAACTTCCCTATGAGTTTTCCAATACCTGCCAAGCTCAGTTAAACTTTCCCCAATAGTATAATTGGTAAGTGAATGAAAGTGGGAGCTAAATATTCTAGAATTTTCAATGATAGGGTCTTTTAAGAGACTCCTGGATGGCTAGATGGAGCTTAGAAAAATAGAGGGCTATGGGTAAAGCCTAGGTAGTTCTAAGGTAGGGATATGTTTGGCACAGCTTTGTGGGCTGAAGGGCCTGTATTGTGCTGTAGGTTTTCTATGTTTTTCTAATTAGCAAGAACAGTCAGCAGGGCAAAGATGTGTTTGTAGCACTGTCAATAAGAGAGGAGATCGGCACAGTGGTGAAAAATGATCTGTTACAATAGGCGCTTGTGATGTTGAATCCAAAACATGGAGGAAAGGCAGACTCCAATTTAGAGATGGCAACCAAAATTTATTCATATGAATTCCAACAGAATATTGGAGACTCGGCCGAGCAACACTGTGAGACATAACATTCTCAAAACTAGGACCCCACAATTAGTGCTAATTGGACGGTCACTTAAATAATACAATTAATATGGAATCCCCAAGCCTATCAAAATAAATTTAACTAGTTTAAACAGAAAGCAGCTGGAAACCGTATTACAAGGAGCAAGCCACTCAAGAAAAAACACAAGGAACTCGAATCGATTAACAACAATTAACTATTTCAGGTGCACTAAAAACCCTGGGGCCCGACACACTCATTGCCTGCAGAAGCCCAGGAGCTGATTACATGATCTAATGTTGACAGGCCATGATGTAGAACTAGAATTAATTTTTTGTTGAGATAATAATTAGCTAAACACAGAAAATGCTTTTAGGATTTTTACACCACCAAATAGTTTTTAGATATTGCATAAATGTGGAAATTAGTGATGTGTGAAAGAAATGTAGTAGTCATGCAAGATTCATAACTACATATAGAATGGATGAATAAAATTGGCTGTAATAAAAGCAATGTATAAAAGATTCAATTCCAGACCAGTAAGTTGAGGAGTCATTTGAGAAAAAAGACTATTTTGAATTTTGTGTTATTCAGTGAGAAGAGGTAAACTGATAACCTTGTTGTCAAGGGACTTTTGGGAAAGACAGACCATAGCGTGATGAAAGTTTACATTGAGCTTGAAAATGACGAAATTCAATGCAAAACTGGGATTTTAGATCTAAACAAAGGAAACCACTGAGGAATTTGATAATCTGCTATCTGACTATTCAGAAATGGCAAAGATTTCAACACTGGCTCATTGGGGCCTTGTTTCCAGCATTCACTTTAAACTATCCCAGGCCCTGTTTCCTACACTTCCTTTAAACTTGCCACAACTCCATTTCCAGCATTTCCTTTAAACTTATTAGAGACCTGTTTCTCATGCTCTCTTTAAACTCACTGGTTTTACTGAGAAATTTATGATCTTGCTGCATTACATCTAAAAGATATGAATTAAATTTTTGAGGTATTAATGGGAGTGATATCTAATTGTCTGGAAAATCTGTCAATGCTGGCATCACCAAAGTCAAAAAGGAACCAGTTAGTGGAGTTTTATATTCCAAATTAATAGATCCCAAAGGAAATTAGAGTCACAGTAGAATTACAAGTGGACTGATACACAAATATTAGAAGAGAAGTAAGAAAGAATAAAAAATAAGTTACCTCAAACAGTCTATCAGGAGAGGGTCATCACTTCCCCAGCTATAGGTTGACTCATTAAAGAGTCTAATGGCTGAGGGTAAGAATGAGCTCATATAGCGCTCTTTGGAACAGAACAGTTGTCTTAGTCTATTGCTAAATGTGTTCCACTGTTCAGCCAAGGTGGCATGCAGAGGGTGAGAAACATTGTCCAGAATTGCCAGGATTTTCTGTAAGGTCCTTTGTTCTAACACAGACTTCAGCGTGTCCAGTTTGACTCCTACAACAGAGCCAACCTTTTAACAGTTTATTGCACCTGTTGGCATCACCCAGGTTGATGCCATTGCCTCAGCACACCACCACATAGAAATTTGTACTGGCGACAACAGACTGGTAGAACATGTGAAGAAGAGGCCTGCATACTCCAAAGGATCTCAGTCTCCTCAGGAAGTAGAGGCAATTCTGGCCCTTCTTGTACACAGCCTCTATGTTGGTGCTCCACTTAAGTATGTCATCCAGGTGCACTCCCAGGTACTTGTAGGTCCTCACCATCAATAGTAAAAGAAATGAGGAAAATTACTGTTTGTTGATTGGGACAGTACATTGAAATGATGGTGGACAGCCAATGGTTAGTATTTAAAGAAATAATACAGAGTTGCAAAACAAATATTCTTTAGAGGAACAAACCCTCAATGGGAAAAATTCATCTGTGATTGGTGAGAGAAATTAATGGTAACACTAAATCCAAGAAAGAGGCTTGTAACAGAATGCCAGAAAAAGCTGTGGGCCTGTGGATAGGAAGTATTTTAGAACACAGCTTTGAAGAACCAAGAAATTGATAAAGAAAGACAAGTAGAATATGACAGCAGACTGGTATGGAACATAAGAATTGACTCTATGTGATAAACATTACTGTGGGCAAATGAAGCCTGCTTACTGAAGACCCAGGAGAATATTTAATGGAAATTAAGGTATTAGCAGAGGAATTAAATGTTTATTTTGCAACTGTACTCTGGGAAGAAGATATATTGGGGAATCAAGAGTCCAGCAAGAATATCAAAATTGAATGAACCAAATTTTAATCAAAACACAGTACTGGAGATCTGATAAAGCCTAGGAAGATGATTATTTGAAGGAATGGCTTTAATGGATGCTCTGGTTGTCATCTTCCAAAGTTTCTCAGAGACTGGAAATGATCCAGGGGTTTGGAGAATAGCAAATGTGACTTTATCACTTAAGAAAGGAGATAGAGAGAAGACAGAGAACTGCTGATCTACTGTATTAGCCTGAAAGTTATAGATTTCTCACTGTCCCAGGTCTTCCCCATTTCTCTCTCCCCTTTCTCCCCCTCTCCTCTCCTTTTCTATTCATACCCTTTCTTTCTCCACATCTCTTCTGTCATCTACCCTCCTCTTTCCATTTACCCCTTTCTTCTACTTCTCTTAGCTCTCTTACTCACCTTTTCTACCTTCCGTTCTCAACTTGTAATAAATAAAAATCGAATAAAAAGACTGAGCAAAGTCAACATAGGCTTATGAAAGTAAAATCATGTTTGACTACAACACATACAAAATGCTAGAGAAACTCAGCAGGTCAGGAACTTTGACTGTTTATTTCCCTCCGTAGATGCTACCAGACCCACCGAGTTCCACTAACGTTCTGTGTGTTGCTCGAGATTTTCAGCATCTGCTGAATCCCTTGTGTCTCATATTTGACTAATCTGCTGGAATTCTTTGAGAATGTGATTCACAGAATAGATAGTGGTGAATAATTTGATGTAGGAGGTGGGTCAACGTAGGAGTAGTGGATTGAGAATTGGTTATTGGAGAGAAAACAATCAATGAGAATACACAGATTATTGACAATTGGCAACTGTGGCTAGTGGATATAGCAGGGAATTGAATGGTATCAGCTTTTCAGAATTAATATTATAAAACTTAGCTGTTGAGTTCTCAATTTTGCTGATTATACCAAAGTAGATGGGCTTGAGAAAATGAAGGAGAAGGTAAAGAGCTACAAGGAAAAATGAACAGGAATATGACAGATAAAAAAAATCATGTAGGAAAGTGTGAGACTTTTCACTTTGATACACATAACAGAAAAACAGTTATCTGTTTAATGCTGAGAAATATATTCAAAGGATGCTTGTACAAAAATTACTGAAGGCCAACATGCAGGTGCACTGAACAATTAATTGACCAATATTATGTTAATCCTTATAACAAAGAGTATGGATTGCAGTTGTGTAGGCTGTTGGTGAGACTGCACCTGGTTATTGTGTAGAGCTTTGGTCTTCTTACCTAAGAAAGAATGTACTTTCCTTCCAGTGGAGTGCAGCAAACATTTACTAGACTGTTACCAGAGAAGGCAGAATTGAGTAGACTGGGTCCATGTTCTTGAGAACGTTTAAAAATGAGATGAGGTTTCAACAAAGCTTACAGTATTCTTAAATGGCCTCACAGGCTAGATTCAGAGTAGATGTTTCCCCTGGCTGATGAATCTGCAGGTATATTTTCAGAGAAGGGGTTAGGCCATTTAGGACAAAAACAAAGAGAAACTGCTCCACACAGAAGGTGGAGAACATTTGACATTCTCTAGCCCAGAGGCTGTGGAGGATCAGTCATAATCAGTTTCTGGACATTAAGTGGGATATTGTGGAAAATCTGTCGTACTCCCAGTGAATGGTGGAACAGGTTCGAAGAACCTGGAGGTCTACTCCTGCTGCTATTTTATACATTCTTATGTTCTCAGTGGAGGAATATGTTAGAAACATTAACTTGTTTGTGTTGGAACAAGAAGATGGTGAATAATCTATTTTAGTCCGTAACAGTTATCAAGAAGATTTTGGGTTTCATCGGGAAATTGTGAACAGATTTTTTTGGGGGGCTACATTGCTGCTTTGTATTATTGTGCTTTCTTCAACTGCAGATTACTTTTGAAGTAAATACTGTGAATAAATTTGAATAGCCCTTTGCTATCGCAGCCTTCTCTGACTCCTGATTTTTGTCTCTCCTATATCAACAGCTCCAGCTTCAGGGCTATAAGTGCACTCAGTCAGAGGCAGTTATTCTCAAGCCTCACTACAACCCCCTGAAAAAGACTATCTATTTTTATCTCTATTACGGCAAGAGATTTCCCGAGGGATAGAGGAAAAGCTTCAAGGGCATTCTTAGCAGGTTCTTGAAACACATCTGACATCCACATTGACTTATGGGAATGCCTGCCCTGTACCTATCAGAGAAGATACTAACTTACCTCAAGTCACTTTGATAAAGTTCAAAGTTCAAAGTAAAGTTAATATCAATGTACATCTATGTCACCATTTACAACCCTGAGATTCATTTTCTTGTGGACATACTCAATAAGTACACAGCAGAATAATAACCATAGTAGAATCAATGGAAGACCCCATTGACCCCGCAAATACAAAAAGAAGAAAATAATAGTAATAAGTAGATAAGCAACTAATGATGAGAACAGGAAGTGAAGAGTCCTTGAAAGTGAGTCCATAGGCTGTGGGAACATTTCAGTGATGGGGCAGCTGATGGTGAGAGGAGTTATCTCCTTTGGTTCAAGAGCCTGATTGATGAGGGGTAATAACCGTTCCTGAACCTGGTGGTGAGAGTCCTGAGGCTCCTTTACCTTCTTCCTGTTGGCCACTGCAAGAAGAGAGCATGTCCTGGATGGTGTCGTGTCCTGATGATGGATGTTGTTTTCCTGTGACAGTGTTTCATGTAGATGCATTCAATAGTGGAGAAGGCTTTACTTGTAATGGACTGAGCTGCATCCATTACTTTTTGTAGGATTTTCTGCTCAAGCGCATTGGTGTTTCTACACCAAGCTGTGAAGCAGCTAGTCAATATACTGTCCACCACACATCTGTAGATGTTTTTCAAAGTTTTAGATGTCATGCTGAATCTTTGCAAAATCCTAATGAAGTAGAGGATCTACCATGCTTTCTTTGTAATGGCACTTATGTGCTGATCCCAGGACAGATCCTCTGAAATGATAGCACCATGGAATGTAAAGTTGCTGACCCTCTCCACCTCTGATCTTCCGATGAGGACTGGTTCATGGACCTCTGGTTTCCTCCTCCTGAAGTCAATAATCAGCTCATTGGTCTTGCTGACACTGAGTAAAAGATTGCTGTTGCGGCACCAATCATCCGGATTTTCAGTCTCCCTCCTATATGCTAATTCATCACCACCTTTGATTTGGCTAACAACAGTGGTGTTGTCAGCAAACTTGAATATGGCATTGAGCTGTGCTTAGCCACACAGACATAGTGTAAAGCGAGTAGAGTGGGGAGCAAGCATACAACCTTGTGATGTACCTTTGCTGATGGAGATTGTGGAGAAGATGTTGTTGCTAATCCAACCTGACTGGGGTCTGCAAGTGAGGAAATCAACTATCCAATTGCACAAGGAGGTATTGAGATTAAGATCTTGAAGCTTCTTGTTTAGTATTGAGGGGATGATAATATTGAATGCCTAGCTATAGTCGATACAGAGAATCCTGATGTATGCATCTTTGCTGTCCGGATCTTACAGGGTTGAATAAAGAGCCAATGAGATGGAATCTGCTGTGGACCTGTTGCATTAGTAGGCAAATTGGAGTGGATCCAAGTCACTTCTCAGGAAGGAGATGATCTGCTTCACCAGAGCAAAAATAATATAAAGATTATAGAACCTCCCAGGTTCTCTACCTTGTCAAGCACCACTACCCCCTCCTGTGGCTTCTGATCCTTCTCAGCCACTTCAGAGCCCATAGAACCGGGCTGGAAACAAATCATTCTTAGCCCTGTGGTTCTGTCTAAGAAAGTGAAGAGCCTACCACAGGTTCCTCTAATTAACACCTGACACTTGGCACAGCCTCCATATCTGTAGCACAAACTTAATTCCACAGCCACTAATATTGACTCAATCTATTTGTATTCTTGGTAAATAATTCACCCCACATATTTCTGCTATAAAGATTGCCTACTTCCATATCAGTAACAGCAATGTACTGTACTTGTCAGATGCTCCATGACAATTGCAGTAACTCCAATAGTACCAATCTGAATGTTTGTTGAGATAGTCAAATACATTGGAAAATCTATATTTATATAGATTCTTCATCTACAGTATATAATTAATAACCTTTTCAAAAATATTTTGTAAACATTGAAAATAACATACCATTAACAAATCTGCCAGTTTTCTTAGTTATTCAATTAAATCTAACAGTTCATTCAGAGATAGCACTGTCAGTTATTAGAGCTTTACATATTCCTTTAACTCCACCTCAAGATTGGAATACATTACTTTACTTGATACTGCAGTGAAGTATTGAGGTATTGACCATTGCATTATTAATGTCCATCCCCTATGATGAAAATGTTTGTTTTTTCAAGAGGACATCAATATTATGGAGGCAAAATCTCTCTTGGTCTACCAATGCAAAAGACATACAAAAATATTGGCCACTGGTCATGCTAAGCCTTTGGACATTCCAATTAACTGGTCTCTCTCCATTTATCCTGCACCCATGGCTCTGTTTGAAGAAGAAGGCAAGTATTGTCATATATTTCTCAGAGTATTGAGTGCACTGAGTCTATTATTCTGCAGAGCAATCTCATCAATCTTATTCCTACTTATTTCCTTTAATGCCCATCAACTTCATCCTGATTTTCCTACCCGCCACATACATGAAGAATAATTTACAGTCAGCAATAAACCTAAGAACCTGCACATGTGGGATGAAACCAAAGTAGCAGGGGTAAACCCATGTGGTCTCAGGTAGAATAAGAAAATGTCACACAGGCAGCACCAGGAGTCAGGACTGAATCTGTGTTGCTGGAGCGGTGTTCTCCTGGTATTCTTTACCTCTTAACAGAATAAATTACCTGGTCATTTACTTCATTAGTGTGTGAAAAATAGCCAGATCATTCATTAAAACAATAGTTCATTTTCTTCTGGAGCTGCAGTCCCCTGAGGATCTGAAAAGCACCAAATAAATTCAGATAGTTTTCTTCCCTTCTGAACTTCATCTTGAGACATGAATTCCAAGAGTTTCCCCAGAACTAACCTTAGGCAAACCAGTCACAAACAAGAGAAAATCCGAGCAACACGCACAAAACAAGTGTTACACCGGCCCATGCGCCTCCTCCCTCACTACCACTCAGATCCCCAAACAGTCCTTGCAGGTGAGCGACAATTCACCTGTGAGTCTGTTGGGGTCATATACTGCGTCCGGTGTTCCCAGCCTGGCCTCCTGTGTATTGGTGAGATCCAGTGCAGATCGGAAGATCGCTTCGCTGAGCACCTATGCTCCATCCACCAGAAAAAGCAGGATCTCCCAGTGGCCACCCATCTTAATTCCACATCCCATTCTCATTCAGGTATGTCAGTCTATGTCCTCCTCTACTGTTGTGATGACACCACACTCAGGTTGGAGGAACAGCACCTTATATTCTGTCTGGGTAGCCTCCAACCTGATGGCATGAACATTGATTTTCTTGAACTTCCTCTGGTAATACCCACCCACCCTTCACCATTCCCCACTCCCATTTCCCTCTCTGTAATGAAAACCAGTTTCCCCCAGGATCAATGAAGTATGAATATGACTATGACTCTCACCTTATCTCCTCATCTGCCCATCACCTTCTTCTGGTGCTCCTCCCTCTTCCCTTTCTCCCATGGCCTTCTATGTTCACCTATCAGATTCCTCCGTCTCCAACCCTTTATCTCTATCACCAATTGACCTCCTAGTTCTTTACTTCACTGCTCCCACCCCAGTTTCACCTATCACCTACTACCTTGTATTTCTTCCTCCCTTCTCCACACCTTCTTACTCTGACTTCTCATCTTTTTTTTCTCCAGTTCTGATGAAGGGTCTCCACCCAAAGCATCAATTGTTTACTCTTTTCCATAGATGCTGCCTGGCCTGCTGAGTTCCTCCAGCATTTTGTGTGTGTTGATAAGGCAAAACAGACTTATTTCCCTTTCATGGCCAAATATTACTTATTGTTCAAAATTTATTATCACTGTTTCCAAATGGATTGAAAAATTGATGTAAGATCCCAGATCTTTCTTTAGTTTTCTTCAACAGCCTCAGGTGCATGACACATTGAATTTCCTGCTTAGATTTAAGGCTTTTTCTGCCAATAGGAAACATATTTCCATATAGATCCCAGTATACACTTGTTGTTAACTCGTAGGCAGTCGTTTATCTCAGGGTATCATGGGTTTGTGCATCTGGTGGACTATGTCCTCTCCAGGATACAAGCCTGAGCAGGAAGATTTGAAGAACTGGCTGTTGCCCATGCAGCAGCTTCCCCCTCTCCACAACACTGATGTAGTCCAAGGCAAGGGCAAATGCTAATACGTACAGCTTGGCACCAGTGTCGTCACAGAGGTTGCCAGAGTGAAGTTGTAAACAATATCAAACTGCCTTAGGGATCCTGGCTCCGGATTTCTTCCTTGGGGTTTACTCCTGAAGCCTTTGCCATGGGTGGGTATGGCTGCAAGGCAGCGGAGGTTTAAAATCAGAGTTTTCCTTCTCCTAGGCGGGCTGTCATCCAAAGCTGACGAGCCCCACCTGCCTGAAGTAACTAGTTTTGAGGCACCAGTGGTCCACCTTTTCTCCTTCTCTTGTCAATAGAAACAGTTCTACCGGCCCAAGTAGCTAAGCCACACGTGAAGGCCAAGAGTTGAACCTGGTTGTCTGAGGCTGTTAGTGACACATGCCATTTGGAGCACTTTATAGGTAGTGGGAGCTTATCCCCACTACCACCCCGGCTATGACAACCTTAGAAGCTGTTGTCAACTACACCCTAGGTTAAACATACCTATTTCCTTCATTATGCGATGTGACGAAATGGAACCCGTGTGATCCTAGAGTGCTTTGCTGGTTTGTTGATTTGTTTTGATGGAAGGCTTACAAGAAGGGTGTGTATTTTATGATAGGAATGTTTAGACAACATAGAAAAACAAGACACAGCTGTCATGGTGGGCGGGGGGTTGTTACCATAGAAACCATAGAAACTACAGCACAGAAACAGGCCCTTTGGCCCTTCTTGGCTGTGCCGAACCATTTTCTGCCTAGTCCCACTGACCTGCACACGGACCATATCCCTCCATACACCTCCCATCCATGTATCTGTCCAATTTATTCTTAAATGTTAAAAAAGAACCCACATTTACCACCTCGTCTGGCAGCTCATTCCATACTCCCACCACTCTCTGTGTGAAGAAGCCCCCCCTAATGTTCCCCTTAAACTTTCCCCCCCTCACCCTTAACCCATGTCCTCTGGTTTTTTTCTCCCCTTGCCTCAGTGGAAAAAGCCTGCTTGCATTCACTCTATCTATACCCATCATAATTTTATATACTTCTATCAAATCTCCCCTCATTCTTCTACGCTCCAGGGAATAAAGTCCTAACCTATTCAACCTTCCTCTGTAACTGAGTTTCTCAAGTCCTGGCAACATCCTTGTAAACCTTCTCTGCACTCTTTCAACCTTATTTATATTCTTCCTGTAATTTGGTGACCAAAACTGAACACAATACTCCAGATTCAGCCTCACCAATGCCTTATACAACCTCATCATAACGTTCCAGCTCTTATACTCAATACTTCGATTAATAAAGGCCAATGTACCAAAATCTCTCTTTACGACCCTATCTACCTGTGATGCCACTTTTAGGGAATTTTGTATCTGTATTCCCAGATCCCTCTGTTCCACTGCACTCCTCAGTGCCTTACCATTAACCCTGTATGTTCTATATTGGTTTGTCCTTCCAACGTGCAATACCTCACACTTGTCAGTATTAAACTCCATCTGCCATTTTTCAGCCCATTTTTCCAGCTGGTCCAAGTCCCTCTGCAGGCTCTGAAAACCTTCCTCACTGTCTACTACACCTCCAATCTTTGTATCATCAGCAAACTTGCTGATCCAATTTACCACATTATCATCCAGATCATTGATATAGATGACAAATAACAATGGACCCAGCACTGATCCCTGTGGCACACCACTAGTCACAGGCCTCCACTCAGAGAAGCAATTCTCTACCACCACTCTCTGGCTTTTTCCATCGAGCCAATGTCTAATCCAATTTACCACCTCTCCATGTATACCTAGCGACTGAATTTTCCTAACTAACCTCCCGTGTGGGACCTTGTCAAAGGCCTTGCTGAAGTCCATGTAGACAATACCCACTGCCTTCCCTTCATCCACTTTCCTGGTAACCTCCTCGAAAAACTCCAGTAGATTGGTCAAACATGACCTACCACGCACAAAGCCATGTTGACTCTCCCTAATAAGCCCCTGTCTATCCAAATGCTTGTAGATTCTGTCTCTTAGTACTCCCTCCAATAACTTACCTACTACTGACGTTAAACTCACCGGCCTATAATTTCCCGGATTACTTTTCGATCTTTTTTTTAAACAACGGAACAACATGAGCCACTCTCCAATCCTCCGGCACTTCACCGTAGACAGCGACATTTTAAATATTTCTGCCAGGGCCCCCGCAATTTCAACACTAGTCTCCTTCAAGGTCTGAGGGAACACTCTGTCAGGTCCCGGGGATTTATCCACTTTAATTTTCCTCAAGACAGCAAGCACCTCCTCCTTTTCAATCTGTACAGTTTCCATGGTCTCACTACTTGATTCCCTCAATTCCATAGATTTCATGCCAGCTTCCTTAGTAAATACAGACGCAAAAAACCTATTTAAGATCTCCCCTATTTCCTTTGGTTCCGCACAAAGCTGACCACTCTGATCTTCAAGAGGACCAATTTTATCCCTTACAATCCTTTTGCTCTTAATATACTTGTAAAAGCTCTTTGGATTATCCTTCACTTTGACTGCCAAGGCAACCTCATGTCTTCTTTTTGCCCTCCTGATTTCTTTCTTAAGTATTTTCTTGCTCTTCTTATACTCCTCAAGCACCTGATTTACCCCTTGTTTCCTATACATTTCATACAACTCCCTCTTCTCTTTATCAGAGTTGCAATATCCCTTGAGAACCAAGGTTCCTTATTCCTATTCAATTTGCCTTTAATCCTGACAGGAACATACAAACTCTGCACTCTCAAAATTTCCCACCTACCAATCACATCTTTGCCAGAGAACAACCTGTCCCAATCCACGCTTTTTAGATCCTTTCTCATTTCTTCAAATTTGGCCTTCTTCCAGTTCAGAACCTCAACCCTAGGACCAGATCTATCCTTGTCCATGATCAAATTGAAACTAATGGTGTTATGATCACTGGAACCAAAGTGCTCCCCTACACAGACTTCTGTCACTTGCCCTAATTCGTTTCCTAACAGGAGATCCAATATTGCATCCCCTCTAGCTGGTCCCTCTATCTACTGATTTAGAAAACTTTCCTGAACACATTTTGCAAACTCTAAACCATATAGACCCCTAACAGTATGGGAGTCCGAATCAATGTATGGAAAATTAAAATCCCCTACCACCACAACTTTATGTTTCCTGCAGTTGCCTGCTATCTCTCTGCAGATTTGCTCTTCCAAGTCTCGTTGACTATTGGGTGGTCTGTAATACAATCCCACTAATGTGGCCATACCTTTCCTGTTTCTCAGCTCCACCCATAAGGACTCAGTAGACAAGCCCTCTAATCTGTCCTGCCTGAGCACTGCTGTAATATTTTCCCTAACAAGCAATGCTACTCCCCCACCTTTCATTCCTCTGCCTCGATCACATCTGAAACATCGGAACCCTAGAATATTAAGCTGCCAGTCCTGCCCCTTCTGTAGCCAAGTTTCACTAATTGGTACAACATCATAGTTCCACGTGTCAATCCATGCCCTCAACTCATCCGCCTTCCCCGCAATACTCCTAGCATTGAAATATATACACCTCAGAAGATTTTTACCACCACTCACAACCTTTCCATCAGCAGATTTGCTTAAACTTTCAATATCATTTATTTTCACCCCAGCCACACTGTCAGCTCTGGCACTCTGGTTCCCATCCCCCTGCAAATCTAGTTTAAAGCCTCCCCAATAGCACTAACAAACCTCCCTGAAAGGATATTGGTCCCCCTGTGGTTCAAGTGTAACCCGTCTCTCTTGTACAGGTCCCACCTGCCCCAGAAGAGGTCCCAATGATCCTGAAATCTGAAACCCTGCCCCCTACACCAGTTCCTCAGCCACTTGTTCATCCTCCAGAGCATCCTATTCCTACCCTCACTGGCACCTAGCACAGGTAGCAATCCTGAGATTACCACCCTTGAGGTCCTGCTTTTCAACTTCCTACCAAGCTCTCTATACTCACTGTCCAGGACCTGTTCACTCTTCCTTGCTATGTCATTGGTACCGATGTGCAACACGACATCTGGCTGGTCACCCTCCCACTTCAGAATGTTATGCAATCGATCAGAGACATCCTTGACCCTGGCACCTGGGAGGCAACAAACCATCCTGGATTCTCTGTCATGACCACAGAACCTTCTATCTGCACCTCTAACTATCGAGTCCCCTATCACTACCGCTCTCCTCTTTTCCCCCCCTCCCTTCTGCACTGCAGAGCCAGACTCAGTGCCGGAGATCCGGCTACTGCAGCTCGTCCCAGGTAATTCATCCCCCCCAACAGTATCCAATGCGGTATACTTGTTGTTGAGGGGAATGGCCGCAGGGGAACCCTGCTCTGCCTGCCCTTTCCTCTTCCCTCGCCTGACAGTGACCCAATTTCCTGTCCTCTGCTCCTTTGGCGTAACTACCTCCCTGTAGCTACGATCTACAATCTCCTCATTCTCCCGAATGATCCGCAGGTCATCCATCTCCTGCTCTAGTTCCCTAACGCGGTTTGTCAGGAGCTGCAGCTGGATGCACTTCTTGCAGGTGTCGTTGTCAGGGACACCGGAGGGCTCCCTGACTTCCCACATCCTGCAAGAAGAGCATTCCAACATCCTGCCTGGCATTCTCTCTACGCTAGACTATCTGAACAAAAAACTTACCGGAACCTACCCTGGCCTCTGCCTGTTCTCGCCGAAGCCTGTTTGAGCCAAAGCCGCCCCACTCTGACTCAGTCTACTCCGACGATGGCCACTATAACGATGGCTGTTGTATATGGTGGTCTGCTTTTTAAACCTGTTTAGGGAAGAACCCTCAAATGACAAATGGACTAAATATGACTCATTTACGATAAGGAAGGAATGCAATTATGGGATAGAACTATCTCAAAGACATGAAGATGATGAATTACTAGACTCAGTAAATCTATAAAAATCGTCTGCTTTGAACTGTAAAATTGAAGCTACCTACCAATGACTTAATGTATAGAGCTAGTCTTTTCCTTGAAAGTAATACACACGTTTATAATTTGATCCACTCTGAGTTTGTTGTAGTTTGTTATTGTATAATAGAATACCTAGCTGAACAGTACACAACAATATCTATTGATATCCATTGCCCACCCACTGATGTTCTCAGTTTGTGAGAGATTCAAGACTTTCCTGTTTTACAGGGATTTTACTTTAATATCTTCCTATTCTGATAGTGGCTAGCACATTAGTAAATGCAATCTTAAAGTTAATATGCTTTAACTTCTATGCTCTGATTTTTTGAAATTTCCTCTGCAGTGTACCAAAGCAGTGACCTGGGGCAGATCGGCTCTGACTATTTTGAATAGCAGGGCAGACTTGACCGGCTGAGTGGCCTGCTCTTGCTCGTATTTTTTTATGTTCTTATGGTCATGTGGTAGAAAAGTGGCAAATGAAATTAAATCAAGAGAAGTCTGAGAGATTGGATTTATGAAGGTGCAAACAAGCAAATACAGAGTGATGCAACTGGTGGAGCTACTCCCTCACAGCTCCAGAGACCCAGGCTCTAGCTTGACCTCTGGCTTTTCCTGAGTAGAGTTTGCACGTTCTCTCTGCAACTGCATGTACTCCTCCAGTGCTCCAGGTTCCTCCACTGTCCCAGCGATGGGTGGGTAAAATGCTCCTTCTGTGTCTCTGAGTGTGTTAGTGTTCATTGGCGCCTGGAGATCAGGTTAGATTCAGGGGGCAGTTAGGCGTATGATTCTCTATGATTTTAAATGTGTGAATATAGATAAGTGTAGTTGGATTAAGTCTAGTATAATTAAAAAGGCATACAGAATGCATTCCATTTTTAGCAACTGTATGAAATATAACAGCAGAGAGGTTACGCTGGAGCTACATGCAAAAGTTTGGGCACTCCTGGTCAAAATTTCTGTTACTGTGAATAGCTAAGCGAGTAAAAGATGAGCTGATTTCCGAAAGGCATAAAGTTAAAGATGACACATTTCTTTAATATTTTAAGCAAGAAAACTGTTTTATTTCCATTTTTTACAGTTTTAAAATAACAAAAAAGGAAAAGGGTCTGAAGCAAAAGTTTGGGCACCTTGCATGGCAGTACTTAGTAACACCCCCTTTGGCAAGTATCACAGCTTGTAAACAATTTTTGTAGCCAGCTAAGTCTTTCAATTCTTGTTTGGGGGATTTTTGCCCATTCTTCCTTGCAAAAGGCTTCTAGTTCTGTGAGATTCTTGAGCTGTCTTGCATGCACTGCTCTTTTGAGGTCTATCCACAGATTCTCGATGATGTTTAGGTCAGGGGACTGTGAGGGCCATGGCATTTCATCTTCAGCTTTTTTTTACAGATGGTGTGATGTTTGCTGGTATTTAATTGAATTCATTCTTTCCTCTACCACTAAATGTTCCCTGTGCCACTGGCTGCAACACAAGCCCAAAGCATGATCGATCCACCTCCCTGCTTAACAGTTGGAGAGGGTTTCTTTTCATGAAATTCTGCACCCTTTTTTCTCCAAACATACCTTTGCTCTTTGCAGCCAAAAAGTTCTATTTTAACTTCATCAATCCACAGGACCTGTTTCCAAAATGCATCAGGCTTGTTTAGATGTTCCTTTGAAACTTTTGAATAGAACTTTTTGGCTGCAAAAAGCATATACAAGCTGTGATACTTGCCAAAGGGGGTGTTACTAAGTACTGCCATGCAGGGTGCCCAAACTTTTGCTTCAGGCCCTTTTCCTTTTTTCTTATTTTGAAACTGTAAAAGATGGAAATAAAAAAGTTTTCTTGCTTAAAATATTAAAGAAATATGTCATCTTTAATTTTATGCCTTTTAGAAATCAGTTCATCTTTTACTCACTTAGCTATTCAAAGTAACAGAATTTTTGACCAGGGGTGCTCAAATTTTTGCATACCACTGTATATATAGCATCTTATAGGACACAGCTTAAGTACTATGGCAATTATGGTCACCACATTAAAGGGATGATGTGATTGTCCTGGAGAGGGAGAAAAGGAGGTTTACTTGGTTTCTTGCCAGGACTGGAAAATAATATCAGTGTGGACTATTTGCTTTGTAAATGAGAAGACTGGAGATAGACTTAATTGATGTAATTAAAATAAATTAATTTAAGCTGCTTAGACAGAAGAAATGTAAAGAGCATATTGTGCTTAACTGGAATAGATTTAAATAACTGGTAAAAATATTGAAATGCTGCAGTTACAGAGAGAGTGCAGTACAGGCAGACAAATAAACTATATCAGCCATGATGAGGTAAGTTGGGAAATCAAAAGTTCAGAGTTCATCTCTTATCCATACAAGAGCTCTGTTCAAGAGTATGATAACAGTGGCATAAAAGCTGTTCCTGAGCTGTTAATGGGTTCGGCATGGACTAGATGGGCAACAACAATGTGTTGACCTCCTAGTTCATTGAAAATGCCAGAGTCAGGGAATAGATGAACCTAGATATTATAGATTGTAGTGCATGACTATTTTGATATTGCTGATTATCTCACAAAGGCCCAGTCTTGAGTTTTAGATATACTTGGAAACATAGCCTCCCTGATGATTTAAAGGAGAACAGAAAACCCTGTTTCAATCATAATAATTTCCCATTGGGATGTGTCTCAACATATAAGTCTTGATTCAAATGCTCTGCCTGATGTTGCTGAAACCATCTGTGTTTCAGGATTCAAGTCATTTATATAGGCCAGATGTTTTCCCAGAACTGAGCTATCCCTGGAAAGTGTGATAAGTGGAGATGGGTGAGGAGAGTATTGCGGGAGTGGTGATGGCTGCTGGCTCAGTCCCTTTGGCTGCAGCCCAAGAACAAACACAATCTCTAGATCTCTGTGTAACAGAAAGGAAGTGAGGACATTGTGTAATGGATCTATTCTTTTTTCTTTTTCTTCCACTGGGAACAGAATATTCCCAGGTACACAGCAACAAAAAATCTGCCGCATTATTTTCAGACTGGAATAATTTTAATGGACACATTTTTCTTAGAGCTTTCTTTTTCAAATAACACGTAGAAGATTATTAGATATTTTTTGTTGAACTTGTTCTGTGCCCAAAACCATATGAGTGACCTCTTGTGAACCAGCCCAATTTAACCTCAGCAACCAAATCATGACAAATAATCTCAACAGTTAGATGTTTGTTACTGCCTCCAGCACACCAAATGTACGACTGTATTCTCCCAAATGACCTGCATAATTCAAATGCATCACAGTTTCACAGAAGTTTGATTTCTAAAACAAAACTTCAAAGAAACTGAAGTTTCAGGAGTTCCCTCTTGCATCACGGTTCTTGTTGCAAAAAAAGGATGCGGAAACTTTGCAGTAAGAAAATTGAATTCATTATAGGCATGGTTCATGTCTCACAGTCTGTGACTGACAGAAATTCATGGATAAAGAATGGGGTCAGTTCCATAAGGATGTAGGATACTTATTATTCAAAATGATCTTAAAAGTTAAATGTGTTTGAAATGAATGCTAGACATGGGAAAATATAAGCATAAAGCAGCTATCAGCTACTTCAGCTGTAATTCATGTTTCTGGCAGCTGATGAAAGATTGGAGTTTGTCTAATGTTGTATTTGTTCAGTTTATTACTTCTTTCAATAAGGAATATTGTTGAGGTAAACCATATGGAAATTTGACTCTTCCAGCTTTTTCTCTTCCCACAACTACCCTCCCCCACTTCCTCTAACATGAGTCACTGGTCCCATGTTGAGCACTGAATGCCTAAATCTTTACTTGGCCACATCACTTAAAAGGATATCTGGTTTAAGGACTGTTAGTTGTTTAAATCATTCATGTCAGATTACTTTAAAATTGCAATGAGTAACGATTGACGAAAATTAATCCGAAAATTTTAGCAGTTGAAAAATTACTACCTGTATTTGTTGATAGCAGTAGTTAACATTCCAGCCTGTCAACATGCAATGTGATAAATCAATGGTTGCAAGCAAGTCACTAGGAATACATTTAATCAGGTGAAAAATGTCCAAAATCCCACACATCAGTTTTCCTTTTTCCTTGTCTTGGGCAATCACTCAAGGTTGAGAATTACTTGCTTCTGCTCCAGTTCTGTGGGTTCTCAGAGAGCTCAAAGTGGAACCCACGGGTGGTCAGCAGGTGCTTGACAGGAGGAGCAAGTTGCTATGTAGGAGGTGGTTGGCTCCTTTTGCTAATTTCATGGTCTCTACGTGAAGGCTCTCAAAGTTCTCAGCCCCATTCTGAATGTCGTTTTTCATTTTGAGCAGTCATGGATGAGGAATTTTCTGCAGTTGATGAAGATCAAAAAGTCATAGAAACACATTGCCATTTGGCCCAGTGACACCCTTTGGTATTAATCCAATTGGCAAACTTTCTATGCTTGATCAATTCAACTGCTCATTCAACCCCCTCCCCCCATCCCCAAATGCTGCCAGCAACCCAGCTTCAACTATTCTCTCAGATAGGGCAATCTAGATTCTTACCATATTTGAGATAAAGAAGACCCAGTCCAGTTCTATGGGCTCTGAGGTGGTTTTGGGCATGTGAATGAAATGAAATACAATGCATAGTGTAATTAAGGGCTTGATTCTGGAGATGTAGGGCTAGGAAAGAATGCCATTTGCTTATCCTGCCAATAGACTTGAAAGAATTTGTACTGTCTGTGTGGATTGGTGATAACATATCCTCCTTGCTGATGATCAATACTGGGACACCTCAGGGGTGTGTGCTTAGCCCACCGTTCTACTCTGTATATACACATGACTGTGTGGCTAGGCATAGCTCAGATACCATCTAAAAATTTGTTGATGATACAACCATTGTTGGTAGAATCTCAGGTGGTGATGAGAAGGCGTACAGAGGGGGAAATGCCAACTAGTGGAGTGGTGCCTCAGCAACAACCTGGCACTCAACATCAGTAAGACGAAAGAGCTGATTGTGGACTTTAGGAAGGGTAAAACGAAGGAACACATACCAATCCTCATAGAGGGAACAGAAGTGGAGAGAGTGAGCAGCTTCAAGTTCCTGGGTGTCAAGATCTCTGAGTACCTAACCCTGTCCCAATATATCGATGTAGTTATAAATGAAGGCAAGACAGTGGCTATATTAGGAGTTTGAAGAGATTTGGCATGTCAACAAATACATTCAAAAGCTTCTTTAGTTGTACTGTGGAGAGCATTCTGACAAGCTGCATCACTGTCTGGTATGGAGGAGCTACTGCACAGGACCGAAAGAAACTGCAGAGCTAGTCAACTCCATCTTGGGTACTAGCCTACAAAGTACCCAGGACAGCTTTAAGGAGTAGTGTCTCAGAAAGGCAGCATCCATTATTAAGGACCTTCAGCACCCAGGACAAGCCCTTTTCTAGCTGTTACCATCAAGTAGGAGGTACAGAAGCCTGAAGGCACACACTCAGTGATTCGGGGACAGCTTCTTCCCCTCTGCCATCCGATTCCTGAATGGACATTGAATCTTTGGACACTACCTCACTTTTTTTAATATACATTATTTCTGTTTTTGCATGTTTTTAAAAAATCTATTCAATATACATTATTGGTTTAATTGTTTATTTATTTTTTCTCTCTGCCAGATTACGTATTGCATTGAACTGCTGCTGCTAAGTTAACAAATTTCACGTCATGTGCCGATGATAGTAAACCTGATTCTGACTCTGAATAGTATCTCTCCAGTGTTTTAAGGTAGGTAGTCCATATCACTGACATGTACTGGAAGGCAGGGAGCACTGATGCCTGATAGACCATAAGTTTTTTTGCTGGGTTGGAGGCGTAGATCTTCAAACACCTTTCTCTTCAGTTACCCAAGGTCATGCTGGCATACTTGAAGTGAATTTGAATTTTATTGTAAATTTATTTACTTATTGAGATACAGCGTGAAATAGGCCCTTTTAGCCCTTCGATCCGTGCCGCCCAGCCATCCCTCAATTTAATCCTAGCCTAATCACAAGGTAATTTACAATGACAAATTAACCAACCAGCTGGTACCTCTTCGAACTGTGGGAGGATAGTACTCTAAGGATACTTGAACTGTGAGAGGAATCCCAGCAGTCATGGGAAGAATGTACAAACTCCTTATAGGCACTGGCAGGAATTGAACCTGGGTCACTGGTACTGTAAAGCATATACTAACCACTATGCTACTGTGTCATTAATATCTGCTTTTACCTGTGATGTGGCTCTCAAAATATGGAAAGTGTCTGTGTTTTCCGGGGCCTGAACATGACCATTTATTGTTAGTGGGTTATGCTGTCTTGATGATGACTTGAAGCTCAGCCTCCAACTTTGGTCTCAGGACACTGCAGCAAGAGTCTGATGTTAGAGTGCCTTTGATTCAGGAGTGGATTCAGGAAACAACATTGGTTCCTCTCTAGTGACGCTCTTTCTGCACCTGAAATGCGATGAATGAGAAAGTAACACAGCCTTGCTTAACAACAGGGTGCCCTGGGACTTGTCCTATAGTAGACTCACTGGTTAGCAATCACTGATTGTATGTCAAGACAAAACTGAAACCTTTTGGTCAAGCAAAAGTCTGAGTCACTCCACCAAGGCAAAGGGGTGTCCATGTCCATCAGCTGAGAGAGGATGCACCAAGACTCAACAAGCTGCCTGCAGCAGATCAGAGGATCACCATCTGGCAGGTGGCTGCAGTCCTTTCAAAACGCTCACAGGAGGCTGGGAGAGGTTTCTGTGAAACCATAGGTACTGGAAAGGATGATAGACATCCTCTTTACAGTCCTTAGCTTGGGACACTTTGAAGTTTGAAATATAATTCATGCCAGGCACCCACATAGCCTTGAGGGAGGATTGAATTGTTTAGATTTTGCTGCACATTTAGGTTTTTGTTAAAGACCCCAAAACATAATTTAATGAAAAAGTGGGAGTAATACTTCATCTTTTCAATCAAGACTATTTAAAAGCACATTGGAATAGGTATTTTTGGTTTTTTAAAAAAGAGTTCTCAATGCAACTACCAGCATTAAACTGCTTAAATGCCATCAAGTTCATTGACGTCCCAGATACACATGGCCATATTAGGTACTGAATCTGTCAAGGTGGACTCTGACACTAGAGCTGATCTTGCTGGATTTACTAATGTTTATTTTAGGAATGTTTGCTCAGTTAGACATGGTTCAGCATCTTCATTCTATGAATATCAATGGGGATATTACTGTCCTGACAAAGAAAGCAAAAAAGTTTACAGGCAATTCAGTTCACTAAGCACGATAACAATGAACAGCTATTGGACCAGAGAACATCTCAGCTGTAGTACAGAAGAGTTGTACTTGAGGGCGATTTGCACCACTGTTCCAGCCCACAACACTGGCATTAACCCAAAAATGTAGAAAATTGCCCAGTTGTGTGCTGTTCACTTAAATCACCTGTAAAGTGATGGAAGGTAAGGTTGACAGTACTTTCCATTGACACTTACCTATAATAACTCCATCACTGATGTTCAGTTTGGGATTTGTGAGGACCTCATCACAGCCTTGCCGAACATGGACCGAAGAATTGAATTTCAGAGGTGAGTGAGATCAAGGCACTATCCAGTGTGCTGAGGTATCAAGACACCCTGGCAAACCTAACGTCAATGGGTATCAAAAGGAAAATACTTTGGTCCTGCAAAAAAAGGAAGAAAGCCCCAGAATATCACAGCCAACAATCTTCAGCTGTTCATTAATGAACTTCCTTCCATCAGAAAGTCAGAAGAACACATGTAGACTGATATATGCACAATGATCAATTCCTTTCACAGCTCCTCAGCAGATAAAACTAACCATGCCTGCTAGTGACAGGGTTCATTCATTGGCTGATACAAGGAAAGTAAAATTTCCACCCTCATGGTCGCTCGGCTCGCTGTCATCTAGGGAAACAGCCCTCGACCCCGGCAAACTGGGTAATTAGTTTGTGTGGATGCTGTGTGATGTACCCTGCCCTGCCCAAATAACAGACAATACACCAAATATGATTAAATGATTTACAGTTTATAGATATTACTGGAACTATATAATTAATAGAGAATAAAATATAAAAGGAAAATAAAAGGCGCCACACTTATCAAAGTTCAATCTCTTCGTGCACAAACAGTTGGAGCTCAGGACCCTTCTTCTTCACCCTGCGACCCCTCGGACCACCTCGACCGGCCGCCTGGGACCAACAACGGTGGTCAACCAGACACTCCACACGAGTCCGTCTCCGTCTCCCCTCCTCGCCGAATGCCCCGCTCGAGGTCCGACCCCGTCAGCAGACTTACAGCACCTGGTCCATTCTCTGTCTCTCTCTCCCACCTTCTCCCTCAAAACCCCGCGCACACAAATCTTCCAGATACACCAAAGTCATAACAACTATCCCAATTGGTTCGTAACATCCTCTTTTCACCCCCTAACTCACAACAAGCTGCTAGCGCAAAGCTTTCTCAGCGTTTAACATAACAAAGAAGCATTCCCGATTAAAACATAACAAAGAAGCTATTTTAATTAGCCTCCACAGTAACATAAAAGACGAAACCCCCTTACATACAGAATTCCGAGTTATGTTATGGATCAAGAAAAATGTGTTAGTGGATCTGGTGCAAATTTAGCAGCCATGAGGAACCAATGTAAGGTACTTCAGTTTCATTTTGAATAAATGAGCTTTCTTAGAAGGTTTTAATTAGTTTAGTACATTATGATATTTTAATTGTTCATAACATTCTAAAATATTTTACTTTCATTTATTTAATATTTAAATATTTTTGATTATTTTCTGTAGATCTAATAGTGTTAGGCAAGGAGTTTTTCTTACTCACCATCGCCATTCTTTTGGTTGGGTGCATGCCCACAAGATGGAACTTGCCCAAAAAAGCACTATCTACAGTGTGAGACCGTGCCCCACAGAGTCAGGTTGATCTTTTGGTGACATTGAGCAATCAGCAACAAGAAGGTATGAATTTACAGCACAGGTCAGCGGTAAGTAAAGATAACACACCACTGACAGGAAATATTGACCATCATCTCCAAAGAAAAAGTGATCCAAATATCCTCTTACACTTCTGGTTTGACAACATTTAATGAATGAAAGCTAGAGTCTGTCAACCTAATGTTGCTATTTGTAGTCCTCAACCCTGACCAAATACATTTTAGAAAAAAATGTTAAAATTGTACTTTTTCCTTAAGCACTAAATAAACCAAAATTCTTATGAATCTCTTCACATAGTTGGTGATGGAACTTTGGATTTTCCAACCAAGGGCACTGTGAATGTTCAAGATAATGACTGACAGAGTTTTGGATATGAAGGAAATCAAGCGTTATTTGGTCAACACACTAAGGTAAGTGCTTTGATAATGAAAGATGAAGCAGGAAAGAAGGCTCAAATGCTCATTCCTCTACCTATTTTTGAGCCTTCATGTCGAGAGCAACCTTTCATTCTATCCAGGGTTGCTCAAGGCAGTAAGTGTAAAGTCCTTTATATGTCAAGAAATCTGAGAAGTGGATACATTGATAGGAAAAATTTAGAGGGACACGGACAAATCGGATTAGCTCTGGTAGGCAACTTAATGGGAATGAGCAAGCTGAGTTGAAAGATCTGTTTCAATGCTGCATACCACTCTGACTCTGGGTGAGTTCTAAAATTAAAGGTTCGAATTAAGGACTAGCCACAGTAATTTTTAATCTACTGCTTTGTCAGACAAACACAACACCTCCTTTCAATAACTTAGGCCATGTGTGATGAATAAATTGCATTGCAAAAATGTCATGAGAACCAAGTCATTAAACATAAGGAAGTCCATCATCATATATTTCGAACATTGTACTTAGTTTATATCATGTTGGCAAAAAACTGACAACGATTTGGTTTGCATATTTTATCATCAAATTAAAACGTTATTTACATCAATCTAAATACAATTATTATAAATAAAATAATGTACTTTCAGAGTGATTCTGCCAGATTTTTTTCAGCAAATATCCTTCCAAAGATGTTTTTAACCCCCATACATACTGAAAAGAAAATTCAAATAGTGAGACCAATAAGCATATACATATGGTCTTGTTGCATAAATACATCTGGAAAATGTGCTATCACTTCTACAAAGTAACTCAAAAAGGTAATGACTCAAAAAGTTCCAGATGTACACTTTGCACTTGATTTATTTTGCCAAGAGCTACATTTCAATCAACAAAATGAAATGCTCTATTTGTGCCAAGATTTACTGCAGACGTCACCATAGTATAGGTTAAGAATGATGGACAAAGACCAAATTAGTGAAGGTTTAAGGAATAAATAAATGCTAATATATTCAATGTGCAAATGATAATTACAAAGATGATTACCCATAGAACATAAATCAGAGTTATTGGATCCATAAAATAAATTTTAATAACTGAGAAAGTGACTGTAAGGAAGAGTTAGAGGTTGGATTGTTCACACAAAGACAATATCAATAATTTCTTCTCTTATTGTGAATTATTTCTCACAAACATCTTACTGCAACTCAAAAGCTTTTTAATTTCCATTAATATATCTGTAAGTATTGGGCATAAGATTAGATTCAAATTGGAAGAGTCAAACATAGACAGATTATTTATCTCCCTGCTGTTAAGTCTTGAAGAAGCCTTAGCTCAGAACAACTGAGCTTGGTGGTGACTGATGGCTTTAGAACAAACTTTATGACACTGATGTTGAAAGAGTGCTTACCCGTGGCTTATCCAAATTCTACCCTTATACTGATGGCCTTGCAAATTCCTTCAGAATGGGCTTTTTTTGGACCTACAGGCTTATGCTCATCAGTCTTTTTGTGTCTCAGAAACTAAATAGGGACAGCATTTCTCTAATAACAAATGTCCTATTTTTCAATATTTTTAAAACATTTTCATTCAATACCTTTTTAATTTTGATATTAGAGAAAAATATAATGTATGACTGAATTAATTATTTACACACTGTGCTAAACCAACTTCTCAAATTAAGTCTGTAATTTTATATGAATAAATTGGCTGCAGGATCCAAATTTAATCCCTCAATGTTTCAATGCCAACATCTGTGGTGTAACGTACTTTCCACAAGGTTGCAGTTCCAGTATGTTTGGGGATATGATCTTATCCACTTACTGAATATTAACTTCCATGCAAATTATATGGTAATTGCTAAGATTTCTGCTGTAGGGTAAAATATGCAATATTATTCACTCTCATGTGACCTTAGGAAGCTATGGGGATGCTTTGAAATATTGAGGAGATTAGAAAGTCAATTTAGAAATCATAAATAAACAATTCTTAAAATAATTTTCAAGGAGCCTAATAGAACTATCTCTCCAGTGGATCTGGGCTTCAGAACACTGTTTTCTTCAGTGACAACTCTGAGAATATTCCAAAACATTTTAAATAATTTATCATTATTGGGTGTCCTGTGAAGGTCATGAGTGGTGAATAATTCTGGATCGGTCCCATCACTTTCAGATAGTTAAAATAAAAACTATTGGCTCTGTGAGGGGTTCCAGGGATGAGTAGTCTAACTGTACCTGTCCTTCAGGACTCTTGGATCAATTATTCAGCTGCAACCTTACACGTTCAACATAGATAAATTATTCTAAATGAAAGTGTTACAGGGTCGCTCTGTGATGGTTGCTACTTGTAGATGTTAAGTTTTTCTTCATTATGTAAACTTCTCATTGGCAGAGAACTATTGTCATAAACACAAGCTGTTCATCATGATTACTAAATGCCAAAAAAGAACATGAGAATGGGAGCATGTGCTGATGCTGCCATTTGCAAAATCACCACTGACCTTTTTCCTATATTTCAAATATTTTATTTTGTAGTTCTTCAAGCATTATCTATTGCAATAGCTTTCCTTTAAAGGTAATAACAGATTATGATTAAACCTCACCAGGCATTTTGAAGCTTTTTGACAAAAACTTTGAGAAATGCAGATTCATGGACTCTTCTTTCACCCAGGTACAAGTAACTTTTGAAAGCTTTTCTAAAGTACTTTGATTCAGGCATCACCCCTGAAGAAGATGGCAAGTTTGTCATCGAATCTCCAGTTATAATCAATATCTGCATCTGGCTGGAAGCCCAAGAAGAGTTTATTCATCATATACACTGGGAAAGCACTTTTTTTTAACTTCAATTTTTTTGGAACACCTTGAAAATCAGAAATATTGAAAATTATTTTAAAAATCTACAATGAAAAAATAAATAAGTAAATATATCACACAAAGACAATATTAAACTGAAAAAAATTAAAGTACAATTAATAAAAAAACAAACAAAATGCCATTTCACAATATGAGTAGCAGTCATTCAAGAAATTGGGTCATTACCATATTCCTTCCCTACATTGTTTCTCTCCATTCAAATAAATGGGCTTGTCGCCTTGACACAGTTCCAGCAGGCAGATTCACCAGTGCAAGTTAGTACTTTCTCAGGGGATCAAGCATCAAAGGCCAGACAGGAAATGGGTATCTTGTTCCTAAGATTCCAAGGCCTCTCCACTGTCTACAAGAATTCAGTTCTGATGATATAGTGGTGCACTCCAGGTCCAATCAAAGGTGTAATTGTTCATAGTTTAAGTCTCTTTCAAGGTTGTAAGACACTGCTGGATATTAAGAACACCAGGTTCTGTAGGTCTACCCCATCAGTGAGTTGCTTGATAGCGATGGAGCTGGACTTATTGCATACTGTCGTTGTGTTGTTGCCTGGACTCGTGGCATACTGTTGTGCTGAGGTGGTGCGTGATTCAATGAATGGACTGAGTGATTATCTTGGATGCTTTTCTTGTGATCGTGAGACCCTGTTGGACATTGGTAATGTAGTATACTAGAAGTCTGGTTCACTGGTTCATTGTCAAGACCAACAGCAGAGGAGCTGTGCTGCCTCAGTTGTGGCGCAGACTAGTGCCTCCCGCTGCGGGGTTGCCTGTTGCGGCTGCACAGGAGAAAAGGTGCTGAGGTGGTATGGGAGAAAGCAGAGCCTCTGTAGGTGTGCTGGAATCTGTATGTGTTGGTGTGCTGACCCCTCCCTCTGTAGGTGTGCTGGAAGCTGTATGTGTTGGGGGGCTGACCCCTCCCTCTGTAGGTGTGCTGGAATCCGTATGTGTTGGGGGGCTGACCCCTCCCTCTGTAGGGGTGCTGGAATTCGTATGTGTTGGGGGGCTGACCCCTCCCTCTGTAGGTGTGCTGGAATCTGTATGTGTTGGTGTGCTGACCCCTCCCTCTGTAGGGGTGTGCTGGAATTCGTATGTGTTGGGGGGCTGACCCCTCCCTCTGTAGGTGTGCTGGAATTCGTATGTGTTGGGGGGCTGACCCCTCCCTCTGTAGGTGTGCTGGAAGCTGTATGTGTTGGTGTGCTGACCCCTCCCTCTGTAGGTGTGCTGGAAGCTGTATGTGTTGGGGGGCTGACCCCTCCCTCTGTAGGTGTGCTGGAATCCGTATGTGTTGGGGGGCTGACCCCTCCCTCTGTAGGGGTGCTGGAATTCGTATGTGTTGGGGGGCTGACCCCTCCCTCTGTAGGTGTGCTGGAATCTGTATGTGTTGGTGTGCTGACCCCTCCCTCTGTAGGTGTGCTGGAATCCGTATGTGTTGGGGGGCTGACCCCTCCCTCTGTAGGGGTGCTGGAATTCGTATGTGTTGGGGGGCTGACCCCTCCCTCTGTAGGGGTGTGCTGGAATCTGTATGTGTTGGGGGGCTGACCCCTCCCTCTGTAGGGGTGTGCTGGAATCTGTATGTGTTGGGGGGCTGACCCCTCCCTCTGTAGGGGTGCTGGAATCCGTATGTGTTGGGGGGCTGACCCCTCCCTCTGTAGGGGTGTGCTGGAATCTGTATGTGTTGGGGGGCTGACCCCTCCCTCTGTAGGGGTGCTGGAATCCGTATGTGTTGGGGGGCTGACCCCTCCCTCTGTAGGGGTGTGCTGGAATCTGTATGTGTTGGGGGGCTGACCCCTCCCTCTGTAGGTGTGCTGGAATCTGTATGTGTTGGTGTGCTGACCCCTCCCTCTGTAGGTGTGCTGGAATCCGTATGTGTTGGGGGGCTGACCCCTCCCTCTGTAGGGGTGCTGGAATTCGTATGTGTTGGGGGGCTGACCCCTCCCTCTGTAGGGGTGTGCTGGAATCTGTATGTGTTGGGGGGCTGACCCCTCCCTCTGTAGGGGTGTGCTGGAATCTGTATGTGTTGGGGGGCTGACCCCTCCCTCTGTAGGGGTGCTGGAATCCGTATGTGTTGGGGGGCTGACCCCTCCCTCTGTAGGGGTGTGCTGGAATCTGTATGTGTTGGGGGGCTGACCCCTCCCTCTGTAGGGGTGCTGGAATCCGTATGTGTTGGGGGGCTGACCCCTCCCTCTGTAGGGGTGTGCTGGAATCTGTATGTGTTGGGGGGCTGACCCCTCCCTCTGTAGGGGTGTGCTGGAATCTGTATGTGTTGGGGGGTTGACCCCTCCCATTGATGCTGCTCTCCAGTGTTTGCTCAGTGGAAGAACAAGCTGAATCAGGACAACACCCCATGTTCCACCAACCTACAGGCTCAGGGCCTTGGGCTATATTATTTTTAGTGTGGTTGTATGCTATGTGCTATGTGCTGTGTGTTATTGGGTTTTGCACCTTGGCCCCAGAGAATGCTGTTTTGTTTGGCTATATTCATGTATGACTGAATGATAATTAATCTTGAACTTGAACTTGATTTAAATCAGGAATGAGCTATTTCCCTGAGCAAAGAAGGTTCTAACTAATGGGATAGGGTGAAGTTAATTGGTAGAAGGAATTGAGTAGAAATTAAGTAAAAAGCTTTTATTGAATGGAATTCACAGGCTGAATGGATGGTTAGAAAGTATTAGGAAGTACCTGGATGACCCACAACCTACCAGGCTATAGATCAGGTGCTGGTCAAAGGGATTGATATAAGCTTCACTTTGGGCAATCATAGACTTGATTGGCAAGTAGTTTCCTATTGTGCCTTAAATTCCTAAAACTGCTTCTCCTCCTCAGCCTGCTGTATGACAGCAGGATACTGCAAAATCACACAAATCTAGAAAACTCCCTGGAAAAACTTCCTACTATTTACCCTGACTCAGTCCCTCACACTTTTGCATTCCAGACACCCACTCCCCCCATCTTTTCATATTGGTTATCTCCACTCTTACCTTTCAACCCTGCTGAAGGGTCTCAAATCAAAATGTCAACTATCCACTTCCCTCTATAGATGCTTTTTGACCCATTGAGTTCTTCCAACTCCTTTATGTGTTGCTGCTATTTATTTAGTTGTAGCAAGTTTGATATTCTTTGCTCAGCAAATGAAATATCTCGTACACCTTCTCAACCAGCTTACCTACTTATGCTGCTGCCTTCAGTGATCCTTGGACATGCACACCAGCAAGTTTCTGTCCCTGAAGAATGTCCGTCATTCTACCATTCAGAATATTTTGGCCGTATCAGTACTCCCAAAATACATCACCTCATAATTCAGGATTTTCAGCATTAAATTCTTTCTGCCATTCCTCTGCCCTTCTTCCCAACTCATCAATATCATTTTGTAGCTGAATAATCACCAGTAACAATCTCCATGTGATCTGTAACATTCACATCTAGATCTTTAAACAAACAGCAAGCAATCTATATCCAATTCGTGTGGTACACCACCGGTCACAAGCTTTTCAATCACAAACTCTCTGCCTCCTATCACAAAGCCAATTTTGGATTCAATTTGCCAAATTGTCCTGGATCACATGAGCTCTCCCATTTTGGACATGTTTCCCATTTGGAAACTGATCATGTACATGTAAACCAGTCAACTGCATTACACTAATAATTGGTAATTAGTAGTTGGTTTCTCATTGTCACAGGCACTAACATACATATGAATATCTTTTGTTTACATTCCATTCGGATAGATCTTTCCATACATAAATAGATTGAAGTCATACAAAAGGAGGAAAAAAAGCAGAAAGCGGAACATGGTGTTATGGTTACAGAGAAAATGCAGTGCGGATCGACAGAAGTCACGTTTAACTCTGTCTTTGAAAACTTTAGTCAAATTTAGTACAATCACCACGCTGTAGAAAATACAAGACTGCATTGGAGTGGATGCCAAGGAGATTGCCAGGGATGGATGGTTTTGATTACGAACAAAGAATGAATTGGCTGAGGTCATCCACTTACCAAGCTCCTTAAACTCTGCCTGCACAATCGCATTTCCTTTTTTTCCTCATCTTTGCTTCTTGTATAGACCATAATCTCTGTTATTTCAGCTTGCTCAAATGGAATGGACACCATCTTTGTCATGTCTGCCGGTAAAAGCTTTGCCAGAGCTGTGTGATTAGTTTATTGACATGCAGTTCACTGAGTGCTTCCAATAAATGTCATGACAATCTTAACAAAACCTGCACAAATTCGGCAAGTGATATCCATAAAGTCAACTGCTTTTTGCAAAGTTGCTAAGAAATACTGAATGCTATTTGTAGACACTCAGTCAATGTGAGGAAAAACACTGGGAGCCCCATCCATAACCACTTCAGAAACAAGTGCATATAGCCTTCTTTGTCAGATCCTGTAAGTAAAGGCCAAGGACTTGCAGAAGAATTGAACACTTATTGCCACAGAAGGACTTTGTGCTTGTGTGCCCAGAACTTTAGTAGTCCTGCTAGGTTCTGACAAATGCATTATCTTCCTGGTGCAAGGAAAACACCAGGGCTAGTGAAAAAGGGTGAGGATGGAGAGAGCAGTGCACAAACAAGAAACTGTTAAAAGAGGAAGGAGGTGCAATGAAAGCAAACAGACAAGAAAAATACAAGTGAATTTTAAGGTCTTCAGTGTGTTTCATTGAGACTTTCATTGATCTGAGCCTAAATCAATTAAAGGTGATAAGCTCTTTGAAAGTTTTCAAGAAAATCTTCCAGAAGATTTTGATTTCTTTCTGAAATTAATTCAAGATTGGATTTTTGGGAGTTAACATATCGATATGGCCTCCTTCTAGCTACTGTAGCATCAGATTAGCCATGGATTATAGGGCCAGCGAGCTGCAGCTGTTTGGAGTTTGTATATAAAAGAGGCAACATAGCACTGGAGATACTCATTTAATAGACCTATGTGATACTATATATTCTGTGGCAATGTACCATCAGGACAAGTGATTTTCCCCATCTCCGCAATCAACTTTGTTATGATGAATCTAGAGAGAAACACAAATTTTACTGCATTTGATTCTGGCCCGCAAGTCCATGAGAATACAGTAAATAACCCTATACACCAGAGAATGACTTTGAACATCTGGATCACTACTTGCTGCTCTTTCATCAATGTCCAGCACTGTTACTCATTTATCACTGTATTTTGCACACACCCTGTAATTTCTCTTCAACTTTTTTTAAACTATGTAGAGCTGTGATAATATCTGATTTATGCGAGGGCCACTGATCTTTAGTTATGCAGTGAGTGGCTCTGTTTAGATATGATTTACTTTCATTTGACTTTAATCAATTAACCTTTTTCTATGACTAGAGAAGTCTTGTCATCTAAAATAGTATTCATATATTAGAAAGGTTGTCTATGCAAGTCTTCTACATTCATTATCAAAGACTTACAGTTATCTTCTTCTGAGTAAATCTATAATATAAAGAATTACTCATGCAAAATTTCTGGATTGCAACCTATGCCACACGCCAGTCAGGGCAGAAACAAGATGACTTGGCAGATAAATGCATGGCTGAGAAGCTGGCGCAGGTAGCAGGACGTCAGGTTCTTGGATCATTAGGATCTCCTCTGGGGGTGGTGTAGCCTCCATCGGTCGTAGTCAACCGTGGGTACTGTGCTTCTGGTAGCCACTGGTTTGTGACGCTATAAAGCGAAGCTGGAGTGGCCTCTCCAGGATGCAGGCCAGGGCAGAGTTGATATGGATCCATCTGTTGCCCATGCAGTGGGAACCCCCTCTCCATGCTGATGACAGGTCCAAAGGAACGACGAAGTCGGTACACTTTGGTGCCAGCAGCATGGCAGGAGTTGCCGTGCCGGCGCTGGGTACAGCAGTCAGTCGCCTTCGGGACTCCGACTCTGGATTTTTCCTCGGGGTTTACTCCCAAAGCCTTTCCCGTGAGCGGGTATAGCCGCAAGGCAGCAGAGGTTTGAAATTGGAGTTTTCCCTCTCCTAGATGAGCTACCATCCTTGGTTAACGAGCCCCATCTGCCCAAAGCAACTGGTTTTGAGGCGCCAGTGGCCCACCTTTGCTCCTTCTCCTGTCAGTGAGAACAGCTCCGCCGGGCATAAGAACTATGCCACACGTGAAGGTCAGCAGTTGGACTTGGTTGTTAGAGGCTGTTTGAGATGCATACCATGATGAGCATTTGTTTAGCAGTGGGAGCTCGTCCCCACTATCACCCTTTGGCTATGACTATCTTTGGAGTCTCTGGAGGTGGTATGACCTGTACAAAAGGGATGGGTTGCACCTGAACCTGAGGGGGGTCCAATATTCATGCAGTCAGGTTTGTTAGAGCTGTTGGGGAGGGTTTAAACTAATTTGGCAGCGGGATGGAAACCAAAGTGAATGGACTCAGGAGAGGACAGATGGTAAAATAAGCAAAGATAGTGTGCAGTTAGACTGTCAGGAAGAGCAGGCAGATGATGGGACAAAATTGCAGCCAGCAAGGTGAGCATCAATGCATTAGGGATGCAAATTCATAAATGGTAGCAAATACAGTACTCAAAGTGCTATATCTCATTGCATGGAGTATAAGAAATAAGGTGGATGATCTTGTTGCACTTTTACAGATTGTCGGGTATGATGTTGTGGTCATCACTGAATCATGTCTGAAGGATGGTTGTAGTTGGGAGCTGAATGTCCAAGGTTATACATTGTATTGGAGGGATAAAAAGGAAGGTAGAGGGGTGATGTGGCTCTGCTGGTAAAGAATGGCTTTAAATCATTAGAAAGATGTGACATAGGATCGGAAGAGGTTGACTCCTTGTGGGTTGAGTTAAGAAACTGCAAGCGTAAAATGAATCTGATGGCAGTTGTAAACAGGCCTCCAAACAGTAGCTTGGATGTGGACTACAGAGTACAATAGAAAATAGAAAAGGCACGTCAAAAGGGTAATGCTATGATAGTCATGGGAGATTTTAAATGCAAGTAGATTGGGAAAAGCAGGTTGGTAATAGATCTCAAGAGAGTGAATTTGCTGAATGCCAACGAGATGGCTGTTTAGAGCAGTTTGTCGTTGAGCCTACTAGGGGATCAGCTACACCAGATTGGGTGTTATGTAGAGAACCGGAGGTGAATAGGAAGCTTATGGTAAAGGAACCATTTGGAAACAATGATCACAGTACGATTGAGTTCAACTTGAAATTTGATAGGGAGAAAGTAAAGTCTGTTATAGCAGTATTTCAGTGGAATAAAGGAAATTATAGTGGTATGAGAGAGGAGTTGGCCAAAATAAATTGGAAGGAGATGCAGGCAGGGATGACAGCAGAGCTTGTGTTTCTGGAAAAATGAGGAAGGTGCAGCATAGATGTATTCCAAAAACAAAGAAATACTCAAATGGCAAAGTAGGTGGACAAGGGAAGTCAAAGCTAATGTATAAGCAAATGAGAGGGCTTACAATAAAGAAAAAAATAATGGGAAGGTAGAGGATTGGGAAGCTTTTAAAAACCTACAGAGAGCAACTAAAAGAATCGTTAAGAGGGGAAAGATGAAAAATTGAAAGCAAGCTAGCAAGCAATATCAAGGTGGATAGAAAAAGCTTTTTCAAGTATGTAGAAAATAAAAGAGAGATGAGAGTGGATTTAGGACCACTAGAAAATGAGGCCAGAGAAATAATGGTGGGGAACAAGGAGATGGCAGATAACTAAATGAGTATTTTGTGGAAGACACTAGCAGTGTACTAAGTGTTGAAGGGTGTACAGTTACTATTACAAGGGAGAAGTGAGTACAGTTACTATTACAAGGGAGAAGGTGCTCAAAAAGCTCCTTCAAAGAGCAAAAATCAGCATTGTTTCCTTCAGGGAAGGTCTTGCCTGATGAACTGGTTGGAACTCTTTGAGGAGATTACACGTAGGATAGATAAAGAGGGTGTAGTGGATGTTGGATATTTAGATTTTCAGAAGGCCTTTGACACGGTGCCACACATGAGGCTGCTTACTAAGTTAAGAGCCCATGGCAATACAGAAAAGTTTTGGGCATGGTTAGCGCATTGGCTGATTGGCAGGAGACAGCAAGTGGGAATAAAAGGATCCTTTTCAGGTTGGCTGCCAGTGACTAGTGGTGTTCCACAAGGGTCGGTGTTGGGACTGCTTATTTTCCTGTTGTGTATCAATGATTTAGATGATGGAAGAAATGGCTTTGTTGCCAAGTTTGCAGATGATACGAAGATTGGTGGAGGGGCAAGTAGTGTTGAGAAAACAGGTAGGATGCAGAAGGACTTAGACAGATTAGGAGAATGGGCAAGAAAGTGGCAAATGAAACACAATGTTGGAAAATGCATGGTCATGCACTTTGGTAGAAGAAATAAATGTGCAGACTATTTTCTAAACGGGGAGAAAATCCAAAAATCTGAGCTACAAAGGTACTTGCAAGCTCTTGTGCAAAACACTCTAAAGGTTAAGTTGCAGGTTCAGTCGGTGGTGAGGAAGACAAATGCAATGTTAGCATTCATTTCAAGACGACTAGAATATAAGAGCAGGGATGTGATGCTAAGGCTTTATAAGGCACTGGTGAAGCCTCACCTTCAGTATTGTGAACTGTTTTGGGCTCCTCATCTAGAAAAGATGTGTTGCATTGGAGAGGGTTCAGATGAGGTTCACAAGGATGATTCCAGGAATGAAAGGGTTATCATATGAGGTATGTTTGATCGCTCTGGGTCTGTACTCACTAGAATTTAGAGGGATGAGGGGGAATCTCATTTAAGCCTTTCAATGTTGAAAGTCCTAGACAGAGTAGATGTGGAAAGGATGTTTCTCATGGTGTTGGGGTCTAGGACAAGATGGCACAACCTCAGGATAAAGGGGCATCCATTTAAAACAGAGATACTGAGAAATTTCTTTAGCCAGAGTGTGGTGAATATGTGGAATTTGTTGCCACAGGCAGCTGTGGAGGCCAGGTCATTGGGTATATTTAGGGCGGAGACTGATAGGCTCCTGACTGGCCACGGCATTGAAGGTTACAGGGAGATGGCCAGGGTGTGAGGCTGAGGAGGGGATAAAAGGATCAGCCATGATGCTTGTTTATTAATGTTCTTCCATTGCACCTGCTAACTTTCATTTGTGTAACTGTGTAACATTCATTTATTTGCAATGGCAATTGCTTTTGACCAGCTCCACATTTGCCTTTTGCTGACTCTTCTATCCTGTATTTGTGTTGTCCTCTTTAATTCCATCAATCCTCTTTATAAGTTGCAACAGGCTCTTAAAGTTGTTAATATTAAATTCACATTATCAGGGCAATATTAGTATGTATATTGGCTCTATATGACACTTTGAGGGCACCCTCCTGCATCACAAATTCTATTACTTGTACAGTTCACAAGGACGTGCAAGGCCATGTTGACAAATCTGTCTTTTTGCTGAGCCACTTCCAAATAAATTTCATAGCCCCACAGATACACTGACAACTTCCTTCAACATTTAGTACAGTTAAATCGTTTTCTGACTGTTTGAAAAGGGCATGTAGCTGCACTAAAAGGGTAATAGGATCATTATTCCTGGTACACTCTGATTGGTTATTTTGACCTCTAACAAAATTGCATTTTCAGGAGGAGCATGATTCAAAAGGGTACATTTCCACCATTTGTTCAAGTCGAAATTCTGTGACTACTTGGAATTTAATGCAGTATTGAAGATAGTAAAACTGACACAATTTTAGCAACCAAAAGTTTGAATTTGTAATGACTTTGAATAGAGCAGCTTCATTTAATTGAAACAGTAAGAGGGAGAGTTTGCAAAATTGATTTTGGGAAGAATATCTAGAAAATCTTTTTGAAAGTAGCTTAGGAAATTGCAGATGCATTCTCAATTCCACAATATTCATTCACAATTGGTGCTCTTGGAAAAATTACTCCTGGAAAAATTAACTTGGAAAATGTAGCCAATTGCCATATGTTAGGAGAGAGCCAGTTTCTGAAGGAAATGATAAAAAATTAAATGTAATAATTTTTTCCAACTGTATCAAATATTTTAAATTCAGTAAGGAAGCAGAATATTCAGAAATTGCTTCAATTTTACCAGTGAAATTCAGTAATAGATTAATGTTTCATCAAATGCATGCAAATGCTGCTGCTTTTGCAGCAAAAAAAACAGTTGAGTGGTGACATGAAGAGATAATTATAATATCCTAACTGTGCTGCAGAGGAACAATGCTGCAGATAACATAGGAGTATAAGAAAAAGATGCAGGAGTAGGCATTTGGCCCCTTATGCCTGGTTTCTGTTCAATTAGATTATGGCTGATCTCTTTTTCTGCAATGTCACTTCCCTGTACTAATCTGTATTATCTTAATATCTGAAAATCTCACTCTTAGTTTGTAACATACCCAACAACTAAGCATTTGTGGCTGTCTTGGGTGAAGAATTCCTAAGATTTACCACTCTTGTTTTAACCTGGATATATTACATTTGTTCCCCTCAGACAACTCAGTGCTTTGGAATATGAACTGCTGGCACCCAACACTGATCTAAAAGTCCAAACCTGGAAGTTTCCTGTTTATTCCAACTTTCTGTTTTCTATTAGCTATTTCATGTCATTTTATTACCACTCCACTCTCTCCAGCACTGCACGCTGTACTTTTGTTTAATAAACAGATGTGTGGCACCTTATTGCGAGACCATGGATCTGCGCCTGGAAAGTCTTCACTCTCCAGGGCGTAGGCAGTTGCCCATGCTGCAAGTCGCCCCTCTCCATGACAACATGTCCAAGGGAAGGGCAAGGGCTGATACAGCTTGGCACTAGTGTCGTCGCAGAGCACTGTATGGTTAAGTGCCTTGCTCAAGGAAACAACACGCTGCCTCGGCTGGGGCGAGTCAGACCCTTCAGGTCGCTAGTCGAATGCCTTAACCACTTGGCCACGTGCCCACACATATAGGTGTGTGTATAAAAGGGTGACAAATCTCTGGAATTCTACACTTCGGGGGTTTGTTATTGCCAGGTCATAATGGGTACTTTGAAAGATCAGGGAGTTGAGGGTGATGGGAAACTGGTGCAGAAGAGGAGATGAGGCCTGGGAAGAGAGAGAGGGAACGTCGACTCAGACCATAAGAGGCCTGTGTTGGGCATTTTCATGCCTTACAAGGCGCAGATTGGAAGTCTGTGTGGGGCAGCACTCCTTGCACAGACACTAGTGCAATGTGTTGTTAAGTGCCTTGCTCAAGGGCACAAACACGCCGCCACAGCTGAGGCTCGAACTAGCGACCATTATCTTATTCAATTGCAAGATAGGCTTGAGGGATTAAGCAGCCCCCTTCTGCTCCTATTTCCTTTTGCAGAAACAAACACATTGCTTGACCTGACTCACTCTTTTCTTTTCTGCTTGTTACAAACTTCAAAAAGTCTAAAAAAATTTATAGATATTATTTTCCTTTTCAAAATTCATGGTGACTCTGGCCAAGCCATTATTACTTTGCATGTGTCCTGATACCACTTCCTGAGTAATGAACTCCAGCATTCTCAATGTGGCTGATGTCTGTAGTTCCTTGTTTTATCTTTATAGCCTTCCGTAAACAGTATAGTTATATATACTTCTTTCTATTCTTTGAAACCATTCTAAAATTTATGGAATTTTGGAATATGACAAGCCAGCTCCTTCAGACTTAAGGTGTAGGTTATCAGTTCCTGGGGATTTATGGTCTTTCATTCCTATTGATTTTGACACACAAATTAATTATTAGTGGTAATTTCTTTAGGCTCCTCATTCACAGTAGACCCACGGGATTCCACTGTTTCCATGAGATTTCTGTGTCTATTTCTGCAAAGAGACTTACAATATTCAGTTTTTTTGGCATTTCCTTATTTACCAATATATGTCATTTCTTCTGCCCATTCATTTCCACTAATATCTTCATTTTTGCATATCTATAGATGCTTTTGCAAGCAAGTTTCATTTTTCTTACTTACCATTCATTATATTCTACATTCCCTTTCCATATCAGTATTTTGGAGAGTAAACAAGTAATGTAGTATCAACACCTTTTATGTTATCAATGTATTTTAAGTAAAAATAAAATTTATCCTCAAAATATATAAGAATATAATCCAAATTGTGGTCTTATTTCAGATTTTTATTTACTTCATCTTGCCCATATTGCCACCAAGCACTCTTATATAACAATTAGAAATCATAGAAAAACTACAGCACAGAAACAGGCCTTTTGGCCCTTCTTGGCTGTGCCGAACCATTTTCTGCCTAGTCCCACTGATCTGCACACAGACCATATTCCTCCATACACCTCCCATCCATGTATCTGTCCAATTTATTCTTAAATGTTAAAAAAGAACCCGCATTTACCACCTCGTCTTGCAGCTCATTCCACACTCCCACCACTCTCTGTGTGAAGAAGCCCCCCCTAATGTTCCCCTTAAACTTTTCCCCCTTCACCCTTAACCCATGTCCTCTGTTTTTTTTTCTCCCCTTGCCTCAGTGGAAAAAGCCTGCTTGCATTCACTCTATCTATACCCATCATAATTTTATATACCTCTATCAAATCTCCCCTCATTCTTCTACGCTCCAGGGAATGAAGTCCTAACCTATTCAACCTTTCTCTGTAACTGAGTTTTTCAAGTCCTGGCAACATCCTTGTAAACCTTCTCTGCATTCTTTCAACCTTATTAATATCCTTCCTGTAATTTGGTGACCAAAACTGAACACAATACTCCAGATTCGGCCTCACTAATGCCTTATACAACCTCATCATAACATTCCAGCTCTGATACTCAATACTTTGATTAATAAAGGCCAATGTACTAAAAGGTCTCTTTTTGACCCTATCTACCTGTGATGCCACTTTTATGGAATTTTGTATCTGTATTCCCAGATCCCTCTGTTCTACTGCACTCCTCAGTGCCTTATCATTTACCCTGTATGTTCTACCTTGGTTTGTCCTTCCAAAGTGCAATACCTCACACTTGTCTGTATTAAACTCCATCTGCCATTTTTCAGCCCATTTTTCCAGCTGGTCCAAGTCCCTCTGCAAGCTTTGAAAACCTTCCTCACTGTCCACTACACCAGCAGTCCCCAACCACCGGGCCGTGAGGAAACGATATGATTTGGCGATATGAGTCAGCTGCACCTTTCCTCATTCCCTGTCACGCACTGTTGAACTTGAATGCATGTGAGGTCATTACCCACGCGTCATCCGTGTCAGCACTGGAAGAAGATCAACTCCTCAAACTTGCAAATGATGGCGGGATGAAAAGTATGTTTTGCATAACATCTCTGCAGGCATTCTGGATCAAAGTCAAGGCGAAATATCCTGAGATAGCCATGAAAACACTGAAAACGTTGCTTCCATTTCCAACATATCTCTGCAATGAGTGCAACGAAAACTGAATTGTGGAATAGACTGGACATAAGGAACCCCCTTCGAGTATCGCCGTCTCCCATCACCCCTCGATAGGACTGGCTTGTTGCAGGGAAACAAACCCAGGGTTCCCACTGATTCAGCGATATTGGTGCGTTGCAATGACTTTATATGTTCAAACGGGGAATATATGTGCTGTGTGTTTAATATCCAAACATTACTTAAAATATTATGATGCTGTTGACTTACTTATATAACCATATAACAATTACAGCATGGAAACAGGCCATATCAGCCCTTCTAGTCCGTGCCGAACGCTACTCTCACCTAGTCCCACCGACCTGCACTGAGTCCATAACCCTGCGTTCCTTTCCTGTCCATATACCTATTCAACTTTTCTTTAAGTGATAATATCGAACCTGCCTCTAGCACTTCTAATGGAAGTTGGTTCAACACTTACTTCAAGCTCCCCTGATAGTTGACTTAGCTCTGATCCCTGTGGCACACCACTAGTCACAGGCTTCCACTCTGAAAAGCAATTCTCTACTACCACTCTTTAGCTTCTTCCATTGAGCCAATGTCTAATCCAATTTACCACCTCTCCATGTATACCTAGCGACTGAATTTTCCTAACTAACCTCCCATGCGGGACCTTGTCAAAGGCCTTACTGAAGTCCATGTAGACAACATCCACTGCCTTCCCTTCATCTGCTTTCCTGGTAACCTCCTTGAAAAACTCCAATAGATTGGTCAAACATGACCTATCACACACAAAGCCATGTTGACTGTCCCTAATAAGTCCCTGTCTATCCAAATGCCGGTAGATTCTGTCTCTTAGTACTCCCTGCAATAACTTACCCACTACCGATGTCAAACTTATGGCCTATAATTTCCCGAATTACTTTTCGATCCTTTTTTAAACAACGGAACAGCATGAGCCACTCTCCAATCCTCCAACACCTCACCCGTAGACGCCGACTTTTTAAATATATCTGCCAGGGCCCCTGCAATTTCAACACTAGTCTCCTTCAAGGTCCGAGGGAATACCCTGCCGGGTCCTGGGGATTTATCCACTTTAATTTGCCTCAATATAGCAAGCACCTCCTCCTTTTCAATCTGTACAGTTTCCATGATCTCACTACTTGTTTCCCTTAATTCCATAGACTTCATGCCAGTTTCCCTAGTAAATACAGACACAAAAAACCCATTTAAGATCTCCCCCAGTTCTTTTGGTTCCGCACATAGCCGACCACTCTGATCTTCAAGAGGACTAATTTTATCCCTTACAATCCTTTTACTCTTAATATACCTGTAAAAGCTCTTTGGATTATCCTTCACTTTGACTGCCAAGGCAACCTCATGTCTTCTTTTAGCCCTCCTGATTTCTTTCTTAAGTATTTTCTCGCACTTTTTATACTCCTCAAGCACCTTATTTACTCCCTGTTTCCTATACATGTCATACAACTCTCTCTTCTTCTTTATCAGAGTTGCAATATCCCTTGAGAACCAAGGTACCTTATTCCTATTCACTTTGCCTTTAATCCTGACAGGAACATACAAGCTCTGCACTCTCAAAATTTCTTCTTTGAAGGCTTCCCACCTACCAATCACATCCTTGCCAGAGAACAACCTGTCCCAATCCACGCTTTTTAGATCCTTTCTCATTTCTTCAAATTTGGCCTTCTCCCAGTTCAGAACCTCAACCCCAGGACCAGATCTATCCTTGTCCATGATCAAGTTGAAACTAATGGTGTTATGATCACTGGAACCAAAGTGTTCCCCTACACACACTTCCGTCACTTGTCCTAACTCGTTTCCTAACAGGAGATCCAATATTGCATCCCCTCTAGTTGGTCCCTCTATATATTGATTTAGAAAGCTTTCCTGAACACATTTTACAAACTCTAAACCATCTAGACCCCTAACAGTATGGGAGTCCCAATCTATATGTGGAAAATTAAAATCCCCTACTACCACAACTTTATGTTTCCTGGAGTTGCCTGTGATCTCTCTGCAGATTTGTTCCTTTCTGCAGAATTTGGGATATACAGTATATTATCTTGGTACATGTGACAAAAATAAACTAATGCTAATAACTTTCACCTCTTTCCTTCCCAGGATCCAAGAACCAAACAATCATTCTAAGTGAAACAGCGATTCACTTGCATTTCTTCCAATGTGATCCCCTCTGTCTGGGGAAACCAAACACAGATTGGTTGATTGTTTTATGGATGACCTTGAGTTTCCAGTTAACTGCCACTCCACCTCCCCATCCCACTTTCTTTCTGATTTCTCTGTGTCTTAAAATGCTCTTTCTTCCTGCCCACAAGAACTATTTCTTCCTGCTATCATTTTCCCTCTCTCTTTATATAGTCTGTCCTGCTGGGGCACCCATCCACTACTATCTGACCTAAATTGTTTCTGTCACACCTGATAAAGGGTCCGTTGTCTGAAGCAGGATAAAAGAGAGCTATGTTCCCTGTAGAGCCCAGCAATAGACAGCAGTCTGAGGACCTCAGCCAGCTTGGAAGGTCTGGAAGTTCAGAACTTGTACTGGAGTCCCAGAATTGCTGGCCTTGATGAGGATGGATAAGACTAAAGGACATAGGAACAGAATTAGCCGTTCAGCCTTTGACTCTGATTTATTTTCCCTCTCAACCCCATTCTCCTGCCTTCACCCTGATTCCTTAGATACCCTTACTAATCAAGAACCTGTCAACATCTGTTTTAAATATACCCAAGGGTTTATCGTCCACAGCTCCTAGTGATAATTAATTCCACAGACTCCTCACCCTTTGGCTAAAAAAGTTTCTCCTCATCTCTGTTCTAAAGGAATACCAATTCTGACGCTGTATCCTCCGACCTTAGATTCTCCCACTGTTGAAAACATCCTCTCCACATCCACTCTACCCAGGCCTTTCAATATTCAGTAGGTTTCAATGAGACCCCTCCACGTTCTTCTAAGCCCCAGCAAGTGCAGGCCCAGAGCCATAAAATACTCCTCATATATTAACCCTTTCATTCCCAGGATCATTCTTGTAAACCTACTTTGGACCCTCGAGTGAGCCTTAAAATCCAGGGCATTTCTGTGAGGATCTGGGTTGTTTTCCAGATTGGAGACCTGTGATTAGTAGTATGCTGCAGAGATTGGTTTTGTGTGCCCTGTTAATCATATGTATTAATATTTTGGATGAGAATGTAAGTTTGCAGATGATTCCAAAATTGCTGGTACAGTGAAGAAGAATATCTTAAATTACAAACAGGGTCTAGATAGCTGGGAAAGTGAGCCAAGGAACAATAGACAGAATTCAACTTTGACAAGTGTGAAGTGTTGCATCTTGGTAAATTAAACAAAAGTAGGAACTGCACAGTAAGTCCATGATGCAAATTCTTTTCCCTGGAACTAAGAGGCTGAGGGGTGACTTTACAGACGCATCTCAAATCCTGTTGGTCATACATAAGGTGAAAAGCCAAGGTTTCGTTCCCCAGGGTAGGGAAGTCCAGAACTAGAGAATGTAGTTTAAGGTGAGGGGAAAAATTTAAAGAGCAAGACACAAAAAAAAAGAAATACACATTTAAAGAGTACCTGAGGGGTAAGTTTTTCCACATAGAGGGTGGTAGCTATATAGAACACGTTGCCAGAAAAAGTGATAGAGACAGGCACAATTATAACATTTAAAGGACATAGTAAAGCTTTAGAGGGATATAGGCCTAACACAGGCAAATAGGACTAGCTCAGGAGGCAACTTGGTTGAGTTGCAGTTGGGCCTGAAGGCCTGTTTCTATGCTGTCTGACACAATGAATGTAAAAACAAATGCATTTTTCCAGTTGGCTTTTCCCAGGCATAAAGGACTAATACTCAAAATAAATGATCATTCTCGAGGTTATAACACTATCAGTGGTGGAAAATAGAGATAAGAAAATTATATTCAAAATTATAACACAGAGAGGGCACACTGAAGGAAATGGCATGGTCATGCAAGAAGTTGTAAATAGGGTTATTCTGAGTGAAAGGTTTATCCTCCAATCCCAAACTTCGGTTAAGCTGCAGGTGCTAATATATAACTGCGTGTATCTACACTCTTGAGGCTATTTACAGCATGATTTATTACAGATCTTGGTCATTATGATCTTCAAACACATAAGGATAAACTGAAATAAACACAGCCCGATTGATGGTTGACAGGAGACAATACAAACTTAAATCTAATTTAATAATTAATTGTATGTTAAAGCTATGTGTGTTATTTAGTTGGACATGGAGCACATTTGCGATTTATTTACTTTTTCAGGATGAGGGCAATGCTCATGAGGCCAGCATTTATTTGAATGATAGGCCTAATTAGGCCAATGTGCCAAACTTTATATTTAGTATAAAGTGTGGTAAAATTTATTAATAAACTCAGGGAGAACAATTGTCTGGTGTACTGAAGTACAATGCTTCAAAACATCTAGTATTCTAACAACAGCATTATCTGTAGCTTCTGATTTGTGAGTACCATATCGACATGAATTATTCTGCAGGATACATCAAAGTGCAAATTTCAATTACTAGACTGGCCTTTCAAATAAAGCTCAATTTAAAATATCCTAAGGGATGTTCAAATATTATCCACCACATATTGAATGAAAGCATAGAGCATAAAATAACTTGTGAGTTATTAATCAAAATTGTTTCATTAAATAAAGTGATAAACTGAAGTTGTCATGGCATATAACTGTTGTAAGTGTCTTTCCCTATATTCTTTTTTTGATATTTCCATCTCCACCCCGGCTCCAACACCACAGAGGTTCCATCAACACCAATTATATAGACATAGTAACAACTGCAATAATTCCTGTGATTGGCTGGCAGGTGCATTGCAATATTGTCCCTATTACTTTATCATATTAACTTCAAGTAAAATAATCCAATTTGTGCTGAGTGTTTTGCTGATAGACATATTTGAATTATCACAGGCCTGTGTTACATTTGTTCTGTGCAGAATCTCTGTAGTTTTGTCCTTATTCCAATGTAATTTTCGGTCTCAGGTTGCTGCCATTAAAAAATAATAAATTTTTAAAAGACAAACTGAGATGTTTCAAAGTGAGGAACAAGGTGAATGCTGGATGTGTTGACTGAAATCCTGAACTCTTTCTGTCTTGGGAAATACTGGAGGTGATAACAAAGAAAACCAATACTGCAAGGAAGAAGATTGTTCAGAATTGTAGTTTGCCCTGGTTGCAATGGCAATTGCAGGCGTACAAGCAGAAGTATCACATTTAGAAAAAAACTTACAGCATAATTCTCCCAAAAGAATAAACCCAAAGTTCAAAGTACATTTATTATCAAAGTATACAACCCTGAGATTCTCCTTCTCACAGCCAGCCATGAAAGAACCTGTTCAAAGAAAACCTCAATTACCCAACACACAAAAAAAAGATCAAATCACACAAATGGCAAAAAAACAAATATAAAACATTAAAGCTACAGAGTCCTTGAAACAGGAATGTTCAATTTAGCTCAGTTCAGTTCAATCTAGCGCTGTGTCATTCGTTGACTGTCGGCCGCAGCGCCAGTCCATCCGATCAAAATTGCACAAAATAGCGATAAAAGGTATAACCAGAAACACATATCACATGAACTGCAGAGTCCTCCAAAAATGAGTCCAATCCACAAACCACATTGATTAAAACTAGCTCAAGACCCAAGACTCCAGCAGTAGCGACTAATAGGGAGAGAGAGAGACCGGTCACACTCAGGTAGATGGCGCTGAACACTTGCTTGCCTTCTGCTCTCATTCTCAATGATTTCAATCTTTTACCAGCGAGAAATGGAGTTGATAATATGCTCCAGGCCACACACTCCGCTCCAAACCTCACTGAACAACCTTGGAGACGGGAAGCCACCAGACTGCTCAATCGACCAGAAAACACACCATCAAAATGTAAATCACAGGTTCCAATTACACTTAGCTGAGTAGTATAATCATATTTGAAAGAAGAGGTAAAAGAAGTTGTTTTGTGAACTGTCTGAAGGACGTTGGCATTGGTCGCATTGTACTCTGGTGCCAACGTTGATACTAATCATTTTCAATTTGCACTTATTATAAGAGAATTGTTGGTAAAATCTCAGATGGAGATGAGAGTTGTTACAGGAGTGAGATATACCAGCTAGTTTAGTAGTGTCTCAGCAATAACCTTGCACTCAATGTCAGTAAGACGAAAGAGCTGATTGTAGACTTTAGGAAGCGTAAGATGAGGGAACACAAACCAATCCTCATAGAGGGATCGGAAGTGGAGAGATTGAGCAGTCTGAAGTTCCTGGGTGTCAATATCTCTGAGGATCTAACCTGGTCCCAACATATCACTGCAGTATAAAGAAGGCAAGACAGTGCCTATATTTCATTAGGAGTTTTTGAAGAGATTTGGTATGTCAACAAAAGCACTCAAAAACTTTTATAGATGTACCGTGGAGAGCATTCTGACAGGGTGCACCACTGTCTGGTATTGGGCGGGGGGGGGGGGGGTTGGGGCTGCTGCTGCACAGGACCGAAAGAAGCTGTAGAGGGTCATAAATTTAGTTGGCTCCATCTTGGGTATTAACCTACAAAGTACCCAGGATATCTTCAAGGAGTGGTGTCTCAGAAAGGCAGAATCCATTATTAAGGACCCCCAGCACCAAGGGAATGCCCTTTTCTCATTTTTACCATCAGGTAGGAGGTACAGAAGCCTGAAGGTACACACTCAGTGATTCAGGAACAGCTTCTTCCCTGCTGCCATCCGATTCCTAAATAGACATTGGCCCATGAACACTGCCTCACTTTTTTAATATATGTTATTTCAGTTTTTGCACGATTTTAATCAATTCAATATACATGTACTGTAATTTATTTATTTATTTATACCTTTTTTCCCTTCTAGATTATGTATTGCATTGAACTGTTGCTCCCGAGTTAACAAATTTCACGACACATGCCGGTGATAATAAACCTGATTCTGAGAATCACATCTTACGATCACTATATTTTACAGGATTGTTGCCTGTCTCATCAGGCAACTGGGTATTCTTAACATGAATGTTTCCCATTTCCCATGGATTGTGCAAATCCACAACTGGGGCACAGCTTAGATATGTGCAAACCTGATAGCTCCCCTGTGGGAGGAAGGTGTTTTGACGGTAGCCAGGGTACCCTGCAGTGACCTGCATAATTTTCAGAGTCTGATATTACACAAGATGGACTATGGGAGAATTATTATTTGCAGTACATCTAAGAACTGACACTCAGTAGTTACAATATAATGTGTGCAGTATAAAGCACAATGAACCTTGTTTACTGAACAAGAAACAAAGCTGTTCTCAAGCTCTTCAAATCAGCTTGGCACCCAGAGCAATCCAACCTCAATCCAACCTGGGCCAGTTGAATGGGCACTAAATCTCCTCTGCCCCAACTTCTCCTTATGGTGCTCAGACCAATCCAACCTCACACCCAGCCAGTTGTACAGGCATCGGAATTCTATCTGCAATGATTCTGCAACCCGCCATCTCGGGTCCTCCACCAAACTTGCCTTGCTATCGATAACCCCTTCACTGAGTGCAGTGATAATTTAACACAATTTACCTCAGAAAATGTATCCTTAGTGATGATTTTAGTCGGGATTTCTTAGCTTTTTGACTATCAGAAGCTGTCACACACGTTCGGTAACACCATCTTCACACGGTGGGTGGGCTTGGTTTGGCCCTGCCCATGTGACATGTAAAGGTGCCATGTCCCAGTCGATGTGCAGGTGTTCACCACAAAGGACTGACTGGCTGTAAATGCTAAGAAGCAGGAATCTCATATTTTAAATAAGGTAGCACAATAGCGCAGTAGTCAACAGAACATTATTACAGTGCCAGTGACCTGGGTTCAATTTTGGCACCATCTGTAAGGAATTTGTATGTTCTCCCAGTACCTGTGTGGGTTTCCTTCCAGTGTTTCAGTTTCCTCCCACATTCCAGAAAGATGTATGGGTTAGTGGGTTAATTGGTCACATGGATGCAATTGGGCAGCGTGCTCTTGTTGGGCAGGAAGGGCCGTGTTACCATGCTGTATCTGTAAATAATAAAAGATGAAATTTCCTTATGAGATAGATGGAGACTATTTGTGTCCCCTCAAATTTATTCTGCCTCACAGAGATTTCCCATTCTCCTGTATTCCCTATAACCTACTATCTCCACATTCCCTTCAGCTCTACCATCAACAATTGTCAGTACCATGAGATGTCGCAGGGGAAACCCACACAGCCACAGGAGTACATTTAAACTCCACACAGACAGCTCCAGGTTCTTCCTAACAATGTGTTGCTTTCAGTCTCCACAGGTCAGTGTTTGAAGTAGCAAGTGAGAACGTGGCATCTTGCAAGGCGGAAGCCATTTGTAATCAGACCTCTGGATTATTTGGATCTCTTGTGGGAAAAGTATGTGCAAAAAGAACAGATTACACTGAACCTGAGGGGACCTTTATCCTCCTGGGCAGGTGTGCTAGAACTTGGGGAGGATTTAAATTAATTTGGCAGGGAAATGGGAACCAGAGTGATAGGGCTGAGGATGAGGCAGTTGTTATACAAGTAGATGCAGTGTGTGGTAAGATTTTGAGGAAGGACGGGCAGATGTTAGGGCAAAATTGCAGTCAGTGAGATGCGTTGAAGTGTAACATTGGGGCAAAATCAAAAAGGGTAATGAATACAGGACCGGAGGTCTGAAAGAGAGACAAAAGTGAATATTCGACTGCTGGAAACTGGTGCTGGAGAGGTAGCAATGTGGACAAAGAAATGGTGGACAAACTTAGTAAGTATTTTGTATCAGTTTTCACTGTGGAAGACACTAGGAGTACGTCAAAAATTTGAGTGTCAGGGACAGAGGTGAGTGCAGTTGCTATTACTAAGGACAGGGTGCTTAGTAAGTTGAAATGTCTGAAGGTAGATAAGTCACCTGGAACAGATCAACTGTACCCCAAGGTTCTGAAAGAGGTAGCTGAAGAGATTTTGGAGGCATTAGTAATGATCTTTCAAGAATCACGAGATTTGGGAATGGTTCTGGAGGACAGGAAAATTGTATATGTCACACTACTCTTTAAGAAGGGTACTTGGGGGCACATGATACTATCGGCCAAAGTCAACATGGTTTCCTTCAGGTTCAACCTTGCCTGACAAATCTGTTGGAATTCTTTGAAGAAATAACAGGCAAGATGGACAAAGGAGAGTCAATGGATATTGTTTACTTGGATTTTCAGAAAGCCTTTGACAAGGTGCCACACATGAGATTACATGAAAAATGCTACCATGATAGAAGATTGCTTGACTGGCAGAAGGCAAAGAGTGGGAATAAAAGGGGCCTTTACTGGTTGGCTGCCGGTCTCTAGTGGTGCTCTGCAGGGGTCAGTATGGGGACTGTTTTTTTCACATTATATGTCAATGATTCAGATGATAGAATAGATGGCTTTGTGGCCAAGTATGTGGACAATATAAAGACAATTGGAGGAATAGGTATTGTTGAGGAACTAGGGGATCTGCAGAGAGACTTAGACACAGTGAGAGAATGGGAAAAGAAGAGGCAAATGGAAAACAGAGTAAGCTAAGTGTATGGTCGTGCACTTTGGTAGAAGGAATAAAGGCATAGATTATTTTCTAAACGGGGGGGGGGGGGAATTTGAAAATCTGAGGTTCAAAGGGACTTGGAAGCACATGTGCAGATTTCCATGCAGGTTAACTTGCAGGTTGAGTCAGTGGTAAAGAAGGCAAATGCAATGTTAGAATTGATTTCTTGGATTAGAATATAAGAGCAAAGATTTAACACAGAAACATAGAAAATAGGTGCAGGAGTAGGCCACTCGGTCCTTCGAGCCTGCACCACCATTCAGTATGATCATGACTGATCATCCAACTCAGAACCCTGTACCAGCCTTCTCTCCATACCTCCTGATCCCTTTAGCCACAAGGGCCATATCTAACTCCCTCTTAAATATAGCCAATGAACTGGCCTCAACTGTTTCCTGTGGCAGAGAATTCCACAGATTCACCACTCTCTGTGTGAAGAAGTTTTGTCTCATCTCGGTCCTAAAAGGCTTCCCCTTTATCCTTAAACTGTGACCCCTCGTTCTGGACTTCCCCAACATCGGGAACAATCTTCCTGCATCTAGCCTGTCCAATCCCTTTAGGATTTTATACGTTTCAATAAGATCCCCCCTCAATCTTCTAAATTTCAGCGAGTATAAGCCTAGTCGATCCAGTCTTTTATCATATGAAAGTCCTGCCATCCCAGGAATCAATCTGGTGAACCTTCTTTGTACTCCCTCTATAACAAGAATGTCTTTCCTCAGATTAGGGGACCAAAACTGCACACAATACTCCAGGTGTGGTCTCACCAAGGCCTTGTACAACTGCAGTAGAACCTCCCTGCTCCTGTACTCGAATCCTCTTGCTATGAATGCCAGCATACCATTCACCTTTTTCACTGCCTGCTGTACCTGCATGCCCACTTTCAATGACTGGTGTACAATGACACCTAGGTCTCATTGCACTTCCCCTTTTCCTAATCGGCCACCATTCAGATAATAATCTGTTTTCCTGTTCTTGCCACCAAAGTGGATAACCTCAGAATTATCCACATTAAATTGCATCTGCCATGAATTTGCCCAGTCATCTAACCTATCCAAGTCACCTTGTGTCCTCTTAGCATCCTCCTCACAGCTAACACTGCCACCCAGCTTCGTGTCATCCGCAAACTTGGAGATGCTGCATTTAATTCCCTCATCTACGTCATTAATATATATTGTAAACAACTAGGGTCCCAGCACTGAGCCTTGCGGTACCCCACCAGTCACTGCCTGCCATTCTGAAAAGGTCCCGTTTATTCCCATTCTTTGCTTCCTGTCTGCCAACCAATTCTCTATCCACATCAATACCATACCCCCAATACCATGTGCTTTAAGTTTGCACACTAATCTCCTGTGTGGGACCTTGTCAAAAGCCTTTTGAAAATCCAAATATACCACATCCACTGGTTCTCCCCTATCCACTCTACTAGTTACATCCTCAAAAAATTCTATGAGATTCATCAGACATGATTTTCCTTTCACAAATCCATGCTGACTTTGTCCGATGATTTCACCGCTTTCCAAATGTGCTGTTATCACATCTTTGATAACTGACTCCAGCAGTTTCCCCACCACCGACGTTAGGCTAACCGGTCTATAATTCCCCAGTTTCTCTCTCACTCCTTCTTTAAAAAGCGAGGTTACATTAGCCACCCTCCAATTTGATGCTCAGGTTTTATAATACATTGGTCAGACTATACTTGGAGAATTGTGAGCAGTTTTAGGCCTCTTTTTGAAAAGAAGATGTGCTGGCATTAGAGGTGGTGTGGAGGAAGCATATGAGAATGATTCCAGGAAATGAATTGTTTAATGTATGACGAGTGTTTGATGTATCTGGGCCTATACATGCTGGAATTTAGAAGGATGAGGAGAAATCTCATTGAAACCTATCAAATATTGAAAAGCTTAGATAGAGTAGATGTGGAGAGGATGCTTCCTATTGTGTGTGAGTCTAGGTCCAAAGAGCACAGCCTCAGAATAGAGAGACATCCATTTAGAACCAAGATGAGGAGGAATTTCTCTAGCCAAAGGGTGGTGAATCTATGGAATTCATTGCAACGTGTGGCTGTGGAGGCCAAGTTATTGAGTAGAATTAAAGTGTATGTTAGTAGTTTCTTGATTAGTCAGGGCTCAAAGGTTATGGAGGAATGGCAGGAGAATGAGATTGAGATGGTTAATAAATCAGCTGTGATGGAATAGCAGAACAGACTTGGTCAACCAAATGTCCTAATACTTCTCCCATGTCTTATGGTCTTTTGGGTAAGGGTGTTTAAGGATGGCAGGGTGGGAGCAGGCACTTGTATTGCAGCATGCATGGGTTATTGGTGTGGTACTGGCAATGATGGTTCCTTAAGGTTGTCATAGACTGAGGGTTGGGGTAGTGGATATAAGCCCCCACTACCTATTAGATGCTCCCTGTGGCAAATGTCTCCATTAATCTCCAACAACCAAATCCAGCTCTTCACATGTGAGTTAACCAAGATCTTATTAGCGAGCTAAACATAAATGAACCCTTAGGAGGCAGTGATCGTAATATGATTGAATTCATACTGCAATTTGAGAAGGAAAAGCATTACTCACATGTATCTGTGTCACAATGGAATAAAGGGAATTATAGAGGCATGAGAAAGGAGCTTGCTCAGGTGGTTTGGAGGAGGATACTGGCGGGGATAATGGCAGAGCAGAGATGACTGAAGTTTCTGGGAATATTTCACAAGGCACAGGATGGATATGTCCCACAAAGGAAGGAGTTCTCAAATGGCAGGGGTAGGCAAAGGAAATTAAGGACTGCATAAAAGCATATAAAGTAGAAAAAGTGAGTGGGAAGTTGGATGACTGGGAGGTTTTAAAAATCCAACAAAAGGCAACTAAAAATATTATAAGAAGGGAAAAGATGAAATATAAGGGCAGACTAGCCAATAATATAAAGCAGGATACTAGATGTTTTCTCAGTAATATAAAGAGTAAAAGGGGGGTGAGAGTTGATATAGGACAACTGTAAAATAATGCTGGTGAGGTAGTAGGAAGGTAGGAAGAATGGAGGGAGAGTGATGGGACTACTTGTACAGGTGTCCAAGTCTAGTCCCATGCAAAGCCCAACTAACTTCCCTGGTACTTGATGTGTGTACAATGCAGAAAGCATGTCCGTGTGGCAAGGACAACTCAAGACAAGAAATGCCTGGTTGGATTTAAGGAAAGATGAGATGCAACCAGGAGACAACTGTTAATGCATTTTAGTGTGGAAAATAAGGACTTTCAGTCATAGTCAGATTCCTAGGAAACTATTATACAACAACCACCTTCCTCCCAAAGCAGAGATTATCAAAGATAGACAGCTTACATTTGTTATGTTTGCTGCAGTGGGACAGAAACAAAGGATGTCGAGAATTAAAACAACAGGGATTCTGCAGATGCTGGAAATTCAAGCAACACACATCAAAGTTGCTGGTGAATGCAGCAGGCCAGGCAGCATCTCTAGGAAGAGGTACAGTCGATGTTTCAGGCCGAGACCCTTCGTCAGGGTCTCGGCCTGAAACGTCGACTGTACCTCTTCCTAGAGATGCTGCCTGGCCTGCTGCATTCACTAGCAACTTTGATGTGCGTTGCATGTCTAGAATTAAGCAGCCCTTCAGATTATTCACAATTAAATAAGGATTCTGTTTCCTTTATTACCTTTAAATTTAAGGACTTACAGTAGGTAGAAATATCAGTTCTTTGAAAGTCATTTTTGATCAATGAATTTAATAATGCTTGCATTCTTAACAAAAGTACATTCATCAAGCCAATTTTCAGTTAGTTAGATTCTACTAAATGCCAAAAGAAAATACAAGACTCAGTTGTCCCACGAAGTATTCATTTGTTACAGGACACTAAACAGAAATAAACTTCTTTAAAATCAAACTATTTCAGTTCGATTGCTAGCATCTGTTAAAAGTCATTATTAAATCCCTTTGAAGGTTAATGCATTGATGCATTACTTTACCAAATTAGTCAAGATTACATTACCAAAGGAAGAATTATTGTTGACAAAATTTACAGGAATTTTGATATTCAGCACTGGTGGGTGAAAAATATGCAGTATCTCTGACCTTGTCCTTCACCTATGTTGAAGCTGCAAAAAGCTTCCAACTAACAGTCTAAAATCCCTAGCTACAGCATAGGAAAACCTGATAGCTATGAGCGTGAGCAGGTCTTTTTTTTGTACTGTCTTGCCAAAACAAATGAAGTAGTAAGCCAAAGCAAGATATTTGATTATTTTGTTGGCAGTATGAGTAGCATCACAACATTTATTTTTTGTCCAAAAAGGCTGAAGGCTAATTCAGAGAAGCTAGCAGTCAGGTTCATTAAGGTATGTGCTATAATGATTTGAATCTGTGTTGTGTCTATTTTTGACACGCACAGAGAATGAAATAAGTGGAAGACAGCATGCAAGCCGGGCAGCAGCAACTTCTGCAAAGTCTGTTTCTCTATTTTAAAATAGCTGCTAGCTTTGGCTACATGAAACAGCAGTTAAGGAAGATTACAATGGACAGTTAAAAACAATCTGTCTCCTCAGTGATGACAGTTTGGATTTTTTGCTGGAAGAAAGAAGCAGGGTGAATTAACCATGTTTCAATCTCAGAAAAAGCTTTCTTAGCAATAGGTTAAAAATAAGGTCTGGTCATGCTTTGTTCCTGAAATGGCTGAACTATTATGAAGTGACTTTCAAAGGTTGAACCGCAGAATTAAAATGGGATTTAGAACTCAAAGCTCAGACTGCTGGAAGAAATTCTTTGAGGGAAATAGAAAGGTTGAGGATTAATGATACATTTTAAGAGGACATGTTAATTTTTCGTTAGACAAGTGGGATGGATGGAGTGTCACTAATCTCAGCTGTTTGCCCAAGAAATCATCCTGTGTGTCCTACCAAATCTGAGCAAATAACAATTGGAATAACTAGGAGGCCGCCTGGCTACCCATAATGTAGACGTTCACCAGTTTCAAATGAGCGGAGGAATCAGAAGGATCCTTTGTGATTGAACCTGTACTATAGAAATAAAGTATAATACTTCAGATGCACCATGATTGCTGGATTTTTTTGACCAATCCATGACAGTTAATTCACCTCATTGGCAGCAACATAACTGTGGAATCCAAGCAATTCATTTGGCTTTATATGCATTCCTGAAGTGCCTCACATGTGCATTTCTACTGCCAAGTAAACTAGTGACAGAAAGAAATGCAAATCAAAAGAAATAGTGTTTCTTCTACTGCTGATCAACATGGCAGTTGAAAATCACTCTTCTTTAACTTGAATTAGACTTTATCTAGAGAATTCATTTCAGCAAATCAATTTTTCTAAAGAAAAATTACAATGTCCCCTTAAAATATTTCTATCTTAAATAAACCTTTCATATATTTCTATATTGCAATAGGATGCAAGTATTCTTCTGATGAAACTTCTATTTATTTGGCTCAAATTATTATTTCAGTGCCAGACATCCCACCCTGCAAAAACTCATTTCAGGGAGGTCTCAACCGGAAGTCTCAACCTCATAGCAGTCTGTGTCAATGAATTCGTTAATTTTGCAAGACATCAGATTCACAAGTGCTTTGTGAGACAACTGACCTCTGAATTCTGTCTTAATGTGCCATGTTCACAATAGCTGCTGTCTTGGTTGATGAGCAGACATAGTTTTTTGCTATTTCTGAATCAGGAAACATTTTCCTGAATAGCTTGCCTGTGTGCTTACACACCTGGAATGGCAGGTTATGCTCAACGATGAAGGATCCTCACCTCAGCTCACCTCAGCTCTAGTGACCTTCTCTGTCAGACTTTGGTTTTCTGCTGAAAAGAACTGTGAAATACTTGAGCAGCCTTCCCTGTGCTTAGCCTCCCTATATGTTGTGGTCCCTAAAAGAAATAAAAGCATAAGGTGTATCCTTATTACAGGTGTGCGCTGCTTAACGTCCATTCGGACAACGTTCGATCGCATAAACGTCCGTAGTCACACACACATATTGCCTGCAATAGTCGGGATCAGAACATACTTTCTTACAATGAAATGGGGGATTTTAAATGAGTGATTTAGAAGTTCTGTATCTTCAAGTTCAAGTTTATTGTCATCTGGCTGATTGTCCACAAACGAAACAACCTCTGTCCGGACCACGGTGTAGCCACAATACATATATCACACACACCACATAAAACAATATATTACCATATTATTTAATAAAGTGTAATTCAAAATGCATATAAAGTGCACAGCACAGGTAAACAGTTCACTGCCCTAATGACGAGACCTCGGTGGGGGCCGGGTATCTATTAAAAATCAGTTTTTCTTCAGAAAACGGCTGCGTTTAAACCCAGCCCATCGCAGGCTTCAATGTACCTGTAGGTGGAAGAGTTTCAGGAAAAAACACATGAAGAATTTGCTTGCTGCAAGCGCGTTTTTAAAGATGTCTTAGTGGACAATTTTGGAAGTTTGCTCCAATTTAAACCCCGCTCTAATCCCCTTTAAGACGCCAATGCGCCCCGCCCGTACAGGACAGCCTCGTGTAGTCAGGTTGTGACCACCAGGCTTTTGTACTTCATCGTCGACAGTTGTCCAGATGATTTCAGCGTCATTACAGATGACAGTAACTGAACTGATGGACTATGGAAGAGAGAGAGAGAGAGAGATCGACTGTAAAGCCTGCCCACAGAGAAAACTGATAGGTCTACTTAGCACAAAGGAAGACCAAGCAGGGTTCATTCATTTTCTTTCTTTCATTTTTTTCCCCTCTCCCTCTCCAAAAAATTGATTTCCGGGATATTGTATATAATTTGCGGGCATCAGGGAGCCGCATCGATTTGCAGGAGACTGCCGGAACTCCCGGGAGAGGTGGGATGTCTGCGATAGTTCAAAAGCACATAACCTGCTGGCAGCAGCATGGTTTTAGTCAAAGAGTTTTGCCAAACAAATAAACATTGTTTCAGGTGTCCTAAGCCCAACATTTTCTGCTAAAGAAAAGTTAATGATGGCAATTGAAAAGTTAACTTGTAAAATACTGTAAAGAAAGCCATCACCAGCAGTATAGTATATTTCTAGTCTTAATGGAATGAATCAGATAATGTATAATTTTTTTTTGCTTTAATGAACAGTATAGCATCACAAAAGAACACTGTGATACACCCAGCCAGCTATAAAGAACATTTGTATAGTTGCTTTTACTAATTCTGTTGGAAACTGTTATGTTTTGTAACTTCAGAACATTAAATTAATTCAAAAAAAGACAGAGTAGTCCAGGAATGTGGGTGTAGCTTCGACTTTACTCTTAGGGGGTGGCGGCACATACCACATGGTAGCATAAAGACCTATGCAATTAATGTATTTTTACATACAACCTGTAATTAATCATTTAAATAAACAAGAATGCTTAATCAAACACTCAAACACTTCTTAAATATTAAATACACAACACTCCTCCCTGCTTAGTTATAAACCCCAACTCAATAGAATGCAACTCAAATATATACACAGTATGTTATTTAATACAATTACTATATACAGACATCCACAACACAGTAGGTTTTTAAATTGTCTCATTCAGGCTTAAAAATGTAATCACCGTGGGGGATTTCTTCCTCTTGTGGTATAACATCTTTCCTAACAAGTGAGGTCAGTCTGCTTGGCCGGTGAGACATAGAAACATAGAAAACCTACAGCACAATACAAGCCCTTCGGTCCACAAAGTTGTGCCGAACATGTCCCCACCTTAGAAATTACCCAGGGTTACCCATAGGCCTCTATTTTTCTAAGCTCCATGTACCTATCCAAAAGTCTCTTAAAAGACCCTATTGTATCCGCCTCCACCACCGTTACCAGCAGCCCATTCCACGCACTCACCACTCTCTGCATAAAACACTTACCCCTGACATCTCTTCTGTACCTACTCCCCAGCACCTTAAACCTGTGTCCTCTTGTGGCAACCATTTCAGCCCTGGGAAAAAGCCTCTGACTATCCACGTGATCAATGACTCTCATCATCTTATACACCTCTATCTGGTCACCTCTCATCCTCCGTCACTCCAAGGAGAAAAGGCTGAGTTCACTCAACCTGTTTTCATAAGGCATGCTCCCCAATCCAGGCAACATCCTTGTAAATCTCCTCTGCACCCTTTCTATGGCTTCCACATCCTTTCTGTAGTGAGGCGACCAGAATTGAGCACAGTACTCCAAGTGGGGTCTGACCAGGGTCCTATATAGCTGCTACGTTACCTCTCGGCTCCTAAATTCAACTCCACGATTAATGAAGGCCAATACACTGTACGTCTTCTTAACCACAGAGTTAACCTGTGCAGCTGCTTTGAGCGTCCTATGGACTCGGACCCCAAGATCCCTCTGATCCTCCACACTGCCAAGAGTCTTACCATTAATACTATATTCTGTCATCATATTTTCCTACCAAAATAAACCACTTCACACTTATCTGGGTTGAACTCCATCTGCCAATTCTCAGCCCACTTTTGCATCCTATCAATATCCTGCTGTAACCTCTGACAGCCCTCCACACTATCCACAACACCCCCAACCTTTGTATCATCAGCAAACTTACTAACCTATCCATCCCTCCACTTCCTCATCCAGGTCATTTATAAAAATCATGAAGAGTAAGGGTCCCAGAACAGATCCCTGAGGCACACCACTGGTCACCGACCTCCATGCAGAATATGACCCGTCTACAACCACAGACCTCCATGCAGAATAAGACCCGTCTACGATATGTGGCTTTGAAACTAATTTCATGTTCTGGGGCCTCCACTGTGGTGGTTGTACGAGTTGATTCTGAGACTACAGGAAGTGATTCTGACAGTTCTGGCCACCTTTCTTCTCCTTTTCTCTCTCGATCTTTCTCACAATCTGTCTCTTTCACACCTTTCTCATTCTCTTTCACATTCTTTCTGTCCATCTTTTCCTTCTAGCTTGTGCATCTTGATCTTGGGAAGGTGCATTTAGTTTACTGGAAAATTAATCCTTCTATTGATACCTTTATGATCTGATCTCTCCTCTTACTTCCCACTTCCACAACATCAACTGACGAGTCCTCTGTTTTTGTATCTCCATTGATTCCTTTCATTTTGGCCTTACATTTATCTAGCTGGGGTTTGGTCTACCTTTACAAGCAAGCAGCGTTTTGTCTCACACTTGAGTTTATGCAATAACCTTAATGTATACAGAGTAGATTCTGATTCTTTATATTTATAAAAGCTAGATGTTTGCAACTTTCTTAAAACTCCTTGAACTCCCTTCCAGCTTAAAACGAAGCCGCATTTTGCAAGTAACTGCCTGCTTAACATATCAGAAGTTTTCTCAGAAATGTTGTCTACAAAACTGTTGCAGTCAGACCAGTGCACTTGTCACTTTCATGCTTCCTGTTAGTAGCATGGTCCTTCTTTGGTCCAATATGCTTTCCAACCTGAGGCACACACCTGCTTGTCCTCTGTTGGGCATTTGTTCCACTGTGTTCAGCATGGAGACAGCTGTGGCATCATCATTTCGTGGTTCACTTTCAGTTGGTTTCCTTGCAAGGGTTATGGCAAATGGTGGATGGAGCTCAGCATGGCTCGTTGGTTGTTATATTTCACTGTTACAAATATCATTTCCACATGAGTTATCTTTTCACCGGTATACATTCTTACCTGCAGGCCTCAGTTTGGTATCTTTGAAATGCCATTTAATCTCATTTTGTGGAATGTTTGAAACAGCTGAACCAGTGTCTCGTTCCATTTTAATTTGTTGTTCACTATTGGTATAAGCCATATTGCTTGTCTATTGCTAATTTTCACATTGCAAATCTCAAGGCTATATAATCCTCTGTCACTCTCATCATTATCAGATTTTTCATCAACAGTATGCAGATTAGTGCTCTTTTTCAAACTGCAGCTTGACTTTTCAGTGCTTTCTCTTCCCTGTGTAGTCCATTTATTTTTGCCTGTCCAACATGCTCTGTGACCTATTTTATTGCATTTTCTGCAAGTTTTCCCTTTAAACCTGCATTTGTTTGGTGTAGATAAGCCTCTGCCACAACAGTACCACTATTTGCTCGGCCATGCCCATTTCTGTTCAGACGATCCAATTTTGTTCACAGTCACTTTAATTCCTGACTCTAACTCAATTGCATCTCTGTCTGCAGTTTCTATTGAAACAGCGATTTCAATTGCTCTTTTTAATATAAGTTGTCCTTCTGTTTTGAATACTTCCTTTTAAGATTCCACAAACTAAATGATCTCTTAGCATATCATTAAGACCATAACCAAACTGACATTCTCTTCAATTCAGCCACGTATGCTGAAATGGACTCCCCTTACTTTTGATTCCACAATGAAACTTAAAACGTTCTGCAATCAACAATGACTTTGGTTCTAAATGATCCTTCATTACTTTGACAATATCAGGAAAGCTAATTTCTAATGATTTGGGTAAAGCAGTTAAACTTTGAAGTACTTGGTATGCCTTTAAACCCAATGCACTCAGCAAAAATGGTTTTCGCTTCTCATTGGTGACTTCATTTGCTTCAAGATACTATTCCAATTGCTCAATATACATGAGCCAACTACCTGTTGTGTGATCAAATCTCAGAAGTCTTTCCAATGTAGACAGTCATTCCTGATTTTTTAAAATGATTATTAACACCCAGTATTCACTTGTTATGAACCCTGAATTCTTCCATTTACAGGTTTTTTTTTAACTCGATCATGTCTTTCCTTCCAAAGATAACTCTGCATATGCCACTCTGCTTCGAGGATGCTCACGCTGTGTTTTATTTTATTTCGAATGTCTTGCTGCACTTTAACAGTTCGGTACCAGTGTTGGGTTTGACTTAAAAATACCTCGTTGCCAATGTTGTTTTGTAACTTCAAAACATTAAATTAATTCAAAGAAAAACATGGGAGTCCAGGAATGCAGGTGCAACCTCATCTTTTCTTTTAGTGAGGCATGCACATATCAGGTGGTAGCATGATGGTATATGTAATTAATGTATTTTACATAAAACCCATAATTAACTATTTAAACAAACAAGATAATATATATATATTACTCAAACATTAGTTAAATATTAAATACACTACAGAAACCTTTGACCAGAAGCAATGACTCAGTTTCTCACTCCAAGGACATTGCCTGACCAATGTCTTCTTCAAACAATTTCTGTTTTCTTTTGCGTTAGATATTCATTACCTGATGCCAGTGCCGAAGCTGCTAATGGTTAGAGTTCAACCATTTGCAAACTTTTCTTTCCTGACTGTTTTCCAATGAACCTTGGTAGAAAATACTTGTGAATAGCAGGAAGGACAGCAGAGCAGCAATGGCTAGGGTTTCTGTGAAAAATCAAGGAAGTGCAAAACAAATATATTCCAAATAAGAAGACATTTTCAAATGGAAGAAGGACACTACCGTGGCTGATAAGTGAAGTCAGAGCCAAAGTAGAAGCAAAAGAGAGGGCATACAAGGAGGCCAAAGCAAGTGGGAAGATAGAAGATTGGTAAGCTTTTAAGGGAACTAAGAAGGTCATTAGGAAGGAAAAGATGAATTATGAAAGGAAATTGGCGACTAATATCAAAGAAGATGCTAAAAGATTTTTTAAGTATATAAAGGGTAATAGAGAGTCGAGGGTAGATATAGGACCAATAGAAAATTAATCTGGAGATATTGTAATGAAAGTCACAGACATGGCACAGAAACTGAATGCGTATTTTGCATCAGTCTTCACAGTGGAAGACATCTGCAGTTTACCAGACATTCAAGAGTGTCAAGTGTCAGGGAAGTGAAGTATGTGCAATGAAGTTTACGACTGAGCAAGTGCTCAGGAAGTTTAATGGTATGAGGGTGGATAAATCTCCTGGACCTGATGGAATGCATTCTTGGGTTCTGAAGGAAGTAACTGGAGAGATTGCAGAGGCATTAACAATGATCTTTCAAGAACCGATAGATTCTGGCATTGTACCGGATGACTGGAAAATTGCAAATGTTACTCTGTTATTTAAGAAGAAAGGAAGCTATAGACCTGTTAGCCTGACAACAACGGTTGGGAAATTGTTGGAGTCGATTGTTATGGAAGAGATTATGGAGTACCTGGAGGCACATGACAAGATAGGCCAAAGCCAGCATGGTTTCCTGAAAGGAAAATCCTACCTGACAAACCTACTGCAATTTTTTGAGGAAATTACAAGCAGGGTAGACAAAGGAGATGTAGTAGATGTGGTGTACTTGGATATTTGGAAGGCTTTTGACAAGGTGCCGCACATGAGGCTGCTTAGCAAGATAAGAACCCATGGAATAATGGGGTAGTTACTAGCATGGGTGGAGCATTGGCTGGTTGGCAGAAAACAGAGAGTGGGAATAAAGTGTTCCTATTTTGGCTAGTTGCTGGTTACCACAGTGTCCACAGGTCCACAGTGTTGGGACCGCTGTTTTTTACAATGTATGTTAATGATTTGTGGCTAAATTTGCCGGTCATACAAAGATAGGTGGAGGAGTAGGTAGAGTTGAGGAAACACAGAGCCTGCAGAGAGACTTGGATAGTTTAGGGGAATGGGCAAAGGAGTGGCAAATGAAATACAATGTTAGAAAGTGTATGGTCATGCACTTTGGTGGAAGAAATAAACAGACAGACTATTATTTAGATGGGGAGAGAATTCAAAATGCAAAGATGCAAAAGGACTTAGGAATCCTTGTACAGAATATCGTAAAGGTTAACCACCAGGTTGAGTTGGTTCTGAATGCAATGCTGGCATTCATTTCTAGAGGTATAGAATATAAGAGCAGGGATGTGATGCTGAGGCTCTATAAGGCACCCATGAGACCGCACTTGGAGTATTGTGTGCAGTTTTGGGCTCCTTATTTTAGAAAGGATATACTGACATTGGAGACGGTTCAGAGAAGATTCAAGAGCATAATCCCAGGAATGAAAGGATTACCATATGAGGAACATCTGGCAGCTCTTGGGCTGTATTCCCTGGAGTTCAAGAGAACGAATGGGGCTCTTATAGAAACATTCCAAATGTTAAAAGGCCTGAACAGATTAGATATGGCAAAGTTATTTCCCATGGTAGGGGAGTCAAGGACAAGAGGGTACAACTTCAGGATTGAAAGACGTCCATTTAGAACAGAGATGCAGAGAAATTACTTTAGTCAGAGGGTGGTAAATCTGTGGAATTTGTTGCCACGAGCGGCTGTGGGGGCCAAGTCATTGGGTGTATTTAAAGCAAAGATAGATAGGTTGTTGATTAGCCAGGGCATTGAGGGGTATGAGGAGAAGGCAGGGGAGTGGGGATGACTTGAAGAATTGGATCAGTCCATGATTGAATGGCAGAGCAGACCTGATGGGCCAAGTGGCCTACTTCTGCTCCTATATCTTATGGTTTTCTGAAGGTCTATTATCATCTTCATTAGAAAAAATGGGGAAAGAAAAATGAAAGGAGAATGAAGCACATTTGCATTGAAGTCTATATAGAACATAGAACATAGAAATCTACAGCACACAATGTTGTGCCGACCATGTAATCTATTCTAAAAACTGCCTAGGATTACACTACATAGCCCTCTATTTTTCTAAGTTCCATATATCTATCTAAGAGTCTCTTAAAAGACCCTGTTGTATCCACTTCTACAACTGTCACTGGCAGTGCATTCCACACACCCACCATTCTCTATGTGAAAAATTTACCCCTGACATCCCCTGTGTAGCTACTTCCAAGCACCTTCAAATTATGCCCCCTGATGTTAGCCATTTCAGTCCTGGGAACAAGCCTTTGGCTATCCACATGATCAACACCTCTCATCATCTTATACACCTCTATCAAGTCACCTCTCATCCTTTGTCACTCCAAAGAGAAAAGGCCAAGTTCTCTCAACCTATTCTCATAAGGCACACTCTCCAATCCAGGCAACATCAGTGTAAATCTCCTCTGCACTCTTTCTATAGTATCCACATCCTTCCCGTAATGAGGTGACCAGAACTGAACAGAGTACTCCAAATGGGGTCTGACCAAGGTCTTATATAGCTGTAACATTACCTCATGGCTCTTGAAATTAACCCCACAGTTGATGAATGCCTTCTTAACAACATTGTCAACCTGCACAGCAGCTTTGAGTGTCCTATGGACAAGGACCCCAAGACCTCTCTGATCCTCCACACTGCCAAGAGTCTTACTACTAATACTATATTCTGTCTTCAAATATAACCTACTAAAATGAACCACTTCACACTTATCTGGTTTGAACTCCATCTGCCACTTCTCAGCCCAGTTCTTCATCCTATCAATGTCCTGCTGTAACAGTTGACAACCATCCAGACTATCCACAACACCCCCAACCTTTGTGTCATCAGTAAACTTACTAACCCACCCTTCTACTTCTTCATCCAGGCCATTTATAATAATCACAAAGAGGAAGTGTCCCAGAACAGATTGCTTCGGAACACCACTGGTCACCGACCTCCATGCAGAATACAGACCATCTACAACCACCCTTTGCCTCTGTGGGCAAGCCAATTCTGGATCCACAAAGCAAGGTCTCATTGGATCCCATGCCTCCTTACTTTCTGAATGAGCCTAGCATGGGGAACCTCATCAAATGCTTTACTGAAATCCATATACACTCTATATACAGCTCTACCTTCATCAATGTGTTTTGTTTTATCCTCAAAGAACTCAATCAGGTCAATCATGACCTGCCCTTGACAAAGTCATGCTGACTATATGACAGAGTATTCACAGAAGAGTTTAAATGGGAACAAATTTCATTTGAAACTGGGGATATTGCCAAGATGGATATCATGCTTTCTGCTTACTACTTGGTCCATGGCCACCGGATGACCTGTGGACCTCTGAGTCTTGTAACTATTTTCACCTGTTCCCTGACCATTAACATCTACAGTGCATTTGTCTACTTTTAGGTGACATTTGATATGTTTGATTTCTGTTCATACCAAATAGTGCAGGGAATATAAATGTATAACAGCAATTTAAGTTGCATTTTTAAAAAATAAATTGAAGTTTTGCACAAGGAGACATTTCAGTTTCTGTTAGCCATTGAATACACATTCATTGCTTGCAGATGTCAAAATAGTCACAGCTGCATTTCTGATTGGAGAACAGGATTGACCACTCCACCTGGTGTATATGACAGTTCAACTATTAATAAAAAAAACATAAGAAAATAACTCAAAAATGGTGATGCATGTGATTTTCAAGTGCACCAATTTCTGGAGCATTCTTCTAGCTGCAATTGACAGTATTAACAAATTACTGGAGTTGAAGTTAATTCATACATTCTGTATGATTTTCATAACTGATATCTACTAAAATTCACATTTAAAGTTCTAATTTCAAAGTAAATTTATTATCAAAGTACATATATGTCACTATATACAACCCAAAGATTCCTGTTCTTATGGACATATTCAATAAATCCAATAACATTATAGAATTGATGAAAGATTGCACCGACTGGGCGTACAACCAGTGTGCAGAAGACAACAAACCGAACAAATACAAAAAGAAAGAAATATTAATAATGATATTAAAAAATAGATAAGCAATAAATATTGAGAATATGAGATGAGGAATCTTTGAAAGTGAGTCGAGAGGTTGTGGGAACATTTCAGTGATGGGGCAAGTGAAGGTGAGTGAAGTTATCCCCTTTGGTTGAAGAGCCTGATGATTGAGCAGTAATAACTGTTCCTAAAACTGGTGGTGTGAGTCCTGACGCTCCCGTACCATCTTCCTGATGACAGAAGCAAGAAGAGAGCATGGCCTGGGTGGTTGGAGTTCCTGATGATGGATGGTGTTTTCCTATGACAATGCTCCATGTAGATGAGCTCAATGGTGGGGACAGCTTTACCCGTGATGGACTGGGCCTTATCCACTATTTTTGTAGGACATGCTGGGCCCAGGACAGGTCCTCAAAATAATAACACCTAGGAATTTAAAGTTGTTGACCCTCTCCACATCTGTAACAATAGCAACTAGCTGGTAGGTATTTGGCGACTCATTTAATAGTAATAGTCAGTGGAATGGGTGTAAAGGTTTCTTTCTCCACTGAAAATATACAACTATACCAGATTAAGGGATGACATGGCTGGAACTTTGAGCTCCAAAATGGTAGCAATGGTATCATATCATATCACTGCAGAAGGATTGCCATCATTATGTGCCTGCTCCTAATACTTCCCAAGGACATTAGCGCAAATATCACTTTATCAGTTAGGTATCCAATGCAAATCACAGAAGAGATGAGTGCACTTAGATCTGGATGCAATTTCAGTCCCTGGCACCATCCAAAGTACCCAGTGAACATTATAGTCTTGTTTATAGTTGTACCCGACCAAAGTAAAACATGGAGATTTTACAATGACACTCACACACATGGTGATTTATTGAGTGAAATAGTGTGCTTTGCTATATTTCTTGGAATTAGCTAATGGAGATCTAATTGGAACATTTTTATGACATTAAAATCAATAGTCACTGAAAAGAGTGTTTGTTCTTCAGAGAAGCAGACACAAAGGAACCTAGAATGGTCCAATTATTGGAACGGATGAATATATAATAAAAAGCAAAATAGATTGGAGTATCACTGTCTGAGTTAAAGAGCTAACCTAAACTAACATTATAATTTTATGAGCACTTACATATGGATTATATTTTTGTTTTCTTTATCATGTTGACAAATATAGTTAGCTGTTGATCAATGAAATGAATCATGTCCTGAGATACTAAACATTGTGTAGAATTGTCTCAGCCCATTTATTTGACACAAGAATTGACAGGTTACTTCATTTAGGAAGTCCTGAAGTGTGCCCATCCAAGTCTGTGCTTTCCACATGCACCTTTATGGATAGCATTAAACAAATGTTTACCAGATTTTAGAGGAATGATTTTAAGAGACACAGATAACCATAAAAATTCACGACAGTTGTAGAATTCCTTTAAGCATGGACCTACGATTTTCTCAGCATCTTTATGATTCTATTGGACAGTAGAGTCAACCAGTAAGTTGGCCAGAGACCGCTTAACAGAAATTCAGTCTGAAGCAAGTATCAAACCTGTATCGTGTTAAGTACTTTCAGTGTCTTGTGTTGCAAAAACAATTACCCCGTTGGCCATATATTTGTAGACTCTCAATATATTTTGAATACATTACAATAGCAATGTTGAATACTTTGTTTTGTAAAGTGCTTCATGCTGAATGTCCATAGTGATCTTAGTTTGGTATAGTTTCATGTCTAATGTCTAGTGCTAATCTAATGTACATATCATCCATTTTTTTAAATATAATTGTATGCATGTGATTCTTTTGAAAAGCTCCTTTCATTAATCAAATTGTTGAACCAGAACCCTGTGCCCTTTCAATTGTCAAGAACCAAAGTCATATTATACTAAACCTCAATATTTTCTGTCTGATGCAATTCCAACAAAAAATTGAATTGAATTGACTTTATTTCTGACATCCTTCACATACATGAGGAGTAAAACTCTTTCCATTACGTCTTCATCTAAATGTGCAATGTGCAATCATAGTAATTTATAATAATTTAGAATAAATAGAACAGTCAGTACAATATCGAGTACACTCAAATCAGCATGAGTTAATCAGTCTGATGACCTGGTGGAAGAAGCTGTCCTGGAGCCTGTTGGCCGTGGCTTTTATGTTGTGCCACCATTTCCCAGATAGTAGCAGTTGGAATAGATTGTGGTTGGGGTGACTTGGGTTCCCAATGATCCTTTTTACACACCTGTCCTTGTAAATGTCTTGAATCACAACTACAGGTGCATTGGGCTGTCCTCACCACTCTCTGCAGAATCCTGCGATTAAGGGAGGTACAGTTCCCATACCAGGCAGTGATGCAGCCAGTCAGGATGCTCTCAATTGTGTACCTGTAGAAAGTCCTTAGGATTTGGGGGCCCGTACCAAACTTCCTCAACCGTCTGAGGTGAAAGAGGCGCTGTTGTACCTTTTTCACCACACAACTGGTGTGTGCAGACCACGTGAGGTCCTCAGTGATGTGGATGCTGAGGAACTTAAAGCTGTTTACCCTCTCAACCCCAGATCCATTGATGTCAATAGGGGTTAGCCAGTCTCCATTCCTCCTATAATCCACAACCAGCACCTTTGTTTTTGCAACATTGAGGGAGAGGTTGCTTTCTTGATACCACTGTGTCAGAGAGATGACTTCTTCCCTGTAGGCCACCTCGCTATTGTTTGAGATAAGGCCAATCAATGAAGTGTCGTTGGCAAATTTAATTAGCAGATTGGAGCTGTGGGTGGCGACACAGTCATGGGTATACAGGGATTAAAGGAGGGGACTCAGTACGCAATCCTGAGGGGCTCCTGTATTGAGAGTCAGAAGGATGGAGCTGAGGGTGCCCACTCTTACCACTTGCTGGCAATCTGACAGGAAGTCCAGGATCTAGCTGCACAAGGCACAGTCAAGGCTGAGGTCTCTGAGCTTCTTGTTGAACCTGGATGGAACTATGGTGTTGAATGGTGAACTGTAGTCCAAAAACAGCATTCCCACATAAGCATCCTTGTTCTCCAGATGTGTAAGGACGGTATGTAGAGCAGTGGCTATTGCGTCGGCTGTCGATCAGTTGTGTCAGTAGGTGAATTGTAAGGGATCCGGTTTGGATGGTAGCAAGCTGTAGATGTAATCCTTGACCAGCCTCTCAAAGCATTTGGTTATTATTGAGGTGAGTGCGACAGGATGCTAGTTGTTCAGGCATGTTACCTTGGTCTTTTTTGGTACAGGGACAATAGTGGATATTTGAAGCAGGAGGGCACTCTACACTGGGAGAGGGAATACATTGTGAAGAAAGCTCTGCAAACATATCAGGATTTATATTTTTTATAATGTTAGAACTACTGTGGCATTTATTCTTCCAAATAAAACTGAGGGAAAGATTCCAGGAAATTAGCTGTAGATCTTATACTTTTCAATACAATTAACTCAGTAGTGTCTGTACATGACCAAACCATAAAGGAAATATCTTATGCAACTGAACTCACTTAGGCCACAGCAAAACTCTAATATGTAATTCTCATTGCCCACCATGATCCAGTCTCTGGTGATCCAGGTTACTTAGCTGTATCTCTTCTTTCTGGCCAAAGTATAGATTTATGTCCTTGCTCCAGGGGAAACATGTGAAATGTTCAATACCTACCACATGAGATTTAACAGATATCAGGTGATTGACAACCTTGAATCCAGACACCGAGAAAGCCTGAAGTCCAGATTTTATCACTTGCAAGACCTAGCTACAGTAGAATAAGGATGTTTTACAAAACATGTCTGTGCAAAAATACTTGAAAGGTAAGACAAGCCTGCGATTGTGAAATCATTGTATGTTCATTGGAAGCCTTATTACATCAAGTAGTTGGAGCTCTCCCAGACACATGGATAGCATCACCAAAATATTTCCCTAATCACTTGTTCCATAGACATAATCAGAAATTTCAACTCCTGGATAACCGAAGTGGTAGAAATCCCTCCCCTCATATTCACAATTACCTTAGCAAGATTCACTAATTAGGTCATTTTGACAAAAGGCTTAAAAGAGTGTGATAATCAATGAAGCAGTAATTAACAAGTGAGAAACTTAAACACCAGAAATTCTGCAGATGATGGAAATCCAAAGCAATATATACAAAGTGCTGGTGGAACTCACAGGTCAGGCAGAATCAATGGAAATGAATAAATAGTTGATCTTTCAGGCCAAGACCCTTATTCAGGACTGGAAAGGAAGGGGAAAGATGTCAGTAAACAGTGGAAAAACACCAAGTGAGGAACTGTATTTCATTATCACAGAGTCAGGTCTTAGCTTTCCAGAACAAGATGCTGCCTTCCTGGGCAGCTCACAGCTGTTAGTCGTCTTAGTGGTATCAATAAATGAATCAAGGGACTTTATCAAAAGAATTCCTAAATTCTGCTATAAGCCAGAGGATGTGCTGTAATTAAGGTACAAAGCACCTTGCCAAAGATTTAATCTTGCATTGGCATCTTTAATTCCGAGTTCAAGTTAAATTCAAGTGAAAAATCAATTTTGCTTGCAGAAATCCCATGCTATTATAACTTACACAGAATTTGTCCTTTCATCAAGGAGACAAGTAGTACACCATTTCTCCCCTTTGCCTTTTTGGCCTTTAGCCCAGATACTTTCCCACCTGCAGCTGGATTGCATTTTAGCTCTATTCCACTCGAGATCCCAGGTGCCACTTTGAGTGTTTAGCAAGGGTGTTATCTGTATTCCTGAAAGTGTTCACTCTGGGTCCCTAGGCTGTCCCTACCCTGACCATTCCTCATTTACTGGCAGGCCTCCATCCATTAGACATACTGTACATCCCTCGGGTTTTGCAGTATTTTTATCTTTGAAAGACTGTCCTGAAACTAACTTCCTGTGATCTTTCCACATCACCTTGCAGCTTACAAGAAGAGAAGCTGTAAGCATTGCAACTTTAAGGAAAAAACAATATAGTAGAGGGGTGTCACAGGGATCAATGCTTGGTTCCTCATTGTTCACAGATGCAAATAACATATTGGGTGGTGGAGTGGAATGTAGGTTGTGAAGAAGATGCCAAGACTCCATTGTGATCCAGATAAGCTGAGGAAGTGGGAAAATGCGTAGCATTTGCAGATTAACATGGATAAATATGAAGTTATTAACTTTGGTTCTAAAAACAGAGACAGTATTTTACCAAAATGATCCTAGTTTAGGAAAAGGGAAGCTGCCATTGATGTCTTTGGAAAGCAGTCATTATGAGCAAAAATTCAGTGCAGCAGTGTTAAGAAATTAAATGGTATGTTGGTCTTCACTGTCAGAAGATCTGAATACAGGAGAAAGGAGGTCTTGTTGCAGCAATACTGATTCCATCAGTAGTTTAGTGTGTAGCTTTAGTTTCTTTATTTTATGAAAGGAGTGCAACAAAGGCTTATTAGGCTGATTCCTGGGGTAGCAGGGTTAAAGTATTAGGTGAGGTTGAGTCATTTAGGCCTAAACCTCACTTAAGGTTCAAAATCCTTACCGATTGGATACAAGGAGGAGGTTTACACTGGCTGAAGAGACAAAAACCCAAGGATCTCAGCCTCGGAATATCGGCTATACCATTTGAAATCGGAACATATTTCTTCACTCAAGGGATATGAACCTATAGAATTCTCGACCACAAGTTGTGCTCTGGAAGCAAGGCTTCAATGTCCAACACCAGCAGTGACTTAGTATTGACTACAGTACTGTGCAAAAATCTTAGGCATATAGATATAGGGTGCCTATATCTTTTGCATAGTACTGTAGTAATTTTATGTATTTACACTGTATTGCTGCTGCAAAAAAACGAATTTCATGATGTATGTGAGTGATGATAAATCTGATTCTAATACAGGTCTCTACTGTGGACTGAGAATGGGAAGGGTGCAGGGAGAGGGGAGGGAGCAGGAAGCACCAGAGAGACATTCTGTAATGAACAGTAAGGTTCTGCCATTCTGTAATGGCAGTACTCGATTGGCGTACTACGCAGACGCAACAGAAGCTTTCCTGTGCAGCTCCAGTGAAGAGCTTTAAAAACCCAGTCTCTATACAAGAGAGGTACCACCTAGCAGAGCAGTCATTGTGGGAGTGGACATCATTGGGGTAGTTTGAGTCAGGGTAGTAAGGCTTTAGCTCAACAAGGCTTCAATGAGAACAGGCAAAGTAACTAGGTAAGTTCATTCTTTATTTATTATCTTTTCATTTAACTCTTGAGAGATTGGGGAGTATGTCTGCAGAGCCAGTGTTCTGTTCTGGGTGTCAGATGTGGGATTTTCAGGAGACTACCAGCCTCCCCAGTGGCCACATCTGCACCAGGTGCATTGAGATGCGGTGCCCTATAATGAAATGGAGCTGCAGCTCGATGACCTTCGGCTTGTTTGGCAAAATGAAGAGGTGATAGACAGGAGCTATCGGAGGTAGTCACCCTAAGGCTACAGGAGACAGATAAATGGGTGACTGTCAGGAGAGGGAAGGGAGAATGCTACAAAATGGTGAGCTCCCCTGTCGACATTCCCCTCAACAATAAGTACACCAATTTAAGTACCTTTGGTGGGTGGGGGTGGGGAGGACCTACCCGGGGAAAACAACAGTGGCTGTGCCTCTGGCACTGAGTTTGGCCCTGTGGCTCAGAGGTGCAGGAAACTGAAGAGGGTGGCAGCACTAACAGGGGACTCTATAGTCAGGGAAACAGAAAGGTGATTCTGTGGATGCAAAATGGAAACACGGATGGTAGTTTGCCTCCCAGGTGCCAGGGTCCACGATGTTTCTGAATGCATCCACGATATCCTAAAAAGGAGGGTGAGCGGCCAGAAGTCGTGGGTCATATTGGTACCAATGACATAGGTGGAAAAAGGGAGGAGGTCCTGAAAACAGAATACAGGGAGTTAGGAAGGAAGCTGAGAAGCAGGATATCAAGGGTAGTAATCTTGGGATTGCCGCTTGTGCCATGCGACAGTGAGGATAGGAAAAGAACTGAGGTGGCGGATAAATGCATGGCTGAAGGATTGGAGCAGGGGGCAGGAATTCATATTCTGGATCATTTGGACCTCTTCTGGAGCAGGTGTGACCTGTACAAAAGTGACAGGTTGCACTTGAATCTGAGGGGGGGGGCAATATTCTTGTAGGCAGGTTAGCTAGAACTGTTGTGAGTCATTTAAACACATATGGCAGGGAGATGGAAGCCAGTATGATAGAGCTGAGGATGAGCCAGCAGGTATACAATTAGATGATGTAATATACAATGTGAATGTAAGGAAAGACAAGACAATGAATGAGTACAACTGCAGACAGAACAAAGAGTTAAATTGTACCACAGAGGCAAAATTCAAAAGGGTGAAGAATGCAGGACTGAAGGTGCTGAATTTACGTTTGTAAATACGCACAGCGTTTGGAATAAGACGAACAAACTTGTGGCGCAATTCGAGATTGGTTGGTATGATGTGGGCATCACTGAGTCATGGCAGAAAGAAGGTCATAGTTAGGAGTTTAAAATCAAAGGACATACTTTGTACCGAAAGGACAGGCAGGAAGGCATAGGTGGTGGAGTGGCTCTGCCACAGACTGTGGTAGAGACCAAGTCCGTAAATGTATTTAAGTCAGAAGTTGATTGTTTCCTGATCGGTTAGGGCATCAAAGAATACGGCAAGAAGTCAGGTGTGTGGGGTTGAATGGGATCCGAGATCAGCCATGATGAAATGGCAGAGCTGACTTGAAGGGCTGAATGGCCTAATTCTGCTCCTATGTCTTATGATCTTTTGGACCAATAAATCAATTGTTTGAAATCAAATGTCCTGTCTAAGGGCTGGGTGTGTTTGCACCCAGGCCATCCCTGCCCCTGGCAGTCCTTTTCTGCCACCTGCCCCACAACCCTCCTGCAGCGCTCTGCCCTTGCTACTTCCAACATCCTTTGCTCCCACCAGATTTGCAAACTTGCTGTCTATTCCACATTGACAAATATGGTAATATGCTAAAGTCTTAGGCACTCTAATTATATGTATGCATCTGAGACTTTTGCACAGTACTCTATATTGACCAACATGAAGAGAATGGCAACTAAGCTGATTCTGTGGCACGAGTCAAGCAACATTTCATCCATACTAATATACCTATGGTACATATGCAGTATTTGCCCATGATTGGTAAAAGTAATCACACGCTGATGTGACGACAAAGCCCCACCTTCACATTGAGGACCTTCGCCATTGTGCAGAGAGGTTCTACAATAGTAATAAAAATGGTAAGATTACAACATGTCTGGCAACTCAAAACTGGGCATTCATTAGGTACTATGGCAAAAATAAATAGCATCTCAATTCCTAAAGTATCTCTTACTCTAACTAATATCAAGCCTAACTGTGTCTCCCTATGTTGTCACTGGACGAAATTCCAAGAATTTACTCTTCAACTGCTCTTTCGAAGTATTCTCACAAGAAGGATTGCAGACTTTCAAGAAGGCAGCTCATCATCTTCTTATCAAAAGCAATGAAGCCTGGCCAGTGAGTGCTGGCTTTACATGCAATATCCACATCTGAAATAATAAATGAAATAATTCAATAATGTTATCAGCTATTTGTTCTAGTTTTTATCCCATAATCTGAATTTAAATTCTCCAGTGGCCATGGTGTGATTTGAACTTACAGTGCCAGATCACAAGTTGATCAGATTCAGTGTACACACCCCAAGACCTGTCCACGGAGCCGCACAAGATTCAAAGAGAAATTAAGATGGTACATGCCAAGAGAGATTTCTTCTGTCTTTGTGCAGAGCATAATAAATCTTTGGACACTTTATCTAAGAAAGCTAAGGGTGCACAATATCTGAGCGTATTCAAAGCAGAGTGACAGATTTTTTAGGCACATAAAAAAGAAAGATGACGAGGCATGGGGTCAGCAATGAACTAGTTGCACAGTGGAACAGGTTCAAATTGCTATAGCTTTCCTCTGCTCTTGTTCTTAATACTTTTAAAAAACACCGGAGATTAAGAACAGTTATGGATTCATATATAGAAAATAGGTGCAGGAGTAGGTCATTCGGCCCTTCGAGCCTGCACCGCCATTTATTATGATCATGGCTGATCATCCAACTCAGAACCCCGCCCCAGCCTTCCCTCCATACCCCCTGACCCCTTTAGCCACAAGGGCCATATCTAACTCCCTCTTAAATATAGCCAATGAACTGGCCTCAACTGTTTCCTGTGGCAGAGAATTCCACAGATTCACCACTCTCTGTGTGAAGAAGTTTTTCCTAATCTCAGTCCTAAAAGGCTTCCCCTCTATCCTCAAACTGTGACCCCTCGTTCTGGACTTCCCCAACATCGGGAACAATCTTCCTGCATCTAGCCTGTCCAATCCCTTTAGGATCTTATACGTTTCAATCAGATCCCCCCTCAATCTTCTAAATTCCAATGAGTACAAGCCCAGTTCATCCAGTCTTTCTTCATATGAAAGTCCTGCCATCCCAGGAATCAATCTGGTGAACCTTCTTTGTACTCCCTCTATGGCAAGGATGTCTTTCCTCAGATTAGGGGACCAAAACTGCACACAATACTCCAGGTGTGGTCTCACCAAGGCCTTGTACAACTGCAGTAGTACCTCCCTGCTCCTGTACTCGAATCCTCTCGCTATAAATGCCAGCATACCATTTGCCTTTTTCACCGCCTGCTGTACCTGCATGCCCACTTTCAATGACTGGTGTATAATGACACCCAGGTCTCGTTGCATCTCCTCTTTTCCTAATCGGCCACCATTCAGATAATAATCTGTTTTCCTATTTTTGCCACCAAAGTGGATAACTTCACATTTATCCACATTAAATTGCATCTGCCATGAATTCGCCCACTCACCCAACCTATCCAAGTCACCCTGCATCCTCTTAGCATCCTCCTCACAGCTAACACTGCCACCCAGCTTCATGTCATCCGCAAACTTGGAGATGCTGCATTTAATTCCCTCATCCAAGTCATTAATATATATTGTAAACAACTGGGGTCCCAGCACTGAGCCTTGCGGTACCCCACTAGTCACCGCCTGCCATTCTGAAAAGGTCCCGTTTATTCCCACTCTTTGCTTCCTGTCTGCTAACCAACTCTCCACCCACACCAATACCTTACCCGCAATACCGTGTGCTTTAAGTTTGCACACTAATCTCCTGTGTGGGACCTTGTCAAAAGCCTTCTGAAAATCCAAATATACCACATCCACTGGTTCTCCCCTATCCACTCTACTAGTTACATCCTCAAAAAATTCTATGAGATTCGTCAGACATGATTTTCCTTTCACAAATCCATGCTGACTTTCTCCGATGGCATAGACTGACAGTGCACTCCAAGGTATAGTATGCCAGCAGTTGCACTGGTTCTGAGCACTGAAATAGTGGCTCCCAGTGATCTGCAAACTAGATTCCACATATACTAAGGGAATTATATACAATTTAATTTATAAAATAAGCTGGTGGATAATTTAATGCTCGGGAGTTTAAGGAGAAAGTGAATTGGGTAACTTAATTTCTTTGTAATTTATGAAATAATGTTGCACAAATCAAAATTAATACTTCCACAGTTTGGTCCAAAATTTCTTGCTGGAAGCTCTAGAATAAATTAAATATTGCCCTTGATGTTCCATGGGAGTTTTCAATGAAGTTATGTTTCATCAATTGTAAACTCTGGGCATGTGAGAGATTTTCTTTATTATTACAGTGCAGTTGTAACAGACAGAAGTGTATTATTAAACCACAATCAGAGGTGCTCCCCCTTGTATACTCTCAGAGGTCTGATGAAATTCAAAGCCCTTGGTTTGCTTGAAGGTTGGAATTGTAATGCAACTATATTACTTTAGAAAATGAAGTCTTAATGATAATGGTGTCAGGCTTGCAAATACAGGTTCCTCCCAGTCTTCATCCTGCTCACAGGAATCACCTGCCACTCGTTTCCAACTGATCACCTGTTGCTCCTAGCCTTCCGTTACCTTGTTGCCTGTTGTGTTTAGTATCTGTTCTCTCTTGTTTTTTTTTGGCCTTTTCTTGCTTGCAGTTTATTAGTAAAGTATAATCTACTGATAAATCAACTCCATTTTTGGGTCAAGCCTCCTCACATTTCCAGATTGGATGAGTGAATCATCAAATGACCAGCTCCCTTAAAGGAAGTCGTCCATTGCTATGAGCACAATCCAAAAGCAGCAGGAAATTATTGACCATCTGCTCGCCACTTTCTTCCAAGTTTCTTTCTCAATACAGCAAACCAATGACAGTCACCATCCTCCCACTGAGTCCTGGGTTCCGGTGCCTGAACACCTCAACGGATCCCCAACCTGATGCCGCAACTTTCTATCCCAGTGCGACTGACACTCCGAGCTCCAGCCATCTCTGTATTCTGCGGACTAAGCTCAGAGCTGGGCCACCGCTCACTGGGACAATGAAACCATCATTGGCAATAAATATGAGGAATTCACTGTGGGATGCCCAGGGTATTCGACCACCCAGGAAGTGAAAGTGGGGAAGTGGTTTGGATACTTTGCCTGCGTCAAGGCTCATGCTCAGTGCTGGGCTACACTGTGGAATTCCAGACCCTCACAGCAGAGTGCGGGTGGAACTTGAAAGTGCTGCTGGCTCATTACCATTGTAGCCTCTTGGAGCAGTTGAAAGACAAGTTGTTCAGCCAGGAGGTGCCACCAACTCAAAAGCCTCATCACTCTGGCCCTCATAATTGACAACGTCTTATGGAATGACCCTCCAGATCATCAGCCAGAACCTGAATTCCTTCCTGGGACCAAAACCATAAATGGCCGAAGTGCTAAGCACAGCTTCACTCGACCATTGCAGGCTCCAACTGGTGCAGGGAATGTCTTTGTCAAGAAAGAAGAATGACTATCGTGAACTCAACAAAATCACCAGTATGAACTGCTACTCTCTCCCTTTGAGGGATAGTGCATTCAAAACACTCTGTGGGATGCAGATCTTCACCAAACTGGATCAAGTCTGCCCCTGCCAGGGGGATGAGTGGAAGTTGATATTTATAACTCCTGCTGGCCATTATGAATACTTGCTGATGCCTTTCGGACTTTCCAACAGTCTAGCCATTTTCCAAGCATTCATCAATGAGTTCCTCCGAGTCCTGCTGCACAGGTAAGTGTTTGTCCATCTTGACAACATGTTCATTTTTCTCCAAGGATCCCAAGACCATATCTGTCACATCTGATCAGCCCCTCAGCATCTCCTTGAAAACCAACTGTACTGCAAGTTAGAAAAATGCCAGTTCCACACCCTAGTGATCTCCTTCCTGAATTGTAATCTTTCACCCCAAGGCATAACCATAGACCCAGAGAAAGAATGTGTCATCATTGGATGGCTCACTCCCTCAAACAGCTACAGCACTTTTTAAACATCTCCACCTTCTACTGCTGTTTCCTTGTAAACTACAGCCTGGCCTCACTCCTCTCACCAGAACATCGACTTCACGATAGCCTGGTCTTCTGCCTTGGACCACACTTCTGAGGAGCCCAGGAGTTGCTTCACCTCTGCTCCTATTCCCTGCCATTGAACCCTCCTGGACCTTTTGTGCTAGAGATCAATGCATCTGATATGGGAACCTGGGTCATCCTGTCCCGGTGAAGACTGGACGAGGAGACACACCCTTGTGCCTTCTTCTCATACAAGTTGAACTCTACACAGCGACATTCTGGAGTGGGAGTCAGCATGCTACTCGGCAGGAAATGGGCCTTGGTGGAATGGAGACATTGGCTGATTGGAAACATCAAACCCTTCCTGTTCTGGACGGACAACCAGAACCTCAAATCCATACAGCAGACTCAACAACTCAACCTACGTCAGGCTCGTTGAGCCCTCTTCTTCGAGCAATTCAACTTCTGCTACCAACCCAGCTCCAAAAACCCTAAGGTGGACGGCCTGTCATGACAGTTCGAATCAACTGAAATGGAGATCGAGCTACACTGATCATTCCATCCTCCCAGATCCTCACCTCAATTGTCTGGGACCTTGAAAACCAGATCCGCCATGCCATACAGCATGTGCCCACTCTGACTAACACACCTGACAACCACATGCATGTGCCAGTGGCCGTGCGCTCTGACGCACTCCAGTGGGCACAGTCCTCACTCCTCTCCAGCCATCCAGGCACACGAGATTCTGGATTTTCTGTGATGCCAGTTCTGGTGGCTCACCATGATCTCTAATGTATGTCAATGTGTCATTGCCTGCCCTCCATGTGCCCAGCCTAATTCCTCCAACTAGTAGCCCTCTGGGTCTCCTGTAGCCCCTGCCGGTCCCTCTGCATTTGTGGTCCTACATCACCATGGATTTCATCACAGGTTTTCCGCCTTACCCCAGGACGTTGTGATGGACAGGGGCCCACAATTCATCTCCCACCTCTGGTGAGCTTTGCCCTCAGTGAGTTTATCCTATGGTTACCAACTGCAGACCACTGGGCAGTCAAAGAAAGCCAGTCAGCAAGAGGAGACGTTTCTGTGATGCTGCACCACCTCTAACCCATCCATATGGAAGTAGTATCTACCCCGGGCCGAGCTGTCCCACAATCTACGCACCTCCTCTGCAGCCGGAGACAGTAAGTGACTGGATTGATGCAATGGGATTGAAGCCAGGGAGGGAGCTTGCTGGAGTTGGTGCACAGGGTTAGATCTCATGTGGACAGCCAGACACGGTCCCCAGGTCAAAGAGTATGCCACCCTGTGAGGTGCTCTACGGCTACCAGCTCACGTTGTTCCCCACAGAGGAGCTAACGGTGGAAGTCCCATCCACTAGGGCCCTGCTTCACCACTCCTGCAATGCTTGGAAGAGGGCATGGAGGGCTACCCTAACTTCCAACAGTGCCTACAGCTGCCAGGCCAACCACGATCAGTGCCCAGCTAGACTACTTCAACCTGGGGACCATGTCTGGCTTCCACCCTGGTTGAGTTTTCCCTTCAAGATTACCCATCTCATCAACTCAGTCACTTAGTGTCTCCAACATCGCTCTGGGTCACACCTACTTGCCACATGTCCTGCCTCAACCCATTGCCCATGGGCCACTCAACCCACCTGAGGCTGCGAGGATGGGAGGATCTGGGAGAACCTGGGAGGATGGAAGCTGGTGTACGGTTCACCAGATGGCGGATTCATGTTGTCACGGTTGGAGTGTGCAGTACCTGGTTGACTGGGAAGGGTACAGACTAAAGGAGGAATCTTGGGTGCTGTCCAGTTACAATTTGGATCTATCACTCACCCGAGGGTGCTGCCAGACCTATCCAGATTATCTTGAGCCATCCGGCGTTGGCCTAAGGGTGGTGAGGAGGAGGGTTCATGTCAGGTCTGCATGCTACTCCTGGTCTCCACCCAGCTAACAGGAGTCCCTGCCACCCATATGCACCTCATCACCTGCAGCCTGTTTAAACCCAGCTCTCATCCGCAAACATTGTTCGCTCATCAATCCAACCAGCCTCAACCTGTTGCTCCTAGCCTTTGGTTTCCTTGTTGTCTGCTGTGTTTAGTTTCCATTCTCGCTTGTTTTGCAGCCCCTCGTGCCTTGTCATTTTCCAGTTTCTTAGTGAAGTCTCATAAACTGCTAAATCATCTCCACTGCTTTGCTCTTGGGTCAGACTGCCTCTACATCTCCTGACAGATGTAGCAAATCATGTCTTACACAGACAGGGTCTTGAAACCACAAGTGGGATCATTTCAAGATGCAGAAGGGACGAAGCAGAAATGGCATTAATATGAGGCAAAAACTAAAAAAAGGCGGAAATGTCAATATTAAATTAGCGATTTGATTAATGCAAATGATATTTATTACAAATAATTCTGTAAGTACTGATGTTTCTGAATACAATGGTATAAATTGTGTTTCAATGTTTGAGAAGTTCTGACATTTTGAATATAATCAAAGAATTGCACCTTGTGAATAATCTGCAGTGAGGGATAATCAGAGTTGCTCATCTCAGCAACAGAAACATTGAGTTCCTTATTTTATGGATTATTCCCCATAGCAATAATTACATTCAACTTTGATGATCCAATGAAAAGGCTTAAGATGAACTTTCTTGAACACCCGATCAGTAAATTAGTATATACACCCTATCCTCATTATATGCGTCTTCAGACAATGCAGATTCACAGTTATGCGAGGAACCTATTTCTACCAACTTCTCGCTATATGCGTCCAAAACTCACAGTTATGCGGGGAGCACTGCTTTCCCGCCAATACAAGTCACGTGCACACGCCTCACAGTCTCACTCCCACCAATCTCGCATTGGTTTTGGCAACGTATGGATGTGCAATCTTGTGTTCTTAAACTTTTTGTGTTTTTACCTACGGTGCAGTGATATTGTGCTTGAAATATTTAACTATGTCTCCTAAGCGTCCGATGTCAAGTCCTGGGCCATCAGCCAATCGGCAGAGAACCGCTTTAACACTTGGAAAAAAAAGTTGGAAATTGTAAACAGGGCGGCGTCAGGTGAAGGTAACACAGCTCTGGGATGCTACCCTGTGCAGCTGTGGGCTATGATAGCTGAGTTAGGCATCACACCACAGCAGGTGTTTAATGCAGATGGGACTGAGCTTTCTTGTATGCCGAAACGCACTTACATAAGTAAGGATGACAAAACTGCGTCAGGTTTTAAGGCAGCAAAGGATAGATTGACTTTGCTTATGTGTTCCAATGCCGAAGGAGACTGTAAGATGAAGCCTCTCTTAGTTTACCATTCACTAAACTCCCGTGCTCTTAAGGGTTTGAGTACGAACATGCTTCCTGTCCACTGGGCAGCTAACAAGAAAGCATGGGTCACTGGTCAAATCTTTGAAGACTGGTTTGCTAATCATTTTGCTGTTGAGGCTGAACGCTACTGTCAGGAACAGAATCCTGCCTTTAAAGTTCTTTTGTTTCTTGACAATGTGCCAGCCCATCCTAAATATTTGGACAGCATTCATCCTAACATAACAGTGCATTTCCTGCCGTCGAACACAACATTGCTGATTCAACCACTCAACCAAGGTGTGATATCCACATTGAAGGCGTATTTTTTTACGGCGAACTGTCTCTCAGATGCTGCAAGCAGCAGACGGTTTTGAAAATCCCAGGAGTTTACCAACGGTGAGGGAATGGTGGAAGCCCTTCAACATCAGACATGCCATCAGCCACATTGATGAATCCTGGAAAGAGGTCAGGTCTCCACTCTGAAGCAACTGGCAGAATTTTTTAAGGCTGCGGAACACTTAGAACAAACGGCAATGGACATGGACCCAAGTTTAGAACGGAGTCAGCATTTCAGTCATTCCCTGCAGTCAAGCCTTCTTCCCTACAAGCAAATTTATGCTGAAAAACAAAATGCTGCCAAGTAAACAATCCTCACCACTTTCTTCAAACCGGTGTCATCTCCTGCTGCCGGCAGTACTGAGAGTTTTGAGGGTCTTCCTTCACCTCTTGCTGTCCTTGATGATCCTGACGACAGACAACCATCCACCTCATCCATGTAGAGCTGCCCGACACCACAACAACCACTCATCTCCCGGAGTGAACACACCTGCCACTGTTGGTGAGTACTGTACACCCTAGTATGTTAACTTCCTATAATTTATTACGATGAATATTACCTTAAATTGATGAAATATAATACAAATGTTGCCTTGTGGTACTGCTTTTGTGTCGTATTGGTATGAAAATGTGAATAAATTACAGATAACACATATTTAGGAAGCCCTCAAGAACGCATCCCTATTTTCTTCATTTAAATAATTATTCACATTATGCATTTTCACATCATGTGTCGACTTCGAGGAATGCATCCCCCGCATATAACGAGGATAGGGTGTACTTCAATTATGAAATCTGTATTTGATCATTGTTAAAACATTTCAAAGGTATTGCAACCTTTTCAACCTAGACAAGTTATTCTTCTGTTTTGTTATTTACATCACTTTTCTTTAACTTGTAATGTCATCACTTAACACTTTCTACTTCCTAGCTTTTAACCAATAGCACAACTTCACATTTGTCCATTTTCCTGCCCATCTACCAATCCTACCATTGAGCTTAAAAGCCATTCATCTCTAGCATTGTTTCTAGATCAACCTGAACTTGTGCTCTGTTGAATGTGCCTGGCCTGTTGAGAGCAGCATATCAGTGGTCACTGTCAAAATCTAAATGTGCAGAACCTGCACTTGGAGGAACTGTAGATGTTCAGTTTTCTTGATACAAAGGCACCATTGTGATTCATTGTCCTTGAAGGAAAATTTGTGGTGAGGATGATAGATCGCATCAAATAACGGCATAATTTTATTTTTTAAAAACCTGAAAGGAAAATTTAATGACGTATGAAACCTCCAGGTGGATGCAATTATATTAACAAACAATACACTGCAGTATTTGAGATTGGTCTTGAATCACATTGCAGTGGCTTTTTGCATCAAAGGTGATATGGAAGTGCAAGACGTCACTGTTGTAGACATCGAGTTACACAGCACATTAACAGGCCCTTTGACTAAAACTGTCCATACCAACCTAGATGCCTATCTAAATTAATCCCATTTCCCTGTATTTGATCCAAAAGTTTTCCTGTCCCTCAAACCTTTTCCTGTACGGTTGAAGTTCAAGTATATTGCCCTAAGCATTCAAATGTCTGTTAAATATTGTATTTGTACCGACCACCACCATCTCCTCTGGCAACTCATTCCATATATGAACCACCCTCTGTGTGAAAAACTTCCCCCCTAAGATCTATTTAAATCCTTCCCCCGTCACCTTAGCCCAATGTCTTCGAGGTTTAGATTCCCCTACCCTGGGAAAAGGACTGACTACCCACCCTACCTATGCCCTTCATGATTTTATAAACCACGAAGTTCACCATCTCAGTTTCCTTCACTTCAGAGAAAGCAGTTTGAGTCTAACCAATCACTCTTTATACTCAAGCTCTCCAGTTCAGGCAACACCCTTGTTAATTTTGCCTGCACACTATCTCGCTTAATCACAACCTGATCCAGATTAAAACAAGCTTGGCCTTCCACAGAAATAACCTTATCAGAGTAGACCACATGAAACTGAAGGAATGGCGTTTCTTTAAATGATGCTTCCATTTATTATTATAAAATGATATATTTGGAGCAAAATTTATTTCATCAATACAATTACAAATATTTAACCATCAAAATTAATCCAGATATGACCAAAGTTTCTTTCTTCTTAATATAGGTTCCATCTTGCACGAGGTAGAATTTGTCAATAGAATCAAATCTGAGGAGCAGAGTTCAACTTGTATATTGGACGGTTGTTTTATGGAACCCCACATGTCGTAAATAAACAAATAGGATTAAATAATTTTAATTGCTGAATCATACCCTGTGGAATCTCGAGAAAACTCAAATTCATGCTATTTACCACCTTTAAGTAATTTTCAGTTGTTTTGTAAAACCAGCGTACAAGATGGAAAACATGTTTTTCATGAAGTTAATTGTGTATTATAGTCTAAATATTGTAATCACACTTTGAACTATTTCGAAGTTATGTTTGACACATATTCTGAATGCCGCTCAATCAATGCAATGACTTAAAGTAACTACTGAAAGGTTGATCCTTTTGATGGAAAAATAATTATAGACTCTTCTCAAATTTAAACACAAAATAATCTGCAGATGCTGGGGTCAAAGTAACACTCACAACATGCTGGAGGAACTCAGCAGGTCGGGCAGCATCTGTGGAAAAGGTCACGGCCCTTCCCTCTACAGTCCTGACAAAGGGTTTCGGCCCAAAACGTCCACCGATCTTTTCCACGGATGCTGCCCGACCTGCTGACTTCCTCCAGCGTGTTGTGAGTGTCTCAAATTTTAAAGCATTTAAAAAATCTTAACAATTTAGAAGTCCAGTCCATAATCGTTCAAACATCTTGGCACTTTGGGAAAGAAAGATGTATGACAAATTCCAATGGATAGATTTAATTTCAGATATTTTTGAAATATTTGGCCTCTTTAAATTAAATAATACATTTTATTGAGTAGCTGACCAAAATTATTTTAAATAACATTAGCAATTCTATAAGTAAGTAAAAAGGAAGTGATTAGCAAAAGTAAACAACAAGAATTCTGCAGATGCTGGAAATTCAAGCAACACAAATCAAAGTTGCTGGTGAACACAGCAGGCCAGGCAGCATCTCTAGGAAGAGGTACAGTTGACGTTTCAGGCCGAGACCCTTTGTCAGGACTAACTGAAGGAAGAGTTAGTAAGAGATTTGAAAGTGGGAGGGGGAGGGGGAGCTCCAAAATGATAGGAGAAGACAGGAGGGGGAGGGATGGACGGATGCGTGTCCCGACGCAGACTGGGAGACCGCTTTGCTGAACACCTATGCTCTGTCCGCCAGAGAAAGCAGGATCTCCCAGTGGCCACACATTTTAATTCCACATCCCATTCCCATTCTGACATGTCCATCCATGGCCTCCTCTACTGTAAAGATGAAGCCACACTCAGGTTGGAGGAACAACACTTTATATTCCGTCTGGGTAGCCTCCAACCTGATGGCATGAACATTGACTTCCCTAACTTCCGCTAATGCCCCACCTCCCCCTCATACCCCATCCGTTATTTATTTTAATACACACATTCTTTCTCTCACTCTCCTTTTTCTCCCTCTGTCCCTCTGACTATACCCCTTGCCCATCCTCTGGGTTCCCCCCCCTTGTCTTTCTCCCTGGGCCTCCTGTCCCATGATCCTCTCATATCCCCTTTGCCTATCACCTGTCCAGCTCTTGGCTCCATCCCTTCCCCTCTTCTCCTATCATTTTGGATCTCCCCCTCCCCCTCCCACTTTCAAATCTCTTACTAACTCTTCCTTCAGTTAGCCCTGACGAAGGGTCTCAGCCTGAAACGTCGACTGTACCTCTTCCTAGAGATGCTGCCTGGCCTGCTGCGTTCACCAGCAACTTTGATGTGTGTTGATTAGCAAAAGTAATTGAGATTCCCCTATTGAAGGAATTTTAATAAGGAACACAGAAATGGCAAAGATGCCTAACGAATAATTTGTGACAGAAGGCACAAGAAAATATCTAAAAATATCAGGAAATCAAGAGTCATAAGAGGAGGAACTTAAAGAAATTTGCATTGATAAAGAAACAAAATTTGGAGAATTTAAACAGGCTAATAAACTCCCTGGACCTAGCCAGCGATTGACCAAACTTCAAAAGAGGTGCCAACAGACAAAAGGGATACAATAACTTTGATCTTCTAGCATTGTCAATGCTCCAAAATAGTCTTGACATTTTCAAAAATAGCAAATGAATAAAAGAGGAGAGATGAAAATAGAAATAAGGAAATATAGGTCTGTTGTTTGACATTAGTTATAAATCTGAATCTGAAATCTTCTTTTTGACACATGGCAATGGAACATTAAACTTTCCTTGATAGACTTAATAGATTATTTGACCTGATAAAGATGTACAAAATGATAAGAGGCATTAATTGAATGGATAGCCAGAGAATTTTTCCAAGGAAGGAAATGTCTAATAAAAGAGGGCATAATTTTGAGGTTATTGGAGGGAAGTATAGGAGAGATGTCAGAGGTAAGTTGTTCTACACAGGGATAGGTGAGTGTGTGGAATGCTTTGCCAGAAATGGTGGTAGAGGCAGATATATTAGGGGCATTTAAGAAACTCTTAGATGGGCTGGTGGATGATAGAAATTAGAGGGCTGTGTAAGGAAGGAAAGTTTAGATCAGTGATTCCCAACAGAGACGGTTATGTGTCCTCAGCAGGCATTAGGGGAAATAGAAGTTGTCGGGGGGGGGTGTTTAAGATTCTGGGGGCGAGGGTAAGCAGCACCCCTAACTTGAGGCTCAAGACCTGATCGACTGTGTCAACTTGCTGCCATCGCCAACATCCAATAAGCAGTCACAGTTTGTGTTAATTTTTAATTTTAATTTAGCCCTGTTAGTGATGGATAAATACGTACTGTGTGATATCTATGAGTCTGAAGGTGGTGAAACCATGAATTCTAATCCTGCTAAGGAAAAAGAAACTACAAAAAGAGCGTCAATACAATGTTACATAACTGGAGTATGGTTTTATTCCATTCCCTCCAGATCAGCAACACCTCATGTGTCTTACCTGTAATACTGTACTGTCTAATGAAGCCATGAAACCATTAAGACTGCAGGAACACTTCCATAAAAGATAGCCTGAAAAGGCTACTTATGATATTACTCCATTCCAGAGGATGAAAAAAAGCATTTGAAAAACTTTGCACACTCAAGTCATTTGTCAAGAAAGATAAAAATGACCTTGATAGTGGTCTCATTGCTTCTGATAACATTAGCAAAATGATAGTAAATTGTGGAAAATCTCATACAATTGGTGAAAGATTAATAATGCCTATTGTATCAGAAGTGCTCACAATGGATACCAGTGTTTTAAAAATCAATTCCTCTCAGTAATAACTCTGTAGCTCATCGTGTTGACGAAATGAGTGAAGACATTGAGTCTGAGCTATGAACAGAGCAACAAAAAACAGAAATTGGGATACAACTGAATGAGTCATCTATGTGTGACAACGAAGCATTGCTAATAGTATATGCACAGTTTATCAAAAATGGAAAAGTTAATGAAGAGATTCTCTTTTGTAAAAAGCTAAAAACAAACATCAACAAAGAATAAATCTACAACAAAATCAAAATGTATATTGAGGATATAAGTATTCCGATTAGGAACATGATTTGCTGTGCAACAGATAGAACACCATATATGAAAGGTCACCATACTCGTTTAGTGACATTTATGAAAAAAGAAGTTCCAAGTCTATTTGCAATCCATTGTGTAATTCATTATCAACATCTCGCAGCTAAAAACCTCAAGCAATGACTTTTTCAAGCATGGCTCTTGCAATATCTGCTATCAACAAAATTAAAACTCGTCCATTAAATAGCAAAGAATTTCACCATTTATGCCAAGATAACGGTGATGAGTTTGAGCTCTTGCTTCTTCACACTGAAGTGCGTTGGCTGTCAAAAGGCTGCTGCTTAAAACATTTCTTTGAACTTTTTGACACTGTGGTTGAATTTTTGCTCTAAGTCAGCAAGAGGTTGGGAAACAAGATTAAATTTTTACGTGAACATGTGGCATACCTGTATGATAAAATGAACATTCTAAATATGGAACTGCAATTTCAAATTAATCCAGGCAAAATTGCAGTGTCTACTTTTATTTGAAAATTGGAAGTATATAAGAATGTTCTCACAGTTTCCCTGCATGGAAAGTACAGCACTCTCTTTCACAGATGGTGATTTGCAAGAGTAATGCTTACACACTGAAGAAGAATTTTCAGAATCGATTCAAGGATTTGAACGATTTGGAAATTCTGGACTGGGCAATTAACCTATTTCTTTACAAAGTGGAAGAACAGGAAGAGAGCTTGCAAGAAGAAATTATCGAAATTCAGAATGGGGAAGAAACAAATTTACTTTTCAAGAATGTCGGCTTTTGTCGTATGTGGCTACACTGTCAGCTAAAAGGTCAGCACAACATCGTGGGCAGAAAAGTGTGCACTGTGCTGTAATGTTCCATGTTCTATGTCCTAATGCTATTAATTGAGACTTGCTAACAGTGGGTAGCAGTTCCAAAGAAGACTACTGGTGCTCTGCCACTCAAACTGATGTCCCAAATTTACATGCCTCATTTGTCATCATGTTTTCCCATTTGACTCCATGTGGAATCCATCACTGGGCAAAAGATTGTTGGAACGTCCCAGCAATATCTGGATAATTGCCAGACAGATCTTTTGTCAGATATGACTGAGGCAGAATCCACATTCCATTGATTTCAGTGGAGATTGCAGGCTTACACTACACCAGAGGGCTATTGCTGTTCTGTTATTGTATATATTAAGGAGAAAATTGAAAGGATACTTAAGGATAGCACAAGATGAGATAGAAAATCATCCAGTATTTTACTGAAAAGTGAACCTAGCACGAGCAGTAAATATCCGACACCTACTCCTTATTTATTCCATAACTAGGTGAAGAAATTAGAAAAACATTGATGATTGCATTTATTTTTAATTGAATCATGGCCACTTCTTCCCATGCTTATGCTTCTCAGTGTCACTTCTTTATACCGCTGAGTACTGCATAGCGGTTCTCGAATATGAAAGCTTGAAAATTGAAATCATTACGAACATTTCAAGTAACTATCTTTTCCAGCAGGTGTGTGTATGTAGACTATTAACTTTTATCACTTGTCATGTGCGGCTGTCCAATTTAAATGCAGTGTAATGAGAAAGTGACAGTATATCACTTCCACTTGTCAAGCGGTTTGACTTGCTGAATTTAAAAGGTTATAAATAAATGCTGTATAACAATAGAAAAGGATTTTTAAATGCAGACTTATATCTTCTATGCGCAGCTCAAGTTCCTGTTATGACAATAATATTTCCATATGACAGCTTGCTACAGTTCTATCACAATTTACATTGTAGATACCAAATACCATTACAACACATTCTTTTACCACAGATCATCCACTTATTCAAATTGCTTCTGATCTTAGTAAAAAGAACGGTTGGACAATCTAATTTAATGATTATGCACAATCTGAATGTGATAACTTTAGCTATTTACAATCTTCTGGCAGAAGTTTGTCAAGAGACCAAAATCATGGAATTAGGCAAATGCTTCCATGATTTTTTACTCATTGATTCTATCTATCAGTGAGTGATGGAAGGAATCAATGAGTTTGGGTTGATACTTACACCTGCATGGTGATTGTGATTACACACATTTCTTTGATGTACATTGATTGAGAACATGTTTTAATTTTCAGATTACCAATCTGTATTCAATGTAATTATTCAATGAAACTGACAGTAAACGTCAATGACTGTGCACATACAGTGAAACACAGAAATCAGCAGCCTGTGATGGTCCGATAGTTGCACAGGGCCTACTGATAGCAACATTACCTGAGCAACCATCATAAAAGAACTGTGAATTTGAAGATGCTATTCTTGAAGTAAAAAAACAGTGGATGTGTTATATCCTACTGAATGAAATATTAGTGTTTTTAAAGGCATGCTAAGATAGTGCTCTATAAATTCAATCACACGGAATAACATTTGCAGAAGCTATACAATAAAAGTTCAATCAGATTGAACTCAACTGTGATTATTGGTGAACACAGCTGACTCAGTGAAAAGCTCAAACTCTGTAAGTTACTTTCAGGTTTCTGTGTGTGTCTAATCTGCTAAAGCGGAGAGGTGACAAACATGTCTAGTAGTGTCCAACTATGACTTTAAGAAAAATCTCAGAATTGTTGCAGAAGTAAAAAAAGCTATCTGCTGCTTTGAGTACAAGGTTGCTCACTGTAAGATAACCCACTCTGCCCCATCTCCTGCTCTTTTCTACTAGCCCTGCTAGTTATATTCCCCCAGGAGTCTATTCAGTTCCTTTTCAGTGTGACTTGCCTGCTTTTCTCTTTTCCAGTCAGTCAAGAACATGACTGAAAAGTTCCACAGTGAACACAAAGTACAAAGGCTGATCTCTTGTTTAAAAGGCCTTTTATTAAACCACTAAAATTAAATCAAATTACAATCATAATTTCAATTATCTTTGCATCAGGAGCACTGGATGAGGCTATATAATATACTGTAGCTCCCATGCTTGGTCTCTTACTATTTGAGTTTTTCCTGACATCTGTTCACCACTTTGAACAACAAGTACGTGATTTTAACATGTAGACATACCATTATTCACTCCTGCTTGCTACTGTCAGGCTTACACAGGCAGGTACCTCCCAGTCACCACCCAGCTAACAGGGGTCACCTGTCACTTCTTTTTCAACTCATCACCTGCAGCCTATTTAAACCGAGCTCTCATCCACAGTCCTTGTTCACCCCTCAAACCAGCCAGCCTCAACCAGTTACCTTGCTGCCTGTTGTGTTTAGTATCCATTCTCTCTTGCTTTGTGGCCCCTCGAGTGCACACTGCATCTGGGAAAACAGCAACACTGGGGGGACCTTCTATCTGGTAAGCTCCTCCCAGTTCCTCATTTCAGCATCATAGCCAGACTTTCTCTCCCTCTGTCCTCCTCCACACCCGATCAACTCTACATGCACAAGAGGCTGTGATGAATTCTGATGGAGCAGGAAATTTTCTGGACTGGACTCTGTGTGCAGTTTGGACTCCTTCCCGAGCCTATCTCAGCCACTGAAGGACATCTCTTGGAGAATGAGATGGTCAGAGCACACAAACGGCCTGTGCACGCGAGCATCAGGTAGCACCACAAGACCATCCAATTCCTCTTGTTCGACTCACCCAGCACTCTTGAGTTACCTCTGGCTCTCCACTATTGATCCTCACTTTGCCTGGTCACCTGGTTCACTGCCAGACCATATGCCTGCCACCTCTGGTGACTCCCCCCACCCCCACCATAAAATCCTTAGAGATGGATGAAGCCCTCGACGTCACCAAACTCCCACAGAAATAACATGACTTAGCCTTTGCCTTCAGTAAAAGGGAGGCCAAACCCTGCTGCCTCACATACCACATGACTGTGCGAGTAACCTCTTCCTGGGCACTACCCCTCCCTGAGGCTGTCCGTTCTCCTTCTCCCCTCCTGAGGGTCAAGCCATGAACGGCTACATTTGACCATCGCAGACCCCAGCCGATGCAGGATGCTCCTTTGTTAAGAAGAAAGATGGGATCTTCATCCCTGCATTGATTAACTCAACAAGATCACCATTGAGAACTGGTGCTGTCTCCCCTTGATAGATAGCACATTTGAAACACTCCGTGGGGCTCAGATGTTCGCAAGACTGGATCTACAGAGCACATACACCTGACATGCATCTGCCAGGGACGAGTGGAAGATGGCGTGCAGAACATCAACTGCCAAACTACACAACATTGTGGGCCGAAGGGCCTGTAATGTGCTGTACTATTCTTTTCTGTTCTACTCTAACTACGGATACTTGGTGATGTCCTTCAGACTTTCCAAAAGTTCAGCCGTTTGCCAAGTCTTCGACACAATCTTCTGAAACATGCTACACAGGTATGTATTCATCTACCTCGACAACATCCTCGTCTTCTCCACGGACCCTCAAGACCACATCTGTCATGTCTGATCAGTTATCCCCTCACAAACTAAGTGTACTGGAAGTTAGAAAAAAGCCGATTCTACACCTTAGGCAGTTCCTTCCTGGGCTATGTCCAAGGCACAACCATGAACCCATGCACTGTCGTCGAACAGACCCAGCCGCACTCCCTCAAACAGCTACAGTGATTTCCTGGGCTTCTCCAACTTCTACTGCTGTTTCATCAGAAACTACAGCCAAAGCACCACTCCTCTTGCCTCGCTCACGGATAACCTGGTCTGCTGCTGTGAATGATGCTTTCCAGGAACTCAAGAGACACTTCGCTACTGCTCCCATTCTTCACCATCTGAACCCCTCCGGACCTCTTGTGGTAGTGGTGAACACACCTGACATGGGTGCAGGGGACATCCTCTCCCAGTGAGGACTGGACTGGAAGACCCGTTGTTGTGCTTTCTTCTTGCATAAGTTCAACTCTACACAATGTCATTATGGAAAAAGAGACAGGGAGCTACATGTCATGAAATGGGCTTTGGAGGACTGGAGACATTGGTTGATGAGAAACACAGCCCTTCCTGATCTGGACTATCTTTCCTGGCAGCTACTAATTAGAAATGCTGAATGCTACGGCTGTCACCTATCCCCTTTTACATCACCTTTGGTTATTTTGAGAGTATTCTTTCCCTAACTTTTCTTTCTCCCAAGGTACAGTGATAGGTTAAAGATCACAGTGTGGTACTTTTGCTCTTTAGTTCCCTTATCACAAGTTCCCTAACTAAACATTATCAGCTCAAGAAGTTATGTCACTTTAAGTGCAAATTATGTTCAGTATAAATCTTTTTCCATTAACCTAAAAACAGTTAGGTGCAATGTTAGCTCTGTCCACAAAACTAGCCAAAAAGAACCCTGGAAGGCTTAATTACAGTTAGTAAATTCCTGTGACTTCATTTTCAGTAACATTCTACCTAATTAAATAATTCTTTTCATACAAACTTCAATTCAGGTGTAGATTGTGCCTAAAACAGCAGCGGTGTTGAGGAATACATGCATTTCTCTGCATTTCCTTTCAAATTACTTCGTAATTGTCAATATTAAAACTTGCTATGAAACAATACAATCAAACACTGAAGTATGTTAAAAGAATTGACAGAACTATTTGATACATTGGAGCGCAGAGAAAATATTGTACAGAATTTCACCATTCATCCCAACCAGGTCATGCCACCATTTTTGCTCTACTCAAGCTTCCTCGTGCCTTTCTGTACAAACTCCATGAGCTTAACTCCCTATTCCCTTCTCTCTCCAAAACTTCTTAAGTGCATCTCTACATTTTGTCTCAATCACTATCTGGAGTAGCTTGTTTCACATTTTCAATATATTGTGTACAAAATCATATACAGGTATTTTAAGATTGATAAGTCATTCTCCAGCCTCCCATTTGCAAGAGAAAAGCAATTCTGTTGATCTTTTTCTGATAGATTCAAATTCAGATTTCTGAATCATCTTTATAAATATATTTTTGAGCCTTTTTTCTGAACAATGTATAGTGCTCAACTTTTGACGTAACTAAAGTTCTGTGCCATTGGGTATTATTCCTCTTTATTCATCCTTCTATAAATAACACCTGGTTTGATTTATAAATTTTATGGCCTTATTAAGAGTGCTGCTTTTAATGTTTTTGGTATTTTTGCTCCTTCTTAGATCTTTATTCACCAAATGCCCTTATTTTGAATTGAGAGACAGACCAGGCTGCCAGCTTCACTTCAGCTGAATAATGTTAAAAAAATTATTGGTTTTTCCCTTTTCCCTCATTTTAATGAATATTACTGTTTTAATGAACTTGTATCACTTAAATATATACTTAAGTAAATTGATGTTTTTAAGTTGTCAGGAGGCTATCAGGGTGGTCCAGGGCACGTTCTTGGTGTCATTCACATGACATCTGCCCTTGTACTTAGAACATTCAGTGTCAGGAGGCATTTGCAGCAGCAAATTCTGGAACCCAAATGAAACCACAGAGTCACAAAGGCCGTATGTAGCTGTGGGAATAATATCAGAGCGAGCATGAGGATAGGCCAGGTTGAGGACCACTCAGCTCAGTATCACAGTTCGGTTTAAATGCACATGTCAACGTGTGTCCATTCAGCCAGATCATTGAGGTGTTTTATAAATGATTCCTCATCAATATTAACTTACTCCCACCAAAATAATTGATAATGCAATTAATTTAAAAATTTATATTATTAATATAAATAGTGAAATAAATGAACAAAATAGAAATCCTACCACTTTTCAACTTTGCCTTTGCTTTATGCTCTATAATCTGTTAAAGTTAGCCAGTTATCTGTCATGTGCTCTCTGAACTTAATGTATTGACCTTGCTCATAGGACTATTATGTTGCATGTTTGATCCCAGATAATAGTGTCTTCACCCACTCAAAGAATCTAATGAGGTTCAAATTAACTATTAAGACTCTATTTTTGGCATCTGGATATATTTTCAGTTTTGTTGTTTTTTTGAGAATGTCATTAATTTTCCGACCATTGAGGCTTTGTTGACTAGTCTTAGTTTCCAGTAACACTTTCCATCTGACTTTTCATTAATATGAAACAAGCAATCAAGCAGTTTTTACAATGAATTATAAATTTAAGCTGTGGAAAATTGTGAGCAGTTTCAAATTCCTGGGAGTGTACATCTCACACAACTTCTCATGGTCTCAGAGCACATCCTACACAATCAGTAAACCTCACCAACGTCTCTGCTTTCTGAGGAGGTGGAAGAGAGCTGGACTACGCACATCAATACTCATATCCTTCTACAGAAGTACATTAGAGAACATCCTGACAAGTTACATCACTGCTTGATAAGGAAACTGCACTGAGGTGTACAGGAAGGTTCTACATGGGCAGTCAAATCAGCTCAACGCGTCACTGGCACAAGTTGGACTTCCTAACAAACAGAACTCAGATAGTCAGGATGTACAACTTCTGATCCCTCCCCATCATCCTCAATACAGGCAACCCCACCTCCCCCCACCCAAGGGCTGTGTGCTGAGCCCATTTCATGTAGACTCAGCTCATACATAACAGCACAGCCAAATAGTTGAGCAGTCACATCACCAAGTTTACTGATGCATGGGGACAGTGGTGGGGCTCATCTGCAACAATGATGAGATGACCTACAGAGAAGAGGTGGAAGAGTTCATGTAAGCTGGGCTTTGCACATCCATGCTCATGTCATTCTACAGATGCACAGTAGAGAGCATCCTGACAAGGTGCATCACTGCTTGTATGGAAACTGCACTGTAATGGACAGAAAGGCTCTACAGCACAGAGTCAAAACTGCCCAATGCATCACCAGCAGCGGCCTACCAGCCGTCAAGGACATATATACAGAAAGGTGCTGGAAAAAAGCCAGTGACATCATGAAAGAGTGATGAAGGGTCTTGGCCCAAAACGTTGACTGTTTACTCTTTTCCATAGATGCTGCCTGGCCTGATGAGTTCCTCCAGCATTTTGTGTGTGTTGCTTGGATTTCCAGAATCTACAGATTTTCTCCTGTCCGTGGTTGGAACATTATGAAGGATCCCACCCACCGTTCCCATGGACTGTTTGTCCCACACCTAATAGCAAGGAGGCTACGTAGCATCCATGCAAGGACCAGCAGATTCAAAAACAGTTGCTTTCCCCAGGCGGTAAGGCTGAAAGTCTGTTCAACACCTCAACTCTCTTACCCACCCTTCCACACCCCCCTCACCCCACTCCACCACTATTTTATCACTTCCTGTCAGTCACCCTATGTGCAGACATCAGGCCTCACTTAATGGGCATACAATCAATCTACTCTATGTGTATAAGCTATCTTATGTATTTATATTTATTGTGTGTCTCATTGTTCTTTTCTTTATCTTATCGTGTTTTTTTTGTGCTGCATCACGTCCAGAGTAACAATTATTTCATTCTCCTTTGCACTTGTGTACCAGAACTAACATTAAACATACTTGAATCTTGAATCTAAATACCCCTTCTGTTTCTGTCCACTCCAGGGGCTTATTCTCTGAGTTGATTAGTTTAGTTATTATTTCTTTGAATTCTCTGATCTATGTTCTTTCATTGTATTAATCTGCTTTGTCTGCCCAGTTAATCTCAAAACTAGATAATTATTTAATATTTCTTCTATTTTGCTATTTTTGTCCCTGACTTTATCATACGCATCTCTTACTGATCCTATCCGATCTTGAATTTCCTCCTTATCTTTCACATGCTTGCTGGATGATGATTTGGTTTAATAGAAGTACTTCATCTTCCTATGGAATTTTTACCAATTCTTTCTTATTTTTTAATATTTGCTTCTCACCTTCTCCATTACTGTTCAAGTACATAGTTGTTGCCTTCTTCTTTATCCTTAGTTTTTCATTTGTTTTGATTTGCTTATCTCCAGCATCAAACTAGTGTTAATTTTATATTTGATTTTATTCACTGAATACAACATACCTGTCATCCATTTTATTTTTCAGTTCCATGTTCAGCCTCCCAGTTACCATATTGTTGAATCCATTACCATGACCTTTGTGATTCTTAAGATCTTCTCTGTTATTATCTCAAAGTGTATTATTTTCTGGTTGCTATTTGTACAGACGTTCTTTTATTTGTCTTCTCTTATCTACTCTGGTTCATTTTCCTTAAGGAGATCCACTTATGAATCTTCCCTTGACAGGCTCCTGACATTCTGTCTTAGAACTGATTCCTGCATACAAATGAACCTTTCATTTTCCTATTCACTTTATCTACCTGGACAATTTATTTAGTCATAGTTGAAACATACTGAGAGCAAAAGTCTTACAGCTTCATTTATTTCCCGAATTTCTTCTTTTACCTGCCCTACCCACTCACATCTCTGGAGGGCCTACAGCCAACCCTCTATTACTACTACTACGTTGACTCAGGCCTAGGGAGCCGGCGTCAGGCACAATGACGGACTCTCCACTTCTCCCTCTCCCTCAGTGTGTTCAGTTCATCTACATTAGCCGCACCACTGTCTTCTAGGAGCGTGTTGACCATGGTCTTGGGAGGACGCCCAGGGTTTATCCTCCTGTGCTTGGGCTCCCATACGATGGCTAGGCTGGCAGGTAGCTCGGGGTGGTGTAGACAATGCCCCGGTAGTTTCAGTCTTCTCGCGTCGATTTTAGTGGTGAGCATCGGTAGGTTGTTATAGAGCTCGACGTTCGTCATGTGCTGTTGCCAACTCACATCAAGAGCCATCCTCATTAGAGTGATATATCCCCATTTTCGTTTATCTTTATCCCACAAGGCCTCTATTTCATTCTCATATTATCAATGTTATTTTTCTTTACTGGCACTGAGTTACCTGTATATGGCATGCATTTGCTACCTGCATTCACTTTCTAATAGTGAATGTTGTGAGATGCAACAGAACTGAATTAGTAGAGCACAGGAAAACAGATTGTCTTTTGCTGTTTATATAAATCTTATTTTTGTAGCTTGCATCGTAAACCAGTATTACTATGGCCCAGGGTACTGGCTATTGTGAAGTACAGAATATCACATCTCCACGTCAGTAAATTCAAACATAGTTGGATACTGAATACTGATGTTGTTAATACTATGTTGACTGTGGTACATACATAACAGTGAAATAAGAAAACCAGTAAGCCACACTGGCATTATATGTGGTAAAAACAGAATGACCAGCATTGTGGGGGTATGATTGGCTGAGTCAACTACAACTTGATTGGAGATCCATCCACCATTTGCATGACACATCCCCTGCAAGAGAGTTACTGAAACAGAATTAAGAAGGTATTGGATGATGCCACAACTGTCTTCATGCTGTACACCATGAACTGTAGCCCAACAGAGGTCAAATGGATGTTAGTGCCAAACTCTGTGCCTCTGGTTGGAAAGCATATCGGACCAAGGAAGGACCATGCTGCTCAGAGGAAGTGTGTAAGTCACCCAGGCCAGATGAACTGCACCCTAGGGTTCTGAAAGAGGTAGTGTTAGAGATTGTGGTGCATGAGAAACAATCTTTCAAAAATCATTGGACTCTGGCATGGTGCCAGAGGACTGGAAAATTGAAATGTCTCTCCACTTTTTAAGAAAGGAGGAAGGCTGAAGAAAGGAAATTATAGACCAGTTAGTCTGACCTCAGTGGTTGGGAAGATGCTAGACTCAATTATTAAGGATAAGTTGATGGAGTACTTGGTGACACAGGACAAGATAAGACAAAGTCAGAATGGTTTCCTTCAGGGAAAATCCTGCCTGATGAACCAGTTGAAATTCTTTGAGGAGATTACAAGTAGGATAGATAAAGGGGATGCAGTGGATGTTGAATATTTGGACTTTCAGAAGACCTTTGACAAGGTGCCACACATGAGGCTGCTTACCAAGTTAAGAGTTAATACTTGCTTACCAAATATTACAGGAAAGTTATTAACATGGTTAGAGCATTGGTTGATTGGTAGGAGGCAGGGAGTAGGAATAAAAGGATCCTTTTCTGGTTGGCTGCCAGCGACTAGTAGTGTTCCACAGGTGTCAGTGTTGGGACCACTTCTTTTTTTACTGTATATCAATGATTTAGATGATTTAATAGATGGTTTTGTTGCCAAATTTGCAGATGATATGAAGATTGGTGGAGGGGCAGGTAGTGTTGAGGAAACAGGTAGGGTGCAGAAGGACTTAGACAGATTAGGAGAATGGGCAAGAAAGTGGCAAATGAAATATAATGTTGGAAAATGCATGGTCATGCACTTTGGTAGTAGAAATAAATGTGCGGACTATTTTCTAAATGGGGAGAAAATTCAAAAATCTCAGATGCAAATGGACGGGAGTCCTTGTGAGGGGAGATCTTATTTAAACCTTTCGAATGTCGAAAGACCTAGACAGAGTAGATGTGGAAAGGATATTTCCCATGGTGGGAGAGTCTAGGACAAGAGGGCACAGCCTCAGGCTAGAAGGGCGCCCTTTCAAAACAGAGATATAGAGAAATTTCTTTAGCCAAAGGGTGGTGAATTTGTGGAATTTGTTTCCTCATGCAGCTGTGGAGACCAGATCGTTGGGTGTATCTAAGGCAAAGATTGATATGTTCTTGATTGGGCATGGCATCAAAGGTTACAGGGAGAAGGCTGGGATCTGGGGTTGAGGAGGAGAAGGAAAAAGGATCAGCCATGATTGAATGGTGGAGCAGACTCGAAGGGCCAGATGGCCTAATTCTGCTCCTATGTCTTATGGTCTTATGGACAAAAGTTGTCCAACTACAATAGCTCTTGTAGGCAATATATCTGAAAAAGCTTCTGAGATAGTAATCATGTAGTTCGTTGCGAAATGTGTCCTGGCTTTAAGCCAGAAGAGAGTTCAAAGAGCTTTAGGAAAGTTGCAAGTATTCAACTCTGTGTGCATTAAGGTTATTACATGAACTTCAAGAGAGAGACAAAAAGCTACTTGTAAAAGTAGATGCAAAGACCAAAGCCCAGCTGGATGAATGGAAGGCTAAAAGAAAGGAGTCAATGGAGATACTAAAACAGGGGATACATCAGATGATGTTGTAGATGAGGAAACCAAAAGGAGAGATCAGATCATAAAGGGAGCAAAAGATAATACGCTAGTGAACTATATGCACCTTCCCAAAATCATGATACATATACTAGAAAAAAAGAAAAAGAGTGGAAACAAGAGAGAAAGAAGTTGGGATTGGGAAGGAAACAAGGATTAAATTAGATGTCCAAATCTGTCAGAAACTCTTCCTGCAGTCTCCAAGTCAACTCCTACAACCACCACACAGCAGGTCCCAGAACCTAAATTGTTCTCATAGTCACAGTCTCACCTGCCAAGCAGAGTGACCTCCCTTGTCAGGAAAGACGTTGTCCCAAAAGGATAAGAAGTCTTTCACCACGATTAAGTCTTTAGGCCTGAATGGAACAATCTAAAAACTGACCATGCTCTGGATGTCTGTATAGAACTTGTATTATATAATATACTGGATATATAGTTGAGATGCATTCTATATTGAACTGGACTTTATAGCTAAGCAGGGAAGAGTGTTGTGTATTTAATATTTCAGAAGTATTTGAGTAATATTGTACATATATTGTTTGATTAAGCATTCTTTATCATTTAAATAGTTTGTTGTGGGTTATATGGAAAAAATAAGTGAATTGCATACATGTGCACCTCACTTAAAGTAAAGAACAATCTAAAACTTGCATCTTTCGGACTCCTGTCTTTTTCTTCATATCAGTTTTAAGTTTCTATGAAATTAATTTTACAACTCTATTACAATGGCTAGCAGTTGAAAAATCTGGACCATTTAATTTATTTTCCAGTACCAACACTAATACCATGACTTAATGTAATTGATTTAAAATTCATGCAGATGACAACATTCCTTTGTGCTTTCTATGGTCTTATACTTCTTCTCAGCACTTTTTCTTGGAATTTCCTGCTTGATTCCTCCTCATGTAGCCACCCTGCCTCAAAATTTTCCTGATCATCTTTTCAATCAAGCTTCAAACATCTTTTCTAGCATGTTCTGCTGTTTGTAAGTCAGGTGGGATAAGTCAGCCAAGAATCAGATATTCTTTTATCAATCTCTTTTGTCTTTTCTCCATCCTATCCTGACCAATCTCATTGCACTGTCTCTATTTTCAGCTGAAATGGGTACTTTGTAATGTTTCTTTATGCTTCCAGTGCCTGTTCTTCATACACCATTGCTGCTCCATACATATTGAGATCTGGAGAGCATTCTGTCTTCTGAAATTCGAATAGTTTCAGATTCATCTTGCCATAACCATAAAATGAATCCAAAGCACATGAAAGCAAGCTAATAGCACACCAAACACTGATCGTGAAAACTGTCAATGTCTTGGCCCCAGGAAAAACATGGAGATAGCAAGATTTTATTTTTATTGTTAACTCATTGAAGGTCATAACCTGACCATTTAAGCTCATAATGCATTAATTGCATATCTATTCAGTAAAAAACTCAATCTCCATCTGAAAAATTTCATTCATCTAGGTGGGTTAAACATTGCCTTAATCTCAGAAGGTGCTTTTTTTTCAAATAACATAACAAAATTAACAAAGACATCAGGATGCATTTTTTTAAGATGGTGGGAAATGAAGAGCAGCTAGAAGGCAGGATATAGTGATTGCTGAGCAACCACGGGATTACCTAAAATGATGATGTGACAGATTGTCAGTCATTCTATCACAATCTCTGAGAATTTTGACAATCAACTCATTGTATTTTTTCCCTTTAATGTGTGAACGTTTACAAACTGCGTAGTGTCTGATAAGACCACTGCTTTCACAGTCTTCATCCAATGTTTTGCCTGCAAAGAAGAATTTTCACATTTTCAGTAGATTCAATTATTTTCTGTAATGAGTAATTCTGCACAGCCAGATAGCATGCTGTCAAAAATATTTTGAGACCTTTAAATATGGTGAAAATTTATAAAGGGGAAATGATTTCCCCTGGATCCTGCAACAATACCAATTGATCTACAGTTCTTCCACAGCCATTTTAGATGGAAAAGAATCTTGAGAGCCATGGTGATAAAGATTACTAGCTGGAGAGATATTAACAATCCTCAAAATCAGTAAGAGTTCTTAGACAGAAAACTTATATTAAAATTTATTAGGTTAGTTTAAGCTAATTTGGCAGGGTGTTGGGAACCAGAGTTTTAGGGCTGAGGATTGGGCAATTGTTATAGAAATATAGAAAACCGAGAGCATATTACAGGCCCTTCGGCCCACAAAGCTGTGCCGAACATGTCCTTACCTTAGAAATTACCTGGGGTTACCCAAAGTCCTCGATTTTTCTGAGCTCTATGCACTTGTCCAGGAGTCTTTTAAAGGACCCTATTGTATCCGCCTCCACCACCGTTGCCGGCAGCCCATTCCATGCGCTCACCAGTCTCTGTGTAAAAAACTTACCCCTGACATCTCCTCTGTACCTACTTCCAAGCACCTTAAAACTGTGCCCTCTCGTGCTAGCCATTCCAGCCCTGGGAAAAAGCCTCTGACTATCCACATGATCAATTAATATACAACTAAATGCAGTGTATAGTGAATCTGTGAGAAAGGACAGGCAGATAACAGGGCAAAATTGCAGTCAGTGGGATGAGTTAATGTGTAATAGGGGGTCAAAATCAAAAAGGGTAATGACTACAGGATTGAAGGTGTTATACTTGAATGCATGCTGTATATGGAATAAGATCTTGTAGCACAGGTAGAGACTAGCACATATGACATTGTGGGATATAAATTAGAATGGGAGATAGAAAAGACATTTAAAATAAATATGTTGCAATAATCATTGGGGATTTCAATATGCAGGTAGACTAGAAAAATCAGTTTGGGGCTGGATCCCAAAGAGAGGGAATTTGTAGAATGTTTATGAGATGGGGTTTTAGAGTGGCTTGTGGTTGAGCCCACTAGAGAAATGAAAGTTCTAGATTGGGTGTTATGTAACGACCCAAGTTTGATTAGTGAGCTTAAGTTAAAGGAACCCTTAGGAGGCAGTGATCATAATATGATAGAATTTATTCTGCAGTTTGAGAAAGAGAAGCTAAAATCAGAGGTAGCAGTATTACTGTGGGGTAAAGGGAATGACAGAGACATGAGAGAGGAGCTAGCCAAAGTTGATTCCAAGGGAACTTTAGCAGATATTTCAGCAGAACAGTAATGGCTAGTGTTTCTGGAGGGCATGCATCCTTGAGGTGAGCCAGTGTTGATTGTCAGTGAGGAGGAGATGTTGTTTCCGATCTGCACAGACTGTGATCTCCTGGTGTGGAAGTCAAGCATCCAGTTACAAAGGTAGGTACAATGGCCCAAGATTTGGAGCTTGTTGATTAGAACTGAGGGCATGATTGTGTTGAATGCTAAGTTATAGTCAATAAACAGCAGCCTGATATATGTAGGTATTGATATTGTCCAGGTCATCTAAGGCCAAATGGAGAGCCAGTGAGATTGCATCTGCTACAGACTTGTAGTGGTGAAAGGCAAATTACAGCAGGTCCAGTTCCTTGCTTAGACAGAAGTTGATTCTAGCCATGACCAACCTCTCAGAGCACTTCATCACAGTAGATATGAGTGCCACTGGGTTATAATCATTGAGGAAGCTCACCCTACTCTTCTTAGGCACTGGCATGATTGTCACCCTTTTTGAAATGTAACCCCTCACCACGGCTTGTATGCAAACTTGGCTCAATAGTTAACTCTGTTAACAGGCATGTGTCTCAACAGTGAGGAGGTAAGGAGGCCACCTTTCACAAACAATATACCTTTAGGGTCAGTATGATTTGGGGTTCAACCAAACAGGAAAGTTGGGATGTTCCAATTAATGGAACCTTGACTGAGTGAATGTTGTGTAAATTCTGCCCATACACATTATTGGTAGGCAAGAAATAACAAATTGTACACTGCTTAAAATTATAAAGTAAGTATATTTACTAATTTCAGCTTTATCAAACAGTTATTAATAGAAAGAAAATAAAGAAAAGTTTAAAAAAAGTCTAAATCTGCACATAAATGTTGGAACTCATTTCTTCAAAAAGCTGGGTATAAATATAACTCATGGTGCTGAATTCTCATCAATGGTAAAACTTCCCATCTTGGACTCCATTGTTTCATGAAGCATTCCTTGTAATCGTGTCTTCCCATCAGATCAATTCTGATGGGAGTCTCTCCTGAACTTCTCTTCTCCGCATCTCCCACCAAAAGAGCACCTACCCCACCAGTGTCCAGCACAAATCTCTCTCCACCATGCTCTCCCTAGAACCTTCTCCCAGTTCCCCCATCCTGATTGGCTGACACCACATTCCTAAGTTGAACAATATGCCTCTTTATCTTTAGCTGAAACCAAAACATTGTACCAGCAGGACACACTGCTTTTACAGAAAACTACTAAATGAAATACCCCACAGCATAGTAGTAGAAATCTTAACCAGGGCATTACAGAGGCAAGTGGGAACCTCCACCTGCAGCAGTGAGATATTGAATATGTCTTTGAACACTCTCACCAGTTGGTTGGCACAGGTTTTCAGGTTCCCACAAGGCACACCATCAGGTCCTGACGCCTTGTGAGGGTTTATCCTCTTGAACGATGTTCTGATGTCAACCTCCAAGATAGATCATAGGGTCACTAGATGCTGCAGGGATTCACCCTCCCCTGTAGTTTTATTCTCCCTTTCAAAACATGCATGAAAGGCTTTGAGCTCATCTGAGAGCGAAGCATCACAGCCATCCATGATATTAGGTCTTGCTTTGTAGGAAGTAATGGCCTGCAAACCCTGTCAGAGCTGACGTGCAGCCATTGTGATCTCTAACCCCAATCAGAATTTCTCTTTCTCCTTTAAAATAGCCTTCTGTAGGCTGTACCTGGATGCCTTGTATATTTCTGGATCACCAGTTTTGAACGCCATAAATCTTGTCCTCAGCAGACTATGAATCTCCTGGTTCATCTAATGTGACCAATGCTCTCAATGCAAGCTGAAGGAAGGAACTTTCCAATTCAGGATCGTAAAGTCATAGAAGGTTACAAAAAGAGTATTATATTTCAAAAATATACAATGACATCAAATAACAAGACAAAAATAAATCCTTGGGTGAGTTACGAGCCAGATTTTAATAATTTCTGCATTGCAACAGCCTGTCTTTTCCTTCAAAACTTTCCAAACAGATCAGGCAACAACTGAGCTGTTCTACACATCAGTTTCCTTCACTTATATAAAGTAATAATGAAAAATAAGACATGGTGCAATTTCTATAATGACAAGTTGATGTCCCATTTCATTCCTACTGCAACTAATTATTTTCATATGACATATACTAACTACTACTCTTCAGTTTTCACAAAGGAAATAAATTGAATTCCAGAGTATAAACCCAAGATACCAATTAAGATTATGAAATCCAATCTAATAAGAAGAATTTTAACTATTTCAGCTGTCCTGAACCAGTTCCCTTAGTCATTGCTCTTGATTGAGAGTTATATGATACTATTTGGATAATCAGCTCATTTGAAGCTTTTTCTAATTTTTTAATGATTTAGGTAGAAACGTAAACATCTTATGATCAGGTAAATTGAGTTAGTTTTTTCTCTTTTTAATAATAATCATTTTAAAATACATTTAATGTTTTAAATTGTTGCTAATAGTTAATGAATGTCAGAAATATTCTGCATTTTTAACATGCAAAGGCAAAAATTTGTAAATCTCTTTCAAGAGAATACTAATGCTTGTTGCTTCCTTATTTTAATTCTGGGTTTAATAGATTTATGTTCACCAAAGGTGTTAAAGAGTATGCAGAAAAGGTCATGGAGTTTGGTCATAGATGACTTCACTGACAGGATAGGCTCAAGTGACTTAATATTCTTGTGTTATGCTTAACAATCTCTGTTCATTCTTCTTTGCTGATCCATGTTTGTGTAGGCGGCTGCTAATTTCTGCTCCACTTAACATTTCAAAAAGATTTGCACCGTTCTTGAAATTAGTTATTGGTTTTGCTTCATTTTTTGCTCATGATTAACAGTTCCGGTCCCTTTTGTCCTCTGGCACCAAACCTGCAGGATAGGGAGAACATGGCCAGCACCTGTGCTGTTGTTTATGAGTGTGTGGAGGAGAAATGCTGCCTTAAAGTACCTTCTGCTGTCATATAATCACAGAGCAGTTTAACTGGAGTTATAATTTCTGGCTAATGCTGCACTACTATTACAGTGGCAAAACTGGGATAGTAGAATACACTCTAAAGATAAACAGAACTTGAATGTGATGGTAGGACAAATGAAAAGGGCTAATCTAATGTTGATCTTTTGAGTACTTCATGGATAAGTGTATGCCTTCGAGAACATACCAAGTTTTCTCAAACTAGAAACTCTAGATGAACCAGAATATTGGCAGTCCGCTGAAGGCTAAATCTGGGGCATTCAAGAATGGCAGTCCAAATTCCTACAAGGTCCAGTTAATACATACAAAAGGTAATTTTGAAATCAATAAAGCAACTTCAAGTGAATCTGGAGATATAATTGGAGGCAGGACAGCTGTGGCAGGGTTTGCATGCCATTACTTCCTGTAAGGATGAAATCTAACAGCATAAGTGGCAGTGATGCTTTACTCCCTGATGAGCTCAATGCCTTTTCTCCATGTTCGGAGAGGAGAATCCCCACAGCATATGACAACCTTATGATCTCATCTTGGAGGTCAATGTTTGAACATCCTTCAAAAGGCTAAATCATTGCAAGGCATCAAGCCCTGATGGTTTGCTTGACCAGGAACTGAAAACTTCTATCAACCAACTGGCTACTGTTCAATGACATTTTCAACCTCTCTGAGGTTGTGGTCTGAGGTTCCCACCTGCTTCAAAAGACCATAAGATCATAAGACATAGGAGTAGAATTAGGCCATCTGGTCCATCAAGTCTGCTCTGCCATTCAATCATGGCTGATCCTTTCTTTTCTCCTTCTCAACCCTAATTCCTGGCCTTCTCGCTGTAACCTTTGACACCATGTCCAATCAAGAACCTATCAGTCTCTGCCTCAAATACACCCAACGACCTGGCTTCCACAGCTGCATGTGGCAACAAATTCCACAAATTTGTGATCTGATAGAGGTGTATAAGATGATGAGAGGCATTGATTGTGTGGATAGTCAGAGGCTTTTTCCCAGGGCTGGAATGGCTAGCATGAGGGGGCACAGTTTTAAGGTGCTTGGAAGTAGGTACAGAGGAGGTGTCAGGGGTAAGTTTTTTTTTTTACTCAGAGAGTGGTGAGTGCATGGAATGGCCTCCTGGATAGGTACGTGGAGCTTAGAAAAATAGAGGGCGATGGGTAACCCTCGGTAATTTCTAAGGTAAGGACATATTCGGCACAGCTTTGTGGGCTGAAGGGCCTGTGCTGTGCTGTTTCTACTGCCAACACCACTGTTGTTGGCCAGATCAAAGGTGGAGACGAATTGGCATATTTGAGGGAGATTGAAAATGTGGTTGAATGGTGGCACAGCAACAACTTCTCACTCAACATCAAAACCAAAGAGCTGATTATCAACAAAGGAGGAAGAAACTGGAGGTTTATGAACCAGTCCTTATTAGGAGAACAGAGGTGGTTCCTTGGCATTAGCATATTAGAGCATCTGTCCTGGGACCATCACCAAGAAGTCCTCTACTTTCTTAGAATTTTGAGTAAATTTGGCAAGTCAATTAGCCCAGTCCATAACAGACATATCTCTCCCTACCACTGAGTACAGCACATGGAGTGCTGCCAAAAGAAAGCAGCATCCATCATCAGGGACCCCCACCATCCAGGCCTTGGGCTCTGCTCATCATGACCGTCAGGCAAGAGGTAGAAAAACCATGGGTAATATACAATCAAATTCAGGAACAGATGTTACCCTACAACAATCAGGCTTCTGAACTGTCGTGGATAAATTCATTCACCACTACTCTGACATGATTCTATAACCTACAGACTCACTTTCAAAGACTCTTTACAACTCTTTACAACAGATTTCATGACATATGCCAGTGCCATTAAACCTAATTCTGATTCTGATTCAGGTTTTCACTATTATTTTATTTGCCTAGTTTGTCTTCTTTTACACTTTGGTTATCTTTGTTTATGCATAGCTTTTCATAAAATTTGTATTTCTTTTCTCCTGTAGATACCTGCAAGAAAATGAATCTCAAGGTAGTTTATGGTACTTTGATAATAAATTTACTTTGAACTTTGAAAGATAGTTTGCTGGTAAGGCACTTGTTTATGACCTGATCATTCTTGCCTCCTTTCATCTGCAAAAAGTATTGAGGTCCAGAGAGTTAACCACTGAAAGGCTGTTAAAATCTGTTAAAATAGAACTTCATTAATTCAGCTTAATAAATTGCCTTTTTCTCAAGAGCAAGTTTGTAGACAAAGCCCCAACTCATCCCAATTAAAATTTTGTTCATGCTGTTCAAGGAAGTTTAGTCAAAGCTTGTATCTTTCAAATATCATCCAAAACTCCCACACCACCACTTCCCACTTCTCCCCATCACATCACTACAATCTTCACTTCCATATTCACCTGTCATAATTAGGGAATAGCGTTCTTCCCATCCCTCTTTGTATCAAGCAGTTTGCATTTATCTATCAGGCAGCAAAAATTACTTATAACCCTGTGACCACTGAAAGAGTCAAACTAAGATGAAAACATTAGGTTATATCTAGTATAGTGAAAGAAGTCAACAGCAGAAACATCTTCAAGTATTCACAGGTCTGATACATTGTGGATGTCCATCAAACAACATTTCTGCTCGCACCTACAAGTGAGGGAATATCTCCACTATTATGTTTGTGATTTCACTAAAAGAGTTTAATCTGCCAATCATGGTTAACCTCAACATAGAGAAAAGGATGCCTTATTTGACTTCAAAATGATCCTGCTGGTGTATGTCACTGACTCCAATCACAACTGTATGAAAGCCATCTATAGCTTGTCGAGTCACCTCAGGACATAAGAAATAGATGTAGGAGTAGACCATCTGGCCCATTCAGCCTGCTCTGTTGTTCAATAAGATCATGGCTGAATGCCATGGATTCAGCTCCACCTACCTGCCTTTTACCCATAGCCTTTATTCCCCTCGTTATGCAGAAATCTATCTAATTATGTCTTAAATATAATTAATGAGTTGGTTTCTACTGCTTCCCTGGGCACAGAATGTTATAGATTCAATGCTGTCTGGGAAAAGGAGTTTCTCCTCATCTCCATCTTAAATCTATTCCCACGAATCTTGAGCTATGCACCCAAGTCCTAGTCTCATTTACCAGTGGAAACAACTTTCCTACTTTGATCTTATCCATTCCTTTCATAATTGTGCTGTATTTGTTTCAATAAGATTTCCTCTCACTCTTTTGAATTCCAGCAAGTACAGACCCATGCGATTCAATCTCTCCTCTTGGCTAACCCCTCCATCTCTGGAATCTCCTCTGCACTGCCCCCAAAAGCAGTATATCATTCCTTTAGTGAGGAGGCCAGAATGGCATGCAGTACTTCAGGTGCTGCCAACTTGAAGTATAACCTCTCTGCTCTGAAATTCAATTCCTCTGGCAATGAAGGTCAACATTCCACTTGGCTTCTTGGTAATCTGTTGCACCTGCAAACCAGCCTTTTGTGATTCATGCACAAGCCCTTCCAAGTCCCTCTATACAAGATGTGTGCTGCAATCTTTCACCTTTTAAGTAATAATCTGATCTGCTATTTTCACCTTCCGAAGTTGATGACCTCACAAAATTGTACTCCATCTGTCAAGACCCTTGCCCACTCACTTAACCTATCTATAACGCTGTGTGAAAATTTTAACCCATACTTTAACCCAGGATATCTCTACCTGATATCTCAACCTATCACCTGTGTGAAAAATATTGTTCTTATGCTCCTCCCCTCTAAAGGTTAAACACTGTGGCTCAGAAATAATTTCACATAAGTACCACATTTCTGTCTTCAAACTCATTTAGATTTCTTATTAAATTATCACTGACGTTTTTTCAAATTGTGCCATCATTTATTGTGGCTGTCTCAACACCTGGATTAACAAGTTTTAGTTGCTCTTTCCCACATTAACTAAGAGCACGGAGTAAACTCCCACTTCAACTGTGTCTGCCTGCCTTATGCTGATAAATACAGCTACTGCAAGCTATAATTAAAGGTACTTATCTCCATTACTCATTATAATATTAAGTAATAATTATCACAAAAGGCAAATTAATCCTACTACAAAATAAGCAACTCTCCATATGAACACAGCAATATCCTCCGTGTAAATTAGGTTCTAGCTTCAGCTGCTGTCTTTCCATCCCTATTTTACTTTTCTCCCGATTCCAGATGATTTTTTGAAAGTCAGGATTCATTGATTGAGCATAAATTCCTCCCAACTATTTATCATTCACTGATGTTCTTTTACTTCTGGTGAAAAAGTATCATAATTTATGTTTCACTCAGAATATTATAAGGCATTCTTTTGGTGAGGGATGTGGGGTGAAGGGTGAAAAGTGGGCTTACGATGGGATGGACACTCCTAGATTCTGTTGCATTGTTCTTACCCCCAAAATCTCTGCTGTTTCTTCTCCAAGCTGATGACAAGCATGCATATAGTCCATTCTATGTTTTCTTATTTACTCAAATTGTCTATACCTTCATTTTACCAATGTACACTTCAGACCCATGCTTCTGCTTTGATTTCTTTCAGGCATGCACCTGACTATTTTACAATTACAAGATTTGATCCTGAGACACATCATGACTAAAGAGAAGCAATGAAATGTGAGAAGCTTCCAATAAGGTGCTTTGAAAATACCATTTCTGAATGAATCATCAACAGCAGGCTTGAAACGCATATTGAACGTACTCATTCAATCTTCCCTCTTTGTCCACTACTGCATAACAATGTTTAACACAACAAAAATCATTTTGATAAATAAATAGTTAACAAGTATAAATTCAATCTGATTTCTTTCTGATATTAATTGTATGGGCATATTTCAAAGAAAGACAGCTATTTCTGTTTAAGAAGAATAATAAGTTTACTTTTTAAGATTGGCTTTATCTGTCACATGTACATCAAAACACACAGTGAAATGTGTTATTTGCATCAAATCCAATCAGCAAGGATTAACACCGGAACTTTTCCTGAAAACCTAGCCTCATAACTCCCTTAGTTATCTCCCATAGTTATCACAATGTCAATTGAAGAATATTTCCATATACGCCATTGCTTGGCTACTTAGTCTGGAAATGTGGCTGGTGGAGCCACAGCCTTAAAGGTACTGTCTGGATGTTCTCCTTGTGTCCATGTGACTTTCCATTGAGTCCTTTAGTTTCCTCCCACATTCCAAAGATATATGGATTGGCAAGTTATTGGGTGAATATTAATTGCCCCTGGAGTGGTAGAATCTGAGGAGAGTCGAGGAGAACAAAAAAAATGACATTAATGCAGATTTAATGTAAATGCAGTGATTGATGGTTGTCACAGACTTGGTGGAGTGGAAGTCTTATTTCTGTGCTGTATCTCTATGAACAGCAGGACATGTCATCATGTTTTAGAAAAGAGATAGATGAAGGTTAAAGGGATGGGGGGGTGGGGTGACACCATTAATCAAACATCACACCTGCACTTAGAGGGGACATAATAGAGAGGTCACCCACTGAGTCTGTATAGGCAGAACTCAAAATAAGAACAGTAAAATCAATCAAACAATACAAACAAGTGGCATACCTTGCCCCTACGCCTCTTCCCTCACCACCAATCAGGGACACTTCACCTGCAAGTCTGTTGGGGTCATCTACTGTATCTGGTGCTCCCAGTGTAGCCTCCTGTATATCAGTGACCCGATGTAGATTGGGAGTCCGTTTCACCAAGCACCTTCGCACCGTCTGACACAAAAAGCGGGATCCCCCGGTGGCCACCCATTTCAATTCTACTGTCCATTCTCATTCCAACATGTCAGTCCATGGCCTCATCTTCTGCCAGGATGAGGCCACTCTCAGGTTGGAGGAGCAACACCTTGTATTTCGTCTGGGTAGCCTGCAACCTGAGGGCATGAACATCAATTTCTCAAACTTCCAGTAATTGCCCCCCCTCCTTCACCATTCCTCATTGCTGTTTCCCTCTTTCACCTTTTCTCTTTACCTGCCCATCACATCTCCCTGGTGCTCCTTCCCTTTCCCTTTCTTCCATGGTCTTCTATCCTCTCCTATCAGATACCCCTTCTCTTTCCATCTCTTTAACTCTTTCACCAATCACTTCAACCTCCCCCTCTTCCAGTTCCACCTATCACCTGATAACCTGTATTTCTTTCTCCCCTCCCCCACATTCTTACTCTAACTTCTCCCCTTTCTTTCCAGTCCTGAAAAAGGGTCTTGGCCCAAAACAATGACGGTTTACTCTTCTCCATAGATGCTGCTTGAGCTGCTGACTTGTTCCAAAATTTTGTGTGTGCTGCTTTGGATTTCCAGCTTCTGCAGATTTTCTTGTGTTTGCAGTACAATAACTCTGATGGGTTTATGCTACAGAACCCCCAATAGACACCAGGACATTAAGGAACAAATATGCAGCAGATTAAGGAAAGGTGCAAACACAACAGGGGTGTTGTCATGAGTGACTTCACCTTCCCTAATATAAACTGGGATTTCCTTAGCGCAAGATTTTTAGACAGGGCAGAAGTTGTTAGGTGCATGGAGGATTTTAAAATCAGTATGTTAACAGTCCAACAAGAAGAAGGGTCATAGTGGACCTGGTGTTGGGTAATAAGCTTGGCAGGGGACTGGTCCTTCAGTGGAAGGACAGTTAGGGAACAGTGATCTCATTTCCTTAAGTTTTAAGATAGCTGCAAAGATAAAAATGAACCTTGCAGGAGAATATTAAACTGAAGCTGGGCAAATTACAAGAGTATTAAGCAGGAACTAGGGAGAGTTAATTGGGAACAGCTGTTTTTGGTCAAATCCACATTTGTCATGTGGAGTGTGTTTAAAGTCTAACTGCACAGAGTACCAGACAGGTATGATCCACGAAGAAGGAAGGACAAGGATGTCAAGGCAATGGAACCTTGGAGAGAGGTAGTGAATTTACTCAAGAAGAAAAATGCGTGCAAGATTTTGTAAGATAAAATCAAGCAGAGCTATTGATAATTTTAAAAAAAAGCTGAGAATAAAATTCAAGAAGGAAAGTAAAAAATCCAGGAGAGACCATGCTAAGTCTTTGTCAAGTAGGATTAAAGAGAAGCCCAAGGCATTCTATATGCACATTAAGTACAAGAGGATAACTGGGAAAACATAGGCTCACTCAAGGATAAAGAGGGAACAGGCACTTGGAGGTGGAGTTTGTGGGTAAGGTCATAAATGAGTATTAAGCATCATTGTTTACCAAGAAGAAGGACACAAAGAATAGGAAGATCAGTGTGGAGCATGGTCATCTGCCAGGGCATTTTGAGATAAAGCAGTGTTGGCTCTCTTAAAGAACATTAAGGTAGATAAGTCTTCAAGGTCTGATGGGGTATAGCCAAGGTTACTGACAGAGTCAAGAGATGAGACTGCTAGGGCCTTGATCAATATCTTTACGTCCTCTCTAGCTGCAGGTAAAGTCCTGGAGCACTAATGAGTAGATAACTTTGTTCTATTACTCAAGAAGGGAAATCAGGATAATCCAGGAAATCATAGACTGGTGAGTCACATGCCACTGGTAGGAAGTCACTGGAAAGGATTCTTAGGACATTGGATTTGTTGGCATTTGGAAAACAATGGCCTAACTATGAACAGTCAGCATAGCTTTATGTGGGGCAATTCATGTCAAACTAACTTGATTTAATTTTTTGAGGAGGAGGCTAAGGTGATTGATGAATATAGAGCTGTGGATATTGCTTACATAGATTTTAGTATGGTGTTTGACAAGGTCCATCAAGACAAGTTCATCCAGAAGATTACGATTCATGGAATCCAAGATGAATAGGCTGTTTAGATTCAGAATTGGCTTGCCCATTGAAGGCAAAGGGGAGCAATTGATGGAATATATTCTGGCTGGAGGCTCGTGAATAGTAGTGCTCTGTGGGATCTGTACTGGGATCTTTGCTATTTATTATAACTATATAAATGACCTGGATGAAACTGTAGATGAGTGAATTAGTGTGTTTGCAGATGATGTCAAGATTGTGGAGTTGTGGGTAATGTAGAACACTGGCAAGGGAAACGGTGGATATAAGTCGGTTGCAGATAAATGTGGAAAATTGGCAGATAGAGTTTAACTGGATGACTAGTACACTGTTAATGGCAAGACCTTTAACAGTGCAGACCTGCAGAGGGATCTTAGAGACCAAGTCTATAGCTTCCAGAAAGTGGCTACATTAGAATGTTAAAATATTAGAAAGTTTTTGACAAGAACAGGCCATTCAGTACAGCAAAGCTTGCCAAATTCCTATTTACATAGCATGTTCAAATAACTATCAAGTTTAGACTTGTAAGTCTCTAAGGTACTCCTCTCAACCACATAATTAGGTAGTTTGTTCCAAGTGTCCACAACTCGCAGTGTAAAGAAATGTTTCCTGATGTTAGTCTGAAATCTCCCCTTAACCAGTCTCCACCTATGGCCCTGTGTCCTTGATGATGGATTAATTTTGAAGTAGCAGCTGGCATCCACCTTTCTTATACGCTTAATGATTTTGAACACTTCTATCATGCCACCTCTCATTCTATGTCTACTTAGACTGAAAAGATTGTACTCTTTCAATCTTTCTTCATAGCTCATACTCTGCAGACCTGGAATTAGTCTCATCGCCCTTCTCTGGACTCTCTCCAGTGCCTTCACATCCAGAATCAGGTTTGTTATCACTGGCATGTGTCCATCCTTCACAAAATATGGAGACCAAAATTGTATACAGCAGTCAAGGTGTAGCCTCACAAGTGCATTATACAGCTTAAGGAGGATGTCTCTAGAATTGAACTCCACTGAGTGCATTATATAGCCCAACATTCTATTAGCCTTCCTGTTTGCTTCTGTGCATGGGTCTCCATACTTGAGGAAGGATATGCTGGCTTTGTAGGTTCACCAGGTTGATTCTAGGGATGAAGGGGTTAACCTATGAGGAGAGATTGAGTCGCATGGACTATACTCTCTGGAGTTCAGAAGAATGAGAGGGGATCTTATAAAAACATAGAAAATTTTGAATGGGATAGATAAGATAGAAGTAGGAAAGTTGTTTCCATTGGTAGGTGAGACTAGAACTAGGGGACATTGCCTCAAGATTCAGAGGAGAAGATTTAGGACGGAGATGAGGAGAAACTGTTTTTCCCAGAGAGTGGTGAATCTGTGGAATTCTCTGCCCGGGGAATTAGTTGAGGCTTCTTCAGGAAATATATTTTAGAAACAGTTAGACAGGTTTTTATATAGTAAGAGAAATAAGGGTTATGGAGAAAAGGCAGGTAGATGGAGCTGAGTTTATGGACAGATCAGCCATGATCTTATTGAATGGCGGGGCAGGCTCGATGGGCCAGATGGCCTACTCCTGCTCCTATTTCTTATGTTCTTATGACCGTCTTTACTCATCAAGATACGGAGTTTAAGAGCCAAGAAATTATTTTGCAGCTTAATAATAACTCTAGTTGGAGTATGTTATTCCATTCTGTTTGCCCCATTAGAAGAAGGATTTGGAGGCTTTGGAGAGGGTGCAGAAGTTGTTTACCAGGATGCTGCCTGGAACAAGGGCATTTATTATAAGGAGAGGGTGGACAAACGTGGGTTGTTTTCTCTGGAGTGATGGTGGATGAGTGGAGATCTGCTAGATTTTTATAAGATTATGAGAGAGATAGGTAGTGTAGACAGCTAGTGTCTTTTTTTCTGGTTTGAAATGTCTAACCGCAGAGGGCATGCATTTAAGATGAGAAGGGGTGAGATTAAAGGAGATTTGCAGGAGAAGATTTTTACACAAAGAGTGGTAGGTGCCTGGAATGCACTTCCTGGAATGATGGTGGGAGCAAGTATGATGGAGGTGCTCAAGGAGCTCATGACAATGCAGGAAATCGAAGGGTATGGACATTGTGCAGGCAGAAAGGATCTGTTTAGTTGGGCATTTTAATACTAATTGAATTGGTTTGCCACAACACTGTGAGCCGAAGGACCTATTCCTGTGTTGTACTGCACTATGTCCTACATTCTATATTTTAAGATTCTTTTAGATAAAAATTCAAGAACTTGCAGATGCTGAAAATCTGCAAAAATAATAAGAGGAATAGATAGAGTGGATAGCCAGCGCCTCTTCCCCAGGGCACCACTGCTCAATACAAGAGGACATGGCTTTAAGGTAAGGGGTGGGAAGTTCAAGGGGGATATTAGAGGAAGGTTTTTTACTCAGAGAGTGGTTGGTGCGTGGAATGCACTGCCTGAGTCAGTGGTGGAGGCAAATACACTACTGAAGTTTAAGAGGCTACTAGACAGGTATATGGAGAAATCTAAGGTGGGGGCTTAGATGGGAGGCAGGGTTTGAGGGTCGGCACAACATTGTGGGCCGAAGGGCCTGTACTGTGCTGTACTATTCTATGTTCTATGTTCTAATGAAAATGTTGGAAACACCGAATAGGTCAGGCAGAATCTATAGAAAGAGGTCAAATGATAAAGGTGTAGATAATGACTTCTATTGCAAAGAGTGTGCAGTGTAGAGATCCTAACAATACACATTTAATATTCTTGATCTAGAAGCTATGTTTGCCTTTTTTTCAAATTCATTTTTTCAAAAGTGCAGTATATCTTTTTATATTATGCAGAGTGCCTGATCGATGTTGTCTTGACATGGCATTTTATAATCCTTCAACAATAATTTGACCATATTTCTCCTCTGACTGTTCCAAGAAAACCCTCTTGCTTTGCAGATATAACTTATCTCCAAGATTAGGTGATGCCTGAGTGGTGTTTTTTGTCCTTCTATATAAATATCAACTAAGGCAGGAATTGCAGATCCAGCTGAAGGACCTGTTCCGTTGTTGATTTTGCTATATGGCTCTAACAGATTCGCTACTTATAGAATGTTTCCCTTTGTGAGATTTACAGTTTCTGGCAGAGCTTGAATTTTTCACATTATTCTTTCACAGTTTAGTTTAATGTCCTTGTTTCGAATATTTGTAACACGGCCTTTTAGTGAGATGTATTTGACTTGAGAGTGACCTGTCATATTAAGTATACAGTTCTCATTGTTTTGATGAGGAACTCTCGACTTTGCCATTTTGGTGACTGCTTCCTCCTCTAGCCTTCTGTAAGGAAAATTCTTCAAAGTGAGTTCTGGCATTTCCCAACTATTTCACTGATGCATCAATTAACTCAGGACTTGATCAAAGTTTATGTGGGCAATATTTCATACTAAAGCTCCTTCATTTGAAAATGACAAGAACAGCATGTTTCATAAACCAAACCAAGGGAATAATACAAAACAAAATCATCTTCCTATAGTTGCAGGTAACATATTTAGTTTTCTCAAAATTTATGGTTTTGTGATATCTCAGAATTCCTTTCCAAATTCACTTCAACAAGTATTTGTTTTCTGACTGAGCTACAGTACATCATCTTATCCCTATTATACAGTATCTAATACCAAGTATAAGACACCTCAACAGAATTACAGGAATATAATCAAACTAAATTTGACACTGAGGCACATAGGAAGAAATTAGAACAGACGATCAAAGCCTTGGTAAAAGTGACAACTTTTAAAACACTCTTTAACAACCAAGGAGAACCAGGGGGCTGGAGGTTTTAGTTGAGAAATTTTCGGATGTAGATTCTCATCAGCTAAATGGACAGTTTGTAACAAACTTAGCACTGAATGTTCAATTATCTAATAGTACATTGTTCCCTTCTTTTGGAATGCATCGCCATATAAGTGAATCTTGAGATTTAAAGGAAGGAATATGTCCATATGTTCCACTGAGAGCCCATTAAATAGAGGCTTGAGCAATGTTTTACAAGGATCAGTGGATTCTGATCTGAGACCTTACGTGATTGGTCAATTGTGCTAACTGGAATAGTATAAAGGTAGCTTGACAAACACCAGCTCTATTCTGACTAATATTCAGATTCCAATCTGAATACCTGTCAACGTAATTTTCGCTGTTATGATCATCTTCATCTTTGCCTCATCGTTCATTCATGTGCCGCTACCATCATTCCATTCATGCCAACTCACTGCCATTGTCAACATTCGATAGGTATTCTCAGTTTCTGTGAATTGTTTATTTTAATTTAGCCCTGGTAATGATGGATAAATATGTACAGCACGATCTATGAGGCTGAAGGCAGTGAAGCCTTGAATTCTGATCCTGCTGAGAAACAGAAACTACAGAAAGTGCATCAATATGATGTTACATACCTGGAGTATGGTTTTATTCTGTTCCTATCAGATCACCGATGCCCCATGTGTCTTATTTGTAATACTATACTGTCTAATGAAGCCATGAAATAATCAAGATTGCAGGTACACTTCTGCAAAAGTCACCCTGAAAAGGCTACTTATGGTATTACTCAGTTCCAGAAGATGAAAGAAGAATTTGAAGAGTGTTGCACACTCAAGTCATTTGCCAAGAAAGCAATAATAATGGTCTCATGATTCTGACAACATTTCTAAAATGATAGCAAAGTGTGGAAAATCTTATACAATTGGTGAATGATTAATAATTCCTGTTGTATCGGAAGGGCTCACCACTGTTCTCAGAATGGGCCCCAGTATTTTAAGATCAATTGCTTTGAATAATAACTCTATAGCTCATCGTATTGATGAAATGAGTGAAGACATTGAGTATCTAAAATAGTGAAGTTTATTAAGAGATTCTGTTTTGTAAAAAGTTTAAAAATTATCAACGGAGAATCAATCTACAATGAGCTCAAAATTTATGTTGAGGATAAAAGTATTCTGATTAGGAACATGATTTGTTGTGCACCAGATGGAACGCCAAATATGACAGGTCACCATGCTGGTTTAGTGGCATTTATGAAAGAAGAACTTCCAAGTCTGTTTGCAATCCATTGTGTAATTCATCAACATCTCACGGCCAAAATCCTCAGCCAGCAACTTTTTTCAAGCATGTCTCTTGTAATATCTGCTTCTAACAAAATTCAAGCTTATCCATTAACTAGCAGAACATTTTGCCTAACCCAAGATAATGATAAAGAGTTTGGACACTTGCTTCTTCACACTGAAGTGCATTTGCTATCACTCAAAGTTGACAAGAGCTTGGGAAACAAGATTGAACTTCAATGTGGAGATGTAGCATACCTCACCGATCTATATGACAAAATGAACATTCTAAATATGAAACTGCAGGGTGAGAATTCAAATTTAATCCAGGCAAAAAGTGCAGTGTTCACTTTTATCAGAAAATTGGAAATATAAATAAGCAAAACATTAGGAAAAGAATGTTTTCACAGTTTCCCTGCACGAGAAGTATGGCACTCTCTTTCACAGATGGTGATTTGCAAGAGTACTTAGTAACTTAGAAAAATAGAGAGCTATCTTAGAAAAATAAAGGGCTCTGGGTAACCCTAGGTAATTTCTAAGGTAAGGACATATTCAGCACAGCTTTGTGGGCCGAAGGGCCTGTATTGTGTTGTAGGTTTTCTATGTTTCTAAGTACACCCACAGTCACTGAAGAAGGATCTGGAAATTTGGACTGGGTAATTAACCCATTTCTTTGTAAGGTGGAAGAACAGGAAGAGAGCTTGCAAGAAGAAATAATCGAAATTCAGAGCGATGAAGAAGAATAAATGTTTTTCAATAATGTCAGCTTTTGTGGTATGTGGCTACACTGTTACATGAAGTTTCCTTGCCTTTGGTGTGAAGAGTCAAACTGCTTTTCATTGCATTTCCATCCTCCTACCTTATTGAAAAAGTGCAGTGAACTACATACTCACAAAAAACAGAAAGTGCTTGAACATTGTTACATGTGGGGACTTAAGGCTTTTGATGTTACAGGCATTTCAACTCTTGCTAAAAACCATCAAGCTCAAGAATCACATTGAATTCAAAGCTGCTGTACAGCACACAGGTACTGTGTAAGCCAGGTTTAAGGACAAATGAAAATTCAAAGTAGAATCATTTTTTTCATGTTAGCATATGGTAGACATTGTTTTACACTATGGGGGTGCCTAAGAGGGGCATTGGCTAGTATAAAAGTGCTTTAGAGGGGCATTGGCATGTATGAAAATAATTTTGTGGTGGGGTGTTGGGCTAAACAAGTTGGAAAACACTACAGTAGGTGATTCAATACAATTTCAATTGTTACAATGATATTGTTTACTTCAATGAGTTGACAAATGGTTCCTCTGAGGTTCACACAGTATTTACAGCGGAAGTACACTGTAATTGATAAGACACTTCTGAAGGTTCAAAAGGCTTTACTGGGAGAAACTCATGAACACAGAAATTCTAAAGACTGCTGACAACAGAGACCTGGACACTCAACCATTCATAGAGCTAACTGACAGTATCAACCTGGTGTGCAAGCATCCTTCAAATTGTTTACAGTGATGCAAATTACTTAAACCACCAGTCACCTGGCTGGATTGATGCAGATCAATTAACACAAACCCATTCATTAACATTTTGTTGATGCATGTGGAAACATGTGATAGTCACAATTTTGCAAACCATATCTCTTAGTCTATGCTATAGAGACAGCAGTATTTATTTACAAAAATGTGCTTCTGACTTTAATTTACTACTTGCAAATTGCAATTTACATTAAGAACTGAAGTCTGATTCTTGCTTGTATTAATACAGTCTAGTCTCCCCAGATCATCAGCCCCTATATAATAGACATCCTGAGCTATGAATGAGCTCCCATAATGTTACAAAATTCAGAAGTCTGACATACAGTATGTGTACATACATTCATTCCTTTGAATGGCAGAAGTAGTTTCACCTTTTTTCACATTTAGCAGTTTTTTTTCTTTTGTGCATTTGACGCCAATCATTGCGATGCTGTGGAGGTATGGTCACCACATCGTGATGTTTTTGTGTATTTTCTGACCAGCAAGAAAAAACGACATATAAGTGTCTGTAAAAATGAAGCCTACTTACTTCCCAGATCAACTCGCACAAGGAAATGTCTGCTGAATCTATTCAGATAGCATTTCAAAAGCCACTTCATAAGGATAGGGAGGGGAGTGGGGGGGGGGCAGCAGGAGGGAGGATAAGGCAAGAGTTAACAAATAAAAAAATGAAAGCATCTTGTACTGGAGGAAAACTATTTCCTTTGGGAATTGAATGGAAGATAGGAGACAGGGAATGGGAATAATTATGAAGGGTGACAGCTGTGGCTAACTTGGCCGCATTCTCGCCCGAGTCAGATTCCAAAATGTGAGCTCAGAGACCCAAAACTGACTGACTAGAATTTACTGGACTGCCAGAAGTTTTACAGATGCAAGAGTAAGCTGAAATCCCAAGTGGACAAAAAAAGGTCTCATTGCCCTATGTTGAATAAGAAAATATGAGTTATTCCCTGTGTCATGATCAATAATTATTATCCATTCATCATCAGCAAGACAGGTTATTTGGCCATTACCACACAGTTATTTGTGGGAGCTTGCTACAAACATGGGTTGCCTTGTTTCTCACCCTTCAGCACTTCAGACTTATAAGGATCTCCATTGACTATTGTGTGGCCTAAGAAATGTAGAACACTACAACACAAGAAAGTAAGAGCAGGAATAGACTATTCAGCCCCTCAAGCCTGCCCCACCAGTCATGGCCGGTCAAGGCTGGCTTCAACTTCCGTTCAGTGCCAGTTCCTCATAACGTTTAATTCTTTGACTTTTCAAATATTTATCTAACTCAACCTTAAAAATATCCAATGATCTACCAACTGAGGCTAAAAAATCCACAGATTCGCTACCTCTGAACTCCCTGCGCACCTCAGTTTAACTGTCTATCCTTACTTTGTAGCTATGTCACCTTGTTTGTGACTCTCCCACTGGTGGAAATACAGAGTTTAAACAGTACCTCATGTAAGGCAATATATAAATTCTAGTTTATCATTCCTTCAATGAAGAAAGGAAGCCCTAGATGGTATGATTCAAACTAGTAGTGCATTTAAAAATTGATCTGTAAGCTGAAAGGAACGTAGAAAAGATTCTATGAGGCTATTAACTGAACTCATGGGATTGTGCAACAAAGAAAGATTGAATAAAGCAGGCTATATTCCTTGAAGTGTAGGCAACAGACGGGTAACCATACAGAGGTGTACAAAATGAGGAGGGGCATAGATAGAGTGAACATATGTAGTCTTTTCCCCAGAGTTTGTGAAACAAGAACTATAACCACTGTAACCATTGTAATTGAAGTATTCACCAGAGATGGTAAATCCTAATACCATCAGCGAGTAAGCAAGCTAGTGTCCTACAATCACAACTTGGAGCTGAAAGCCTTCAGAATCATAGAGATGCATAGCATCTCCAGGAGGAATGTGCCTCCACTCCATGTTGATGAACTGTCATAATCAACATCTCTATAGTTAGCACTATTTCAACAGTCAAGTTCTTGGGCATCATTATTTCACGGGAGCTCATGTGGAAGGATCATACCTCCTTCAGTAACAAAAGAATCTGCAGATTATGTTTTTCCTCTGTGGTGAGAGGGGAAAGACTTTAATAGGAATTTGAGAGGCAATCTTTTCACACATTTTGTTCACCACAGTTCCTGAGGAGTCTTTGCCTTCCACATAATTGGGCACTTGGCAAGATAATATAAAAACAGATTAGGTTGAAGTGCAGTGGCCATTGTGTGAGTAGATCTGTGATAGAGTGGGAAATTGATAGCTAATATTGGTCCATATTTTAAGAAAGGTTCAAAGAATGAGCAAGGAAATTATAGGTCATTGAGCCTGACATCAGTAGAGGATAAGTTATTGAAAGGTGTTCTAAGTGAATGGATATATTAATATTTCGATAGACAGGGGCTGATCAAGGATAGCTGGTATGGATTCGTGCGGGGTAGATCACGTCTATTCAATCTTACAGAGTTTTTCAAGGAAGTTACCTGAAAAGGTGATGAAAGCAAGGAAGTGAGTATTGTCTACATGGTTTTTAGCAAGGCCTTTGACAACCGCATGGGAGGTAGACCAAGAATGTTCAGTCGATTGGCATTCAAGATGAGGTAGTAAATTGGATTAGACACTGGCTTCATGGTAGGAGTCAGAGAGAAGGAGTAGGTGGTTCCTTCTCTGACTATGTGTTGTAGAGATCAGTGCTGGGTCTGTTGCTGTTTGTCATCTATATCAATGATCCTGATGATAAACTGGGTCAGCAAATTTGCAAATGACATCAAGATTAGGGGTATAGTGAATAACAAGGAAGCCTGTCAAAGCTTGTACTCAGGCTAGGTGAGTTGTAGGACAGAGAGGAGTTCAGTAGGACAGAGGGATATGGGAATACAAATCCATAATCCCTCAAAAGTGGCATCACAGGTAGATAGGGTCATAAAGAAAGCTTTTGGCACATTGGCCTTCATAGATCAATGTATTGAATACAGAAGTTGGGATGTAATGTTGAAATTTTATAAGATGTTTGTGAGTCCTAATTTGGAGTACTGTGTGCAATTTTGGTCACATATGTCCAGGAAAGATGTAAATTAAGATTGAAAGAGCGCAGAGAAAATTTACGAGGATGTAGTCAGCACCTGATTTATAAGGAAAGGTAGAGTAGGTTCAAACTTTTTCCCCAGAACATAGAAAATGAGTGTATATTTGAAAGCAGTATACAAAATTATACACCAGAAAATGACAGTGGAGAGGTAGTAATGTGGGACAAAGAAATGACAGACAAACTTAATAAGTATTTTGAATCAGTCTTCGCCAAGGAAGGCACTAGCAGAATGCCAGAAGTGTGAAAGCATCAGGGAGCAGAACTGAGTGTCATTGCTATAACTAGTGGTCATTGGTTAAGGCTGAAAGATGAAATGTTTAAGTGGAACTCAGAGGGTGTGAAAGTGTGAAACAAGCTGCCATTGGAAGTGGTAGATGTGGGTTTGATTTCAACACTTAAGAGAAATTTGGATACATGGATGGGATGGGTATGGAGAGTTATGATCCGGGTGCTGGTCGATGGGACCAGGCAGATTAGTTGTTCATCCCACACTAGATGGGCTGAAGGGCCTGATTTTTGTGTATAAAGTTCTACGACTCTATGACTCTTGGACGAAGAGTTGTACATATATAGAATAAGCTAACAGAGGAAATGTTTGAGGGAGGAAAGATAACAACATTTAAAAGAGATTTGGACAGGTACATGCATAGGAAATATTTAAAAGGATATTAGTCAAATTGAAGCAAATGGGATTGGCTTTGGTTGGCACTGACAAATTGGGGTGAATGCCTGTTTCCATGCTGTATTATTCTATGATCCAATGACGTAATTTCCAGGCGGAAAAACTGGATACGAAAACACTTTAAAAGTTAATCTAACACTGTAGAACAAGTGGAGGGACTGAATGGGTGTTAGAGAAGTGGAACTCAGTGCCAGCATCATCAATGTGAATACCGATTCATTGTCCAGAATAGCACTTGATCAAGGTAAGGGACGTGGGACGTGGTCAGGAATAAGTCCTTGTAAACTCCAGAGATGTTGATATAGAGGGAAAGGCAAGTCAATAGCAACAAAGCAGTTCCACAGAACTTGATAGTGGAGGTGGAAAATGATGCAGTTAGTCATAATAAAGTGAAGAAACAGAAGATTTGCATTTACAATAGATAAACATCCTTCATTATATTAGGAAAGGACAAAATAATAGTGAAGTATGTTATGTTTTGTAACTCTAAAACATAAAATTAATTGAAGGGAGTCTGAAATGTGAGTCTGACTTCATGTTTACTTAAGCAAGGTGCACACGTATCACAAAGTAGCGTCATGATGTATGCAGTTCACGTATTTTTACATGTAACTCATAATAAATTATTTAAATGGTCAAGAATGCTTAATCAAACAATACATTCAAAACATTACTCAAATACTACTGAAATATTACATACACAACACTCCTTCCTGTTTAGCTATAAACTTCAACTTAATATAAAATGCATCTTAACTATATACATAGTATATGATATAATATAAGTACTATATAGTTATCTACAGCATATTAAATTTGAATTGTCCCATTCAAGGCTAAAGATTTAATCACTGTGGAGGCTTTCTTACTTTAGTGTGATAATGTCTTTCCCAACAAAAGAGATCACTCTGCTTGGCAGATGAGGCTTGTGACTGCAAAACAATCTCAGGTTCTGGAGCCTCCTCTGTGGTAGCTATAGCAGTTGACTTTGAGACTGCAGGAAGTGGTTCTAACAACACAGCACGTCTTTCTTCTTTTTCTTTTTTCTTCTTCTAGCTTGTGCCTCTTGATCTTGGGAAGGTGCGTGAAGTTCATCGGAGTATTTTCCTATTAATCCTTCTATTGCACCCTTTATGATCTGATCTCTCCTCTCAATTTCGTCATTCACAACAGCATCTGATGAATTCTCTGTTTTTGTAACTCCATTGACTCCTTTCTTTTTGGCCTTTCATTCATCCAGCTGGGCTTTGGTCTCTGCATCTACTTTTACGAGCAGCTTTTTGTCTTCTACTTGAAGTTCATGCAATAGCCTTATTGCATTCAGAATAGATTTTCGTTCTTTATACTAACAAAAACCAAAAGCTTGCAACTTTCCTGAAGCTCCTTGAATTCTCTTCCAGTTTAAAACCAAGACACATTTTGCGAGTAACTGCCTGATTAACATGTTGTCTACAAAAAACTGTTGTAGTCAGAGCACTGCTTTTGTCACTTTCATGCTGCCTCTGAGCAACGTGGTCCTTCCTTGGTCCAATAAACTTTCCAACCAGAGGCACAAGAGTCGGCACTAACATCTATTTGTCCTCTGTTGGGCAATAGTTCTTGGTGTGCAGCATGGAGTCATTTGTGGCATCAGTTTGCAGGGAATGTGGTATGCAAACAGTGGATGGATCTCCAACCAAGTTGTAGTTGTCTCAGCCAATCATGTCCCCACAATGCTGGCTTCCTGTTTTTAAACACATGCAAAGCAAATGTGGCATGTTGGTTGTTGTATTTCACTATTATAAATGTCAATCCCACAGGAGTTATCTTTTCTCCATTATAAGTTTTTTGTTGGATATATGCAGGCTTCAGCTTACCATCTTTCAAATACAATTCAAACTCATTTTGTGGAATAATTGAAACAACTGAGCCACTGTCCAATTCCATTTTAATAAATTTGCCATTCACCTCTAGTGTGAGCCATATTACTTGTGTATCATTAGTTTTTACATTGTAAATCTCAAGGCTATTCAGTCCTATATCGCTGTCATCATTATCAGATTTTTTCATCAACTGTATGCAGTTTAGTGCTCTTTTTGAAACTACAGTTTGACTCTTTATTTTTTTCTCTACCCTGTACCCTTTTTGTCTGCCCAGCATACTCCTTGTATGTGTTCCACTTTGTTGCACTTTCTGCAAGTTTCACCTTTCAATCTGCATTTTTCTGGTACAAGTGAGCCCCTGCCACAATGGTAAAACAATTTGTTCAGCCAGGCCTGTTTCTGTTTAGACATTACAATTTTGTTCACACTCACTTTGATTCCTGAATCCAACTAAATGGCCTCTCTGTCTGCAGTTTCCATTGATATAACTATTTCAACTGCTTTTAAATGTATGCTCTGATTCAGTTAGCAGCTGTTTTTGTAAGATACCACAAACTAAACAACCTCTCAGTGCATCATTAATCCCATTGCCAAACTGACAATGGTCAGACAACTTCTTCACTTCAGCCACATACACTGAAATGAACTCCCCTTCCTTTTTGATCCTGCTTATGAAACCTAATGCATTCTGCTATCAACAATGGTGTTGGTACTAAATCTTCCTGCATTACTTTTACAATAGCTGCAAAGATCATTTCAGCTGGTTTGGTTGGAGCAGTTAAACTCCTAAGGAATCTGTATGCCTTTAAGGCCAATGCACTCAGCAAAATTGGTGCTTATTTTTCATTGGTGATTTCATATGTTTTAAAATAGTACTCAATCCGTTCTGTATACATGAGCCAGTTATCCTGTAATTAATTATTTAAAAGAACAAGAATACGTAATCAAATAATATATTTATAAGTTACATAAAACTACTGAAATATTAAATATACAACAAGGTACTTTTCAAGTGAAGGGAACTGTGCAAAATCTCACAATAGTGGCACAAATGACCAGATATCCTGGATTCACTTGGATTGGTTGATCAACAAGTTCTTTCCAGAACATTGGAAAAAAAAAATTCCCTGATGTGGAGCACATTCTCAGAGAATTAATTTTCTTCTATTTTGCAGTAGTGAATTGTTATTCAAGTGGTTAGTCTAATGATGATTATTTTTATTACTTATTTTCTCATTTATATGTTTTTTTTAATTTTAAAGCTTTGCAAAAACAATAAGCATATTCAACTTTGAACATCAGTTCCTGTGCCATTACAAATATAAAAAGTCAGGCTGTCGTATGTCACATTAATTTATAATTTAATTCAACTCCTAATCATGATGTAACACCAGGGTTGAATACAATACATGTTTGTTCCCAGCCTAGATATAAAACAGAAAAAAAACAGAGTGACAAGCACTAATTTGAGAAGATTTAGTTCAGTTACTTGATAGAATTCAATAACATAAACCACAATTAGCTGTGAGTTATCAATCTCAGAAAGATGACTATCATGGGACCTAGAAATGGCACATTTACACAGAAGAGAATGATTCTCAGAGATGTAATCCAGAGCATACTGACAAATCATCATGCCATCTAGATCACATTATAATTATCCTGGGAATGCTTTATGCTGACAGGAAAAGAATGAATATTATCCAACTCACTGGTAGCAATAAGTCTTATTCTCATAAACAGAAAAGCAGCACAGCAACCTTGACCTCTTCCTCCTCCTCCTCCTCCTACCACCCCCACTAAAGACAAGAAAATAAATTACTGTACCAACCAGATTTCTCTGCGTGTGAGTCTCTGTTTTCTAGAGCTTAATTTAGGTATAATATTTTAGATGCATATTGTTCATTGTTTTATGATGGAGACCTATTACACAAGCTTAAAAAAAATAGCTGTTTAGTCGTCAAGATTCAACTTGACCTTCATCTGCTTATATTCTATCCAAAGCAGATTGATGAAGCCAAACTAAAAAATGTTTAACAAATTCGAACATGTCACAGAAAGCAGCACTTCCAAATGCTAACAAGTTACATCTGCAACCCATCAAATTACAGAAATATATGGGGCACCAAATTATTAGTTTTGCACAAAATTATGTACAAACTAACAGATAATGTGAACTGACCACTTATTTGCTAAGTATAACTCCAATAGCTAATGAGCCACAGGAATCAAAAGCTGTCCAGAAGACTGACTTCCTGCTGAGAAGAAACCTCACCTAGGTTGCACACCTAGCTGAGACAGAACTCTTAACCTTTGAATCAGCAGCCTAGTTTCATTATTTTAAACAATAAACAGGTGGTTGTGATACATCCTATTCAATATGTTAAAAATATTTTGAAAACAATAAATAAAGTATTGCATATGTAATGCCCTGGTTAAGATTTTTACTGCTATGCTGTTGGTATTTCATTTTAGCAGTTCTGTATGAGCAGTCTGTTCTGATTTCAGCCTGTTTGGGTTTGAATTGAGATAAGAGGCTTTGTTGTTGAACTTAGGAATGTGGTGACACTCAATCAAGATGGTGAAATTGGGAGAAGTTTCTGGAGAACACTGGTGTGGGGCGAGGTCTTTTTTTTTGGCGGAGGCTGAGAGAAGACAGGAGAGAAGACGGCTGAGGATGCCAATCCTGTTGCACAAAATGCTTTGTGCAGATGAATGGCTTCAAAGAGGAACGAACAATACTCCCGTGGGAAACCCATTTGTTCCAGATGGATTTCGAGCGACATTCGGAAGGTGGTATGGTGTTCATGGAGACCGAGGGTCCAGCACATGAGTTACAGATAAGTTCAAGATGAGCTCCAACTTAAGTGCACATTTGACTATTTAAGAAACAAACAAAAGAAACTCTCCAGGTTGCTGGAAATCTGAGCAACACACACAAAATGCTGGAGGAACTCAACGGGCCGGGCAGGGTCCTGCCGAAGGGTTTCGGCCCAAAACGTCGACAGTACTTTTTTCATAAACACGAGGAATTCTGCGGATGCTGGAAATTCAAGCAACACACATGAAAGTTGCTGGTGAACGCAGCAGGCCAGGCAGCATCTCTAGGAAGAGGTACAGTCGAGGTTTCGGGCCGAGACCCTTCGTCAGGACTAACTGAAGGAAGGGCTAGTAAGAAATTTGAAAGTGGGAGGGGGAGGGGGAGATCCAAAATGATAGGAGAAGACAGGAGGGGGAGGGATGGAGCCAAGAGCTGGGCAGGTGATTGGCAAAAGGGATATGAGAGGATCATGGGACAGGAGCCCCAGGGAGAAGGAAATGGGGGAGGGGGGGAAAAACCCAGAGTATGGGCAAGGGGTATAGTCAGAGGGACAGGGGGAGAAAAAGGAGAGAGAGAGAAAGAAAGAATGTGTGTATATATATAAATAACGGATGGGGTACGAGGCGGAGGTGGGGCATTAGCGGAAGTTAGAGAAGTCTATGTTCATGCCATCAGGTTGGAGGCTACCCAGACGAAATATAATGTGTTGTTCCTCCAACCTGAGTGTGGCTTCATCTTTACAGTAGAGGAGGCCGTGGATAGACATATCGGAATGGGAATGGGATGTAGAATTAAAATGTTTGGCCACTGGGAGATCCTGCTTTCTCTGGTGGACAGAGCGTAGGTGTTCAGCGAAACGATCTCCCAGTCTGCGTCGGGTCTCGCCAATATAGAGAAGGCACCAGACGCAGTATATCACCCCAGCCGACTCACAGGTGAAGTGTTGCCTCACCTGGAAGGACTGTCTGGGCCCTGAATGGTGGTAAGGGAGGAAGTGTAAGGGCATGTGTAGCACTTGTTCCACTTACAAGGATAAGTGCCAGGAGGGAGATCAGTGGAGAGGGATGGGGGGGGACGAATGGACAAGGGGGTCGCGTAGGGAGCAATCCCTGCGGAAAGCAGAGAAGGAGTGGGAGGGAAAGATGTGCTTAGTGGTGGGATCCCGTTGGAGGTGGCAGAAGTTACGGAGAATAATATGTTGGACCCGGAGGCTGGTGGGGTGGTAGGTGAGGACTAGGGGAACCCTATTGCTAGTGGGGTGACGGGAGGATGGAGTGAGAGCAGATGTGCTCTTCCTTCAGTTAGTCCTGACAAAGGGTCTCAGCCCGAAACATCGACTGTACCCCTTCCTAGAGATGCTGCCTGGCCTGCTGCGTTCACCAGCAACTTTTATGTGTGTTGCCAGTACTTTTTTCCATTGGTGCTGCCTGGCCTGCTGAGTCCCTCCAGCATTTTGTGTGTGACTGTTTAAGAATACTGAGCCCTTTTTGTTTTTTTCTTTCTTTCCTTTAATAATTGTTTGCTTAAGTTAGCATTCTTAAATATACTTCTGTTATTTCTTGCCGACGGGCGATTGCCGGGGGGAGTAAATCACACAACATTCACACAAGCCCCGAGGACATCCCAACCTCACGGGTTCAGCGGGACCAAAGTCACATACACCCTAGACATACAAAGGCTGAGAAAGGTGAGTTTCTCTCCGCAGAGTCCAGAGGCTGTTAGTGAGAGGCTAACGAGCCCCATTTCCAGAGACATTACTTAAGTAAAAATGTCCTCATTCATTTACCGGAGTTTCAGTTTACCGTAGATACTGTATAAATATCTATGAGCAGCAGCCATTAGGACATCAGAGGCCTGAAAATACATAGCTCACTCAGGTTCATTGACTGAGTGGAAAAGGCAATGACTCACGGCAGTTCGGTACTTTGAGCAATGGTCATTTGAAGATCAGAAACCTGAGAAGATGTCACTCACTCAGGTTGGCTGATTGAGTAGAAAAGGCAACGATTTGTGGAAGTTTGGCACTTTGAACAGTGGCCAATTAGTGCTTGGGCCTGATTGACAAGAACAAATTAAGTAAGGAAAGGGCAAGTTCAATGGCCTTCATTGGAGTGATCAGAACTTGGGTGGGGATTTTGAAGCTTTAGCTCTTTGAGGCTTGAGTGAGAGATGACAAAAAGCTGTAGATAGAGGTTTATTTCGCCCCCACACTTTATTGTCTTTCCTTCTTTATATTTGCTCAGTTACAACATTAGACATGCCAGTAGGATAACGAAATGCTCCTTTTGCCGGATGTGGGAATGCAGGGAGACCTCCAGTGTCTTTCATGAACACATCTGCAAGATGTGCATCAGCTGCAGTATCTAACACTCTGCATTAAGCAGTTGGAGCTGTAACAGGATGAACTCTGGATCACCCAGGAGGCTGTGAAGGTGATGGATAGGACACAGAGAGAGGTAGTTGCACCCAAGGTTCAGGACACAGGAAACTGGGTTACAGTCTGGAAGGGGAAAGGATTAAGGGGCAGGTGCAGAGTACCCCTGTTGCCACTCCCTCAACAACAAATATACCACTTTGGATACTGTTTGGGGGCGGGGGAATATCCTAGCAGAGGGAAGTCACAGCAGCCAGGTAAACATTTAATAAAAGACATAGCAAATCTAATACTACAGTTTGAAGAGGTGGTTATTACAACTTAGCCAAGTTATTTTTCACATGATGTCTTTGCTAAGGAGTATGCAATATTCACTGAAATAAGTAGCATTACATTATCCTTAAAAATGGCAAATTAGAGGAAATCGTTGCAGACACCTCCACCACCATTTTGTGTCTGTAAATAGCTGAAAAATATTATCAGAATTTTGGAAAACAAGAAATTGCAGATACTGAAATCTGAAGCAAAATAAATGTAGGAATAACTCAGTTTGTCAAGCAGCATTGTAGAAAAAGAAAATTGTTGAGGTTTCAGATCATGAAACCTTACTCAGCAAATTCTATGGTAATGAATGTAAACTGTTTTCGCTTTCCACAGATGCTACTTGACTAGTTGAGTTTGTCCAGAAATTTCTATTATTATCTTAACTTCATTTGTATTTCTAATCTACTGAGAAAAGTAATTGTAGTAAGAATCATTCTCTTCAGAAAATTGCATCTGATTATGTTTGATCTCCACCTACTGCATGTAAATGTGCATTTATTATTGAAATTCTGTTTGATATCACAGACCAGTTTGGAATGCTACGTGAACGAACATGTTCAGCTGATAGTACCCCTTCATAAACACAACTGACTAAAAAGAGATCAGAATACTTCGATTTTTGACTACAGATTTGGAACTGTGCATTGCTTTCCAAAGTGTCACCACATGGGGCGTGGCATGGCTACTGTCAATTAACAGCAACATTTAAAATAGTTCAGTTTTGACTGCAAGACAGATGATGTATGTGTTTGACCAGTTGAAAGTTCAGGTCCCGGAATGATGAATTTGAAAGATGGAAACAAAATTCTCTATCCTAATCTGAATGCAAACAGGTTAGACTAAAGTTCAACATGAAGGAAAACATCAACTTTTCAGAACTGCTGTTCCTTTGAGAACTCTAAAGGAGCTGATACAGATTTCAACCTAAAATGTCAACAATTCTTCTTCCACACACCCCCCCATATCCCTCCCCCATAGTCACTGCTCAACCCATTGGGTTCCCCAGCAGATTGTTTTTTGCAAACTGGATAACGTCTGTAACCCATCGTCAAATTGCAAAAAATATTCGGGGCACCAAATTACTACTTCTGAGTAATATGTATTAACCAACAGATGAAATTAAACAATAAACTGATGCTGGGTATAACCAAAATCTATGAGACAGTTGACTACAGGTATTAAAATCTATCCAAAAGACTGACTTCTTACCGAGAAATCTAGAAAGATGAAACAATTACTATTTGTGCACCACACCCTCTCATTTAATTTATTGCCCATCCACCTGTGATGTTCTGATGTAGAAATGTGTGGTGTAAGGATTCTCTGTGATCATCAAGTAAAAGCTGACTTATTTGTCAAGTACAAAGACATAAAATGATTTCAGATATTCACTAAAATAATTGCAATGAAATTCTTTAGAATGCAGTCCTAGTTTTTACATTCCAACACGGAAGAAACTGTACAGAAATGCGAAATGCTTCACATAAGGATTTAAAAATGTGGGAAAAGATTTTTATTATTGAAACGAAAGCAAAGTCTATAAAATGAAAGAGATCAGAGCCCTGACTGATAATAAATTGGAATTGCTGTAAAAACTCCCTGTATTCCCCGGTAAAGCAAACCAAATATTCAGATGTTTTAAAAAGTTAATAATGAGCTGAAATTGTGAAGTGATGCTGCCAATTTATAAGACAATTCTGCATCATGGAGTAATTTGGTCCTAGTCACAGCAATACAAAACAGAAATGTTATTTACTAAATGATATTGGATAATATTTAATCGTGCCAGGCTTCATTTGTTATGTCTAGATCCTACCACCAACACAGGCAGTGTTCTGTCAGCAATCAGAGATAAGGCAAAAAGCTTGGTAACTACTAACAGTTGATCAGCTTGGGGTGAACTTTGTCTCTGTGTGTTAGTTAATGGCAAAGAAAATAAAAATAATATTTCATATTAAGTTCTCAAAGTGGGTTCAAATGAGGGGAAAAGGTAGTATCTAGGAATCAGATTCAAGCAAGCTACTTCTGGGCAGACTAATGGAGAAGGAAAACCCTCAAAACATGAAGAAGTAATTATAAGAGCCACAAGGTTCACATATTAGAATCTGCACTCAGAAGTTGGTGCAGGTTTATCTGATATGTTAAACCAGGGCTCCATCTGCTCTCTGAAATGGACAGAGAATGTTCTATAAAGACCAAACAGAGTATTGGCATGCTGACCAGGACTTATGACTCAATCCACTTCACCAAACCAAACTGGTTTATTTCACTTGCTGGTCCATTGCTGTGTACAAATTGGCAAGTGAATTTCTTTATGATTAAAAAAAAAAGCAACCAAACAGCGAATGTACTTTGCTGACTGCCTTGCAGATACGAAAGGCATTATCGTGCGGCTTAAGATTCTAAACGCTGTTACGTAAATGGAAAATAAGATGGAAAATATGTGAAAAAGAGCTGCCAGTTCTCTCTTGATGAAATATCTCCCACGTTTTCCCGCTTTCCAGCTGAAACATGATTGCTTATCATCAAGATTACTAGTCAGTCCTCATCTGAGATAACCGTGGAATGTGATAGAAGGAATTCTTTTGATCTCAGTGTGGATAGTCTATTGAAAAACAGAGAAATTGAAACAGGGCCTGCCTGAAGCTGCATTGCATCAATTATCTCAGATGAGTAAGCTGATTGCACTAATATTACTGTTCATATCTTAACTGAAATGCACAGCAAATCAAAGAAATCTAACACCTTTGCTTTATTTTTCTAATGCTCAGGCAGTTCAAATATTGAAAATATGCAACAAAACCCAAGAAAATAATTCTGTAAGGTTTGTAGACGAGGTGGTTTCTCAAGCCATTGGTTGAATATAGATTTCATTCAATTTGAGAAATATGGACAAATAGAAATATACAGCACTAACGTGAATGACAAGACCCAGGCTCTTGGATACAATTATCAGGAAACAAGAGTAAGCATGTCATCTGACACAATGACTGGCAGCCAGTACAAATAATGATCCTCAGGTGTAGCAGCTACAATAGTGAGCCACATTCTCCACCATGCTTCAGAATAAGCTGTTCCACAGCTGCCGAACTATAAAAGACTTTAAAAAGATATAATTAAGCCTAAGGTGTTAAATCCAGCGCACTTCTCTAATATCTTAACCATCTATATCCAGATTGCCTATGGCATTTCATGTCAATTGAACAACTGTGAAGCAGCCACTTTGTTGATACCGTTGACAGGTGATTTAAAGGTGCTGTCAAAGTAGGGGCTAAAGTATTTCTGCTTTTTCTTTTTCAGTATGATTTTCAGAGAGATTGTTATCCATAGTCTTTAATCTTTTGGTACAGAATGATCACTTGAATCTGCCTGCAGATCCCATGTAATCAATCTCCTGCTTTTGACAATAGTAGAGTGTAGCTTACAATGATGACTGCTTAAAATCCCTGAGCATCAGCATGTGTTAATCGTTCCCAAGCTGCAACATTTAAATAGTGGTAAAAAATGTGCCAATCAATACTTATCATATATTCGTAATAATCCTACAGGCACCATGTGATGTTATACAGAGCAGTAAATGCAAAGGTATATCCAAGCTAATACCTCATCAATTGTGTCCTGAGCCAACCAATCTCAGAAAAAAAACATACATTGTCATTACAATTAGCTGCATGTTTATTGGAGTGGGATTTAAAAGAAGCTATGTTTTTTCCATTACAAATTATTTTCTAAAGTCCCCATCATCCTTAGGTAGGCATCAACTTAGATGCCTACCTAAGGAGGAATAACTTTAATGTACTGTTTAACACCAAAAGCAATTTCTGTTTGAATAAGAATCAGAATCAGGTTTATCATCACCGGCATGTGTCATGAAATTTGTTAACTTAGCAGCAGCAGTTCAATGAAAATGTAATATAGAAGGGAAATAATAAATAAATAAATAAATAAATAAATAAATAAATGCCGCTATAGATTTTTAAATGCAAACAACAGGAATTCTGCAGATGCTTGAAATTCAAGCAACACACATCAAAGTTGCTGGTGAATGCAGCAGGCCAGGCAGCATCTGTAGGAAGAGGTGCAGTCGATGTTTCAGGCCAAGACCCTTTGTCAGGACTAACTGAAGGAAGACTGAGTAAGGGATTTGAAAGTTGGAGGGGGAGGAGGAGATCCAAAATGATAGGAGAAGACAGGAGCGGGAGGGATAGAGCCAAGAGCTGGACAGATGATAAGCAAAAGGGGATACGAGAGGATCATGGAACAGGAGGTCCAGGAAGAAAGACAAGGGGGGCGGGGGGGACCCAGAGGATGGGCAAGAGGTATATTCAGAGGGACAGAGGGAGAAAAAGGAGAGTGAGAGAAAGAATGTGTGCATAAAAATAAGTAACAGATGGGGTACAAGGGGGAGGTGGGGCCTTAGCGGAAGTTAGAGAAGTCGATGTTCATGCCATCAGGTTGGAGGCTACCCAGACGGAATATAAGGTGTTGTTCCTCCAACCTGAGTGTGGCTTCATCTTTACAGTAGAGGAGGCCGTGGATAGACATGCCAGAATGGGAATGGGATGTGGAATTAAAATGTGTGGCCACTGGGAGATCCTGCTTTCTCTGGCGGACAGAGCGTAGATGTTCAGCAAAGCGGTCTCCCAGTCTGCGTCGGGTCTCGCCAATATATAAAATGCCACATCGGGAGCACCGGACGCAGTATATCACCCCAGTCGACTCACAGGTGAAGTGCCGCCTCACCTGGAAGGACTGTTTGGGGCCCTGAATGGTGGTAAGGGAGGAAGTGTAAGGGCATGTGTAGCACTTGTTCCACTTACACGGATAAGTGCCAGGAGGGAGATCAGCGGGGAGGGATGAGGGGGAAGAATGGACAAGGGAGTTGCGTAGGGAGCGATCCCTGCGGAATGCAGAGGTGGGCGGGGGGAAGATGTGCTTAGTGGTGGGATCCCGTTGGAGGTGGCGGAAGTTACGGAGAATAATATGTTGGACTGGTGGGGTGGTAGGTGAGGACCAGGGGAAACCTATTCCTAGTGGGGTGGCGGGAGGATGGAGTGAGAGCAGATGTACGTGAAATGGGGGAGATGCGTTTGAGAGCAGAGTTGATAGTGGAGGAAGGGAAGCCCCTTTCTTTAAAAAAGGAAGACATCTCCCTCGTCCTAGAATGAAAAGCCTCATCCTGAGAGCAGATGCGGCGGAGACGGAGGGATTGCAAGAAGGGGATGGCGTTTTTGCAAGAGACAGGGTGAGAAGAGGAATAGTCCAGGTAGCTGTGAGAGTCAGTAGGCTTATAGTAGACATCAGTGGATAAGCTGTCTCCAGAGACAGAAACAGAAAGATCTAGAAAGGGGAGGGAGGTGTCAGAAATGGACCAGGTAAACTTGAGGGCAGGGTGAAAGTTGGAGGCAAAGTTAATAAAGTCAACGAGCTCAGCATGCGTGCAGGAAGCAGCGCCAATGCAGTCGTCGATGTAGCGAAGGAAAATTAGGGGACCGAGACCAGAATAGGCACGGAACATAGATTGTTCCACAAACCCAACAAAAAGGCAGGCATAGCTAGGACCCATACGGGTGCCCATAGCTACACCTTTAGTTTGGAGGAAGTGGGAGGAGCCAAAGGAGAAATTATTAAGAGTAAGGACTAATTCCGCTAGACAGAGCAGAGTGGTGGTAGAGGGGAACTGATTAGGTGTTGAATCCAAAAAGAAGCGTAGAGCTTTGAGACCTTCCTGATGGGGGATGGAAGTATATAAGGACTGGACATCCATGGTGAAAATAAAGCAGTGTGGGCGAAGGGGGACAAACGTGAGGCCCTTACTGAGAACTCCATCGACACAGCCAGCCTCCCCCCTCTGATCCCAGCTCTCATCCGTGCTGAATCTTTACCATCCTCTCCGACCTTCAACTGTCAGAGGCAGAACGCTCTGTTCTCAGTAAGGGCCTCACGTTTGTCCCCCTTCGCCCACACCTCAGCGAGTTCCGTGTTCGCCATGATGCAGAACTTTTCTTCCGCCGTCTCCGTCTCCGAGCCTACTTCTTCGGCAAGGACTCTTCCACCCCCACCGATGACCCGTTCTCCCGTCTTCAACCCTCCTGTTCTTCATGGACACCCCGCTCTGGTCTTCTGCCTGCTCTGGATCTCTTTATCGCTAATTGCCAATGGGACATCAACTGTCTCGACTTCACCGCACCTTGTCCCCATTCCAACCTCACTCCTTCGGAACGCTCTGCTCTCCACTCCCTCCGCACTAATCCTAACCTTATTATTAAACCCGCCGATAAGGGGAGTGCTGTTGTAGTCTGGCGTACTGACCTCTACCTTGCCGAGGCACAGCGACAACTCGCAGATACCTCCTCTTATTTACCCCTCGATCGTGACCCCACTAAGGAGCACCAGGCCATTGTCTCCCACACCATCACCGACTTTATCCGCTCAGGGGATCTCCCATCCACTGCTACCAACCTTATAGTTCCCACACCCTGCACTTCCCGTTTCTACCTCCTACCCAAGATCCACAAACCTGCCTGTCCTGGCAGACCTATTGTCTCAGCTTGCTCCTGCCCCACCGAACTCGTTTCTGCATACCTCGACAAGGTTTTATCCCCCCCTTGTTCAATCCCTTCCGACCTATGTTCATGACACTTCTCAGGCTCTTAAATTTTTTGATGATTTTAAGTTCCCTGGCCCCCACCGCTTTATTTTCACCATGGATGTCCAGTCCTTATATACTTCCATCCCCCACCAGGAAGGTCTCAAAGCTCTACGCTTCTTTTTGGATTCAAGACCTAATCAGTTCCCCTCTACCACCACTCTTCTCCGTCTAGCGGAATTAGTCCTTACTCTTAATAATTTCTCCTTTGGCTCCTCCCACTTCTTCCAAACTAAAGGTGTAGCTATGGGCACCCGTATGGGTCCTAGCTATGCCTGCCTTTTTGTTGGGTTTGTGGAACAATCTATGTTCCGTGCCTATTCTGGTATCTGTCCCCCACTTTTCCTTCGCTACATCGATGACTGCATTGGCGCTGCTTCCTGCACACATGCAGAACTCGTTGACTTTATTAACTTTGCCTCCAACTTTCACCCTGCCCTCAAGTTTACCTGGTCCATTTCTGACACATCCCTCCCCTTTCTAGATCTTTCTGTCTCTGTCTCTGGAGACAGCTTATCCACTGATGTCTACTATAAGCCTACTGACTCTCACAGCTATCTGGTCTATTCCTCTTCTCACCCTGTCGCTTGCAAAAATGCCATCCCCTTCTCGCAATTCCTCCGTCTCTGCCGCATCTGCTCTCAGGATGAGGCTTTTCATTCTAGGACGAGGGAGATGTCTTCCTTTTTTAAAGAAAGGGGCTTCCCTTCCTCCACTATCAACTCTGCTCTTAAACGCATCTCCCCCATTTCACATACATCTGTTCTCACTCCATCCTCCCGCCACCCCACTAGGAATAGGGTTCCCCTGGTCCTCACCTACCACCCCACCAGCCTCCGGGTCCAACATATTATTCTCCGTAACTTCCGCCACCTCCAACGGGATCCACCACTAAGCACATCTTTCCCTCTCCCCTTCTCTCTGCATTCCGCAGGGATCGCTCCCTACGCAACTCCCTTGTCCATTCGTCCCCCCCCATCCCTCCCCACTGATCTCCCTCCTGGCAGTTATCCGTGTAAGCGGAACAAGTGCTACACATGCCCTTACACTTCCTCCCTTACCACCATTCAGGGCCCCAAACAGTCCTTCCAGGTGAGGCGGCACTTCACCTGTGAGTCAACTGGGGTGATATACTGCATCCGGTGCTCCCGATGTGGCATTTTATATATTGGCGAGACCTGACGCAGACTGGGAGACCGCCTTACTGAACATCTACGCTCTGTCCGCCAGAGAAAGCAGGATCTCCCAGTGGCCACACATTTTAATTCCACATCCCATTCCCATTCTGACATGTCTATCCACGGCCTCCTCTACTGTAAAGATGAAGCCACACTCAGGTTGAAGGAACAACACCTTATATTCCGTCTGGGTAATCTCCAACCTGATGGCATGAACATTGACTTCTCTAACTTCCGCTAAGGCCCCACCTCCCCCTCGTACCCCATCTGTTACTTATTTTTATGCACACATTCTTTCTCTCACTCTCCTTTTTCTCCCTCTGTCCCTCTGAATATACCTCTTGCCCATCCTCTGGGTCCCCCCCACCCCCCTTGTCTTTCTTCCCGGACCTCCTGTTCCATGATCCTCTCGTATCTCCTTTTGCCTATCACCTGTCCAGCTCTTGGCTCTATCCCTCCCCCTCCTGTCTTCTCCTATCATTTTGGATCTCCCCCTCCCCCTCCAACTTTCAAATCCCTTACTCACTCTTCCTTCAGTTAGTCCTGACGAAGGGTCTCGGCCTGAAACGTCGACTGCACCTCTTCCTACAGGTGCTGCCTGGCCTGCTGCATTCACCAGCAACTTTGATGTGTGACGCTATAGATTTAATAGATTAAAAATCGTGCAAAAACAGAAATAATATATATTAAAAAAGTGAGGTAGTGTTCATGGGTTAAATGTCCATTTAGGAATCGGATGGCAGAGGGGAAGAAGCTGTTCCTGAATTGCTGAGTGTGTGCCTTCAGGCTTCTGTACCTCCTACCTAATGGTAACAGTGAGAAAAGGGCATGCCCTGGGTGCTAGGGGGTCCTTAATAATGGACACTGTCTTTCTGAGACACTGCTCCTTGAAGGTGTCCTGGGTACTTTGTAGGCTAGTATCCAAGATGGAACTTGGATGACCCTCTGCAGCTTCTTTCGGTTCTGTGCAGTGGCCCCCCTCCCCATACCAGACAGTTATTCAGCTTGTCAGAATGCTCTCCAGGGTACATCTATAGAAGTTATGAGTGTTTTTGTTGACATACCAAATCTCTTCAAACTCCTAATGAAATATAGTTGCTGTCTTGTCTTCCTTATAGCTGCATTGATATATTGGGACCAGGTTAGGTCCTCAAAGATCTTGACACCCAAGAACTTGAAACTGCTCTCTCTCTCCACTTTTGATCCCTCTATAAAGATTGATATGTGTGAAGGAAGGTAAGGATTTCAATAATTGAGGAAGATGTTTTCCAGAATAACTGATGTCAAGGTTAAGGAAGGCTGTTTTATTTATCCACAAATCCACCAGGTCATCAATGACAGGCAATTCGAAGAACTTCCAGTAGAACCAGAGAGAACCGCATGGAAGGCATTCAAGTATGTTGAAAATTTTCTTGGTTTCTTCAGAGCACCAAATAACGTGCAGCTGGCTAACAACATGCTTCAAGCATATAAGAACCATGAAGTGCAACATGTCACTAAAGATTCATTTTCTGCATTCCCATTTAGACTTCTGCAAATCTTGGCACTGTCAGTGACGAGCATAGTAAAAGGTTTCACCAGGACACTGCAGTCATAAAGAAATGATATCAGGGCAACTGAAATCCATCAATGCTGGCTGATTATTGTTGGACACTTAAGTGAGAAGCCTCAAATACGGGTTTCAAATGAAAATCATCAATAAAACATTTTTAGCTTCATTGAAATATTGTAAAGTCAGCACTATTACGCAAGTAAATGCATTGTATTCAATAAAAGTTAATTTCTTGTTTCTCCAAATTCCTATGTGATACAAGTAGACTAAAATTATATTTTGTGTTCAGCTTCGAGCTAACTATCAGAACACAAAAAATTTCAAGGAAGCAACACTTCCATAAAAATTTGTTGTCCAGTGTAATAATAACAGAGATAATTAACTTTTTGTTGAATATCTGGTCAAGCAGCAAGCTGGATTAGGGAGGAAAAAGAATGTGCTCACACAATTGAATAGATGCAAACACCTGAAGTTTAAAGCAGTTTCAAAAAATACCCACAATTAGAAAAGTACCAGCAGTGATACATTTATAATTATTAGTATAAAAACTTTACTTGCCTTCATCCAGACCTATTAATACATATCAACAATTTTCTTGAAAATCCTGAAAAGGTGCCAAAATTTTTGACAGAGGGTAAAACATACCTCTTCCCTGAAGGAGAAATCACAAACGACCCACCAAAATATTGTCCTATTACTTGTTTACAAACTACAGTATATATAAATTTGTAACATTATGCATCTCGCAACTAATCATCACTCACTTAGATAACCATAACATACTTATAGAAGGGTGGAAAGGATGTCATAGGGGTATGAAAGGATGTAAAAAACAACTGATAATAGATTCTGTAATTCTAAATCAAGCCAGGAGGAAAAGCAGAAATCTTTCATGCTGCCATATTGACTACCAAAAGGTATTTGATTCTGTCCCACGTTCATGGCAAATAGAAGTTCTTAATATATATAAATTACTTGTGAAATACTTGTGAAATTCCTACAATATCTGATGAAGCACTGGCATACTATAATCACCCTATCTTTTAACAACCAAAGAACAACAACCATCGTTATCAAAATAAAACGAGACATTTTTCAGGGTGACTCTCTAAGCCCGCTATGGGTTTGTTCAGCTTTAAACCTGCTCTCTTACTTACTGAATCAGATGAAAATAGAGTATCAAATCGGAAAGAACCAAACAGCTATACTTTGACACACCTTCTATACATGGATGATTTGAAATTATATGCTCCATCATCAGTAAAGTTAAAGCAATTAATTCAATAGTAAAACTATTTTCGAACAATATAGACATAAACTTTGGACTAGATAAATGCAGAACAATAAATATAAAAAAAGATGCAATAGAGCTAGAATATAAAACAGAGCAGCAGGATACAGTACAACCAATGGATAAATATGAAACACATAAGCATTTGGGATATCAACAAGCAAAGAAAATAGATCATAGTGTGATAAAGGGAAAGCTTTGGACAGAATATACTTCAAAGCTTAAGAAAATCTGCCAAACAGAGCTCAATAGCAAAATTATAACAAATGCAATAAATGCTTTTTCTATACCCATATTAATGTATTCTTTTGGCATAATATCTTGGTCTAAAACTGATCTGGAGAATTGACAAAGAAAAATAAGAACTGAAATAACAAATTTTAAAAGACACTACGTACATTTGAATTCACCTAGGACAGACATAACAAATTTACAAAACAGTCAGATAAAACTTCTAAGAATATGTTTTCATCAACAAAAAGAGGATTCAACACTCCATGCGAGCAGATGCAATTCTGATAAGTATACACCACTAAACTTATATGAAATCACAAACCAGAAAAATTAAGAAATTATCACTACAGAAGAAGAAGTTAACTAATGGAAGAGCGTGACCCTCCATGAAAAACATCTTCATAATCTGAGTCTGCTAGATGTTCATAAGGAACCTAGCTCAGAGTTGAAGACCTCTTCCCAGAAACAGAGAGGTTCCTTGTGGCCATACAGGACCAGGCAGTTAACACAAAAAAGAATCAAAAATGCATAATAAACACCAACAAATTCAAGATGATAAATGCAGAAAATGCCGAGAGCAACCACAAACAATCCAACATATTGCAGGATCCTGCAGCAGTTTAATTCAATCCAATTACTTACACAGGCACAACCAAGTGGCAAACTTCATTCACCAAAATTTTGCTTTAAGATACAAACTCATAAAATACATCATACCTTACTATAAATAGAAGACTGATCCCATTTTAGAGTCAGAGTCCTACAAATTATATTATGACTGATCCATTATTACAGATAGGACAATCCATAATAACCATTTGGAAGTAATATTACAAGATAAACAAGCAAGAATAACCTACTTAATAGAAATAGCCATTCCAAACACTCACAGCATACATATCTATAAGTGAAAGATACCAGAAATATGCTGAATTAAAACTGAAAGTTTATGGGAACATTAATAGGGTATACATTGTCCCAATATAGTATCATCCCAAAGTCCCTACACAATAGCATTAAACAATTAGGCCTACACAACAATATTTATGTAAATCTTCAGAAAGCCAGAATACTAAACACCACTAGAAAAGTCCTAACAATTGAGGAATGTGTGTGTTTGGTTATGCCCATACCTCAGGATTTACCAGCTTGAGCTGAGAAAAAAGAAAAATACAATAATAAAAATAAACCTCAGAGGCTTGTGAAACTGAAGAAAATTATAATGATTGGGAATGTCAGGGCCATATGGAAAGGCTTCAATTTTAAAATGCATGGCAAGTTCAAAGAAGTTGTGTGGGGCAAGCATTTCTACACAAAGATTGCAGGATGCCTGGAGTATACTGCCAGGTGTACTGGTGAAGGGAAATATGACAGGGATGTGTAAGAAGCTCTTGGATAGACACAGGAATAGGCCCAGAATGGAGGAACATAGCCATTGTGTTTGCAGAAGGGATTAATTTAGTTGGATGTTTAACTCCATAGTATCCAGGACATCTTTAAAGAGTGATCCCTTAAAAAGGCAGCATCCATCATTAAGGAAGGATGTACACAAGGCTGAAGGCATATATTCAATGATTCAGGAATGGCTTCTTCCACTCTGCTATTCAATTTCTGAATGGATATTGAACCCATGAACACTACCTCACCATGTTTTTTATTTCTACTTTTGTACTACTAATTTAAATTAGCTATTTGATACTGTAATTCACAGTTCTTTCTATTATTATGTATTGCATTGTACTGCTTGCAAAAAATCAACAAATTTCACAGCCAGTGCTGGTGATATTAAACCTTATACTGAATTACTAGTTTAAGTAGTTTGGCTCTATGTTCTATGATTGCATCACTTAACTGGGAGCCAATGTTAGTTAGCAACTCCGTGGCTGATGAGTGAGGCCCAGGCAGAGTGATGAACTGATTCTGCCTTTAATCTAATGCAATACAGAGTTAACTAAAAGCAGGTGCTTCTATCACAGACTTACACCAAATAACATGGAAAATAATCAGTATTATATGAGCAAAGGCATTTCTAAAAGGTGTCATTTGCTGGTTTGCTACAATGTGCAAACAAACTGAAATAGTAATAAAGTGCCTAACTAAACTAAACTAATTTGGTTCTTTCAGGTTTCTTGCTTTGTGACTACCTGTAAGCAAACAAATCTCAAGGTTGTATAATTTATACATTCTTCGATAATAAATGGCTGTGGCTGTGCCCTTTGACAATAAGTACTCCTGTTTGAGTACTGTTAGGGGGGACAGCATACCTGGAGGAAGCAACACTGGCCGTGCCTCTGGCACAGAGTCCAGCCCTGTAGCTAAGAAGCATAGGGAACGGAAGAGGAGGGCAAAAGTAATAGGGGACTCAATAGTTAGGGGGTGAGATAGACGATTCTGTGGACGAAGTCAGGAGACCCGGATGGTAGTTTGCCTCCCTGGTGCCAGGGTCCGTGATGTTTCTGATCGCGTCCAAGAAATCTTGAAGTGGGAGGGAGAAGAGCCAGAGGTTGTGGTACATATAGATACCAATGACATAGGTTGGAAAAGGGGAAAGGTCCTGAAAGAAGAATATAGGGAGTTAGGAAGGGAGTTGAGAAAAAGGACGATAAAGGTAGTAATCTCGGGATTACTGCCTGTGCTACGCGACAGTGAGAGTAGAAATGCAATGACATGTAGGATAAATGCGTGGCTGAGAGATTGGAGCAAGGGGCAGAGATTCGGGTTTTTGGATCATTGGGACCACTATTGGCGCAGGCATGACCTGTACAAAGGGGACAAGTTGCACTTGAATCATAGGGGGACCAATATCCTGGCGGGGAGATTTGCGAGGGCTACTAAAGTGACTTTAAACTAGAATGGTTGGGGGGAGGGAATCAAATTAAGGAGACTAGGAGAGAGGAGGTTGATGTAGGGGGAAAAGAAGAAGATAACAAAGTTGTTTGCTCAATTAAGGATAAATAGAGAGTGGGAGGTGGAGAGTTTCTTAAATGCATCTATTTTAATGCTAGGAGCATTGTAAGAAAGGTGGATGAGCTTAGAGCATGGATAAATTACCTGGAAATATGATGTTGTAACTATTAGTGAAACATGGTTGCAGGAGGAGTGTGATTGGCAACTAAATATTCCAGGATTTCGTTGCTTCAGGTGTGATAGAATAGAAAGGGCAAGAGGGGGAGGTGTTGCATTGCTTGTCAGAGATTATATAACAGCGGTGCTCTGACAGGATAGATTAGTGGACTCGTCTAGGGAGGCTATTTGGGTAGAATTGAGGAATAGGAAAGGTGTTGTGACACTTATAGGGGTGTATTATAGACCACCTAATGGGGACCGAGAACTGGAGGAGCAAATTTGTAAGGAGATAGCAGATATTTGTAGTAAGCACAGGGTTGTGATTGTGGGAGATTTTAATATTCCACACAGAGACTGGAAAGCCCATTCTGTAAATGGGCTGGATGGTTTGGAGTTTGTAAAATGTGTGCAGGATAGTTTTTTGGAGCAATACATAGAGGTACCAACTAGAGAAGGAGCAGTGTTGGATCTCCTGTTAGGGAATGAGACAGGGCAGGTGACGGAGGTATGTGTTGGGGAGCACTTTGGGTCAAGTGATCACAATACCATTAGTTTCAGTGTAATTATGGAGAAAGATGGGACTGGACCTAGGATTGAGATTTTTGATTGGAGAAAGGCTAACTTTGAGGAGATGCAAAAGGATTTAGAAGGAGCGGATTGGGAAAATTTGTTTTATGGGAAGGATGTAACAGAGAAATGGAGGTATTTGATACTGACAAAAGATGTCAATAAAATTGAGAGAGTACAGAGGAGGTTTACTGAAATGTTGCCTGGGTTTCATCTCCTAAGTTACAGAGAAAGGTTGAACAAGTTAGGTCTTTATTCTTCGGAGCATAGAAGGTTGAGGGGGGACTTGATAGATGTGTTTAGAATTATGAGGGGGATTGATAGAGTTGACATGGTTAGACTTTTTCCATTGAGAGTGGGGAAGATTCAAACAAGAGGACATGGGTAGAGAATTAGAGGAAAAAAGTTTAAGGGATAACATGAGGGGGAACTTCTTTACTCAGCGAGTGGTAGCTGTGTGGAATGAGCTTCCAGCAGAAGTGGTTGAGGCAGGTTCTATGTTGTCGTTTAAAGTCAAATTGGATAGATATATGGACAGGAAAGGAATGGAGGGTTATGGGCTGAGTGCAGGTCGGTGGGACAAGGGTAGGGTAAGAGTTCGGCACGGACTAGAAGGGCCGAGATGGCCTGTTTCCGTGCTGTAATTGTTATATGGTTATGGTTATATAAACTCATTTCTTCTGCCTACACAATGTCCATATTCCTCCATTTATTAACCTACCTAGGAGCCTATTAAACACTTCCATCATATTTTCCTTCACTACCAGTGCATTCCAGGTAGTCACCAGCTTCTGTGTGAAAAACCTGCCTCACATATCTCCTTTTGAATTTAGCCTTCTCATCTTAAATAAATGCCCTTTCGTATTAGACATTTTGACCCTGGGAGAGAGATACCAGCTGTCTATCTATGCCTCTCAAGATCTTATAAACCTCTATGAAATATACCCCTCACCTTTAATCTCTCCAGAGAAAAGAATCCAAGTTGTTCCAACCTACCCTTAAAGAGCATGCTCTCTACTCTAGGGACCATCCTGGTAAACCTCTTCTGCACCCTCTCCTTAGCCTCTACATCTTTCCTATAATGGAGCAACTAGAACTTATTGCAATACTCCAGATGCAACCTAACCAGAGTTCTATAAAGCTGAAACATAACTTCCTGACTCTTGAACCCAACAGAGGTAAGCTTGCCACCAGCCTTCTTTACCATACTATAAATCTCTGCTGCCACTTTCAGGGAACAATGGACTTGGGCCCAAGATCCCACCGTATATTGACACTGTTAAAAGGCTTGACATTCACAATATACTGTCTATTTACGTTTGATCTCCAAAATTGCAATATTTTACATTTGGCCTGGTTAATCTCCATCTGCCATTTCTTCTCCCATATCTGCAACTGATCTAGATCCCATTGTAGCCACAACAACCACCAGTCTTTGTATTACCTGTGAACGTAGAAGCATACACCTTCACATTTTCTCTGCGGAATACCACTGGTCATGGATATTCATCCAGAATAAGTTTTATTTTTACAGTGAGGGAATTGTACAAAACTGGTAGGGGAACTCACAGGGTTGAGCAGCATCTGCTGGAGGAATGATACAGAGTATGTGAAAAAGTTGATAATTCCTTTCCTCCCAGAGATTTCCCCTAATAGATTGTTTGTTACTCCATATTTGAACATCTACAGTCTCTTGTGTCTATATTTTTTAACCTTCTCAGGTTAAAAAAGCAAGATATAGCTACTCCTTACATACACTATCAAAACCTTTTTGGATGTCTCCATCTAATCTCGCTGAAACTATTTTGCCTACAAAAGAAACTATTCACATTCTGCAGTTATTTCTGAAGACCTTAACTCTTTAATCCCTGGTACTAGTGTTCTAAGGTTTTGATGCCATTCTGAAGATGTGGTGCCCAGAAATAGCCAGTGTTATATGGTAATACTTGTTTGCCTTTGTATGACATCCCTTTATTTATGAAGGCAAGCATTACATATGCCTGCTTTTAAACTGCTGCTTCAACTTGTCCTGTTGCCCTATAAGTAACTATGCACATGCACCCTCAGATTCCTTTTCCCTTTTGTGTCATTAAAATTTCATCACTTACTTTATATTACCTTTCATCTTTCTTCCTATCATTTCACAATTGTCTCAATTAAATTTAAGATGTACATTTATTTCATTAGTTGACTTACAACAAATCAAATTAATTAAAGTTCTTCAAAAGCTTCTAAGGCGAAGCATAGGAAAGATGTTTACCCTAATCAAGGCCAGGGGTGACAATACAAAATAAGGGTTAGGCTGTTTCAAGACAGGGCTGAGAAAAAAATCCCTTCACTCAGAGATGGTGAACCGTTAGAATTTAAAGGATAGTATTCAGGTCAGGAGCGAAGTTAAGGGATATGGAGATTGAAAAGACCAGGTTGGTGAATGCTGGAGCAGAATCAATGGGCTCGATAGCCTTCTTCTGTTCTTATTTCTTACATTTTATGTTATGTTCTTATGTTAATCTTCTAGAATGTTATTTATTTATTTATTCATTATTTCCTACCTTACAATATTTCCAAATTTCATGTAATCTGCACATTGAAATTATGCTCACATTCAGATTATTTTTACAGACCAAGTAACTGACATTGTCTTTTGAATGCACACTAGTCATTTCCCTACACTATGAAAAATGGCTATTTACCTTTGCTCTTTGTCCCATGGTGAATTTCATATCCACATAACCAGATCTCCTGTAAATACTAGTGGGTTTCAGTGTTCATGAAGAGCCAACATGTGGAATTTTATAAAATATTTTTTCAAAACCTGAAAGACCAGATCAACTGCTCCACCATAATCAAATCTCACCATTACTTCATTAAAATAATCAATTTATAAAACAAAATTTTCTTACAATAAATCCACACTGACTTTCATTGTTAACCACTGATTTAATTATACCCTAAGTAATTGTCACCAGAAATTTTCATATTCCTGACTCTTAACTGTTTGGTGTGTAGTTTGCAAGTTTACTCCTCCTCCCTTTAAATATATCGGTTCTCTAATGGTGCCATTTAAGAAGGAATGGAAGATTGTGATGAGACACAGTAGTCTACACTCTTTCTGCCCTTGGGCACCGAGGATATATCAAATCAGATGACTCACCATGAATTCTGGCATAATTTAATTGTCCTTTGTTCTTGTTCTTTATTAGTTTTTATCCTATCACATTTCTCTACTGAATCTTTCTTTACTGTGACATTGTATTGCATATAAATGCAAAATACTTAATTACTGTAATACCTGATCATACAATTTGCCATATCGAGAAGTTCACCTTTTTGTTCCCTATGAGACTCACATTTCTTTTGAATAACCTTTTTATGTTTTCTGTATCTATGAAAAGCTGGCTGTTTTTTTTTTACATTGACCACTAATTGGTCCACTTCTGGTCAAGATGGCACCTGCATACAACATCTTTGTCGACATCTTCTGGATAGATCATGAAACCATCTTTTTCGCTCCTGTATGTCTTTTTCTAGTTGTTTTTCATCTCGAATATGATTTGGAGCTGTGTTTTACTGTTTGGAGATTGTTTGGATGCTTTGCACTCTCTGAGAGGATTTGAAGAGGTGGAGGCAGCATGAGCAAACCTCGCGGCGGGCAGGCTACAGGGTGGGATGAAAGCTGATGTTTGGCTCTATTTCGCTGATAAAGTGACAAGGGAGATTGAAGCATCAAAGTGAATACAGAGGGTGACCGCCGGCTGCTTGCCTCCTGATCAGTTACTCTGTACTGGAGAGAGTAAAGCCTGCCACTGTGTCCAGACAGTGCTGGCCAGGTTTTATTCTGCATTTTGGATGTGGACTTGGAACATACACTCTCTTTTCAGTCTTATGGTTTTCATATTCTGTTTTTTGGGTCCGATCTTCTCGGCATTTTTTTTTGCGGAAGGAGGGAATTGGGGGGGGGTCAATGTGCCTGATCTGTTTTGTTCATTTTTTGCGGGGGGGGAGTTTGGAGGTTGATGGTCGTGCTGTTTTTCTTTTCTTTCTTGGTTTCATGGCTACCTGGAGAACTGAAGAATTTCAGAGATGTATCCTTTGATAATAAATGAACCTTTGAATCTATTCTTATATCTTATCTTCCTCTGTGTTTATCCACTCAGGTTGATATTGCTGTTGAATTATGGATGATAATCCCAATTTCTCTGTTTTGTTTTGATCTCTTGATTTGATCTGGTATTGGGAAATGAACCTGGTCAGGTGTCAGACCACACAGTGCGAGAACGTTTTGGAGATAGTGATCATAATTCTATCTCCTTTACAATAGCATTGGAGAGAGATAGGAACAGACAAGTTAGAAAAGCGTTTAATTGGAGTAAGGGGAATTATGAGGCTATCAGGCAGGAAATTGGAAGCTTAAATTGGGAACAGATGTTCTCAGAGAAAAGTACAGAAGAAATGTGGCAAATGTTCAGGGGACATTTGTGTGGAGTTCTGCATAGATACGTTCCAATGAGACAGGGAACTTATGGTAGAGTACAGGAACGGAGGTGTACAAAGGTTGTAATAAATCTAGTCAAAAAGAAAAAGAAAGCTTACAAAAGGTTCAGAGAGTTAGGTAATGTTAGGGATCTAGAAGATTATAAGGCTAACAGGAAGGAGATTAAAAAGGAAATTAGGAGAGCCAGAAGGGGTCATGAGAAGGCCTTAGCAGGCAGGATTAAGGAAAACCCCAAGGCATTCTACAAGTATGTGAAGAACAAGAGGATAAGATGTGAAAGATTAGGACCTATCAAGTGTGACAGTGGGAAAGTGTGTATAGAACCAGAGGAAATAGCAGAGGTACTTAATGAATACTTTACTTCAGTATTCACTATGGAAAAGGATCTTGGCGATTGTAGTGTAGACTTGCAGCAGACTGAAAAGTTTGAGCATGTAGATATTAAGAAAGAGGATGTGCTGGAGCTTTTGGAATGCAGCAAGTTGGATAACTCGCCGGGACCGGATGAGATGTACCCCAGGCTACTGTGGGAGGCGAGGGAGGAGATTGCTGAGCATCTGACGATGATCTTTGAATAATCAACGGGGACGGGAGAGGTTCTAGAGGATTGGAGGGTTGCAGATGTTGTTCCTTTATTCAAGAAAAGGGAGTAGAGATAGCCCAGGAAATTATAGACCAGTGAGTCTTACTTCAGTGGTTGGTAAGTTGATGGAGAAGATCCTGAGGGGCAGGATTAATGAACATGTGGAGAGGTATAATACGATTAGGAATAGTCAACATGGCTTTGTCAAGGTCAGGTTGTGCCTTACGAGCCTGATTGAATTTTTTGAGGATGTGACTAAACACATTGATGAAGGAAGAGCAGTAGATTTTGTGTATATGGATTTCAGCAAGGCATTTGATAAGGTACCCCATGCAAGGCTTATTGAGAAAGTAAGGAGGCATGGGATCCAAGGGGACATTGCCTTGTGGATCCAGAACTGGCTTGCCCACAGAAGGCAAAGAGTGGTTGTAGACGGGTCATATTCTGCATGGAGGTCGGTGACCAGGGGTGTGCCTCAGGGATCTGTTCTGGGACCCTTACTCATCATGATTTTTATAAATGACCTGGATCAGGAAATGGAAGGATGGGTTAGTAAGTTTGTTGATGACACAAAAGTTGGAGGTGTTGTGGATATTGTGGAGGGCTATCAGAGGTTAGAGTGGGACATTGATAGGATGCAAAACTGGGCTGAGAAGTGGCAGGTGGAGTTCAACCCAGATAAGTGTGAAGTGGTTCATTTTGGTAGGTCAAATGTGATGGCAGAATATAGTATTAATGGTAAGACTCTCGGTAGTGTGGGGGATCAGAGGGATCTTGGGGTCCAAGTCCTTAGGACGCTCAAAGCAGCTGTGCAGGTTGATGCTGTGGTTAAGCTGTATTGGCCTTCATTAATCGTGGAATTGAGTTTAGGAGCTGAGAGGTAATGTTGCAGCTATATAGGACCCTGGTCAGACCCCACTTGGAGTACAGTGCTCAGTTCTGGTCGCCTCACTATAGGAAGGATGTGGAAGCCATAGAAAGGGTTCAGAGGAGATTTACAAGGATGTTGCCTGGATTGGGGAGCATGCCTTATGAAAACAGGTTGAGTGAACTCGGCCTTTTCTCCTTGGAGTGATGGAGGATGAGAGGTGACCCGATAGAGGTGTATAAGATGATGAGAGGCATTGATCATGTGGATAGTCAGAGGCTTTTTCACACGGCTGAAATGATTGCCACAAGAGGACACAGGTTTCAGGAGCTGGGGAATAGGTATAGAGGTGATGTCAGGGGTAATTTTTTTACTCAGAGAGTGGTGAGTGCATGGAATGGGCTGCTGGCAATGGTGGTGGAGGTGGATCCAACATGGTATTTTAAGATGCTTTTGGATAGGTACATGGAGCTTAGAAAAATAGAGGGCTGTGTCATTTCTAAGGTAGGGACATGTTCAGCACAACTTTGTGGGCTGAAGGGCCTGTATTGTGCTGTAGGTTTTCTATGTTTCTCTCTTACCGAGAAATAAGTCCTTCAGATTTAGCATTCTACTATAGAGTATATATACTGTACATTCTACTCTGCTTTTGATATTCAATTTCATTTACTTCAATAAAACTAAATTTTGGAAGTAGAGAAGGAAGTTAAACCACCATTGTGACAGCAGGCAAGTGCTGGAGGAACTCAGCAGGCCAGGCAGCATCTATGGAAAAAAACAGAGTTGATGTTGTAGCCTGAATGTTGACTGTACTTTTTTATATAGATGCTGCCTGGCCAGCTGAGTTCCTTCAGCATTTTGCGCGTGTTGCTTGGATTTCCAGCATCTGCCGATGTTCTCTTGTCTGCCATTATGACTCACTATTTACTGTACCAAGGCTGGGATTCTAAGTAGTTGTACCCTGAAGTTATATTTTCAGATCTAATATTCTCTTGCATTTTTCCATCACTGCACTACTAGTAGCACTGGGCAATACATTTTTTCAAACGTGTTCCTTCCTCAGAATATTTTTTGTTCATGATAGAAACACAACACAACTATAATTTCGGATGAATTGTATCATGTAGGAACTTGGAGAGAGAAGAAATTAGCTTTTATTGAATAACAGTGCTGACACTTTGCAATAATTTAACTAAGCTAAAAATGTTTTGTTGATGATTTTCCTTTCTACTCAGTGTCTGAGGCAATATCCTGATGAAACCTTTCACCATGCTCGTCACTGACAGTGCCAAGATTTGGAGGAAAGAAGTCTAAGTGGGAATGCAGAAAATGAGTCTTTAGTGACATGTTACACTTCATGGTTTTGTATGCTTGAAGCATGTTGTCAATCAGCTGCACGTAGTTTGGTGCTCTGTAGTTACCAAGTAAATTTTCAACAACATCCTTGAATAGCTTACATGCAATTTTTTCCAGTCCCACTAGAAGTTTTTCAAATTGCCTGTTATTGATGACTTGGTTAATTTGTGGACCAACAAAATGTCTTCCTTAATCTTGGCATCAGTTACTCTGACTTGAATTATGAATTGAAATAATAAGTTTAGATGATTTCAAAAAATGGTGTGTGAGAGGGAAATTTCATGGTGATTTTCATGATCAGTAACCCAAAATTCATAAGGTACATCTAAAAGTATTCAGAAAGCAAAATCTTTGTTGTTCTGTGTGATACGTTTCTTCATATACATCCCTAGGCAGCAACTAGTGTTGCCCTCTCATGAGATATACACAGCCATACCAACCTACTGAAACCGTGTGGCTCCCAACTTTCTCCCAACCCCAGCCCTCCTGCCTCATTGCTATAACCATTTTTGGAAAGTTGTGGGGTCCATACAAGTCAACTAGGCCATAAGCAGCCAAAGTTAACGCTCAGTTCTCAAGCCATCCTTGATGGTCTTCTGATGCAAAAATGTCACGAAAAGAAGCCTACAACTTCTGTAAAAATTATAAAATTACTTCTTATAAATCATTGCTACATCTAAATAATTAAATAAGCAAATTAGTTAAACCAATGATATTACTTTAAAAAAATAGAAAAGAACACAACCTTCATACACATTAAATGAAGGTCAGTGACTCCATTCAAATGATGGAGCTGTTGTCTAAGACTGACCATGGTATTGGTATTGACTTACTATTGTTACATGATGTGGTAAACCATGTATATATGTTGTAACTCGGTTGCCTGTCTGGACACACCCCTCTGCTGACTGCCCCTGTGGCTCCTCCCACAGAGTCCTGTATAAAGGTGTTCGCCTTGCCCCTCCCCCTCAGTCCGGGGGCAGACACTCACTGTGGACGTCGTATTGTACAGCGAATAAAAGCCTTTCAGTATTTTACCAAACCTCAGTCTTTTGGAGTAATTGAAGGTGCTTCACATGTACTGGAATATGGAGGAGGCTTTTCTTTAGTATCTCATCTAGGCTTGTCATATAGTACACAATCTCTTACATACATGGAATGCAAGAGAATTCCTAGTGTGACAAGAATACACATAGATAAGATGTTAGCTGTCCTGTGTGATCAGCAGTTCATCTGCCACCTGTCTTCAAGAGAGAGATAAGGAACACAATGAAACAGCATCTGGCGATGTGTAATGAAGGGACGGGAGAGAGAGCTGTCTGGAGCGGCTCCCCCTTTGAACCCTGAACTTTTTGAAGTGATAGACAGGCGATACTCCGGCAGGGGGATAAAAAGGGACAGGTTCGCTAAGGCAATGACACATGACACCCGAGGTAATGAGACCCTGGAAGCGGTGCGCCTCTCACGAGTCGGTGGGAAGTACCGGACCTTAAACGCACAGGGTGGAAAGGAACGATCAGCGGGAACCCGGTGTGTGTCCGCCCTTGCCTGGGTGCCAGGTTCACTGCAGAGGATCGACCGCATCTGGAGGAAGGGTCACAGTCGATGACCTCAGATGACATCACAAAGGACCCGCCCGGAAGCTGCTTGCGAGCAATATCGCCGGTCTGTGAGTGGAAGCCGTGTCTGAATGATCAGTCATTCCCGTTCTCTCTCTCCCTCCCCCCACGTTGTCCATCGCCATGGCAACAATTACTGCGAACTGAACTAAATTGGACTGAACTTTTGTGTCACTTTGAAATTTGATCATTTACCCCTAGACAACGATAGAGCTTGATTGATCCTGTTATCTTAATTCTCTGCACATGTGTGTTTATCATTGCTGAACTGTTGCATTTATTATCCTTTCGATTACTGTGTTGCTTGTTTCTTTAATAAAACTTTCTTAGTTCTAGTAATCCAGACTCCAACTGAGTGATCCATTTCTGCTGGTTTGGCAACCCAGTTACGGGGTACGTAACACTAGAAGCATGGCTTGCCACAAACAAATCAATAAACAGACATGTAGATCTCAGTCCCAATGTGGGCAAAATTCCAGACAACACAAAGAGTTCACCACACAACCAATCAACGTCACAACTGAGTTCCGCAATAACAACTAATCAACTGATTGATGTAAAGGACGCACCACAAGATTTGGGATTTCAGTTGGGTTATTATTGTCAATATACTGAGGTACAGTGAAAAGCTTGTCTTGGATACCCGTACCACAGATCATTAATCAGTGAGCTGAGGTAGAAAAGGGTAAAAGAACAATAGAATGCAGAATGAAGTATAACAGCTACAGAGAAAATCATAATGAGGTAGATTGTGAGATCAAGCGCCCATCCAAATTTACCAGGGAACAATTCAACAGTCTAAAATCAGAGGGGTTGAAACTGTCCTTGAATCTGAATCAGAATCAGGTTTAATATCATCGACATATGTTGTGAAATCTGTTAAATTTGCAGCAGCAATACAATGTGATACAGATAGGAAAGAAACTGAATTAAAGTATATATATGGATATTAAATAAAATTAAAATAAGTAATGCAAAAACAGAAATAAAAAGTAGTAGTAAGGGAGTGTCCATAGGTTCAATGTCTAGAAATTAGATGGCAGAGGGGAAATTAGATTCCGGTTTCTGAATTGCTGAGTGTGTGCTTTCATGCTTTTGTACCTTCTGCCTAATGGAAGGGGAGTATGTCCATGGTGGGGTCTTTGATTATGCTAGCTGTTTTCCTGAAGCAGTGAGAAGTATAGACAGACTCCATGGAGGGGAGGCTGGTTTCCATGATATGCTGAGCTGTGTCCAAAACTCTCTTGTTGTTTCTTGTGGTCACGTGCAGAACAGTTGTCATAACAAGCTGTTATGCAACCAGACATGATGCTTCCTATGGTGCATAAATAAAACTTGGTAAATGTTGAAGGGGATATACCAAATTTATTTTATCCTCCTTAGGAAGGAAAGGTATTGATGTGCTTTCTGGCTGTGGTGTCTATTTGGTTAAGATCACTATCTTCAAAATGTTCTCATTGCACCATACTCCCCTTATTTCATTTAATTCCCTAGAACTGGATCCAGTACCACTTCCTGCTTCTTATTCATCTTAACAGTTCTTATGTACACATTTCAAACTATTTTTTCTCCACTTTTGCATGAACTGCCACTTACCACAGCATTAGTTTATAACGATTCTTGTTAGGTAGACCAATATGATCTCTGTGCTCTACTTAGTCTAAGTGAAAGTTAGTAATTTGCAATGAATATACTTTTAATCAGCATCACAATAGAATTCAAACTGAGTACTCTAATCACTCTTGCTCTGCAGTGATTATGGATTTCATATATCACATATGCTAACTTCAGGAGATACTGGGCACCACAGTAGAATAGCACTGTGCTGTTACTGCTCAGGGCCTTCGAGAATTCACAGCTCAATTCCAGCACTGTTCTGTAAGGAGTCTCTGTGGAACGCACCGTTTTTCTCTGGGTCCTCTGGTTTCTTCCCACAGTCCAAAAACTGACAGGGTAGGTTAATTATTCACTGTAAATTGTCCCATGACTAGGTCAGGGTTAATCAGATTTGTCGGCGTTGCTGGGGTGACATGGCTCGATTCTGATCACTTGACTCACAAATGTTTACTTAAATTCACATGTTTATTAAATTTATAAATTTACAGCAGTATTGTGAAACACACAAAACCATAGGCTACAATTAACGATTTTGGAAACAAACTTAAAGCAGTTCTTATACAATTCACAGCAACAATATCACACAGAAGCAGTGCAAAAGATTCCTTGGGGATCTATTCCTAGTAATTACCTTTTGCAGCATGGGATATTTAATAAGGTTGCAAATATCCATTTCCTTATCTTGGAATTGAAAGCAGTCTGACACTGCACTCAAACCATTAACATTGTTTTCTTTCCAGTTTTAGCAATGAGCTAATGAGATTCCCCACTGGGCTTCAAGTGTTTAATTTCCTTGAAATAGCCTACTGAGAAAGATTATGGCTGGCAGTTGATGACCACATCTGGAACAGTGCGGCAATAAGGTGATTTCGGTAGCTGCTGTTTGATTCCAATATACATTTGTCTCCAGCTTCACTCTATAATTTTTAGATGCAGGAAGGAAATACCTTTCGCTAATGACAGTTGCAAATCATGATGGACACTTTTGTAAAAGTTTGTTTAGCTCCATTAACAGTGACCCCTTAGGTTCAAAATAGCTCAGCTCAGAAAATAATTGTGCTGGCATGCATACCTAAAACATTATCATCAAAGGGTTGTTCTAAAGAACAAGTTCTAAGAAGGAAGGAATTTGGGGTACAATCTGGTTCCAGTGTACATCTGCCTCTTTACCTCTCATTGGCAGATATTACAACTGACCAGCTGGCTGCTGTTGGACACTTGTTTCCTGCAAGGTTAGTTGTTTGTAACAAGGCCAGGTTTAGAGAGGAAGTCAAATCCAGGGCAGACTGGCAACTGGAAATGACACTCAATTACTCTTTCGGAAGCAGAGTAGTCTCCAAGGAACTTGAATCCAGCAAACACTGATTTTAACTCAAGTAAAAGCAGAAAATGCTGGAAATGCTCAACAGGTCCAGCGGCACCTGTAGAAAGAGAAAAGGATTCCCAGGTGATGGGAGATGGAGTCAAAGGCAAGGATAGAGGGATCAGAAGTGGAGAGAGTGAGCAGTTTCAAGTTCCTGGGTATCAAGATCTCTGAGGATCTAACCTGGTCCCAACATATCAAGGTAGTTATAAAGAAGGCAAGAAAGTGGCTATACTTCATTCGGAGTTTGAAGAGATTTGGTATGTCAATAAGTGCACTCAAACACTTCTATAGATGTACCATATAGAGCATTCTGACAGGCTGCATCACTGTCTGGTATGGGGGCGGGAGGACTACTGCACAGGACTGAAAGAAACTGCAGAAGGTTGTAAATCTAGTCAACTCCATCTTGGGTACTAGCCTACAAAGTATCCAGGACATCTTCAGGAAGTAGTGTCTCAGAAAGGCAGCGTCCATTATTAAGGACCTCCGGCACCCAGGGCATGCCTTTTTCTCACTTTTACCATCAGGTAAGAGGTACAGAAGCCTAAAGGCACACACTCAGCAAGTCAGGAACAGCTTCTTCCCCTCTGTCATCCAATTCCTAAATGGACATTGAACCTCATTTTTTTTAAATACGCAGTACTTCTGTTTTTGCACTTTTTTAATCTATTCAATATATGTATACTGTGATTGATTTAGCTATTTATTATTTTTTTCCCCTCTCTGTTAGATTATGTATTGCATTGAACTGCTGGTGCTAAGTTAACAAATTTCACGTCACATGCTGGTGATAATAAACCTGATTCTGTTTCTGAAACCAAAGGTGAGAGATGATGATGTAAAATTAGAAGGCAGTGGGTGCAGTTCTTGAACTGAGACAAGTATCAACAATTTCATTTAGCAGGGCAGTAAGGAATATAAATGTTTATTGAATGCCTTGTGGGAACAGAAAGCTGATCTCATGGACAGGATGATCTTGGAGGAAAATATGGAGAGATATGTTAGAGAAAAGCTATCACAATGGGAAATTTTATAGGAAGTTTGTCTCAGTGTGTGCAGAGATGGAAAAAAGTGTGACTCAAAGGACTGAGCAGAGGTCACTTCCTTGAGTCACTCTGAAGGAGAATGACACCATGGATTTAATAAATGCACATAAAAGTACAAAACCGTGCTAGCAAAAGATTTTGTTCTGGAGAAAACACCATAGGCCTATAAAACCATAAGACATAGTGGCAGATTTAGGTCATTTAGTCCATCAAGTATGCTCCGTCATTCCATCATGTCTGATTTATTATCCCTCTCAATGCCATTCACCTGCCTTCTCCCCCTAACCTTTTGAGGAATTATATGCAGAATTAAAAGGGCTAGAACCTAACTGACTTATTGGCAGCTTGACAAGTCATGCTGTGAGAATAATGTATGGACAAAGAAGTGTTTGTTCCATGAGAAGCTTCTCGGTCTACTCTTATCAAAATATGTGATAACAATGTATATCAGCAGCTCCAAACAGTATTCTGGGCTCACTTGGCTGCAGATTTTCTCAAGCTTGGTGAGCAGGGACTCTGTGTTGCCAAATGAGAATGTAAGCTTGCTAATAAACAGTATGTACTTTAAGTAAACTGTGTTTGACTGTTATTCCCTGGGTCTGAACTTAAAGGCCTCTGGTAGAAAGGCAGATCGACATCTTGGCATTGCGAGCAGGGTCCCAATACGTGCTAGGCCCCTCGTCAAAATTGAATAAGTGCACGAACCATTGGGGTGAATCAGAGATGAATGGGACAAAAAGGTAAGCTTTAACTTTGGTTCCTATCGAACAGACGGTTCGCGTCCCCTGGAATAATTGAAAAGTTCAAGTCTTCTCGTAAGTCAAGGCAGGTGGTTCAAGTCCCCTGGAATACGATGGGTGTGCACTTGGACGGGGTGGGGGGCGGTGGGAGTCGTCTGTTACAGAAAATAATAGACAAATATCCAGACAATGAAAAGAAACTGAGACAAATGTCGTTCCAGTTGTCTAAACATTTGGGAAAAGACAATTGGCCTGCAGGAGATACATTTGATTTAACAAGGAACAGGGACTATGGAAAGGGAAGGCAGGGAATACCCTCCCCAAAGTTCTTCCTTCAGTCCTGACGAAGGGTTTCGGCCCAAAACCTCGACTAATCTTTTCAACTGATGTTGACTGACATGACTGGGAAGGAGTAAGGCGACCTAATAATTCCGCCGTACTACCCACAGCTGCGCCGGCGCCTGTTTTACCATGGTCAGGGTCCCCACCCTCACATGCTCTCACCCTAGTGCCTCAGTTGCCAACTCAATAGTCATTGATTCGCCAGACTGAGGTAGTTCCTCCAGAATAGTCAGGAAGCCCAATACCCATTTTTGCCTGCACACACAGTCAGACTGGACCTCTCCCGGACTGGACCCCTAAACAAGGGCCATTGCTTTTACTGGGACTGATACAGACTCTGTATCAATTGCCGGTGAGGACCATTCTCAACCCACAAGCCGGAGTGGCAGGACAAGCACCTACTATGCAAATCTTTCAGCGCTGGACTTTTTCCGAACTCTGTGATATACTGAATGCTGCCCCTGACAAAAAGGTCGATCTCCAAGGGTTCTGTAAGTATTTAAGACCTGTCCTGACTATTTATTCCGTTAACTCCGGAGATTTGTTCCCTCTGGCTGTGGCCACCCATACTCCTACTGATCAGACACGGGCTGGACATGGCAACTACGACCAGTTAATCACAACTGGGCAAACCGAACTGCAGATGACTGAAAATATATTGGACTCCTTGTCCCACGTTCTGGGCCCCTCCATAGATGTTACTAAAGTCTTAGAGTGTAAACCCAGGAAAGATGAGACCCCTGATGATTTCCTAGAATGCTTTAATGCCATTTATTCTGCATGATCGAGAGATCCGCTGTACTCAGCAGGGAACCAGTCCTCACAGGGCTGTGCTCTCCTCCTCCAAGCCCCGCCCAGCAAGGTGGCCGACAAGGTTAAAGTCAACAATATGAACTGGTCGGAATCCACTCAAGCTTCAGAAAACCATTTACAATTAGTTAGTAGTTCACAAAGACAAAGTATTTCTAGGGAAGCTGTAAATCAGATAAAGATGTTCATTAATTATCATTGTAGCTGTATTAACAATCTGTGGCCATGTCAGAAAGATGTGTCTAGTTCAGTCTTTCAAAGCAAACCACAGATGACATCTAAAGGGAAAAACATTCATTTAAATTTTCATTGGGTGGCTGGAGCAATCTTCTATATTTTAATATTTATTTTCTTTCCTTGTGAGGAAAGATTGATTTTTGGTGTTGTCCAATTCTGAACAATATAAGGACACTACATTATACTTTTTTAAAAGATCTAGTGTGTTAGTTTGTCAGAAAGAAAGATTTGTTTTAAGAGGATTTATTTTTAAAATGTTTTGTTATCAAGTGTGGCACCAATGTAGTACAGATGTTAATAGACCAGAAGGAACCAGATTCAGCCCTTGAGCTGTACTAATTAACCCACAATGTTAATACACTATGCTGACTCAGATGCGTAAATCCTAGGGCCTTGTCAATTTCCGCCGCACAAGATATAAGGTCCTTCTCCATTTTTTCCCCTGTTCTACTGTGAACTCAGCCACCTTTTTAGAATGCCCACCTGAGCATCTAGATTCACCACCCATGGTTGTGCAACAATAAATCACCAGTTGACAGAAGTCTGACCTGACGTGACCGACATCCCCTCGCTAACCCGGAGTTAATCTTCTATGCAGATGGGAGCTCCCTTATAGACAACCAAAGCCAGCGCTGTGCAGGCTATGCTTTTGTTTCCGACATAGAAACCGTGGAGTCTGCTTCATTTTTGTCTCCTCACTCGGCGCAGCAAGCTGAATTCTTTGCACTCACTAGAGCTGCATCCTAGCCATTGGAAAATTGGCCAATATTTTTACAGACTCCAGATATGCCTTTGGAGTCGCTCATGACTTCGGCCAAATTTGGAAAGCTGGGGGTTGCATCACCTCCTCTGGTATGCCCATCACGAATAAATCTACATCGACAACCATCTATCTTCCTTCACAATTGGCCATTATTAAACGCTCTGCACACACTAAAGGTACAACTGAGACTGACCGTGGAAACAACAGAGCTGACTTGGCTGTGAAACAAGCTGCCCTTACCAGAGCACTGACTGTTCCCCAAATGACGAGTCGCCGGGGAAAAACTGAATCCCTCATTTCCGAATCAAAGGGTATCCCTGGAATTGAGGATGTGCGTGTTTTATAGAGGGACACCTCTGAGAAAGAAGAAGCCACCTGGGAATCGGCTGGATGTTTTTATTCACCGACCGAGGACCTCTGGCTTACTCCTGCCTGTCAGGTCTGCGTACCTGAAACTATACTGGGCCATATTGTAGATTTCCTACCTACCAATACTCACTTTAGCAAGGAGGGAATGGAAAGGCAATGTTTGGAATCATGGTGGAGCCCAGACATGGAGAAGGTAGCAGAGAATGTTGCTAGATGATGTCTGATATGCCAAGAGCATAATCCAGGAAAAGGCACCCCATGCCCAAAGGCATATACCTTATTGCCAAGATACCCTTTCTGCCAACTACAACTCGATTTTATCGAATTACCACGCGTGCACTGTATTGTCTTGTTACTCTTGATGTTTTTAGATGGATTGAAACATATCCCACCACAGATAACAAAGCCGATACCGTGGTGCATATTTTGTTGAAAGTGTCAGGGTACTGGAGCAAGTTGTATCTGATAACGGCCCTCATTTTATGGGCAAGGTTAATACCCAGCTATGCCAGGCTCTGGGAATTAGACATTCCACTGCCCCCGCACACCGCAGGCTGTCGGCCTAATTCAAAGGGCTAATGGGACACTGAAAAACAAATTGGCTAAATTAGGGCAAGAAAGCGGTCAAAATTGGCTCAAAGTGCTACTGACAGTCTAGTTCCAGATGAGAACTCATTATCAGACCAAACAAGGTCTGTCGACGGCCGAAATACTATATGGCAGACTGTTAAGAACCCCCTGGAAGGCTGCCTTGCTGACCCCAAAATTACTTGAGATGGGCCGGAATCAAATGTAAAATGAAATTATAGCGTATATCCTGGCACTAACCAAATCTCTCCAGGTCTCGCATTCGCAGGTGAAGGAGGCCGACTGGGAAGGAGAGGAACTGGAAAGTGAACATCGAGTTCACCCAGGAGACTTTGTTCTCAGAAAGAACCATCTTAGAAAGAAGCTTGAACCTCGCTGGAAAGGACCCTACCAAGTGTTACTGACCACTCTGGCAGCAGTCAAGCTACAAGGACTTCCGAAATGGACATATCTAGGACACAAAAAATATGTGCAAACATGACTATACCTGTAATCTTAAGCACTTGTATTGTAGTAACCAAGCCAAACACCTTCCTGTTGCTTTGCTATAGTTATGCTGGGAAAACTAACTCATCTGCCTGCTGGGTGTGTGCAGCGATTCCTCCCCATGGGAAAATAGGGGTTCCCCTAATTGCCATTCTGCTAAACAGCAGTGAACAATGGTCAGTCTAGGCCTTTTGTAATGACACTCTGACTCGCGAAGCCCAAAATTGCCCCAGTGATGTGATTGGAGACTGTGGGTGCCACTGCTTTGATAGTGGATATATTCGTTTCCTCTCGCCCCGCCCGCCGGAAAAAGCCATCCAATGGCCCTGCACCATTGTAAGATCTGACCAACCAGCAAATACTATCTGCCACTGTAATTTCAAAGGTAAGAGGACTTACTTTCTGGGCAATAGCACTTGTGCCATTTATACAACGAACGAACCATCACGACCCCTGAACAGAACTTAGTGGGTTTGTGGGGAAAGGGCCTACCTGTGGCTCCCAGGAGAGACAGCTAACCAATGGAACACCCAACAAGACAGTGGAAATTGGATGGGATGCTGCTTCCTGGCTTTCCATATAACCATAAAACAATTACAGCACAGAAACAGGCCATCTCGGCCCTTCTAGTCCATGCCGAACTCCTACTCTCACCTAGTCCCACCGACCTGCACTCGGTCCATAACCCTCCATTCCCTTCCTGTCCATATATCTATCCAATTTAACTTCAAACGACAACATCAAACCTGCCTCAACCACTTCTGCTGGAAGCTCGTTCCACACAGCTACCACTCTCTGAGTAAAGAAGTTCCCCCTCATGTTACCCTTTTAACTCTCAACTCATGTCCTCTTGTTTGAATCTCCCCCACTCTCAATGGAAAACGCCTATCCATGTCAACTCTATCAATCCCCCTCATAATTTTAAATACCTCTATCAAGTCCCCTGTCAACCTTCTACGCTACGAAGAAGAAAGACCTAACTTGTTCAACCTTTCTCTGTGACTTAGGAGATGAAACCCAGGCAACATTTTAGTAAATCTCCTCTGTGCTCTCTCAATTTTATTGACATCTTTCCTATAATTCGGTGACCAGAACTGTACACAATACTCCAAATTTGGCCTTACCAATGCCTTATACAATTTCAACATTACATCCCAACTCATATACTCAATGCTCTGATTATAAAGGCCAGCATACCAAAAGCTTTCTTCACCACCCTATCCACATGAGATTCCACCTTCAGGGAACTATGCACCATTATTCCTAGATCCCTCTGTTCTACAGCATTCTTCAATGCCCTAGCATTTACCATGTATGTCCTATTTTGATTAGTCCTACCAAAATGTAGCACCTCACATTTTTCAACATTAAACTCCATCTGCCATCTTTCAGCCCACTCTTCTAACTGGCCTAAATCTCTCTGCAAGCTTTGAAAACCTACTTCATTATCCACAACGCCACCTATCTTAGTATCATCTGCATACTTACTAATCCAATTTACCACCCCATTATCCAGATCATTAATATATATGACAAACAACATTGAACCCAGTACAGATCTTTGAGGCACACCGCTACACACCGTCCTCCAATCTGACACAGTTATCCACCACTACTCTCTGGCATCTCCCATCCAGCCACTGCTGAATCCATTTTACTACTTCGATATTAATGCCTAACAATTGAACCTTCCTAACCTTCCGTGTGGAACCTTGTCAAAGGCCTTACTGAAGTCCATACAGACAACATCCACCGCTTTACCCTTGTCAACTTTCTTAGTAACCTCATCAAAAAATTCAATAAGATTTGTCAAACATGACCTTCCACGCACAAATCCATGTTGACTGTTCCTAATCAGACCCTGTCTATCCAGATAATTATATATACCATCTCTAAGAATACCTTCCATCAATTTACCCACCACTGACGTCAAACTCACAGGCCGATAATTACTAAGTTGACTCTTAGAACCCTTTTTAAACAATAGAACCACATGAGCAATATGCCAATCCTCCGGCACCATCCCCGTTTCTAATGACATTTGAAATATTTCTGTCAGAGCCCCTGCTATTTCCACACTAACTTCCCTCAAGGTCCTAGGGAATATCTTCTCTGGACTCGGAGACTTATCCACTTTTATATTCCTTAAAAGTGCCAGTACTTCCTCTTCTTTAATCGTCATACTTTCCATAACTACCCTTCTTGTTTCCTTTACCTTACACAATTCAATATCCTTCTTCTTAGTGAATACTGAAGAAATAGTTCAAAATCTCCCCCATCTCTTTTGGCTCCGCACATAGCCGTCCACTCTGATTCTCCAAGGGACCAATTTTATCCCTTACTATCCTTTTGCCACTAACATAACTGTAGAAACCCTTGGATTTATTTTCACCTTACTTGCTAAAGCTGCCTTGTATCTTCTTCTAGCTTTTCTAATTTCCTTAAGATTCTTTTTACATTCTTTATATTCCTCGAGCACCTCATTAACTCCAAGCTGCCTATATTTATTGTAAATCCCTCTCTTTTTCCAAACCAAGTTTCCTATATCCCTTGAAAACCATGGCTTTCTCAAACTTTTAACCTTTCCTTTCAACCTAACAGGAACATAAAGATCCTGTACCCTCAAAATTTCACCTTTAAATGACCTCCATTTCTCTATTACATGCTTCCCATAAAACAAATTGTCCCAATCCCCTCCTTCTAAATCCTTTCGCATCTCCTCAAAGCTAGCCTTTCTTCAATCAAAAAGCTCAACCCTGGGTCCAGTCCTATCTTTCTCCATAATTATATTGAAACTAATGGTATTGTGATCACTGGACCCGAAGTGCTCCCCAACACATACCTCTGTCACTTGCCCTATCTCAGTCCCTAACAGGAGATCCAACACTGCCCCTTCTCTAGTTGGTACCTCTATGTATTGCTGCAAAAACTATCTTGCACACATTTGACAAACTGCAAACCATCCAGCCCTTTTACAGAATGGGCTTCCCAGTCTATGTCTGGAAAATTAAAATCTCCCAACCTTGTGCTTACTACAAATATCTGCTATCTCCTTACAAATTTGCTCCTGCAGTTCTCGGTCCCCATTAGGTGGTCTATAATACACCCCTATAAGCATCACTACACCTTTCCTATTCCTCAATTCCACCCAAATAGCCTCCCTAGACGAGTCCACTAATCTATCCTGCCAGAGGACCGCAGTTATACTTTCTCTGACAAGAAATGCAACACCTCCCCCTCTTGCCCCTCCTATTCTATCACACTTGAAGCAACGAAATCCTGGAATATTTTGTTGCCAATTACACCCCTCCGGCAACCAGGTTTCACTAATAGCTACAACATCATATTTTCGGGTATCAATCCATGCTCTAAGCTCATCCACCTTTCTTGCAATGCTCCTAGCATTAAAATAGATGCATTTAAGAAACTCTCCACCTCTTACTCTCTTTTTATCCTTAATGGAGCAAACAACTTTGTTATCTTTTTCTTTCTTGTCCCCTACATCTTTGGTCTGAGTGCTCCTGATCTCTGTCCCCTGCCTATCCTCCCTCACACACTGTCTACTAGCTTTCTCTATTTGTGAACTAACCTCCTCTCTCCCAGTCTCTTTGATTTGATTCCCACCCCCAACCATTCTAGTTTAAAGTCACCTCAGTAGCCCTCGCAAATCTCCCTGCCAGGATATTGGTCCCCCTAGGATTCAAGTGTAACCCGTCCTTTTTGTACAGGTCACACCTGCGCCAAAAACTTGAATCCCTGCCCCCTGCTCCAATCCCTCAGCCACACATTTATCCTCCACCTCATTGCATTCCTACTCTCACTGTCGCATAGCACAGGCAGTAATCCCGAGATTACTACCTTTGCGGTCCTTTTTCTCAACTCCCTTCTTAACCCCCTATATTCTCCTTTCAGGACCTCTCCCCTTTTCCTAACTATGTCATTGGTACCTATACGTACCACGACCTCTGGCTCCTCTCCCTCCCACTCAGGATATTGTACCTCACATACGAATGCTGAAAACCCTGGACCAGCACCCTTCCCTCCTGTGGCAAAAGCGAAGAATCTCTCAACCAGAGCGCTTTTGAATGATAGCTTTCCCCTTCTACGGGGCAGCCCACAACTCAAGGGAAATCATCAACCTGGCGGCAGTTTTGGAGGAGATGGCCAATAGTACCGCTAAGGACATGGATGGTGTCCAGGATCGGGTAAGGACTTTCACCGCTGAAATTATGACACTACGACAGACTGTTTTACAGAACCGAATGGCCCTTGAGTTTGTTCTGGCTGAAAAAGGAGGTGCTTGTGCTGTTATAGGCCAAGAGTGCTGCTCCTACATCCCAGATGAATCAGAGAACGTTACCTCTCTCTCCGTTCACGTTCAAAAGGAGGTAAATAAAATCCAAAAAATCAGAGCCAACCTACATGGCTTTAGCTCAAAAGGGGAATTGTGGCCTTTCAGTGGCATCTTCGCAAGATGGAGTGGTATACTGCTACATTATGCTATCATTATCGCGGGAGTACTCATACTTACTGCACTTTTCCGATGTTTATGGCCCCCTGTCAGCAGGTGCTTTTGCCCTACACCCACAGGGATAGTTATACAAAGAGTCCCCCGAGAAGGAAGGGGACCTCAGAGACCGATGTGTAAATGATGAGGATGGAGACTACATTGATGCAGAAAGCCCTTCGGCTTATCCCAAGGGTTACTATCCAGCCTTCTTACACGAATATGAAAATTAAAATGCACAACAACCCCGAAATTGATAATCGTAGTTGTCATGGAATGACAAAAGGAATTACAGGCAGAATTAAAAGGGCTAGAACCTAATTGACTTATTGGCAACTTGACAAGTTGTGCTGTGAGAATAATGTATGAATAAAGAATGTTTGTTTCTATGAGAAGCTTCTCGGTCTACCCTTATCAAAATATATGATAACAATGTATATCAGCAGCTCCAAACAATATTCTGGGCTCACTTGCCTGCAGATTTTCTCAATCTTGGTAAGCAGGGACTCTGTGTTGCCAACTGAGTATGCAAGCTTGCTAATGAACAGTATGTACTTTTAAATAAATTGTGTTTGACAGTTATTCCCTGGGTCTGAACCTAAAGGCCTCTGGTAGAGAGGCAGATCGACACTTTGACACCCTGACTAACCAAGACCTTATCAACCTCCACTTTAAATATGGCCGATGAATTGACCTCCACAGGCATTCATGGCAAATACTTTCACGGATTTACAACCCCCTGGTTAAAGAAATTCCTCCTCATCTCTGTTCTAAATGGATATCCCTCTATTGTGAGGCTGTGCCCTCTGGTGCTAGGCTCACCCACTATAGGAAACATCTGTTCACATCAACTCTATCTAGGCCTTTCAATATTCCAAAGGTTTCAATTAGATCCACCCTCATTCTTCCAAACTCAAGTGAGTAGAGGTTAGAGCCATCAAATGCTCCTCATACATTAACCCTTTCATTCCCAGAATCATTCTTGTGAACCTTCTGTTGACCCTCCCCATGCCAGTGGATCTTTTCTTGGATAACGGGCCCCAAACTGCTCACAATACACCAAGTGCAGTTTGAACAATGCCTTATAAAATATCAAAGTTACATTCTTGCTCTTATATTTTAGACCTCTCAAAATGAATGCTAACGTTGCATTTGCCTTCCTTACCACCGACTCAACCTGAAAATTAACCTCTAGGGAATCCTGCACAAGATCTCCAGAGTCCCTTTGCACCTCTGATTTTTGAATTTACTCCTCATTTAGAAAATAGTCTATGCCTTTATACTCGAAGTGCATGACCATACACTTCCCTGCACTATATTCCATCTGCCACTTCATTGCCCATCTTCCCAATCTGTCTAAATCCTGCAGACTCCCTGCTTCATCAACACAACCTGCCCATCCCGTATCTTCGCATCGTCTGCAATTGTGGCCACAAAGCCATTAATTCCATCATCCATATCATTGACATATACTGTGAAAAGAAGCAGTCCCAGTACTGCTCCCTGCGGAACAACACTAGTCACCAGCAGCAGCCAGAAAAGGCCCCCTTTATTCCTATTCTTCGCCTCCTGTTAGTCTGCCAATCATCTATCCATGCTAGTAATTCTCATATAATGACATAGGCTCTTATCCTGTTAAGCAGCCTCATGCGAGGTCCCTTGTCAAAAGCCTGAAAATCCCAGAAAGCAGCATCCTCTTACTCTCCTTTGTCTATCCTGACTGTTACTTCTTCAAAGAATTCCAACAGGCTTCTCAGGCAAGGTTTTCCCTTAAGGAAACCATGCTGACTTTGGCCTATTTTATCATATGCCTCCAAGTACGCCGAAACACCATCCTTAATAATGAACTCCAGTATCTTCCCAGACACTGAAGTCAGACTAACTGGCCTATAATTTTCTTTCTTCTGCCTCCCTCCCTTCTTAATGAGTGGAGTGACATTTGCAATTTTGCAGTCTCCAGAACCATTCAACAATCTGGTGATTCTTGAAAGATCATTACTAATCCCTCCACAATCTCTTCATCCACTTCTTTCAGAACCCTGGGGTGTAGTCCAGCTGGTCATGATTGAATTAAAAATAAATAAACTCCTCAATGTTTTTCTAATTTTTCAACGAGTTATGGAATAAGTAAGGAGTAGGTGTTGGCTATTTGGCCGCTTGTCCTCAATATGTACAATGACAGAACAGCAACACCCCTCTGGAGTAGTGTAAGCCTGCAATCTCCACTGAAATCAGTGGAAGGTGGATTCTGCCTCAGTCAGACTTGACACAGGGTCTGTCTGCCAGTTATCCAGATATTGCTGGGAAATTCCGTCAGTATTTGGCCCAATGATAGATTCCACATGGAGTCAAAAGGGAAAGCATGTGAGTTTGGGACATTAGTTTGACTGGCAAAACACCAGTAGTTTTCTTTGGAACTGCTACCCACTGTTACCAAGTATTGATTGATAGAAATAGAACATACAACATCGAACATTACAGCAGCCCATGATGTGCCGACCTTTTAAACTACTCTAAGGTCAAACTAACCCTTCCCTCCTACATAACCCATCATCTTTCTATCATCCACATGCCTATCTAAGAGTTTCTTAAATTCCCCAATGTACCTGCTTCTGGCAAGGCATTCCACAAACAAACCCACCATTCTGTGTACAAAAAAAACTTACCTTTGACATCCCCCCTATATTTTCCTCCAATAACTTCAAAATTATGTCCCCTGATATTAGTCATCTATGCCCTGGAAAAAAGTCTCTGGCTAGCCATTCAATCAATGCCTCTTATCATTTGTACACCTCTATCAAGTCAAATAATCTATCAAGTCTATCACAGAATGGTTTCTGTTCCTACTATCTTGTGTCTAGAAAGAGAATTTAAATTCATGTCTATAAATGATGTCATGAAACAGGCCTATATATTCCTCATTTCTATTTTCATCTCTCTTCTTTAATTCATTTGCTATTTTCAAAGATGCCAAGACTATTCTAGAACATTGAGAATGCTAGAGATCAAAGTCATTGCACCCATATTGTTTGTTGGTACCTCTTTTGAAGTTCTGGGAAACAGCTGGCCAGATCCAGGGAGTTTATTGGGCTCTTTAAATTCTCCAAATTTGTTTTATTACCAATGCTAATTTCTTTAAGTTCCCCCTCTCACGACTATTGATTTCCCAATATTTCTGGATATTTTCTTGTGTCTTCTTCCATAAATTATTTGTTAAGCATCTCTGTCATTTCTGTGTTCCTTATTAAAATTCCTTCAGTAGAGAAATCTCAATTACTTTAGTTAATCACTTCCTATTTACTTATAGAATTACTAATGCGATTTAGAATTATTTTTGTCGGCTATTCAATAAAATGCTTGTATTATTTAATTTTAAAAGCCAAATATTTCAAAGATATCTGAAATCAAATCTATCCATTGTAATTTGTCATATATCTTGCTTTCCCGAAGTTCCGAGACTATGGGCTGGACTTCCAAACTACTAAGATTTTTAAAATGCTTTTAAATTTGAGAAGAATCTATAATTGTTTCTCCATCAAAAAAATCAACCTTTCAGTAGTTACTTTTAGCCATTGCATGGATTGAGCAGCATTCAAAATAGACCATAATACATAATTTCATGAACAATATATTTTCCATCTTATATTGTATCATGATTTCACAAAATATCTGAAAATCACTTAAAAGTCATAAATAGCATGAATGTGAGTTTTCTTGAGATTCCACAGGGTATGATTCAGCAATTAAAATTGTTTAAGCCTATTTACTACATGTGGGGTACAAAAGTATCCTCTGTTCCATAAAACAACTGTCCAATATACAAGTTGAATTCTGCTCCTCAGATTTGATTCCATTAACAAATTCTACCTCACACAAGGTAGAATCTTTTTAAGAAGAAACTTTGGTCACATCTGGATGTATTGCTGAAATAAGTTTTGATCCAAGTATATCATTTTATAATAAGCATCCTTTAAAGAAATATCATGCCTTCAGCTCCAAGGGGGTAGGATTTTAATAGGATTATGTATATTTTAGTCTGGATCAGTCTATGATTAAGCTAGATGGGATGCAGAAAAGATTCACAAGAATGTTGTCTGGGAGTGAAGAACTTGCGTAGAAGGACTCACCTACCACACCACCAGCCTCCGGGTCCAACATATTATTCTCCGTAACTTCCGCCACCTCCAACGGGATCCCACCACTAAGCACATCTTTCCCTCCCCCCCCCGCTATCCACAGGGATCGCTCCCTACACGGCTCCCTTGTCCATTCGTCCCCCCCATCCCTCCCCACTGATCTCCCTCCTGGCACTTATCCTTGTAAGCGGAACAAGTGCTACACATGCCCTTACACTTCCTCCCTTACCACCATTCAGGGTCCCAGACAGTCCTTCCAGGTGAGGCAACACTTCACCTGTGAGTCGGCTGGGATGATATACTGCATCCGGTGCTCCCGATGTCGCCTTCTATATATTGGCAAGACCCGATGCAGACTGGGAGATTGTTTTGCTGAACACCTACGCTTTGTCCGCCGGAGAAAACAGGATCTCCCAGTGGCCACATATTTTAATTCCACATCCCATTCCCATTCTGACATGACTATCCACAGCCTCCTCTACTGTAAAGATGAAGCCACACTCAGGTTGGAGGAACAACACCTTATATTCCGTCTGGGTAGCCTCCAACCTGACGACATGAACATTGACTTCTCTAACTTCCGCTAATGCCCCACCTCCCCCTCGTACCCCATCCCTTATTTATTTATATACACACATTCTTTCTCTGTCTCTCCTTTTTCTCCCTCTGTCCCTCTCACTATACCCCTTGTCCATCCTCTGGGTTTTCCCCCCCTCCCCCTTTTCCTTCTCCCTGGGCCTCCTGTCCCATGATCCTCTCATATCCCTTTTGCCAATCACCTGTCCAGCTCTTGGCTCCATCCCTCCCCTGTCTTCTCCTATCATTTTGGATCTCCCCCTCCCCCTCTCAAATTTCTTACTAGCTCTTCCTTCAGTTAGTCCTGACGAAGGGTCTTGGCCTGAAATGTCGACTGTATCTCTTCCTAGAGATGCTGCCTGGCCTGCTGCGTTCACCAGCAACTTTGATGTGTGTTGCTTGAATTTCCAGCATCTGCAGAATTCCTCATGTTTGAGTATAAGGAGAGATCGGTTAGGCTAAAACTGCTTACTATGAAGTGAAGGAAACTGAGATGATTGTGGTTTATAAAATCATGAAGGGCATAGATAGGATGGGTAGTCAGTCCTTTTCTCAGGGTAGGGAAATCTAAAACTAGAAGACACTGGCTTAAGGTAACGGGGGAAAGATTTAAATAGATCTAAGGGGGAAGTTTTCCACACAGATGGTGGTTCATATATGGAATGAGATTCCAGAGCAGAAGGCAGAAGCATGTACAAAAACACAGAAACAGAAAACTTACAGCATAATACAGGCCCTTCAGGCCACAAAATTGTGCCCAACATGTCCCTACCTTAGAAATTACCAGGCTTACCCATAGCCCTCTATTTTTCTAAGCTCCATGTACCTATCCAAAAGTCTCTTAAAAGACCCTATTGTATCCGCCTCCACCACCATTGCCAGCAGCCTATTCCACGCACTCACCATTCTCTGAGTAAAAAACTTACCCCTGACATCTCCTCTGTACCTCCTCCCCAGTACCTTAAACCTGTGTCCTCTTGTGGCAACCATTTCAGCCCTGGAAAAAAGCCTCTGACTATCCACACGATCAATGCCTCTCATCATCTTATACACCTCTAGCAGATCACCAATCATCCTCCGTCGCTCCAAGGAGAAAAGGCTTAGTTCACTCAGCCTGTTCTCATAAGGCATGCTCCCCAATCCAGGCAACATCCTTGTAAATCTCCTCTGCACCCTTTCTATGGCTTCCACATCCTTCCAGTAGTGAGGCAACCAGAACTGAGCACAGTACTCCAAGTGGGGTCTGACCAGGGTCCTATATAGCTGCAACATTACCTCTTGGCTCCTAAATTCAATTCCACGATTAATGAAGGCCAATACACCATATGACTTCTTAACCACAGCGTCAACCTGCGCAGCTGCTTTGAGCGTCCTATGGACTCAGACCCCAACATCCCAAGGTCCCTCTGATCCTCCACAATGCCTAAAGTCTTACCATTAATACTATATTCTGCCATCATATTTGACCTACCAAAATGAACCACTTCACATTTATCTAGGTTGAACTCCATCTGTCACTCTCAGCCCAGTGTTGCATCCTACCAAAGTCCTGCTGTAACCTCTGACAGACCTCCACACTATCCACAACACCTCCAACCTTTGTGTCATCAGCAAGCTTACTAACCCACCCCGCCACTTCCTCATCCAGGTCATTTATAAAAATCACAAAGAGTAAGGGTCCCAGAACAGATCTCTGAGGCACTCCACTGGTGACCGACCTCCATGCAGAATATGACCCGTCTATAGCCACTCTTGGCTTTCTGTATAACATTGAAAAGACATTTGAATGCTTATGGCAATATACATGAATTTCAACTGTACAGGAAAGGGTTTGGATCAAATACAGGCAAGTGGCATTAATTTAGATAGGCATCTAGGTTGGTATGGACAGTTTTAGTCAAAGAGCCTGTTAATTGTGCTGTGTAACTCTATGTCTACAATATTGACGTCTTGCACTTCCATATCACCTTTGATGCAAAAAACCACTGCAAGGTGGTTCAAGAACAAACTCAAATGCTGCAATGTCCTATCACTATATCTTACTTTAGCCTTCCTTACTGAGCCTCAGAGCCAGCCACAGTGCTACTGTCCTGGCTGCTGCTGTGCCCTGATATGTTGTCTACCCCCCACCACCAGCAGTATCCAAAGGGGTATACCTGTTGCTGAGGGGAATGGGCACAGGGGGACCCTGTACTAGATACTTACTCCCCTAAATTCTCCTCATGGTCACCCACTTACTATCTGGACTCTGCATTCTGGGTATGACCACCTCAGTAAAAGACTCATCCATGAGGTTTTCACCCTCCTGGACGGTCCTGAGAACATCCAGCTTCAGCTCCTTGAACCTGTCAGTCAGGAGCTGAAGCTGGGCACACTTCCTGCAGATATAGACGCCAGGGAGACCATTAAATATCCTGCGATCCTACAAATCCTACATCTTGAACAAGGAAGATTCCACTGCCTTAACTACCATCCCACCTACACTTTTTATACCTTTGGCTCTAACTTCTTAAGCTTAAGTTTTACATTCAACCAAATTACTCCAAAAAAATCCTTAGCCTCTGTCCATTCTCACTGAAGCCTGTTGAGCCAATGCCTGACCACTCTAAGAATGGCCCGCTCCCACTTTGGCCGTTCCCACAATGGCTGCTCTGCTTACGCCTCCCTTCTTTTAATTGGATTAAATAAAACTCACTCTCAACGAGATTTGCTGTTTTCAAATGCCTCCCACCCTGCAAGATGTTGCTTTCTCACTCGTTACTTCAAACAATGTCTTACTCCCAAAGAGACTTGCTCTTGAAAATGTAGCCTTTTTGTCTTCCTGTGCTGTGGAATTTCAACTGGTTTAATCAATTTTATATTTTAAGTTCCCTTTTTATTCACATGTTAAATTTATATGATTTTTTTTGTTTTTACAGTCAATCTCAACACAGGCTATCACATGCTGAGCTAGAACCTGCAATATATACATATGATTTTAAAATTCTGACATGGACATGCAGATAGGCAGGAGGAGAAGATGGCGGAGCGCCGTGCGTGCGCAGCCGTCCGGTGAAAAATGATATTGTATCGGTTAAATAGGGGCCATGGACAATTCTGATTTGATGGAGGATGGACGTGAAAGCACAGAGGAACAACTGGAGAAATTTCTGAAATGCCCATTCGCTGCTGTCGTTACCGTGTGGTTGTGAATCTTTTGGAGGATAGGCCTCAAAATCCCCGGCCTTGCCTGCTTTTGGTGACCGAGAAGGAGGTCAAATCGTTCGGACAGAGATGGCACTCAGTACTCGGTGTCGGAGAGCTGATCAGAGCTCGAAGTTTTCGGATGACTCAGAGTCGGATTGTGGTCGGCGTGGCAGGGAGAGTTTTTCTTCCTTCTCCCGTCTGCGTGAGATGTGGGACATTTGAGAAACTTTGAACTTTACTGTGCTCACAGACTTCTTCACCAAGTTATGGTATTGTTACACTGTTTGTAAATATATGTTATAATTATGTGGTTTTGTCAGTTTTTTCAGTCTTAGTTTGTCCTGTGTTTTGTGATATCACACCGGAGGAAATAATGTATCATTTCTTAATGCATGCATTACTAAATGACAATAAAAGAGGACTACGTGTCTTCATAATCATCATCATAATATCCAACCTGCTCATATATATGCCTCATTACCAAGCTAAATACTTCAAATGCTACATCCCAGATATTTTATGCTTATCTTTACTGAGCTGAACTTCAGAGGGTTACACCACATGCACACCCAGTTTTCTACAAAATCATGCTGTGTCATAGAATCCTGTTTTCTCAACCAACACAACATATTGCTTACTTTGGAAAACAGAAAGGGCAATGCTGAATCACTATTACACACTTGAATAAATATGCACATACGTCTGCCTTTGATGACACTCTTACCTGGTAGAACGCATCTGGAAGCCCTTAGCACATGGTATATCCAAGCCCCACCAGTCACCCAAACTATGCCTGCAGGGTAAAGTGTGCCCACATACAAGCACACTTTGGATTAATTCTGGAGAGCTTTCTGCTGTTATTAAAGGAAAGGAGAAACACTTTATACAGGCACATTGAACAAATAATCAAATCAGTTGGAATCATACTCAAGCTCAGTACCCACAATTCCCATGGTTTCTCTTATCCCTGCACACCTGTTGGCTTGATTGCACTACGGGTCTCGCTTCCATGGCAACCCACAGAGTGGAATGATCTGGGAGTAGCAAGAGGCCCTCAGCATGAGGATCCTGAGCCCCTAATCACAGACTGTTCTGATACCTTAAAAATAACCTTAAGTGCTAGAAATCAATCAAAAAATTTCAAAAAGAAAGCATCAACTTAACCAAGGTGAGTGAGCCCATTCAAATGAATGGGGCCGAGCCACATGGCATAAAGCTGAGAGGCTAGATCAAAGAACTTTATCTCTTCAGCTCAGGTGTTTTTGCCCTCCCTTGGATATAGTGTTGAGGGGAGCTACAATGTAAAAGATCAACTGTCCTAGCATCTGACCTCCAAGGTGTTCCTAACTTGTGTATGCAATGCACTATCAGGGGCCAGGACCAGACTGTCCCTCAGATAGTGGATCTCTACAAAACTATAGGCTAAAGGCATTTTCCAGTGCAGTGTCTGTTTCCGAATAAAAGTTCAGACTGATCAAGATATATAGCTTTTAAATTTTCTCTCGAAGCTGAGTTGTCCTGAGATTGATGAAATTTTCTGTTAAACTTGTGTTGGTTTTAATTTTGCTTTGTCATCTCAGCAAGATTGCCTTGGAATACAGCTGTAAATACATATCAATCTCCTCTACACAGTTGTAAGCAACATAAGCAAATAATTCATACACATCGTAGGAAACAAAGTGTACTTTACCTTTGCTTTATTTTTGATATTGTCCCTTGTTTCAAAAAGAAAGCTCAATGATCCCCAAACACGATGGCAAAGTAGCTGAGTCATCACTGAACATGATCCTTGAGAAAATGATGAAAAGGTTGCTCAGCATTATTCAAAAGTGTGTTGTGCTGCCCACTGAGTTCACAGAGAATTGAAAAAACTTGCCACAAATCAATCATTAAACACTCAAATGAAGCAAATGTTTCCAGCACAGTAAGCCCATCTCTTCCCAGAACTCAGCAATTGCACTTTATTGTGGTTAATGATCTTGACTGCAAGAGTCAGTAAAGCAGACAACTATTTTCGAAGCTGTTCTTGGGCTACAACCTCAAGGTCATACACAGTGCTGTGCAATAGCTTTCACTAGAGAAGCTCGTCCACAATTGTACCCACACACATATTTTGTCTTGCCCTAGAAATTCTCAAAAGACAAATTCCATAATATGACTTTAACACACCATAATGCAAATTTCACTGCAGGTAAAATGTCAAGCCTATTAATTGTCAATGTGGTAGAGAATACCAAACAGCGAGTCAGACACTTACTGGTTAAATCAGAAACCCCACTGGCTCTCACAAGGAGCAAAATCACTTCAATTTGTACATCATGAGACTGGAAACATTTTTTAACATAGAAGGCAATAAGCATCTATCTAAGTACACTAAAAACAATGTTAGAACATAGAATATACAACATTAAACAGAACAGTACAGTACATTAAAGGCCATTCAACCCACAACATTGTGCTGACCTTTTGACCTGCTTCAAGATCAATCGAACTCTTCTCTCCTACATAGCCCTCCATTTCTCTTTCATCCATGTGTCAATCTAAGAGTCTCTTGTCTGATCCTTGCTATATGTTTCACCTCTCTTATCAACCACAGTTCCATCACCTTATCATCCTTCCCCTGCTTCTATGGGACAAACCTATCCACAGCCCCGATGTAAGTACTCCCAAAACAACCTCCACATTTCCATTGTGCATTTCCCTGAACACATCTGTTCTCAATTAATGTTTCCAAGTCCCCGACTAATGGCATCATAATTCACACTCCCCCAATTAAGTACTTCCTTATACTATCTACTCCTATCCCCATCCAAGGCTATGGAAAAAGTCAGGGATTTGTGTTCATTGTCTGCAAAATGCTCACTCAATAAGAGATCTGACACCTCAGGTTTATTGCATAGTACCAGATCCAGTATGGTCTCTCCTGCAGTCGGTCTGTCTACTTATTGTGTCAGGAATCCTTCCTGGACACATCTAACAAATTCTCCCCCCCCCCCCATCTAAACCTTTTGCACTATGGTGGTGCCAATAAATATTAAGGAAGATGAATTCACCTATGACAATAGCTAGTTTTGCATCTTTCCAAAATCTGCCTCCAGCTCTGCTCCTCAGTGTCTCTGTTGCAATGGAGGGAGGAGTCTACAGAATACTCACAGTGGACTGACTGCTCCTTTCCTATTTCTGTCTTCCACCCACACTGATTCAGTAGATGATTCCTCCACAAAATTCTTTCTTTTAGCAGCTGTGACATTATTCCTGTACCTTTTGAAACATCTAAACCCCAGCACATCCAACAGCCATTCCTGCTCTTGTGACAGCCAAGTATCTGTAAAAGCCCTAATGTCACAGCTCCATATACTGATCCCTGATCTAAGGTCATGAACCTTGTTCCTGATACTTCATGCATTAAAACAAACGCATTTCAACCCATCGAACTAACTGCAATTATGCCCTGTCAACTGTCTATCCTTCCTCACAGCCTCTCTACATGCAGTATTACCCTTACACCAACTGCTCCGATCTGTGACCTATCGCTCTGGTTCCAGTCCCCCTGCCAACCTAGCTTAAAACCTCCCCAACAGCTCTAGCAAACCTTCCTGCTGGGATACTGAGTTCAGGTGTAACCATCCCTTTTGTATAGGTCAGACATTCCCCAGAAGAGATCCCAACAATCCACAAATCTAAAGCACTGACCCCTGCAACAATTCTTCAGCCACATATTCATCTGCAGTATTATCCTGTTCTTACCAGCACAGGCATGTGGTACAGGCAGCAATCCAACGATGACTACGCTTGAGGTCCAGCTTTGGAGCTTCTTACCTAACTCTCTAGATTTGTTCTTCAGGATCTCATACCTTTTCTTTCCTTTGTCGTTGATACCAATATGTACCATGACTTCTTGACGCCCATTCTCTGCTTTAGGAATGCCATGGTCCCAATCTGAAATGTCCCTGATCCTGGCACCCGGAGGCAACATACCATCCAGGAGATTCTTTCATGTCCACAGAATCTCCTATCTGATCCTTTAACTATGAAATCCCCTATCACCATTGCTCTTCTTTCCTTTCCCCTTCTCTTTTGGGCCACAGAGCCAGACTCAATGCCAGAGACCTAGTTGCTCAGGAATAGGTCATTCCCCTCTAACAATATCCAGACTGGTAAACTTGCTATTGAGGGGAATGACCTATTCCCTTTCCCGTCACTCATCTACCTGTCTCCTGTACATTAGATATGACTGCCTCCCTGTAGCTCCTATCTATCAACTCCTCATTCTCCTGAATGATCCATAGGTCATCCAGCTCCAACTTCAGTTCCCTAATCCAGCCTTTAAGAAGCTGCGCCCAGATGCATTTCATGCAGGCGTAGTATTCGTCATGCTTGCCGGAGTCAGTGAGGAGGGAAATCCTGGGGGGTGGGAGTTGGGTTGGTGGGGTGCAGGTGGAAAAGATGCATTATTTATACCTCCTCCCTCACCACCATTCAGGGAGCCAAACCATCCTTCCAGGTGAGGTAACAATTCACCATTGGGTCTGATGAGTCAGTTATTGCATCATTTATTTATTTCTCCCAAAGCAGACTCCTCTACATCAGTGACAGGTGACTCACATTGAAGGATAGTAAGTCAGCCATGATGGAATGGCAGAGCAGACTTGATGGGCTGGCTGGCCTAATTCTGCTCCTATGTCTTATGGTCTTAAGAAGCCCTCCCCTGCTGATGATGTAGATGGACAGATAAATCCTAAGGCCAATGGTTCTTTGAAGTATTCTTCCATGGCGGCCATTTCAGGATGAGAAAGGGAAAGGAGCTGACCCTGAGGAGCCAGGTAGGAGCCAATGGTACAGTTGTATAGACAGTGTGTATAGACAGTAGACAGTGTGTATAGACAGTAGACAGTGTGTATAGACAGGCCCTACTTCTAACTGAAGACTTCAAGAAGGTCAGCACGTTCAGCTGGAACACCAGACAGGCGCATTCTAGCAGTTGGCGCAGAAGGGGATATACTGACAGGGGCTTGAGCTGGACCCAGACTGGTAGACAGGCATGCCTAGTTCACATTCCTGGAGTGCCTTAATGGACCAATCAGTCCGTGGGTTGTGTCAAGAGAGGCAGGGAAGGCCAAACACTTGCGGCAGCTCAGATGAATCAACAAGCTAGAAGGAGAGTTGTTCCCTATGTTTGCCCTCTAGCAAGATTTGGAGGGGTTCTGTGGAAAGGTGGATCTTGCTAGTGGCCAGAGGCCGACCAGCTGGAGACTGCCTCTGAACTGTTCCCATTTTGAGCCTGAGAGATAGCTACAAGTTTGTTGACTGGCCAAGAGTCAATAAATGCCAGAAGCTCATGAGTCTGGGACCCCCATGAAAGGAAAGCTAGGAGCATTACTCAATTAGGGGAAGATGCTTGCAAGGGGAATTGACCCTTCTTACCAACTTGTCTCCTCTTTTACTGGACGCTCGAGACGTAATGCCGAGAAGTGTTCTGGAGAGCCAAAGTAGAGGCAACAACCTATTCTTCTGCATCTTTCCCATTCTTCCTGAGGTAGGTGCAGCCCCCCACCCATTGTGAATTTAATATTTCAGTAATATTTGAGTAATCTTGTATACATATTGTTTGATTAAGTATTCATATACATTTAAATAATTCATTACGGGTTTATGCGAATTGCGTAAGTAATCATGTTACCAATTGATAAAGTAAACATGAAGTTAGACTCGCTTTTTCACACTCCCTGTGTGTTCCTTTGAATTAGTTTAATGTTTTGAAGTTACAAAATATAACAGCGGCAACGAGGTACTTTTAAAATGAACCTAATATGGCTGTCGACCTGTTGAAGTGCAGCGAGATGGTCAATCTAAAACTAATGCAGTGAGGAATGACAAGTTAAAAAAAAGCACAGCAAGGAGTGGCGAGTGAAACAAAATGCAGCCCAGCATGTGCCAAGACCATCAAGTTAAAAAAAACAGAAGAATTCACGGCTTCATAAAGAGTGAGTTGCAGGTGATAATGATCATAAATTTTTAAAAAGCACAGAAGTGGCTGGCTACATTGGAAAGATTGGCGAGTTTGGTTACATAATGAGCAACTGGCTTATGTACACTAAGTAATTGAACAGTATTTTGAAGCATATGAAATGGCCAATGAGAAATAAGTATCAATTTTGCTGAGTGTATTGGGTTTAAAGGCATACAGTTTACTTCGAGATTTGGCTGCCCCAACCAAATCAGCAGATTTGGAGGTGTAGGTGTTCAGCGAAATGGTCTCCCAGTCTATGTCGGGTCTCACCAATATATAGAAGGTCGCACCGGGATCACTGGACACAGTATATCACACCAGCCAATTCACAGGTGAAGTGTCACCTCACCCAGAAGTTTCGCTGAACACCTACGCTCTGTCCACCAGAGAAAGCAGGATCTCCCAGAGGCCACACATTTTAATTCCATGTCCCATTCCCATTCTGATATGTCTATCCATGGCCTCCTCTACTGTCAAGATGAAGCCACGCTCAGGTTGGAGGAACAATACCCTATATTCCATCTGGGTAGGCTCCAACCTGATGGCATGAACATTGACTTCCCTAACTTCCGTTAATGCCCCTCCTCCCCTTCTTACCCCATCCCTTATTTATTTATTTGTTTGCTTGCTTGTTTATTTATTTATTCCCCCTTTTTTTTCTCTCTCTCTCTGTCCCTCTCACAATAACTCCTTGCCTGCTCTCCATCTTCCTCTGGTGCTCCCTAGGCCTCCCATCCCATGATCCTCTCCCTTCTCCAGCCTTGTATCCTTTTTGCCTATCAACTTTCCAGCTCTTAGCTTCATCCCTCCCCCTCCTGTCTTCTCCTATCATTTCGGATCTCCCTCTCCCCCTCCCCCTCCCCCTTCCACTTTCAAATCTCTTACTATCTCTTCTTTCAGTTAGTCCTGATGAAGGGTCTCAGCCTGAAACGTCGATTGTACTTCTTCCTATGGATGCTGCCTGGCCTGCTGTGTTTCACCAGCATTTTGTGTGTGTTGCTTGAATTTCCAGCATCTGCTGATTTCCTCGTGTTTGCCTTTGTCAGGAAAAATGTTATTCCGCAAGTTGTATATTTAATATTTCAATAATCTTGTGTAATAGACAATAGACAATAGGTGCAGGAATAGGCCATTCGGCCCTTCGAGCCAACACCGCCATTCACTGTGATCATGGCTGATCATCCACAATCTGTATCCAGTTCCTGCCTTATCCCCATAACCTTTGATTCCGCTATCTTTAAGAGCTCTATCATTCTCTTTTTTGAAAGCATCCAGAGACTTGGCCTCCACAGCCTTCTGGGCCAGAGCATTCCATATATCCACCACTCTCTGGGTGAAAAAGTTTTTCCTCAACTCAGTTCTAAATGGCCTACCCCTAATTCTTAAACTGTGGCCTCTGGTTCTGGACTCACCCATCAGCGGGAACATGCTTCCTGCCTCCAGCGTGTCCAATCCCTTAATAATCTTATATGTTTCAATAAGATCCCCTCTCAGCCTTCTAAATTCCAGAGTATACAAGCCCAGTCGCTCCAATCTTTTGACATATGATAGTCCCGCCATCCCGGGAATTAACCTTGTGAACCTATGCTGCACTCCCTCAATAGCAAGAATGTCCTTCCTCAAATTTGGAGACCAAAACTGCACACAGTACCCCAGGTGTGGTCTCACCAGGGCCCTGTACAGCTGCAGAAGGACCTCTTTGCTCTTATACTCAATTCCCCTTGTTATGAAGGCCAGCATGCCATTAGCTTTCTTCACTGGCTGCTGTACTTGCATGCTTGCTTTCAGTGACTGATGTACAAGAACACCTAGATCTCGTTGTGCTTCCCCTTTTCCTAACTTGACTCCAGCATATTGTATATACATTGTATATACATATTGTGTATACAGCATATTGTTTGATTAAGCATTCTTATTCATTTAATTCGGACATATTATACGGTATGTATTAATACATGAATTGCATATGTCATCACCCTAACCCATGATACGTGTGCGCCTCACTTAAAGTAAACACAAAGCTAGATTCACATTTCAGACTCCCATGTCTTCCTTTCAATTAGTTTAATGTTTTGAAGCAACAAGACATAGCACCCACCCCTCTTCCCCACCTGCATGGACTCCTCTGCAGACTGTGTATTGGATAATGAGAGGGGAGGTGACAACATGTGATGGTCTGATGAGGAGGAGGCTCGGGGAAAATCAGTTCACACCGAGTAATAAAGTTTCTGCAGGTGCAGGGTTCATCAGAGATTCTGCCTGGTGGAGGAATGCTCAGTTCAGGTCCAGAAGCAGCCAGGGGGATCGAGGCATTAGTGGCTGAGGCCAATGAGTCTGCAACAGAGAATAATGTGTGTGGGGTTGGGGGAGGTGACAGTGCAGGAAATAGGCTGTCCTGGCAGAGAGCAGAAATGGCTGCCACCCGAGTCTGGCTGTCTGCTGTGAGTTGCTCAACTGTTGTTGCGAGTGCTGACACCTGTTCTTCCAGATGGGACTGGGCCTGCATCTCTAGTAGTTGTCACACTGCAAGAGCCATTTCTGCCAACCCAGTCTCCACTGACTTTAACTTCTCCCCCATCTGACTAACGAAATTCAGGGCCAATTTCAGCTATTCTCTCTCTCTGGGTCCATTTAATGGTCAAGTATTGCTGACAGGAGTTTGGTGATGGCCCAAGTGCAGAGGGAGAGACATAGTCACGGAATGAAAAGTTCACTGACTTTTAATAAGAACTGTACAGAACTAAGGAAAATAATAAACAGAAAGCCAACAAGCCACTAACTAGAAACTCTCAATCTAACTAAAAACAAATGCCATCACTGTAACATAAGAACTAAATTATTGCCACTCCTTTAATAGCATCTTTATAATTCTCTAATGTCCTTTCCTAGAACAGGGACAAGGTAAGCCGGGAACACAGTCATTGCTGTGCTTTGATCAAGACTTGACAAGACTGAAACAAAACAAAGATATTTAAATACAATTACAAAGAAATCCTAACTGGCTGGAAAGTATGCATACTCACATGCGTGATTGCCATCTTCTTTCAGCTATCCGATTGTGAAAGCACCCAGACTCCATGGCAGTCTCCACAGTTATGACATTAATATCTGGCCAAATAGCAAAAAGACAGAAGATTGAAGATGTTCAATTTTAAGACGTTCATAGATGTTCAATATGGGATTGAAGATGGTTATGATGTGGGCACAACTGCTGTTTGAGAGGAGTCAATCGGTGGTGCTTCTAATGAGATTTAGCATATCTAGAGGTGGATGGTAGAACATCAATGGGTGCTTGATAGGTGGCATGGACTTGGTTGGCAAAGAGGCCCCATTTCCATGTGGTTTCTCTCCATTACTCTTCTACCTGGTGATTCTACAACTTCAACATAAGTAACTCACCTGCAGCAATCAGATGGAGTGCATAACCAATGACTAGATGAAGTTTGGAAATATGTTAAATCAAAGTATTTAAAAGAAGGTAAATAGTTTAGACTAATACTGGTTATGAACATTGGTTCAGGAAATCTCTCCTTTAAGTTACATCAAGATGTAAAAATCATAAAAAATCGGCAGGAAGGGGATGCAGGGAAATAGTTCAGTGTAAAATGCTAATCAGACTTTTACCAAAATATGCCAAAGAATAAGAATTTGAGCAGTATCTGCTCTTGATGATGGAGTGTAAGCTTATCGAGGTGAAGAAGGTAGAACTAGTGGAGCCTTATATACAAATAAGCAAGAACATTCCGCAGCGGTCAATGTTGGAACCACTTCTTTTTATGCTGTATATAAATGATTTAGATGATGGAATAGATGGCTTTGTTGCCAAGTTTGCAGATGATACAAAGACTGGTGGAGGGACAGGTAGCGTTGAGGAAACAGGTAGGATGCAGAAGGACTTAGGCAGATTAGCAGAGTGGGAAAGAAAGTGGCAAATGAAATACAATGTTGGAAAATGCATGGTCATGCATTTTGGTAGTAGAAATAAATGTGTGGACTATTTTCTGAACAGGGAGAAAATCCAACAAACCTGGGATGCAAGGGGACTTGGGAGTCCTTGTGCAGAACACCCTAAAGGTTAACTTTTAGGTCAAGTCGGTGGTGAGGAAGGCAAATGCCGTGTTGGCATTCATTTCAAGAGGTCTAGAATACAAGAGCATAGACGTGATGCTGAGGCTTTATAAGGAACTGGTGAGGCCTCACCTTGAGTATTGTGAACAGTTTTGTGTCCCTCATCTTAGAAAAGATATGCTGACATTGGAGAGGGTCCAGAGGAGGTTCACAAGGATGATTCGAGGAATGAAAGGATTATCATACGAGGAATGTTTGATGGCTCTGGGTCTGTACTTGTTGGAATTCAGAAGGATGAAGGGGGATCTCATTGAAATGGAGCATGCCTTATGAGAATAGGTTGAGTGAACTCGGCCTTTTCTCCTTGGAGCGACGGAGGATGAGAGATGACCTGATAGAGGTGTATAAGATGATGAGAGGCATTGATCGTGTGGATAGTCAGAGGCTTTTTCCCAGGGCTGAAATGATTGCCACAAGAGGACACAGGTTTAAGGTACAGGGCAGAAGGTACAGAGGAGATGTCAGGGGTAAGTTTTTTACTCAGAGAGTGGTGAGTGCGTGGAATGGGCAGCCGGCAACAGTGGTGGAGGCAGATACGATAGGGTCTTTTAAGAGACTTTTGGACAGGTACATGGAGCTTAGAAAAATAGAGGGCTATGGGTAATTTCTAAGTTAGCGACATGTTTGGCACCACTTTGTGGGCCGAAGGGCCTGTATTACGCTGTAGGTTTTCTATGTTTCTATGTTAAACCTCTGAAATGTTGAACGGCCTAGAGAGAGCAGATATGGAAATGTGTTTCCCATGGTGGGAGAGTGGCACAGCCTCAGGATAAAGGGGTGCCTATTTAAAACAGAGATGCGGAGAAATTCCTTTAGCCAAAGGGTGGTAAATTTGTGGAATTTGTGGCCATGTGCAGCTGTGGAGGCCAGGTCATTGGGTGTATTTAAGGCAGAGATTGATAGGTTCGTGATTTGACATGTCACCAAAGGTTATGGGGAGAAGGCCGGGGGACTGGGGTTGAGGAGGAGAGAAAAAAAGGATCAGCCATGATTGAATGGCGGAACAAACTCAATGGGCCAAATAGCCTAATTCTGCTCCTATGTCTTATGGTCTTATGGACGTGTGCACCAAGATGAACCAATCCTTAACTAGATAAGCTACATCAAGAGTTGCCAGGGAAGCGGAAATGCAATTACTGTTTGTGATGTAACAAATAATTGAAGATAAGCGTAAGATAAACAAATCCAGTCTCCAGAGTACGAGAGCGATTAACTTCCCACAGTGTCAATTCAGGATTGCTTGAGGTTTGACCAAAGAGATTGTATACTATATACTCTGCAGTACCTTTAAGTGTCACCTGACTAGTTTCTCTCTGACTTGCAGAAATATTTTATGAAATGCTCCAGAGCCAGGAAGTCAAGAGCCCTTGAAATCATTTCAGCAGCACTTTGGTATTGTTGGGTGAAGCACCGCCAGGCTCAATCCTGACCTTTGGTGCTGTCTGTGTGGAATTACATGCTCTCACTGTGACTGCATGTGTTTCCTCTGGGTTCCCCAATTTATTTTCACATTCAAAGACATGCGGATTGGTTGATTAATTGGCCAATTTAATGTGGCCTCCTGTGCAGTCATGTGACAGTTGAATCTGTGAGCAGCTGATGGAAATCTGGCTGAAGTAAACGGCTGCTTGATGATTGGACTTGAGCCAAAGAACTCGTTTCCTTGCTACATGACTATTACTTTATGAAATCAATCACATATTTGTTTAAGCTCTTCCTGGAACATGTTTATGTGCCTGTATATTCTACAACAGACTCACAAGGAACCTACCTGCACACATACTGTACTTTGTGTCTCTTTCTTTATGCCTCCTCCACCACAGGATCCCTTTGCAGTGTGAGTATCCCAGTTCATATGGAGGGTCTCATCACAAGGGTTGTTGTCATGTGGCTAGCAGTGAATATAGCCATCTGATTGCAACTACAAATTTTAAATCTATATTTATGAATTTATTTAGTAGTACAGCCCTTCTGACCCTTTGAGTCACACCGCCCCAGCAACCCCACACAACGCTGATTTTACCCTAACCTAATCATGGGGCAGTTTACAATGACCAGTTAACCCACCTGGTACATCTTTGCACTGTGGGAGGAAACCAGAGTACCCAGGGAAAACCCATCCATTCCACAGGGTCAAAGTACAGAGACTCCCTACAGAATGGTGGTGGAATTGAACTCCAAAGTCTGGAATGCCCCAAGCTGTAATAATGCCATGCTAACCACCACATTATCATGGCGCCCAGATCCAGGGACAAAATATCCTCTGCAGTCACAGATGAATTCATGAGGTGAAAGAAAACCATGATTTGTTTTGCTTTGTGACAAGTCGATACTCAATCTAATTTAAGTCAAGATAAAAGGACTTTGCCTTTCTACAAGTCTTCTGCTGCAACAGCAGATGTGATACAATTATTGTTGTCAGATACAAGCACAAAGCTTAGCTGGAAAGTGAGTTTCCTTTCATATCACTGGTTTCACTCCTGCTAATACAGGAATTTCACCTTGTTCTCTGCAGTAAGCCGTCAGGGGATGCCTCAATGTTTTGGTAGGGATGGCAGTGCAATCTTTAAAGTCCAAAACTTCAGAGTAAATTTATTATCAAAGTACATATCTGTCACCATATACAACCCTGAGCTTCATTTTCTTGCGGGCATACTCAATAAATCCATAATAAACATTGTAGAATCAATGAAAGACCTCACCAACTGTGCGTTCAACCAGTTGAAAAAGACAACAAACTGGGCAAAAACAAAAGGAAAGAAATAATAATGATAAATTAATAAGCTATAAATATTGAGAACATGAAATGAAGGTTCCTTGAATGCAAGTCTATAGGTTGTGGGAACATTTCAATGATGGGGCAAGTGAAATTGAGTAAAGTTATTCCCTTCAATTAAAGAGCCTGATGTCTCAGGGGTAATAACTGTTCCTGAACCTGGTGGTGTGAGCCCTGAGGTTCCCGTACCTCCTTCCCGATAGCAGCAGTAAAAAGAGATCATGACTGGGTGGTGGGGGCCCTGATGATGCATGCTGCTTTCCTGCGACAATGCTCCATGTAAATGTACTCAATGGTGGGGGAGGCTTGACCCGTGATGAACTGGGCCATATTCACTACGTTTTGTAGGACTTTCCATTCAAGGACATTGGTGTTTCCATACCAAGCTGTGATGCAACCAGACAATATACTCTCCACCACACATCTATAGAAATTTATCAAGTTTTAGGTGTCATGACAAATCTTCAGTAACTCTGAAGGAAGTAAAGGAGATGCTGAGCTTTGTTTGTAATTTCACTTACGTGCAGGGTCCAGGACAATTCCTTTGAAATGATAACACTGAGGAGTTTAAAGTTGCTGACCTCTGATCCTCCAAAGAGAACTGTTTCATGGACCTCCAGTTTCCTCCTCCTGAAGTCAATAATCAGCTCCTTTATCTTGCTGACTTTGAGTAAGAGGTTGTTTGTGTGGCACCACTCAGCGAAATTTTCAAACTCGTTCCTTTATGCTGATGCGTCATCATCTTTAATTTGACCCATGATAGTGGTGTCATCAGCAAACTTGGATAAAAGGTAATCTTTTATTAGCGTCATACATCCTTTTAGCTCAAGAAGCTTTTGTTTAAAAAAAACTTTTCTGTTTATCTTTAGGGCCTAAATGTTTGGTTTCCAAATTATGTTTTAGTTTGCTTGGTCTTATGCCCTACTGATCAAGAATTTCAGCACAAACATACAAGTGTCGTTCAAAGGATATTTGTTAGAACTTGTAAACATTGATCTCATTAGAAAATATCACATTTCCTATTATTCTTTAGACTGGCTCTCCCTGCTCCTTCCTGATGATCAACACTCTTTAACTTCTGTGGAAACACTCCATTGCTTCACATTTATAGAATGGACAGACAGTATCTTTTTCCCAAGGCTGAAATGTCTAACACCAGAGGTCAAGCATTTAAAGTGAGAGTGGGTCATTTCAAAGGAGATGTGAGGGGCAAATTTTTGCAAAAAGTGGGGTGAGTGCCTGGCATGCACTGCCTGGGGTGGTGGTAGAGGCACAAACATTAGTGACTTTTAAGAAAGGTTTAGAAAGGCAGGTGGATGTGAGGAAAATGTAAGAATACATATATTGTGTAGAGCAGAAGCAATTAATTCAGTTAGCCATTTGATTACTGATTTAATTTGTTCGGCACAGTATCATGGGCTGAAGGGCCTGTACTTGTGTGGTACTGCTCGATGTTCTATGCTATATCAGTATAACTAATATATTGGTAAGCTTGATAAGACTAAGAAGCTTGAGATGTCTGGCCAGTTAAAAAAAAATGCATTTGAAATGGAGGATCAGTTCCAGTCAGGCAAGGATTTAATGCACAGAAGGAAAACAACATCATGAAAAGGCACTGCTTAAATGATGTCTGCTTCCAGCTGGCAACCTCCAATCTTCACCTCAATTTTCCAGTCTCATTATGGCATTCCTTTAAACTTGGGAAAATTAAAGCGTAAATTCAAATTGAAAAGGAGTTCTTGTCAATTAGAAAGCTTTATAAAAGACACATCTGATGCAGAGTTGCTGTGCCCCAGAGTTGGCTTCCAGCTCCAGTAATCAAACATCTTGTTGTAATTATCCTTTATGAGTTGGTACTGATGAAATTGTTTTACTTCATTCTAAACATGAAAGGGGGAACTAAAAGATATTTCAGATATATGAAGAGTAAAAGAGAGCTGAAAGTAGATATAGAACCACTGGAAAATAACATTGGAGGGGTAGCACTGGGGACAAAGAAATGACAGATGAACTTAATAAGTATTTTGTGTCAATCTTCGCTTTGGAAGACAGTAAAAGTATGCCAGAAATTGACTCTGGGAAAGCCAGGAACCTCGTGGATAAATCTCTGGCTCAAAAATTGATAGTTCCACTCAGCAATTGAGGGAGGATATCAATAACAAGGCTCTGGTCACCCTTTTGTCACTGGCAAGATCCACTTTTCCACAGAACTCCTCCAACTTGTGATGGAGGGCAACCACAAGGAACAGCTCTCCTTCTATCTTGTTGATTCACCTGAACTGCTGCTGGTTCTTGACCTTCCCTGGCTACCTCAACACAACCAACAATCAATTGTCCCTAAAGGTGCTCCATGAGTGGGTCTGGCATGCCTGTCTACCTGTTTGGGTCCATCTCAAGCCCCTGTCAGCAGTTTCCCTCCTGTGTCATCTGCTGGTGTGGACCTGCCTGGCATTCTGGCTGAATAAGTTGACCTTCTTGATGTTTTCAGTAAGACCACCTCCCTGCCTCCACACTGGCCATAACACTCTTACCTGGTACTAGATTTATCCTGGGCTGGCTGTTTTCCCTCTCTCATCCTGAAATGATGGCAATGGAAGAGTACATCAAGGAGGCATTGGCCTTAGCATTCATCCATCTGTTAACCTCATCATCAGATGGGCTTCTTTTTGTGAGAAATAACGATGGCAAACTCCATCCCTGCATTGATTAACGGCCCCTCAACACCATCACAGAGATGAACCGCTACCCTCTTCCCCTCTTTGCCTCTATTTTCCAAGATAGATCTGCTTACAACCTGGGACGTATCTGAGAAGGGGGAAAGTGGAAGACAATATTCAACAGCTCCACTGGCCACTATGAGAATCTCATGATGCCATTTGGTCTGGCGAATGGCCCTGCTATTTTTCGAACCCTGGTCAATGAGTGCTCCAGGACATGTTGAATCAGTGTGTTTTCTCATGTATTTGGATTTATCTATTTCTAATCTTGCCAGGAACATGTTCAGCATGTTTGGAGGGTTCTCAGGCAGTTCCTTGAGAATAACTTTTGTGCCAAGCCAGAAAAGTGTGAGTTCCATAAAGCGCAGGTGTTGTTTATACAATATACTCACCCTTTCCAGTGTTCCATGGACGAATGTAAAGTTCAGGCAGTCACAGAGTGGCCCAAACCATCAACCGTCAAACAGGTGAGGCACTTAATGGAGTTTGCAAACTTTTATCAACACTTCAACAGAAAATTCAGTTCTAATGCAGCTCCCATAAATGTACTCACCAAGACAACCTCTGCAGGATTCCTTTTGATAAGTGAAGTAGGATAAGTATTCTCAGAACTAAGTGACACTTCACCACCGCCCCACTGTTGCAACTTCCAGACCCATCCCATCCATTCGTTGTTGAGGTAGATGCATCAGATGTTGGCCTTGGACTCTTCTGTGGATAATCAGCAGCACTGCTGTGCTTTTCTTTCCTGTCACTTGACTCCTGCTGAGTGTAACTACGAAGTCAGGAACTGAGAAGCTCTGACTGTCAAAGAAGCCCTAGAAGCATGGCAAGACAGGCTGGAGGGGAGCGGAGAATCCCATTCTGATATGGACAGATCACAAAAAACTCACCTACATTCGGGATGCCAAGAGACTCAACTCCCACCGAGCCTGTTGGGCTCTCTTCTTCACCCGGTTTAATTTCACCCTCAACTACCATCATGGGAGCAAGAGCACCAAGGCTGAGGCTTTCTCCCTCCAGTTTGAGGACAACGCCCACCCCTCCTCACACGTGCATTGCTGTTCTGGTGATTTGAGGAATAGAGGCAGAGGTGAGGGCTGCCCAACAGTCAGATCCAGGCCCAGGTAGGAGAACCTCCCAACCAGCCACTGTGCAGCCCAGGGTATTGGAGTGACACCACTCTTCCTGTCTGCTTGGCCACCTGGGAATTCAATGGATCCTGAAATTCATAGGGAGAGAGTTTTGATAGCCATCTACAGGGGTCAGTTCCAGTAAGTCCACGACTTTGTCTCTGCCTGTACCACTTGTGTCAGGACAAGATATAATGTCAACACCTTGCTGGCCTGCTCTGCACGCTGCCTGTGCCTCACTGCCCCTGTCCCACGTCTCGATGGATTTCATCACTGGTTTGCCCCCGTCAGATGGAAACACTACCATTCTGGGAGTTGTGGACCAGTCCTCCAAGGCTGCCCACTCCATTGCTTCTCCAAGCTGCTTTCAGTTCATGAGACGGCCGTCTTCATGGTTCAGCACATTTTCAGGCTGCATGGTTTCCCCAGCAGATTATGTCAGATCATGGACCAGATTGTTTGGAACAGCTGTCTGTTCTCTTTTGCGAGCCATGGCCAGCTTTTCATCTGGATTCCACCCCCAATCTAACAGCCAGATGGAGAGCATCAATTAGGAACTGGAGACAAACTTGCACTGCCTTATCTCTTCCAGCCCCACAACCTGGAGCTCCTAACTGGTGTGGGCAGAAATTGCCCAGAATAAGCTCCAGTCATCCTCCACTGACATGCCCCACCTTTAATTCCAGAAGGGGTTCCAGCCACCACTCTTCCCTGACCAGGAGATTGACATGAGAACTGCTGCTGAGTATTTGGTCCAATGCTACAAGTGAACTTGAAGTCGGGCCAGGGCTTCATTGCTGCAGGCTCATAAACACAGTTTTGCTGACAGGTGAGGCCTCTCAAGCCAGGGAAGAAAGTCTAGCAGGCATCTAGAGATCTTCCTTCGACAGTTGAGAGCCACAAGTTGGCCCAATGCTACATGGGATCATTCATATAGGCGAAGGCTATCAACAAAGTCTCATATAGATTGTGCCTACCATTATCAATGAGGATCCACCCAGTGTTCAATGCTTCCGAACTCAAGCCAGTGTCTTCCTCCCCCCCTTACTCCAGTCACATCTCTCCCGCTCCTCCCCCCCACCCACTTAGTGGATGGCTCCCTGGTCTATTCTGTGCAGCATCTCCTGGCATCTTGTACGGTGTGGGGCATAGTCCAGTATCTCGTGGATTGGGAGTGGTATAGTCCCGAGGAATATTTATGGCTTCCAGTTCAAGGCATCATAGTCAAGCCTCTCATCGTGGACTTCCAGTGGGCATAGGTGTCTGGTACCTCAAGCGTAGTACCTAGGGAAGGGAGCCCAGTCACAACCACAGACTCTTGCAGACAGGCTGCATATGAGATCAGCAATCATGCTCATGACTATGCACATTCCAGCCAATTAGTGTTTCATTCTAGTGGTATTTAACTCCCTTCCTCTCATTACAGTTTTATTGTGTCTTGACCAAATAGCCAGCAATGTCAATGCTCCATGATTACCTTTGACCTTGTTCCGGGAAAGAAGATGACTGTCTATATTGACGCTGTAAATGAGCGGTATTTATTCAGTGTTAAGTTACTGCTGCGAGTTGTATTGTTGGTGTTAGCTTTCAGTTTGAGAGCTTTAGTTAATGGCCCTGATCGCCTAGCGTTTATTGTCTTTCCTTTAATTCTGTACAGTTCTTATTAAAAGACGTTGGATTGTTCATCTGCTTCAGTGTCTATCCCTCTGCTCTTGGGCCATCACCGCACATCCTTATCAGACTCAGACTGGCAGAATGGGCAAAGAAGTGGCAGATGGAATATCGTGTTGGGAAGTATATGGTTATGCACTTTGGTAGAAGGAATAAAAGCATACACTATTTTCTAAATGGGGAGAAAATTCAAAAATCAGAGATGCAAAAGAACTACCGTGTCCTCGTGTAGGATTCCCCAAAGGTCAACTTGCAGATTGAGTCAGTGGTAAGGAAGGAAAATGCAATGGTAGCATTCATTTCAAGAGGACTGGAATAGAATGCAAGGATGTAATGCTGGGCATTGCTCAGACCACACTTGGAGTATTGTGAGCAGTCTTGGACCCCTTACCTGAGTAAAGATGTTCTGGTATTGGAGAGGGTCCAGAGGAGGTTCATGAGAATGATCCTGGGAATCAAAGGGTTAATGTATGAGGCGTGTTCGATGGCTTTGGGCCTGTACTCGCTGGAGTTTAGAAGAATGAGGGGTAATCTCATTGAAACCTATGACCAGAGGGCACAACCTCAGAACAGAGGGACTTCCATTTAAAACAGAAATGAAGAGGAATGTCTTAAGCCAGAGCAATGAATCTGTGGAAGTTGTAGAGGCCAGGTCACTGAGGATTTTTAAAAACAGAGGTTAACATGTTCTTGATTAGTCAGCGTGTCAAAGATTACAGAGAGAAGGCAGGAGAATGGGGTTGAGAGCAATAATAAATCAGTCATAATGGAACAGACTCTATTGGCTGTATGGCCTAATTCTGCTCCTATGTCTTATGGTCTTAATTTCTTTCAATTGTAAAAAGTTTCAGCCTCTCAATTGTTTATGCATTGTTCCCTCCTGGGATCTAAGCATTGCTGGGAAAGCCAGTATTAGCTACCCATCCCTAAATGCCCTTTAAGAGGCAGTGATGAGTGCTTTATTGAACTGCAGCAGACTGTCTAGCAAAGATTCTTCCACAGGGCTGTTAGGTAGGAAATTGCAGGATACTAACTGAGCAACAATAAAAGATGTCAAAGTACACCTAGTGGCCACATACAAAATGCTGGAAGAACTCAGCAGGTCAGGCAGTATCTATAGAAAAGAGTACAATCGACGTTCCGGGCTGCAACCCTTCATCAGGACTGGAGAAAAAAAGATGAGGTGTCAGAGTTAGAAGCTGGGGGGAGGGGGGGGGGAGAAGAAACACAGTGGTGGGTGAAACCTGGAAGTGGGGGAAGGGTGAAGTAAAGAGCTGGGATGTTGATTAGTGAAAGAGATACAGGGCTGGAGAAGGTGGAATCTGATGGTGAGGAGAGAAGGCATTGGGAGAAAGAAAAGGGGGAGGAACACCAGAGGGTGACGGGCAGGTAAGGAGATTAGGTGAGAGAGGGAAATGGGAATGGAGAATGGTGAAGGAGGGGTTGAGGGTGGCATTACCGGAAGTTCAAGAAATCAATGTTCATGCCATCAGGTTGGAGGCTACACAGACGGAATACAAGGAGTTGTTCCCCCAACCTAAGTGTGGCCTCATCACAACAGTAGAGAAGGCCATCGATGGATATGTCAGAATGGGAATGGGAAGTGGAATTAAAATGGGTGACATCTGGGAGATCCCACTTTTTCTGGGGGATAGAATATAGGTGCTCAGCAAAGCAGTCTCCCAATCTATGTCAGGTCTCACCGATATACTGGAGGCCACACCAGCAGCACTGGACACAGTAGATGACCCCAACAGACCCACAGGTGAAGTGTCGCCTCACTTGGAAGGACTGTTTGGGGCCTTGAATGGTAGTGAGGGAGGAGGTGTAGGGGCAGGTGTAGCACTTGCTCCACTTGCAAGGATACGGGCCAGGAGGTAGAGGAGGGATGAATAGACAAGAGGGTCGCATAGGGAGCGATCCCTGTGGAAAGAAGAAAGTGGGGGAGAAGGGAAAGATATGCTTGGGGGTGGGATCCCGTTGCAGATGGTGGAAGTTACGGAGAATTATGTGGCGGACACAAAGGCTGGCAGGGTGGTAGGTGAGGACAAGAGGAACCCTATCCCTGGTAGGGTGGCGAGAGGTTGGGGTGAGAGCGGACATGCGTGAAATGGAAGAGATGCTATTGAGCGCAGCGTTGATGGTGGAGGAAGGAAGGAAGCCCCTTTCTTTGAAGAAGGAGAGCATCTCCTTTGTTCTGAAGTGAAAAGCCTCATCCTAGGAGCAGATGCAGAAGAGACAGAGGAACTGAGGGAAGGGGACGGCATTTTTACAAGTAACAGGGTGGGAGGAGGTATAGTCCAGGTAGCTGTGAGAGTCAGTGGGTTTATAATAGACATCAGTAGATAAGCTGTCTCCAGGTATAGAGGCAGTGAGATCGAGAAAGGAGAGTGAAATGTCGGAATTGGTCCACAAGACCATAAGACATAGGAGCAGAAGTGGGCCATTTGGCCCATCGAGTCTGCTCCGCGTTCAATCATGGGCTGATCCAATTCTTCCAGTCATCCCCACTCCCCTGCCTTCTCCCCATACCCTTAGATGCCCTGGCTAATCAAGAACCAATCTATCTCTGCCTTAAATTCACCCAGTGACTTGGCCTCCACAGCCACTCATGGCAACAAATTCCACAGATTTACAGCCCTCTAAGAAGAATTTCTCCATATCTTTGTTCTAATTGGACATCCTTCAATCCTGAAGTTGTGCCCTCTTGCCCTGGACTCCCCTACCATGGAAAATAACTTTGCCATATCTAATCTATTCAGGCCTCTTAACATTTGGTATGTTTCTATGAGATCCCCTCTCATTCTCCTGAACTCCAGGGAATACAGCCCAAGAGCTGTCAGACATTCCTCATACGATAACTCTTTCATTCTTGTAATCATTCTCATGAATCTTCTCTGAGCCCCCTCCAATGTCAGTATATCCTTTTTAAGATAAGAAGCCCAAACTGCACACAATACTCCGTGTGGTCTCACGATTGCCTTATAGAGCCTCAACATCACATCCCTGCTCTTATATTCTGTACCTCTAGAAATGAATGCCAACATTGCATTCATCTTCTTCACCATCGACTCAACCTGGAGGTTAACCTTTAGTGTATCCTGCACAAAGACTCCCAAGACCAGGTAAATTTGAGGGCAGGGTGGAAATTGGAGACAAAGTTGATGAAGTCGACGACCTCTGCATGGGTGCAGGAGCCAGCACCAATGCAGTCATTGATGTAGTGTTGGAAAAGTTGTGTTGTGCATGCATCTACCAATCTTCTAGTTTGTCATCACAGTTGTGTGATAAATAAATACTTGTATGTTCTTAATGGTGGATACTATCACTCTAACATAAATGGCCATCAGGGAAAGAGCCAACAGGCATACAAATGAAGCTACATTTCAAAAGACTGTTGTTCTAATTTCTGGAACAATCTCCCTGCTTAACATTCTGTAGGTAGCCATTAGGGATGATAGGATAGGTGTAGATGCACATAAAATAATTGTGTGTGGGGGGGGGGAATTCTGAGGCAGGACATTTTTTGCTTCCCTACTTGAATAGATCCTCCTCAAGGTTGGCCTTTCCTGGTACAAATTTATTTTTGTCCAGAAGTTCCAAGAGGAAGGACTGTTACCGCTTTTTTGGGGGTTAACACATACAGCAATTAACTGACTGCAGCCACTAGCCTTCAGATTCGAATATGTATTGAAGATTAAATTTAAAATGCAGCTCAGAACAGTAAATTGCAGACCAGACAGACCAGGAAACAGGCACTACATGTGCACGAATCCAATCAACATTCCATTGCATAGATACGACAGTAATTAACATTTATTTTGGGTGTGATGGTGGGAAGATCCAGGCATTTGAAACTGTTACATGTAATTCAAAAGGAAACATCATAAATATGAACTTGGTTGAATTGTCCTTAAATTTTCTTTGGTCTTTAGCATATAAAGTGTTGTGCAATGCTGGGTCAAACAGACCTTTGTTCACCAAAAGGAACCCCAGCTGCTGCCTGCTGTATATTGAATAAAGAGGCTGCTTCATATCTACCAGTACTTCTCTCTGGTGACCTCATTCATGCAAGAACTGAAGTGCTCACCATTTGAATAAAATGTTGCCTATGAAGCTGTATACATCAATAGCATACTATCCTTTTTTGACTGAAATTATTTCTGAAACTCTTGGTAATCAACATGTGAAAGAAAAATTCAGATTTGCCAAGAATGATAACGTAGTGTTATAAATTGAATGCTAATTCACATTGGCTTGGGGTATATATACCTTTAGGTTTAGAAAGTTGGTAGAGCGCTATTAAATGACAAAAGAATTCAATGGACAGGATAAGGGAATATCTTTTGACTAAGGAACCCATTTAGAGGTAAAATCAAGAATCTCTTGACAGAAAATGTTCTAAAAATGTAAACATTTCTCCTGAATATAGTTCTCCACACTTTTCCATTAAGATAATTCCCTATGCATTATTAAGTAATGATTCTCATCCCATTTGTTATTGATGGTCTCACTGCATCTCTCAAAGTGCTGGGGAAGATATTACATTGTGAAAATGTGTGGATCTCCAAAGGGTATTTGGCATACACCAAAGGATGTCTGCAACCCTGCACACATTGCCCAGTGACAGCGTGGCTGTGCAATTTTCTGTTCTAGCTTCCCGTTCACTTGAACTGTGCCACAATATTGCGTGACAGAAAAAGCTGGCATACTTGTGTATTTACACTAACAACAAGAAGCTTCCAACATGAAACGCTTTTATCCTTTTAAGGGGAAAGCTTTTAGAAGAATCTGAATAAATAAATGCACTTTAAGCTTCTGTCGCACAAAACTGACACGTCATTTGCAGCTAAGTAAGTCATGATGAATTGTGTTTTCTCATTGCTCACCTCCTGCAAGAGGACAATTTGCACCAAGCCTGCCTTATTAAATGACCAAGCATTAAATTGAGCTCCTGGCCTTGAATCCATAATCAGTCCATAGCAAAAGAATGCACATATTCTGGAGTCAGACCATATCATTATTTAATGATGATTCTGTTTGGGAATAATTGTTGGAATGGGATTTTCCTCCTTGATGAAAAACAGCCATTGGAAGTTGTTTTAATTGTAATAAGACCAGAAGCAGCAGTGCATTGACAAAGTTACAGATTAAAACACCAGATTGCAGTGAAAACTATTGGGACAAACATTCCATGTAATTATTCTTGCTAGTTAGGTTCTGCCTCAGACCCCGTCTCCATGGCAGTGACCACTTCCTGTATACAAATGCGTTCAGCACTGAACGAAATGAGGCAAAACTACTTTGGTTGTACCCAACAGTGCATGAGGTATGGGCACATTATAGAGTGTGATGGAAAAGTGTGCATGAATGGGAGTGCAGCAGAATACTGGCTGGAATCTGTTCACTTATCTTTTTTTCATTTTAATAGGATGTGACCAGATATGCAGCACTATGGTGATCTGCATGACATAACTCACCGTGGATACAAAATCCTGCATTCAATAATCAGCAAAGTAGGTTTTGAACCCCTTATTGTGAAGGAGCCTATGAATCATAACGGTGCTTCAGTTAATGTCCAGCGGTCTGTACCCTTGGGCTGCTCATCTGATTATTGTGGTTGGAAGTGTATAATTACGTTGGGACCAAGGTCATGCACAAATGCAGTAGTTACAAGGAAAAAAAAATATTTTCAACATTCTTCACAGAGTTTTGCGGCTGTCTGACCTGTCCTGTTGCAGCAGCCCCAAGGCTCTTTGGAATCCTTGTTAAATGCTCAGGAACCTCTCCGTCCATGTGTAAAAAAAAAAGATCAATAAACCATTCCTCCAGTGTGCTCCGCATCATCAGAAAGTTTAGTTCAACATGTAGAATAAGCAATCAGCATGGCATAAATAGATGCATTTAAGTAAACATTCAGCACTGCAAGAATATTTGTTAAAAATAAGTCAAAATGAACTATTCAAAATGTAGTTTACATTGACCCTACTTTGTGTGGGACAGGTTGCTGACTGCGTTCATTTTGTGACATGTTCAATATTAACTAATGAGGCCCCTTAAACCAATAAAGGAGGGAGAAATGAGACCTTAGCCTGAAGCAGAACAGCAACCACTGAAATGGGAATAGCAATTGTTAAATCTACAGAGAAAGTGAGATGAAGGAAAACAGAGCTTTGTCAGAAGTAATTATTTTCTTTTCAGCTGTTACCAGCTAACGTTAGTGGAGCTTCAGTTGTGAGTTGTGGGACCTGGCACATCTGCTGTGAAACACTGGGTAATGAGCTAAGGTGACTTAGTCAAATGAAACAAATATACATTTCACCACCACCACCACCTCCTACGCCACCCCTCCCCAACCACATCCCACAAACAAAGCAAAAGCCCCAAGGACAGAAATCACTTCTGTGATTTTGTGCTAATTAATAATTATCACTGGAATTGTACAAACCTAAGGATTGTCATCCGTGTTCAGTTGTTCAACTGAACCAGTGTGTAAAGAGATCTTAGTGCTGAAAATTTGACTAATGTCTCATGCTAGACATGTTAGCGTCTAAGTGATCCAGAGGACTAAACCATCTGTCTGACATAATGACATCTACTTCTGGAAAACAGTCAGATTTAATTCTAGAGATGTGTAATTAATGTTAGCTGTCAGTGCAGCCTCATAAGGGTCATAGCTGATGGGGATTTTGACAGTCACAGTCTGTTCCCCATGGAGCAAGAGCCCATAGCACAAAATATTGTAAATTCACCAATCTCATCTTTCAGCAAACCCCAGCTGGGTATATAAATATCAATCCTTACTATGTTGAAGTGACTATATTGAATATCTGAATTCACTCAAGCACTGTTTAACTTAACTTTTTTTTCAATGAAGGTATTAATTATTTAGTCCTATCTCCTATTGACCCAGGCACAAAAATCAAATCTTCCTGTTACGTAAGTTATTGACTCCATGCACAGTAGATCTTACCAATGGCCTAAAACATGCTGACAAAATGGTTATAAGGCTAATGGTGCTTGATATTATAAACGTTTGCACATAATGTTCATCAGATATACATCTCCCTGTTTAGTTAAGGTGCATTGAATCATGTTAAATTCCTGGGCTTGAAGTGGAGTGCAGCCATGTTAGGTCATCTCAGTTCAGTTCAATTTACACAATGTGATACTCTCTTCAACACTGAACCTCAACTCTTACAAGAATGCAGTCTGACTCAACAAATTTTAATTGATGGAAACTTTAAAAAATAAAACTTATTTTCTTTTTCATTCAGCCTCTTTTCCCTCTCTATATCCAGTCGTTCTTTCCCCATTTCTCTTCCTGTATTGATATGACACCAGCTTTAACTTAACCCCTCAATCATGGTGCTGTCCATTTCACAATCCTTCAGTCTGACTGATAAATGAGTCACTGTTTATCCTGTACACTCAAGCCTTAGCTACCCCATAGAGAACGTTCACCACTTCCATTTTTGACTTCTAGCAAATTTCAGGCAAAGGGCAATGAGTTAACTAAGAAAATTCTTGAACCAATAACATGTGTAAATATGCCCCTACATGTAAAATTGAGATTCATTTAATTTCTAATAGTTCAATGAATATTTCAAATAAAATTCTCAGTTCCTACACTAATAAAGTTTCAGCCAATGTATGTTTCAATAAGTATCAACTGCACTCTAAATCAAACTGTGAATTAATGCTGGGAATGAATATTTTTGACTGCAATTACATTAGTTTCATAATTCTCGAACTGGATATGTATAATTAGAACATTTTTATGCTGATAAGAGTACTGTGGTGTTCTTAACTTTTAAATATGTGACACTTAGTCAATATGTATTTCGTTAATATGTGAGAAAGATACAGGAAAGAGTTAAAACTGAGCTATTTGATGGCAAACGCATATTAGTCAACAAATTCTTTGAAGCAAAAGAACTGTTTACCAAGCCTCTCTCCTCCAAGAGCTCTGGATTGTTGTCCCTTGGGACATGTTTCCAGCCTCCAGACATTCCTGAAACACAACAACAAAATAACTCAAAGCTTTCCATTCTGAATCATGCTTCTGATCTCCAGTCCTTTCTCGACAGCAGCCAATCGCAAAAAGAAACATTACCCTTGTAAAATAAATACTTTTTCTTTCCTGCAGATAGAATATCACCCATTTTACTGATAATATCCAAGAAAAAAAAACCAACAGACAACTATGGCTATTCCTAGTTACTCTTTATTTATATGAGCAAAGGAAAAGAATAATTAATACTGATAACTGTACCTATATCTAAATTTACAATGAAAAATAAAATAATAGTTTATTACATTATCATTACAACTTAGTTTGCAGGTGTAGTTTAGTTTGAAAAAATGCTGACCAATGTCAACATATCATTTGGATGCTAATAATAAAAAGAACATCTATAATTTTATTGAACACAAATTTAAATGTATTCTATACTGAAGTAGTCAAAGAGCAACCACACAGAGCCTCAGTGCCCAGCTATTATAAAACAAGATTTATACTTACAATCACAATCCAGTGATTGCTCCTGGAAATTGCCTTTTAGTGAACATTGGTGAGGAAAAGAACTGCCATCAAAATAATGATCTGCAACAACTCATTGTGCTAGATCTCACAAGAGTAGCTCAATCTGGAGAGGTATTGGTGCCTGTGGATATCAGCACAATATACACTCACTGGCCACTTTATTAGATACGCTTCTAGACTTGCTCATTAAGGCAAATATCTAATCAGCCAATAATGTCAGCAAATCAATGCATAAAAGAATGCAGATTGTTGGTGCCAGATGGGGTGGTTTGAGTACCTCAGAAACTGCTGATCTCCTGGGATTTTCAGGGACAACAGACTCTAGAGTTTACAGAGGACAGTGCCAGAAGCAAAAAAAAGCATCATGTGAGCAGCTGTTCTGTGGCAAAACATGCCTTGTTAGTGAGAGAACAGAGGAGAATGGCCAGAATGGTTCAAGCCGACAGGAAAGCGACTGTAACTCAAATAAACCCGCATCACAACAGAGGTGTGCAGAAGAGCACCCCTGAGTGGAACCTTGAAGTAGATGGGCTGCAGCAGAAAAGACCACCAACATACACCCAGTGGCCACTTTGTTAGATACACTAGGTGCCTAATAAATTGGCCGCCGAGTGTAGAATTACACCTTCAAGGAACAAAAAAGAAGTAACTGTATTCACCAGCTTGTAAAGTTAATACAAACTGAAGATAGAAACAGTAGAGGAATGATAGGGGAGGACAAAATAGCTTCCCTGTTCAAGCTTCCCAGGTGCTGTTGAGTGAATGTTCACAGTCACTGAAAATTTCCATTGACGTTGCAATAAACAAAGAGCTCTATTGAATGGATAGTCTCGTTCTGAAATATCATCCCGCCTTTTTTTTTCCAAATGTGTGTGAACACTGTACATGTTAATAATACCATTGTTGGTGAACCATGCTTTTGGCAGAACGTTCTTTGTGGTATATAATTTTAGTAGAATTTAACACAAATAGGTTTTATTCACGTCTTAACATATGCAATTATTGCTGAGAAGAAAATACAAGACAAGTAGAAAGCTGAATGAGTGGAATACAAGTCAGAAGATTGCCAAACTAAAATTGTGCATCAGATCCCATGATAAATCCAGTTTTTAGTTATCAGGTTTATTTTGTGATGGCAACAGGTGCCTTTTGTAAAGAAGTGCAAAGTGGAGGAAAGGACCTTTCAATTCCATATCAATCCTGCAATTAACCACTGGGGTGTATGGGCTGTCCAGGGAGGGGTAGCAGCACTGGAGAAGGGGCTTGCCGTGTCCATTCTAGGACTCACCTTAGGTCCCCACCGGACACTCATCTTCATTTGCATATGACAGCAGTGATATCCCAGTACACCGTTTCGACAGGCAGACTAAAACCAGGTGAAGGTAGTTGAAGGCCCTCATACCCCAGTGAGATAGGGACACGCCTGTCTTAGCTTGCAAAGTCAGCTGTGGCAGACTGGGCAGACGAGATCAACAATGAGATCCAATGGCCAGGAAGTCAGTTGGGCAAATGCTTTGTGGAGAGCAAAGGGCTCGACGAGGCACAGAAGTGATTTCATCCATCGCAACTGAGAAAGACCCCAGATGAGATGACTACTTATATCGCTGGATGCAGACTTCTAGGGTCAGAAGAGTGGAACTGCCTTGGTGTAACAGCTTTTCCACTTTAAAATATTTTCTGTACAGGTTTCCTGTCATTGTTGTACACAGTGGACAACCACTAATTAGCTACTATGGGTTTAACACCTTTTCGAAATGTTACATAGCAGCATAAAGAAGACAACATCTTTATTAACTAAAATTAGACTACTGAATTTTTCCCTTCTACAGTGAGTCAAACGAAAATTCAGGGGAAACTTGTGATGTTAAACTCACATATTTCCACTCTGCGGAATATTCTCTGACCACTGGAACTTTGAAGGAAAATTTGCAAAGGTAACATTGCAGAACAGAACTATAGTGAAACAATGTCAACACAGCACAATGCAGAATATTTATAAAACTCAAGATTTATTTTATCTCATTTACCACAAATAGATATTGTGATATATCAGCATGGAGATGCATGCTCTTCTTACGTCATCAATTAGATCAGGATTGAGCGAGTGTGCAAAGTTGTCCTCAGAGTACAAATTTTTGCTCAACTTCAGTGCAGTTGTGTTCCAAATTTGAAAAATTCCTCCAGACTACTTCCAAGCTGTAAAGTATAGTTTGGCACCAGTGGCAGTGACAGTCCCTAGTGGTTTGCTATTTATAGCACTCCTACAGCAGCTTTGAATGAGGCAACCATGAAACATGAAACTGCGGCTCCTAAATTACTGGACGTATGCACTTAATGCTTTTCTTCCTACCATCTGATGAACTCTGAAACAGATCAAACACTACAAAAATAAGAGGCATACGGATGAAATGCAAGTTGCATTTAATAAACCAAAATAAATTGAGTAGAACTGGGAAACGAGTCATTCAAATATTACAAAAGAATATTATATCTGGCAGCAATTTTTGTTTGCACTTCTGCTTAGATGATTACTATGGAGTAGCTGCTTCTTCTAAAGCTCTGAATAATTTATTAATATCAAAAAATTGGTTTTGTCATCTAACAAATGATTTTTGATTATGTTTCTGCTGAGATTTGCAGCACTGCCTAATAATGCATGCTCTTTATCAAATCCTGATACTAATGTGGTCAGTAATACAGCGCTGTGCAAAAGTCTTAGACACACATACAGTATATATTGCTGGGGTGCCTAAGACTTTCGCACAGCACTGTATGTATCAAGGTGGAGCAGAGAGCAAGTTTGTAAATGGGCAGGGACAAAGGATGCTGGGAATGGAGAGGATGGAGTGCCATGGGGGGGAGGGGGGGGACAGCTGGCAGATAAGGAGTGCCAGGAGTGGAGACATACCCAGCCCTGAGACACCAGACAGGGTCACTTGGTGACAAACAACTGGTTACTTCATCATTACAGAATGTCTCTCTGGTGCTTCCTGCTTCCTCCCATCTCCCTTCCCCTTTTCCCAACCATAATTCACCCCTCCCTGCCCCCTTCCCAATATCAAAGGTTTCAAAGGTACATTTAACGTCAGAGAAATGTATACAATATACATACTGAAATTCTTTTTCTTTGCAAACATCCCCAAAAACAGAGGAGTGCCCCAAGGAATGAATTACAGTTAAATATTAGAACCCCAAAGTCCCCCCAACTCCCCCCACCCACGCATAAGCAGCAGCAAAGCAATGACACCCCTCCCCACCAATAAAAAAAGCATCGGCACCCCCCACACACACTGAACACTCAGGTGTGCAGCAAAGCATCAATAAAAACACAAACCTGCAGTACCCCAAAGACTACTCGTTCACCCGGTAATTTGACATACCACCAGCTCTCTCTCTACCTAATAAGGGAAAAAGAGGTGTCCTCCATTTCACAACAAGAGGGGAGACATAACAAACAACTCTTTGGTTTATGATGTTAAAAGTCTGTTGCACTGCTTTCTCCGAGCTCCCTGCTCAAAGAACTCGGGTTCCTGGGCTTGCTGTTTTTGATCTTCCGTCTCCCACGACACTCCTGTTTCCTGCAGCGGCACCAACCTCGAGTGTGCCCGTCCCCAGAGCCACGAAATCCAGGAACCCTGAAGGCGCACTAGTCTTCTAGGCTGTGTCCTTGGCATATCGAATAGAAGCCAGTCCTGAGACCCCAAGAGCAGGTCCCATTCCCTCAAAGAACCGAAGTCAGCGTGTACACAGTCCACAATAGTGAACCGTATCAGAATCAGGTTTATCATCACCCACATATGTTATGAATTTTTTTGCAGCAGCAGCAGGACAGAGCAATATGTGATATTACTACAGTACAGTGTAGAAAGTCGTAGGCACTCTAGCAATATATATGTGCCTAGGAATTTTACATAGTACAGTATATATCAATATTACACAGCAAGCTAGCAAGGATTTTAATTTGAATGATGAACATCTATACAAGAAATAAGAAATAGTGACTGTGGTTAGACCTCTAAAATGTAGAATCATAGAGCCAAAAAACGGGCCCATCAGCCCACCAAGCCTGCACCAACCATCAATCACCTATCCTCATTCATCTTACAATAATCTCATTTTATTCTCCCCATGTACCCATCAGCTTGCTCCAGATTCCACTCCTCTACTCATGATTGGCAATTTACTGTGGCCAATTAATACAACAATCCACATTGTAGAGTCCTCCAGGCTCGTCATGAGGCACATCAAGACCCTGCTGCCCCCTTCACTGGTCCCCTGCAGTTCGCATACCATTCAACAGATGACGCCATTGCTATCACCCTCCACCTGGCCCTAACCCACCTGGAAAAGAAAGACACATATGTTCGAATGCTGTTCATAGTCTTCATTTCAGCATTCAACACCATCATTCCTCAGCACCTGATTGGAAAGCTGAACCTACTGGGCCTGAACACCTCCCTCTGCAACTGGATCCTAGACTTCCTGACTGGGAGACCTCAGTCAGTCCGGATCGGGAGCAGCATCTCCAACACCATCACACTGAGCATGGGGGCCCCCCAGGGCTGTGTGTTCAGTCCACTGCTGTTCACTCTGCTGACCCACGACTGTGCAGCAACACACAGCTCGAATCACATCATCAAGTTCGCCGATGACACGACCATGGTGGGTCTTGTCAGCAAGAACGATGAGTCAGCATGCAGCAGCTAACGGACTGGTGTAGAGCCAACAACCTGTCTCTGAATGTGAACAAAACAAAAGAGATGGTTGTTGACTTCAGGAGGACATGAAGTGACCACTCTCCACTGAACATCAACGACTCCTCCGTAGAGGTCGTTAAGAGCACCAAATTTCTTGGTGTTCACCTGACGGAGAATCTCACCTGGTCCCTCAACACCAGCTCCATAGCAAAGAAAGCCCAGCAGCATCTCTGCTTTCTGTGAAGGCTGAGAAAAGTCCATCTCCCACCCCTATCCTCACCACATTCTACAGAGGTTGTATTGAGAGCATCTTGAGCAGCTGCATCACTGCCTGGTTCGGAAATTGCACCATCTTGGATCGCAAGTCCCTGCAGCCGATAGTGAGGTCAGCTGAGAAGATCATCAGGGTCTCTCTTTCCCACCTTTACAGATACTTACACCACACGCTGCATCCATAAAGCAAACAGCATTATGAAGGACCCCATGCACCCCTCATACAAACTCTTCTCCCTCCTGCCATCTGGCAAAAGGCACCGAAGCATTCAGGCTCTCACGACCAGACTATGTAACAGTTTCTTCCCCCAAGCCATCAGACTCCTCAATACCCAGAACCTGGACTGACACCAACCTACTGCCCTCTACTGTGCCTATTGTCTTGTTTATTATTTATTGTAATGCCTACACTGTTTTGTGCACTTTACGCAGTCCTGGGTAGGTCTGTAGTCTAGAGTAGTTTTGTGTTGTTTTACGTAGTTCCGTGCAGTTTTTGTATTGTTTCATGTAGCACCATGGTCCTGAAAAACGTTATCTCGTTTTTACTGTGTACTGTACCAGCAGTTATGGTCGAACTGACAATAATAAGTGACTTGACTTGAGGTTTTCCTGTTCCCTTCTACATACACATTGGAGCAACTGGATAAAACCACATAGTCACAAGCAGTGCTGTACATGCAAACTCCTCACAGACAACACCAGGGATTAGAATTGAACTTGATCACTGAAGCTATGAGGGTAAAGCTCTTCCGATTATTTTCTAATATGCACAATAAGTGTGTGATTAACTGACATAAATTTGAGATGGTGGTGGAAATTCTTAAAATCAAATGGATAAAATGAAAATGGTAAAAGCCACAGTTGTATTAATTATTGAAGAACTATGAGCAGTTTACTTGCTTTAATTATTACAGAGAAAAGTTACTTCATTTTAGTGATTGTATTTTCTACTGCAACCTGCAGGAAGAATTTGCAGAAACAAAAAAGAACGGAAAAACTTATATATAGTGGCTATCAAATTGTCTGGATGTCAAAAATATTTGACATCTAATCGATTATTTATAAGTGAATTTACAGTGTCTCTATGTAGAAAAATGTATCAGCTAATTTCTGTACCCAAAGGCAAAGGAGGAGATCAAACTGAACTTTTTTTGGGGGGAATAGTTTGAAGGAGGAACGTTGTCATGATGAGAGTAAATAGCCTCATCAAATATTTTACCTTAATGAGGACAACCAAGACTGATATGCCTTATTTGGAAGATATTATTTTTGGTTATCCAACACTCCCTCAAGATGGCACTGGTTGTCAGAACAGACCAAATGTCTGAGGACTGAAGCAAGCTTGCAGCCACAATCATCTTGAGGAACACATTAGAATACAGGTCATTTTGATCTTGTATGTTTAATGAGACAGGATTAATTAGTAAACTTATAGGAAAGGATCTTTAAAGGAAAAGTGATTCGATGATCAAACGTCTCATCAATTTTCAAGTGATGTGCTAAACTGGAGACAAGTATATTAGAATTAAACAAAGACAATCATGTAATTTGAGGGGCAAGTTATCTGAGGCAACTTTGGAAAAATAATATAACAGAGTAACAGCTCTGTAAAGAACTGAAGGTCCATACTTTGCAATAAATACTTACGTATTCACTTTCCATTGAGCCCTGTGGGCCTGTGCCCATGTTTTTGTTAATTGATGCCTTATCTAGAGTTGTTAAGCCCTTGTGCTTTCTGTTTAATTTTGTCAAGGTTATTTTGACTAGCTCGGGTTTCATGCGTACTGTGATTATTTAAAGGGGACTCCCAATTAGCACTTATCATGGGGACCTTGTGTTTCGAGAATGATTCATCTCGAGGTGTCGCTTGGTCGAGCCACTGATGTTCAGTAGGAATTCCTATGAATAAGCTCTTGTTTCTGTCTGCATGGGAGCCTGTCGATCCTCCACACCTGGGTTCAGTCGTCTGTCAGCCCACACCATGATACCTTTCAAGGATAATTATCTGCTGGGAAACCATGAGTAATGAGGGAAAATTATGATAGTATTAGATTTTTAACAATACTTACGATGCTGTTAAAATAAATCTTTAGGATGAGTGTGGAATAATGAATAATAAGGAAAAAGATGATGCAAGTAAAATTAGCTAAAATATATAATCAGATCATATGGTTTTGTATGTTATACATTGAGGAAGCAATTTGAAAAACTGAGGAGAATTCACATAGAAACAAGACAGAACAAGTTGTAATAGGCATAAAGAACAACACAGAAGTTAGATAAAGATTTTAGTGCAGGCTGGAATGAATCCCTCAGACATATTGAACACTGAAATCTAGGGTCTAACCGAGGAAATCTATGGGAGTCCCTGATGTCAGGACTTTGCATTCTCCCAGCACCAGAAATCTGGCCAGTGCTCGGTCTTGGAACTTACCAGATAGCCATCCAGCACAGAGTTTTGGATTAAGGACCACGTAGGACTGGGTCACTAGCCTGGGATCCGATTAGTCCTAGTACTAGCTATCCAGTCTGCCTAGCATCAGAAATAGTGGACCATGTGGGACCTGGTCCAATTCTCTGAGACAAAATCCAGGTCCGAGCTAATTTACTGCTGTGTGCCTAGGTGTACTGAACTTTCTGCCATTATAATGCAGCCACAGTACTAAGGAGAACAGATCTGTCTATATTGTGTTTGTCCATTGGCAACGTCAATGACAACCTCAACACCTCATAATGGTGGGATAGACAACTCCCTATCTCACCGAGGGTTTGAGACCCATCAGCTACCCTCACCTGGTTTAGCCGGCTTGACGAAGCCGCTGCCCGGGATGTGGCCGCTGTCACATGCAAACAGCTACGAGGAGCCACAGGTGAGAGCTGAGTGCCAAGTGGGGACCAAAGGTGGACTAACCACCTTGAAAAGGACGTGACATGTTCCCCCACCAGAGGTACTACCCCTCCCTGACACCCCATGCACCCCTCTGTCTATATAAGGCACCAGGGAACAGTACTGTTAACAAAGGTCTGTCACTGTTTGAAACCGGCGTAAGTGGGCAGTAGTCACTTTAAAAGATATAGTCTGGTGGCTACAGATCTGTCACAGTATAATACTGGGAAGTAGTTCCAGTGGGTGCTTGCCTATTGGGGTACTGGTCTGTAGGACACAGGTTTGAAAAGATGGAAAGGAGCACCAGAGTTACAGCAAGTAGTTGAGTAAGTAAACACTGCCTGACTGTGAGTGAGGCAACAAAAAGCAGAGGAGTAGTAAAGAGACAATGGATAGAGCAGCCAGTAGACCATGAGGAGGAATGACAGATTTTGCATATTAGCTTTGCATATTAAAACTGAACTAAAAATACCTGTATCTGGTTACTCGTTGTTACTTGTGAGTGTCATTTGGAAGTGACTTGGATTGTAAATCTGGGCCACAAGAAAGCTGTGTGCCACTGTGAAAGAAATTTGGATGTTCAGAACTTATTCAAAACGGCACAAAAATATATTGCCACAATATTTTCTCAGCTATCTGCAATCCAAATCAATGACTCAAATGAAAGATCTAAGCATAATTAATCTCAGTTTATTATTGATCCATAGGAAACCAACTGCGAGGAGAAGGCAGAAAAAAATTCAAAATGTTAGTGTGATTGGGCAAGAAGGTGGCAGAAGGGGTGTAACATTCAAAAGTGGGAGAGTATTTCAAGTTTGGATTCACAAGAAATTGCTTCTCCTTATATAAAACTATGGAAAGTTAACTTCAAAGTACAAAAGCAACTGGTATGGTTAAAGGTATAAAAGAGCACAAGAACACAAGGAAATAGATCACTCAGTCCCTTAGGTCTACCCTGTCATTCAACATGGTCATGGTTGGTCTGCCAAAGGTTTCATCTCTTCTTCTGTACCATACAAGTTGGCCTAAATTCCCTAAATTTTTTTAAATTATCTACTTCCTCTTTAAATGCTCCCAATAATTGGGGAATAATCAAGTTTTGCTGTAACTACAGAAAACATTTTGACATAACCCTTTAGTACTTCTTCCTTCAGAGAGTTCTGAGTGTGTGGAACAAGCTGCCTGCATATGTGGTGCATGGAAGCTCAATTTAAATGTTGAAGAGAACTTTGGATAGTTATGTGGATGGTAGGGGTATAGAGGGCTTTGGTTCCAGTGCAGAACGATGGAAATAGGCAGTTTAAATGGCTCGGCACAGACTAGATGAGTCAAAGGGCCTGTTTCTGTACTGTACTTTTCTATGACTCTATAACTCTATTTTCATCTTAATAGCATTTGATGGCTCTGGGCCTGTATTCACTTGAATACAGACAAATGAGGGGGGGATCTCATGAAAACCTATCAAATGTTAAAAGGCCTCAATAGAATGGATGTGGAGAGGATGATTCCTGTGGTGGGGGAGTCGAAGACCAGAGGACACAGCCAAAAAAATAGAGAGACATCCATTTAGAAAGGAAATGTGGAGGAATTGCTTTAGCCAGAGAAATGCGAATCTGTGGAATTTGTTGCCACAGGTGGCTTTGGAGCTCAAGTCATTGGGTATGGAGCTTTCACCAGCGGCCATTTTTGAAAAGCATTTTTGCTTCTTCATCATTCTCAATTTTGATAACTTTTTCTTGCAAGCTCTCTTCCTGTTCTTCTACATTGCAAAGGAATGGATCAGCAAATTTGCTGATGATACAAAGATTGGAGGTGTAGTAGACAGTGAGGAAGGTTTTCAGAGCCTGCAGAGGGACTTGGACCAGCTGGAAAAATGGGCTGAAAAATGGCAGATGGAGTTTAATACAGACAAGTGTGAGGTATTGCACGTTGGAAGGACAAACCAAGGTAGAACATACAGGGTTAATAGTAAGGCACTGAGGAGTGCACTAGAACAGAGGGATCTGGGAATACAGATACAAAATTCCCTAAAAGTGGCGTCACAAGTGGATAGGGTCGTAAAGAGAGCTTTTGGTACATTGGCCCTTATTAATCAAAGTATTGAGTATAAGAGCTGGAATGTTATGATGAGGTTGTATAAGGCATTGGTGAGGCCGATTCTGGAGTATTGTGTTCAGTTTTGGTCACCAAATTACAGGAAGGATATAAATAAGGTTGAAAGAGTGCAGAGAAGGTTTACAAGGATGTTGCCAGGACTTGAGAAACTCAGTTACGGAGAAAGGTTGAATAGGTTAGGACTTTATTCCCTGGAGCGTAGAAGAACGAGGGGAGATTTGATAGAGCTATATAAAATTATGATGGATATAGATAGAGTGAATGCGAGCAGGCTTTTTCCACTGAGGCAAGGGGAGAAAAAAACCAGAGGACATGGGTTAAGGGTGAGGGGGGAAAAGTTTAAAGGGAACATTAGGGGGGGCTTCTTCACACAGAGAGTGGTGGGAGTATGGAATGAGCTGCCAGACGAGGTGGTAAATGCGGGTTCTTTTTTAACATTTAAGAATAAATTGGACAGATACATGGATGGGAGGTGTATGGAGGGATATGGTCCGTGTGCAGGTCAGTGGGACTAGGCAGAAAATGGTTCGGCACAACCAAGAAGGGCCAAAAGGCCTGTTTCTGTGCTGTAGTTTCTATGGTTTCTATGGAATAGGTAAATTACCCAGTCCGGAATTTCCAGATCATTCAAATCCTTGAATTGGTTCTGAAAATCCTTCTTCAGTGACTGCAGGTGTAAGCAATACTCTTACTCTGTCTGTGAAAGAAAGTGCCATACTTTACATTCAGGGAAACTGAGAGAACATTCTTCTCCCAATGTTTTGCTTATATATTTCTAATTTTCCAATAAAAGTGGACACTGAATTTTTGCCTGGATTAAATTTAAATTCTCACCCTGACGTTTCATATTTTGAATGTTCATTTTGTCCTACAGATCGGCTAGGTATGCCACATCTCCACGTAGAAGTTCAGTCGTGTTTCCCAAGCTCTTGTCAACTTTGAGCAAAAATTCAACCACAGTGTCAAAAAGATCAAAAGATATGCTTTAAGCAGCAGCTTTTTGCCAATGTACTTCAGTGTGAAGAAGCAAGCATTTAACCTCTTCATCGACATCTTGGCATAACTGGTGAAATATTCTGCTATTTAGTGGATGAGCTTAAACTTTGTTGATAGCAGATATTACAAGAGTCAAGCTTGAAAAAAAAATGCTGGCAGAGATTTTTGGCTGCGAGATGTTGATGATGAATTACACAATGGATTGCAAATAGACTTAGACTTTCTTTTTCATAAATGCCACTAAACCAGCATGACAATCTGTCATATATAATGCTCGTTTTGTTCCACAAGAAATCATGTTTCTAATTGGAATACTTTTATCCTCAATATACATTTATCCATCATTAATGGGACTAAATTAAAATTAAAAATTAACACAAACTGCGAAGGCCTATCCATTGTTGATGATGGCAGCCAGTTGACACAGATGGAACGATGGTAGCGGCATGCAAAGGAATAGCAAGGCGAAGATGAAGACGACCACAACAGCAAAAATTACGTTGAGAAGGATTCAGATTGGAAGTTGAATGTTAGTCAGGATAGGGCTGGTGTTCGGCAAGCTACCTTTCTTGTATTCCAGTTAGTGAATTGACCTATCACGCAAGGTCTCATAATCCCCAAAGATGGATCTTCACCATACATATGAAGCCAAGGTCACTTTGAACACCTCAAGAGGTGTTCGGCAGATTCACTGATTGACCCTATTTCACTGTTTGGTCCCGTCCAGCGCTGTATGGTTGTGCAACCTGTTTTGCGTAGATCTGCAGTGAAAGTTGAACGGGTGTACTCGACTTAACAACTATTAAATTGCATGAAATCGTTCCATGCCGTGAGTCAAGGGGAACTGTCGAGCACCCTTATTGCTAACTTATGCGTCCGCAATAATGTCTGTTTGGTTGGTAAGGTCAAATGAGGTTGCTGAGTTTCGGACATGTTGTGATGATGAGTGCTCATGGCCAGCAGAACCATGGCTTTCCCTGTGTTCCAGTGCCTCATCCCTTTTTTTTGGAAGTGCCTGCTCTACCAGTGGTCGGTCAGGTCTTGTGCCTCAAGTTAGGATACCGCTTACTGCCCACCCCCTCCAGAATCTTAAACACTCCCCAACAACTTCTATTTCCCCTAACGCCCCTTTAGGATACATAACTGCCCCCTTGGGAGGAAGTACTGTCCCTGTTGGGAATCACTTCTCAAGAGTTTAGGAGGATAAGAAGTGATTAATTGTATTCATTAAGTTTGTAGAGTGTTGTACTGAGTAGTAGCTGTTTTATTCTGGCTGGAGAATCTTTAACTGCTACTGGTGGCTTCGGGATAAAGAGTTTGTCATTTAGGAATGATGCAAGGGGACATTTCTTCACTTAGAGTTACAAATTTTTGTAATTCTCTACCCCAAAGGGCAGTGCTTGCTCAGTCAGGGTATATTCAAGACTCTGATCAATTGATTATTACCTTCCTTGAGTCTGAACTTCCTTCATGCTCATCTCAATGAGAGGCTTTCAGATCTTAACTATCCCTGTGGTTGCTCATTTTTGGTTCAGAGTTTCAAAGGTTAGCATTATGTGCATGAGACTTGATGAAATTCTTTGCATGTTATATGTGTATTTAATTATTTCAACATGGGGCAGCATGGTCGTGAAGTGGTTAACACAATGCTTTACAGTAACAGCAGCTCAGGTTCAATTCCCGCTGCTGCCTGCAAGGAACTTGGAAATTTTCCCATGGTCACATGAATTTCCTTTGGGTGCTTTGGTTTCTTCCCAGAATCCAAAGGTGTACTGGTTCGAAGGTTAATTGGTCATTGTAAATTGTCCAGTGATTAGCTCAGATTAAATTGGGGGTTTGCTGGGTGGTGCAGCTTGAAGGGCTGGAAAGGCCAGTTCTATGCTGTATCTCAATAAATTAATACATAAATATCAAGGTAGTATCAGCTAGTCCTACGCACTCAATATCAATTAAAATTTCTGTTAAGTTCCCAGCTATCTTTGTCTGATAAATATTGTTTGGTAGTCTTCCTTTTTCTCAGTTTACTGTTCATGGGCACTTAGTCATAATTTTTTTTCTAATATAAAATATAATTTAGATTTCCTATAACTTTGCATTAAAAATGTCATACTAAAAATGGAATAAAATATACAAGTACTCCAAATTTGTATTCCTTCTATTTATTTTAAATAAAACCACTGGACAAGTTGTATGAAGTTTCAAAGCTTTGTCCACCCCTTGCATTTAATTGAAACAAAAATTAATATATGACAGGCTAATTATTTCAACATCAATCACCAGCAAAATCTTTGTGGAATTTTTATGGGACATTAGCAATTCTTATCTAGTAAATGAGAAACACACAAACAAAGTACGTTTGTTTGGAAGAAGTATTTGTGCTTTAGTAATCAATTTAAATTCTTTGACTGAGTATGATTTAAATAGACAAGACTGCTTAATAGATCTATCTGAAAAGAAAACAGAGAATTCTGCAACAAAAGCTTCTTATTGAACACCAAGAACCAAGTAATCAATAAAAAAATATAATTTGTTCTGAAACTTGGCTTGTCAACAGAAGAGTGCCAATAAAGGATGAACTTATCATGGTGAGGGAATGAAAGAGAAAGGGACAAAAATCCTACACATGAAATTGAACATCTTGACTTTGAGCTGGAATTAGCCCCATATTCCAGCAGCAAGAGCCCTCCAAGACAATTCTGCAAAAATGACATGTTCTTAAAAGTTAGAGTCTGATTTTAGGGCCATATTCATACACATTAGGTAAGAACAGCATTATTTATTGTAAATATTTTTGTTCTGAAACAGTTGCATTGAATGGCGTACTTCCAGTATTTATTATTCCTTTAATAAACTAGAATGAGGTGGACTAAAAGTAAGCACAATCCTTACTGGAGAATGCCAGTCCCTATGATAGGTTTCATTTTAGAAGCACAATATTCAATATCTAGTGAGGCTATATCTGATATACAGCCCTATCTTTCCCAAGAATGTGACAGTAACAATGAGTTTCAGCTGCTGTCAGTGCACGTCTGAAAACTGTGAGGAATCGTAATTATTCAATTGCATTGTCAGGAACTACGAGGGATGATTGATAAGTTTGTGGCCTAAGGTAGAAGGAGTCAATTTTAGAAAACCTAGCACATTTATTTTTCAACATAATCCCCTCCTATATTTACACACTTAGTCCAGCAGTCGTGGAGCATACGGATCCCTTCTTTGTAGAAGTTGGTGTCTTGGACCTCCAGAAAGTAGTCCACAGCAGGGGTTATTGACAAGTTCGTGGCCTAAGGTAGAAGGAGATGAGTTATTAACTTCAAACTTTCTGCATAATCACACAAATAGTTTAACTGCACATGCATGTAACAAGAGCTGTATAACTCATCTCCTTCTACCTTAGGCCATGAACTTATTAATCACCCCTGCTGTGGACACTTTCTGGAGGTCCAAGATCCATATGCTCCACAACCACTGGACTAAGTGTGCAAATGTAGGAGGGGACATGTTGAAAAATAAATGTGCTAGGTTTTCTAAAATTGACTCCTTCTACCTTAGGCCACCAACTTATCAATCACCCCTCGTATGTTGGAATTAAAGTGTCTCTCATCAGAGCTTACACCTAAAACTTAGGTCATTTCGTGTGGTACAGGCCAATCTACTTTGAACAAAATCTTCAATGAATTCATAGGAACTTTAAACACGAGAATAATTCTTAAATTCTAAATTGAAACTCAGAGTATTACATTTTGCTCTTACTGAATATTAAGAGGTTACACAATTTAAGTACAGGATTTGTACTGAAGGTACAGAACTGAATATTTCAAGTACATAATTCGCCAGATATGCAGATAAATAGTCATAAGTATGTAGAAAATTTTAGTTGTGAAAGCTTTTAATGTTGCATCATGTAATTGATCTCATAAGTCTAAGAAGCAATAAGTTAACTGGATAAGCATCTTAAAAGAAATGGAATTGACTGTTAAGTGCTGTTTAGACTCAAAATATTTATTGGAATTAATGAAACTATTGATTCATCAATTCCTGAGAATGTGAGGATTGTAAAACTATTATAAATATTTGGAATTTTATGAATTTTCTTTTGGTGATCAAGTTAGAGACTATGTTGGGTGAAGTTAATAACTATATATGACTTAAGTTCATAATTTGATTTGAATGGTTGAAGAAAAATAATTTCTGCACCATCAAAGAGTCAAATTTGAGTTGAGAGTTGACCAGGCCATTTGATTAGAGAAAGCAGCATTTTAAAAGAAGGAAATGTGCTGCTTTTCCTAATACACATCCGTTTATGTAGACTTCAGAAAATAGCTATTTAAATGTTATTTCAAAGCAAGCTAATATGTTTTTACTAAAAAGTCAACAGCAGACTGAATTACTCTAGTAAATAAATTAGTTAAACTAAATATCATGTGAACTGAAACACCAACAAACCAAAAATATAAAACAAAATTATAATATAAAGATTTCCTTGTGATGACACGGCTGGTGATGTGACAAAATTGCGTTATGTTTTATGCTCAGTAATCAAATCTGCCATGTGCATCTGCAGCCTGAGAAATCATGGCACTGTTTCATTGAGCTTAAGACAGTCGAATGCAATAGGGAAGAGAAGAGCTGCCAACACCATCGATGCAGAGGTGGGTTTCATCAGTTGTCAGAGATAGAATGAGGCGAATGCAAGTCAGAGAGCTATCATGATTCAAAATGCAGTGAAATAGAAACCAAAGTCTTTGATCTCACCCAACACGCACAACAAGACCAATATGAACAGAGACTGTTGGTAGGATGGGAAGCTTGATCATGAGTACATGACACAGAAGACCATTGAAATGGTGGTAGGGGATACAGGAATCAGAGGACACATATGGTCATGGGACAGAAGCTGTGCTTTGTAGTCAAGACCCAGACTCATAGGTTGTGTTGTCTGCCAGTTGCCAGGGTTAATGACATCTCATTAGGAGGATGATCTTGTTGTTATGGTCCACATTGAAACTAATGACAGAGGTAAAAATAAGCATGACGTTCTGTTGAGGAACATGGAGGAGTTAGAGACCATATTAAAACATAAAACTTCAAGGGGTCCTGCAGGGTTAACTAAATTAAAGAGTCAATGAATGTAATGGATAACTGAAGGTTCATTTCCTACATTTTTGCATTAGTACTGGGAGAGTAAGAAACCATTTCATTATGGTGGAGATCATTTAAAGTCAGCGACAGGTGCACTAGTGAATCATGTTGTTGATAGGGCTTCATACCACTAAAGAGAATGGGGCTGTAGTTTCCTGGTGCAGAGAATGCTAAATATTTAAAGTACAAGATCAAATCCACAGCACTAAGTATCAAGTAAAGTGAAACAGCAGTGGGCAGGGAATTTAATGACAATAATACACTTATAAACACAGAGAGCTCAAAGAAAATGGCAGAAGATTAGAAATGAACTAGTTTCAGAATAGACAAGGTATTCATAATACAGATGAACTAAGAGTACAAGAAGGAAGTATCCAAAGAACTCCAAATAAGTCATTGTTGCATTATAGCCAAGGTTATGGATTAAATAATCAGGAATGACAGAAAAAATTATAAAGACAGTCATGGCATTAAAGTCAGGAGCAAGAACAGAAAGAAAGTCAGAAATAAGGACAGAGGTACATCTTAGTCCCAAAGAATTGAAAAAGATGTTGTTTGTTTAGAACTAAGAGATAACAAAGAAAAAACAAAACATTAGCTGGAATGGTTTACAATTCACTAAAGAAAAAAAAATCGTAACAGAAAATAAAAGCATAAATTATTTTCTAAAAGAGGAGAAAAATTAAAAATCAGAGGTGCAAAGAAACCATGTGATGGTTTACTTGCAAGTTGAACTGGTGGTAAGGAAGGCAAATTCAATGGACTAGAATAAGAACAAAGATGTAATGCTGAGGCTTATCACATATTGGTCAAGATCATACTTGAAGTACAACGAGCAGCTTTGGGCCTCTTATCTAAGAAAAGATGTGCTGGCATTGGAGAGGGTCCAGATGAGGTTTATGAGAATGATTCTGAAATGAAAGAGTTAATGTATGAGAAACATTTGATAGCTCTGGGCCATCACTAGAGATTAGAAGAATAAGGGGCATTCTCATTTAAACCTATCAAATACTGAAAGGACTAGATAGAGTATTATGGAGAGGATGTTTCCTATAGTGGGTAGACAGGGATAAGGACGATTTTCTTTAGCCAGAGTGAGGTGAATCCGTGGAGTTCATTGCCATGGATGGCTCTGGAGGCCAAATCATTGAGTATACTTAAAGTGGAGGTTGATAGGTTCTTCATTAGTCAGGATGTCAACAGTTATGGGGAGAAGGCAGAAGAATGGTGTTGACAGGGATAATAAATTAGCCATGATGAAATGGTGGAGTAGACTCAATGGTCCAAATGACCTAATTCTGCTTCTATGTCTTTTGTTCTTGTAGAAAATTTGACAACAAAATTTTCATAATAGCTATGGCCGACTTCAGTCTTCACATACATATTGGGCAAATCAAACTGACAAAATAGTTCTATAAGACAAGTTCACTGGATGCACTTTAGTGGTCTTCAGAAACACTACATGATGGAACCAATTAGAGGAGCAGGTTATCTTAGACCTTATCCAATGAGACAGGCTTAATTTGTAATCACGTAGTAAAGGAAACAATGGGGAAGGAGTATGACAAATTTAAAGCAGATACAGGGAAGTTAAAACTAGCCTTCTGAATACAAATAAAATACACTAAATCCATTTATGTAGGCATGAGGTGCATAATCGAAAGTAGATTGGAAAATTACTTCTGAAGAAGAAATGGCAAAAGTTTAAATAAATATTTCAATGTTTACTTATGTTCTATTGAGCATTCAAGAATCCATGAGAAAAGAGTTTATTCATGGTTAATTAAAAAGATTAGCTGTAATATTAGATGAGTCTCATAATGTTACAAAGAAAAGTGGTAATTTGAATAGCTGAGAGATATTCAGAGATAATAAATGTCATTCTGATCCTGAATGTTCAGGAACAACAGTATGCAATCAAGCATTTGATAAAGGGGGAAAGGAAGAAAAACAAGAATTAGTAGATTAATTTGTTAGTGTAAATTGTCCTGTGCTTAAGCTATGATTAAATCTGGGAATTGATGGGCAGAGCAGCTTGAAGGACCAGAAGGGCCTACTCCATGCTGTATCTCAAAAAAAAATCAATCAATAGATAAATATATAAATATATTTTCAAGAAATGTTAACAACAATTGTAATCTGCTACGACGTGAAGAGGAATACAGCAGCAAAAATAATAGTGGCATCCATGAAGGCATGATAACATAAATTACTTTTAGAAAGGTCAAGACATTAAAATTATTTTGCTTCTTTCCTACAAAAGACACAATAAACGTAAGAGAAATAGAGGTGTAAGGGGTTTCTTCTTTTATGTTGCTCCATAGGCTAATCAAAATGGCTTATTTGTCATGTTATAATTAAAATGGCTTCTCTGTGATGTTAACTGCTGAGACAGTTGTTCTTTTTCCAGCAGCTTGTTTGGGTTATATTATTGATAAGGGGAGAAACAAACCAATGGGTGTCCATGTTATTCTTTTTGTGGGTGATATTCTGTCTCATATGGCTGGGAACCGTGTGGTTTGGCGGGTTTTTTGGCAGGAGACCTGGAGAAGAAGGACATGCTGGAAGCGCTGTGGTCGAGGGGGTCAGAGGGGATCGCATGGTGGAGAGAAGACCCCGTTATTTGAGCTCCAACTTGTGTGCACGAAAAAGTTGAACTCTGATAAGTCTGGCGCCTTTTTTTTCTTTCCCTTTTATATTGTATCTCTATTAATCACATACTTCAAGTAGGATTTATAAAGTGTAATCTGTAAATCGTATATTGTGTGCTGTCTGATATTTGATGTGTGAGTTTGTACCAGGTAGCATTACACAGCAACGACGCAACCGTGAGACATGGTTGGGCAGGCGGCCGGGGTTTCCCTTAGATAAACACAGGCCGATAGACCTGAGCGTTACAGAGGGAACTTAAAAATCTAATAGAAGTGAGGAACTTGAACTCATTCTCACTAAGAGGAATTAAAGTGGATAAGCCCCTGGAATTGAACCCCTCAGTCTAGGACTCTAAAAGAGGTGGTTATTAGCTTCTTCAGTGCAACAGAGATAATTATATAACAGTTTCTGCTGACTGCAGAGTACCTTATCTAACAGTAGCATTAAAGAAATGAGGGAGAAACAATACATCATTAAGAATGAGGGAAGTGGTGGTTAGAAAATTATAGTATGATTTGGAATGGTAGATGACCCTATGCAGAAAACATTGAATAAATTACAGATTCTGGAAATCTGGCAAATAAATAGCAAATGCTGGAAAGGTTCAGCAAGTCAGGAGGGTCTATTTAAAGACAACCAGATTAACATTTCAAGTCAAAAATGAAGGAAGAATCCACATATGCTGAGTGGTCAGAAAATGCTTGGCTATGTATGAATTTACTTACTGGATTTTTTTAAAGGACATCTTTCAGTTGCCAAAAGCTTCTTCAGATACATAAAGTGTGAAGAGAAGCAAGAGTGAATATTGGACTGCTGGAAAATGACGCTGGAGAGGTAGTAATGGGGACAAGGGAATGGCGGATGAACTGAATAAGTCTTTTGCATCAGTCTTCACTGTGGAAAACACTAGCAGTATGCCAGAAGGTTGAGAGTGTCAGGGGACAGAAGTAGTGAAATTGCCACTACTAGGGAGATGGTTCTAGGGAAGATGAAAGGTCTGATGGTAAATATGTCACCTGGACCAGATGGTGTACACCTCAGGATTCTGAAAGTGGTGGTTGAAGAGATTGTGGAGGCATTAGTTACAGCATGTCAATGATTTGGATGACGGAATTGACGGTTTTGTGGCAAAGTTTGTGGACAATATAAAGCTAGGTGGAGGGGCAGGTAGTTTTGAGGAAGTAGAGAGGCTATAGAAGGACATGGATTTGGGGAAGTGTTGGGAAGTGTATGGTCATGCACTTAGGTAAAAAATATAAAAGTGTATACTATTTACTAAATGGGAAGAAAATTAAAAAAATCCAAGGTGGAAAGGGACTTGGAAGTCCTCGTGCAGGATTTCCTGAAGGTTAATTTGCAGGTTGAGTCAGTGGTGAGGAAGGTGAATGCAATGTTAGCATTCATTTCAAGAAGACAGGAATATGAAAGCAAGGTTGTAATGCTGAAGTTTTATAAGGCAGTGGTGAGGCCTCACTTGTAGTATTGGGAGCTCTTTTGGGTCTTTTATCCAAAAAAGGTTGTGCTGTCATTGGAGAGGGTTCAAAGGAGGTCCGCAAAAATGATACCCGGGTTGCAAGAATTGTCATATGAGGAGCATTTGATGGGTCTGGACCTATATTCATTGGAATTGAGAAGAATGAGGGCTGAACTCATTGAAACCTGTCAAATGTTGAAAGGCCTCAACAGAGTGGATGTGAAGAGAATGCTTCCTGTGGTGGAGAAGTCTAAAACCAGAGGACACAGCCTCAGATTAGAGGGGCATCCTTTTAGGATGGAGATGAGGAGGACTTTCTTTAGCCAGAGAGTAGTGAATCTGTTGAATTCATTGTCACAAGCAGTTGTGGAGGCCAAGTCATTGAGCAGATTTAAGGCAAAGGTTAAGAGATTCTTCATTAGTCAGGGCATGACAGGATACAGGGAGAAGGCAGAAGATTGGAGCTGATAGGGAAAATGGATCAGCTGTGATGAAATGCTGGAGCAGAAAGGTTGTTGACAAAAGTAAGAGCTCACAGACATGACCAAAAAGAGTAAGAATAAATGGGCCAATTTCAATTTCCATATTGACATCTGTGGGGCATCATTGGGACTATAATTGTGCCCTCAGTGCTTCAAAATTTATATTAATGACTTTGGTCAAAAGGTGGAATATTATATAACCTGTTCTGCTGATACAAAACTAGTTGGAAAAAGTGATCTACAAGGAGATGCAAAGTGTCCACAAAGAGATGTAAACATGTTACGTACATGAGCAAGAAAGTAGCATAACAAATATAATCTGAGGAAATAAGATTATACCTTGCAGTTGAATAAATTGTAAAATAATTTACTTGAAATTCAATCAGAATTTTTCTATGTTATTTGTTGATATTTATTTTTATAGCCTGCAGTGAAACTTGATAATGATCATTCTGTCTCAGTTTGCATCAGTGTCGAAAGTTGACTGGGCACTTCTGGCATAGTACACCCTCGTGCCCTTGAAATGATTTCCCTGTGGGGAACACAAAGGCTGACATCAATCCTATTGTAGTACACTCTTCAAATCATTGCAAGGGAACCTGGGCAATGTGACCCTGTGTGAAAGCATCATTGGGCACTCCAGGGACAACCAATCTCCCCCATGCAACACTAGACCAAAACTCCTCACAAGCAAGGCTCTAGATTTCATTCTTTAGAATCAATCACCTCTGCAGAAGCTATAGATTAAGAAGCAGAAGATTTTTTTCAACATTGTAAGGTTATATAGGGGCTAGATAACAGATCTTCCTGGAGTTCTTTGCCAAACCACTTTGCACTGAAATTACAGGTGCACTATAGAATCAAGTTAATACATAAATTTGGAATGTTTTAACAGACACTAAGTACACTTTCTTATCTTGTCCCTCTCCATTTCCAGACAACTTTACAGATTCATATAATCAATTTATTGACATATCAATCCATGTTAGGTCAGACTTCATCAACATTCCCTCTAAGTTTTTTTTTACACCTGCGTGGACTATTACGCTGTGTAGGAAATTTTTACATAGCCTGGAAAATGCGGCATTTCAAATGTCTTATTTGTAATATGCATACAATGAATATTTAGAATGAAAATTGAAAAATCACACACTTTTAATTTTATTTATTAATTGAAAGGTATAATGAAATACAGTACAACAAAGAAAATCTTTCACGTTCGTAAACTTTTTCTTATCTGTCCTTATTACAAATGCATTGTCTACAAACACTGTCCGAATTAATTTCGCACCCAGATGAAAGCTATGTCCTAATCTTCATTAAATCATCCAAATGTGGCTTTACTCGTCTGATTCTAGCTTTACATTTGATTGAATTCATAAGACTGAATCCACATTCACGATCAGTACTAGAAGCTTGAGATGGTCCAATGACATCAACAAGGATTGACAGTTGTTCACATTCTTCATTTCTAAGCACATAGTTCAACACATCAGTGAAAATCTTAATTGAATCCGTCTTAACTTTCTCAGAAATGGCAAATTTGAAATCACAGTATTGCAGCGATATTTTTCAGGCAACGCTTTTATCATAATTCATAATAGCAACTGAGTTGTTTTTTTCCCTAGTCATATAACATTCTCTTTTCCAGATTCAGAACTGGGTGTATTTGCTATAGCAACGGGCTCAAACCCTTGCCATTCTCTAAACTCATCAACAGGAAATCTATTATTCAAGCGATTACACACACATTGAATGAATTGAATTGAATAATAGGCACAATATTGAGGTCAGAGCTTATAGATGCAAGCAGATCTTTCACTTTGACACTCTAACAGTATCGTCAAGCCCTACTAACTTCCATTCTGTGTTTACTGTTACAATTTATAACAGTTTCGTATCTTGAAACACTGTCAATGTAAATACGTTGAAGCTCTAAAATGTTTCAAAGTAAAGATTGTGGCATGTTTACTATTTTGAAACTTTATGGATTATATTCATTACAAATAATTAATTACAAGATATTTTACAATTGTATTAACACAATTTCAAAATTATGTTAGCATAATTTCAAAATTATATTGATGTCATATAAAAGAAAATTCCAGTGGTGCAGCAACAAAGGCAACGTGCATGGGAGCACTTCAGTTACTGCACGGCTGCACAACTCAGACAGAATGATGGTCTTCATCATTCCTTTGGTAAAGATCTGCAGGAATACAGGATCATACTTCACAAGGCAACAGTGAACGTATCTATCTGTTGCATTGTGGAAGATCCTTCAAGTCCCTCTGGAAAACATCCAGAAACACAGAAACACAACACAGTTTATGTCTTGAAATTGGCAGCAGCAAATTAGGATTTTTCCCCCCGGTTTTCATAGTGCAGACAGTAAACAAATTAACTTGTGGCTTGCCTGCTTAGCAAAACAGAAGTACTTGTTATTGATGGTAAATGAATCAAGTGTATTTCTAGGCAAAGCATGTGAGGAACAGAGCAAGTTTTTTTAAAAGTCTGAAGTGTCTAGTGGTTTGATCTTTGGTATTTAAAATAAATGAAAAGGCTAACATTTGCTGTTTCTAAACTTATTCTATGTATTTGTCCTGATTACTTAGCTTGGAAGTTTAAGACCTTTGAAATTTACTTTCACACTTTTTTTTTCCATACTGAAGAAACCAATATGATACATATGCATGTTCTGCAGATAAATGTGCCACACACATGTTAATAGCACGAACAATATCCAAATGAAATGTACAACATAAACGTCACAAACATTTATTTTGGGCTTGAGTCGGGTAAATTAAGTGTCCTTAAATGGGCTGTTGGAGATTGTCCCCTAGAATGTGAGATCAGGATTTTATTTAATGTCTTGTTGCTATTCCAGACCCTTCGCTGCTGGTCATTTTTCATTCTCCCCCTTAATGCCTATCTCACATTGGTCTCCAGTGGAGCATTTAGCTGTATCAGAATTCAGTTCTATCCCATTACTTGGGAGTGGACTGTGGGACTTTAGGCTAGTGCTACGAATATTAGCCAATGGCCAGCAATTTTGGAAGTTCATATTCCTGCTATTGGATTCTTAGGCACACTCAAACATGTGCAGTGCCGTGGGATTTAATTCATATTAGCTCAATGATTCTGAAAACAACAAATATATTTATTGAATTTATGAGTCTAGACATTGTATGGATGAAAACCCAGCCAGAGTATTTATTGCAACTTCATTTCTGAGAGCTTGAATACAAATAGTCTGATTCCCTCTACTCTTCCTGAAACAATCTAACTTTAATAATGAAGGAAGAGTTTTGAGCTTATTTGATTTTGTTGCTGGGGCCTTTCCATTTGTGGGCATAAAATGATGAAAGGCTTAGGCAAAAACAGGAGTGCCATTGGGAATCCATAACCAGCTACGGGACTTTGGTTTAAAAGAGGAATTAGAATCTAATAAACCCTTAAAGAAAGCATAGTAGATTTTGTCTGGTAAACAGTCACTCAAACCTGCTGGAGTGTATGGCTACTTTAAGTAACAGAGTGATGTTCTGTTTAGAAATATATAGGTCTAATCTAATAGGAGGGAGTGCAACAGAAGAAGATGGACCCCAGTGAAATTACTTATCAGACTTGTCTACACTCTACTGAAGAATTGAACACTGCTCAATGCTGGGTTGCACTCTGCAAGGTATTTTGTGATGCAGCCCTTGCCTGGGTGTCTTTTTCCACTTACTTTCAAGCATCCCTCAATGAAAATATCAGAAAATATCACCAAATTTTCAATTGTTTATAACATGTTGACGCCTGAATGTCACTGAATCTCAGACTGAACAAGAATTTCCTCACTGCTTATATTCTTTTGAAAGCAGTAAGATGGACAGGATCTGCAGGCAGCAAAATTAGGTACAAATGAGGAACCATTAAAACTCCCCACGTCATTACCACTCAAGGGAGTTTAAAACTTCGTCCTTTCTCTCCAATTAAAGGTATTAGGATCTCCATCCTCAACCGCCAATCCTATCCTTTCCTACAGTTTTATGCCCGAAAATGACATGTGCAAAAAAAGTTCATACCTCTTCTCAATGTTTCTATTCTACCAGAACATTAGCAAATATTTCAATAGTCAAAGCTATCCAAATGTGATGTTTCAATCTGAGCCAAAGGGAAGTGAAGTGGGTGAAGAAAAGTTTGCGATCAATGTGGCCTAGCTATGGGTGATGACATCTATTGCTGACTGTTGGCTTGGAAAGTAACTGAACAATCCTGTCACATATCATCATCAACAGAGTCTGCTCAACGCTCATCAACTTACAGCATTCCTATGCACTGCCCCTCATCAAAGCCACTTAGGCAAATGATCAGTAAACAGTACCAAGCTCCAGCCTAATTCTGAGAATCCAGATCTCAGGATCAGCTTATAAAACAGAGAGAGTGTGTCTTCAGGAACCTGAGAGTTTGTCAGGCATTGTAAATGCTACGTCAAATAAAAGAACGCATGCAGTTCTCTAACAGATGTCTTTACTGTGCTTTCATTCTTCGGGCTGGCTCCAGGCCACACAGAAACCCTTTAACAAAACAATGAGGACAAGTTGTGGGTTCTCCATTGATCTTCCAATTATTGTCAGAAGATGTGAACTAAAAGAAGCTATCTGTGCTGGGTCTGAAGCTAAAATATTAGAAGTATCTTAAAGGTCTTAACTAATCAAATTCCCTGTAAATTATTCCCCTAATGGTACGACTATATATGGGCAGCCATACTATGGTTTCAAGACATAATGCTTCCTCAAATTGGATTTGTGAGTGAAAGAGCCCACGTTACCTGTGCAATGTCCTTAGCAGGTTATCTTGTGACTTAAAAGCAGCAAGAGAAAGGCTGCCTCAGTCTCAGGAGGATTAACTTGGTTCACAAATAGTAGCTACTTGCTGCAGAGTGCATCGGACAAATACCAGATTAGGTTAAACAGAAATTCAAAAGTAAAATCTTGCAAACTCTGGAGATTAGGAATCAAAAACAGAATTTCAAAATGTTACTGTTACTTCTACCTCTGATAGTGCTGCTTAACTTGCTGGGTATTTCCAGAATTTTCTTTTTAAGAACTCCAGTTCATGCACCAGCCAAGAAGCAGTAGGATAATTAGATTTAAGAGGAAATACTTGTAATATGTGAATCTGTAATTAAGTTATATCTGTATTAAAGTTGCTGAGCATCCAGAACTATTTACAAGGTTTACATGTGGTATTGATGAAGGCAACAAGTAGGAGTATGTAATATGATGAACACAAAGAAGTCTCTATGATGGCACCCTTGAGTAGGAGGAAGATGATTTAGGCAGAATTCATCAAGCAGCCAAGGAAAGGTTCTCTTTAATCAGAACATTCACAAAACAGTGTCTTCAACCAAGCTATTTCATTCAATTTCAACACAGACATCTTCTCACTAATGTGGAAAATCACCAAGATTGCCCTGCCACAAAAAGGCAGAAAAATCCAATCCAGCTAATTGCTGTCTAGTCTACTCTCAATCATCAACAAAGTGATGGGAGGTGTTGTTGACAGTGCTATCAAGTGACACTTAACTGACTAATAAGTGTTCACTTTGGATTTTGTTAGGATCACTCAGATCCAGACTTCATTACAGCACTTGTCCAAGCATAAACCCAGATACCAAAAGTGGAATTAAGGTGCATTAAAGTATCCTGGTAAAACCAACCAGAGCAACTTTCTCAGATCAACCAGCCAGGGGAAGCTGTATGTATAAGTGGCATTTTGACAGAGTTTTTGTCATATACATTAAAATATTAGACAGGTTCTTTGCAGCCTTTCATTAATATATTGGCCATATTCATTGTCTGCCTCTCTTCCTCAACTCAATCACACTAGCAACAAGGTGGTAGTGATGCTTTTGATGTTTTGATCAATACCCATGCTGTATTAGCAACAGCCTGTCCCTGGCTATAATCAGTATTCCAGTCCAGGGGCCATTCATTCATCACACCTGTCCTAGATAAAATCAGAAAATACTGCGAATACTCAACAGGCCAAGCATCATCAAAGAAGGGAGACACAGAATTGATATTTCAGGTTAATGACATATCACCTGTGGTATCCTTGTACAGCCTTGTCATACTTTGCCTTTACAATTTATCTGGAGTCTTACATTGCTCTTATCCCTTCTGAATCCCTTACTCTGCAATTTGTTCTTTAAACTCTATATTTAGTCTCTTGAATCGCACAATCTTCAACTACTTCAGCCAAATTCTTTATTCTAACTTTTCCATGCCTTCCTTTTGTTACCTTCAATAATAATGATCAGTTAGGCACAGGACAAGTACCTTCATCATCTCAGCTAACAAACATGAATTTACAAACAAATACCTACATGTGCACACCCATTAGGTTCCCCTGACCCTCCATGAGTGGTCAAAGAATAGAAAAGTTAATACCTGAAAAGAGGAGTCTATATTGACCAGGTGTTCCCTCGAACCCAACATAAGTTCCTTCTGCAAGCATGTCATTTTACATAATAAAGAGTTTCTTACCTGTAAATGATCTCAGTTGAAAATTCATTACAAGGACAGTCTCACAACATGGCCACCTCCATTCCTTCAACCACATGGCAAGTCTACTTCCATTGTTCTTGTCTTATTCCTGTTCACTGATTTGTAGACTGTTGTTCTTATTGGCCAACGCTATATTTAAAATTCCTTCCTAAACTTTAAACTACATCCTCAATCAATTGTCTCTTAACATTAAAAAATCTAGGTATCTAATTCTTCTTTCTACATCAAAGACACTGTGTGGGACAATTTGCTAAGCTAACAATGCTCAATAAATGTAACCCTTGGAGAAGAATAGGGTTTGAGGCCATGAGATGTTAGTAGCAATGTATGTTTTGAGTCCAGTGGATCAAACATAGAGAGAACACTACATGTGTACAGGATTATACTTAAGGCAAGTTTTGTACATTGAAACTTTAAGCATTTTTATAAAGCTTGAATTATGAAACTTGCTTGGAGATGACGGTAAAAATTAAGCTAGGGCTGCCATAAAGAACTCATTTGATAAAATAGCAGCAATCCCCAAGCTGACTTTCCACTTCACTAAAAATCTTCCACCAGTCATAACTCATCAGCTTGGACAAGAAAAGAAAATTAAAGCCACAGAAATCAAACGTTCCAAAATGGTCCCAGAAAATGCGTGGCCAACATGTGTCTGTGGGTAGCAACTCCAGACAAGTTTGTCAACCAGACTGAAGTTGCTACTTCCAATGTAGTCAATGAAGTAAGTCAGGAGTGCACATCATAGTCAAACCAATGAAGCAGCCTGTCAGAAAAGAGTTGAAACATGCTTAGTCTCTCTAAAGTGAGCTTTTTTTTTATTGTAAAAAGTACTCTTCTATTCCTTTTAAATAAAAGACAATAATGACATAACCTTGCAAAATAAAACTTCAGCCCAGTGAAACTTTCAATTATTAAAATAGAGCTGAAGAAGTCTGCAATTTTGCTTTCATTTTCATGATTTTTTAAATCCTAAGTATATTAATTTTAAAGGAACTGGAGCACTATTAATCACCCTAGCATTTTATCGCTTTTAAAAGGAGCTCTAAATGAAAGAGAAATATACTGTCATCGCTCAGTAAGCAGTAAACCTCATTGTGACCTTGGTGCATGTACAATTTTACTGCTGATGTGACACATTTGTTGAATTGAGTGATTCACCTTCACAGTGAAATCCTTGGATGCTAATCTTCTATTTGTTAGAGTTTTCCTGTTTTTTGAGCTCCAACAAAATATGAGCATTTATACAAAGTTGTCCAGAAATAAAAAAGTTTGTGAGGAACTTTATCATCTCTCAGACCAAGTATATTCTAATAAAATTATCTGAATTGGAATGTGAATCTCAGTATCTGCATAATGTTGATATAGAAATATGGATTTCCAATGAATCCATGCCATCAGTGGTCATTTTAAAATGCTTTTCAAATTGATACAAAGAAGCTGGTAAATCCAATTATAATAGCAGCTATAACTACTGCTATTTCTAAAGAATCTGTAAATTATTAAAAATAGTTAATCCGCATTACAGAGTTAAACCTGAACCAAACATAATTTATTCCTCAGTGACTTGCTACTTGGCCATTGAGGGAAGAGTACAATAACATTTATAAACGTTGATAGGCAGCATTTTAAGCTAATAAAAGATCTCAAGTACTTTGTATTCAGCAAAATTCCACACTGAACCACAGAAATTTATTATGTCCTTTAATATTTTCCCCAGTTATTTGGTGTAGATCTTCAGTCAGCAATAAGGTCCACAAATCCTGGTGCAGAAAAGCTACACAGTACAGGCAGGACCTATGGCCACAATGAGCACCATGAGTTGAGAGCTAAACAAGCCCCTCCAGAACAATTACATTGGCAATTGTTTAATTCACATACCCAGGCTGAACCAACAGTCAAGGTGTTGGGATGTTTGCAAATGTCTCTGACATTCAAAAATGTTTCAAAAGATGCGAAATACAACCTAGCATGAGTTGGGAGACATCATCAGTGATGTAATCTGGGGTGTCATCAACGCTTTGGGTCCTTCAACATCAGACACTCTCTCCAAGGCAATCCAGCAGGAGAATTGGTCCATGGGTCACACCTCTTGATCCAAAGCCATTTGGAGGCTCACTCAGCAGCCTCTGTGATGGTCCTGGCAGCTCTTTTCTTTGCAGCCACTGTGATGCAAAAGAGAGAGTAGGTACTGCACAGCGAGCATCCAACAAAAGCTCTACACCCCACCTCTATAGGCTTGCATTGTGCCCTCCACTCCTGCCTCTGTCACTGATCTACCTGCTCCTGTTATTTGGCTTTCTTACATTGAGATGCCTCCTCAATCCAGTCTTCCAAGGAACTGTCATTACCACTGTGACCACCTGCTTTGGGTTTTTTGATAGAATGACCATGTCAGGACCCAGTGATGCAATGAAATCAGATCAGCTTTCAATTGCTAGTCATACGCTGGGGTGAGCAAGCCCACTGGAGATTTGTGTTGAGGCTGTGGTTGGTCTCCAGTTTTGATAAAGGCTAATGGTTTTCTGAGTTGGCGGAGGAGCCTACTGTTGTTAATGGCTGAGGAGATACTTTCTGCCACTTCCTTTAGTACCTAGTCAGTGGCAGCCTTCTCCCAGGGCTTTTGGGCAGGATATGCTCCAGGGTCTCCCTGCCAGGACAGAGAGGACATGATGGTGCCTTACATTTGCCCAAGCAAAAATGTTCACTGGGCCAGGCAGGACACCGTACACAGTCATGAACTTGATACACTGGTGTTCTACCTCCCTGATGTTGGACCAGGAGATCTTCTGCTTCTTCACACCTTCCCACCTTGTCCAAACTCCCTACTGGCCTGTTCCTACCACCCTGGTGGTAAGCACTTCCTTGACAGCTGCTCAAACCTCTTCCTGGACAAGTTGGCATCTGTCCCGAAATTGAAAAGGAAAGACTATCAAAAAGAATTTAAAATAAAGAAATAAAACATTAGAAAATTATTAAACACATTTCAGCTAAATTTTAAAACATGTAAATTACCTATTTTCCTCCCGGCTGGTCTCCTCCATTGAAATGAGTGGAATTGATGGATTTGGCACACGTTCAATGGATAGACTTCTCAAATTAATTATAGTGTTTTAGGAAATGGCAAGTAGCTAGCTCCCTCATTAACAGACTGCAGGAGTCCAATGTTGTAGCACAGCCAGGAAATCATTGGTGAACACTGAAGGAAATCATGGGGGCTAAAATAAGGCATTAAGTTGCCCTAGCATACATGGTGAAGGAGAATCCTAAGCAATTGTTGTACAGATACGTTAAGAGACGGATTATTTACTCAGAAGACAGAAATAGAGTCTATAGGAGTGAGGAAAAGTGGCATCAACTTCATGAACCCTACACAGATTACCGAGGAGAAGGTGTATGCTGTCTTGAGGCAAATTAGGGTGGATAAATCCCCAGGGCCTGAGAAGGTGTTCCCTTGGACCCTGTGGGAGGCAAATGCAGAAATTGCTGAGGCCCTAGCAGAGGTATTTAAATCTCCCTTAGCGCTAGGTGAGGTACCAGAAGATTGGTACCTAGCACCTAATGTTGTTATGCTGTTTAAGAAAGGATCTAAAAATAAACCAGGAAATTATAGGTCAGTAAGACCGCCACCTATAAGGTGCTTGAAAGTAGATACACAGGAGATGTCAGGGGTAAATTTTTTTACGCAGAGAGTGGTGAGTGAATAGAATAGACGCCAGCGATGGTGTGGAGGCGGATACGATAGGGTCTTTTAAGATAGGTACATGGAGCTTAGAAAAATCGAGGGCTATGGGTAACCCTAGGTAATTTTTAAAGTAAGTACATGTTCGGCACAACATTGTGGACCAAAGGGCCTGTATTGTGCTTTAGGTTTTCTATGTTTCTATATACTATTCCCCTTGAAATAAATGCCAACACTGCATTTGCCTTCTTTACCACAGACTCAACCTGTGAATTAACCTTCTGGAAGTCTTGCACAAGGACTCCTAAGTCTGTCTGCACCTCTGATGTTTGAAACTTCTCCACATTTAGATAATAGTCCACACTATTGTTCCTTTTACCAAAATGCATTATTGTATATTTCCCAAAATTGTATTCCATCTGCCACTTCTTTGCCTTTTTTTCCAATTTGTCTAAGTCCTGCTGCAATCGCATTGCTTCCTCAGCACTGCCTACCCCTCCACCTATCTTCGTATCATCCACAAACTTTGCCACAAAGCAATCAATTCCATTATCTAAATCATTGACAAACAATATGAAAAGCAGTGGTCCCAATACTGACCCCTGAGGAACACCACTAGTCACTGGCAGTCAACCAGAAAAAGCCCCTTTTATTCCCACTAGCTGCCTCCTGTTTGTCAGCCATTCCACTATCCATGCCAATATCTTTCCTGTAATGCCATACGATTTTATCTTGTTAAGCAGCCTCGTGTGGCAACTTATCAAATTCCTTCTGAAAATCTAAGTAAATGACATCCACTGCCTCTCCTTTGTCCACCCTGCTTGTCACTTCCTTGAAAACTCTAACAGATTTGTCAGGCAAGATTTCCTTTTACAGATCCCATGCTGACTCTGACTTATTTTATCATTGGTCTCCAAAAACCCTGAATCCTCTTCCTTAATAATAGACTCCAATACTTTCCCAACCACTGAGGTTAGGCTAACTGGCCTATAATTTCCTTTCTTTTGCCTTCCTCCCTTCTTAAAGAGTGGAGTGACATTTGCAATTTCAAGTCCTCTGGGATCATGCCAGAATCAAGAGATTCTTGAAAGATCATGACCAGTGCAGCTGTTATCTCTTCAGTAACCTCCCTCAGGAGTCTGGGATATAGTCCACCTGGTCCAGTGCTCTCTGGATGCTTTCAAAAAAGAGATGGATAGAGCTCTTAAAGATAGCGGAATCAAAGGTTATGGGGATAAGGCAGGAACTGGATACTGATTGTGGATGATCAGCCATGATCACAGTGAATGGCGGTGCTGGCTCGATGGGCCGAATGGCCTACTCCTGCACCTATTGTCTATTGTCTATTGACTTATCCACCTTAAGATATTTGAGTTTCCTTCGTAATGAAAGATGAAAAGTTTAAGGCAAACATGAGGGGAGACTTGTTTACTCAGAGGGTCATGAGAGTGTGGATTGAGCTGCCAGTGCAAGTGGTGCATGTGAGATCAATTTAAATATTTAAGTGGAGTTTTGATAGGTACATGGATGGAAGGGGTATGAACGGCTATAGTCCCAATGTAGGTCAATGGGAGTAGCTTAAATAGCTTCAGCATGGACTAGATGGGCCGAAGAGCCTGTTTCTGTGCTGTATTTTTCTCTGGCTCTATAATTCAAATATCTCACTGGATATCTCAGTCACATGACCCTTCTTTCTTTCTTTCTTTCTGGGAGAAAGTTTGAGACCTCCACGTACAGATACATATATGCAGTAACCTTGAGTTGTCTTGTCCATTATGGAGAGAAACTCTCGCAATTTCATTTTTAAATGCTTGATTTTTTTTTCTGGATAACTCTGGCCGTTAGGACAGATGTAAAGAAAGGAAAGAAATTGGCAAAGTTTTAGGTGGGAATTCCAGAGCTCAGTGCTTAACAGCATAAGCCAGTGGTGAAGTAGTAGCATCCACATTTGTAGACGCTCAGAGACTAGAAGGGAAGGTGCAATGTTTTCTCCAAGGGTCATATGACTGCAGGAGGTGACAGAGATATGTGAGGTTGAGACCAACAGAGGGATTTGAAAGGGGGGAATGTTGACTCAGACCATGAGATCTGAAAGGGTGCGTATAAATGACAAACAGGGTGAAGTGAGTAGGGACAGAAGCAACAGAGTCTGGATTACCCTATATTTACTGAGAATAGAATGAGGGAAGCCAGCCTGCAGAGTGTTTTGAATGGGCATCTAGAAGGAAGACCCTTTCAGCAGCAGATGTACTGAGACAGGGGCTGGGCCTGGTAATATACAGGTGGTTGCAGGTAATGTTAGCGAAAGCATGGAAATGGCACCCAAGTCTTATTGTCAGATTAACTAAGAACTCATAAGTAGTCTGGAGCAGTGAACAATCTCCTGGAGGAACTGAGCGGGTAAAGCAGCATCTGTGCGAGGAAAGGAATTGCCGACATTTCCACATTAGGGTTTGTTGAGTCAGGCTGACCAGAACACTGTTGTGTAAAGTGAGGTAGTGGAGTGGTGTTACAGCAACAACCTGGCACTCATCGTCAGTAAGACCAAAGAGCTGATTGTGGACTTCAGAAAGAGTAAGACAAGAGAACACAAACCAATCCTCATAGAGAGATCAGAAGTGGAGAGAGTGAGCAGCTTCAAGGTGTCAAGATCTCTGAGGACCTAACCTGGTCCCAATATATTGATGTAGCTCTAAAGAAAGCAAGACAGCAGCTGTATTTTCTTACAGCTTGAGGAGATTTGGTATGTCACCTAAAACACTTGAAACTTTCTATAGATGTACCGTGGAGAGTATTCTGACTGGCTGCTTCACTGTCTGGTACAGTGTGGGGGGGGGGCAGTGCTATGGCACAGGATTGAAATAAGCTGCAGAGAGTTGTTTCATCAGTCAGCTCCATCATGGATACTGGCCTCCACAAAATCCAGGACATCTTCAATGAGCGGTGCCTCAAAATGGTGGAGGAACCCTACCACCCAGGACATGCTCTCTTTCCATTGTTACCATCAGGAAGGAGGTACAGAGGCCTGAAGGCACACTCTCAATAATTCAGGAACAGCTTCTTCCTCCCTGCTATCCAATTTCTGAATGGATCTCCAACCCTTGAAAATGACCTCACAACTTTTTATTTCTGTATTGCACTAATTTAATTTAAATATTTTATACATATGTACTTACTGTAATTTACAGTTTTTAATGTATTATGTTATCATGAATTGCATTGCACTACTGCTGCAAAGTTAACAAATTTCATGACATATGCCAGTGATATATTTCCAACGGCCCAATCAGCGGCAGGAACAGCTCACAGCAATGAGGTTTCTCATAGGCTGGCGATGCTTGTTCAAAAGCACAGAAGGGACAAGCCATTGTCCGGTGGTGAGAGTAGGAGAGTCAGGCTATGGCTCAAAGGAGGCATCGGCCTGAAAGAGGCATTGGCTCTGGGTAAGCTGTGTTAAAGGTTTATCCCCCCTCTACTCTGCCTAGTGTAGTAAATGGCTATTGTGTATTCTTGATGCCGGATGTTCCCAGAGTCTCCCAGAGAACAACATCTATGTGAAGTGCATCTGACTGCAGCTCCTTGAAGACCATGTCAGGGATCTGGAGCAGCAACTGGATGACCTTTGGCTTGTCCGGGAGAGTGAGGAGATAATCGATCAGAGTTACAGGGAAGCAGTCACCTCAAAGTTGCAGGCGGCGAGTAGCTGGGTGACTGTCAGGAGAAATGGAAAGGTGAACAGTCAGTTAGCTCAGAACACCCCTGTGGCCATTCCTCTCAATAATAAATACACCATCTTGGATACTGTTGTGGAGGATGACCTCCCAGGGGAATGCCTTAAAGACCAGATTACTGACAGGGGCAGGGCTTCAGCTTCTTGGATCATTGAGATCTCTTCCGGGGGAGGTATAACCTGTTCAAAAGTGATAGGTTTCACCTGAACCCAAGGGGACCAATATTTTCACAGGCAGGTTTATTGGAGCTGTTGGGGAGGGTTTAAACAAATTTGGCAGGGTGGTGGGAAGCAGATTGAAGGAACTCAGGATAGGACAAATGGTAAAAAAGCAAAGATACTGTGCAGCTAGACGGTAAGGATGAGCAGACAGATTGATAGGATGTAATTGCAGCCAGCTGGTGAGTATCAGTGCATTATGGATGCAGAATCAAAATGAGTAGCAAATACAGTACTCACAGTATTATATCTCAATACATGGAGTATAAGAAATAAGGTGGATGATCTTGTTGCACTATTACAGATTGTCAGGTATGATGTTGTGGCCATCATTGAATCATGCCTGAAGGCTAGTTGTAGTTGAGAGCTGAATGTCCATGGTTACACGTCGTATCAGAGGGATAGGAAGGAAAGCAGAGGGGGTGGTGTGGCTCTACTAGTAAAGAATGGCAAAAAGATGGGACATCAGATCAGGCCTCCCAAAAGTGGCTGGGATATGGACCACAGATTACAACAAGGAATAGAAAAGGCGTGTCAAAAGGGCAATGTTATATATAGTGATGGGAGATTTCAACACGCAGCTCGATTGGGAAAATCAGGTTGGAGATGGATCTTAAGACAGTGAGTTTGTTGAATGCTTACGAGATGGCTTTTTAGAGCAGTTTGTCATTGAGCCTACTAGGGGATCAGCTACACTGGATTGGGGTGTTATGTAATGAACTGGACGTGATTAGGGAGCTTAAGGTAAAAGAATCTTTTGGAGGCAGTGATCACAATATGATTGAGTTCAACTTGAAATTTGATAGGGAGAAAGTGAAGTCTGACTTTGCTTTAAAGTAGCAGTATTTCAGTGCAGTAAAGGAAATTATAGTGGTATGAGAGAGGAATTGTCCAAAGTAAACTGTTAGCAGAGCAGCAATAGTATAAGTTTCTGGAAAAACGAGGAAGGTGCAGGATAGATGTATTCCAAAAACAAAGAAATACTCAAATGGCAAAATAGTACAACCACGGCTGACAAGGGAAGTCAAAGCTAATGCAAAAGCAAAGGAGTGGGCATACAACAAAGCAAAAATTAGTGGGGAGGCAGAGGACAGGGAAACTTTTAAAACCCTACAGAGAACAACTAAAAAAATCATTAGGGGGGAAAAGATGAAATATGAAAGCAAGCTAGCAAACAATATTAAGGTGGATAGTAACAGCTTTTTCAAGTATATAGAAAATAAAATAGAGATGAGAGTGGATAGACAACCACTAGAAAATGAGGCCAGAGAAACAATAACAGGGGCAAGGAGATGGCTGGTGAATTAAATGAGTATTTTGAATCAGTTTTCACTGTGGAAGACACTAGCAGTGTGCCGGAGGTTGAAGGGTGTGGGAGAAGTGAGTGCAGTTACTATTACAAGGGAGAAAGTTGCTCAAAAAGCTGGAAGACCCAAGGGTACATAAGTCACCCAGACCAGATGAACTGCACCCTAGGATTATGAAAGAGGTAGCGGTAGAGATAATGGTGGCATTAGAAATGATCTTTCAAAAATCTCTGGACTCTGGCATGGTGCCAAAGCACTGGAAAATTGCAAATGTTACTCCACTCTTTAAGAAAGGAGGAAGGAAGCAGAAAGGAAATTATAGACAGTTAGCCTGACCTCAGTGGTTGGGAAGATGATGGAGTCATTTGTTAAGGATGAGGTTATGGAGTACTTGGTGACACAGGACAAGAAAGGACAAAGTCAGCATGGTTTCCACGAGGGAAAACCTTGCCTGATGAACTTTTTGGAATTCTTTGGGGAGATTACACATAGGATAGATAAAGAAGTTGTAGTGGATGTTGGACTTTCAGAAGGGCTTTGACAAGGTGCCAAACACGAGGGTGCTTACCAAGTTAAGAGCCCATGGCGTTACAGGAAAGTTACTTGCATTGTTAGAGCATTGGCTGATTGGAAAAAGGCAGTCAGTGGGAATAAAAGGATCTTTAGCTGGTTGGCTGCCAGTGACTAGTGATGTTCCGCAGGGGTCGGTGTTGGGACTGTTTCTTTTTATGCTGTATATCAATGAAATAGATAATGGAATAAATAGCTTTGTTGCCAAGTTTGCAGATGATTGGTGGATGGGGCAGGTAGTGCTGAGGAAACAGGTGGGCTGCAGAAGGATTTAGACAGATTAGGAGAATGGGCAAATGAATTACAATGTTGAAAAATGCATGGTCATGCACTTTGATAGTAGAAATAAATGTGCAGACTATTTTCTAAATGGGGAGAAAATCCAAAAATCCAAGATACAAGGGGACTTAGCAGTTCTTGTGCAGGACACCCTAACAGTTAACTTGCAGGTAGAGTCATTGGTGAGGAAGGCAAATGCAACATTAGCATTCATTTCAAGAGGTCTAGAATATAAGAGCAAGGACGTGATGCTGAGGCTTTATAAGGCACTGGTTAGGCCTCACCCTGAGCATTGTGAACAGTCTTGGGGTCATTATCTAAGAAAACATGTGCTGGCATTGGAGAGGATTCAGAGGAGGTTTACAAGGATCATTCCAGGAATGAAAGGGTTACTATATGAGGAACACTTGATGGCTCGGGGTCTGCACTCGTTGGAATTTAGAAGGCTGAGGGGGGATCTCATTGAGACCTTTCAAATGTTGAAATTCCTAAACAGAGTAGATGTGGAAAGGATGTTTCCCATGGTGGGGGAGTCAGGATGGAGGGGCATCCATTTAAAACAGAGATGAGGAGAAATTTCTTTAGCCAGAGGGTGGTGAATTTGTGAAATTTATTACCATAGGCAGATGTGGAGGCCAGGTCGTTGGGTATATTTAAGGCAGAGCTTGATAGGTTCTTGATTGGACACGGCATCAAAGGTTACGGGGAGAAGGCAAGAGCATGGGGCTGAGGAGGGGAAAAAAGGATCAGCCATGATTGAATGGCAGAGCAGACTCGATGGGCCAAATGGACTAATTCTGCTCCTATATCTTATGGTCTTATGATATTAAACCTGATTCTGATTCTGATATTAATTGGCTAATTCTTCGGAAGTACGTTGTTTGACATATGTGCCTGATCGAACATTAGGATTTCAATGATTCAATCTAACATTAACTTTGAAGATAAAAATTATAAGATTAGTCCTATCGTATTTTCCTTTTGATAAAGCTGTTTTGACAATGCTTTTTTTTGATCCAGGCTGCTTTCACACCATAAAATATTGCAATTTTAAATCCCTTGTTGTGACCTCAGCCAGATTATGAGGTGAGATGGTGCATTACTCCACAGTGATTATGTTGTTACGTAAAACTTTTGTTTCCCCTATAATTGTGAAGGGCATCTCCTGAAGGCAAACATTTCTTGATTCATTAGTGGCCATATAAAATTACCTCCTCATTCTCTGAGTCTGGGAAAATAAACAGCAGAAAATAGTTTTCTATCATACTTTTCTTTTAATGTTACTGACTATTCTAAAGAATAATGTTGAGAGTGTGATTGGGAGTTGAGATTAATATCTGATCAGACACTGAAATTTTAAATTATGCAAACCGCATTCCGCTAATTACACCAAGTTTTAAATTCAAATAGCATTGGAAAATGTGCATTGCGATCATAACCCTACTGCAAGCTGCATTTGAAATCTTCCTACCTTCTTATTAATATGATTTCAGCAGCTCACCAGAGCTAACAATAACCTTAGTACATTACTAAGGGTGTATGGAGTTACCAGGGAGGTGTATCACCTCTGGTGAAGTGGCTTGTCGTGTCCATTCCAGGGCAGATCTCTCACCTTTGGTCCCCACCAGACACTCAGCTCTCACTGTGGATTCTGGTAGCTGTCTGCATGCAACAGCGGCAAAACCCCAGTACACAGCTTCGACGGGCGGGCTAAACCAGGTGAGGGTAGCCAGCCGGCCTCATACTCCTGTGAGATAGGGACTTGCCTGTCTTAGCATATGAAGTCATCTCCGGCAGACTGGGCAGATGAGATCTACAGTGATATCCAGCTGCCAGGAGGGTGGTTCTGCAACGCTCCGTGGAGAGTGAAGGGCACAACAAGACATAGAAGATGTCAAGGTCATCCATTGCAACCAAGGAAGATCCAGTTTGTGACACTTGCTCGTACCACTGGACCCAGACTTCTGAGGTCAAGAAAATGGAACCTGTCCAGTGCAATAGCTTTTCCATTTAAAAACTCTCCCCACAGGTCTCGTGTCATCATCAGACATGACGGACAACCACCACATTACTATGGACACCAGCTTTATGAGTGGCTACCACCAGTTGATGTCCTTCCACTCATTAAAGTCTTTGATTAACGCCAGCCTACCTTCCTTAAAGGGAAGGTGCACAAGATGATCATGCGTGCAGCTAACAGGGTAATGGTCTTATTCAGCAGAGGGGTCCTTGGTAGATGAGGTGGTGAGGAGGAAAATGGCCTCTTCCCCAAAAGGCACAGACATATGTGCATGCACAGTGAAAGAAGGCAACTCCAGAGATCAATGTCAGTAATTAGACCTCATTAATATGGTTATGTGAATAAACATTCAAAGAGCATAACCTATGAACTGCAGATAAGCCTCACACAACCCAAGACTCACACAACAATATCCTCTGTAAATAAAAGTTTACACAGAAGTTAGTGGCCTCAACCAGATTGAGTATGAACAAAATACTGCAGCTGATATTAGTCTGAAATAAAAACAGAAAATACTGGAAAAGCTCATCAAATCAAGCAGCATTTGTGGAAAGAGAAACAGGACTAACATTTCCAGCTGAAGAATACATAACATGCCACATCAAAACTGAAGCACATTTCTGGTTCACAAACACAAGGAAATCTGCAGATGCTGGAATTTCAAACAACACACATCAAAGTTGCTGGTGAACGCAGCAGGCCAGGCAGCATCTCTAGGAAGAGGTACAGTCGACGTTTTGGGCCAAGACCCTTCGTCAGGACTAACTGAAAGAAGAGCTAGTAAGAGATTTGAAAGTGGGAGGGGGAGGGGGAGATCCAAAATGACAGGCGAAGACAGGAGGGGCAGGGATGGAGCCAAGAGCTGGACAGTTGATTGGCAAAAGGGATATGAGAGGATCATGGGAAGGGAGGCCTAGGGAGAAAGAAAGGGGGAGGGGGGGAAGCCCAGAAGATGGGCAGGAAGCATAGTGAGAGGGACATTTCTAGTCATTCAGCAGAGGTAATATCTTGATATTTACTCTGTTTGTAAGATTGGGAAGTTCAGGAATGAGCAGAATGTGCTTGCATGTGGAAGAAATGTTAAATATATCAGCTTGGTCTGCTACCTGTCACCACATGTGACAGCAGCTTATGGACTTGCTAACCATCGCCAACTTTTATGCCATTTATTTATAGAACACAACATTAATGCCAATGGTGTTTGTGAACAATGACAACTTGGGTAGCTGCTCTGAGTGAAATAACAAGAATCAATGGTGAAAAGTGGATGGTGGGAAAGCAGAAATGGAAGCAATTTGGTTTAACAAACACATCAAAAGTCCTGCAAATAAAATTAATATCAAAAGTTGCCAAAGTTTGACCAACGGCTGACAATCTTCCATTACTGCAACAATCTATTGATTGTTCATGGATTTTAAGACTTACAGAAGTATTATAGTTTGTGAGGTGGTTTTTAAATTTTACAACACTTTGTAGAGATTTTACAGTTTTAGGTAGCAACAGTGTATTAAAGAGGACTTTTTAACCATACTCATCTGTAATAGTAGCTCCAAATTTACGTAGACTTTGGTGAACTATCTCAGCCGACTGTCAAATTTTGTGGGGGACTGCTTGGTTCCACAGTCCTCACGATTATTCACCTTCTTTTTAATGGGCCCTACATGGCTGAGGGCTTTGGTAACCACTTCCTGGCTAGGCATAGCTCAAATACCACCTATAAATTTGCTGACAATACAGCCATTGTTAGTAGAATCTCAGGTGGTGACGCGAGGGTGTACAGGAGTGAGATATGACAACTAGTGAAGTGGTGCCGCAGCAATAACCTGGCACTCAACATCAGTAATATGAAAGAGCAAATCATGGACTTCAGGAAGGGTAAGACGAAGGAACACATACCAATCCTCATAGAGGGATCAGAAGTCGAGAGAGTGAGCAGCTTCAAGTTCCTGGGTGTCAAGATCTCTGTCCCAACATATCGATGTAGTTATAAAGAAGGCAAGACAGCGGCTATACTTTATAAGGAGTTCAAAGAGATTTATCATGTCAACAAATACACTCAAAAACTTCTATAGTTGTACCGTGGAGAGCATTCTGACAAGCTGCATCACTGTCTGGTATGGAGGGGCTACTGCACAGGACCGAAAGAAGCTGCAGAAGGTTGTAAATCTAGTCAGTCCCATCTCGGGTACTAGCCTACAAAGTACCCAGACATCTTCAGGGAGCGGTGTCTCAGAAAGGCAGCATCAATTATTAAGGACCTCCAGCACCCAGTGCATGACTTTTCTCACTGTTACCATCAAGTAGAAGGTACAGAAGCCTGAAGGCACACACTCAGTGATTCAGGAACAGATTCTCCCCCTCTGTCACCCAATTCCTAAATGGATTGAATCTTTGGACACTACCTCACTTTTTTTTAATATACAGTATTTCTGTTTTTGCACATTTTTTAATCTATTCAATATATGTAATTGATTTACTTGTTTATTTATTATTATTTTTTAAAATTATTTTTCTCTTTTCTCTGCTAGATTGTGTATCGCATTGAACTGTTGCTGCTAAGTTAACAAATTTCACATCACATGTTGGTGATAATAAAACCGATTCTGATTCTGATTCAGTGCCTAGTCTCTTGCTAAGTATGGTCTCTCAGATCTACCAGCCAAGTATGAGACATTTTTGGCAAACTTTGACACATCCAGCTAGGCTGGTATGATTTGATCCATTGTTCATTATCTGATAGCACAAGTATGCAAATTTTACCCAGTTTATTTGTTAATTGGGGAACAAAGTTAATTACAATTAATTCTCTGTCAAATTCCAAGTACACATTTCAGAATTGTATTTCAATCCAAAAAAATCTTGTTCTTAAATCATTTTCTCTGTATGTGAAATATAGTTCCCTATGTTTCAGTAACTGTAGTACGCACAGTTTTCAAGTTTTAAACTCTTTTTATGATTCTTTAGATTTTAAAGCTTTTGCACAACAAAAATAAGTTTTCACTGACATCTGAATAGGTGGCATAAGAAGCTGTTGATCATCTGTGCAGAAAAAACTAAATTTATGATCATGTAGACAATATGGTAGCTTCCAAAATTACTTCATTGCAATCGGTTAAGGTGTCAATGCTTCATTCGTTGAAGACATTTCCTAAATCAAAACATTATCTATTAATTTTTCAGTTCCATGACCGTATGATGTATAGCATTCCATACTCACATCTGCCAGAAGCTCTTAAAATATTTAATGAATCCTGGGAAAATGCAATTCTTTTTCAGGTTCTCATAGTAAGATAGAAATTTTATGTGACATTGGTGGCTGCACAAAGCCTCAGTAGATGGGACAGTAGGTCACAGTCATTATAATTTTGCCTACGTACTATGTTACCTTCTGTTTTAAAGGATTACAAAGAAATTTTAAGATATTAATTTTTTAAGCCTCAAATAATTTAATAATAGAAGCAACTGAGATCTTTCTCTCATCCTTCAGTCATTATCTTCTCCATGGGTTCAATGTGAGAATGGTAGCTGCCCTTTCTCTATCTGTAATTTCCCTTTGAACTGAATGGAATGCTAGGCCATAAAGATGGGCCACATTGTTGGATCAGGAGTCAAAAAGACCTAATCAAGTAAGAATACAGATTTCCTTCACTGATACCATCCAAATTCCAGTACTCCAGGAACACATTACTGCAGTTGACAATTCAATCCAGTACTGAGAAACTGCTGCAATCCCCAGAAATGCCATGATTTAGATGCAGCCACTGCGATGAAGTCTGATGCACATGTTCAAATATAAACAAAGCATCCCACACTGTAATTCAAACAAAATCAAGAGTTCCCAATTGCTCTTTCAGCCAATATAAGAAATATACTAGTTAATTAATTGGCTGTCTGAAACTTTTTCTGTGTGCAAACTAGTTGTGGTGTTTGATTGCTCTCTCGATGTACAGTATTTTGTTTAAAGTAAATAAGTTGTGTAATAAATTGAAACAAAGCAGCTCTCACTGCCTTTGAATGGCAAAGTAAAGCTTCTCTGATCTTAAATAAAAGTATGCTCTCCAGATTAAATGAAATTCTGTTGAAGTTTTATATGTCAGGTTTAAAAATATAACAAATTCACATCAATTAATAAAGTCGTGGAGGTGGAGTTGCAATAAATTATTGCTGCTTGAAAATGAATAAAAGACGGCTATGGCCACTAATACTGAATGTTTTATATGTGCAAAATATTTCTAGATATTTCTATTCTCTTGGCGAGATTTTTGAAGACATAAAATAGGATGTACTCTCAGTGGCCACTTTATTAGGTACAGGAGTGGAACCTGGAGTGGCCTTTTGCTGCTGTAGCCTATCTACTTCATGGTTCGACATGTTGTGCATTCAGAGATGTTCTTCTGCACACCACTGTTGTAATGAGTGGTCACTTGAGTTTCTGTCCCCCTCCTGTCAGCTTGAACCAGTCTGGCCATTTTCCTCTGACCTCTCTCATTAATAAGGCTTCCATGCTCACAGAACTGCTGCTCACTGGGCTTTTTTTGTTTGTTTTTTTTTGCATCATTCTCTGTAAACTCTTAAGACTGCTGCTGAATGTGAACATCCCAAGAAATTTCTGTGATACTCAAACCACCTTGTCTGGCACCAACATTCTACTGAAATCACACTTCTTCCCAATTCTGATGTTTGGTCTGAACCTCTTGAGCATATCTACATGCTTTTATGCATTGTGATCCTGACACATGATTGGCTGATTACATGTTTGCTTTAATGAGCAGGTGTACCTAATAAAGTGGCCGCTCAGTGTACTCCTGATGTAATAGGGACACAAAGGCCAGAAGATTGCTGCTATTGGATAGGAGTAACCAAGGCAGAAAAGTTGAGTTAAAGTGTGGATATGTGAAGAGGAAAATTCCAGAGGTGTTTTAGAGGGGGGTTTGAAGACAAAGTGTATGAGCCAAGTTACCGGGTACAATGAGATAGTGCAACTACAAGATGGGTGAGTAACAATATGTGTGACAGAGCTGGGGTGGCAAAGGTCTGGACTGAAAAACTTGTGAAAAAGAAGCAAGGCAGCCAGTGAGAAGAGCATTTTTAAAATATTTTCACCAGTACTGGCATCATATACAGGTGTTCCTGTATTGGATATGAGCAGATAATCTTCCAGACATGAAAATTGGAGTTTTCTGTACACATTGTAGCCACATAAATTACTGTTAGCAAACCATTAGCTTCAACTAGGCATTCAACCAATATTTAGTGAGCAGAACAAATAACTCAGATGGATGCAGGGAGCAGTGGATCTGGATGGCTTCAGTTTTGTCAGCATTCAGCTGGATGGGAATTGGCTAAACCAATATTTAATAGTTTTTGGATAGTATTTCTACATGGCATGAATAATGCAGTGGAGAGGTTTTCTTTTTCAAAAATAATATCCTGCCTACAGAATTCATTTTTAAATGTTATTATAAAATGCTAAGCCTTTTCTTATTTTCCAAAACAGAAGGCAATTGGAGGAAATCCTACAGTAATAGTAAATTAGTCAAAGGTTGAAAGAGCACAAGAATAGTGTTGATGATAAATTAACTAATTATTCTATCTGCACGGGCAATTCAATGTAGTTTTATTGGTATTTTTTCTCACCAAGTTTGTTGAGTGTTGTAGTAACAATGTTGGTTTGCTGCACAAGTTGGTTCCCAAATGGTTTGAAAGAGAAGTGATTTAACTTTTCACTTCTACTTACATCACAGGAAACACTGGCTCTGTTACTATTCACTGCGAGATTCAGATAAGCAGAAATAAAACTTGAGTGGGAACTCCACAAAAGCAACCGTAAATTCTGAATGTATACTTTGCTGGTATCCTAGCTGGATTGGTCTTTTTTTTTATAAAACTGTTTTCAACTAAACTATAGAATATTCAAAAAGATACTCCTATCAGAAACTTCAGACTCACAGAATACAACACAGCAGTAGGGGACGTTATCGGGAAAATATGGTCAAGGAGGGATACTTCATAGTTTTACATTGTAAACTCAGAAGTACATGAAATGGCAATAACTTCAGAAAACAACTAGGCTGGTGTAAAGGAAGATTTGAATGTAAGAATGACAAGGATCAGAGAACTGCAGAAGCTGCCTATGAAATTGTTATGATAGTCAAGTTTTGGAATATCCAGTTACCCGTTTACAATGACCAATTACTTGAAACAGGCTTGCCTGCACAAACATGATGCAAAAGCTAGTAGTCAGAAAAATAAAGATTTCTGGAGGAAGCTCAAGACAATGAAACACAAGAATGGCAATTTTGAGGTTGAAGCATTGAACTCCCATAAGCCATGGCATTTCAGCAAGGACAAAGCCTTGCTCAGGTTTATGAAAATAAAGAATGAAATACTGCTTGGAAAAATATTAGGAAATTATTTGAGGAGAATGGTTTGGAAAAGGGGCTTATCCCTGTGCATATTCTCAAACAAGCACATCTGAAGCAACAAGTTTTGGTTCTAAATGAGATTCATTTAATATCTTTGAATGCTGAGAAATGATTGAATGCAGGATACCAAGAACCTAACTAAGTGATATAGAAAAGGCTTAGAAATCTGAGTTTTGCAATTTTGCAGTTGTGCACTTTACATTAACCTTCAAATTTACATTATAAACCAGTGAATATCCATAAATAGAGGATTTCAAAGATAAACCATCCAATAAAAAAATAAATAAACTTGCTCTTCAAAGAAATAAAATTAAGTTTAAATACAGCAGTTCAATATTGTGGTTATTTTGCAACTGATTGGGAAAAAAAAGGCTTAGGAGAAATAAAAGCTGTAACTACTAAAGATTCATCCATCATTGTACTCTCCAGTTATTCAGCAAAAATCAGAGCTATGAAATTAAATTAAGGTTGAAGCAACATATGATTTATATTATCGCAAGACTGGATTTTCTATTAAAAATGAAAAAAAACTTTCAGTACATACATATCATAAATAACCTGGAGTAAATTAGGTAAGATACATCACAACAGCGAGTATCAGGCCTACCCAGCATGCTTTTGTCATGACCTGTAATTCACTCTGTTTTAAAGGAAAGATAAATCACTCTCCAAAGGTCTGCTGATGTCAACAAAATATATTACTCACACCATGTGCTATTCAAGGAAAACTAATTTTCTATACCTTGGTAATAAACTACCTGGCACTCTGGCCTTTCTGGCAGCCTGCCCATCATAGCCAGGGAAATGCACCTCATTTATCTTTAACAAAACAGCTGATTCAACAACATGAGCCACGTTGAACCAGATGTTCCTCAGGTCTGGCAATAAGGTTTGTATTCTTATGGAAGCCTGGCAACTAGCTCAACTGGTACCTCCTCTTCACAAATCTTCTCTCACACCTCTATATTACTAATTACTCTTTCGGGTTAATATTTATTAAAAGTGAAGAACATTGATCATATCTTCCAACGTGATCAATCCTACCAATTGTCTTTCAGTATTAACTAGTTGGTTGTAATTTCATTTTAAATGCCTGATCTTGTGAGCTAATACTTGGTAGCATATTTAGTTCCTGGCTGGATGTTAGGGTCTAATTTAGTTCCAATATGGAGAGTGATGGGTGTGGCAAATACATAGGTGCTGCCTGTTTGTCAGGCCATAGGCAGATGCTCTGCTAATTCCACAGAAAGTATACAGAATAGCTGGACTATAGGATTATGGTTTGTGGATCGGATTCTGAAGCTCACGTTATGATGTGTTTCTGGTTTCTAGCTCCTCCTTTTTCTGTTGCTGTTTTGGGCAATTCTTGATCAGGGCGGCCTGCAGATAACAAAGCAGAAGACAATATCACCGTAAGGTACAGGAGCAGAATTAGGCCATTTGGCCTATCAAGTCTGCTCCACTATTTCATCATGGCAGAACGGTTTTTCCTCTCAGCCCCAATCTCCTGCCTTCCCCCACATATCCCTTCATCCCCTGACCAATCAAGAATCTATCAACTTCGGGCTTAAATACACATAAAGACTTGGCCTCCACAACTGCCTATGGCAAGGAATTGCACGGATTCACCACCCTCTAGCTAAAGAAATTCCTCCTCATCTCCATTCTAAAAGGATGCCCTTCATTTTGAGGCTGTGTCCTCTGGTCTTCGACTCTCCCACCATAGGAAACATCCTCTCCACATCCACTCTATCAAGACCTTTCACACTCAAAAAGTTTCAATGATGTCACCCCTCATTCTTCTGAATTCTAGTGAATACAGGCCAAGAGACATCAAACGCTCTTCATATGACAAGCCATTCAATCCCAGAATCATTTTTGTGAACATCCTTTGAACCCTCTCCAGTTTCAGCAAATCCTTTCTAAGATGAGGGGCCCAAAACTGCTCACAATACTCCATGAGGCCTCGCCAGTGCTTCATAAAGTCTCCGCATTACATCCTTGATTTGATATTCCTGTCCTCTTGAAATGAATGTTAACATTGGATTTGCCTTCCTCACCACAGACTCAACCTTTAGGAAATTAACCTTTAGGAAATCCTGCACAAGAACTCCCAAGTCCCTTTGCCCCACAGTTTTTTGTACTTTCTCTCAATTTAGAAAATAGTCAACCCTTTCATTTCTTCTAACAAAATGCATGACCATACACTTCCTGGCATGTATTCCATCTGCCATTTCTTTGCCCATCCTCCTAATCTGTCTAAGTCCTTCTGTAACCTCTCTACTTCCTCAAAAATACCTGCCACTCCGCGTGTCTACATATTGTTTGCAAACTTTGTAACAAAGCCATCAATTCCATCATCCAATTCATTGACATATAACGTAAAAAGAATCAGTCCCAACACAGACCCCTGTGGAACACCACTAGTCACCAGCAGCCAACCAGAAAAGGTTCCCTTTATTGCCACTCTTATCCTCCTGCCAATCAGCTGTCTGGAATTTTTTTAGCCAGGGAGTAGTGAATTTGTGGAATGCTCTGCCACAGACAGCTGTGGAGGCCAGGACCATAAGTATATTCAAGGTGAGAATTCTGATTGGTCAGGGCATTAAAGTTTATGGCGAGAAGGTTATGGGGTTGAGTGGGATCCGGGATCAGCCGTGAAGAAATGGTGGAGCAGACTCGATGGAACGAATGGCCTAATTCTGCTTTGATGTCTTATGACCTTAGGTGTGGTACCTTGTCAGTGGCCTTCTGAAAATCCAAGTACACAACATCAACCGATTCTCCTTTGTCTCTCCTGCTTGTTATTTCGTCACAGAATTCTAACAGATTTGTCAGGCAAGATTTTCCCTTGAGGAGACCATGCTGACTATGGCCTATTCTATCATGTGCCTCCAAGTATCTCAAAACCACATCCTCAACAATCAACTCTATAACATCTTCCCAAACAATGTGGTCGGACTAACTGGCCTATAATTTCCTTTCTTTTGTCTCTCTCCCTTCTTGAAGAGTGGAGGGACATTCACATTTGCTAGTCTTCCGGAACCATTCCAGAATCTTGTGATTCTTGAAAGATATAATAACTAATGCCTCCACGATCTCTTCAGTCATCTCTTTCAGAACGCTGGGGTGTACACCATCTGGTCCAGGTGACTTACTCACCTTCAGTCTTTTCAGTTTCCCAAGCACCTTCTCTGTAGTTATGGTAACTGTACACACTTCATGACCCCTGACACCTGGAACTTCCACCATACTGCTGGCTTATTCCACAGTGAAGGCTGATGGAAAATACTTATTCAGTTTGTCCACCATTTTCTTGTCCCCCATTACTACACTTCATTGCCATTTTCAAGAGGTCTGATATTCACTTTCACCTCTCTTTTGCAGTTTATGTATCTGAAGAAACTTTTGGTATCCTCTTTAGTATTATTGACTTGCATACTTTCATATTCCATCTTCACTTCTTAATGACATTTAGTTACCTTCTGTGGGTATTTGAAAGTTTCCCAATCCCCAGACTTCCCATTACTTTTTGCTCTATTATATGCACTCACTTTGGTTTTTATCTTGACTTTGACCTCTCTTGTTAGCCACCATTGTGTCATCTTTCCTTTAGAATACTTCTTCCTCTTTGGGATGTATATATTTTGTGCCTTCCAAATTGCTTCCAGAAATTTCAGTTACTGCTGCACTGCAGTCATCCCTGCCAGTGTTCTTTCCCAATCAATTCTGGCCAGCTCCTCTTTCATACCTCTGTAATTCCCTTTACTTCACTGTCATACTGATATAGCAGACTTAAGCTTCTCCTTCCTAAATTTCAGGGTGAATTCGATCATATTATGATCACTTTCCCCTGAGGGTTCTTTTACCTCAAGCTCTCCAATCAATTTTGGTTCGTTGTATAATACCCAATCCAGAATAGCCGATTCCCTAGTGGGCCTTACAATGAGTTGCTCTAAAAAGCCACCTCGGAGGTATTCTAGAAATTCCCTTTTGGAATCCAGCATCAACCTGATTTTCTCAATCTACCTGCTTATTGAAATCCCCCATGACCATCGTAATATTGTGCTTGTGGCATGCATTTTCTATCTCCTGTTGTAATTTGTGGACCAGGTTCTTACTACTGTTTGGAGGTCTGTATAAAATTCCCATCAGGGTCCTTTGAAGTTCTAACAACAATGATTCAACAATTGTTGCCTGTCCTTTGGTATAATTTGTATCCTGGACATTTGGCTCCCAGCTGTAATCTTCTTTCAGCCATAATTCAGTGATGCCAACAACATTATACATGCCAATCTGTAACCGTGCTACAAATTCATCTATCTTATTCCATATGCTCTGCACTTTCAAATATAACACCTTCAAACCTGTACTCATCACCCTTTCTGATTTTGTCTGCCTTTTTCTTTGCAACTCATCCTGTTGACTGCAATTTTGCTCTATCATCCTTACTGGGAGTCTCACGACCTCATCCTCAGCACTATCACTCCAGTTCCCATCCCCCTGCAGGATTAGTTTTTTTTATTATTCATTTACGGGATGTGAGCATCGCCAGCTAAACCAGCATTTATTGTCCATCCCTAGTTGCCCTTCAGGAGGTGGTGATGAGCTGCCTTCTTGAACCGCTGCGGTCCCTGAGGTGTAGGTACACCCACAGAGCTGTTAGGGAGGGAATTCCATGACTTTAACCCAGCGACAATGAAGGAACAGCGATATATTTCCAAGTCAGGATCATGAGTGACTTGGGGAGGTACTTCCAAGTGGTTGTGTTACCAGGTGTATGCTGTTCTTATCTTCTAGATGGTAGTGGTCGTGGGTCTGGAAGGTGCTGCCTTAGGAACTTCAGTGTGTTTTGCAGTGCTTCTTGTAGATAGTACACATTGCTGCAATTGTTCATCGATGGTGGAGGTATTGGATCCTTGTAGAAGGGGTACCAATCAAGTGGACTGCCTTGTACTGGATGGTGTCGAGCTTCTTGAGCGTTGATGGAGTTGCACTCATCCAGGCGAGTGGCGAGTATTCCATTACACTCCTGACCTGAGCCTTGTAGATGGTGGACAGGTTTTGGGGAGTCAGGAGGTGAGTTAGAATTCCTAGCTTTTGACCTGCTCTGGTAAACATGGTGTTTATATGGCTAGACCAGTTTAATTTCCTGTCAATGATAACCCACAGAATGTTGATAGAAGGGGATTCAGTGATGGTGATGCCACTGAATGTCAAGGGACGATGGTTAGAGCCTCTCTTGTTGGAGATGGTCATTGCCTGGCACTTTCATGGCTCGAATGTTACTTGCCACTTGTCAGCCCAGGCCTGGATATTGTCCAGGTCCTGCTGCTTAAACCCACCTGAACAACTTTAGGCAACCTACCCACAAGAACATTGGACCCCCTCCGGTTCAGGTGTAACCTGGCCCTTTTGTACAGATCATAGTTCTTTCCCCAAGAGAAATCCCAATGATACAGAAATCTGAACCCCTGTGCCCTGCACCAATTCCTCAGCCACACCCATCTGCCAGATCATCCTATTCTGATCCTCACAGGCAGCAACCCTCTCAACTTTCTACATAGCTCCCTAAAATCTCTCTTCAGGACCTCCATACATTTTCTACCTATGTCATTGGTTCCAATATGTACCAAGACTTCTGACTGCTCACTCTTGCCCTTGAGAATGCCATGGACTAGATCCGAGACAGATCTGAGGAGAATGGCCACAGGTGTACTCAGCACTGGCTGTGCATTTCCCTTCCTTCTCCTAACAGTCACCTAGTTATCTGTCTCCTGCAATCTACCTCCCTACCTCCCTGTAGCTCCTATCTATCACCTTCTTATTCTCCTGTATGAGTCGAAGGTCATCAAGCTGCAGCTCCTGTTACTTAATACATTCTCTCAGGAACTGCAACTCAGTGCACATCTGGTGCAGATGTGTTAAGCTGAGAGACTGGGGGTCTCCCAGACTTTCCACATCCCACGCAGAGTACAAACCACCGCCCCTGGAGCTATTCACACTAAACTACCATGTCCTAATGGATGAGGAATGAACAAATGAAGAGATACTGACAAGATACTTAGCCTCACCCAAGCCTGATGAGCCAAAGTCACTCTAAAGTCTAGCACACTGAAAAGAATGGCCACTCAAAGAATGGCTGCTCTGCTTGCACGTGTGTTACTTGTATTCGCCCCCTCTAATGAATCCTTCTTGCTGATTGGTAGCTGCTCAACTCCTAGAAACTGTCGGGAAACTGCCTTTAAAATCCCAATTGCTGTCCTGATTAAAAGGTAGCCATTTTATGCAGCCGTGACATTGATTGTCCAACTCGGAAAATACATCGGTGAAGCTCTGCCTTTTAAATCTTGAACATGGACCTGGTTGAAAGGTAGCTCTTTTCACTCACTGCCTCTTGTTGATTCGTTACTCAACTCAGAGAAACTGCCACAAAACCCTGCCTTTAAAATCCCGATCGCTGTCCGATTGAAAGGTAGCACTTTTTACATAGCCCTGGCTTTGCCTGAACAACACAGCACTAGATTGCTCTGAACTGAGCCGAACTGAACTGAATATGCTTGGACTCTTGATTTTGTGTCTTATATTCTGTGTTCTTTAGTCTTTTGTTTTCCATTTGTGCAATTTTTTTTTTGCACATGGGGGAGATTCCATTTTTTTGGAACAGGTTCCATTGTTATCTTTGATTCGTGGCTGTCTGTGGGAAGACAAATCTCAGGGTTGTATACTGCATCACAAACAAGAGAAAATCTTGCTGGAAATCCGAGTGTAATGCCCTAGATCACGTGGTTCATATTGTTTCTCTGTCATGCTTTTCCGTTCTCTGTGTTAGCTGCTTGTTTGGGTTACTGTTGAAGATAAGAGAGAGGAAAAGAGTGTGCCGTACAATTGGGAAGAACGGATTCAGGGGAGGTTCCTCTGGTGGCAGACATTAAGCTTGGGCTTGGGGTTTTGAGAGAGGAGAAGAGAGAAGACACCAGAGAAGAGGTCGGAGCAGTTGGCCTGGAGTGGGGCCGGGATTTGATGAAGCCCAAGGAGATCGAAGGAAGATCGGCGAAGGGGAAATCATGAGCTCCAACTTGTGCACTTTAGACTGTTTCATTTAAAATGGGCTCTTTTTTTTGCTTTTTCTTTACTAACTCCTTAGTCAAATTAAGAATGATAAAACTCAACCTTTTAATTGTATCAACACACATCAAAGTTGCTGGTGAATGCAGCAGGCCAGGCAGCATCTCTAGGAAGAGGTGCAGTCGACGTTTCAGACCGAGACTCTTCGTCAGGACTAACTGAAGGAAGAGTGAGTAAGAGATTTGAAAGTGGCAAGGGGAGGGTGAGATCCAAAATGATAGGAGAAGACAGGAGGGGGAGGGATGGAGCCAAGAGCTGGACAAGTGATTGGCAAAAGGGATATGAGAGGATCATGGGACAGGAGGCCCAGGGAGAAGGAAAAGGGGGAGGGGGGGAAAACCCAGAGGATGGGCAAGGGGTATAGTTAGAGGGACAGAGGGAGAAAAAGGAGAGAGAGAGAAAGGATGTGTGTATATAAATAAATAAGGGATGGGGTACGAGGGGGAGGTGGGGCATTAGCGGAAGTTAGAGAAGTCAATGTTCATGCCATCAGGTTGGAGGCTACCCAGATGGAATATAAGGCATTGTTCCTCCAACCTGAGTGTGGCTTCATCTTTACAGTAGAGGAGGCCGTGGATAGACATATCAGAATGGGAATGGGATGTGGAATTAAAATGTGTGGCCACTGGGAGATCTTGCTTTCTCTGGCGGACAGAGCATAAGTGTTCAGCAAAATGATCTCCCAGTCTGCGTCGGGTCTCGCCAATATATAGAAGGCCACATCGGGAGCACCGGACGCAGTATATCACCCTAGCTGACTCACAGGTGAAGTGTCGCCTCACCTGGAAGGACTGTCTGGGGCCCTGAATGGTGGTAAGGGAGGAAGTGTAAGGGCATGTGTAGCACTTGTTCCGCTTACAAGGATAAGTGCCAGGAGGGAGATCAGTGGGGAGGGATGGGGGAGACGAATGGACAAGGGAGTCGCGTAGGGAGCGATCCCTGTGGAAAGCAGAGTGGGGGGGGAGGAAAGATGTGCTTAGTGGTGGGATCCCGCTGGAGGTGGTGGAAGTTACGGAGAATAATATGTTGGACCCGGAGGCTGGTGGGGTGGTAGGTGAGGACCAGGGGAACCCTATTCCTAGTGGGGTGGCAGGAGGATGGAGTGAGAGCAGATGTGCGTGAAATAGGGGAGATGCATTTGAGAGCAGAGTTGATGGTGGAGGAAGGGAAGCCTCTTTCTTTAAAAAAGGACATCTCCCTCGTCCTGGAATGAAAAGCCTCATCCTGAGAGCAGATGTGGCAGAGGTGGAGGAATTGCGAGAAGGGGATGGCATTTTGCAAGAGACAGGGTGAGAAGAGGAATAGTCCAGATAGCTGTGAGAGTCAGTAGGCTTATAGTAGACATCAGTAGATAAGCTGTCTCCAGAGATAGAGACAGAAGGATCTAGAAAGGGGAGGGAGGTGTCGGAAATGGACCAGATAAACTTGAGGGCAGGATGAAAGTTGGAGGCAAAGTTAATAAAGTCAACGAGCTCAGCATGCGTGCAGGAAGCAGCACCAATTCAGTCGTCGATGTAGTGAAGGAAAAGTGGGGGACAGATACCAGAATAGACAATAGACAATAGACAATAGGTGCAGGAGTAGGCCAATTGGCCCTTCGAGCCAGCACGCCATTCACTGTGATCATGGCTGATCATCCACAATCAATATCTAGTTCCTGCCTAAGTTTGGAATAGGCTTGGAACATAGATTGTTCCACAAAGCCAACAAAAAGGCAGGCATAGCTAGGACCCATATGGGTGCCCATAGCTACACCTTTAGTTTGGAGGAAGTGCAAGGAGCCAAAGGAGAAATTATTAAGAGTAAGGACTAATTCCGCTAGACGGAGCATAGTGGTGGTAGAGGGGAACTGATTAGGTCTGGAATCCAAAAGGAAGCAGAGAACTTTGAGACCTTCCTGATGTGGGATGGAAGTATATAGGGACTGGACATCTATGGTGAAAATAAAGCAGTGGGGGCCAGGGAACTTAAAATCATCAAAAAGTTTAAGAGCGTGAGAAGTATCACGAACATAGGTAGGAAGGGATTGAACAAGGGGGTATAAAACCGTGTCAAGGTATGCAGAAATGAGTTCAGTGGGGCAGGAGCAAGCTGAGACAATAGGTCTGCCAGGACAGGCAGGTTTGTGGATCTTGGGTAGGAGGTAGAAATGGGGAGTGCGAGGTGTGGGAACTATAAGGTTGGTAGCAGTGGATGGGAGATCCCCTGAGCAGATAAAGTCGGAGATAGTGTGGGAGACAATGGCCTGGTGCTCCTTAGTGGGGTCACAATCGAGGGGTAAATACAAGGCAGTATCTGCGAGTTGTCGCTGTGCCTCGGCAAGGTAGAGGCAATGCCAGACTACAACAACACCCCCCTTATCGGCGGGTTTAATAGTAAGGTTAGGATTAGTGCAGAGGGAGCGGAGAGCATCCGTTATTTATTTATATACACGCATTCTTTCTCTCTCTCTCCTTTTTCTCCCTCCGTCCCTCTGACTATACCCCTTGCCCATCCTCTGGGTTTTCCCTCCCTCCCCCTTTTCCCTGGGCCTCCTGTTCCATGATCCTCTCATATCCCTTTTGCCAATCAACTGTCCAGCTCTTGGCTCCATCCCTCCCCCTCCTGTCTTCTCCTATCATTTTGGATCTCCCCCTTCCCCTACCACTTTCAAATCTCTTACTAACTCTTCCTTCAGTTAGTTCTGATGAAGGGTCTCAGCCCGAAACGTCGACTGTACCTCTTCCTAGAGATGCTGCCTGGCCTGCTGCGTTCACCAGCAACTTTGATGTGTGTTGCTCGAGTTTCCAGCATCTGCAGAATTCCTCGTGTTTGAGCTTTTAATTGTATGCGGTGTACTGTCCGAGTAACAAATCATGCAGCATCCACACAAGCAGAGGGGTGGCTTGACCCTCAATCTCCCACGTTTGGCGGGGCTGGAGATTGTCTTCCCTGGACTTACACTGCCGAGGGAACCAGAGTGTTAGACGAGCAACAAACACAAAGCACTGGAGGAATTCAACAGGCCAGGCAGCATGTATGGAAAGAGTACAGTTGTCATTTCGGGCTAAAACCCTTCAGTACTTTTAATCTTTGATACCCCTCAGTATGAAAACCCAGAAGTAGTCCCAGAACTCCTAGAGTAGAGTTCCAAACTCAGCCAATATCTTCACAATCGCAAACAGATGAATGTGCATTCAGCTGCAGAAAAACTGCTTCTCCCTTGCAATAGACACCACTTATACTAGGAAACACAAACAAGAATAAGAATGGGTCTTTCAGCCCCCAGAGCCCGTGTTGTCATTCAACATAATCTTGATTGAACCACTTCTACGCCTCATCTCCTCTTCTGTGCCAATTCCCCATAGTCCTGAATTCCTTGATCTTTCAAAAATGTATTCATTCCCTCTTTAAATATTCCCAATGACTTAGTTTCCACTGAGTAGAGAATTCCAAAAATTCATCACACACGGCACAGCTTGGATTTAAATGACTAAGGCAGGTGTATGGGGTTGAGTGGGATCTGGGAACAGCTATGATGGAATGGCCTCATTCTGCTCCTATGTCTTATGGTCTCATGGACTCCTCCCTCATCTTGTAACTGCTCCAGTAGTTCAACATTCTTTCATTAGCACAAACACCTCAATATCGATTCTGGCGTGCTCCATAATGATCTCACTGAGATCATCTCTCATTCTTCTAAACTGCAGGGGATATACATTCTTTTAACAATGTTTAAACAGGACCACCATCTACTTGAAGGTTAAGTGATAATTGGTTATGGGCAGTTGTTTTATTTCTCCAATTGCTTGGCATTTTCAATAAAGCTAATGACTACCATTACTGTATGAGGTACTTGATGGTTTCAAGCTTCAGCTCCCCACAGACAGGGGTACATAAGTGGACTTTCCCTTATAAATGTGAGGTGAATGGGAGAATGGCCCAGGAACTTGCAGAGCAGGACAAGCTAGCAAAGAAGGGAGGAATATCAAATGTCATCAGCCCTGGACTGCAATGGATCACTTACCTCGACCTAGGAGAACAGATAGGGTGTCAGTTTGACACATTCTTTAACAGGGAGTTCCTTGGTCTTTTTTCATATAGTTATTTATCTATGTGGTCAATACTGGCAAAACATATATAGTGTATCTCTAACTCTTCCTGATAAAGTGTTGAGTCCTTTGTAAATTTTCCAACCGCAGAGATTTTGTTTTAATGAGTTAGTCATTACTATTGAATTCTGCATGTCAGTTTTAAAACTACAATTGAAAGACCTCATATTTAGATACAACTGTTTTGGAAACAGTAACAGTGGGAGTTAGTCAATAATGCATTCTTTAAGACAAAAGATATCTGAAAGAATAGAAAAGTAGAAAAAAGATCATTGAAGTACACCTTGAGTAAGTTTTCAATCTGTAATATACAATGTCATATTGATGGAGGTTCCATCTCACAGTTCCGATGACCCAAGCTTCAATCTTTGCCTCCAAAGCTTCTCTAAATGGGCTTCTTCCAGGTGCTATAGTTTCCTCCCACACAAGACCATAAAACATGGGAGCAGAATAAGGCCATTCACCCCATTGATTCTGCTCCACCAATGCTGATTTACTATCCCTCTCAACCGAATTCTCTTGCCTTCTTCCCATAAACTTTGACACCTTTACTAATCATGAATCTATCGAGTTCTGCCTGGCGTCCACAGGTGCCTTATGGCAATGAGTTCCACAGATTCACTACCTTCTGGCTAAAGAAATTCCCCCTCATCTCTGTCCTATATGGATGTCCCTCTATTCTGAGGCTGTGCCCTCTGGTCCTAGACTCCCCCACTATAGGAAGCAGCCTCTCCACATCCAATGTAAATCGGTATTTCAATGTTCAATAGGTTTCAACAAGATCCCCCTCATTCTTCTAAACTCCAGTGAGTATAGGTCTAGAGCCGTCAAATGCTCACTCATTAACCCTATCATTGCTTGAATCGTTCTTGTTAACCTCCTCTGGACCCTCTCCAATGCTGGCTTATCTGCTTGTAGATAAGCAGCCCAAATCCGTTCACAATACTCCAAGTGTGGTCTACCCAATGCATCATAAAACCTCAGCATTACATCCTTGCTTTTATAGACGATAAGATATAGGAGCAGAATTAGGTCATTTGGTCCATTGAGTCTGCTCCCACATTTCAGCATGCCTGATCCAATTTTCCTCTCAGACCCAATCTCCTGCCTTCGCCCCGTATTCTGTTATGTCCTTACCAATCAAGAATCTATCAACCTCTGTCTTAAATATACACGGTTCCTTGTGGCAAAGAATTCCACAGATTCACCACCCTCTGGCTAAAGAAATTCCTCCCCCTCTCCATTCTAAAAGGACACTCCTCTGTTCTGCATCTATGCTGTGTCTTAGGCTTGCCCTCCATAGGAAACATCCTCTCCACATCCACTCTATCAAGGCCTTTCACCATTTGAATGGTTTCCATGAGATCACCTCCCATTCTTCTGAATTCTAGTGAATACAGGTCCTGAGCCATCAAATGCACTTCATATGACAAGCCATTCAATCCTGAAATAATTTTCATGAACCTCCTTTGAACTCTCTCCTGTGTCAGCACATCCTTTCTAAGGGGACCAAACCTGCTCACAAAACTCCAAGTGAGGCCTCAGCAGTGCAGTGCTTTATAAAGTTTCAACACTGTATCCATGCTTTTATATTCTAGTCCTTTTGAAATGAATGCTAACATTGCATTTTGCTTCCTGATGACAAATTCAACTTGAAAATTAACCTTTAGAGAATCCTGCACAAGGACTCAAAAGTCCATTTGCATCTTTTTCTCGTATTTTCTCCCCTTTTAGAAAAGTCAACTCTTGCATTTCTTGTACCAAATTGCCTGACCATACTTCACGGCACTGTATTCCATCTGCCATTTCTTTGTCCATTCTCCTAATCTGTCTAAATCCTTCTGTAGTCTATTTCCTCAAAACTACCTGACCCTCTAGCTCTCTTCATAATTGTCATCAAACTTTGCAACAAAGCCATCAATTCCATCATTCAAATCATTGACATATCTTCTTCTTCTTCATGTGCCTTTCGCGTTACATGTTTGGGCGATCATGGCACTCCACATCCAATGACCCCTCACAGCGTCAATGATATTTTGCACACTTAGATCTGTTAGTTCTTCCACAGTGTCCATATATTTTCTTCTTCGCCTTCCTCTTTCAAGTTTCCCAGGCATACGGCCTTGTAATGTAAGGCATTCTATTTCTCCCTTTCTGATTATATGGCCCAGGAATTTAAGTTTCCTCTAATTTAATGTTCTCATTAAAGATCTTTTAGTATGGGCACATTGGAGTGCTGTCTCATTAGTTACCCTATCTCTATATGATATTTTCAGCATTCTTCTAAGGAACCACATTTCTGTTGCTTCTAAGTTTCTTTGGAGTTCTGATGTTATAGTCCATGTTTCGGAAGTATACAGCAAGATTGACCAGATGTAACATTTTAGTAGCCTAAGCCTTGTCATAGAAATGCATCTGTTGGTAAAAATGGGTTTCATTTTTTTGGAAGTTGGTTTTGGCAATGGCAATTCTTCTTTTTATTTCTACTTCTAGCATCTTGTGATATAAAACTATCAAGGTAATTAAAGCTGGTCTTTTGTTCAATCTTATGGTTACCAATGTACAATTAGCAGTTGGGAGTATCCTGCTTTTTGATAATACCATACATTTGGTTTTTTTACAGTTGATGGTTAGACCAAAATCTGCACTTTTTTGTTCTACTTTGTCTGGGAGGGTTTATAGGTCTTCTGCAGCACTTGCTATTAGTGTGGTATCATCTGCATATCTTATTTTGTTGATGTTAACACCTCCAATTTTTATCCCATCTAGGTCTTCTATTTTTCTGAGAATCATTTCACTATAGATATTAAATAATTCCAGTGAGGGTGTTTAATATCTGAAGGTTCCCCTCTATTATCTTCAAAAAGCTGCACTATATACTGAATCCACCTCTCACATACTTTATCTGAATCTGTTAGTTTGGATCCGTCTGCTGATCTTATGCATCCTGTAGAGGAGGTTTTCTTAATTCCAGTAATTTCCTTAATTTTCTTGTGCATTTCTTTGCTGTTGTTAATATGGCCTCTGCTTCATTGCATCTTTGATTCAGCCATTCTTCCTTTGCAATATTGCACAACTGTCTGGTCTGTCTGTCTAGCTCTCTGTATTGCACTTCATTATTCTTCACTAACCTTCTTTGTTCCATCAGATCTAGAATTTCTTGGGTTATCCACTCCTTGTTGGTGTGTTGGATTTCTTGTACTGGGATTATCTCCTCTGATGATTGCGAGATAGCATATTTAAATCTGTCCCAAATGGGTGTTGTTACGTTTTCGTTGAGGTGTTCTTCTACAGCTGTTTTGAATTGTTGCTTAAGTATGCTATCATTTTTAAGTTCTCCCAACATATACTTCTTTCTCTTTTTTCCACGTTTCAGTTTCTTTAATTTTGTTTTGATGGTAGCTATTACTGGATGGTGATCTGAACCACGGTCTGCTCCTGGATAGGCTTTAGAATTTGTGATATTATTTCTAAAGCGTTCATTGATGGTAATGAAATCTACTTGATTCCTTGTTCTATCTCCAGAGATAATCCAAGTACACAATCTACGTGGATGGTTTTTATACCAAGTATTGGTGATCACTTTGTTGTTTCTGACACACCAATCAGTAAACCTTTCTCCATTTTCACTTTCCTCCCCTAATCCAAAAGGTCCTATGATGTTATCAATCCTTTCCTGTACAACTTTGGAGTTAAAATCTCCCATGACTAGTTTTATATCCTGAGATTTACATTGCTCATAATCACTGTCGAAATCTTCATAAAACTTGTTGATATCCTCTTCATCCGTATCATTTGTTGGTGCATAGGCTTGGATTATGCTAATGTTAAAAGGGTTACCCCTTAATTTAACTAAAAGCAGCCGGTCAGATATCACCCAAAATCTCATAAGACATTTTGATACTTGTTTGTTTAAAATAATTCCAGCTCCATGCATATGCTGTTGACCTCCAGAATACATTATCAGAGAACTACTCTTAGTGAATTTGCCACTGTCAGTCCATCTAATTTATGACAGGCCTAAGATATCAACTTCCAACTTTTTCATTTTATTTAATGTGTTGTCCAACTTTCCTTTCTAGTAAAGTATACGGATGTTCTATGTTGCTACCCTTAACCTTTCCCTATTGCTTACAGTCTCTGGATGACAGTCTGGTGTCACCTGCACCACATGACTACCCCTACCGAGCAAGGTGTTGTTCTGTTGATTCGACTCAACCTCATTCACGCTGTTGTTTGGTTTCCTTCTTTTGTTTCTTTCCATGATTGACTTGGCAGAAGCTTCAACAGTGACACATACTGTAAAATTAATCAGTCCTAACACAGACTCCTGTGGATCCCACCACTAGTCACTGGCAGCCTATCAGAAAAGGCTCCTTTTACTCCCAGCCTTTGCCTTCTGCTAATCAGCCATTGCTTTATCCATGCTAGAATCTTTCCTATAATACCTTGGGCTCACAGTTGTTAAGCAGCCTCATGTTTGGCACTTTGTCAAAGGCCTTCTGAAAATCCAAGTACACAAATTCATCCAACTCTCCTTTGTCTATCCTGCTTGTCACTTATTCAAAAGAATTCCAACAGATTTGTCAGGCAAGATTTTTCCTGAAGCAAACCATGCTGAGTAAGGTTTATTTTATCATGTGCCTCCAACTACCCTGAGACTTCATCCTGTATTAACTCCAGTATCTTCCCAACACTGAAGTCAGATTAACTGGCCTATAGTGTCCTTTCTTCTGCCCTGTTCCCTTCTTGAAATTTGCAATTTTTCAGTCTTCTGGAACCATTCCAGAATCTTCACTAGTGGCACGATGTCAAATGCCTTCTGAAAATCCAAGTAAGCAACATTCACTGACTTCCCTTTATCTATCCTGCTTGTTATTTCCTCAAAGAATTCCAACAGATTTGTCAAAATCCCAAATACAGGTACATATGATTTAGTTAGTTAATTGGCCACAGCAAACTGCCTGTAGCGTATGGGCGAGTGGAGAGGTACAGGGGAATAGCATTAGTGTAACTAGTTGCTTGGTGGGTCAAACATGTCTTTCATGATCTATGGCTTGCAGTTCTTTCAGATAAACTTTGTGATAAACCTTTTATAAACATGCACAGGAGGGAAAGTTGGTAATAAAAATGGTGAAAATGGAAATCAAAATTTTTACAGCTTGTTCTCCATTTACGCACAAAAACATCTCAAATCTAAAGAGTAATTTTGTTCTTATGCACAGTTAAAGCAGCAACTTTCAACAGGAATCAAAAAGGTCACATTATTACGATGCTTCAAAGATCTTTAGCTACTTCCAAGGTAATTATTGTAAAGAGAGTATCTCAAGAATTAAGTTGTATTCTGTTGTATATCATGGAACGATTTGGACCCATCAGTATAATTTGAAATTGCTACTATAATTTGAGGCAGGAGGTAAATGATACCCACAAGTTTGAATGGTAGGTTCCCTGAGGACTCTGTGACAATGTTAAGATAAATCACTTAAGGTTTTAATGCTGTTTGATTTATATATTTTTTTTTAATTTTAGGGTATGCTGCTGCTGAACAGATGGACAAAAAAAACTAGAAATTGATTAAAATGAACAATAAGTACAATAGCTATGTGCTTCCTGTAGGTATAGCATACTGGCTAATGAAGTGAGCAAAAGGTATGTGAGAGGTTTTGGAAAAGGAGCAAAATAGTTTACAAAAAGAAATTCAGACCAGAACCTAGTGGCTAAAAGTATAGTTAATGATGACAAGTTTGTAGCAAGTTGGTGAAAGGAATAAAACTGCACAATAGTTGGAGGAAAGGAAAAATAAATTGTTTATAGGAACACAGGAGGCTACAAAAATAGAGGAAGAAGTAAAGGAGCCAAAACAAGCAGAAGAGGATATTAATTCAAATCTTTGGGAATCAGTAAGTGTTTAGATATAGCTGCTGAAGCTACTGAGAAAAGATGTTGTGACAATAAGCAGATCCTCAGGAGCCGAGTAGCACATTGTACCTCATGCTTTTAACTATACCAACACTTGCTGTAAACCATTCCATTGCTAGCCTTGGACCAGCAATTCCTGATGGAACTGAGCAGACGGTATGATTGATGATCTGAACAACGCTGTGTTCACTAGCACCCGCTGAGGACCCCATGACCAATCTTCCTGGGCTGATGACATTACACTTCAAGAAACAGCTTCCAAACCTGCAACCTTCTCCTTTTCCAGGTAAGACTCACCTCAGCAATACATTTGAAGTTCATCCCTGTTGCTTGCCAGGAAACTGTTTTGCTATCTTCAGGTGGTTTTTAATGGCTTTTCAGTGTTAAGTTCAATTTGGTGTATTTCAAGATGGCGAACCATTTTCTGCAATACTCCGTATAATTAAAATTCAACAACGGATCAAATGCTCTATTCTCCAAAGAATCAAATCTAGAAAAAAAGAATGCAGCTTTCATTCCATCATTGTAACTGACCTCATTTTAACAATATACATCAATGAAGACACCAACTATATTGACATACTGTGGTAAAATGCTGTGCCTTGTTTACTTTTATTGATTTCTTCATTCGGCCAGAACTAAGAATTAAGTTATGTGACAGTGACAAATATCTTACAGATATTGATAAATGAAAAGGGATGAGATGGCTTTTAAATACAATTAATTTCATCTCACAATGAAAATTCTTATGAAAAGTTGAACAAAGTCTTCTTTCAAATTGAAGTCACAAACCCAGCTGTCTTTGAAAGTTTTCCTTTGGGGGGGGAAGAGTTACCCAGATCTATTTTAACAATACATGCTAGCAAGAAGACAAATTATTTTTGCAAAACATTAAATATAATTTCCTTTTAATCTTTTCTCAGGTAAGAGCTGCTTAAGTTCTATGCTCCCCTACTGTATTCTGAAGCAGAGTAAATATATGTAGCCAAGCTACTACACGTTTTCATCATAGAAAAATGGAGAATTCATTCAACAGATAAATGACCTACTTACTTTTACAAACAATTGAGAACTAACGAATAATATAAATTTTATTCGTCACAGGTACATGGAAACAGAGTGAAAAGCGTCATTTGTGGCAGGGATGTGCTGGGCAGCCTGCAAGAGTCACTATACTTATGTCTCCAACATAGCATGCCCATGACTTACGAACCCTAACATATCTTTGCATTGTGGCAGGAAACAGAAACAGAAGCCCTCCGAGGAAACACATGAGATCATGGGGAGAACGAACAAATTTCTTACAGACATCTGTGGGAACTGAACCTCGAACTTGCAGTTAACCGCTACGCTTCTGCACCCCCACTTTGATGCAACTTAAATAGGCGTTTCTGTTCAACATTCCTTGAAGTTTTGAAGGAGTACAGTATTGGAATTGTCAATCTCTGTTGAAATGTGTGAAGATGTGGGTAGTGAGTAGTAGTCAGCGATTCATAGTCAGTGGAGTTCTACATGGAGCTTGTGCTGCATGTAGTACTCATACCTGTATTTTGCAGTCAGCAGCGAATGAACTTAGAAGAAAGCTGAAAAATAAAAAGATTTTATGAGCTACGTGGCGGAAGCTGCCCTTATTCTGGAATGATATGGAAGCTGGTACCAAAATGATGTTGGATCTGTGGAATGCAGAATCCGTGTAAGCAGACAATTAAATTGAAGAATTCTCAGAAGCAGACATGATGTAAAACATATTTATTCATAATTCTATTTCATTGCAGAAAGCAAAATAAAAATGGGCCTTTTCACATAAAGGGAACATTAAAATAACAAAATTAAAAATTACAGAATTTTCTTTTTTTTTCCCAAGAGGGAATGACAATCCCCACAAAAAGGTTTTAGAGTACTAAATATTTGATCAAAAATAAAATGATTAAAACACAGCTTAATCAACAATACAAAATCCTGACAGTATCAAACAGTATGTTTGATTTACTCATCACATCTGGCTACATTTGTGGAGAGAAACTGTTCAGTTTTCAATACATTTCATAGTTCTATTCCTCTTCACGTTTCCAGACGTAATATCAATTATTTCTGCGCTCACCTGTATGGAGTATTCCATTTTCCATTCGCTCTACTCTCCTCATTTAGTACATGTATTCTGTGCATTTAGTATCTCTTTTCTCTACAACTGCGATAAAAGTTGGAGTTCAAGTGAAAGTAAACAGATTCTGTGTGACTACATCAACGGAAGTTGCAAAATCATGAACTGCAGAGAAAGGATATCAAGAACAGATGCTTGTGGATTTCCATGTTTAATTTGGCCAAAATAAATACCAACAATTCCTGTCAGCTTTACACAGCAATGGCTGGCAGTATAAACACCAATCATTATTTGAAAGGAAGGTGTCAAAACAATTCCAAGTTGTACCACTATTTACTAGGCAAAATAATAGGCAAATTGATATTAATCATTTCTCCATTTGGCACATTAGTTCAGTTCTATTAAACCCAATAAATGGGAGGTGGCACAGGAAGGATCAATGATGGGTAGACAACAAATGGGATCTGTTGAACAACCTTAAAGACTCTTGACTGGACCTATTATACAATAAAAACTAACTCAGTCTCTCAAACTACCTTGTCATGATCCTTGCACTTTGTCTACCTGCAGTTCACTTTCTCTGTAATAAACACTACATTCTGCACGATGGTTCTGTTTCCTTTTTGTACTACTTCCATGCATTTGAGTGTGGAACGATCTGTCTGGATGACATGCAAATAAAAGCTTTTCACTCTATCTCGGTGTATTGCACAATACTAATCAGCTAAAAGAAACTGCAAAGTCACCGGGAGAATTATTATCACCTCTTTGATTGCCAATGAGTCCATTGTTTAGATTCTGTACCAATTTTAGTCAATACCACCATGGATGGTCCCAAACCCAATTGTGAAACAAGGAGAGTCGAGCATGTGGCGTGCAACCCCGTCCAACAAAAACTCCTACAGAAGTGCCAACAGAAGCTCCTAAGACTGCATCCCCGGAGTCATAGAGAAGTACAGCATAGAAACAGGCCTTTCAGCCCATCCAGTCCATGCTGAAACCATTTAAACTGCCCACTCCTACCAACCAGCACCAGGACGATCGCCCTCCATACTCCTACTATCTATGGACCTATCCAAACTTCTGTTAAATGTTAAAATAGAGCGAGCTTGCATGCACCACTTCTGCAGGCAGCTCATTTCACACTCTCACGACCCTCTGAATGAAGAAGTTTCCCCTCATGTTCCCCTTAAACTTCTCACCATTCACCCTTAACACATGACCTCTGATTGTAGTCCCACTCAACCTCTGTGGAAAAAACCTACTTGCATTTACCCTATCCATACCCCTCATAATTTTGTATACCTCTGTCAACTCTCTTCTCAATCTTCTATGTTCTAAAGATACAGTCCTACCTATTCAATCTTTCCTTAAAACTCAGGTCCTCCACACCCAACAACATCCTTGTAAATTTTCTCTGCACTCTTTCAACCTTGTTTACATCTTTCCTGTAGGCAGATGATGAAACTGCACACAATATTCCAAATTAGGCCTCACCACTGTCTTGTACAATTTCAACATAACTCAATACATTGATTTATGAAGGCCAGTGTGCCAAAAGCTTTCTTTACAACCCTATCTACCTCCGACAGAACTTTCAATTAATTATGGACCTGTATTCTCAGATCTCTTTGTTCTACCATAAACAAAGAGGAAGGATCTTTGCCTAGAAGACATATGAATTTATCTGGTGAAAGCTGTATGTCTGTAGAAGCCACAGAGCCAATTAACCTACCTTCATCTAGGACAGAGGACCACAGTGAGCTGCTGTCAGTGGTCTATCCCCTAGAGTAGTGATGATTTTAATCACCAAATAACAATTTTAGTCAAACTTTCTTGAAAATGATTTCAACAGGGTACTGCAGAGGAAGTTCAGAAATTATTCCAGGATTAAGATTAGCAGTATATAAAAATTCAACCTGCATTCCATTACAACATCTTCCAAAAATGTTTATATTACATCATCCATTACATTCGCAAGAACAGTATATTTTCCTTACAAATATAAGCAAATACAGCATTTTATTTTGTATTAATTCTATTTTAATGTAACTCAAAATAAAGTGGAAATGTGATCAAAGACTGTATTTACATAGTTTCCGATAAGGGAACACTTAGGAAACCTCTGTTTCCATTTAATGAATTATTTCTGAAATGCAGTAATTGTTGCCTAGAAAGAAATCTGGAATCTAACTTTTCCATAAATACATGTAATAAATTAAAAAAAAATCTGATGATTTTCAGATTATCCATTTTTGTGCCGAAGATCTGAGAAGAAATATTGACCAGGATACTTGAAGAAATTTCTGACAGGAAATCCTTAGTCTGAAAGGAAAATAGGAGATTTAGTTTCCAACTTCATGTAAATGATAATGGTTAGAAATTCTATTGTGCACCATTTTGATGTGCTAAGCAATAATTTAATACAAGGCTGATTTCAGAGAACAAATAACAACTTAGCATTTTCAGACCCAAGCCACTTCCTGTGCTGAAATTCACTGCCCAACTCTGTATGAAGAAATGAACGCTGAGCTTCTCTAACAAGTTTCAAGCTTAGGAGGGTGGATTTAGTAACCCTTGTATAAAATTACTTACCTGAAGTCTGGATTGATTCTAATGTGGGTATACCATATATCACATTAAACGTACATTTTTTTTTATAGCAATGTTGTCCTGATGGCTGGTCAGATCTAACAACACTGTGATCTCTGTTTTGGAGGATCATGTCAGGACATCTTTCAAGAGGCGAACCCTTACAAGATGTCAGGCCCCAACAGTGTCCCTCGCCAGCTACTGAAATCCTGTGCCAACCAACTGGATGGAGTGTTCAAGGACATCACCAATCTTTTATTGCTGTTCTGAGGTACTCATTCACTTCAAAATGGCAGCAATCATGCCAGTGCCCAAGAAGAGCAGTGTGAGGTGCTTCAATGACTATTGTCTGGTAGTTCTCACATCTACTGATGAAATGCTTTGATATTTGTTATGAAGAGAACTTAACTCCTGCCTGAGCAAGGGCTGGTTGTCCACTCTGCTTTGTAGCATCCAGACAACAGCAAATATTCATCAGGCTGCTCTTTTATTAATTACAACTTGGCATTCCCCTCTGTGTTCATCAGCAAGCTTTCAAAACCTGGGCCTGTGTACCTCCCTCAGCAACTGTCTTCCTCATTGGGAGTAATTAATTATCATTGTAACTAATATTCCAGTAACATTTCTGTCTTTATGAACAGAGTTAAATTACATGTAAAAACATTGTAATTAGGGATACAATTCTTGATGGATTTCCCTACATTTCCAAGCATTTTGCTGAAGTTTAGTATTTTAAAGCAAATTATTTTCAAATATTGAATTAGCAGCATCAATCAAGCAAAAGCCCTAATTTGGTTTACAAATCAGAAGAAGCCAGTATTCTTCATTAAAATGGATATACATTAAAATAAGTAGCTCCAATTTAACAACCATTTTCATTTTAATAGGTAGAGCAGACAACAGAAATTTAACTAAATGCCTTTTTGAAGGAGTAAGTGCTTATGACAGTGTATTTATGTCGATTAGGGGAGCTCATTTCTCAGACACTATCATCAATGACCTTAAGCAAAACTCAAAAGTACTGCATGGCAGACTTGTTCAGCAGAGAGCAATAATGTGTTATACATGATAAAACATTCAATTGCTACAGTACAGTCATTAATTAAACAACTCAAAATACAGCATCATACATACATGTCGTCATCTACATCAACTCCCATGGAGGTCAGATAGAAAAACGTTCCTTTATTACCATAATTGTGCACCAACTAAACCAATTTCTAAACAATTCCATTGTACTACATTACTGAAAAGTGTCCTTTTCACAAATTGTTATAAATTAAGTTGAATAAATCTGCATGGAGCAATCTATAGTTAAAATAATGTTGCTGCAGTATATTTAGATCCTGTGGCTTAGTACTAACACATGGAGAAAATTATACTCAGCTTCTGCACATACCACAGTGCCAGATTACTGGTGAATTACGGTCAGGCTCAATTATTTTTATTTTATTTAAAGATACAGCGTGGAAGGGACCCTTCCAGCCCAATGAGCACGCTGCCCAGCAACCCACTTAGTTAATACTAGACTAATCACAGGACAACTCACAATGACCATTTAACCTACGTGTCTGAAATGTGTGTGGAAACCGGAGTACTCAGAGGATAACCCATGCGGTCATGGAGAGAATGTACAAACTCCTTATAGGCAGAGTAGGAATTGAACTCTGAACTCTGACACCCCGAGATGTAATAGTGTCACGCTAACTGCTACAGTATCATATTGCTCCCAACAGGTATCCTTCAAGCCGGGATTAAATCCGTGACCTAAAGATTACTGGAACACTCTCCAGTCCTCCTCTCTATCATCTGAGCTATTGAAGGTGCTAAATAGTGAAAATCTGCCCAAGGGACAAACGTTGCCCACAAAACAGCCACTGAAGACCTGACACCTGGAAAAGGAACAACCTCAGACTCTTTCAGCTGTAAAAGCTGTCAAGGATTTTGAATGCTTCAGAATGTTCAAGACATTCAGAAATTTTTAAAACATGTTAGAATCATTTTTTTTTTAAATGGATACATTAAAAAATAAAAAAGCTGAAAGAAATACAGTTAAAAATAACACAATTGAAGTTATGTTGAGTCATACAACCCAGAAATATGCTCTTTGACCCACTGGGCCCATGTTGACCACTAATCACATTTCATTTTCCCCGTAGTGCTATGAACTCTCCCAAAATCTAACTTTCATCTACACACAAAGGGCAATTTAATGAAGGTAATTTTGGGGCGCGGCATAAAACCCAAGCACCTGGAGGAAACACAAATCATCATGCAAATACCACAAAGATAGCACCTGTGGTCAGGCAGATTCTGTGGAGACAGCTTCCCTATTAGCAGACAGGACACCTTGTTTGGCTGAACATCCACATTAATTTATATTTATCTGACATCTTATCTTGTGCCACCATGTCCTTAATGACCTCACATGACTGCTCTAAACATTGTATTGCCCAATAAAATAACAGAATGTTGGAAATACTAATACTGCATACATCTCTCTCAAAACTTCCAGTCTATTGAAATAAATGGACTGCCTGTTCCAGCACCAGTTCTAAACAAAACAGACAGCTTTAGCAAGCAACACACATCAAAGTTGCTGGTGAACGCAGCAGGCCAAGCAGCATCTGTAGGAAGAGGTGCAGTCGACGTTTCAGGCCGAGACCCTTTGTCAGGAAGCTTTAGCAAGTGTGCTTTTCTCTTTTTTTTTAAATTTTATTTTTATTTGGATAAGGAATTCACACATATCATGTACTTTTTTCACACATATAACCTTTTCCATTTTTTTATATGTATAAAACTACAATTATTTATACATTCTTATAAATGTAGAACTCAATTAGCAAGCTCCTGCTCACACCAGGTCCTGAACTTCACAACTCTTTTTTGGGTGGGCAGGGAGTGAGTTGAGGGGGATGCTAACTGTACTCTTTCCCAACACATTTTAGCCCAGAAAAGCAGCACAAAGTTATCCCCATTTCAATAGCGCTGAGGGCAAAGATAACAGAGCAAAGATGTACCAAGGATGAACATAACATGCATCTAGAACTTTGTATTCCAGTCTTAACTAGTCTCTTTTGCATATCATTCACACACAATCACAAAGTTTAACCCACCCAGGTCTTTGCATTCTCATTTGTAAAATCAAATCCACTTACAATCACTTGATCCCTCAATCCACCCCCACCCTCCCACTTCTCCTCCAATTCTAACTGCACAAGAAAGCAATCTGTTTGAAATTCTATTTATTTTGCAGAGATAACTCGACTTGCAAACACAGCTTGGATACATTGAAAGTGACATGAGAATATTTTGGAATTACGCCCTTCATTATAAACCTGTCGCAAGGTTTAATTATCCGTACTTTTGCAAATTCAGGATTCAAGTTTATTTATCATGTGAACATCAAAACAAACAGTGAAATACGTCGTTTGTGTTAACAACCAACACACCCAAGGAGTGCCACTGACTGCCTTGTTAAGGTCAATGGATCATTGACGGCACCCATTCCCTTTAGAAGAGTACAACATCAGTGATGCCCCATGTCCGTCTAGTTGAATGCGATTTGTGTAGAACCATTCCTGTGCCTTCTTTGGTGGAGGCTGATGGGTCTGGTTCTGCACGAACCAGACAAGGAGGTTGTCCTCTTGGCCTACACCGATGATGTTCTCCTGATGGTGACCGATCCCAGTGACCTGGGGAGGATGTGTAAGTGCCAGAAAGTTTTCTCAGCAGTGTCCTCTGCTAGGGTCAACTGGGCGAAATGTACCGGACTCTTAGTAGCTCAGTGGCAGGTGGACTCCCTGTCAGAGGAGATGAAAGCTTTTGAGTGGAGAACCAAACATCTGCTCTATCTGGGAGTCTACCTGAGTCCTTCTGGGGAGACCTGGCTAGCGGACTGGCAGAAACTGGAGACGCAAGTCATGGCCTGGCTGGGGTGCCAATCAGACCCTCTCAGGGTGCTTTCCTATCGAGGCAGGGTGGTGGTCATAAACCAGCTGGTAGCCTCCATGTTGTGGTACCGCATGGTCACCTTAGCCTCACCTGCCCCCTTTGTCGCAAGAATGCAGAGGAAGTTAGTGGTCTTCGTCTGGGGCAACAGGAAACACTGGATCTCCACAGGGGTCTTGAGTCTCTCAATGGGAGAGGGCAAACAGTCGCTGGCACCATCTTGAGCACACATTTAATTCAAATAAAGTTCTCTGACTAGATGCACCTCCCATATTTTGGGCCCACTTTTAGTGCATTCAGGCCTCCTCTCGGCCCTTAATTACACGTTAAAAGAATGACATTTGTAAGAATAATTTTCTTAGTTGTTGGGAGGGACGCAAATTGGGCGCAGTATTTTTTTTAATATATACAGTGGATTCCAGCTAATTAGTACGTATCAGGACCAGTACATTTTGAACCAATTAAGCAGCTGTCCCAATTAACTGAAGTTTCATGGAAATAAAAAGTTATAAGCCAGACAAACTAAAGTTTAGCTGAGTAACAAATAATGCATTTAAACAAAATACAGAACAAATTAGAACATTACTAATATTACTACAGAACTATTAAACTGTGTATTAGTTCTTAAGTTATCGATGGAGAAATTCATCCAGTGTAAGCTGTCATGTTCTTTTTAATGACTGTAAATAAATAGAAGCGCAGTCACTTGGTGCAGATAATGGACTGACTTCATAGAATGTATCCATCAAATCTTCATTGTCATTGCAACATTCAAGACGATTGTTGATACCTTCAAATTCTCTGCAGTTACTAACATGAAATAGTGAAATTGTTCCATCTTCGCTCTTGGCTATTTCTGGCATCTCTGGGTCCGACTGCTTGAAACTACAGTAAACAAAACAGTTGTGAATTGTCCTACTTATTTCCCTCCAACTATCAGTTACAAAATTAGTGCTTTTTGGACAGAAACAAATGCAACTGAGGCCACTTAAAAACTTCACTGGAAGCACGGCGTCATGTCTAATGGCCAAGCAAATGCTAGTTCGAAACTATTTGGCAGCATTCTCCTGTCCCATTTAAGCCAGCATGGTGTCCCAAATAAACGAGGTGAATCCTGGCTCCATTAGTTTGTGCTCTAAGATTTATCCCAAATATGCAGCTGCCCTGATTAACCGATCAGCCAATTAACCAGAATCCACTGTATACTTTAATGAAGCTCATTTAAAACTTAGACAACAGCTGCTTCAAGCAGAGTTGGACTGCACCCAATCAGTGTGCGGAAGCACAAGAAGTGGCAATTTCACTTAGGTATGTAGCTGAAGATTTAAAAAAGAGATTTGCAGCAGTTTTCACGGTTGAAATGCGCTCAATCACTGAACAGGAATCTTTAAAAAGGGCCAATAAAAATAAGGCAAGGGCAAGTGGAGCAGCCATTGTATGAGTGGATCAGTGGTGGAGTGGCTTTGGTTCATTAGGCTTTGGCAAGATCAAGCTTGGGTGAGTTAAGTATCTGGTAAGCAAGTTTCTTCTTCATTCCTCATCTCTTAGGACACAGTTAGTGCAGTGAGAATGGCTCCAGGGGTTGTCTTTTGTTCTGTGTCTGAGATGTGGGAATTCTGGGAGACCTCCAGCCTCCCAGACAACAATATCTGCGCCATGCTGCAGCTCCTCAGAGAACACATCAAGGAACTGAAACTGCAGCTCGATGGCCTTCGGCTCATCTGGGCAACTGAGGAAGCGATAGATAGGAGACAGTAATCCCCAAGTTACAGGAGGCAGGTAACTGAGTGACTTAGTCCTTCTGAAAGGTCTCGGCTCAAAACATTGGCTGTACTTTTTTCCCCATAGATGCTGCCTGGCCTGCTGAGTTGCTCCAGAATTGTGTGTGTGTTGCTTGGATTTCCAGCACCTGCAGATTTTCTCTTGTTGGAGATTTTAAGGTGCTGGACAGGAAGCTGTAAAGCAGGACCTCCATGGTTGCAATCTCTAGACTACTGCCTGTGGCATGCGCCAGTGAGTGTAAGAATAGGATGATTTGGCAGATGAATGAGTAGCTGAGGAACTACTGCAGGGGCAGTAGTTCTGGATCATTGAGATCTCCTCTGAGGAAGGCATGTACAGAAGGGATGGGCTACACATGAACCCAAAGGGAACCAATATACTTGGGGGTAGGTTTGCTAGAGTTGTTCAGGTGGGTTTAAACTAATTTAGCATGGGGGTGGGAACCGGGATGATAGGGCTGAAGATATCGTGGTGGCATCTGTTAGTCTCGCGAGACCATGGATCTGAGCCTGGAAAGTCTTGCTTCAGTCTGTGTTGGAGCAGCATCTGTTGTGACTGTAGGGGCCCACATGGGAGTGACAGTCTCGGCTGCAGCGACTGCACTTGAAGGCGCTGGCCTCCAGTGTTGTCTTGGTGCTGTTTTATCGGCGAGTGCGCTTTTCTTCAGCAGCAAGCCTCAGCTTCTCTTCTCCTCTTTTTAGACCTCTGCGTAGTTCCAGCCTCCAGTGAGAGCGATCGCTTGCAATGTCCTCCCACCTCTTGACGTTCATGTTCAGTGACCTCATATCTCTCTTGCAGAGATCTTTGAAACGAAGATGGGACCGCCCTTGTGCGCTCTTGCCGGAGGCCAGTTCCCCATACAGCAGGTCTCTCGGGATCCTCCCGTCTGACATGCGGTGTACGTGGCCCAGGCAGCGGAGACGGCGTTGTTGGAGCAGGGTGAAGAGGCTGGGTATCTGGGTGCGGCCAGGACCTCATTGTTGGTGACTCGGTCAATCCACTTGATGTCCAGGATGTGTCTCAGGCTGCGGAGGTGGAAGGCGTTGAGACGCCGCTCTTGTCTGTAGTAGAAGCTCGAGGTCTCGCTGCCATAAAGCAGTGTGCTGAGGACGCAGGCCCTGTGGACTGCAACTTTGGTGTGTGTCGTCAGTTTTCTGTTCTCCCAGACTCTCTTTTTCAGCCTGGCGAATGTTGAGGCTGCTCGTCCGATCCCTCTGTTGATCTTCGGGTCTAGGGAGAGGCTATCTGTGATGGTGGAGCCAAGGTATGTGAACTCGTGAACTACCTCCAGCTTGTAGTTGTTGATGGTAATGGCAGGGGGATGCTCAATGCCTTGGCCCAACACGTTGGTTTTCTTCAGGCTGATGGTCAAGCTGAAGTCCTGGCAGGCTCTTGAGAAGCTGTCCATGAGGTGTTGCAGTTGCTCTTCAGAGTGTGTTGCCAGTGTGAGAGGGAGGATAGGCAGGTGATAGAGAAGGGATGCGCTCATACCAATGGTTTGAGATGTGTCTATTTTAATGCATGAAGTATTATGAACAAAGTGGATGAGCTTAGAGCGTGGATCAGTACTTGGAGCTATGATGCTGTGGCCATTACAGATACTTGGATGGCTCAGGGGCAGGAATGGTTACTTTGAGTGCCAGACTTTAGATGTTTCAGAAAGGATAGGGAGGGAAGTAAAAGATGTGGGGGCATGGCACTGTTGATCAGAGATAGTGTCATGGCTGCAGAAAAGGTGGACGCCATGGAGGGATTGTCTACGGAGTCTCTGTGGGTGGAAGTTAGAAACAAGAAGGGGTCAATAACTCTATTGGGTGTTTTTTGTAGACCACCCAACAGTAACAGGGACATCGAGGAGCAGATAGGGAGACAGATTCTGGAAAGGTGTAATAATAACAGGGTTGTCATGGTGGGAGATTTTAATTTCCCAAATATCGATTGCCATGTCCCTAGAGCGAGGGGTTTAGATGGGGTGGAGTTTGTTAGGTGTGTTCAAGAAGGGCTCTTGACACAATATGTAGGTAAGTCTACAAGAGGCTGTACTTGATCCGGTATTGGGAAATGAGCTGGTCAGGTGTCAGGTCTCTCAGTGGGAGAGCGTTCTAGAGATAGTGATCACAATTCTATCTCCTTTACCATAGCATTGGAGAGGGATAGGAACAGACAAGTTAGGAAAGCTTTTAATTGGAGTAAGGGGAAATATGAGGCTATCAGGCAAGAACTTGGAAGTATAAATTGGAAACATCTGTTCTCAGGGAAATGTACAGAAAAAATGTGTCAAATGTTCATGGGACATTTGCATGGAGTTCTGCATGGGTACGTTCCAATGAGACGGAAAGGATGGTAGGGTACAGGAACCATGGTGTACGAAGGCTGTTGTAAATCTAGTCAAGAAGAAAAGAAGAGCTTACGAAAGGTTCAAAAAAACTAGGTAATGATAGAGATCTAGGAGATTATAAGGCTAGCAGGAAGGAGCTTAAAAATGAAATTAGGAGAGCCAGAAGGGGCCATGAGAAGGCCTTGGCGAGCAGGATTAAGGAAAATCCCAAGGCATTCTACAAATATGTCAAGAGCAAGAGGATAAGATGTGAGAGAATAGGACCAATCAAGTGTGACAGTGGAAAAGTGCGTACGGAACTGGAGGAGATAGCAGAGGTATTTAATGAGTACTTTGCTTCAGTATTCACTACGGAAATGGATCTTAGCGATTGTAGGGATGACGTACAGCGGACTGAAAAGCTTAAGCATGTAGATATTAAGGAAGAGGATGTGCTGGAGTTTTTGGAAAGCATCAAGTTGGATAAGTCACCAGAATTGGACGAAATGTACCCAAGGCTACTGTGGGAGGTGAGGGAAGAGATTGCTGAGCCTCTGGCGATGATCTTTGCATCATCAATGGGAACGGATGATGTTCCAGAGGATTGGAGAGTTGCAGATGTTGTTCCATTATTCAAGAAAGGGAGTAGAGATACCCAAGAAATTATAAACCAGTGAGTCTTAGTCATACTTTACTGATCCCGGGGGAAATTGGTTTTTGTTACAGTTGCACACTTCAGTGGTTGCTAAGTTGATGGAGAAGATCCTGAGAGACAGGATGACAGGATTTATGAACATTTGGAGAGGCACAATATGATTAGTAATAGTTTGCTACATGAAGCTTAGAAAAATAGAGGGCTATGGGTAAAGCCTAGGTAGTTCTAAGGTAGGGACATGTTCAGCACAGTTTTGTGGGCTGAAGGGCCTGTATTGTGCTGTAGGTTTACTATGATCTATGTTCTAGTCAGCATGGCTTTGTGAAAGGCAGGTTGTGCCTTACGAGCCTGATTGAATTTTTTTGAGGATGTGACTAAACACATTGATGAAGGAAGAGCTGTAGATGTAGTGTATATGGATTTCAGCAAGGCATTTGACAAGGTACCCCATGCAAGGCTTATTGAGAAAGTAAGGAGGCATTGCCAAGGGGACATTGCCTTATGGATCCAGAACTGACCTGCCCACAGAAGGCAAAAAGTGGTTGTAGACAGGTCATATTCTGCATGGAGGTCAGTCACCAGTGGGGTGCCTCTGGGAAGTGTTCTGGGACCCCCACTCTTCATGATTTTTATAAATGACCTGGATGAGGAAGTGGAGGGAAGGGTTAGTAAATTTGCTGATAACACTAAGGTTGGAGGTGTTAGGATGCAAAACTGGGCTGAGAAGTGGCAAATGGAGTTCAACCCAGCTACGTGTGAAGTGGTCATTTTGGTAGGTCAAGTATGATGACAGAATATAGTATTAATGGTAAGACTCTTGGCAGTGTGGAGGATCAGAGGGTTCTTGGGGTCTGCGTCCATAGGACACTCAAAGCTGCTGTGCAGGTTGACTTTGTGGTTAAGAAAGCATACGGTGCATTGGCCTTCATCAAGGATTGATTGAGTTTAGGAGCTGAGTGGTAATGTTGCAGCTATATAGGACCCTGGTCAGACCCCACTTAGAGTACTGTGCTCAGTTCGGGTCACCTCACTTTAGGAAGGATGTGGAAACCATAGAAAGGGTGCAGAGGAGATTTACAAGGATGTTGCCTGGATTGGGGAGCATGCCTTATGAGAATAGGTTGAGTGAAATCAGCCTTTTTTCCTTGGAGCGACGAAGGATGAGAGGTGACCTGAAAGAGGTGTAAAAAATGATGAGAGGCATTGATCGTGTGGATAGTCAGAGGCTTTTCCCCAGGGCTCAAATGGTTAGCATGAGAGGGCACAGTTTTAAGGTGCTTGGAGATAGGTACAGAGAAGATGTCAGGGGGAAGTTTTTTTTTTATTAACGCAGAGTGGTGAGTGCGTGGAATGGGCTGCCAGCGACAGTGGTGGAGGTGGATACGATAAGGGTCTTTTAAGAGGCTTCTGGATAGGTACATGGAGCTTAGAAAAATAGAGGGCTATAGGTAAGCCTAGTAATTTCTAAGGTAGGAACATGTTCGGCACAATTTTGTGGGCTGAAGGGCCTGTATTGTGCTGTAGGTTTTCTATGTTTCTATGTTTTATTTGAATGCACGCAGTATACAGAATAAGGTAGATTAACGTAGCAGAGTTATAGATTGGCAGGTATGATGTGGGCATCACTGAATCTTGGCTGAAAGAAGATTATAGCTGAGAGCTTAACGTATCAGAAGAACAGGCAGGTAGGCAGAGGGGATGGGGTGGCTCTGTTGGTAAAAAAAATGAAATCAAATCCTTAAAAAGAGGTGGACGTAGGATCAGAAGGTATAGAAACATTGTGGGCAGAGCTAAGAAACTACAAGAGTAAAAGGACCCTGATGGGAGTTATATACAGACCTATGAACAGTAGCAAAGATGTGGTCTACAAATTAAAATGAGAGACAGAAATGGATATCAAAAGGGCAACATTACAATAGTCATGGAGGATTTCAATATGCAGGTAGATTGGGAATATCAAGTTGACACTGTATCCCAAGAGGGGGAATTCCTAGAATGCCTACAAGATGGCTTTTCAGAACTGCCTGCGGTTGAGCCCACTAGGGCAGTGGTCCCCAACCTCCAGGCCGCAGACCGACACATTGCCACGAAGAATGCAGTGGTGCAGCAGTAGCCAGAACGCACCCAGCACACCTTTAAGAAAAAAGCCGAAATAAACAAGCTAATTAATTAGGTGCCACCCGGCACGTAAATGTCGGCCCAGATCAGAGGCGACGCAATGAACTGGAATTGATTAGAGATTGAAAGTAAAGATACCCTTCGGGGGCAATGATCATAATATGCCAAAATTCACCCTGCAGTTTCTGGGAGCAAGACAGAAGGCACAATAGATACATGCCAAGAAAGAAGTATTCTAAAGGCAGGATGACTAAACTGTGCTGCAATATTCAAGATCATTAAGGGTGCAGTGGCACAACAGAAGACAACAGGGACATATTAATATCAATTTCAATGCGAGGCCAAATAAGGTGTCAGAAAGTCAATAAGATGTGTGTGTACTGTCCTTAACAAGGCAAAAATTAAAGTAATAAAATTCAATACCAGCAACAGTACATGGTTTAGGAATTATTTGCAAATGAACTTTTCAGTGATTAAAACTAGTTACATCTCACAAGATGCAGGATATTTAATGATGTGAAGAGTGAAAGCAATCAAGGAGAACTGAACCAGGATAAACCTCTGAGGCATGTTGTGGCTCACTGAAATGAAGAATTAATAAATGTAAAGAGTGCAGGTAAATGAAACAAAAAAATTGAGAAATCTGTTTTAAAGGGATAGAGGATGTCGAGGTTTATAACAATACAGGTTCATATCTCACACTTGGGACAATTCACACTACGTATGATCATAATTTCTCCATTTTGAAATAATTAAGTTACAATTTTTCAAAGAAAAAAACATGACACTGAATAAGCCATTTTTATGTTTCATTACAACAGATCATATTTCTGGACAGTGCATCAGCTAATGATGATAACATTATAGTTTTGAGACTGAAATTAATACTAATGTCTTAAAGCAGACAACTATTATGAATCATTATGCATTAAAGAATTGTGATTTTGAACAATGAAGACCAGATCAAAATTAAAAGTGTGAATAGATTTCATAAATTTCTTTAAATAATTAGTGTTGATTATGTACATGATAAAATATGAAATACGTTCACCAAATTAAAGATTTCTATTTGTTTTTGTTCAATAACAACCATTACCTACAAAAATAATGCAACTAACTCTTCTATGTATAATGTGAGCACTCAGAAGCTGCCAGCACATCCTAAGTCCTCTTTCTGTCAGCTTTGATTAAATATCTCCACCTGAGGTCTATTTCTCTTCGTTGCAAGTCAGCAATTCCATGATGCACATTGTGTTATCATGGGAAATCAAGAGCCAAGTGTTTCCGAAACAAGTTATTAATCATAATTCTTAATTCAGTATCAGGTTACAATACCCCCTTCAGATAAACAACTGCTACAATTCCTGAAATCAGTTACACTCACAGAAGTAGAAATAATTTTATTAATAAAAAACAAGATTAATCTGTCAACAGAAGTCACTGCTAATTGCCATCAATCACAATTAGCTACAAAGGGTTGCTTGTTATAAAGGAATAGGTGGAATAACATAGAAACATAGAAAATAGGTGCAGGAGTAGGCCATTCGGCCCTTCGAGCCTGCACCGCCATTTATTATGATCATGGCTGATCATCCAACTCAGAACCCCGCCCCAGCCTTCCCTCCATACCCCCTGACCCCGGTAGCCACAAGGGCCATATCTAACTCCCTCTTAAATATAGCCAATGAACTGGCCTCAACTGTTTCCTGTGGCAGAGGATTCCACAGATTCACCACTCTCTGTGTGAAGAAGTTTTTCCTAATCTCGGTCCTAAAAGGCTTCCCCTCTATCCTCAAACTGTGGCCCCTCGTTCTGGACTTCCCCAACATCGGGAACAATCTTCCTGCATCTAGCCTGTCCAATCCCTTTAGGATTTTATACGTTTCAATCAGATCCCCCCTCAATCTGAAGATCACATCTAATTCTTGTCACTCCTTAGTAGATTGCTGGGTAACCACATGCATTCTGAAGAATGCTCTTTAAAATTATAAACTTTATGTACCTGGTGTTTCTATTTCTGCAACACACACCAAATTTCCAAATGCTAATCAGTCCAAATCCAGGGGGGGAGAAAATCAGTAATCTATTCCTCCTGCAGGCAGGTGATGGCAGTGACTCCAAACAGTTTGAAAGAAATTTGCACCTGCATAAAATGTTTGAGATTGCATCTTCAAAATAACCCCATACATTACACAAATTTATTACATCAAGAAATGATACCCTCAAGCTTGCTGTGCTCATACGACACATTATTATTATATAAAGGAATGAGAGGAATGGAAATAGAAGCAAACAATAACAACTCACTCACCGGAAACAATTTCAAGAAAATTATTCTTTTCCGTGGAACTCAAAGCCCATCATTAAGAAACAAATATCTTGTCCCTGAGCAGCACACATAAGAGTCATTTAAGAGTCGCGATGTAATGATGCAGCTCTATAAAACTCTGGTTAGGCCACACTTGGAGTATTGTGTCCATTTCTGGTCACCTCACTATAGGAAGGATGTGGAAGCATTGGAAAGGGTACAGAGGAGATTTACCAGGATGCTGCCTGGTTTAGAGAGTATGGATTATGATCAGATATTAAGGGAGCTAGGGCTTTACTCTTTGGAGAGAAGGAGGATGAGAGGAGACATGATAGAGGTGTACAAGATAATAAGAGGAATAGATAGAGTGGATAGCCAGCGCTTCTTCCCCAGGGCACCACTGCTCAGTACAAGAGGACATGGCTTTAAGGTCAGGGGTGGGAAGTTCAAGGGGGATATTAGAGGAAGATTTTTTACTCAGAGAGTGGTTGGTGCGTGGAATGCACTGCCTGAGTCAGTGGTGGAGGCAGATACACTAGTGAAATTTAAGAAACTACTAGACAGGTATATGGAGGAATTTAAGGTGGGGGGGGAGGTTATATGGGTGGCAGGGTTTGAGGGTCAGCACAACATTGTGGGCCAAGGGGCCTGTACTGTGCTGTACTATTCTATGTTCTATGTTCTATAAAATGATGGAGCAACTTGGCTGATCAGACAGCATCTATGGAGGGAAATAGAGAGTCAATATTTCAATCCAAAACTCTTGTTGAAAGGTCTCAGCCCAAAATGTTGAATGTTTATTTTCCTCCATAGATGCTGCCTGCCCTGCTGTGTTCCTCCAGCCTCTTGTGTGTGTTGCTCCAGATTTCCAACACCTCCATAATTTCTTTTGTCTCCCGCCATGGTACTTTCAGATACGCCGTTGTCTGACACAGATCAAGAAGGAAGTACTGAGCTAAAGGAGATTCTATCTATGGAAGCTCCTCCAACATAACTTTAAAAAATCTGCACTTCTTAAGATGAAACCTCATTGTCATCCTCAAATTTAATTGTTTCACAGCTTTATTTACGAGGTTTTAAAAGCTGGAATTCCCTGAATCAGACATCTGCTCTCTCTTTTCTCCTTTCAGATTTTCCTTAAAACCTACCTCTTTGGTCTAGCATTTGTAAATCCTGTCCTTGTATCTTAAGTTGCTCAGCCTTAATTTCTCTTTGATATTGCTTCTGTGAAACACTAGAGGCATTTTGTTACATTAAAGGACACTAATTAAATAAAGTTTTACTTTTATATATACCAGAAACAATTCTTCTTCTCACAGAATTTGTCATGGGATTGTTGTTAATTCAACTTCCAAAACAGTGATAAAAAGAAATATAACGACTTGCAAATCAGAACCGTAATGTGCATAGAAGTTTTAAAGGTTTGCTTATTAAAAAGCTTAACTTGAGCAACAGCATATAAAATTATTACAATCAGATAAATGAAAATAGTAAATTATTATTTTAAAGGAATATCAGGTACATCTGTCAAAACTCTTTGATACAAGGTACTTTTTGAAATTTTCACGACTTCAGAATAAGGCTAGACCTTTTTGAAACCCACCATTGCATACTCATTTAACGCACAAAGGAGCTGGAGGAACTGAGCAGGTCAGGTTTATATTTCAGGTCCAGGCTGCTGTTCTGAATTTTTTTGTATAAAATATAGAAAAGTTGGTTGTTCTCAAAATCCTGATTTGCTTATACCTTTAAAGATGCTGGTAAGACTTTCTACATCATCTTGAATGCGCAGTTGCAATATTTCCTGAAGCAGAGAATGGCGGTGGTTCTCCTCATCAATGCCCATTTGTTCCAACTTTCCTTCAGTCATTCTCAACAAAGCACGTCCTGTTGGCATAAATAAATGTTACTCATAAGACTATAAGAAAGAGGAAAAGGAGAAAACTACCAGTGTCTGCTCAGTCATTCAATAAGATAATAGTTGATCTAATTTTCCTCACCCACTTTCCCACCCTCTTCCACAAGTCTCAATTCCATTATTGATTAAAATCTATCCATCCCAGTTTTGAATATATTCAAAGATTCCATTTTCTACAGCTTACTGTATTCCAAAGAATCATAACCCTTTTCAGAGAAGATATTCTGAAATGAGCAACACTTTACGATAGTAACTTCTGGTAACCACTTCTTATCTACACTGGTGTCAATCTCCAGTGACTGATTAACGCCTTTGGAATCTGGAAGCAAAACAGAGCATGCAGTCATTGTTAGATCATGCAAACTCTTCTCAAACAGCACCTGAGGGCAGGATTGAACCTGGGTCGCTGGAGCTGTGTGGTAATAGCACTGACTGCTGCGCTGTCATGCTATCCATATCAAACACATCAATACCAGAAATTTTTCCAGATTCCTCCCGCTACCGCCCAACGGAGTTCTAATACTAACTGCAATTTTAAAAGAAAAGGAAATCTAACAAAGAATTAGCCAATAATCACTAACTTCATGTTCCAATGTACAAATCAACCAGGATTCTGAGATGTATGCTGGCCTTTTACAGAAACTTAACTTCTGGCAAGAAAAAAAATACAAACAAAGGACAAAACTCACTTTCCACCTGTGGTAAAATAAAATTACACAATCTGTATGCCAACACATTTTAGAGAATGATGATGCAATTTCAACAAAGCAAGCAATGAACTTTAGACCTTTCCACTTTAAAAAACTCCAATTATATAGATCATTCAGTTACAGGCTGAAAGCTGAAAAACAAGTTAAACTCTGCCAAGTGTCAACAAGACATATTACTCGGAGAACAGTTTATAAGGGTCTACAATTGCTGTAAGTGTCAGTTGTCAGCCCTAGTTGTGATTCAGAACAGCAAAGCATATCAGGTTAAATTGCTTACCTTCTGCACAGCCTTCATCTCAATGTAGTTCCTTCTTCTGAAATAGTTTATCATTCATATACAGCAGTATAGGTCGGACAGGGTGTTAATCATAGATAAGTATCTTTTAAGAGCTCATTTTGCAGTGACATTGCATGAACTTTGTGAACACCAAATGCTACATAACAACCCTACCCAAATTACTCATCTTCAGATCCTCCTCTTTAAGTACTTATACAGAGACAGCATTCCACATATTTATTCTACACCCCCCATGATACTGCTCAATAACCTTTACTCTTATGAAAATAAAAAATGTACTGCAGTTATTACTACGTGATGCACCTTTAAGACTACGTTCTCAAATTATTTGAGTTAAGATTAAAGAGATCTGTTAAAGACTGTTATGAAGTTTCATGTATCCCAGATTATAAACAATGATATCTGTCTATGTCTCCATAATTTTGAATTTGTTCCTTAAAATCTTTCTCCCTCCCAATCTCCAAAATGTTTCTTGGAATTTACTTCTTTGAATAAAGTCCTATTGTGATGTCCAATACAAAGTCCACCTTTACTAGTTTTCTGGTCACCCATTACAGAAAGCATGTGCAGGTTTTGCAAAAGGTGCAGAAGAGATTTACAAAGTGTTGCCTGGATTAGAGGGTATGAGCTGCAAAGAAAGGTTACACAAATGTGGGTTGTATTCTCTGGAGCATTCACAGACATCCCACCTCTCCTGGAAGTTCCAAGAGTCTCCCGCATATCGATAGTGGCTCCCTGATGCCAGGAAATTATATAAAATATCCCGGAAATAGATTTTTTTGAGAGGGAGAGGGAGAGCGAGCATCCTGATTGGTCTCTCTTCGTGCTAAGAGTGGTCCCCAACCACCGGGCCACGAGGAAACAATATGATTTGGCGATATGAGTCAGCGGCACCTTTTCTCATTCCCTGTCACACCCACTGTTGGAACTTGAACACACGCGAGGTGATTGCCCGCGCGTCATCCATGTCAGCGCGGGAGGAGATCAACTCGAGCTTGCAAATGACGGCGGGCTGAAAAGTATGTTTGACATAACATCTCTGCCAGCATTCTGGATCAAACTCAAGGCTAAATATCCTGAGATATCCATGTAAGCACTGAAAACGCTGCTTCCATTTCCAACATCATATCGCTGCGAAGCGGAGTTTTCTGCAATGAATGCAACGAAAACTAAATTGCGGAATAGACTGGACATAAGGACCCCCCTTCGAGTATCGCTCCCATCACTCCTCAATGGGACCATGTTGTTGCAGGAAAACAAGCCCAGGGCTCGCACTGATTCAGTGATATTGGTGTGTTGCAATGATTTTATATGTTCATACGAGGAAAATATGCGCTGTGTTTAATATCCAAATGTTACTTAAAATGTTATGATGCTATTGACTTATAATTGACTTATCACCTATATTCCGGTCGTGATTAACAAACCCCACCCCCCCGCCCCGGTCAGCCGGTCCGCAAGAATGTTGTCAATATTAAACTGGTCTGCGATGCAAAAATGTTGGGGACCCCTGCTAAGTAGACCTATCAGTTTTCTGTGGGCGGGCTTTACAGTCGACCTCAAAAATAATGACAGTGCTGCTTGCTGCACTGTTTGCAACAGTGACTTTTTTATTGTCCACGGTGGGTTAAAATGTAAAAGACATGTTGAGGTGAGTTTAACAGGTGTCATTCGTTCACTAAGAGTCCCTCCGAGATGGATTCTTAGAACAGCTTGTACTGGAGCCTACCAGAGAGAACGCAATTCTAGATTTAGTGTTGTGCAATGAACCGGATTTGATCAGGGACCTCGAGGTAAAGGAGGTAGTGACCATAATATGATAAGTTTTAATCTACAATTTGAGAGGGAGAAGGGAAACTCAGAAGTGATAGTATTACAGTTGAACAAAGGGAACTTTGGTGCTATGAGGGAGGAGCTGGCCAAAGTTCAATGGAACAATACCCTAGCAGGGATGACAGTGGAACAGCAATAGCAAGTGTTTCCGGGAATAATGCGGAAGGTGCAGGATCAGTTCGTTCCAAAGAAGAAGAAAGATCCTAAGGGGAGTAAGGGGAGGCCGTGGCTGACAAGGGAAGTAATGGACAGTATAAAAATAAAAGAGAAGAAGTATAACATAGCAAAGACGAGTGGAAAGTTGGAGGATTGGGAAACTTTTAAAGAGCAACAGAAGGTAACTAAAAAGGCAATACGCAGAGAAAAAATGAGGTACGAAGGTAAACTAGCCAAGAATATAAAGGAGGATAGCAAAAGCTTCCTTAGGTATGTGAAAAGGGAAAAAAATAATTAAGACCAAAATTGGGCCCTTGGACAGAAACGGGTGAATTTATTATAGGGAACAAGGAAATGGCAGACGAGTTGAACAGGTACTTTGGATCTGACTTCACTAGGGAAGACACAAACAATCTCCCAGATATAATAGTCGCCAAAGGACCTAGGGTAATGGATGAACTGAAGGAAATTTATATTAGGCAGGAAATGGTGTTGGATAGACTGTTGGGTCTGAAGGCTGATAAGTCCCCGGGACCTGATGGTCTGCATCCCAGGGTACTTAAGGAGGTGGCTTTAGAAATCGTGGACGCATTGGTAATCATTTTCCAATGTTCTATAGATTCAGGATCAGTTTCTGTGGATTGGAGGGTGGCTAATGTTGTCCCTCTCTTCAAGAAGGGAGAAAGAGAGAAAACAGGGAATTATAGACCGGTTAGCCTGACATCGGTGGTGGGAAAGATGCTGGAGTCAATTATAAAAGATGAAATTACGACACATCTGGATAGCAGTAACAGGATCGGTCCGAGTCAGCACGGATTTACGAAGGGGAAATCGTGCTTGACTAATCTTCTGGAATTTTTTGAGGATGTAACTGAAAATGGACAAGGGAGAGCCAGTGGATGTAGTGTACCTGGACTTTCAGAAAGCTTTTGATAAAGTCCCACATAGGAGATTAGTGGGCAAAATTAGGGCACATGGTATTGGGAGCAGAGTACTGACATGGATTGAAAATTAGCTGGCTGACAGGATACAAAGAGTAGCGATTAACCAGTCCCTTTCGGAGTAGCAGGCGGTGACCAGTGGGGTACCGCAGGGTTCAGTGCTGGGACCGCAACTTTTTACAATATATATTAATGATTTAGATGAGGGAATTAAAAGTAACATTAGCAAATTTGCCGATGACACAAAGTTGGGCGGCAGTGTGAAATGTGAGAAGGATGTTATGAGAATGCAGGGTGACTTGGACAGGCTGGGTAAGTGGGCAGATGCAGTTTAATGTGGATAAATGTGAGGTTATCCACTTTGGTCGTAAGAACAGGAAGGCAGGTTATTATCTAAATGGAGTCAAGTTAGGAAAAGGGGAAGTACAATGAGATCTAGGCGTTCTTGTACATCAATCACTGAAAGCAAGCATGCAAGTACAGCAGACAGTGAAGAAAGCTAATGGCATACTGGCCTTCATAACAAGGGGAATTGAGTATAAGAGCAAAGAGGTCCTTCTGCAGCTGTACAGAGCCCTGGTGAGACCACACCTGGAGTACTGTGTGCAGTTTTGTTCTCCAAATTTGAGGAAGGACATTCTTGCTATTGAGGGAGTGCAGCATAGGTTCACAAGGTTTAATTCCCAGGATGGCGGGACTGTCATATGTCGAAAGATTGGAGTGACTGGGCTTGTATACTCCGGAATTTAGAAGGCTGAGAGGGGATCTTATTGAAACATATAAGATTATTAAGAGATTGGACACTCTGGAGGCAGGAAGCATGTTCCCGCTGATGGGTGAGTCCAGAACCAGAGGCCACAGTTTAAGAATAAGGGGTAGGCCATTTAGAACGGAGTTGAGGAAAAACTTTTTCACCAAGAAAGTGGTGAATATATGGAATGCTCTGCCCCAGAAGGCTGTGGAGGCCAAGTCTCTGGATGCTTTCAAGAAAGAGATGGCTAGAGCTCTTAAAGATAGCGGAATCAAAGGTTATGGGGATAAGGCAGGAACTGGATACTGATTGTGGATGATCAGCCATGATCACAGTGAATGGTGGTGCTGGCTCGAAGCGCCGAATGGCCTGCTCCTGCACCTATTGTCTATTGTCTATTAGCATAGCTAACGTTATTTGAACTAGCTGGCTAGCTGCTAAGGAGCTATGCTATTGATGTCCTACGTGATGAGGCCAAACTCCCTGTAGACTTGCTTTAAGTTGTAATAGAATAAACATGACAATATAAGTACATATTTTAATGTCACATTTTCTTCATATACCCAACTTGGTTTACAGATTAGACAAAATCACTAAACAATGTATTACATACACCCTTGGAGGTCGACGGGGGTGGGGGGGGGGAGAGATATGGAGTTGCGGGGGGTGGGGGTGCTACCTCCCTGAAATGAGCTTTTGCAGGGTGGGATGTCTGCATTCATGGAGGGGAGAAATTCATAAATTTAAGAGAGGCATGGATAGGGTAAAATCTTCGTGCATTGAAGGGGAGGAGGAGCCAGTTTAAAGGAAATTTGTGGGGCGATTTATCCTTTCAGAGTGCTAGGTGCCAGGAGTGTGCTGCCATGTAATGAAAGCAGATACGATAGTGGTGTTTAGATAGATAGATGAGTGTGCAGGAAATGGAGGGATATGGATTATGTGTAGGCAGAAGATGATTTAGTTTAATTTGGAATTGTGTTCAATGCAGACACTGGGAGCCAAAGTTCCAGTTGCTATACTGCTCCTGAAGAAAGCATTCTGTATAAAAAGAAGAGCTTATGAGAACGTGTCCAAAATAAATGTCTATAGTGGCTTGCAGTCTGCCATTTTGATGTATGACTACTTCTTCCAAAATTATTCACCTGCCATGGGCTGAGCAACATCAGGTTTCCAGCTGATACTCCACACTACTGCCTAGCATTCCTGATGCAAGCTCACTTCACAAGATGGAGGACGTCACTGACAACAGCAACGTGATGATGCTGTCACGTTTAACTGGATTATAGTGAAATTAAGTTGAGCCTAATTTTAGAAAAGAACAAAGTAAAAATATTTATTTGGAAGAGGGTTACTTCTCAGTGAAGGGAAAATAATCCAGTCCAGCTAATCAACTTGAGCTCTTACGAAGGCTCTTGGCTGAGCATTTTGTATCTTTCTTCACTGAAGGGATGTCATAATAAATTTTACAATAAAGGAAATGTTATTTCTGAAATAAGATGGGATGAAACGGGTGCTACTTTCGAGGCTGGAAATGGTCATTTACTCATTCTGGATGGGATGTGTCCCAGCTGCAAAGGGCAAGAATGGAAATTGATTATATCATTCCACAATTAGCCATGTTTTTTTTTTAAGAAATGACTGCCTTCTATGAGGGCTGGGGAATTTAAAATATTGTGACATTATTCAATTCATCTGGAAGAAAGTGTGTAATGGTGTCCACAGTTCTTATCAATATACAGTATGTTATTAGTAGGACTTAAGTTTATAGCACCTCGATGGGATATGAAGAACATGAAACACTCGACATCCCTGCATGTATGTGACTGGTGATCCCACAATGTTCAGGAACAGTTACAACTACAACAACACCAGTCTTCTGAACTTCACTCACCAAAATTCTGAACTGCTCCCACAAACTACAGATGCACTTTCAAAGACTCTACAGCACATGCTCTCAGTATTTTTTTGTTCAATTTGTCTTCTTTTGCACGTTGGTGGTTTGTCAGTCTTCGTTTATACTCAGTATTCTTTCATAAATTCTATGTATTTATTTTCCTATATATGCCTGCAAGAAAATAAATCTCAAGGTAGTATATGGTAACATAGAACATAAAAATTTACAGCACATTACAGGCCCTTTGGCCCATAATGTTGTGCCAACCTACAGCTACAGGTATTGCCCCTTTCCTGTTTCTGACTTCCACCCACACTGAGTCAGTAAACCAACCCTCCATGACTCCTTCCTATTCTGCAGCCCTGACACTATCCCTAAATAGCAATGCCACCCTCCCACCCACCTCTTTTGCTTTCCTCTCTGTTCTTTTTGAAACATCTAAAGCCTGGCACACTCAGCAGCTATTCCTGCTCCTGAGACATCCAAGACTCCATAATGGCCACAACGTCACAGTTCCACGTATTGATCCATGCTCTAAGTTCATCCACCTTGTTTATGATACTCCTTGCATTAAAATAGACACATCTCAAACCATCAGGCTGACTACATCTTTGCTCTAACATCTGCCTATCCTTCCTCACAAACTCCCTACAGGCCGCCTCTACTTGTGCCCCAACCTCCCCACCCTCTGCCTCTTCACTTTGGTTCGCACATCCCTAAAAAATCTAGTTTAAACCCTCCCTAACAGCATTAGCAAGCCTCCCCACCAGGATATTGGACCCCCTCGGATTCAAGTGCAACCTGTCCTTTTTGTACAGGTCCTTTTACAGTTCCTTTTCAGATTCAAGTGCAACCTGTCCTTTTTATACATACTTCGATAATAAATTTCCTTTGATTTTTGACTTAAATGTTGCAGAGAATAAAATGAAACAGTTGAAAACAGAAAGCTCATGAGAAGCCAAAAAAAGTTTCACACAATAGAAACTTGCAATAATGCGGTGAATAGTGAGGAGGGTAGCAACAGACTTGGAGAACACGGACAGATGGCGAAAAGAACAGACACATGGCAAACTGTATATACAGAGTCATGTATCTTCATCTCTTTCTATATTCACAGTCTGATAGGTGAAGTAATACGTTATTGTCAAAAATGCAAAACGTTTCTCTTCATGAAGAAATAGGAAATAGGATTTATTTCAATAAAAATGATAGGAAAAGAGATGCAGATTAAACAGTACAATTCTAAAGATTGTTTAGGGTCAGGGTCATTTGGAGCGTACAAATCTTTGAAGGTGAATGATATGCTGAACATACATGTCTGGATTTATAAAGAACAAACTTTATAAATGGAGGCCTTTGTGAATGAGAGAACAAAAGGCAAGAAAGGCATATTAAGTTCCACAGATTCCAGTTGGAATGCAGGTGGAGTATTCGATTTTCAGCAACATTTTTCAGGAAGAATGTAGATGCTTTACACAGCTTTCGGAATCAGCAATATCTTTTTCTAAGAGAAATGGAATAAATACATCCTAAGAAAAGTAAAAGCTCAGCTGCAAGAGATAAACAGGAGGGCCAGCTGAACTGATTTGTTCTTTCAAATAACCCACAGAGGCATAGAAGATTGTATGACCTTCTCCTTTACCACATCCAAGGTGGGACTCAATCTACTCTCTAAATCAGACGTCACTCATTACATTTCTGCTCGTCTCCTTACTTACAGTTAGCCAAACTAAGTTGAAAAGGTCAAGGGACTGTTCTCTAAAGCAGGTTAAAGGCATAAAAAAAGTTGAGAACCTCTGCTCTAAAGGAAAATGTGGCCTTTGCATTGACCAAGCTTCATAACCCAATGTGCAAGACTTCTCAAATCAGGAAGTAGACTGAACAACCTGCAGGAATGGTCATTCGTAGATAGTTAAAGTGCAAGAATAAGAAAATGAACATCAAGAAATACAAGGACTGGAAAGCTGAGAAAAAAACACAAAATGTAGTGGGAACATTCACTAGCAGAGCTATAGCCAATAAACAATAGACTGACATAGTCCAGATGCTCCACAGATGAAACGCAAGGCCAACGAGATGGTGTTTGCTGTAGACCTGTTTTGTCAGTACGTGAATTGTAGTGGGTCCAGCTTGTCTGCTAAAAATTCGGATTTGAAAACTGCACGGTGTGTGGGTAAATATAGATTTTAATTTTGATTTTTTCCATTTTATTATATAATTCATTGGCATTCTCAGTTTATATTGTAAAGTTGCAATGCTTCTGTACTCAAGTCAGTTACAAGATTCTACCAAGCAATATCCACAAATAAAAAATTAACAATATTCACATCAAATAGGCACATTCTTAAAATGGGTTCACTGTGCTTGACCAATGATCAAACTTTAAAATATTACTGACAGGAAATATTTTTAAACATACAGTCGTATATATGCACATGCTTAAATCTTTCATGGGTTCGTACCACACAAGTTTTTGAAGATTTGAAAGCTTCAGCAAGCCAGTGCAAGCACTTGATATTGCTGCCTCGGCAACACCTGAAATAATCAACTGACTCAATTACATGTTCCAGATCTTCTTCCAATTAAGAAAAAATAGATGAGGCTAACAGTAGTCATTACTGTTGCAGGATAAGCTGGGCTAACTTCTAGGATCAGGGTATGTATTAAAATGTGTAAATCTAGAAGTTACTGACAGAAACACCCTGTTATCTGATTCCTCACAGATAAACTCAGTATCAAAATAATTGCCATCTTCAAGATGCTGCTGGTGAAACATGGCAATGCTTTACGGGCAGCTTACAAAACTTCTAAATACGTTTCTTCTGAACGCCTCTCACTGCAATCTTCAGCTAGTAATTTCCTTTTAAGTTACCTACTTTCGAAGTCTTAATGAAGTAGCGATTTCATGAAAGACTCAGGAGGACTTGGCTCTCAAGAATGCAAGAATGGCACCTTTAAGCAGACGAAGGTACGTTGCCACAGCCAGAACAGCGGGAGGGGCAGAGGTCTGCAAGCCAGACTAAAACATTGGGGTATTAAAATTCCTCTGCCCAGTATCTTGTTAGAAAATGTACACAGTCACTGGAGAACAAAATTGAGGACAACAGACAATAATAGACAATAGACAATAGGTGCAGGAGTAGGCTATTCAGCCCTTCGAGCCAGCACCACCATTCACTGTGATAAGGGCAAGATTGCTGTTATTAGAGGAAAACGAGCAATTGCCGAGTTCTGTGTTTTACAGAGACATAGCTGATCTCAGACACACCAGGTACAAACAGAAGACCCAAGAGCTCCTCAATACACCGGATGGGCCAAACTGCTTATTTGGAGAAAGGAAAAGATTCGGGTTCATGATAAACTCTTCATGGCGTTGAGACATAGTGGTTCTGTCACACTCTTGTTCCCCTGACTAAAAATTAGGCCGACTGCTCTACTTACCAAGACAGTTTTCCTCTGTAATCCTGACTACAGTTTACATACTGCCAAAGGTCGATGTTAAGCAAGCGCTCAATATATTGAGCAAATAAGAAACAGTCTATCCCATCGCCTTTCAGATCACTGCCAGGGAATTCAATCAGGCTTGTTTGAAAAAAATCTCTGACCAGTTATCATCAACACGTCACCCACAGCACAAGGACTCCAGAACACACTTGACCACTGTTATACCACGATTGGAATGCCTACCATTTAATCCCTAGACCACATTTCAAGAAAACTGATAACAAGGCTGTCCTCCTCCTACCTGCATAAAGAGCAAAACTCCAGAGGTAAGGACAACAAAGAGGTGGTCACAGGAAGCAGAGGAGCAACTATGGGATTGTTTCTCGTCAGTGAATTGGGCTCTGTTCGAGGACTCATTGGATTTCATGAATGGCCATGCTTGTCACTTCCTTTATAAAAACAGCTGTAGATGAGCACCTCCCCACAAAATCACTCAAGAGTCTTCCCCAATCAGAAGCCGTGGGTGAACCATGAGATCCGCAATCAGCCGAGCGCCAGATCAGTGGCGTTCAAGTCTGGTGACCAAGTAAAACACAAGAGGTCCAGGTAAGACCTCCGGAAGGCCATCTCACATGCGAAATGGCAATTCCAGACCACAACTGAAACTCTGAAAGATGCTCCACAGCTGTGGCAGGCCTCACCTCTTACAAAGTGAAATCCAGCAACAAAGTTGACAACAAGGTTTCGTTCCCAGGTGAGCTCAATGCCTTTTATGCTCATTTTGACCGTCAAAATCACCTTCATAATCTCCACACAGCACCCCCCACCCGATGACCCTGTGATTTAAGTCCCTAAGACTGATGTGAGAGCATCATTCAGGAGGGTAAACCCATGGAAAGCATTCAGCCTAGATGAGGTACCTAGCCGATTACATAAGATCAACTGGCTGGAGCATTGTGTATTAAATTTTGTAAAAATATTGGATGCAAGTCTGAACAATTCCAAGTGAGACTTTAGCCCTTTGTGAGCTTGCAGCACGTGAGGTGTCTGTACAAGTTAAACACTGTAGGCTTGTTAATAGTGGCTGCATTTACACTATAGGTTTGTTAGAATGTTTGCTAGTAGCCTCTACATACTTCCTTAGCCTCGAAGGCACCAGTGGCATGAGACCAAAAGACCAAAGAGTTTATCTGCCTCTGTGCGTCTCGCTATGCTTGTGGATTGATGCACTGTTTATTGAGGCACCTTCCACTCCGTTCCTGGGAGTTCACCTAGACAGAGGAATCATGATCGGTCGGTGCCTAGGATGGACCCAGGGCGATTTCGTGAGTCAGAATTCAGAGTTCCCCTGACAACAGTGACAATCAAGTGGAGACTAGGAATTCACAACTCTCTGGCTAAAGAAATTCCTCCTTATCTCCATTCTAAAAGGACGCCCCTCTATTCTGAGGCTATACCCTCTGGTCTTAGACTTTCCCACCACAGGAAAATCCTCTCCATCACCACATCTCTATCAAGTCCTTTCACCATTCAAGATGCTTCAGTTCTTCTGAATTCCAGTGAATATAGGTCTAGAGCCATCAAACACTCTTCATATGACAAGCCATTCAATCCTGGAATCATTTTTGAGAATCTCCTTTGAACCCTCTCCAGTTTCAGCACATCCTTTCTAAGATAAGAGGCCCAGACCTGCTCACAATACTCCAAGTGAGGTCTCACCAAGTTTCAGCATTACATCCTTGCTTTTATGTTCTAGTCCTCTTAAAATGAATACTAACATCACATTCACCACAGACTCAACCTGAAAATTAACCTTCATGGAATCCTGCACAAGGACTCTCAAGTCCCTTTGCACCTCAAATTTTTGTATTTTCTCTCCATTTAGAAAATAGTCACCCCTTTCATTTCTTCTACCAAAGAAAATGACCATGCACTTCCCAACACTCTATTCCATCTGCCATTTCTTTGCCCATTCTCCTAATCTGTCCAAGACCTTCTGTAGCCTCTCTACTTGATCAAAACTACCTGCCCCTCCACCTATCTTCATATCATCTGAAAACTTTGCAACAAAGCCATCAATTCCATCATCCAAATCATTGACATATAACATAAAAATAATCGGTCCCAGCACAGACCCCCGTGGGACACCACTAGTCACCAGCAGCCAGCCAGATAAGGCTCCCTTTATTCCTACTCTTTGCTTCCTGCCAATCAGCTACTGCTTTATCCATGCTAGAATCTTTCCTGTAACGCCATGGGCTTATTAAGCAGCCTCACCTGTGGCTCCTTGTCAATGGCCTTCTGAAAATCCAAGTACATAACATCAACTGATTCTCCTTTGTCTATCCCGCTTATTATTTTTTCAAAGAATTCCAACAGATTTGTCAGGCAAGATTTACTTTTTTTTTTAATATTTTTATGTGTTTCTACAATAAAACTACAAAGAAAAAACCCAACAACAAAATGGAGATTTATACAGTGCAAAACAAACGAATCCAATATACAATTCATAACAGTAAAAAAAAAGCACCCAAAATAGAATTATGGAAAAATAGTATCCACCCCAACCTCCCACTGAAAAAAAAACCCAGGTCAACCATATCTGCATGTAAAAGAAAAAAAAATTAATTGGAGCATTCAACCCCAGAGAACTGTAAATATATATTTATTTGACATCAGTGGTGGGTAAATTGATGGAAAGTATTCTTAGAGATGGTATATATAATTATCTAGATAGACAGGGTCTGATTAGGAATAGTCAACATGGATTGGTGCGTGGAAGGTCATGTTTGACAAATCTTATTGAATTTTTTGATGAGGTTACTAGGAAAGTTGACAAGGGTAAAGCGGTGGATGTTGTCTATATGGACTTCAGTAAGGCCTTTGACAAGGTTCCACATGGAAGGTTAGTTAGGAAGGTTCAATCGTTAGGTATTATTATTGAAGTAGTAAAATGGATTCAGCAGTGGCTAGATGGGAGACGCCAGAGAGTAGTGGTGGATAACTGTGTGTCAGGTTGGAGGCCGGTGACTAGTGGTGTGCCTCAGGGATCTGTACTGGGTCCAATGTTGTTTGTCATATATATTAATGATCTGGATGATGGGGCAGTAAATTGGATTAGTAAGTAGGCAGATGATACTAAGATAGGTGGAGTTGTGGATAATGAAGTAGGTTTTCAAAGCTTGCTGAGAGATGTAGACCATTTAGAAGAGTGGGCTGAAAGATGGTAGATGGAGTTTAATACTGATAAATGTGAGGTGCTACATTTTGGTAGGACTAATCAAAATAGGACATACATGGTAAATGGTAGGGCATTGAAGAATGCTGTAGAACAGTGGGATCTAGGAATAATGGTGCATAGTTCCCTGAAGGTGGAATCTCATGTGGATAGGGTGGTGAAGAAAGCTTTTGGTATGCTGGCCTTTATAATTCACAGCATTGAGTATAGGAGTTGGGATGTAATGTTGAAATTGTACAAGGCATTGGTAAGGCTAAATTTGGAGTGTTGCGTACAGTTCTGGTCACCGAATTATAGGAAAGATGTCAACAAAATTGAGAGAGTACAGAAGAGATTTACTAGAATGTTGCTGGGTTTCAGTTCCTAAGTTACAGAGAAAGGTTGAACAAGTTGGGTCTTTATTCTTTGGAGCATAGAAGGTTGAGGGGGGACTTGATAGAGGTATTTAAAATTATGAGGGGGATAGATAGTGTTGACGTGGATCGGCTTTTTCCATTGAGAGTGGGGGAGATTCAAACAAGAGGACATGAGTTCAGAGTTAAAGGGCAAAAGTTTAGGGGTAACATGAGAGGGAACTTCTTTACTCAGAGAGTGGTAGCTGTGTGGAACGAACTTCCAGCAGAAGTGGTCGAGGCAGGTTCGATGTTGTCATTTAAAGTTAAATTGGATAGCTATATAGACAGGAAAGGAATGGAGGGTTATGGGCTGAGTGCAAGTTGGTGGGACTAGGTGAGTAAGAGGTCGGCATTGACTAGAAGGGCCGAGATGGCCTGTTTCCGTGCAGTAATTGTTATATAGGAAAAAAAAGTATAATGCCGACTACCAAAAGTATAATGTAATTCACAACAAAAAAACCGTATAATTTACAAAAAAAAAAGCTGAAAGTAAGAGATTGTAGCATCCAAAAAAAGGATAAACTTAACCTAAAGAAGAGTTATGAAAATATTCAAGAAAAGGTCCCTACATCTTATGAAACTTTATGTCCAAATTAAGAAGTGAATAATGAATCTTTCCAAGGTCTAAACAGGACATAATATCACTAAGCCATTGAGCGTGAGTGGGTGGGGCAGCATCTTTCCACCTAAGAAGAATCAATCGTCTAGCCAAGAGAGAGGCAAAAGATAATGCTAGACGTTTAGTTGGACTCGCGTGCATATCTACTTCACCCAAGGTGCCAAAAAGAGCAACCAAAGGGTTAGGTTCTAAATGGCAATTAAGGATATGAGATTTTTTTAATTTCAAAACCTACTTTATTCAAAAATAAAACTATATACAATAAGAATATGAGATAGGGTTGAAAAAACTTCTCCAGAATTTCTCTAGACTAGGACTGGCCCAGTATATATGAATAAGGGAAGCCTCAGCCCCTTTACACTTATCACAAACAGGACTAATGTCAGGGTAAAACCGTGATAATTTAGTTTTAGACATATGAGCCCTTAAACTGCAAAAGGCAGTGGCGAGCACAGAGAGGTTGAGTTGACTGACTTTAAGAATTGAATCCCCAAACCGCATCAGATAAGGAGATATTTAGATCATGTTCCCAGGCAGTTCTAATTTTATTGGAGGAGGCACGCCTCAAAATCACTAACTTATCCTGAATAGCAGATATTAAACCTTTACCCAATGGACTGATACAAAGAAACAAGTCCAGAACATTTTTCTCAGGCACCTCAGGAAAGCTTGATATCAAAGGATTGATGAAATGTCTACTTTGAAGATATCTAACGAAATGAGTATTAGGTAGATTAAACTTTACAGACAGTTGTTGAAAAGTTGCAAAATGATTATCTATTAAAAGATCTTCGAAGCGCCTAATACCCTTTCTATACCAATCGTAAAATATTGAATCCCGCGTAGAAGGTAGGAAAAGATGATTGTGTAAAAAGGGCTAGAGAGAGAAAAACCATTAAGACCATAAAAATGTCCTAAACTGAGCCCATATTCTTAAAGTATGGCTGATATGAGGATTAACAATAAGTCAAGGTAAATGACAAGGAAGTGCAGAACCGAGAAGTGCAGAACCGAGAAGTGCAGAAATTGAAAGATCCTTAGTAGAGTTCAACTCCATTGCCACCCATTTTGGGCAGTCAGACTTATTATGAAAGAAAGACCAAAAAATAAGACAACGAATATTGGCTGCCCAATAATATAAACAAAAATTAGGCAAGGCCATACCACCTTCCTTTTTAGATTTTTGAATACGAGCTTTATTAAGTCTAGGGCATTTACCCTTCCATATATAGGACAAAATGATAGAATTTAACCCATCAAAAAAAGCTTTAGAAATAAAAATTGGTAAAGACTGAAATAGATACAAAAATTTAGGAAGGATATACATTTTAATAACATTAATACGAACTACAAGAGACATAGACAAGGGTGACCACTGTGTCAAACTCTGTTTTGTAGAGTTTAGAAGATTGGTAAAATTTTTTCAGAAAAGATTTTTAAAGTTCCAAGATTTACCTTGAGGAAACCATGCTGACTACAGCCTATTTATTCATATGCCTCCAAGTACCCAGAGACCTCATCCTTAATAATTGACTCCAACATCTTCCCATCCACTGAGGTCAGACTAACTGGCCTGTAGTTTCCTTTCTGCCTCTCTCCCTTTTTGAAGAGTGGAGTGACATTTGCACTTTTCCAGTCTTTCAGAACCATTCCAGAATTTAGCAATTCACGAAAGATCATTACTAATACTTCCACAATCTCTTCAGCCACCTTTCTGATATCTGGGGTGTACAGCATCTGGCTCAGGTGACTTATCGACCTTCAGACCATTCAATTTCCAAAGAACCTTCTCTCTATTTATGGTAACCTCGTACACTTCATGACCCCTGACACCTGGAACTTCCACCAGACTGCTAGTGTCTTCTACAGGGAAGATTGATTGAAAATATTTTTTCAGTTCATTTACCATTTCCTTGTCCCCCATCACTAGCTTTCCAGCATCATTTTCCAGCTGTCCAATATCCACTCTCACCTCAATTTTACAGTATGTATCTGAAGAAACTTTTGGGATCCTCTTTAATATTATTGGCTAGCTTGCTTACATATTCCACCTTATCATAAGAAATAGGAGCAGAATTTCACCATTCAGACAATCGAGTTTGCTTTGCCATTCCATCACGGTTGATCCTGGAGCCCACTCAACTCCACATACCTGCCCTCCCACCATATCCTTTGATGCCCTGACCGATCAGAAAACTATCAACTTCCACCTTAAATATACCCACGGGCTTGGCCTCCACTGCAGTCTGTGGCAGAACATTCCACAAACTCACTGCTCTCTGGCTAAAAAAAAATTCCTCCTTACCTTTGTTCTAAAAAATGACCCCTCAATTTTGAAGCTGTGCCCTCTAGTTCTGGATACCCCCACCATAGGAAATACCCTCTCCACATCCACCCTATCTCGTTCTTTCAACATTCGGTAGGTTTCAATGAGATCCCCATGCATTCTTCTAAATTCCAGTGAGTACAGGCACAAAGTTGCCCAACACTCCTCATATATTAATCCCTTCATTCCCAATATTATCTTGGTGAACCTCCTCCGGACTCTCTCCAATGACAACACATCCTTTCTGAGATATGAGGCCCAAAACCGTTAACAATACTCCAAGTGCAGCCTGACTACTGTCTTATATACTAGTGCATTATCTTCTTGCTTTTAAGTCAAGTCAAATCACCTTTTATTGTCATTTCGACCATAACTGCTGGTACAGTACACAGTAAAAACGAGACAACGTTTTTCAGGACCATGGTGCTACGTGAAACAATACAAAAACTACACTGAACTACGTAAAACAACACAAAAACTACACTAGACTACAGACCTACCCAGGACTGCATAAAGTGCACAAAACAGTGCAGGCATTATAATAAATAATAAACAAAACAATAGGCACAGTAGAGGGCAGTAGGTTGGTGTCAGTCCAGGCTCTGGGTATTGAGGAGTCTGATAGCTTGGGGGAAGAAACTGTTACATAGTCTGGTTGTGAGAGCCTGAATGCTTCGGTGCCTTTTGCCAGATGGCAGGAGGGAGAAGAGTTTGTATGAGGGGTGTGTGGGGTCCTTCATAATGCTGTTTGCTTTGCGGATGCAGCGTGTGGTGTAAATGTCTGTAATAGCGGGAAGAGAGACCCTGATGATCTTCTCAGCTGACCTCACTACCCGCTGCAGGGTCTTGCGATCCGAGATGGTGCAAATTCCGAACCAGGCAGTGATGCAGCTACTCAGGATGCTCTCAATACATCCTCTGTAGAATGTGGTGAAGATGGGGGGTGGGAGATGGACTTCTCTCAGCCTTTGCAGAAAGTAGAGATGCTGCTGGGCTTTCTTTGCTATGGAGCTGGTGTTGAGGGACCAGGTGAGATTCTCTGCCAGGTGAACACCAAGAAACTTGGTGCTCCTAACGATCTCTATGGAGGAGTTGTCGATGTTCAGTGGAGAGTGGTCGCTCCGTGTCTTCCTGAAGTCAACAACCAGCTCTTTCATTTTGTTCATATTCAGAGACAGAAATATTGTATTCCCTTGAAATAAATACCAAAACTGCATTTGCCTTCTTTACCACAGAATCAACCTGTAAGTTAACCTTCTGGGAGCCTTGCATGAGGACTCCTAAGTCCCTCTGCACCTCTGATGTTTGAACCTTCTCCCCATCTAGACAACAGTCCTCACTATTGTTCCTCTTACCAAAATGCATTATCATATATTTCTGAACACTATATTCTATCTGCCACATTTTTTTGCCCATTCTTCCAATTTGTCTAAGTCCTGCTGCAATTGCATTGCTTCCCCAGCACTACCTACACCTCCACCCATTTTCGTATCATCCGCAAACTTTGCCACAAAGTTATCAATTCCACTATCTAAATCACTGACAAACAATGTGAAAAGTAGCGGTCCCAATACTGACCCCTGAGGAACACCACCAGTCACTGGCAGCCAACCAGAAAGCGCCCCTTTATTCCCACCTGCTGCTTCCTGTCTGTCAGCCATTCCTCTATCCATGCCAGTGTTTTTCCTGTAACAGCATAGGATTTTATCTTATGTGGCCTCATCAAATGCCTTCCGAAAATCCAAGCAACTGACGTCCACCTGCCTCTCCTTTGCCCACCCTGCTTGTTGCTCCTTCAAAGAACTCTAGCAGATTTGTCAGGTAAGATTTCCCTTTACTTACTGACTTATTTTATCAATAGTCTCCAAGTACCCCGAAACCTCATCCTTAGGAATAGACACCAACACCTTCCCAACCACTGAGGTTAGGCTAACTGTACTGGAATTTTCTCTCTTTTGCCTTCCTCTCTTCTTATTGAATTGAATTGACTTTATTTCTACATCCTTCACATACATGAGTAAAAATATTTACATTACATCTCCGTCTAAATGTGCAATGTACAAATTATAGTAATTTGCAATAAACAGTATGTACAGTAAGATATACAATAGGACAGCCACTATAGCGTAGAAATACTATTGTATCAGCGTGAATTAATCAGTCTGATGGCCTGGTGGGAGAAACTGTCCCCGAGCCTGTTGGTCCTGGCTTTTATGCTGCAGTACCACTTCCCGAATAGTAGCGGTTGGAACAGTTTGTGGTTGGGGTGACTTGGGTCACCAATGATTCTTCGGACTCTTTTTACACACATTTCTCTGTAAATGCCCTGAATAATGGGAAGTTCACATCCACAGATGCGCCGGGCTGTCCACACCCTTCTCTGCGGAGCCCTGCAATTAAGGGAAGTACAGTTCCCATACCAGGCAGTGATGCAGCCAGTCAGGATGCTCTCAATTGCGCTTCTGTAGAAAGTCTTTAGGATTTGGGGACTCGTGCTGAACTTCTTCAAATGTCTGAGATGAAAGAGGCACTGTTGTGCTTTTTCCACCACACAGCCAGTATGTACAGACCACGTGAGGTCCTCAGTGATGTGTATACCAAGGAACTTAAAACTGTTCACCCTCTCAACCCCAGATCCATTGATGTCAATATAGTTGAGCCTGTCTCCATTCCTCCTGTATTCTACAACCAGCTCCTTTGTTTTTGCAACTTTGAGGGAGAGGTTGTTTTCTTGACACCACTGTGTCAGGATGATGACTTAAGAGTGGAGTGACATTTACAATCCTCCAGTCCTCTGGGACCATACCAGAATCAAGTGATTCTTGAAAGATCATGACCAATGTATCTGCTACCTCTTCAGCAACCTCTCTCAGGACTCCTGGATGTAGCCCATCTGGTCCAAGTGACTTATCCACATTAAGACCCTTGAGTTTCCCTGGCACTTTTTCCTTTGTAATAGCAATGGCTCTCACTCCTGCTCCCTGACACTCACTGCTAGTGTCTTCCTCAGTGAAGACAGATCCAAGGTATCCATCAAGTTCACTAACCATTTCTTTCACCCTCATTACTACCTCACCAGCATAATTTTCCAATACCAACTTTTTACTCTTCATATAACTGTAAAAACTTTTAGTATCCTGCTTTATATTATATTATATTTATATTATTGGCTAGTTTGCCCTCATATTTCAATCTCTTCCCCCCCTTATAGCTTACCTTCTTAATTACTTTTTATTTGCCTTCTGTTGGTTTTTCAAAGCTTCCCAACCCTCTAACTTCCCACTAATTTTTGCTCTATTATATACCCTCTTTGGCCTTTATGTTGGCTTTGACCTCTCTCATTAGTCACAGTTGTGTCATCTTTCCCTTAGAATACATCTTACTCTTTGGGATGTATATATCCTATGCCTTCTGTCCCTAAGGATTCTTTTACCTTAAGTTTTCTAATCAATTCTGGTTCATTGCACAACACCCAATCCAGAGTAGTTAATCCCCTAGTGGGCTCAACCAAGAGCTGCACTAAAAAGCCATCTCGTAGGCACTCTGGAAATTACTCGTCCTGGAATCCAGCACCAACCTGATTTTCCCAATCTATTTGTATATTGCTCCTGCTTGGTACTGCACAAGCACTGCCAGACAGCTGTTATAACACGCAGTCAGTGTGAACGGCGTGGGAGTTAAATTGTAAAATAAGCTTTTTTGACTAGATCCCCTAAAGCGATTTGATTGAGTCAATCTTTAAAAATACTAATGTCAGAAATACTGCACAGGTCTGGTGGCAGAAGATTCCACTCTCTTGTTGACCTTGGGTAGAGGGAGTACTGGTAGCAAATCTTATTGAATGAAGGAGTTTACAATATGTGAGGTCAAGTTGAACTGACCCTGTGACGAATTTGGATGTTTGATGCAGTGATGTTGCAAACTTCTTAAAAAATGAAAATTAACCATTGTTTAATACGTCGGTTTTCAAGTGGTTCCCATTGAAGGTTAGAGAGCATGTTGACGACACTGGATGCTGGAAGTCCCCTATGACTATTGTAACACTGCCCTTTTGGCATGCAGTTTCTATCTCCCATTGTAATTTGTAGGCAACATCCTTACTACTGTTCAGGTGTCTGTACACAACTCCCATCAGGGCCTTTTTACCCTTACAGCTCCTTAGCTCTATCCACAACGATTCAACACCTTCCAACCCTGTGTCACCTCAAATGATTTCAATTCATTTTTTCCCAACAGAGCAACGCCACCCCCTCTGCTTTCCTGCCTTTCCCTTCAACACAATGTGTATGCTTGGGCATCAAACTCCCAGCCCTAATCTTTAAGCCACAATTCAGTGAAGCCTACAACATCAAACCTACCCATCTGCAACTGTGCTGCAAATTCATCTACCTTATTCTGTATACTGTACACATTCAGATACAACACCTTCAGTCCTGTATTTACCCTTCTCAATTTTGTTGCACCATTCTCAACCTTTTGATCCCAAACTCTGTCTGAGGTCTTACCAACATCTGCCTCTACAAACTGGCCAGTAACTGTTCCAGCACTCTAGTTCCTATCCCCCTGCAACCCTAGCTTAAATCCCACAGTGCAGTATTAGCAAGCCTTCCTGCTTGGAAACTAGACCCCTCCAGTTCAGGCGCAGAGCATCCCTTCTGTACAGGTTCCACCTTCCCTGGAAGACAGCCCAATTATACAGAACTCTTATACTCTCCCTCCTACACCAACAAGATGCTGCCTCTCTGCTTCTCAAAAATGTGTCTTAACCCTGGAGAGGGTGCAATGCTAGACACAAGATTATTGAAAACTACCACTGCAAAGGCTGGATAATTATTAAGACGACAATTAAAAAAAGGTCTATTGAGAAGAAAACTGATTTTTTCTCTTAAGTTCGAAACATGAAGCAGTACAGGTTACATTACATCAGTTCATAAATGATTTGGAAGTTTGTATCAAACTGATGTGGGACGCAATCTCATTTCATTTTTTCCACAGGTATATGTTAGCAGTAATCCCTGATCCTACATGTGAAACTAAAATTAGTTATCCCAATTCATGACTTAAAAAAACTAATGCAGTTAGAAAACATACAGCACAATATAGGCCCTTTGGCCCACAATGCTGTGCCGAACATGTCCTTACCTACTGAGGGTTATCCATAGCCCCCTATTTTTCTAAGCTCCATGTACCTATCCAGGAGTCTCTTAAAAGACCCTATCGTATCCGCCTGCACCACTGTCGCTGTCAGCCCATTCCATGCACTCACCACTGTCTGTGTAAAAAACTTATCCCTGACATCACCTCTGCACCTACTTCCAAGCACCTTAAACTTGGGCCCTCTCATGCTGGCCATTTCAACCTTGGGAAAAACCCTCTGAATATCCACACAATCAATGCCTCTCATCATCTTATACACCTCTAGGAGATCACCTCTCATCCTCCAACACTCCAAGGAGAAAACACCCAGTTCATTCAACCTATTCTCATAAGGCATGCTCCCCAATCCAGGCAACATCCTTGTAAATCTCCTCTGCACCCTTTCTATGGTTTCCACATTCTTCCTGTAGTGAGGCAACCAAAACTGAGCACAGTACTCCAAGTGGGGTCTGACCAGGGTCCTATAAAGCTGTAACATTGCCTCTCGGCTCCTAAATTCAATCCCACGGTTGATGAAGGCCAATGCACTGTGTGCTTTCTTAACCAAAGAATCAATCTGCACAGCAGCTTTGAGTGTCCTATGGATCCTCCACACTGCCAAGAGTCTTACCATTAATACTATATTCTGCCATCATATTTGACCTACCAAAATGAACCACCTCACACTAAACTGGGTTGAACTCCACCTGCCACTTCTCAGCCCAGTTTTGCATCTATCAATGTCCCGCTGTAACCTCTGACAGCCCTCCACACTATCCACAACACCCCCATCCTTTGTGTCATCAGTTCTAACCCTTAGGTTGTGTCGGCTGCCTAAGTCTAGGGAATACATTCTCTGGCCCTGCCAAATGTGTGAGATTGAGATGCAAGTCCACCCCTAAACCCCCATTTGTGTGGATGTTGCGTGATTTGTTACCCTGTTACAAACCAGTACCATGAAATAACAGACAGAACACCATATACAATTAAACGATTTAGCTTTATAATTCTTAATTTGACCACAGGGCTAATGAAGAAAAAGCAAAAAAAAGAAAAGGGCCCATTTTATTGAAGCAATCTAATGTGCACAAGTTGGAGCTCACAGTTTCCCCTTTGCTGATCCTCCTTCCATTTCCCGGCCTTCGTCGGGTCATGCCTCTGCTTTGGCGTCTTCTCTCTTCATCTCCCGCTGAACAAAAGACCCCGATCACCCTGGAGTCAGGCGCACGGCACAAAAGAACCCTCCCATCATTGGGCGGCTCACATTCCAAAGCACCCGTTATCTCTAACCATAACCCAAACACTGCTTCTGCAGGAAGACCATTACATTAGCAGCACAACCTTTCCCAGGGTGTGACGCAGTGAATAATACTCTGCCTCTCAGCTCTTATACTTGCACTGCATGCTCTCTGTAGCACATTTTCTTCAATTCCTTTTCAAGCCACTTTTATATGCTTTGTATAAGAACAAGCCCATTCATTTTTGTATTCATGTTGAGAGTTTGATAGGTAATTTTTAATCCTTTGTTTACATTGCATTATTTGTGACTTGTTTTTCTTCCCAATTTCAAATTGTTTTACTGCATCTTTTTCACTCTTTTTTTTTAATTTAGTTGCCTCATTTATATTTTTCTCTGTTATTATTTATTCAACAGCTAGAATCTCAGAACCTGAATGTAAAAAGACATTCAGATTTTCAGAACGCTGTCAATTTAGGCTAGAGGGAAGTGCACATTTCCTAACACAGAAAGGGGGAGCAGGAGCAGGCCATCTGACCCCTCAAACCTGTCCTTTGTACAATATCATCATTACTGATTTACTCCAGGTCTCAACTTCACTGCATCAAAAATATATCTACTTCCTCTTTAAATGATCTAGTATGCACAAGACTACGATGTAGAGAATTTCAGATAATTCCACCAACCTGAGAAGAAATTGATGCAAGTTCAGTTTTAAATTACCAGCTCCTTTCCTTGTCCCCTCACTCAAGATTCTTCCTACTGAAGGAAATATTTCAACATCTACACTGGCAAGCCTACTTTGGATCTTGAACTTTTCAATAGGATCATGCTGCTAAACTCCAAAGACAGACGTACAGTACATGATTAAGTGCTTCCTCACCACTACAGGAATAAATTGGTTTAAACCAGGAAAAAGAGAGTTGGTGAAAAGATGGATTTGGGAAATTAGCTATGCCTGGCACAATTACTACAGGAGGGTCAATCAACTTGAATTGGAAACTGGACAGCAAAAGCAAGAGAACACAACTATTCTTATTCTGCAGATTATTCATAGCAACGTAAAAGTTGACAGTATACAAGTACAATAAGGTCCATATTAAGCCCAACACACATTTCCCATCTACACGTCTGTGAAACCTGTCAAGCAAACGATAGAAGTTAATATGTGAATTCTTGAATTTCAAGGTGATAAAATGTTTTTTCCAGTCTATAAACTGAGCTAAAAGGACTTATTGACTATTTGGAATTCATTACTGTTGCTACAAATACAAAAGATCAAGCATTTCTTGGCATGTTGACTTCTCCACCACCAAACAAACTGCTCTTCTTGCAGTTTTTTTTTAAATACAGTTTCTTCACAAGTACGAATGCAATGCTCTTGATGTACATAACAACCTTAAACAGTCAAAATCCTAAAACAAAAAAATAACAAAAATTAAAACTACGGTGTAAGTGCTTTGACTTTCTATAACATTGAGTCTTTTTCACATGTGTTAAACTCAATTTTTGTTGTAAGATATTCCATAATTTTTGATCAGTACTTTGAGATTGTTGCCTAAAAATTCAATTCCATGAGGCTACATGTATCCAAATTATGCAATTGAACAGAACTGCTTTTCACCAGAGGGAAGTGCATTAGCGACCCATTTGACATTGCTCAATATCCCTCAGGAAACTTAACCAGATATTCGCTAACATGACTGAGCCATGTGCCCAGGCAACGCCTCTACTTCCTTAGAGGTTTGTGAAGATTAGGCACGACATCTAAAACTGGAACAAACTTTGAGCAGCAACAAATCGGAGATCAAAAGCCTGAGAAGACCTAGCTCACTTAGGTTCACCGACTGAGTAGAAAAGGCAGTGACTCGCGGCGATTTGGCGCTTTGAGCAGCAGCCAATCAGTGTTAGGGACACTGACGAAGGGTTCCGGCCCGAAACATTGACTGATCATTTCCATGGATGCTGCCCGACCTGCTGAGTTCCTCCAGCGTGTTGTGAGTGTTGCTTTGACCCCAGCATCTGCAGATTACTTAGTGTTAGGAATTGATCGGCAAGAACAGATTAAAGTAAGGCAGGGCAAACGAAGCTGCCATTGTTGGGGTTAAAGTGGAAATTTTTAGGCTTTATCTCTTCAAGGCTTCAGCTCAGAGTGGCTTCAGTTAGAGAAGGAGAAAATGAGGGAAGTAGAGTTGCCCCCCACCCCCATGATTACTATTCTTCCTTTATATCTGCTCAGTTAGGGCAGTAGAGATGCCTGGCAGGATACTCTTGGGAGGTGCAAAGGCAGGGAGACCTCCAGTGTCCCCGACAACGGCACCTGAAAGAAGTGCATCCACCTGCAGCTTCTAACAATCCACATTAAGGAGCTGGAGTTGGAACTGGATGAACTCCGCGTCATTCGGGAGGCTGAGGGGGTGATAGATAGGACATAGAGGGGTAGTTACACCCAAGGTGCAGGACACAGGAGACTGGGTGACCATCTGGAAGGGGAAAGGGGTTAATCAGCCAGTGCAGAGTACCCCTGTGGCCATCCCCCTCAACAGGTACATCATCTTGTATACTGCTGCGGGGGAGGCGGGGGGGGGTGATCTAGCAGAGGAAAGTCACACACACAAAATGCTGGAGGAACTCAGCAGGCCGGGCAGCACCTATACAAATGAGTACAGCCGATGTTTCAGGCCAAGACTCTTTAAAAGGAGTCCTGATGAACGGTCTCAGCCCGAAATGTCAACTGTACTTTTTTTCTATAGTTGCTGTCTGGCCTGCTGAGTTCCTCCAGCATTTTGTGTGTGTTGCTGGGATTTTCAGCATCTGCAGATTTTCTCGTTGGTGAAAGGTGAAAGCGGTCAGGTCTCTGGCACAGAGTCTGACTCTGTGACTCAAAAGGGAAGGGGGAGAAGAGGCACGCTACTGTGATAGGGGATTCATTAGTTGGGGACAGAAAGGAGGATCTGTGGCTGAGAATGAGATTCTCGGATGGTATGCTGTCTCCCAGGTGCCAGGGTCCAGGACATCTCAGTTTGAGTTCTCAGCATTCTCAAGTGGAATGGTGAACAGCCAAAGATCATGGTCCAGGTAGGTACCAATGACAGTGGTAGGACAAGTGACAAGGTTCTGCAAAGGGAGTTCAGGGAGTTAGTTGCTAAGTTAAAGGGCAGGACCTCCAGGATTGTGATCTCAGGATTGCTACTTGTGCCATGTGTAAGTGGGGTCCGGAAAAGGAAGATTATACAGTTTTACACGTGGCTAAGGAGGCGGTGCATGAGGGAGGGCATATGATTTTTGAATTATTGGGCTCTCTTCCAGGGAAGGTGGAACCTGTGCAGACGGTTTGCAGCTGAACTGGAAGGGGACTAACATCCTGTTAGCAAGGTTTGCTCATGCTGCACATGGGGGGGGGGGGTGCAGTTTAAACTAGAGTTGCAGGGGGATGGGAACCAGAGTAGTTAGTGGGTTAGTGGAGACAGGAGACATTGTGGAGACAAGATATTTAAGCCTCAAAGTCAGGAATCAAAAGGTTGAGCACGGTGCAACTAATGCCCTCAGCTGTGTATACTTCAATGCAAGAAGGTTCGTAACAAAGGCAGATGAGCTCAGGGCATGGATCAACACCTGGAATTACCATATTGTAACCATACGTGAGACTTGGTTGCAGGCGGGGCAGCACTGACAGCTCAATATTCTGGGCTTCCATTGTTTTAGATGCAACAGAATCTTAAAAGGAAGAGGGCTGGTGTTAATAGTCAAGGAAAATGTTATAGCCGCGCTCAGTCAGGACAGACTGAAGAGTTTGTCTAGTGTGGCGTTCTGGGTGGAACTGAGAAATAAGAGCAGTATGACAACATTATATTACAGACCACCCAGCAGTCTGAGGGATTTTAGAGGAACAAACTTGCAGAGAGATCACAGACTGTTGCAATAAACACAAGGTTGCTATAGTAGGTGATTTTAACTTTCCATATATTGACTGTGAATCCCATACTGTAAACAGACTAGATGGGATAGAGTTTGTCAAACGTGTTCCGGAAAGCTTCAGTATGTAGAAGTCTCAAAGAGAGATTGTGCAACACTTGATCTGCTATTAGGGAATGCGGCGGGACAGGTGACAGAAGTTGGTGTAGGAGAACACTTTGCATCTAGTGATCATAATGCTAGTAGTTTTAAAGTAAATGTGTACGATATGTCTGGGCCATGAGCTACGATTCTAAATTGGGGAAAGGCTAGCCACATGCAGCAATTCACATTCAGTGAAGCATCTTTCTATCAACAAGGTAAAGAGCAATTTCACCCTAATAACGGTAAAATAGAACATAATCCAGTGGAAGTTCAGACTGTTGCAAGTACAATATTGAACATTATGGTAGAGGAATGGCAGTATCATCATGAACAGTTCAAGCTACAACAGCCAATTTGTCCAAAAATGTTGGGAATTACACTAAAAGTTAAGAAAACTGACCATGAGGATTTTTATAATCTCTTCACCACTGACAATGTCCTGCTCTATCATTTATATTTGACCTACTTTGACTTCTCAAAGATTTAAATTCATTCCCCTTTTAAAATTACTGGGATTAAATCTATTTGCTCATCCCAACCAGTCTTAGATCTACAGACTTACATCCCTCTCACATTACAGCACTTCAGGATTCTACAACAAAATTTAAAAATCAACTATTATTTAAGATTTATCTTAATGCCCAGTACCATTTTATGATTGACTCCTATAGAAACTTAATGTGTGACATTTCTCCAAGTTTAAGCTGTTTTAGCTGTCGGAATACATTGAACAAAATGACATAAATGTCCACTGACTTAAATTCCAATTGTTTAACCTCTGGTGCCATCTGCTGTTTTAAAAGTAAAAGTACAAGTACAATACAATGTCAAAGTATATGCAATAAAATTGATCAGGCTAAAATTTCTTCCTTTGGTCAGAACTGAAGCTTCCAAATAGTTCTTAGCCAGGTATTTACATAGATAATTCCTGGCACTTTGAAGACATTCCAACTTGCAGCCATGTGAACTAATAACTAAATAGTACTGTGCATGCTTGAATATATACATGCTTATTCTGCGTCATATTTTACTGATATTCTCCATGGCTTTGTTGACTTGTATGTGCGAGGACTGAGCATTATGCCACAGAAGCACGGTGGGGGGGGGGTCTCTTATTCCATGAATGTGCTCTTGTGTGTGACTGTTGGTAATATGCTTTTAGCATCTTGACCCCTTGGTAACGCCTCGTTTGGCAGTATCCATGAATACTCATGTATGATTGAATGACTATCAAATTTGAATTGAAATTGAAAGACCTTACAAGATACAGACTCTGGGGGAAAGAAAAAAAATGGGGGAAATAATATCAAGGTTGCTAATATTTTGCATTAACATAATTAAAACAGACTATCTGCCAATTAAAATAATGTTGTTTGTTGAATGTGGCTGTACTCAAATTGCTACCCTACTTCCTAAATTATAACAGTGACTCTACTTCAAAAATCAGGTTAATGGTAGAAGAGCTACAATAGTCAGTTGCAGACACTACCTTCAAAAATCAGCGAATGATAACTCATCCTTACAATATTCCTATACATACAGTATCATGGTATCTTTATTGGATCTCTAAATACATACATGACAGTAAAGTATGTGTAGATAGAGGGATAAAAACAGATGTTTCTACTTTCAATGGAATTGTCTGTTCACAATACTCATCTCTCCAATAGAAAGATGGAATGGAATTGTCTGTTCACAGTACTCAGCTTTCCAACTAACATACCTGCTCACAAACACCAGATTTTGATTCAGGAGGTCAAGAGACCTTGATGCATATAGATATAAGCTATTACGTAATGTGCCATCTTGTTTTTTGGAGATGAGCGAGACAACTTCAGTTGGCAAAATAAAGTCTAGACTGCTGAGATTTCTGGAAACAAGCAAGGCTAGTTCAGTTGAAGATGTAAAATCCTCCTTGTATACATATCACTAAGAAATAGTTTTAGAATTGTAGCTGATTGGTATGCCCAGATTAGAAAAGAAGCATTGGTTTTCTTGCTTCTGTAAGTGCAAGCAGTGAGCAAGCTTGCCACACTTCCCTCACAAGCAGTGCCTGGGTTTGCGAAGATTCTCCAGGCCAGTCAAAGTCAGTTGGAGTCATCAATGAGCAGAAGATCATGGGAGTTGCTACTGTATTCATTATCCTGTGCTCTGTAGTGGACCTGTTATTTTGTTAATCCTTTGTGTCACTTTTAAAATCAGAATTATCACTGACATATGTTGTGAAATTTGCCATTTTGCGGTGGCAGTACAGTACAATGAAAATTATAAATTACAGTAAAAGATAAATAGTACAAGAGAGCAAAAAACTGAGGTAGTACTCATGGACTGTTCAGAAATTTGATGGCAGAGGGGAAGAAGCCATTCCTGAAACATTGAGTGGGCACCTTCATGTTTCTGTACCTCCTCATTGATGGTAGTACTGACAAGAGGGCATGTCCTGGATGATGAGGGGCCTAATGATGGATGCCATTTTCTTGAGGCATCGCTTTCTGAAGACGTCCCACGATGGTACTGACTAAATTTATAATCCTCCGCCGCTTTTTCCAATCCTGTGATTGGGGTCTCCATACCAGATGGTGATACAACCAGTCAGAATGTTATCAACAGTACATTTTTACCAAATCTCCTCAAACTCCTAATGAAATATAGCCACTGGTATGCCTTCTTCATCATCAATATGCAAGGCTCAGGATAGATCTTCAGAGATGTTGACACCCAAGAACTTGAAGTTGCTCACCCCTTCTACTGCGGACCCCTCAATAAGAATTGTTGTGTTCTTCCAATTTTCCCTTCCTGTCCACAATCAATCCCTTAGTCTTACTGACATGGAGTCTCACTCCAGTACACCTCCTTATCACCATCTGAGATGCTGCCAATAACAGAGCTGTCATCAGCTAAGTTATAGTTGGCATTTGAACTGTGCCTAGCCCCAGAGTCACCAGTGTAGAGAGAATAGAGCAGAGGGCAAAGCACACATCCCTGAGATGTTCCTGTGTTGTCTGCCAATGTGGAGGAGCTGTTATTTCCAACCCATACTGACTGGTCTCCCAATGGGGAAGACAAAGACCCAGATGCAAAGGGAGGTACAGAGGCTCAGGGTCTGAAAATTGTTGATTGGTACTGAGGGGATGATGACATTGAACACTAAACTAAAATCAATAAGCAGCAGCAGGTATTGGTGTTGTCGGCTGAGTGGAGAGCCAGTGAGATTGCATCAGCTGTAGCCTGTTGTGGTAGGAGGCAAATTGCAGTGGGTCCAGGTCCTTGCTCAGGCAGGAGAAATTCCTAGCTACGACCAATTTATACATTGTTTTAGACTTGGTGTTTTGAATAATTTTTATCCTTCCATTACAATATGCACTATTATGCAACTGAAAATATATTTTAATAAAAACAAGTCTAAAGATGGATCCCAAGTTAAAGTAGAAATTGGAGGAAGTTAAGACATGTAAATGAAGTGATTGTTAACAAGCTTTCGAGCGAGAACGTAGCAAGGCAAGAAGGATGTGGGAAAAGAACACGTGTTCAGTACATGTGTAAGCTCCAGAGGAATGAAGCAGGGAACAATACCGTACAGCAGGTTAAAGTTAGACAATGACAGGTTACAACCTGATAGAAACTGAAATCAGTGGTCAGATGGAGCAAAGCTATGGAGGAAATTCTAATTGTGAAGTTTCTAAAATCAACATACTAGAACTGGTAAACCGTAAACTCAGTAAGGACTGAGATTCAAGCAACTACAGCATTAATCCAAACATCAAATTTTGGATGCGATGGAAGTTTCCCTCTGTGGGAACTTAGGAAAACAAGTCTGGTTACGATAAAGAGAGAGAAATAAAAAAGTTTTGTGTCTCTGATACTGAAGAATACCATTGAGGAAAGGAACAAGAACAAGATGCTGGAGTTAAAGTTCAGTTCCATTAAACAAGACACAACATGGTGCAATGTTCTATTCAAGTGGAGTGAAAGCTGGAATGGCAGATACAATCAAGATTTCACAGGATTTCTTCATCTACCATGTTAGAACAGGAAAGAAGAAAACCAGATGGACTAAATTCAGACAAATCAAAGTTGGTCTAAACCAACACGGTGGTAAACCTTCCGGTTTAAGATAGCACTGGTGAACCTCAGCGACTTCTGGCTGGTGGCTAATGAAGCAAGGAAAGCATTGAAATATTTTGTTAATCACACCTATTCTGACAAACAATTATCACAAGTAATAGTCTGTAACTTCCGATTTAGACTTGGAGTCAATTCAAAGTGGCCGAACCGAGGCCAGGCGAGGTGAGGTGGCAGTCCCATCGACAACAGCAAAGAAGACCCGAGGTTTGAACCGTCGCGTTGAAGGCCGAATCAAGGTGGCAATGTCCATTCATCAGAGCGTTACGATTTGACTGAACTCCATGTTTGGATGGAGACGCAAGCACAGGATCGAATCGAGAAGGTCGGTTACAGGCCGAATCGAGGTAGCACGGTCCAGGCATCAGAACAGACTGGGGCTGAACTCGATATTCGCAGCAGGGTCCAGGCATCAGAACAGACTGGGGCTGAACGCAGACTCAAGCGCAGGGCCAAATCAGAAAGGGAAGTTACATGCAGAATCGACGTGGTGGGATCCTGGCCCCAGAGTGTATCAAGGCGATGGAACCCGACGTTTGGATGTCATTTTAGGTGTGGGACCAAATTGAAAAGGTCAGGGTGGTGGGACCCGAGGCAAGGGATGGGCTGGTTCAGATCGCTGCTCCATGACTAGGCCCTGTGCTGAACTATGGGACTCTTTGCAGGCTTTAGTTCAGAACGCCGTTTGCTTGCAGTTACTGTTTGCGTGTGTTTGTTCTCTTTGCACATTGGTGTTTGACAGTCTTTTTTTTTAAATGGATTCTTTATGGGCATGTGTTTTTCTTTTCCCCTCTCTGCACATTGGGTGTTCGACTGGGTGTTCGACTGTCTTCTTTTTTAAAATATGGGTTCTTTCAGGTTTCTTTTTTTTTTCCTGACGAATCTCAAGGTTGTATAATGTATATAGGAATCTGTTAGTCTCATGAGACCATGGATTTGCACCTTGGAAGGTTTCCAGGGCCCAGGCCTGGGCAAGGTTGTATGGAAGACCAGCAGTTGCCCATGCTGCAAGTCTCCCCTCTCCACGCCATCAATGTTGTCCAAGGGAAGGGCGTTAGGACCCATACAGCTTGGCACCGGTGTCATCGCAGAGCAATGTATGGTTAAGTGCCTTGCTCAAGGACACAACACACTGCCTCAGCTGAGGCTCGAACTAGCGAGCTTCAGATCACTAGACTGACACCTTAACCTCTTGGCCACATGCCAACACAATGTAATGTAAACATACTTTGATAATAAATGTACTTTGAACTTTGTTGTAAATTCCTCCTTACCATTGTCTATTATCTGGAGTCTAAATTAGGAGAGCTGTCCCACACATAAACAAGCCCATGCTGACTTTATGGTACTAATGGAAAAATATTTTACAGATTGTTCCATTACACCCCTGGAAACACCAGCTAAACATGACCACCAAAATCAATAGGCAAGGGAGAGAGAAGCAGTAAGGAGAGTACGCCTCAGTATGGACTCATGATGTGATTTGGGATCAAGTTAAAAATGGGCAAAGAAGCTCCTCATAACCACCACTTGACATACTCTCAGCTGGTACATCAATGCACTCGGGCTTGGGACATCAATGTACATTGGCTAGAGATGCCACGTCATAGAGGATATAACTGCTGTTCCGGGGGTTCCAGCAGGTAATGAGTGAAACAAGTTTGTCCTTAACAATTTACCAGCATACTTCCTGACATAATAATCATGATTAGCGTATAAGATCAATTGTGAGAATGTGGCAAGTGCACATGCAGCCGATCGATCGGGCCTCCTGCATGCGAGCAGTATTCTCTTTTGGGCACGTGCTATTGTCTCAGTGGGCCTGATGCATTGCTCCCTCACCAAGTTGCCCAGTGTGTACCGTAACTAACATGGCTCAGTAAAAATGTTTAAGTGTACTACTCTGCTGAGGTTCTCGATCCACATAGTTGTAACAATTAGCTTCTAGGCTCCTAGGTATTTTCAACAATGGTTCTTTATGGTAGAGAAGTCGAGAGTTCATTGATGGATGATGAATATGGTGGATTTCAGGGAATTCAGGACTATGGAACACCACCACCAACTGCAAGTCAAATGTTCTATTACAATAGATTCAGGGCAATTGGGACCAGGAAGTTTTAACCTAATTAAACAGCTGCACCAATTATCCAAAGTTTCATGGAAATAGTTAAAAAGATATTTAAAAAAACAAACTGCAATTTAACTGAGTAAAAATAAAGGTATTTAAATGAAACACAGAACAAATTAGAACACCACCAATATTACTACAGGGAAAAAACTGTGTTAGACCATAAGACATGGGAACAGATGTAGGCCGTTTGGCCCATTAGGTCTGCTCCGCCACTTAATCATGGGCTGATCCAATTCTTCCGGTCATCTCCACTCCCCTGCTTTCACCCCATACCCTTTGATGCCCTGGCTAATCAAGAACTTATCTACCTCTGCCTTAAATACACCCAATGACTTGGCCTCCACAGCCATTCATGGCAACAAATTCCATAGATTTACCACCCTCTGACTAAAGTAATTTCTCTGCATCTCAGTTCTAAAACGACGTCCTTCAATCCTGAAGTCGCGCCCTCTTGTCCTAGAATCTGTTGTCCTATCTAATCTGTTCAGGCCACTTAACATTCCGAATGTTTCTATGAGATCCCTCGTCATTCTCCTGAACTTCAGGGAATACAGCCCAAGAGCTGCCAGACGTTCCTCATATGGTAACCTTTTCATTCCTCGAATCACTCTCGTGAACCTTCTCTGAACCCTCCCCAATGTCAGTATATCCTTTCTAAAATAAGGAGCCCAAAACTGCACACAATACTCCAAGTGCTCATAATTGTTACCATTGAGTGTACACTGGCATAGTATTCAATTGATAAACTATCCATTCATATCCCCTTAAAGTTCAAGTTCAGGATTAATAGTCATTTAACCATACATGAATACAGCCAAACAAAAGTGTTACCCTGGGGCCAATGTGTCAACAGTACCAACAGACACACATGGCACATACAGAATAAGAAAGCAGTAAAAGATAGTCATAATAAAAAAAAGAGTCCTCACTACGACTGAGGCCACGCAACTCCCCTGCCATTCGCCAATAAACCAATGAACTGGGCTTGCAGCATTCCACAATACCAACGTCCAATAGAGTCTTACAATCACAGGAAAGTGACTAAGACAATCACTTGCTGTAAGACTGCACATCCCCCTTTGTCCACTGTCTCCTCCAATGGCTCTCTGACGCAGGTAGCAACATGGCCCACACAAGTCTGGCTCCTTACATTGTTTCACCAACTCACTGATGGGGCAGACCTGCAGTCCTTAAGTTCTCAATGTCCAGCAAGATCTTGTGATCATAAAAAAAATCTAATTTTTTTTTAAATTGACACCACCCACTTTGGTTGGCCCCCTCGAAGCCACTGCATCCAAGCACACTGCCATCTTATGAGAAGCAATGAGGTTTAATGCTTTTCTTAATAACGAATGGTTTCTTTTTACCAGATCCTGACACGTTTGAAAAACACAAGTTATGCCATCCACTGCTTTCTTTGAACCTAATAGCATTGCATGTTTGTACCAAAGAGAACTGGTTAGTGTGGCACAATAAAAAAAAAAGGGCCTGTTCATCGGCATTGTAGATACCATTCGCAGAAAATTTTTTTGAAGCAAGTCAGGGAGTTTTGTAGACTTTCGTGTTTCTTCACTTACAGCATCAGCACTACCTTTATCACCATGTGCTTTCCTGAATTCAGTGAATCCCATCGAGGGAACACACTATCTGTTGCTTTAAAGACCTCATAATGCAGCTTCTTAGCTAGCTCTTCTGGCTTGTTTTTTTTAAGAAAGACATGGGTCCACTGGTATGCACACCTACCTCATCCAGTTACAATGGAAAACCTCTGATTGAGGACCTCTTCAACGACTGGACCCTTAACTTCATGCTTCAGTTTTTGGGAAGTTTCCTGTTGTACTTCCCATAATGCCCATTATTCTCACATTTATCTTGATGATGTATCAACCTTGTAATTATAGATTCCGGCACTCTAGTTATTTCTTCCTGCTTAAAAAAAAATGAGGCGGATAGCTTTTAATTTAGCTCAGTAGGGTGATTTTTTTCCACTAGTGTCAAATCTTTTCATGGCAAGGGTCTCAAAAAAATGTTTAAGTTCAAAATGAAAAAAAACAAAATTATCAAAAATCACCACTTTTAAAAAAAAGTATAAAATCGGTATCCGTTGGCCCAAGTAACACAAACAAATGCAATTGATACAACTATTTGCTCTAAGCATGGTGTAGTCTAACAGCCACACCACATGTGACTAACCATTTCCTGCCCCAATTAAACAAAGGGAATCCCAGCTATTTTTTCAATTGGTTTCTGTATTTCTTTACAAAAAGTTGTCCCAAATAAATGGCTGCCCCAATTAACCAATGGCCCAATTAACCGTAATCCACTGTACTTGGAAATACATAGTCATTTTTTCATTATCATTAATCTAAACCTTAAAACTCCCTGCCAAACAGCGTCACAGGACTACCTTCTCCAAAAGGACTATAGATATCCATCAGCACCTTTTCCTATGCAATAAACTGGTCTAGAAAACTAATATACAAAGGGCAAATCAGAATCACATTTGGGCAACAACAACCTTTTCCACTCTCTCACCCACACATGCAAACACAAGTAGGCCTCTAACCCCAGGACAGACCACCTACAGGCCTCCAACCTCCCCCTCCTTGGCTCCAATCTCTCAGATATCAGGTCTCTGACCTCCAGACAAGCCAATCTAGAGGCTTCAACCTTCGGACTCACCAACTGCAGTCTTTAACCTCCAGACTCACTAATCTCTGGACTTTCATCTCCAAGTATCGACCCCAGGGCTTTGACTTCCAGGCCTTGACCTTTGGACTCACACAGACCCCCAACCAGCAGATTCACTACCTTGACACAAGAATTTGGTCTTTGTCCTCAGTATCTGCCGACTTGACATCTGCCCTTCATGATCCCTGGCCTTTGCTCCCACCTGGACTCCGACCTCCAGCTCCAGTTAGCACAACAGTTTGTTAGATGATAGTACTGGCAAGTTACCAAACCTCCTCATCTATGGATTTTGCTAAGCACAGATACTTCCAGCATTCCAATTAACTGTTCTTTGGCATCATGAATTAAGCATTATTTTGCTCTTGGGATAATACACCACTTTCATTTCCCATCCTTGTAATGAAAAATCACTTGCTCAGTTTTAAAAGCAATATGCCAAATTCTAAATACATGCCTCTCTACCAGAATTGTCAACTGGTTCCTTTCATAATTCATTATTTTCAATTATTATAAAAGCTACTCCATGCTGATTTCCTCAATGTAAAATGATAAAATCAGCATCCCAGAAATTACTAAATATTTCATAATTAATTTCCTGTACAGTCACATAATAAATGATTGATATTAAATGTGATTTTGTATTAAGGAACAAATTACCAATTAAAATTCAAAAGCAGTCATTGGATGAGTGCAATATTAGGAACATTTCAGTATTTTAAGTTCTCTCTGATACAAATTGTATATTCAATCCCAAAATCTCTAAACACAATTTCATCAGGTGGCAAGAAACAAAGTAATAGTCACTTAAATTTAAATACAACATGAAAACTACATGCAAATATTAACAGATATTTTAATTAAAATTCACATTCTCATATTTTTCAGTAACACCATAAATTGTTGTATATTTTTAAATCTACATAAATTAATTTTACAATAAAGACTCAATTGTGCTTTTTCCCCCGGAAGAAAACCATAAACCTCAATAGTCACAATATATAACCAATAATTTTTAAGTATCAGCTTACACATTACAAGGAAATGCTGTGTGTACAGAAAACACTCCTGTTGCTTACAGTTTAGTTATGAAGCAATAACTTAAATAAGTTAAGATCTTAAACATGCATTTACAAATTCTCTTAGTTATGACAATGTGATGCCAACAAAGTCCTGAGATGGATGAGATGACTGGTAGAAAATACTAAAGGTATTGCTTGTTATTATTCATCTGTTCAATATGCTCGTGGTAAGAGGAAACAAACTCATTAACACATTTGTTTGATTTTGGAATTGAAAAGGTGTAATTGAATGTGGCAAAGTTTGCGTTCTTCTCTATGGATGTTTTAAGATAACTACATTTGATAACCTGACCACTGCCCGAGAAATGGAAAAAAACGCTATTCTTTTGAACATCAGCCAACAGCTAAAGGCTGGTTTGCAGTGGATTGGTGCTGGGATATCACGCAGAGTGAAGCTAAAGCAGATGCACTGTTTCAAATGAGGAAACATACTGTGGAAATGCATGATGATTTTGGCACTGAGGTAGTCTTGGATGTGCACAATATATTATGAAATGAAAATGATAAATGTTTAAACCATCAAAGCACTGGCATAAATGCCATACAGAAACTGATTTTCAAACAATTAAGTTTGTTAAACTTATCAGTAAAGATCAAAGTTGGGAGTCAAAAGGGATACAGAGTTTGGGTTGAGATGGCCAAATACCAAAGCAGAAGCAAGATCTTACAATGATCACTGTTGAATGGAAGTATTTGAATGAACACTGAAAAATAATACTGTTATATCCGTTTTTACTAGTAAAACTTTGTGCATATAATAAAACACACATTTCAGAAATTATGGATATGGGCATATGCCCTTCTGATCCCTATTAGATAACTTTAAAATGGTTCCAAGTATGAAAAAGCCAAATTAGTGAAACTTAAACATTTGAGCTCTATAGAGTGACAAACGCTTCCAACTGTAAAGAATATGCCAATATAGAATTATCTTTAAACTTAAGGGATGTGAGAGCCAAAGCATTAATTTAGATAGTAGTAATTTTATATTTGGCAGTATATAAGCTGAAAAGAAAAATCTTAAAATTGCCAGGACTATACAAGTACTTGCACTTGAAACAAGTAGGGAGGGAAAGAACATTAACATGGGGAAATAGACAACTAATATAAAATGGACAATTCAAGGAGTGGTTCCGTTTACTGAAGAGACACCAGAGCTTAATACTGTGGTTGCAGTAGTTTACTTCAAACACTTACCTGAGACAGCATGGCCATAAGTTGCTTCTACAAAACCAGAGCTGTGACCTGGAAAACGACTTTTAATCCATTCACACACATCATCCACTGTCCACAAGGAAACTGGCTTATTTGTCATTCCTGTATTTTCCACCACTCGAATCTTACATTCTTCCAATTCAAGCTGAGCCCCAGGATAATTAATAGATAAAGTCTGTTGGACCAACAAAAAAGTTAGAAAATAACTTGGGATCTGACAGTGGCTTCAAGAATTAATTCCCAATTATAAAACCCAGAAAATTGAAAATTCTCCACAAATTCGTACTGTTCAAATGTACAACATTAACATTCGTCTGAAAATAAATCAATATAAAAAGTAACATTTTCAATGTATGTGTCAAAAGCATAATGGCAAAGTTTTAAAAAAGTCTTCAGAATTATTGTAGGTATCACTCAGCAAAGAACAAAATATATTTTTCAGAAAGATGTGGCTGTCTGTTTTGACCTAGTGACTAATTATAGATTGATGTAGGCAAAGGCCCTATAGTTTCATTCTATAATTTTGACAGGGAAAGGAGCTTAAAGCAAAATGTCTTCAGAAGAAAAAAGTAGGAAAAAGAAAATTAAAAGGAATGCAGAAAAATAGTACTGAAAATTCTACCTCTCCTCTCAGAACAGTAGCAATAATTAAACAGCATACTGGTATCCATATACACACAATGCCTACACCCTAGTAGAGTAATAGCCTTGTGTTTACTTCTTTCCTATCCAGGTGCCTGTTCAGCTGCCATAATGTATCTGCCTCTCCCACTTCCCCTTGCGGTTCATCTATATATAACCAGCACCTTGCGTGGGAAAAAAATGTCCATCAGATAGGGTTAAGTTTCACTCCCTTGCGGTAAACCAGTGCCTCTAGGTTTTAGACAGCTGCACCTTTAGAAAAAGTTTGTGACTACCTTCCCTATTCGATGCTTTTCAGTCCCTTATTTGGTTGATCTCAGCAATCACTTGGAGCACAGCATTATATGTGACATACAAACAATTAACAATAAAAAAGACAGAAGTAATTGCTGAAGAAGAATGCCAAGGGAACTCCGATATACAAATCAGCCTTCAACTAGAATGACCAAAAATGGAAAACGACGGATAAAAAGTCAGTTCATCTGAACAAAGACCAAAGGAGTTAATTAGCAAAGAATTGTTATGAGAATTTAAAACAAAAGGCAACAAATGAAGTTTGACCTTTAGGCAAAGGAAGGGACAGAGAAAAATAAACATACTCACTGGTAAGTAATCCAAAAAAGTCTCACATCCCATGCAAAAATAAATGTGAATTATCAGTTATAAATATATCAGAAGCCAGTTGTACCCCTACTTGGATGTGTAGCTGTATCTTCCATACAAAAACTATGACTATTCATTACTGGATAGAAAGGCCTTTATGCTGCTTGCCCCCATGCATCTGAATAAACTACTTGCATCTTGAAACTAAGTATTGATTCTCTTACTTAATGCTGTTTACTTGGTGCAACAATGGGAAACACCCTTTATACCACCACATCTGCTCCATTCATCAAGCACCTTTTACACAAATCCCATTTCTAGGCTCATATTCCCATCAAATGCCGCCCACATCCACAATCCTCTAAACCCCCTCTCCCTCCCCCCAATTCTCCTGACCTCCAACAATAGGGGCAGTTGACAGCAGCTAATTAAATCTACAATCAACACATCATTGGCATGTGAGACAGAACCTACGACGTCACAGGGAGAATGAGCAAACTCTGCAAAGACACCATTCAAGATCAGGATCAAATCATGATCCCTAAAGCTAAAGGGAAACAGTGCTGAATAATATTGTTGCAACCAAGGCGACTGGAGCATGCCATGCAGCAGTTTACATTACTCACAATTTTCTGGAACAATATCTCGAATTCCATCTGATGCCTACTCACCTGTAATCGGTGTTCATAAAGTTGCTCACTTTTTCTCTGACACAACTTAGATGTATTGTTCTGGGACATCTTCACAGTCCATTACTCAGTGGTAGATATATACTGTAGCTCTTCAAGGAAGAGCAATAATAAGTTCTGTGACCTATTTACAAAAGTAGACAAGAGTCAATTAATGCCCAGAGCAAATTTGAAGTTGTTAGACCAATCTTGTTTTAAAATCATTATTTTAAATACAGCTAAGATATTTAAAGGCTAGTGTTAGTTATATAATATCATATACAGAATGGCACACTGAAGTTGATTGGACAAGAATTTTGACATTTTGGCATGTTGTTGCCTTTATACTTTCCTAATTCACATGTGGCTCATTCAAGTAATCTGATCAGACTTTCAAGTAGATTACTAGATCCTATGATTCTAAACTTTTTTAAAAATAAAACTGCCAATTTAATTGAGCTTTTTAAATACAAAAAGCAATAAACAGCCAACTCTACAGTTAGGAACAAGCACTGCAGTTGATCCTAATTTGAAAGCATTTTGGATTAATTTTCCAAATGCATCTTCTTCAATACCTCACACATCCATCCAGAGTAACAATCTATATTCGCACGTAAAGTTAATTCAGGAAGAAATCAGCATACTACTATACAAAGTCATTTCCTCCACCCACTTTCAAATTAATGGGAAGTAAAATATAGCAGGTACTTTTAAAGTGTTCCTAAGTAAATTCACGTATTTGTCAACTAGCATCTGTTTCAAAATATGAAAGGCTGGAATTGGGTTGTTATTGAAACACTGGTCGACCATTCACAGCCTTGAAACATAACCCAGATGTGTAAAGGTCTCACCTTCACTGAAGGAAGCACGAGTACTTCCGCAGAACCTCGGAATTAGTTTATTTTTCATATAATTTCGAAACTTAAAGTGGCGCCCCAACTTTCAACTTTTGAGAAGTGCTAACAGAATACAAAATACCCGACGGCCGGCATTTGTGACGGAGACGGGCCATCTCACATACCCCAGAAATCAGACACGATCCTCACAGAAGGCGCTGCAACTTAACTCCCGCCAGACTCAACCAGCACACCCGCTTCTCGACTCGGATTCGCTCCACTCCCGATCGGCGAACCTGTCGCTGTACCTGGGATTCGCTCCGTCACTCGCGACACACCTGGACCTACCTGGCCGTTTTCATTACTAGCTGCGTGCGCAAACTCTCCGTCTCATCAGCTTCTCAGGCGTCACGTTGCTCATTCGGAGCCAATCGTTTCCAACTAAAAGTATGTCTTGCGTGACATTCGGCTCCATTTGTGTGCCGTTCCTGCTCAGATAGATTTGAAAACTGTTTTGTCTTGAGATTTGCTTGAGTAAAAAAAAATTGATCCTTGTTTCATAGTGAGATAACTAGTATAAATTTTGAGTTAAATGACGGAACAAATTATTTGTTTACCCAATGTCTGTCATGTTTCACAGTTTACAGTGCAGAAGAATTGTAACTAAATACCATTAATTCAACGTTAGTAATTTATAATTATACTTTTATACAATATTTAAACTCTTTATGTATGTATAAATCTTATTATTTTCATTTGTTAATGATTCACCCGTATCCTGTAAAGATCGGTTTAAGATAAGAAGCAGGAATTAGTGAGTATCTTTGTGGTGGGACTTAATCTGTTCAAGAACATGGAGCTGCAGAGATTAAACTGGAGGGTAGCGTAGTATCATTGTTCCACCAACCCTTGCTCGATCTATATTGGCTGGACCAGATTTTTCATAGGATGAACTACACACAACTGTCTGGAATATGTTATTTGATTCACTATCTTGACAGACAGGCCACCAAGTTCAAGCAAAACTTTTACTAACACTTTTGTCTTGAGAGACGATGTAACGCCGATATTTTAGAGTTTAAGCAGAGTTAGTAAATTTAATGGTACTGGGTCCCATGCATTTTATTTCTGCTCTTAAATGTCATTTAAGGAAGAAAGGAATACACATACAGTACAACACATGACTGAACCTTTCCTCTTTACAGATGTTGATTTGTATTTCGAGCATCAGTCATATTGCAAAAACGATTGTAGTTGTGTATGACAGCACTTGCACTGTATTAGCTGATCGCAAGACAGTAAAACTCATTCAGCACAATGTCCAAATCTACTCAGCATCTGCAGATAAATGAGAATTCAATTGCATTTTAAAAAGTATACTCAGAAAAGATGTATGCTTCACAAACAGTCAAGTGATGGTTCTGTAGGTGTCACAGGCACACGTTCCAATAGGGGTGTCATTCTTCTCATGCCTTGACTAGTCTTTCCACCATGGTAGCCACTGGAAGCGAGCTTTTCATTCCTGGTGGAGTGTGGGAATTGGGAATGGAGGCAGGAGCATGAATTTCACTTCAGGGGCCGATGTGATTCCTGTTTAGACCGTTGAGGGGACGGGCCAGTTTTAAAGCCCATAGGGAGCAACTGCACCAGATCGCCCACCCCTTACCAGCTCTGCTTGTGGATAGCACTGCTCCAGAGAAGCAATAAATGCTGTTGTTGAGGGACGTTTCCTTGGTTCAGTCCTTCCTTTAGCATCTTTACTGCCAGTAAACCACCTTTACAAAGATAAAATCAACATCCTACTCTCCTTTCACTCTCAGATCTTGGGTGGATACATGGTTTCAGAGCACAGGGCCCTTATTGACTAGTCATGCTCTGGTGCACTAAGTATTAGAAACAGCATCTCCCTTAGGCTATGAATTTTCCTATGCAGTTTCCCAAAGTTCATCCTTAACTTACTTGAGCTCTGGGAACACAACATTTTCCAGAGGCCTTTGAAATCTAGTTTCCAAGAATAATAATGCAACAGGCTTCTCGGAGCGGCCATCTCTTCTCATTTGTGTCCCCCCTCCCTCTGCCTTCCTTCCCCTGGTTGTACTTCTCTGATTTCCCCTTTGGAAAATAAGGGCCATTAGCATATTTTCCCATGGTTGTAAGGATGTGGCATTTTGCTGTCTAACCACAGATAGCAACAAGAAGGCTTCTATCAGCAAGGAACAACTGACGTTAACTATTATCACAAACAAGAGAAAATCTGCACTTGCTGGAAAGGGCCCCAAACAGTCCTTGCAGATGAGGCGACCACTTCTCCAGTGCTGGGGTCATCTACTGTATCCAGTGCTCTCAGTGTGGCCTCCTGTATATCAGTGAGACCCAACATAGATTGGGAGAATGCTTCGCCAGGCACCTGTGCTCTGTCCACCAGAAAAAGTGGGATCCTCCAGAAGCCACACGTTTAAATTCAACTTCCCATTCCCATTACAACATGTCAGACCATGGCCTCCTCTACTGTCATGATGAGATGGCAGTCAGGTTGGAAGAGCAACACCTTAGATTCTGTTCGGGTAGCCTCCAACCTGATGGCATGAACATCGATTTCCTGAACTTCCAGTAATTCCCCCCCCCCTTCACTATTCTCCATTCCCATTTCCCCTGTCACCTGATCACCTTACCTGCCCATCACCTCCCTCTGGTGCTCCTCCCCTTTTCTTTCTTCCATGGCCTTCTGTCCTCTCCTATCAGATTCCCCCTTCTCCAGCCCTGTATCTCCTTCACCAATCAATTTTCCAACTCTTTACTTCACCCCTCCCCACCTCCCAGTTTCACCTGTAACCTTGTGTTTTTCCTCCCCTCCCCCCACCACCTGACTCTGGCTCCTCACCTTTTTTCCTCCAGCCCTGATGAAGTGTCTCAGTCCGAAACATCGACTCTACTCTTTTCCATAGATGCTGCCTGGCCTGCTGAGTTCCTCCAGCATCTTGTGTGTGTTGCTGACATTAACTATGTCTGTGATCTGTAGAACAATAAAAGTCAAACAATAAAGGAGTTGCAGAAGTAGTTTACAATTATTTTGCTCCTATCATCAGTGCAATGCTGTTTTGTAATAATATGGCTTCTATATGGAAACGTTCCTACTACGTAATGCTTTGTAAAACAGCTGATGGGTTAATGGTCAGCCAAGTAGAAATAAGTGGACTTGGTAACTGAACAAAGATAATCTTAGGGTTAAATGTGGCAAGCATGGTGAACAGCCATTTACATTTTCAGAGCGGTGGTGGGCATGAGGGTGGGTACAAAATTTGATGGTGGAACATGTGAAACGTTCCTTCATTTTTTTACAGCTGTGCAGACCAACCATTGCTCTGAGCAGGAAATTTTTACCTGGCCTGAAAACTGCACGACACGTTAAATAAGAGAAAATTCCAACTGCACGGCAACAAAGGCTACGTGCACAGTAGCATTTCTGTTACTGTGTGGCCGTGCACTTGGTGAGCTCCCAAAAAGGGAAAGGGCCCCAAACAACCTTTACAGGTGAGGCAACACTTCTTCTGTGTTGGGGTCATCTACTGTATCCGGTGTTTAGCTCATCTGGGACTAAAGCATCACGGCTGTTCATGATGTTACCTTTCACTTTGTAGGAAGTAATGGCCTGCAAACCCTGCCAGAGTTGACATGTCTCCAATTCTGCTTTGAACCTAAATGAAAATTGTTCTTTTGCTCTTGAGATAGCCCTCTGTAAGTTGTACCTGGCCTTATTGTATCACCAGATTTAAATGCAACAGTTCAGCAGACTATGAATCTCTTGGTTCATCCACGGCTTTTGATTTGGGTATGTACAGTGTGTTCTTGTAGGCACACACTCATCCACGCAGGTTAAATGAAGTCAGTAATAATTGTGGCATATTCACTCACACTCAAAGGTGAACCCAGAATACTGTCCAGCCCACCGACTCAAAGAGTCCTGTAAGTGCTCCCACACCTCCCTTGTCCATACCTTCTTATCCTCAGTACAGATGCTGCGGTCTTCAGTCTCTGCCTATACTCAGGGTGTAGAAGAACAGCCACGTGATCAAACTTTCCAAAGTGTGGATGTGGCATGGCATGGTAAGTGCTCTTGATGGTAATATAACAGTGGTCCAGTGTGTTGGCTCCTCTGGTTCCACAAGTGAAATGTTGGTGATAATTATTTAGAGACTTTTTTATAGTGAATACAGTTAAATTTTTTCCCAGTCCTGATGAAGGGTCTTGACCTGAAATGTCAACTATCCATTTCCCTCAGTAGATTCTGCCAGCCCTGCTGAGTTCCTTCAGTCTTTTTGTGTGTTTCTTCAATATTTCCCACTGAAATATTCAGGAGAGCAATCTTATTTCCAGATCATTCTTAGCCAATACCGGAAGGTAGGGGAATCCCCAATCCAAGGCAATAGAAGGAAATCAAGACATAGATAGATCTTGTCCTTCGCGTGAGACATGAAACTGATACCAGATCTGCCTGTTCAGGTGCGATTAAAGGTTCCCTTTCCCTTTTTGAAAACCAAGCTTCAAGAGCTCATTGACCTGATTCATCGATTATGTTTCATCCTCTATAGCTTCAGCATAATTTGCTAAATATTTTCAACATTCTTTGTTTCTGAGTTCTGCCCGTATCCTGGATATTTTAATCCCCCAATCAATTATTGGCTCCTTATTTTGATGTTCTTTGTGTGTAGTAATGTGCATGAATTGATTGCTGCATAACCACAGGTATTGACTGCAGAACCATGAAGACATCCGAAAGTCTTTAAATGTGCTATCAGATCTTCATTACGTTTCCTGCTAATAAGAATCCTACTTGTTAGGCTGTGTAAGTTTCGCAAATAAAAGGTGATGTTGACATGTACAAATATATAACTTACCAAAACCAGAGTGCCAACTGAGCAGAAAGCTGAACTTTTATTCTGGACATAATCCAGAATGGAATATACTAATGAATATGCAGAAAAGTATAACAATAAGCTGTTCCACAAATTTGTAAATCATTTCTTTGTTGCTTACTAAAATTCAAAATAAGTATTCAAATTTTTAGCGAAGAAAAATTCAATAGTTTTTAATGAGTTCTTGCTTGTAGCAACAACTAAGTATATCCTTGAAAATTGAAGTGGGTGGTTCAGCAGGTAGTGATGCACTGTGCATGAATTTGCGTGCCATAAATACATTATTCTCAAAGTTAGATGTGATAACTCTAACAGTACAAAATTATACACTAAATAATGGAATAGTCCAATAATCTGAATTGAGAGCTCAACAGCATCGCACCAAAATCCAATTTTGCAAAAATTGTCAGGGAAGTTGACTCGAGAAATTCTCAATGAAGAGTGTGTACACAAAACAAATCGTACATTCTAAGGCCATAAGATGTAGGAGCAGAGTTAGGCCATTTGGCCCATCGAGTCTGCTCTGCCATTCAGTTGTGGCTGATCCTTTTTCCCCTCCTCAGCCCCACTCCTCCGCCTTCTCCCCATAACCTTGGATGCTGTGTCCAATCAAGAACCTATCAATCTCAGCCTTGAATACACCCGATCACCTGGTCTCCACAGCTGCCTGTGGTAATAAATTCCACAATGTAGTAGGAATGGAGTTCTTGGTATGTCCCATTATCAGCTGCTTAAAGCATTTCACGATGACCGGTGACAGTGCCACCAGGCAGTCGTCGTTTAGTTCTGAAGATACCGAGTTCTTTGCTACAGGGATGAGAGTGTCCAATTCGAATCATGTGGGGGATAGCATCTGGATGAGTGAAGTTTTGCAGATATCCATGAAGACATGACTAAGCTAGTGTGCACTTCCCTAAGTATGTGGCCTAGGGTGTTGTCTAGCCTGGCTGCCTCGTGGTGGTTGACTGTGCAGAGTCCTTCTCACGTCTGATGCTGTTACAGACAGTGGCTGCTCACCAGGGAGGGAGTAGCTTTCATGGCTGATATTGTGTTTCAAGCCTTAAAGCGTGCATAAAAGTTGTTCTGAGCGTCAGGGAGTGAGGTGTTACTGGTAGAGTCAATGCTGTTTTTCCTTGCGTAGTCAGTAGTGCCCTTGATGCCAAGCCACATACGCCAGAGGTCATTATTGGATAGATGTTCCTGAATTGTTTGTGCATAGGCAGCCTTTGCCCTCTTGATGCCTCAGCTGAGACTTCTGGCTACTCTGAGAGCTGTTCTGCTGCTGGACTTGAAGGAAGCATCCCGGGCTTTTAGTAGGTAGTGTACCTCTGTGGGCCATGCAATGACTGATCATGAGGTGCCAACATCATCTACACAGTTTTTAGTGCAGTCGATTTCAGATGAGACATCTTCCTCAAGGTCTGTGTCATCTCCATTTGTGGTGATGTTCATGAATATCTGCCAGTTAATCCATTCAAAACTGTCCTGGAGCATAGAGATTGCTCCATTGGGCCATACAATGATGGTCCTCTTGACTGGTTTCTCCATTTTCAGCAGTGGTCAGTATGCTGGGATTAACGTTATGGTCTGGAAGAAGATGGTGCCAGCGAGCAACTCGACCAAGGGAGACATCGTTTCGACGGTACACACAACTACTTCTTTCACTTCGTTTTCTGCATCTTTTTCTTTCAATGTGGTTCAGGAGCCTGTGATCTACATTTTGGTGGTGTGTTTTCGGGAGCCTGTGATCTACATTTCTGAAATGTGTTTTCGGGAGCCTGTGATCTACATTTCTGTGGTGTGTTTTCGGGAGCCTGTGATCTACATTTCTGTGGTGTGTTCTCTGGAGCCTGTGATCTACATTTCTGTGGTGTGTTTTCGGGAGCCTGTGATCTACATTTCTGTGGTGTGTTTTCAGGAGCCTGTGATCTACATTTCTGTGGTGTGTTTTCGGGAGCCTGTGATCTATAATTCTGTGGTGTGTTTTCGGGAGCCTGTGATCTACATTTTGGTGGTGTGTTTTCGGGAGCCTGTGATCTACATTTCTGTGGTGTGTTTTCGGGAGCCTGTGATCTACATTTCGGTGGTGTGTTTTCGGGAGCCTGTGATCTACATTTCGGTGGTGTGTTTTCGGGAGCCTGTGATCTACATTTTGGTGGTGTGTTTTCGGGAGCCTGTGATCTACATTTCTGTGGTGTGTTTTCGGGAGCCTGTGATCTATAATTCTGTGGTGTGTTTTCGGGAGCCTGTGATCTACATTCTGTGGTGTGTTTTCTGGAGCCTGTGATCTATAATTCTGTGGTGTGTTTTTGGGAGCCTGTGATCTACATTTTGGTGGTGTGTTTTCGGGAGCCTGTGATCTACATTTCTGTGGTGTGTTTTCGGGAGCCTGTGATCTACAATTCTGTGGTGTGTTTTCGGGAGCCTGTGATCTACATTTCGGTGGTGTATTTTCGGGAGCCTGTGATCTACATTTTGGTGGTGTGTTTTCGGGAGCCTGTGATCTACATTTCTGTGGTGTGTTTTCGGGAGCCTGTGACCTATAATTCTGTGGTGTGTTTTCGGGAGCCTGTGATCTACATTTCGGTGGTGTGTTTTCGGGAGCCTGTGATCTACATTTTGGTGGTGTGTTTTCGGGAGCCTGTGATCTACATTTCTGTGGTGTGTTCTCTGGAGCCTGTGATCTATAATTCTGTGGTGTGTTTTCGGGAGCCTGTGATCTATAATTCTGTGGTGTGTTTTCGGGAGCCTGTGATCTACATTTTGGTGGTGTGTTTTTGGGAGCCTGTGATCGACATTTTGGTGGTGTGTTTTCGGGAGCCTGTGATCTACATTTCTGTGGTGTGTTTTCTGGAGCCTGTGATCTATAATTCTGTGGTGTGTTTTCGGGAGCCTGTGATCTACATTTTGGCGGTGTGTTTTCGGGAGACTGTGATCTACATTTCTGTGGTGAGTTTTCTGGAGCCTGTGATCTATAATTCTGTGGTGTGTTTTCGGGAGCCTGTGATCTACATTTTGGTGGTGTGTTTTCGGGAGCCTGTGATCTACATTCTGGTGGTGTGTTGTCGGGAGACTGTGATCTACATTTCTGTGGTGTGTTTTCTGGAGCCTGTGATCTATAATTCTGGGGTGTGTTTTCGGGACCCTGTGATCTACATTTTGGTGGTGTGTTTTCGGGAGACTGTGATCTACATTTCTGTGGTGTGTTTTTGGGAGCCTGTGATCTACATTTCTGTGGCGTGTTTTCGGGAGCCTGTGATCTACATTTCTGTGCTGTGTTTTCGGGAGCCTGTGATCTATAATTCTGTGGTGTGTTTTCGGGAGCCTGTGATCTACATTTCTGTGGTGTGTTTTCGGGAGCCTGTGATCTATAATTCTGTGGTGTGTTTTCGGGAGCCTGTGATCTACATTCTGTGGTGTGTTTTCTGGAGCCTGTGATCTATAATTCTGTGGTGTGTTTTTGGGAGCCTGTGATCTACATTTTGGTGGTGTGTTTTCGGGAGCCTGTGATCTACATTTCTGTGGTGTGTTTTCGGGAGCCTGTGATCTACAATTCTGTGGTGTGTTTTCAGGAGCCTGTGATCTACATTTCGGTGGTGTATTTTCGGGAGCCTGTGATCTACATTTTGGTGGTGTGTTTTCGGGAGCCTGTGATCTACATTTCTGTGGTGTGTTTTCGGGAGCCTGTGACCTATAATTCTGTGGTGTGTTTTCGGGAGCCTGTGATCTACATTTCGGTGGTGTGTTTTCGGGAGCCTGTGATCTACATTTTGGTGGTGTGTTTTCGGGAGCCTGTGATCTACATTTCTGTGGTGTGTTCTCTGGAGCCTGTGATCTATAATTCTGTGGTGTGTTTTCGGGAGCCTGTGATCTATAATTCTGTGGTGTGTTTTCGGGAGCCTGTGATCTACATTTTGGTGGTGTGTTTTTGGGAGCCTGTGATCGACATTTTGGTGGTGTGTTTTCGGGAGCCTGTGATCTACATTTCTGTGGTGTGTTTTCTGGAGCCTGTGATCTATAATTCTGTGGTGTGTTTTCGGGAGCCTGTGATCTACATTTTGGCGGTGTGTTTTCGGGAGACTGTGATCTACATTTCTGTGGTGAGTTTTCTGGAGCCTGTGATCTATAATTCTGTGGTGTGTTTTCGGGAGCCTGTGATCTACATTTTGGTGGTGTGTTTTCGGGAGCCTGTGATCTACATTCTGGTGGTGTGTTGTCGGGAGCCTGTGATCTACATTTCTGTTGTGTGTTTTCGGGAGCCTGTGATCTACATTTCTGTGGTGTGTTTTCGGGAGCCTGTGATCTACATTTCTGTGGTGTGTTTTCGGGAGCCTGTGATCTACAATTCTGTGGTGTGTTTTCGGGAGCCTGTGATCTACATTTCGGTGGTGTATTTTCGGGAGCCTGTGATCTACATTTCGGTGGTGTGTTTTCGGGAGCCTGTGATCTACATTTTGGTGGTGTGTTTTCGGGAGCCTGTGATCTACATTTCTGTGGTGTGTTTTCGGGAGCCTGTGACCTACATTTCTGTGGTGTGTTTTCTGGAGCCTGTGATCTATAATTCTGTGGTGTGTTTTCGGGAGCCTGTGATCTATAATTCTGTGGTGTGTTTTCGGGAGCCTGTGATCTACATTTTGGTGGTGTGTTTTCGGGAGCCTGTGATCTACATTTTGGTGGTGTGTTTTCGGGAGCCTGTGATCTACATTTCTGTGGTGTGTTTTCTGGAGCCTGTGATCTATAATCCTGTGGTGTGTTTTCGGGAGCCTGTGATCTACATTTCTGTGGTGTGTTTTCGGGAGCCTGTGATCTACATTTCTCTGGTGTGTTTTCGGGAGCCTGTGATCTATAATTCTGTGGTGTGTTTTCGGGAGCCTGTGATCTACATTTTGGTGGTGTGTTTTCGGGAGCCTGTGACCTATAATTCTGTGGTGTGTCTTCGGGAGCCTGTGATCTACATTGCGGTGGTGTGTTTTCGGGAGCCTGTGATCTACATTTTGGTGGTGTGTTTTCGGGAGCCTGTGATCTACATTTCTGTGGTGTGTTTTCTGGAGCCTGTCATCTATAATTCTGTGGTGTGTTTTCGGGAGCCTGTGATCTACATTTTGGTGGTGTGTTTTCGGGAGCCTGTGATCTACATTTTGGTGGTGTGTTTTCGGGAGCCTGTGATCTACATTTCTGTGGTGTGTTTTCTGGAGCCTGTGATCTATAATTCTGTGGTGTGTTCTCTGGAGCCTGTGATCTACATTTCTGTGGTGTGTTTTCGGGAGCCTGTGATCTACATTTTGGCAGTGTGTTTTCGGGAGACTGTGATCTACATTTCTGTGGTGAGTTTTCTGGAGCCTGTGATCTATAATTCTGTAGTGTGTTTTCGGGAGCCTGTGATCTACATTTTGGTGGTGTGTTTTCGGGAGCCTGTGATCTACATTCTGGTGGTGTGTTGTCGGGAGCCTGTGATCTACATTTCTGTTGTGTGTTTTCGGGAGCCTGTGATCTACATTTCTGTGGTGTGTTTTCGGGAGCCTGTGATCTACATTTCTGTGGTGTGTTTTCGGGAGCCTGTGATCTACAATTCTGTGGTGTGTTTTCGGGAGCCTGTGATCTACATTTCGGTGGTGTATTTTCGGGAGCCTGTGATCTACATTTCGGTGGTGTGTTTTCGGGAGCCTGTGATCTACATTTTGGTGGTGTGTTTTCGGGAGCCTGTGATCTACATTTCTGTGGTGTGTTTTCGGGAGCCTGTGACCTACATTTCTGTGGTGTGTTTTCTGGAGCCTGTGATCTATAATTCTGTGGTGTGTTTTCGGGAGCCTGTGATCTATAATTCTGTGGTGTGTTTTCGGGAGCCTGTGATCTACATTTTGGTGGTGTGTTTTCGGGAGCCTGTGATCTACATTTTGGTGGTGTGTTTTCGGGAGCCTGTGATCTACATTTCTGTGGTGTGTTTTCTGGAGCCTGTGATCTATAATCCTGTGGTGTGTTTTCGGGAGCCTGTGATCTACATTTTGGTGGTGTGTTTTCGGGAGCCTGTGATCTACATTTCTGTGGTGTGTTTTCGGGAGCCTGTGATCTACATTTCTGTGGTGTGTTTTCGGGAGCCTGTGATCTATAATTCTGTGGTGTGTTTTCGGGAGCCTGTGATCTACATTTTGGTGGTGTGTTTTCGGGAGCCTATGATCTACATTTCTGTGGTGTGTTTTCGGGAGCCTGTGATCTATATTGCGGTGGTGTGTTTTCGGGAGCCTGTGATCTACATTTTGGTGGTGTGTTTTCGGGAGCCTGTGATCTACATTTCTGTGGTGTGTTTTCTGGAGCCTGTGATCTATAATTCTGTGGTGTGTTTTCGGGAGCCTGTGATCTACATTTTGGTGGTGTGTTTTCGGGAGCCTGTGATCTACATTTTGGTGGTGTGTTTTCGGGAGCCTGTGATCTACATTTCTGTGGTGTGTTTTCTGGAGCCTGTGATCTATAATTCTGTGGTGTGTTTTCGGGAGCCTGTGATCTACATTTTGGTGGTGTGTTTTCGGGAGCCTGTGATCTACATTCTGGTGGTGTGTTGTCGGGAGACTGTGATCTACGTTTCTGTGGTGTGTTTTCTGGAGCCTGTGATCTATAATTCTGGGGTGTGTTTTCGGGAGCCTGTGATCTACATTTTGGTGGTGTGTTTTCGGGAGACTGTGATCTACATTTCTGTGGTGTGTTTTTGGGAGCCTGTGATCTACATTTCTGTGGCGTGTTTTCGGGAGCCTGTGATCTACATTTCTGTGGTGTGTTTTCGGGAGCCTGTGATCTATAATTCTGTGGTGTGTTTTCGGGAGCCTGTGATCTACATTTTGGTGGTGTGTTTTCGGGAGCCTGTGATCTACATTTCTGTGGTGTGTTTTCGAGAGCCTGTGATCTACATTTCTGTGGTGTGTTTTCGGGAGCCTGTGATCTATAATTCTGTGGTGTGTTTTCGGGAGCCTGTGATCTACATTTCGGTGGTGTGTTTTCGGGAGCCTGTGATCTACATTTCTGTGGTGTGTTTTCGGGACCCTGTGATCTATAATTCTGTGGTGTGTTTTCGGGAGCCTGTGATCTACATTTTGGTGGTGTGTTTTTGGGAGCCTGTGATCTACATTTTGGTGGTGTGTTTTCGGGAGCCTGTGATCTACATTTCTGTGGTGTGTTTTCTGGAGCCTGTGATCTATAATTCTGTGGTGTGTTTTCGGGAGCCTTGGATCTACATTTTGGTGGTGTGTTTTCGGGAGACTGTGATCTACATTTCTGTGGTGAGTTTTCTGGAGCCTGTGATCTATAATTCTGTGGTGTGTTTTCGGGAGCCTGTGATCTACATTTTGGTGGTGTGTTTTCGGGAGCCTGATGTCTACATTCTGGTGGTGTGTTGTCGGGAGCCTGTGATCTACATTTCTGTTGTGTGTTTTCGGGAGCCTGTGATCTACATTTCTGTGGTGTGTTTTCGGGAGCCTGTGATCTACATTTCTGTGGTGTGCTTTCGGGAGCCTGTGATCTACATTTCGGTGGTGTATTTTCGGGAGCCTGTGATCTACATTTCGGTGGTGTGTTTTCGGGAGCCTGTGATCTACATTTTGGTGGTGTGTTTTCGGGAGCCTGTGATCTACATTTCTGTGGTGTGTTTTCGGGAGCCTGTGATCTATAATTCTGTGGTGTGTTTTCGGGAGCCTGTGATCTACATTTTGGTGGTGTGTTTTCGGGAGCCTGTGATCTACATTTTGGTGGTGTGATTTCGGGAGCCTGTGATCTGCATTTCTGTGTTGTGTTTTCTGGAGCCTGTGATCTATAATCCTGTGGTGTGTTTTCGGGAGCCTGTGATCTACATTTTGGTGGTGTGTTTTCGGGAGCCTGATGTCTACATTCTGGTGGTGTGTTGTCGGGAGCCTGTGATCTACATTTCTGTTGTGTGTTTTCGGGAGCCTGTGATCTACATTTCTGTGGTGTGTTTTCGGGAGCCTGTGATCTACATTTCTGTGGTGTGCTTTCGGGAGCCTGTGATCTACATTTCGGTGGTGTATTTTCGGGAGCCTGTGATCTACATTTCGGTAGTGTGTTTTCGGGAGCCTGTGATCTACATTTTGGTGGTGTGTTTTCGGGAGCCTGTGATCTACATTTCTGTGGTGTGTTTTCGGGAGCCTGTGATCTATAATTCTGTGGTGTGTTTTCGGGAGCCTGTGATCTACATTTTGGTGGTGTGTTTTCGGGAGCCTGTGATCTACATTTTGGTGGTGTGATTTCGGGAGCCTGTGATCTGCATTTCTGTGTTGTGTTTTCTGGAGCCTGTGATCTATAATTCTGTGGTGTGTTTTCGGGAGCCTGTGATCTACATTTTGGTGGTGTGTTTTCGGGAGCCTGTGATCTACATTTCTGTGGTGTGTTTTCGGGAGCCTGTGACCTATAATTCTGTGGTGTGTTTTCGGGAGCCTGTGATCTACATTGCGGTGGTGTGTTTTCGGGAGCCTGTGATCTACATTTCTGTGGTGTGTTTTCTGGAGCCTGTGATCTATAATTCTGTGGTGTGTTTTCGGGAGCCTGTGATCTACATTTTGGTGGTGTGTTTTCGGGAGCCTGTGATCTACATTTTGGTGGTGTGTTTTCGGGAGCCTGTGATCTACATTTCTGTGGTGTGTTTTCTAGAGCCTGTGATCTATAATTCTGTGGTGTGTTTTCGGGAGCCTGTGATCTACATTTTGGTGGTGTGTTTTCGGGAGCCTGTGATCTACATTCTGGTGGTGTGTTGTCGGGAGACTGTGATCTACATTTCTGTGGTGTGTTTTCGGGAGCCTGTGATCTACATTTTGGTGGTGTGTTTTCGGGAGCCTGTGATCTACATTTCTGTGGTGTGTTTTCGGGAGCCTGTGACCTACATTTCTGTGGTGTGTTTTCTGGAGCCTGTGATCTATAATTCTGTGGTGTGTTTTCGGGAGCCTGTGATCTATAATTCTGTGGTGTGTTTTCGGGAGCCTGTGATCTACATTTTGGTGGTGTGTTTTCGGGAGCCTGTGATCTACATTTTGGTGGTGTGATTTCGGGAGCCTGTGATCTACATTTGTGTGTTGTGTTTTCTGGAGCCTGTGATCTATAATACTGTGGTGTGTTTTCGGGAGCCTGTGATCTACATTTTGGTGGTGTGTTTTCGGGAGCCTGTGATCTACATTTCTGTGGTGTGTTTTCGGGAGCCTGTGATCTACATTTTGGTGGTGTGTTTTCGGGAGCCTGTGATCTACATTTCTGTGGTGTGTTTTCGGGAGCCTGTGACCTATAATTCTGTGGTGTGTTTTCGGGAGCCTGTGATCTACATTGCGGTGGTGTGTTTTCGGGAGCCTGTGATCTACATTTTGGTGGTGTGTTTTCGGGAGCCTGTGATCTACATTTCTGTGGTGTGTTTTCTGGAGCCTGTGATCTATAATTCTGTGGTGTGTTTTCGGGAGCCTGTGATCTACATTTTGGTGGTGTGTTTTCGGGAGCCTGTGATCTACATTTTGGTGGTGTGTTTTCGGGAGCCTGTGATCTACATTTCTGTGGTGTGTTTTCTGGAGCCTGTGATCTATAATTCTGTGGTGTGTTTTCGGGAGCCTGTGATCTACATTTTGGTGGTGTGTTTTCGGGAGCCTGTGATCTACATTCTGGTGGTGTGTTGTCGGGAGACTGTGATCTACATTTCTGTGGTGTGTTTTCTGGAGCCTGTGATCTATAATTCTGGGGTGTGTTTTCGGGAGCCTGTGATCTACATTTTGGTGGTGTGTTTTCGGGAGACTGTGATCTACATTTCTGTGGTGTGTTTTCGGGAGCCTGTGATCTACATTTCTGTGGTGTGTTTCCGGGAGCCTGTGATCTATAATTCTGTGGTGTGTTTTCGGGAGCCTGTGATCTACATTTCGGTGGTGTGTTTTCGGGAGCCTGTGATCTACATTTCTGTGGTGTGTTTTCTGGAGCCTGTGATCTATAATTCTGTGGTGTGTTTTCGGGAGCCTGTGATCTATAATTCTGTGGTGTGTTTTCGGGAGCCTGTGATCTACATTTTGGTGGTTTGTTTTTGGGAGCCTGTGATCTACATTTTGGTGGTGTGTTTTCGGGAGCCTGTGATCTACATTTCTGTGGTGTGTTTTCTGCAGCCTGTGATCTATAATTCTGTGGTGTGTTTTCGGGAGCCTGTGATCTACATTTTGGTGGTGTGTTTTCGGGAGACTGTGATCTACATTTCTGTGGTGAGTTTTCTGGAGCCTGTGATCTATAATTCTGTGGTGTGTTTTCGGGAGCCTGTGATCTACATTTTGGTGGTGTGTTTTCGGGAGCCTGATGTCTACATTCTGGTGGTGTGTTGTCGGGAGCCTGTGATCTACATTTCTGTTGTGTGTTTTCGGGAGCCTGTGATCTACATTTCTGTGGTGTGTTTTCGGGAGCCTGTGATCTACATTTCTGTGGTGTGTTTTCGGGAGCCTGTGATCTAAAATTCTGTGGTGTGTTTTCGGGAGCCTGTGATCTACATTTCGGTGGTGTATTTTCGGGAGCCTGTGATCTACATTTCGGTGGTGTGTTTTCGGGAGCCTGTGATCTACATTTTGGTGGTGTGTTTTCGGGAGCCTGTGATCTACATTTCTGTGGTGTGTTTTCGGGAGCCTGTGACCTACATTTCTGTGGTGTGCTTTCTGGAGCCTGTGATCTATAATTCTGTGGTGTGTTTTCGGGAGCCTGTGATCTACATTTTGGTGGTGTGTTTTCGGGAGCCTGTGATCTACATTTCTGTGGTGTGTTTTCTGGAGCCTGTGATCTATAATTCTGTGGTGTGTTTTCGGGAGCCTGTGATCTACATTTTGGTGGTGTGTTTTCGGGAGCCTGTGATCTACATTTTGGTGGTGTGTTTTCGGGAGCCTGTGATCTACATTTCTGTGGTGTGTTTTCGAGAGCCTGTGATCTACATTTCGGTGGTGTGTTTTCCGGAGCCTGTGATCTATCATTCTGTGGTGTGTTTTCGGGAGCCTGTGATCTACATTTTGGTGGTGTGTTTTCGGGAGCCTGTGATCTACATTTCTGTGGTGTGTTTTGTGGAGCCTGTGATCTATAATTCTGTGGTGTGTTTTCAGGAGCCTGTGATCTATAATTCTGTGGTGTGTTTTCGGGAGCCTGTGATCTATAATTCTGTGGTGTGTTTTCGGGAGCCTGTGATCTACATTTTGGTGGTGTGTTTTTGGGAGCCTGAGATCTACATTTTGGTGGTGTGTTTTCGGGTGCCTGTGATCTACATTTCTGTGGTGTGATTTCGGGAGCCTGTGACCTACATTTTGGTGGTGTGTTTTCGGGAGCCTGTGATCTACATTTCTGTGGTGTGTTTTCTGGAGCCTGTGATCTACATTTCTGTGGTGAGTTTTCGGGAGCCTGTGATCTACATTTTGGTGGTGTGTTTTCGGGAGCCTGTGATCTACATTTTGGTGGTGTGTTTTCGGGAGCCTGTGATCGACATTTCTGTGGTCTGTTTTCGAGAGCCTGTGATCGACATTTCTGTGGTGTGTTTTCGGGAGCCTGTAATCTATAATTCTGTGGTGTGTTTTCGGGAGCCTGTGATCTACATTTCGGTGGTGTGTTTTCGGGAGCCTGTGATCTACATTTCTGTGGTGTGTTTTCTGGAGCCTGTGATCTATAATTCTGTGGTATGTTTTCGGGAGCCTGTGATCTATAATTCTGTGGTGTGTTTTCGGGAGCCTGTGATCTATAATTCTGTGGTGTGTTTTCGGGAGCCTGTGATCTACATTTTGGTGGTGTGTTTTCGGGAGCCTGAGATCTACATTTTGGTGGTGTGTTTTCGGGAGCCTGTGATCTACATTTCTGTGGTGTGTTTTCGGGAGCCTGTGACCTATAATTCTGTAGTGTGTTTTCGGGAACCTGTGATCTACATTTCGGTGGTGTGTTTTCGGGAGCCTGTGATCTACATTTTGGTGGTGTGATTTCGGGAGCCTGTGATCTACATTTTGGTGGTGTGTTTTCGGGAGCCTGTGATCTACATTTCTGTGGTGTGTTTTCTGGAGCCTGTGATCTTTAATTCTGTGGTGAGTTTTCAGGAGCCTGTGATCTACATTTTGGTGCTGTGTTTTCAGGAGCCTGTGATCTACATTTTGGTGGTGTGTTTTTGGGAGCCTGTGATCTACATTTTGGTGGTGTGTTTTCGGGAGCCTGTGATCTACATTTCTGTGGTGTGTTTTCGGGAGCCTGTGACCTACATTTCTGTGGTGTGTTTTCTGGAGCCTGTGATCTATAATTCTGTGGTGTGTTTTCGAGAACCTGTGATCTATAATTCTGTGGTGTGTTTTCGGGAGCCTGTGATCTACATTTTGGTGGTGTGTTTTCAGGAGCCTGTGATCTACATTCTGGTGGTGTGTTGTCGGGAGACTGTGATCTACATTTCTGTGGTGTGTTTTCTGGAGCCTGTGATCTATAATTCTGTGGTGTGTTTTCGGGAGCCTGTGATCTACATTTTGGTGGTGTGTTTTCGGGAGACTGTGATCTACATTTTGATGGTGTGTTTTCGGGAGACTGTGATCTACATTTCTGTGGTGTGTTTTCGGGAGCCTGTGATCTATAATTCTGTGGTGTGTTTTCGGGAGCCTGTGATCTACATTTCGGTGGTGTGTTTTCGGGAGCCTGTGATCTACATTTCTGTGGTGTGTTTTCGGGAGCCTGTGATCTATAATTCTGTGGTGTGTTTTCGGGAGCCTGTGATCTACATTTCGGTGGTGTGTTTTCGGGAGCCTGTGATCTGCATTTTGGTGGTGTGTTTTCGGGAGCCTGTGATCTACATTTTGGTGGTGTGTTTTCGGGAGCCTGTGATCTACATTTCTGTGGTGTGTTTTCTGGAGCCTGTGATCTATAATTCTGTGGTGTGTTTTCGGGAGCCTGTGATCTATAATTCTGTGTTGTGTTTTCAGGAGCCTGTGGTCTATAATTCTGTGGTGTGTTTTCGGGAGCCTGTGATCTACATTTTGGTGGTGTGTTTTCGGGAGACTGTGATCTACAATTCTGTGGTGTGTTTTCGGGAGCCTGTGATCTACATTTTGGTGGTGTGTTTTCGGGAGACTGTGATCTACATTTTGGTGGTGTGTTTTCGGGAGACTGTGATCTACATTTCTGTGGTGTGTTTTCGGGAGCCTGTGATCTATAATTCTGTGGTGTGTTTTCGGGAGCCTGTGATCTATAATTCTGTGGTGTGTTTTCGGGAGCCTGTGATCTACATTTCGGTGGTGTGTTTTCGGGAGCCTGTAATCTGCATTTTGGTGGTGTGTTTTCGGGAGCCTGTGATCTACATTTTGGTGGTGTGTTTTCGGGAGCCTGTGATCTACATTTCTGTGGTGTGTTTTCTGGAGCCTGTGATCTATAATTCTGTGGTGTGTTTTCGGGAGCCTGTGATCTATAATTCTGTGTTGTGTTTTCAGGAGCCTGTGATCTATAATTCTGTGGTGTGTTTTCGGGAGCCTGTGATCTACATTTTGGTGGTGTGTTTTCGGGAGCCTGAGATCTACATTTTGGTGGTGTGTTTTCGGGAGCCTGTGATCTACATTTCTGTGGTGTGTTTTCGGGAGCCTGTGACCTATAATTCTGTGGTGTGTTTTCGGGAACCTGTGATCTACATTTCGGTGGTGTGTTTTCGGGAGCCTGTGATCTACATTCTGGTGGTGTGTTTTCGGGAGCCTGTGATCTACATTTCTGTGGTGTGTTTTCTGGAGCCTGTGATCTACATTTCTGTGGTGAGTTTTCGGGAGCCTGTGATCTACATTTTGGTGGTGTGTTTTCGGGAGCCTGTGATCTACGTTTTGGTGGTGTGTTTTCGGGAGCCTGTGATCTACGTTTCTGTGGTGTGTTTTCGAGAGCCTGTGATCTACATTTCTGTGGTGTGTTTTCGGGAGCCTGTGATCTATAATTCTGTGGTGTGTTTTCGGGAGCCTGTGATCTACATTTCGGTGGTGTGTTTTCGGGAGCCTGTGATCTACATTTCTGTGGTGTGTTTTCGGGAGCCTGTGATCTATAATTCTGTGGTGTGTTTTCGGGAGCCTGTGATCTACATTTCGGTGGTGTGTTTTCGGGAGCCTGTGATCTACATTTCTGTGGTGTGTTTTCGGGAGCCTGTGATCTACATTTCGGTGGTGTGTTTACGGGAGCCTGTAATCTACATTTTGGTGGTGTTTTTTCGGGAGCCTGTGATCTACATTTCTGAAATGTGTTTTCGGGAGCCTGTGATCTACATTTCTGTGGTGTGTTTTCTGGAGTCTGTGATCTATAATTCTGTGGTGTGTTTTCGGGAGCCTGTGATCTATAATTCTGTGGTGTGTTTTCTGGAGCCTGTGATCCATAATTCTGTGGTGTGTTTTCGGGAGCCTGTGATCTACATTTCGGTGGTGTGTTTTCGGGAGCCTGTGATCTACATTTCTGTGGTGTGTTTTCGGGAGCCTGTGATCTATAATTCTGTGGTGTGTTTTCGGGAGCCTGTGATCTACATTTCGGTGGTGTGTTTTCGGGAGCCTGTGATCTACATTTTGGTGGTGTGTTTTCGGGAGCCTGTGATCTAAATTTTGGTGGTGTGTTTTCAGAAGCCTGTGATCTACATTTCTGTGGTGTGTTTTCTGGAGCCTGTGATCTATAATTCTGTGGTGTGTTTTCGGGAGCCTGTGATCTATAATTCTGTGTTGTGTTTTCGGGAGCCTGTGATCTACATTTCTGTGGTGTGTTTTCTGGAGCCTGTGATCTATAATTCTGTGGTGTGTTTTCGGGAGCCTGTGATCTATAATTCTGTGGTGTGTTTTCGGGAGCCTGTGATCTACATTTTGGTGGTGTGTTTTCGGGAGACTGTGATCTACATTTCTGTGGTGAGTTTTCTGGAGCCTGTGATCTATAATTCTGTGGTGTGTTTTCGGGAGCCTGTGATCTACATTTTGGTGGTGTGTTTTCGGGAGCCTGATGTCTACATTCTCGTGGTGTGTTGTCGGGAGCCTGTGATCTACATTTCTGTTGTGTGTTTTCGGGAGCCTGTGATCTACATTTCTGTGGTGTGTTTTCGGGCGCCTGTGATCTACATTTCTGTGGTGTGTTTTCGGGAGCCTGTGATCTACAATTCTGTGGTGTGTTTTCGGGAGCCTGTGATCTACATTTCGGTGGTGTATTTTCGGGAGCCTGTGATCTACATTTCGGTGGTGTGTTTTCGGGAGCCTGTGATCTACATTTTGGTGGTGTGTTTTCGGGAGCCTGTGATCTACATTTCTGTGGTGTGTTTTCGGGAGCCTGTGACCTACATTTCTGTGGTGTGTTTTCTGGAGCCTGTGATCTATAATTCTGTGGTGTGTTTTCGGGAGCCTGTGATCTATAATTCTGTGGTGTGTTTTCGGGAGCCTGTGATCTACATTTTGGTGGTGTGTTTTCGGGAGCCTGTGATCTACATTTTGGTGGTGTGTTTTCGGGAGCCTGTGATCTACATTTCTGTGGTGTGTTTTCTGGAGCCTGTGATCTATAATTCTGTGGTGTGTTTTCGGGAGCCTGTGATCTACATTTTGGTGGTGTGTTTTCGGGAGCCTGTGATCTACATTCTGGTGGTGTGTTGTCGGGAGACTGTGATCTACATTTCTGTGGTGTCTTTTCTGGAGCCTGTGATCTATAATTCTGGGGTGTGTTTTCGGGAGCCTGTGAGCTATAATTCTGTGGTGTGTTTTCTGGAGCCTGTGATCCATAATTCTGTGGTGTGTTTTCGGGAGCCTGTGATCTACATTTTGGTGGTGTGTTTTCGGGAGCCTGAGATCTACATTTTGGTGGTGCGTTTTCGGGAGCCTGTGATCTACATTTCTGTGGTGTGTTTTCGGGAGCCTGTGATCTAAAATTCTGTGGTGTGTTTTCAGGAGCCTGTGATCTACATTTCGGTGGTGTGTTTTCGGGAGCCTGTGATCTACATTTCTGTGGTGTGTTTTCGGGAGCCTGTGATCTATAATTCTGTGGTGTGTTTTCGGGAGCCTGTGATCTACATTTCGGTGGTGTGTTTTCGGGAGCCTGTGATCTACATTTTGGTGGTATGTTTTCGGGAGCCTGTGATCTACATTTTGGTGGTGTGTTTTCGGGAGCCTGTGATCTACATTTCTGTGGTGTGTTTTCTGGAGCCTGTGATCTATAATTCTCTGGTGTGTTTTCGGGAGCCTGTGATCTATAATTCTGTGTTGTGTTTTCGGGAGCCTGTGATCTATAATTCTGTGGTGTGTTTTCGGGAGCCTGTGATCTACATTTCGGTGGTGTGTTTTCGGGAGCCTGTGATCTACATTTCTGTGGTGTGTTTTCTGGAGCCTGTGATCTATAATTCTGTGGTGTGTTTTCGGGAGCCTGTGATCTATAATTCTGTGGTGTGTTTTCGGGAGCCTGTGATCTACATTTTGGTGGTGTGTTTTTGGGAGCCTGTGATCTACATTTTGGTGGTGTGTTTTCGGGAGCCTGTGATCTACATTTCTGTGGTGTGTTTTCTGGAGCCTGTGATCTATAATTCTGTGGTGTGTTTTCGGGAGCCTGTGATCTACATTTTGGTGGTGTGTTTTAGGGAGACTGTGATCTACATTTCTGTGGTGAGTTTTCTGGAGACTGCGATCTATAATTCTGTGGTGTGTTTTCGGGAGCCTGTGATCTACATTTCGGTGGTGTGTTTTCGGGAGCCTGATGTCTACATTCTGGTGGTGTGTTTTCGGGAGCCTGTGATCTACATTTCTGTGGTGTGTTTTCTGGAGCCTGTGATCTATAATTCTGTGGTGTGTTTTCGGGAGCCTGTGATCTACATTTTAGTGGTGTGTTTTCGGGAGACTGTGATCTACATTTCTGTGGTGAGTTTTCTGGAGCCTGCGATCTATAATTCTGTGGTGTGTTTTCGGGAGCCTGTGATCTACATTTCGGTGGTGTGTTTTCGGGAGCCTGATGTCTACATTCTGGTGGTGTGTTGTCGGGAGCCTGTGATCTACATTTCTGTTGTGTGTTTTCGGGAGCCTGTGATCTACATTTCTGTTGTGTGTTTTCGGGAGCCTGTGATCTACATTTCTGTGGTGTGTTTTCGGGAGCCTGTGATCTACAATTCTGTGGTGTGTTTTCGGGAGCCTGTGATCTACATTTTGGTGGTGTGTTTTCGGGAGCCTGTGATCTACATTTTGGTGGTGTGTTTTCGGGAGCCTGTGATCTACATTTCTGTGGTGTGTTTTCTGGAGCCTGTGATCTATAATTCTGTGGTGTGTTTTCGGGAGCCTGTGATCTACATTTTGGTGGTGTGTTTTCGGGAGCCTGTGATCTACATTCTGGTGGTGTGTTGTCGGGAGACTGTGATCTACATTTCTGTGGTGTCTTTTCTGGAGCCTGTGATCTATAATTCTGGGGTGTGTTTTCGGGAGCCTGTGAGCTATAATTCTGTGGTGTGTTTTCTGGAGCCTGTGATCCATAATTCTGTGGTGTGTTTTCGGGAGCCTGTGATCTACATTTTGGTGGTGTGTTTTCGGGAGCCTGAGATCTACATTTTGGTGGTGCGTTTTCGGGAGCCTGTGATCTACATTTCTGTGGTGTGTTTTCGGGAGCCTGTGATCTATAATTCTGTGGTGTGTTTTCAGGAGCCTGTGATCTACATTTCGGTGGTGTGTTTTCGGGAGCCTGTGATCTACATTTCTGTGGTGTGTTTTCGGGAGCCTGTGATCTATAATTCTGTGGTGTGTTTTCGGGAGCCTGTGATCTACATTTCGGTGGTGTGTTTTCGGGAGCCTGTGATCTACATTTTGGTGGTATGTTTTCGGGAGCCTGTGATCTACATTTTGGTGGTGTGTTTTCGGGAGCCTGTGATCTACATTTCTGTGGTGTGTTTTCTGGAGCCTGTGATCTATAATTCTCTGGTGTGTTTTCGGGAGCCTGTGATCTATAATTCTGTGTTGTGTTTTCGGGAGCCTGTGATCTATAATTCTGTGGTGTGTTTTCGGGAGCCTGTGATCTACATTTTGGTGGTGTGTTTTTGGGAGCCTGTGATCTACATTTTGGTGGTGTGTTTTCGGGAGCCTGTGATCTACATTTCTGTGGTGTGTTTTCTGGAGCCTGTGATCTATAATTCTGTGGTGTGTTTTCGGGAGCCTGTGATCTACATTTTGGTGGTGTGTTTTCGGGAGACTGTGATCTACATTTCTGTGGTGAGTTTTCTGGAGCCTGCGATCTATAATTCTGTGGTGTGTTTTCGGGAGCCTGTGATCTACATTTCGGTGGTGTGTTTTCGGGAGCCTGATGTCTACATTCTGGTGGTGTGTTGTCGGGAGCCTGTGATCTACATTTCTGTTGTGTGTTTTCGGGAGCCTGTGATCTACATTTCTGTTGTGTGTTTTCGGGAGCCTGTGATCTACATTTCTGTGGTGTGTTTTCGGGAGCCTGTGATCTACAATTCTGTGGTGTGTTTTCGGGAGCCTGTGATCTACATTTCGGTGGTGTATTTTCGGGAGCCTGTGATCTACATTTCGGTGGTGTGTTTTCGGGAGCCTGTGATCTACATTTTGGTGGTGTGTTTTCGGGAGCCTGTGATCTACATTTCTGTGGTGGGTTTTCGGGAGCCTGTGACCTACATTTCTGTGGTGTGTTTTCTGGAGCCTGTGATCTATAATTCTGTGGTGTGTTTTCGGGAGCCTGTGATCTATAATTCTGTGGTGTGTTTTCGGGAGCCTGTGATCTACATTTTGGTAGTGTGTTTTCGGGAGCCTGTGATCTACATTTTGGTGGTGTGTTTTCGGGAGCCTGTGATCTACATTCTGGTGGTGTGTTGTCGGGAGACTGTGATCTACATTTCTGTGGTGTCTTTTCTGGAGCCTGTGATCTATAATTCTGGGGTGTGTTTTCGGGAGCCTGTGATCTACATTTTGGTGGTGTGTTTTCGGGAGACTGTCATCTACATTTCTGTGGTGTGTTTTTGGGAGCCTGTGATCTACATTTCTGTGGTGTGTTTTCGGGAGCCTGTGATCTACATTTCTGTGGTGTGTTTTCGGGAGCCTGTGATCTATAATTCTGTGGTGTGTTTTCGGGAGCCTGTGATCTACATTTTGGTGGTGTGTTTTCGGGAGCCTGTGATCTACATTTCTGTGGTGTGTTTTCGAGAGCCTGTGATCTACATTTCTGTGGTGTGTTTTCCGGAGCCTGTGATCTATAATTCTGTGGTGTGTTTTCGGGAGCCTGTGATCTACATTTTGGTGGTGTGTTTTCGGGAGCCTGTGATCTACATTTCTGTGGTGTGTTTTCGGGAGCCTGTGATCTATAATTCTGTGGTGTGTTTTCGGGAGCCTGTGATCTACATTTCGGTGGTGTATTTTCGGGAGCCTGTGATCTACATTTTGGTGGTGTGTTTTCGGGAGCCTGTGATCTACATTTTGGTGGTGTGTTTTCGGGAGCCTGTGATCTACATTTCTGTGGTGTGTTTTCTGGAGCCTGTGGTCTATAATTCTGTGGTGTGTTTTCGGGAGCCTGTGATCTATAATTCTGTGGTGTGTTTTCGGGAGCCTGTGATCTACATTTTGGTGGTGTGTTTTTGGGAGCCTGAGATCTACATTTTGGTGGTGTGTTTTCGGGTGCCTGTGATCTACATTTCTGTGGTGTGATTTCAGGAACCTGTGATCTACATTTTGGTGGTGTGTTTTCGGGAGCCTGTGATCTACATTTCTGTGGTGTGTTTTCTGGAGCCTGTGATCTACATTTCTGTGGTGAGTTTTCGGGAGCCTGTGATCTACATATTGGTGGTGTGTTTTCGGGAGCCTGTGATCTACATTTTGGTGGTGTGTTTTCGGGAGCCTGTGATCTACATTTCTGTGGTGTGTTTTCGAGAGCCTGTGATCTACATTTCTGTGGTGTGTTTTCGGGAGCCTGTGATCTATAATTCTGTGGTGTGTTTTCGGGAGCCTGTGATCTACATTTCGGTGGTGTGTTTTCGGGAGCCTGTGATCTACATTTCTGTGGTGTGTTTTCTGGAGCCTGTGATCTATATTTCTGTGGTGTGTTTTCGGGAGCCTGTGATCTATAATTCTGTGGTGTGTTTTCGGGAGCCTGTGATCTATAATTCTGTGGTGTGTTTTCGGGAGCCTGTGATCTACATTTTGGTGGTGTGTTTTCGGGAGCCTGAGATCTACATTTTGGTGGTGTGTTTTCGGGAGCCTGTGATCTACATTTCTGTGGTGTGTTTTCGGGAGCCTGTGACCTATAATTCTGTAGTGTGTTTTCGGGAACCTGTGATCTACATTTCGGTGGTGTGTTTTCGGGAGCCTGTGATCTACATTTTGGTGGTGTGATTTCGGGAGCCTGTGATCTACGTTTTGGTGGTGTGTTTTCGGGAGCCTGTGATCTACATTTCTGTGGTGTGTTTTCTGGAGCCTGTGATCTTTAATTCTGTGGTGAGTTTTCAGGAGCCTGTGATCTACATTTTGGTGGTGTGTTTTCGGGAGCCTGTGATCTACATTTTGGTGGTGTGTTTTCGGGAGCGTGTGATCTACATTCTGGTGGTGTGTTGTCGGGAGACTGTGATCTACATTTCTGTGGTGTGTTTTCTGGAGCCTGTGATCTATAATTCTGTGGTGTGTTTTCGGGAGCCTGTGATCTACATTTTGGTGGTGTGTTTTCGGGAGACTGTGATCTACATTTTGGTGGTGTGTTTTCGGGAGACTGTGATCTACATTTCTGTGGTGTGTTTTCGGGAGCCTGTGATCTATAATTCTGTGGTGTGTTTTCGGGAGCCTGTGATCTACATTTCGGTGGTGTGTTTTCGGGAGCCTGTGATCTACATTTCTGTGGTGTGTTTTCGGGAGCCTGTGATCTATAATTCTGTGGTGTGTTTTCGGGAGCCTGTGATCTACATTTTGGTGGTGTGTTTTCGGGAGCCTGTGATCTGCATTTTGGTGGTGTGTTTTCGGGAGCCTGTGATCTACATTTTGGTGGTGTGTTTTCGGGAGCCTGTGATCTACATTTCTGTGGTGTGTTTTCTGGAGCCTGTGATCTACATTTTGGTGGTGTGTTTTCGGGAGCCTGTGATCTACATTTCTGTGGTGTGTTTTCGGGAGCCTGTGATCTATAATTCTGTGGTGTGTTTTCGGGAGCCTGTGATCTACATTCTGGTGGTGTGTTGTCGGGAGACTGTGATCTACATTTCTGTGGTGTCTTTTCTGGAGCCTGTGATCTATAATTCTGGGGTGTGTTTTCGGGAGCCTGTGATCTACATTTTGGTGGTGTGTTTTCGGGAGACTGTCATCTACATTTCTGTGGTGTGTTTTTGGGAGCCTGTGATCTACATTTCTGTGGTGTGTTTTCGGGAGCCTGTGATCTACATTTCTGTGGTGTGTTTTCGGGAGCCTGTGATCTATAATTCTGTGGTGTGTTTTCGGGAGCCTGTGATCTACATTTTGGTGGTGTGTTTTCGGGAGCCTGTGATCTACATTTCTGTGGTGTGTTTTCGAGAGCCTGTGATCTACATTTCTGTGGTGTGTTTTCCGGAGCCTGTGATCTATAATTCTGTGGTGTGTTTTCGGGAGCCTGTGATCTACATTTTGGTGGTGTGTTTTCGGGAGCCTGTGATCTACATTTCTGTGGTGTGTTTTCGGGAGCCTGTGATCTATAATTCTGTGGTGTGTTTTCGGGAGCCTGTGATCTACATTTCGGTGGTGTGTTTTCGGGAGCCTGTGATCTACATTTTGGTGGTGTGTTTTCGGGAGCCTGTGATCTACATTTTGGTGGTGTGTTTTCGGGAGCCTGTGATCTACATTTCTGTGGTGTGTTTTCTGGAGCCTGTGATCTATAATTCTGTGGTGTGTTTTCGGGAGCCTGTGATCTATAATTCTGTGGTGTGTTTTCGGGAGCCTGTGATCTATAATTCTGTGGTGTGTTTTCGGGAGCCTGTGATCTACATTTTGGTGGTGTGTTTTTGGGAGCCTGAGATCTACATTTTGGTGGTGTGTTTTCGGGTGCCTGTGATCTACATTTCTGTGGTGTGATTTCGGGAGCCTGTGATCTACATTTTGGTGGTGTGTTTTCGGGAGCCTGTGATCTACATTTCTGTGGTGTGTTTTCTGGAGCCTGTGATCTACATTTCTGTGGTGAGTTTTCGGGAGCCTGTGATCTACATTTTGGTGGTGTGTTTTCGGGAGCCTGTGATCTACATTTTGGTGGTGTGTTTTCGGGAGCCTGTGATCTACATTTCTGTGGTGTGTTTTCAAGAGCCTGTGATCTACATTTCTGTGGTGTGTTTTCGGGAGCCTGTGATCTATAATTCTGTGGTGTGTTTTCGGGAGCCTGTGATCTACATTTCGGTGGTGTGTTTTCGGGAGCCTGTGATCTACATTTCTGTGGTGTGTTTTCTGGAGCCTGTGATCTATAATTCTGTGGTGTGTTTTCGGGAGCCTGTGATCTATAATTCTGTGGTGTGTTTTCGGGAGCCTGTGATCTATAATTCTGTGGTGTGTTTTCGGGAGCCTGTGATCTACATTTTGGTGGTGTGTTTTCGGGAGCCTGAGATCTACATTTTGGTGGTGTGTTTTCGGGAGCCTGTGATCTACATTTCTGTGGTGTGTTTTCGGGAGCCTGTGACCTATAATTCTGTAGTGTGTTTTCGGGAACCTGTGATCTACATTTCGGTGGTGTGTTTTCGGGAGCCTGTGATCTACATTTTGGTGGTGTGATTTCGGGAGCCTGTGATCTACATTTTGGTGGTGTGTTTTCGGGAGCCTGTGATCTACATTTCTGTGGTGTGTTTTCTGGAGCCTGTGATCTTTAATTCTGTGGTGAGTTTTCAGGAGCCTGTGATCTACATTTTGGTGGTGTGTTTTCAGGAGCCTGTGATCTACATTTTGGTGGTGTGTTTTTGGGAGCCTGTGATCTACATTTTGGTGGTGTGTTTTCGGGAGCCTGTGATCTACATTTCTGTGGTGTGTTTTCGGGAGCCTGTGACCTACATTTCTGTGGTGTGTTTTCTGGAGCCTGTGATCTATAATTCTGTGGTGTGTTTTCGAGAGCCTGTGATCTATAATTCTGTGGTGTGTTTTCGGGAGCCTGTGATCTACATTTTGGTGGTGTGTTTTCGGGAGCGTGTGATCTACATTCTGGTGGTGTGTTGTCGGGAGACTGTGATCTACATTTCTGTGGTGTGTTTTCTGGAGCCTGTGATCTATAATTCTGTGGTGTGTTTTCGGGAGCCTGTGATCTACATTTTGGTGGTGTGTTTTCGGGAGACTGTGATCTACATTTCTGTGGTGTGTTTTCGGGAGCCTGTGATCTATAATTCTGTGGTGTGTTTTCGGGAGCCTGTGATCTACATTTCGGTGGTGTGTTTTCGGGAGCCTGTGATCTACATTTCTGTGGTGTGTTTTCGGGAGCCTGTGATCTATAATTCTGTGGTGTGTTTTCGGGAGCCTGTGATCTACATTTCGGTGGTGTGTTTTCGGGAGCCTGTGATCTGCATTTTGGTGGTGTGTTTTCGGGAGCCTGTGATCTACATTTTGGTGGTGTGTTTTCGGGAGCCTGTGATCTACATTTCTGTGGTGTGTTTTCTGGAGCCTGTGATCTATAATTCTGTGGTGTGTTTTCGGGATCCTGTGATCTATAATTCTGTGTTGTGTTTTCAGGAGCCTGTGATCTATAATTCTGTGGTGTGTTTTCGGGAGCCTGTGATCTACATTTTGGTGGTGTGTTTTCGGGAGCCTCAGATCTACATTTTGGTGGTGTATTTTCGGGAGCCTGTGATCTACATTTCTGTGGTGTGTTTTCGGGAGCCTGTGACCTATAATTCTGTGGTGTGTTTTCGGGAACCTGTGATCTACATTTCGGTGGTGTGTTTTCGGGAGCCTGTGATCTACATTTTGGTGGTGTGATTTCGGGAGCCTGTGATCTACATTCTGGTGGTGTGTTTTCGCGAGCCTGTGATCTACATTTCTGTGGTGTGTTTTCTGGAGCCTGTGATCTACATTTTGGTGGTGTGTTTTCGGGAGCCTGTGATCTACATTTCTGTGGTGTGTTTTCTGGAGCCTGTGATCTATAATTCTGTGGTGTGTTTTCGGGAGCCTGTGATCTACATTTTGGTGGTGTGTTTTCGGGAGCCTGTGATCTACATTCTGGTGGTGTGTTGTCAGGAGACTGTGATCTACATTTCTGTGGTGGCTTTTCTGGAGCCTGTGATCTATAATTCTGGGGTGTGTTTTCGGGAGCCTGTGATCTACATTTTGGTGGTGTGTTTTCGGGAGACTGTCATCTACATTTCTGTGGTGTGTTTTTGGGAGCCTGTGATCTACATTTCTGTGGTGTGTTTTCGGGAGCCTGTGATCTACATTTCTGTGGTGTGTTTTCGGGAGCCTGTGACCTATAATTCTGTGGTGTGTTTTCGGGAGCCTGTGATCTACATTTTGGTGGTGTGTTTTCGGGAGCCTGTGATCTACATTTCTGTGGTGTGTTTTCGAGAGCCTGTGATCTACATTTCTGTGGTGTGTTTTCCGGAGCCTGTGATCTATAATTCTGTGGTGTGTTTTCGGGAGCCTGTGATCTACATTTTGGTGGTGTGTTTTCGGGAGCCTGTGATCTACATTTCTGTGGTGTGTTTTCGGGAGCCTGTGATCTATAATTCTGTGGTGTGTTTTCGGGAGCCTGTGATCTACATTTCGGTGGTGTGTTTTCGGGAGCCTGTGATCTACATTTTGGTGGTGTGTTTTCGGGAGCCTGTGATCTACATTTTGGTGGTGTGTTTTCGGGAGCCTGTGATCTACATTTCTGTGGTGTGTTTTCTGGAGCCTGTGATCTATAATTCTGTGGTGTGTTTTCGGGAGCCTGTGATCTATAATTCTGTGGTGTGCTTTCGGGAGCCTGTGATCTATAATTCTGTGGTGTGTTTTCGGGAGCCTGTGATCTACATTTTGGTGGTGTGTTTTTGGGAGCCTGAGATCTACATTTTGGTGGTGTGTTTTCGGGTGCCTGTGATCTACATTTCTGTGGTGTGATTTCGGGAGCCTGTGATCTACATTTTGGTGGTGTGTTTTCGGGAGCCTGTGATCTACATTTCTGTGGTGTGTTTTCTGGAGCCTGTGATCTACATTTCTGTGGTGAGTTTTCGGGAGCCTGTGATCTACATTTTGGTGGTGTGTTTTCGGGAGCCTGTGATCTACATTTTGGTGGTGTGTTTTCGGGAGCCTGTGATCTACATTTCTGTGGTGTGTTTTCGAGAGCCTGTGATCTACATTTCTGTGGTGTGTTTTCGGGAGCCTGTGATCTATAATTCTGTGGTGTGTTTTCGGGAGCCTGTGATCTACATTTCGGTGGTGTGTTTTCGGGAGCCTGTGATCTACATTTCTGTGGTGTGTTTTCTGGAGCCTGTGATCTATAATTCTGTGGTGTGTTTTCGGGAGCCTGTGATCTATAATTCTGTGGTGTGTTTTCGGGAGCCTGTGATCTATAATTCTGTGGTGTGTTTTCGGGAGCCTGTGATCTACATTTTGGTGGTGTGTTTTCGGGAGCCTGAGATCTACATTTTGGTGGTGTGTTTTCGGGAGCCTGTGATCTACATTTCTGTGGTGTGTTTTCGGGAGTCTGTGACCTATAATTCTGTAGTGTGTTTTCGGGAACCTGTGATCTACATTTCGGTGGTGTGTTTTCGGGAGCCTGTGATCTACATTTTGGTGGTGTGATTTCGGGAGCCTGTGATCTACATTTTGGTGGTGTGTTTTCGGGAGCCTGTGATCTACATTTCTGTGGTGTGTTTTCTGGAGCCTGTGATCTTTAATTCTGTGGTGAGTTTTCAGGAGCCTGTGATCTACATTTTGGTGGTGTGTTTTCAGGAGCCTGTGATCTACATTTTGGTGGTGTGTTTTTGGGAGCCTGTGATCTACATTTTAGTGGTGTGTTTTCGGGAGCCTGTGATCTACATTTCTGTGGTGTGTTTTCGGGAGCCTGTGACCTACATTTCTGTGGTGTGTTTTCTGGAGCCTGTGATCTATAATTCTGTGGTGTGTTTTCGAGAGCCTGTGATCTATAATTCTGTGGTGTGTTTTCGGGAGCCTGTGATCTACATTTCTGTGGTGTGTTTTCGGGAGCCTGTGACCTATAATTCTGTGGTGTGATTTCGGGAGCCTGTGATCTACATTCTGGTGGTGTGTTTTCGGGAGCCTGTGATCTACATTTCTGTGGTGTGTTTTCTGGAGCCTGTGATCTACATTTCTGTGGTGAGTTTTCGGGAGCCTGTGATCTACATTTTGGTGGTGTGTTTTCGGGAGCCTGTGATCTACGTTTTGGTGGTGTGTTTTCGGGAGCCTGTGATCTACGTTTCTGTGGTGTGTTTTCGAGAGCCTGTGATCTACATTTTTGTGGTGTGTTTTCGGGAGCCTGTGATCTATAATTCTGTGGTGTGTTTTCGGCAGCCTGTGATCTACATTTCGGTGGTGTGTTTTCGGGAGCCTGTGATCTACATTTCTGTGGTGTGTTTTCGGGAGCCTGTGATCTATAATTCTGTGGTGTGTTTTCGGGAGCCTGTGATCTACATTTCGGTGGTGTGTTTTCGGGAGCCTGTGATCTACATTTCTGTGGTGTGTTTTCGGGAGCCTGTGATCTACATTTCGGTGGTGTGTTTACGGGAGCCTGTAATCTACATTTTGGTGGTGTGTTTTCGGGAGCCTGTGATCTACATTTCTGAAATGTGTTTTCGGGAGCCTGTGATCTACATTTCTGTGGTGTGTTTTCTGGAGCCTGTGATCTATAATTCTGTGGTGTGTTTTCGGGAGCCTGTGATCTATAATTCTGTGGTGTGTTTTCTGGAGCCTGTAATCCATAATTCTGTGGTGTGTTTTCGGGAGCCTGTGATCTACATTTTGGTGGTGTGTTTTCGGGAGCCTGAGATCTACATTTTGGTGGTGCGTTTTCGGGAGCCTGTGATCTACATTTCTGTGGTGTGTTTTCGGGAGCCTGTGATCTATAATTCTGTGGTGTGTTTTCAGGAGCCTGTGATCTACATTTCGGTGGTGTGTTTTCGGGAGCCTGTGATCTACATTTCTGTGGTGTGTTTTCGGGAGCCTGTGATCTATAATTCTGTGGTGTGTTTTCGGGAGCCTGTGATCTACATTTCGGTGGTGTGTTTTCGGGAGCCTGTGATCTACATTTTGGTGGTGTGTTTTCGGGAGCCTGTGATCTACATTTTGGTGGTGTGTTTTCGGGAGCCTGTGATCTACATTTCTGTGGTGTGTTTTCTGGAGCCTGTGATCTATAATTCTGTGGTGTGTTTTCGGGAGCCTGTGATCTATAATTCTGTGTTGTGTTTTCGGGAGCCTGTGATCTATAATTCTGTGGTGTGTTTTCGGGAGCCTGTGATCTACATTTTGGTGGTGTGTTTTCGGGAGCCTGAGATCTACAGTTTGGTGGTGTGTTTTCGGGAGCCTGTGATCTACATTTCTGTGGTGTGTTTTCGGGAGCCTGTGACCTATAATTCTGTGGTGTTTTTTCGGGAACCTGTGATCTACATTTCGGTGGTGTGTTTTCGGGAGCCTGTGATCTACATTTTGGTGGTGTGATTTCGGGAGCCTGTGATCTACATTTTGGTGGTGTGTTTTCGGGAGCCTGTGATCTACATTTCTGTGGTGTGTTTTCTGGAGCCTGTGATCTACATTTCTGTGGTGTGTTTTCGGGAGCCTGTGATCTACATTTTGGTGGTGTGTTTTCGGGAGCCTGTGATCTACATTTCTGTGGTGTGTTTTCGAGAGCCTGTGATCTACATTTCTGTGGTGTGTTTTCTGGAGCCTGTGATCTATAATTCTGTGGTGTGTTTTCGGGAGCCTGTGATCTACATTTCGGTGGTGTGTTTTCGGGAGCCTGTGATCTACATTTCTGTGGTGTGTTTTCGGGAGCCTGTGATCTATAATTCTGTGGTGTGTTTTCGGGAGCCTGTGATCTACATTTCGGTGGTGTGTTTTCGGGAGCCTGTGATCTACATTTCTGTGGTGTGTTTTCGGGAGCCTGTGATCTACATTTCGGTGGTGTGTTTACGGGAGCCTGTAATCTACAGTTTGGTGGTGTGTTTTCGGGAGCCTGTGATCTACATTTCTGAAATGTGTTTTCGGGAGCCTGTGATCTACATTTCTGTGGTGTGTTTTCTGGAGCCTGTGATCTATAATTCTGTGGTGTGTTTTCGGGAGCCTGTGATCTATAATTCTGTGGTGTGTTTTCGGGAGCCTGTGATCTATAATTCTGTGGTGTGTTTTCGGGAGCCTGTGATCTACATTTTGGTGGTGTGTTTTCGGGAGCCTGAGATCTACATTTTGGTGGTTTGTTTTCGGGAGCCTGTGATCTACATTTCTGTGGTGTGTTTTCGGGAGCCTGTGATCTACATTTCTGTGGTGTGTTTTCGGGAGCCTGTGATCTATAATTCTGTGGTGTGTTTTCGGGAGCCTGTGATCTACATTTCGGTGGTGTGTTTTCGGGAGCCTGTGATCTACATTTTGGTGGTGTGTTTTCGGGAGCCTGTGATCTACATTTTGGTGGTGTGTTTTCGGGTGCCTGTGATCTACATTTCTGTGGTGTGTTTTCTGGAGCCTGTGATCTATAATTCTGTGGTGTGTTTTCGGGAGCCTGTGATCTATAATTCTGTGTTGTGTTTTCGGGAGCCTGTCATCTATAATTCTGTGGTGTGTTTTCGGGAGCCTGTGATGTACATTTTGGTGGTGTGTTTTCGGGAGCCTGAGATCTACATTTTGGTGGTGTGTTTTCGGGAGCCTGTGATCTACATTTCTGTGGTGTGTTTTCGGGAGCCTGTGACCTATAATTCTGTGGTGTGTTTTCGGGAACCTGTGATCTACATTTCGGTGGTGTGTTTTCAGGAGCCTGTGATCTACATTTTGGTGGTGTGATTTTGGGAGCCTGTGATCTACATTTTGGTAGTGTGTTTTCGGGAGCCTGTGATCTACATTTCTGTGGTGTGTTTTCTGGAGCCTGTGATCTACATTTCTGTGGTGAGTTTTCGGGAGCCTGTGATCTACATTTCTGTGGTGTGTTTTCGAGAGCCTGTGATCTACATTTCTGTGGTGTGTTTTCGGGAGCCTGTGATCTATAATTCTGTGGTGTGTTTTCGGGAGCCTGTGATCTACATTTCGGTGGTGTGTTTTCGGGAGCCTGTGATCTACATTTCTGTGGTGTGTTTTCGGGAGCCTGTGATCTACATTTCGGTGGTGTGTTTACGGGAGCCTGTGATCTACATTTTGGTGGTGTGTTTTCGGGAGCCTGTGATCTACATTTCTGAAATGTGTTTTCGGGAGCCTGTGATCTACATTTCTGTGGTGTGTTTTCTGGAGCCTGTGATCTATAATTCTGTGGTGTGTTTTCTGGAGCCTGTGATCTATAATTCTGTGGTGTGTTTTCGGGAGCCTGTGATCTATAATTCTGTGGTGTGTTTTCGGGAGCCTGTGATCTACATTTTGGTGGTGTGTTTTCGGGAGCCTGAGATCTACATTTTGGTGGTGTGTTTTCGGGAGCCTGTGATCTACATTTCTGTGGTGTGTTTTCGGGAGCCTGTGACCTATAATTCTGTGGTGTGTTTTCGGGAACCTGTGATCTACATTTCGGTGGTGTGTTTTCGGGAGCCTGTGATCTACATTTTGGTGGTGTGATTTCGGGAGCCTGTGGTCTACATTTTCGTGGTGTGTTTTCGGGAGCCTGTGATCTACATTTCTGTGGTGTGTTTTCTGGAGCCTGTGATCTTTAATTCTGTGGTGAGTTTTCAGGAGCCTGTGATCTACATTTTGGTGGTGTGTTTTCGGGAGCCTGTGGTCTACATTTTGGTGGTGTGTTTTCGGGAGCCTGTGATCTACATTTCTGTGGTGTGTTTTCTGGAGCCTGTGATCTACATTTCTGTGGTGTGTTTTCTGGAGCCTGTGATCTACATTTCTGTGGTGTTTTTTCTGGAGCCTGTGATCTACATTTTGGTGGTGTGTTTTCTGGAGCCTGTGATCTACATTTCTGTGGTGTGTTTTCAGGAGCCTGTGATCTACATTTCTGTGGTGTGTTTTCAGGAGCCTGTGATCTACATTTCTGTGGTGTGTTTTCTGGAGCCTATGATCTACATTTTGGTGGTGTGTTTTCGGGAGCCTGTGATCTACATTTTGGTGGTGTGTTTTCGGGAGCCTGTGATCTACATTTCTGTGGTGTGTTTTCTGGAGCCTGTTATCTACATTTTGGTGGTGTGTTTTCCAGCCAGTTGAATAATCCGGCGCTTTGCTATATCCAACTGAGTTCAGCAAGGTTTTGAGTAAAGGGTGCAGCCTTGGGGCTAAGAAGCCTGGAGGTGAGCTGCAAGCCCATGATCAAATCCATTCTTCAATGATCCTGCAGGTTAAAGTGTTGCAGAAGAAGGATGAGAACGGAAGGTGGGTGGGTGTTCAGAGTCGTCTAGCAGCGTGTGAACAGTCCCTCTCTCACTCTCACTCGTTGCTTCCGGTTGAAGTTGCCTGTGCACAAACGGTCTCTCTCTCCCTCTCGCTTAAGACCATAAGAATATAAGACATGAGAGCAGACTTAGGCTATGGAGCCCATTGGGTCTGCTCTGCCATTTCATCATGGCTGATTCCAGATCCCACTCAACCCCATACACCTGCCTTCTCAAACATATCCTTTGTTGCGTTGACTGATCAGGAAATGATCAGCTTCCACCTTAAATATACTCATGGACTTGCCCTCCACTGCAGTTTGTGGCAGAACATTCCACAGATTCACTAAATTCTAGCTAAAAAATTCCTCCTTACCTCTGTTTTAAAAGGTCGTTCCTCAATTTTGAGGCTGTGTCCGCTAGTTCTGGATACCCCCACCACAGGAAACATCCTCTCCGCAGCGACTCTATCTAGTCCTGTCAACATTCGGTGGGCTTCAATGACATCACCCCACATTCTTCTAAATTCCAGTGAGTACAGGCCCAAAGCTGCCAAACCTTCCTCACGTAATAACCCCTTCATTACCGGAATCATCCTCGTGAACCTCCTCTGGGCACTCCGCAATGACAACATATCCTTTCCAAGATTTGGGACCCAAAACTGTTGACAGTTCTCCAAATGTGGCCTGACATGCTTCTTACAAAGGCTCAGCATTTTCTCTTTGCTTTTGCCTTCTTTACCACAGACTCAACCTGTAAATTAAACTTCTGTGAGTCTTGCACATGGACTCTTAAGTTCCTCTGCACCTCTGATGTTTGAACCTTCTCTCCATTTAGATAATAGTCTGCACTATTGTTTCTTTTACCAAAATACATTATCATACATTTCCCAACACTGTATTCCAGCTGCCATTTTTTTGCCCATTCTTCCAATTTGTCTAAGCCCTGCTGCAATCGCATTGCTTCCTCAGCACTGCCTACCCCTTCCCCTATCTTTGTATCATATTCAAACTTTGCCCCAAAGTAATCAATTCCGTTATCCAAATCATTGACAAAAACGGTGAAAAGTAGCGGTCCCAATACTGACCCCTGAGCAGCACCACTAGTCACTGGCAGCCAACCAGAAAACGCCTCCTTTATTCCCACTTGTTGCTTCCTGCCTGTCAAACATTCCGCTATCCATGCCACTATCTTCCCCGTAATGCCATAGAATTTTATCCTGTTAAGCAGCCTCACGTGTGGCACCTTATCAAATGCCTTCTGAAAATCCGATTAAGGACATCCACTGCATCTCTTTTGTCCACACTGCTTGTTACTTCCTTGAAGCATTTTATCATTATTCTCCAAGTACCCTGAAAACTCATCCTTAAATAATAGACTCCAACACTTTCCCAACCACTGAGGTTAGGCTAACCATGCCAGAATCATGTGATTCTTGAAAGATCATGACCAATGCATCCATTACCTCTTCAGCAACCTCTCTCAGGACTCTGGGACGTAGTCCATCTGCTGTTTTGTCTGATTTTGATCGGGGCAGGCTCACACTGTGGCCTGCAGATCATGAGAGACGCAGCACTGGTTTGAACTGAATATTCCTGGTCTCTTTAATTTGGTGTTTTGTATTCTGTGTTTTTTGCTGTTTTATTTGCTGATTGCGCACTTTGTTCTTTTTTTGTGTGCTGGGCGTTTAACGTTTTTCTTTAAATGGATTCCATGGTTTTCTTTGTTTCATGGCTGTCTGGGGTGGAGACTAATCTCAAGGTTATGTACTCTATACATACTTTGATAATAACTGTACTTTAAGAATCTTTGAATGGAGATCTGGTCAGAGAGACCAGCGTGAGGGTGTAGGAGAAATACCCAGTCTGTTTGTTCCCATACTGGTGATGTGTCAGTGGAAATTTGGTTACATGTCCTGCAGGTTAACATGATTAAAGTCTCCTGCAATTACGAAGAGGCCATCCAGGTGGTTGTTTTGTGGTGGGTGAAAGTAATTTAGACTACTCACTGGCTGGATAATTAACAATAAATGACCTCTTTTCATGTTATAATTCCTTTGTATTATATTATATTTCATTTTCAATTTTTACACTATATATTGAGAATAAAATAACAATTAGGTAAGTTAAAGTTCAGCAAGTCAGTTTGCAAAGTATTTCAAGTCTGTTAAGTGCTCCATCATCATAAGACCATAAGATCATTGGATATAGGAACAGAATTAGGCTATTTGGCCCATCGAGTCTGCTCCATCATTTCATCATGGCTGATCCAATTTTCCTCTCAGCCCCAATCTCCTGCCTTCTCCCCATATCCCTTCATGCCCTGACCAATCAAGAATCACTTAAGAGTCACTCATTTAATGAAAATTGGGCGTATGAAACAAATCAATGTGCTGGAGAAACTCAGCAAGTCAGGCAGCATCTATGGAGGGAAATGAACAGTCTGTGTTCCAGGCCAAGACCCTTCATGAGGATTGGAAAGGAAGTGGGCAGAAGCCAGAATAAGAAGGTGGGCGGTGGTGAAGGAGTCCTAGTGGGGATAGGATAGGTGAGACCTTGTGAGTGGGTAAGGTGTGGGGGTGGGGGTGGGGGTGTGGGAGATGGATGATGTGAGAAACTGGGATGTAATAGGTAAAGGGCTGAAGAAGAACAAGTCTGATAGGAGAGGACAGCAGACCATAAAATAAGGGAAAGATGTGCGGAGGTCATGGGCAGGGAAGGCGTGAGAAGGCCACTGGAATGAAGGAAAACAAAGTGGTAGTGAAATCCAACATAACAGCGACAGGGCTTCCCCTGTGTTCATCTATTCCCCCAAAGCCAGAAGACCATAAGCCATAGAAGCAGAATTAGGCCATTTGGCTCATCGAGTCTGCTCCACCGTTCAATCATGGCTGATCCTTTTTTCTCCTCCTCCTCAATGTCAGTCCTTGGCCTTCTCCCCATAACCTTTGATGCCATGTCCAATCAAGAACCTATCCATCTCTGCTTTAAATAGTCATAGTCATACTTAATTGATCCCAGGGGAAACTGGTTTTCATTACAGTTGCACCATAAATTATAAATAGTAATAGAAATAGTGATAGTAATACTACTATTAGTAAATAATAAATAGTAATAGTCATGGAAATAATAAATAGTAATAGAATAGTAATAGAAAATAGTAATAAATAGTTAAATAGTAATATGTAAATTATGCCAGTAAATTATGAAATAAGTCCAGGACCAGCCTATCGGCTCAGGGTGTCTGACCCTCCAAGGGAGGAGTTGTAAAGTTTGATGGCCACAGACAGGAATGACTTCCTATGACGCTCTGTGCTGCATCTTGGTGGAATGAGTCCCTGGCTGAATATACTCCTGTGCCCACCCAGTACATTATGTAGTGGATGGGAGACATTGACCAAGATGGCATGCAACTTAGGCAGCATCCTCTTTTCAGACACCACCATCAGAGAGTCCAGTTCCATCCCCACAACATCACTGGCCTTACGAATGAGTTTGTTGATTCTGTTGGTGTCTGCTACCCTTAGCCTGCTGCCCCAGCACACAACAGCAAATATGATAGCACTGGCCACCACAGACTCGTAGAACATCCTCAGCATCGTCCGGCAGATGTTAAAGGACCTCAGTCTCCTCAGGAAATAGAGACGGCTCTGACCCTTCTTGTAGACAGCCTCAGTGTTCTTAGACCAGTCCAATTTATTGTCAATTTGTATCCCCAGGTATTTGTAATCCTCCACCATGTCCACACTGACCCCCTGGATGGAAACAGGGGTCACCAGTACCTTAGCTCTCCTCAGGTCTACCACCAGCTCCTTAGTCTTTTTCACATTAAACTGCAGATAATTCTGCTCACACCATGTGACAAAGTTTCCTACCATAGCCCTGCTGTACTCAACCTCATCTCCCTTGCTGATGCATCCAACTATGGCAGAGTCATCCGAAAACTTCTGAAGATGACAAGACTCTGTGCAGTAGTTGAAGTCCAAGGTGTAAATGGTGACGAGAAAGGGAGACAAGACAGTCCCCTGTGGAGCCCCAGTGCTGCTGATCACTCTGTCGGACACACAGTGTTGCAGGCATACGTCCTGTGGTCTGCCAGTCAGACCACAGTACATGTGCCTGGAGTGACCATTGGCATGTCTGGGCCACTCACAGCCTCCATGATAGCTGTGGCCAGGTGCTTCGCACAGCTAAACTTCAAGTGGACGGCGTCCTGAAGGCCGTGCTGTGGGACGAAATCATCGCCTGGAACAAGAAGACGCAGGAAGACATGTCCTCGCCACTGTCGGCCGCCAGCCAGCCAGAGAACATGGACAGCCAACAACTGGTCTCTCTGATACAGAAGGCGGTGACGGCCATCATGACCCGACTGCACAGCCTGGCTCGGTTCAAGGGCGGCGAGAGCAAGATCAACACGCTTGTGGAGGCTGCCAACACCCTGGACAACCTCTGCCGCATGGACCCCGCCTGGCACCCCTGGCTCTGATATCCTCATCCATTTGCACTGGGAATTACTGTTAATACACCCAATGACCTGGCTTCCACAGCTGCATGTGGCAACAAATTCCACAAATTCACCACCCTTTGGCTAAAGAAATTTCTCCGCAACTCTGTTTTGAAAGGGTGTCCCTCTATCCTGAGGCTGTGCCTTCTTGACCTAGACTCTCCACCATGGGAAACATCCTTTCCACATCTACTCTGTCTAGGCCTCTCTACATTTGAAAGGTTTCAATGAGATCCCCCCCTTATCCTCTGAATTCTACTGAGTACAGACCCAGAGCTATCAAATGTTCCTCATATGATAACCCTTTCATTCCTGGAACCATCCTTTTGAACCTCCTCTGGAGCCTCCTTCAACGCCAGCGCATCTTTTCTAAAATGAGGGGCCCAAAACTGTTCTCGGTTCTCCAGGTGTGGCCTCACCAGTGCCTTATAAAGCCTCAGCATCACATCCTTGCTCTTGTATTCTAGACCTCTTGAAATGAATGCTAACATGTCATTTGCCTTCCTCACCACCAACTCAACCAGCAAGTTAACCTTCAGGCTGTTCTGCACAAGAACTCCCAACTCCCTTTGCATCTCAGATTTTTGGATTTTCTCTTCATTTAAAAAATAGTCTGAACATTTATTTCTACGACCAAAGCCACTGCATCCAACGCATCATTATCCACAACTTCTGCCATGCCCAACAGGATCCCTCCACTAAGCCCGTACTTCCTTCCCACCCCCGCTGCCCCCATCCCCAACCACTCTGCTTTCTGCAGGGATCACTCTTTCATTTACTTCCTTGTCTATTCAATGCTGAATCCATCTGGGAAGAGATTAGGAATAGTAAAGAGAAAAAAATCACTGGTGGGTGTTGTCTATAGGCCACCGAATAATAACATTACAGTGCCAAAGGCAATAAACGGAGAAATATCTGAGGAATGTAAGAATGGAACAGCAGTTATCGTGGGGGACTTTAACTTGCACATAGATTGGGTGAATCAAGTTGGTCGAGGCAGTCTTGAGGAGGACTTCATAGAATGCATCTGTGATAGCTTTCTTGAACAGTATGTTACTGAACCTACAAGGAAATGAATGTGCTATCTTAGATCTGGTCCTGTGCAATGAGACAGGTAAAATTAGTGATCTTGTGGTTAGGGGTCCTCTTGGAAAGAGTGAGCACAGTCTGAGTGAGTTTCTCATACAAATGGCGGGTGCAATATTTCGATCGAAAGCCAGTGTATTATGCCTAAATAGCGGAGACCACAATGGAATGAGGGAGGATTTGGCTAGTGTAGACTGGGAACTAGATGGTGGGATGGTTGAGGAACAGCAGAAGATTTTCAAAGAGATTTTTTATGGTGCTCAACAAAGGTTCATTCCAGTTAAAAGCAAGAACAGTAAGAGCGGGAGAGCTAGCCTTGGATAACAGGAAATAAAAATAGGCATCAAACTAAAAGCTCATGCATACAAAGTCGCCAAGAGTAGTGGGAAACTGGAAGATTGGGAAAACTTTAAAGTACCACTAAGTGAGCAATAAATAAAGGGAAACTAGATTATGAAAATAAACTAGCACAAAATATAAAAACAAATAGTAAAAGTTTTTATGATTATACAAAGTGGAAAAGGGTGGCTAAAGTGAATTTGGGTTCCTTGGAGGATGAGAAGGGGGAATTGATATAGGGTAACAAGGAAATGGCAGAGGCTTTGAATGACTATTTTGTGTTGGTCTTCATGGTGGAGGACACATCTAACATGCCAAAGAGAAATGTTATAGATGCGATGGGAGGTGGGGATCTTGATACAATAGCTATTACTAGACAGATAGTGCTGAGCAAACTTGTAGACCAGAAGATAAATAAGTCCCCTGGTCCTGATGGAATGCATCCCAGGGTACTGAAAGAAATGGCAAAAGTTATAGTAGAGGCTTTGGTGATAATTTACCAAAATTCTCTGGACTCTGGACAGGTCCCGGCAGATTGGAAGATGGAGAATGTCATGCCACTGTTCAAAAAAGGATGTAGGCAAAAGGCAGTTAACTATAGGCCAGTTAGTTTAACATCTGTAGTTGGGAAAATGCTTGAAGCTATCATTAAAGAAAAAATAGCAAGGCATCTGAAAAGAAATAGATCCATCGAGCAGATGCAGCATGGATTCAGCAAAAATAGGTCCTGTTTGACAAACTTACTGGAGTTCTTTGAGGATATAACAAGTGCAGTGGATAGAGGGGAACAGATGGACGTTATGTACTTGGATTTCCAGAAGGCGTTCGATAAGGTGCTGTATAAAAGACTTATCCATAAGATAAGGATGTGTAGAGTTGAGGGTGATGTACTAGCATAGATAGAGGATTGGTTAACCAAGAGAAAGCAGAGAGTTGGGATACCTGGGTGTTACTCTGGTTGGCAATCAGTGGTGACCGGTGTGCTGCAAGGGTCGATGCTGGGCCTGCAACTGTTCACAATAGACATTAACAATCTGGAAGAGCAAACCAAATGTAGTGTATCTAGGTTTGCTGATGATACTAAATTGAGTGGAAAAGCATGCTGTTGTGTAGAGAGACTTGGAAGTGCTTGTGCATGAATCACAAAAGGCTGGTTTGTAGTGCAGCAGGCTATCAAGAAGGCAAATGGAATGTTGGCCTTCATTGCTAGAGGGATTGAATGTAAGAGCAGGGAGGTTATGCTGCAACTGTACAGGGTACTGGTGAGGCCCATTGGGAGTACTGCGTGCAGTTCTGGTCTCCTTATTTGAGGAAGGATGTACTGGGTTTGGAGGTGGTGCAGAGGAGGTTCACCAGGTTGATTCCAGAGATAAGGGGGTTAGACTATGAGGAAAGATTGAGTCACCTGGGACTGTACTCGCTGGAATTCAGAAGAATGAGAGGAGATCTTATAGAAACATATAAAATTATGAAAGGGATAGATAAGATGGAGGCAGGAAAGTTGTTTCCACTGGTGGGTGAGACTAGAACTAGGGGACATAGCCTCAAGATTCAGGGGAGTAGATTTGGGATGGAGATGAGGAGGAACTGCTTTTCCCAGAGAGTGGTGAATCTGTGGCATTCTCTACCCAATGAAGCAGTGGAGGCTACCTCAGTAAATATACTTAAGATAAGGTTGGATTGATTTTTGCATAGTAGGGGAATTAAGGGTTATGGGGAAACGGCAGGTAGGTGGAGATGAGTCCATGGTCATGTCATCCATGATCTTATTGAATGGCGGAGCAGGTTCAATGGGCCTATGAATCATCCAGTTTACACAAATTTTACACCAATCCCATTTTAAATTCTTCCTGAATTATCAGCCCTGCAGCTCCCCACCTAGTTTTACCACACATTTGAATACTAAGGGAAATTTACAATGGCCAATAACCCTACCAACTTGTATGTGCTTAGGATCTGGGAAGAAATCAGAAAACATAGAGAAAATGTATGCCATCTCAACAAATGTGACAACGCAACACAGACAATACCCAAGATCATGATTGAACCCTGGTCTCTGGCACTGTACCACCCATGAATGTATTTATTTACTTTAAAAATAAATGAATCATATTTTATTTACCTTTTAAATAAATATTCTGCTTCAGTGTAATCATTTATGCATAATTTTATGTATTTGTAATTAACCTTTTATTAAAAATCAACATTTTATTCCTATTGATTTTGTTTTAAATGTTGATGAACATGAAATTCCTTACATGTTTGACAGAGGAGAAGGCTCTGCCTCCTGCTTTGCCTCTGACATTGCTTATAGAGAAAGTCCATGGGCAGGACCTCAACTCTGTCAATGGAGGCCTCTGGGGGTTTGCTATGCCTCGTCAGGTGACTCCAAAGTTTAGAAACCTGCTAATGTTCAGGCAAGTGTAAGCATGTGAAAAGCATTAATGTTGGTTGATGGACCTGGTCTGGGAAGATGCCATCCGGTTAGGTCTGTCTAGATTTATACAGAACCACATAAAGTAACTTGAAGCGCCAACTTAAGGAAAATAGCAATGAAACAAGAATTAGCAAGTTGAACTTGTGGCATTGATGTCAGAACTAAGATAACCTTTTGATGAATGGTACACATGGCTGTGAAGGCAGTTGAAAAAAAATCCTGGGATGCAGATAGGGTTTGTAACATTTATGATGTTTGCTATATCATTGGAATCTTGTTTGCTTGCTCCTCTGTATTCAAATCTGAACTTCATGTTGTTGCACGAATGAAGTCACCGGAGAAAAGTACTGGCAGTAACGAAGCAGCTTCGTTATTTGACAAAGCAAGATACAGCAGTCCTATGCCCCCTCCTTTACTCTCTATATACCCATGACTGTGTCGGCACCCTCAACAGCTCTAAGTTCCTTGGCATGCACATCACCGAGGATCTCATGTGGTCTGTACATAACGGCTATGTGGTGAAAAAAGCACAACAGTGCCTCTTTCACCACAGACGGTTGAAGAAATTTGGTATGGGCCCCCAAATCCTAAGCACTTCCTGCAGGGGCACAATTGAGAGCATCCTGACTGGCTGCATCACTGCCTGGTATGGGAACTGTACTTACTCAATCACAGGGCTCTGCAGAGAGTGGTTCAGACAGCCCAGCGCATCTGTAGATGTGAACTTCCCATGATTCAGGACATTTATGAACACAGGTGTGAAAAAAGGACCCAAAGGATCATTGGTGACCCAAGTCACCCCAACCGCAAACTGTTCCAGCTACTACCATCCGGGAAACGGTACCGCACAATAAAAGCCAGGACCAACAGGCTCCGGGACAGCTTCTTCCATCAGGCCATCAGACTGATTAATTCACGCTGATACAATTCTATTTCTATGCTATATGGACTGTCCATACTGTTTATTACAAATTACTATAAACTGCACATTGCACATTTAGATGGAGATGTAACGTAAAGATTTTTACTCCTCATGTATGTGAAGTATGTAAGAAATAAAGTCAATTCAACTTTAAATTAACTTCAATCATATGGAAATGTTTTCAGTGGAAATGTCTCACTGGCCCAACGTGGGGCTTGATATGTTTGTTCTGAACATCAAAGGGCAATTCCATATTTACAATGCTTTTTTTGAAACTACACTCAAACTTCACACCTCCTGATCTGCACCCACACCATGGACATCTAACTGAATTTTAATCAGCATTGTCTGGTCTGTGATTCACGGCTTTTAGGAACCTATTGTTCATTTAAATTAAATCTACAATTTACATTCTGACTTGAAGATTGGTGGCTGAGAAGTCATTTGCTAAATGTAAATATGCTAAATCCAAAACATGCTCAAAATATCCATATTGTATTCTGAATAATTATAAACATTTTATAAATTTGGACATTGTAAGATAACTTAATTCATAGCTCAGGATTGGTATGTGTATAATTATTATGATCATCAGAAGGGAAGGCCACTATTCCAAAGAAAATCAATGCCAGTTAACTAGTCAAGGCACTAAAGAGTAGAGTGGAGAGCTGGCTTGAGTTCGGATGTTGCTCCATAAGAGTCTTAAAAGCAAAATGGATTATTTATTTCGAACACAAGCCTTGCTGATTCTTTTAGAAACTATACAGAGTAAGTTCCCTTGTTGGCTGGATTCTACCCAGGTGCTTTTTTTTAGTTTTTGGAGCAGATTGGATCTTCTCTGATAGCTGGATGTTTATAGAACCTGTACCAGAAATGCCCTCTTCTGGCCAGCCTGGGTATCCTAGATTGTGGAATTGTAGAATTTCAGTAGCCTGGTGTTCATCTCTATCATATGCAAAAATGTGATGTATAATAAGAAAATTATTTCTGAGAAACCCTTATTTATATAAAATAGTGTAGTAAAAATAGCACACATTATAGACTATAAGTAAGTGTGGCAAAAAAAAACAAACTGTAAGTTCCTAGACGAGTGACTCAATCATTATTAAGTCCAGAGAAGTGTATCACATTGAACACTTTATAAATACTTACCTTGAGAATATCCATCAATAACAGGTGCTCAAGTTTTATCTAAATCCCAGTAGGCAACTGGACTCATAACGACTCAGGAAATTTCTAATTTGAGAAATATGTTAAAATCTTGACTGTGAGGTAACTAAAAATAGTTACTGAGGGGTTTTGCCTTCAATTTGTCTATCAGTTTGAGCTGTCAAAAATTTATTGCTAACATAGGGCCAGAACACAGAACTTAAATTTAAGCCAATAGTTAGTAATATAAATACATATAAATAATATGCAAATTATAATGTAATCAGGCCCAAGAAAGCAATCTATTTTATCATGCACAGAAGTCTGCTCTACAGTTACTAACACTTAAAATGTGATCATATCTACAAAGTACTTGACAAATGCATTTCAGACTGAATAATGAATCATTTCACAGAAGATAGATTTAGTGGAATAGCAATAGTTTTGCTGTATATTCTTAATTTTACTAAGAAATTACAGACATTCAAAGTTCAAAGCATATTCATTATTAAAATACACATACGTCATCATATAAAACTCTGAGATTCATTTTCTTGCAGGCATACACAGAAAATCCAAGGAACACAATAGAATCAATGAAAGACTGTACCCAATGCAACCAATGTGCAAAAGACAACAAACTGCAAACACAATAATAATAAATAAATAAGCACTGAAAATCAAGAACATGAGATGAACAGTCCTTCAAAATGAGTTCATAGGTTGTGGGAACAATTCAGTGATGGAGTGAGTAAAGATGAGTGAAGTTATCCCCAGTAGTTCAAGAGCCTGATGGCTGAAGGGTAATAACTGTTCCTGAGCCTGGTGATGTGAATCCCGAGGCTCCTGTACCACTTTCCTGATGGCAGCAGCAAAAAGAGAGCATGGCCTGGGTGTTGGAGGCCCTTGATGATGGATGATGCCTTCCTGTGACAGTGCCCCACGTAGATGTGCTCAATGGTGGGGAGGGTTTTTATCCGTGATGGAATGGGCTGTATCCACCACTTTCTGTAGGATTTTCCATACCAAGCTGTGATAAAATTAGACAATATACTCTCCATCAAACATCTATGAAAGTTTGTCAAAGTTTTAAATATGCTGCTGAATCTTCGCAAACTTCCGAGGAAGTAGAGGAGCTGCCTTTAGGCTGTTCTAGCAGATTGTTTAAATGTAGATGAGCTTAAGCAAGCAAGAAGAAAGGGGGCAGATTTTTCTCAGGTACAATGAAGTGTCTGTTCAAAAATAATAAATGGGTTTTAATTTCAGCATTTCTCAGCAGTAATATTCAATGCTTAAACTGGATGTTCACAGTTGAGAAATTTTTCATGGTTGATTAAATTAGTCAATTCATTAATCACCTGGAAATGTAAAAGTATATCAAAGAATGCAAGTCGTGATTGAAGGTCGGGCCGCATCTATGGAAAGGAATAAAGAGAAATGTTTTAGTCCGAGACCCTTCATCAGAATACTCTTGGGTATGCGTGTGTTATCCTGGATTTTCAGCATCTGCAGCATCTTTTGTGTTTATGATTTGCTGCATTTGTTAAAACAATGGTGCAGTAGTACTAAAAAGTTAGTTTGGCAATAATTTAAACTGCCAAAGTAGATTTAAATGTTTAGATCCTAAAAGGCTCTCTAGGTTCATTTTTAAAGTATTACTTCAGACAGTGCAACAGAGACCTTGTTACTAAAAATCTTCTTGCTTTCTTTGGAATGTTCTGCAGCTTGTTTCCGATCTGTAGTATAATATTGCCCAGAGATTTCTTATGCGTGTACAAAACTATACAATACCGTACAGTGTAAATGGGGCCCAGAATTATCAGATTACCTGAGTTAAAAATGTGCAATTTTGGTATTAAATATAAATGTTCATATTTATGATTTGATGGAAATGCGGAGTACAGTTGTACAAATATCAATGAAAACTGTTAGATCTTTTAACAATTAGTAGGATGTTCTGGCTAAAGAGAGATATTCTTTTAAAAAGTTTTCTGATTGCAAAGAATATAACACTTGTTCACTTAATATCCTTTGCTGAAATGAATAGCCTTGTATTTGATTTCTTGTACAAAACTAATCAGCAGAACCAATTCAAACAGATCAAATAATTTGCTGGTTTAACCACTGATTTGTGCTGTGTATCTGATTCCAGCCAACCTCAAAGTCAAGACTAATTCTAAACCAAGGCTCCAGGGAGGATGTGTACATACATCAATGTTCACACTTTGCATGAAGGCTTTAAAGGTGTGAAAACATATGGAGCTCAACACAGAGGCTGACAGATGAACAATCATAACCTGGTTAAGGTATTGCATTGCCAGTGCAATGGAACAATGGAAAAGTTGGGAGGCCTGTTCATTCCCTTGTAGAACGTTTTAAAGTTAAAATCTGAGTTGATTAATTTTTACAAACTTGGTTTGTACAGCCAAATAAATACAAGAATAAAAATGCTTAACATGTACAATTTCATAACCAGCTGTAAAATTTTGTTAATTCAATCTCATGTAAAGCATTTGTTCCATTGATACTCTTTTTACATCTCTCAAAGAGTTCTGCCTTTCTGAGCAGTTACTGGATCACCAACATCAGCATCCTTTATAACTGAATCACAAACAAGAGAAAATCTGCAAATGCTGGGGATCTGAGCAACCCTCACAAAATGCTGGAGGAACTCAGCAGGCCAGACCCAATGGAAAAGACATTTTGGGCCAAGACACTTCCAGCATTTTATTTGTGTTCCTCTATAGTTGTCTATATTTTGTGAATGGCAGAATACACCAATTTTAAACCCCATTGTTTCTGAAGATTAAGATTTCAATAATTGTAATATGAAGTACCGGAGGATTGGAAGATGGCTAATGTTGTTCTGCTGTTTAAGAAAAGCTCTAAAAATAAACCAGTAAATTAAAGCCGGTGAGCCTGACATCAGAAATGAGAAAATTATTGGAAGGTATTCTAAGGGACTGGATATATATGTATTTGAATAGACATGGACTGATTAGGGATATTCAGCATGGCTTCTTGTGTGGCAGGTCATGTCTAACCTATCTTAAACAGTTTTTTGAGGAAGTTACCAGGAAAGTTGATGAAGGCAAGGAAGTGGATGTTGTCTACATGTACCTTAGGAAGGCATTTGACAAGTCCCTCATGGGAGGTTGGTCAAGAAGGTTCATTCGCTTGGTGTTCAAGATGAGGTCATAAATTCAATTAGACATTGACTTTGTGAGAGGAGCCAGAGAGTAATAGTGGATGGTTGCCTCTCTCTCTGGAGGCCTAGGACTAGTGGAGTGCCTCAGGAATCAATGCTGGGTCTGTTGTTGTTTATCTTCTAAATCAGTGATCTGGATGATGTATGGTTAACTGGATCTGCAAATTTGTGGATGACTCTAGGATTGGGGGTGTAGTGGACAGTAAGGAAGACTGTTAGAGCTTGCAGAGGGACCTGGACCACCTGGAAAAATGGGCTGAAAAAATGGCAGAAGGAGAGTTTAATACTTAAAAGTGCAAGGTGTTGCATTTCAGTAGGACCAACCAGGGTAGGTCTTACACAGTGAACGGTAGGGCACTGAGGAGTGCGGTAGAACAAAGGGATCTGGGAATACAGGCCCATAATTCATTGAAAGTGGTGTCACAGGTAGATAGGGTCATAAAGAAAGCTTTTGGTACATTGGCCTTCATAAATCAAAGTACTGAGTACTGAAGATCGGATGCTATGTCGAAGTTGTATAAGACATTGGTGAGGCCTAATGTGGAGTGTTGTGTGCAGCTTTGGTCACCTACCTATGGGAAATAATGTAAATAAGTTTGAAAGGGTACAGAGAAGATTTATAAGCATGTTGCCAGGACTGGAGAACCTGAATTATAGGGGAAGTTTGAATAGGCTAGTACTTTATTCCTTCAAACATAGAAGACTGAGGTGAGAATTGAAAGAGGTATACAAAATTATGAGGGGTATAGATAATGTAAATGCAAGCCGGCTCCTTTCCACTGAGGTTGTTGGGACTACAACAAGAGGTCATGTGTTAAGGGTGAAAGGTGAAAAGTTTAATGGGACCTCTAGGAGGGGTCACTCAGAGGGTCATGAGACTGTGGAACGATCTGCCAGCACAAGAGTGTATGCAGGCTCAATTTCAGTGTTTTAAGAGAAGTTTGGATAAGTACATGGATGGTAGGGGTATGGAGGGCTATGGCTCCAGTGCAGGTCAATGGAACTAGGCAGCTTAATTGGTTCAGCGCAGACTAGCTGGTCTGAAGGGCCTGTTTCTTTGCTGTACTTTTCTACGGCTCTATGACCTAAAGAAAATTGTTTTGTATGTCTATCTGAAAAATAATATAGAATATCTCTCATTCACTGTATGCTGTAGGTTAACAGTAGCACTAAATGCACTGTTGCTTGTGGTGGTATAAATAGCTAGTGACCTTTTATCAAATGTGGTAACAGAATTAATATTATGTCACAGAAATAGCATTTTTATTGAATTTCCAGATAAATAAATCCCAATGTTGTCTATTGATAGGCTTTTGGCCTACTTGCCTTCACGTAAGTTTTTCGGCCCAAATTTCTGAAGTTGTCATGTGATATTAAGGTGTGTCATGTGCTTGTTTAAGATCTGGAAATGGGCATATTAATTCGCTTAATCTTGAAGGTTATATGGCATAAGTTATGAGGCAAAAAAAACAGCAACCTTCCTTTCTTCTTTCTTTATTAATCTTCTTATTGATTTAAAAACAGCATATATACAAACAAGAGGAGAATTATCTCAAATATATACATCAATAACAATACAAACAGAAAGTGAAATAGACATTATCAAAATCATTAAGCTAATATATAGTATATAATAAAAAAGAAGACAGCTAATTCTCCTCTTATCAATTCATGGAGAGAAAAAAGACTTTAAATTTTTAAACAAAGAAGAAAAAAACCCACTACAATATACGAGAAAAGGAAAAAAAGGGACTGGGCAGTCCGTTCTGAGGATATGACCAAAAAAAAGAAAGACTTTCTGATCAAATCTAAAACTTCAAAAAAAAAATTGGGAGAGTAATAAATCAAATCAAATGAAAATATTGAATGAAAGGTCACCAGATTTGCTCAAATTTAAAGGATGTATCAAATGTCCGATTTCTTATTTTCCCTAAACTTAAACAGGACATAATGGAGGAAAGCCAATAAAAGACAGTAGGTGGATTAGAATCCTTCCACTTCAATAAGATGGCTCTCCTAGCCAATAAAGTTGAAAAGGCTATCATACGTTGAGCGGAAACAGGAATATTTCCTGCTTCCGATGGGATAATCCCAAGGATTGTTGTAAGTAAATTAGGTTGTAGATCCAGATCCAAGACTTTTGATAATGTTTTAAAAACATCTCTCCAAAAACTGTCTAGCTTTATGCAAGACCAAAACATATGAGTTAAAGTGGCCACCTCAATATTACATCTGTCACAAATAGGATTGATGTTGGAAAAACTACTTGCTAGTTTATCCTTTACATATGTGCCCGATGCACTACCTTGAATTGTATCAAGGAAAGGCGGGCACAAATATTAACCAAATGAAAAAATTTACTCCATTGATTATCTGAAAATGTCTCTCGAAATTCCAATTCTCAAGCATGTTTAATTTTATTGTTAGATATCATTCATAAGTTCAATAACCATTTATAAATTGTAGCTATCAACCCTTTTTGAAGTGGTTTAAGCAGAAAGAGAGCATCTGTCATATTAGGTGGATAAGCAAAAGGGTAATTTGGCAGCAAACCATGTAAAAAATTCCTAATTTGTAAATATCTAAAAAAGTGTACATTAGATAAATCATATTTATCCACTAACTGAGAAAAAGATATTAAACAATCCCCTAAAAACAAATTTGAAGAAGTTGTTATTCCCTTGGTTTTCCAAATTTAAAAGGCCTTAACCAAAATTGATAGTTTAAAAAAATAATTGAAATGGATATTACTAGAAAGAACAAATTTATTTAACTCAAAAAATCTACAAAACTGAAACCAAATTCTTAATGTATGTTTAATAATGGGATTAAAGTCTTGTCTACTAATCTTAGAAAACAAAACTGAAGAGGAGCTCCCAGTAAAGAGGCCAAGGAGAACCCGTTCGCCAAGTTTTCCTCCAAATCCAACCATGAAGGATATTCATGTATGTCTGAATAATGAATCCAAAAAGTAATATATTGAATATTAATTGCCCAAAAATACATTCTAAAATCTGGTAAAGCCATACCACTGTCCTTTTTTAATTTCTGCAATAAGGGTTTACTCAATCTAGGATTTTTATTATTCCAAATATAAGATAAGATGATAGAGACTATTCTGTGTAAAAATGTTTTAGGAACAAAGGAAGAAACTTCCTGAAATGTATATAAGAATTTCAGTAGAACTATCATTTTAATAGCATTAATTCTACCTATTAATGATAACATCATAGGTGACCATTTAGAAAGCATTTGTTGGGTGTAATCAATTAATGGGAGAAAATTATATTTATACAGCTCCTTAAAATTTTTAGTAATTTTAATACCAAGATAAGTAATTTTTAGCAATACTAAAAGGTACTTGATGATGTTGATCCGAGTAATTATTAATGGGAAATAACTCACTTTTATGTAAATTTAATTTATATCCAGAAAAGCTACTGAATTCAGAAAATATAGATAACATAGAAGGAATAGATTTCCTAGGATTCTGAAATATAAACTAACGGGTCAACTGCATACAACAAACCCTTATGTACTTTGTCCCCTCTCTTAATACCCTGAACAGTATTGGGATCCCTAAGAGCAATAGCAAGGGGTTCTAAGGCCAAGTTAAATAATAAAGGGCTGAGAGGACATCCCTGCTGGGTACCTCTGTATTATCTAAAGTAAGGAGATTTTTGATTATTAGTTATAATCGCAGCCATAGGGGCTTGATAGATCAATTTGATCCAGGAAATAAATCCCGGACCAAAATTAAATCTTTCCAAAACCTCAAATAAGTAAGACCACTCCACCCTATCGAAGACTTTCTCTGCATCAAGAGAAACAACACATTCAGATTCTTTAGATGGAGAGGAGTGAATAATGTTAAATAATCTTCGAATGTTAAAATGTGAATACCTATTTTTAATAAATCTAGTTTGATCATTGGAAATAACACTAAGTAAAATACTCTCGTCTATTAGCCAAGATCTTAGAAAGAATTTTAAAATCCACATTCAGTAGAGAGATTGGTCTACAGGAAGTGCATTCAGATAAATCTTTTTCTTTTTTAGGAATTAATGAGATTGATGCTTCATAAAAAGTTTTCGGGAGATTCCCAGAGGATATCGAATCAGTGAAAATTTGACATAAATGAGTTGTAAGTATTTCAGTGAAAATCTTATAAAATTCCACTGTATATCCATCTGGTCCTGGAGCCTAACCTGGTTGGAGGAAGGTATAGCCCTTGCTATTTCCTCTTGTTTAATAGGTGCATCTAATGTATTCATATCTTGGATAGAAATTTTAGGTATATTCAATTATTGCAAAAATCTATTCATAAAAGTAATATTGTCTGAAAATTCAGATTTATCAAGGTTAGAGTAGAAATCCATAAATATCTTATTAATTTCATAAGGATCTACCCTTTCGGTTCGATCAGGTCTTCGTATTTTCAGGATCTGTCTTCTAGCCATAGTTGCTTTTAATTGACCAGCCAATAATTTGTCTGATCAGTCCCCATGTATATAAAATTGACTTTTAGATTTAAGAAGTTGCTGCTCAATGGGAAAAGTCAAAAGCAAATCATGCTGTGTTTGGAGTTCCACCCTTTCCTTATAGAGATCTTCATTAGGCATTACTGAATAAACTTTACCTATCTCTTTAATCCTACTAGTAATCACTAAAATTTCCGCCTTGGTTTTCCTTCTTAAACCTACTGAGTATAAAATTATCTGTCCCCTAAGAAAAGACTTCATCGTATCCCAAATAACCAAATTTGACATCCCCTCAGTTGTATTTAATTCAAAAAATAGAGAAATTTGCTCTTTAATAAAACTTACAAAGGTTGAATCTTGTAGCAATGTAACATTAAACCTCCACTGAGGTATCTTTAGTATATTGTCAGAGAACTTCAAAGTTAATATCATAGGTGCATGATCCGACAATGCAATCACATCATACGCGCAATCAGCAACAGAGGGCACCAATCGCGTGTCCAGCAAAAAATAATCAATTCTTGAGTATTTATGGTATACATGTGGAAAAAAAAGAAAGATCCCTATCTTTAGGATGCATAGATCTCCAGATATCAACCAGACCATACTCTAATAAAAAATAATTAATACAAGTCGCAGCTTTATTAGGAAGCGACGGATTGGTGGATGACCTATCAATCGACGGATTGAGACAGCAGTTAAAGTCACCACCCATAATCAACTTGTATTCATTTAAATTCGGCAGCACAGAAAATAGCTTCTTAAAAAATTCAGGGCTATCTGTATTAGGTGCATAAACACACACCAAAGCCACCTTTTGACCACATAGCAGACCAGTAACAATTAAATATCTTCCAATTAAATCAGTAACAGTATTAAAATATACAAAAGGGATTTTAGAATTAATAAAAGTAGATACCCCTCTTATTTTTTTTACTGATAAAGAACGAAATAAGGGTTCCTTCCAAAATTTAAAAAAATGATTTTCATCCTGCCTACGGATATGAGTCTCCAGCACAAAAATAATATCCGCATGAAGTGTTTTTAATTTCTTAAAAAAATTTCTGCACTTAATAGGTTGGTTCATACCATTCAGATTCCAAGATATGATATTAATTTTATTAAGATCCATATTTAAAGTTTAATTTTAAATTTTATAAAATAAGCTAATGCATAGGCACAAACTAAATCTGAAGAAATGACAAAGCATGACTCAATCAGAAAGAAAAGCAAGATAATTGACAAAAAAAAACCTCTCAGGACTGCCCAGTCGAAAAAAAACTGATCTAATAGATCCACCCCTCTCCACTCAAAACCCGGAAACCATCCAATAGGCAGACAGCATGCTACTCTAATGACTCTTGACCCCTGTCTGCAGTTAGTAGCCCCTGCTTACAAAGTAATATATTACCACCACCAAAAAGACATAACAAAGGGTACATAAAGAAATAAACAAATTCCAAATATTTTCATATTATGTCTAACAATAGTTAATACCTAACTAACGACTGCCATCTTAGATTCATTTAAAATACGTAACCATGTATTCAAAAAAAGATAAATCCAACCAACTAATATACTACAACTAATGTTAAAGACTTACAAATCAAAGAAAAAATAAGTAAATATATATATATATGTATAAAATCCAAAACTATATTAACTATTAAAGCAAACAACAACAGATCTAAGTAAATCAACCAAGTTCCATGTCTGGGCAATCATAAAACATGGAGCAGACTTTCAATGAGGCGCTACAAACAGCTCCCAGCTAAGGATTAACTATTCAAATTGCTTGCAAAATGGGTTTAAACTCCTTTATAAATTTCCAACCGTCTTCTGGGGAGTCAATCCGTTTTGGACGAGTATTAGGTGGAGTAATTCTCAAGCGAGCCGTAGAGCGCAGCGAGGGACGGCAGTTAATCTTATAAAGTTCAGCCATGATTTCCCGATATTTAATTCTTTCAGCATAAATCTCTGGGGTAAAATTTTCAACTATACGAATCTTTACTCCATTATAAATTAGCTTATCCCTTTTCCTTGCATCCCAAAGAATAGCTTCTTTAGTTGTAAAATAATGCAACCGTAATATCACAAGACGAGGTTTCATTTCAGCTGAAGACTTAGGACGTCGAATTCAGTGGGCTCTGTCCGGTATCAGACGGGCTTCAAGGATCACACTACAAAGTGAATATAACATGTTCAAAAAGAACTTTAATGGCTCACCGGTTTCCGTATTTTCAGCCAAACCCAGTATGCGTAAATTCAAGCAACACACAAAAAATGCTGGTGAACGCAGCAGGCCAGGCAGCATCGATAGGAAGAGGTACAGTCGACGTTTCGGGCCGAGACCATTCATCGGGACTAACTGAAAGAAGAGCTAGTAAGAGATTTGAGAGGGGGAGGGGGAGATCTGAAATGATAGGAGAAGACAGGAGGGGGAGGGATGGAGCCAAGAGCTGGACAGTTGATTGTCAAAAGGGATACGAGGCTGGAGAAGGGAGAGGGTCATGGGATGGGAGGCCTAGAGAGAAAGAAAGGGGAAGGGGGGGAAGTCCAGAGGATGGGCAAGGAGTATAGTGAGAGGGTCAGAGGGAGAAAAAAGAGAGGGAAAAAAAGGGAAAATAAATAAATAAATAAATAAATAAATAGGGGATGGGGTACGAGGGGGAGGTGGGGCATTAGCGTAAGTTAGAGAGGTTGATGTTCATGCCAACAGGTTGGAGGCTACCCAGGCAGAATATAAGGTGTTGTTCCTCCAACTTGAGTGTGGCTTCATCTTTACAGCAGAGGAGGCCGTGGATAGACATATCCGAATGGGAATGGGATGTGGAATTAAAATGTGTGGCCACTGGGAGTCCTGCTTTCTCTGGCGGACAGAGGGTAGGTGTTCAGCGAAATGGTCTCCCAGCCTGTGTCGGGTCTCGCCAATATATAGAAGGCCACATCGGGAGCACCGGATGCAGTATATCACCCCAGCCGACTCACAGGTGAAGTGTTGCCTCAACTGGAAGGACTGTTTGGGGACCTGAATGGTGGTGAGGGAGGAAGTGTAAGGGCATGTGTAGCACGTGTTCCACTTACAAGGATAAGTGCCGGGAGGGAGATGGGTGGGAAGGGATGGGGGGAGGGGGAACGAATAGACAAGGAAGTCGCGTAGGGAGCGATCCCTGTGGAAAGCAGAAAGTGGGGGGGAGGCAAAGATGTGCTTAGTGGTGGCATCCCATTGGAGGTGGCAGAAGTTATGGAGAATTATATGTTGGACCCGGAGGCTGGTGGGGTGGTAGGTGAGGACAAGGGGAACCCTATTCCTCGTGGGGTGGCAGGAGGATGGGGTGAGAGCAGATGTACATGAAATGGGAGAGATGCGTTTGAGAGCAGAGTTGATTCTGTAGGAAAGGAAGACCCTTTCTCTAAAAAAGGGAGGACAACTCCTTTGTCCTGGAATGAAAAGACTCATCCTGAGAGCAGATGCAGTGGAGACGGAGGAATTACGAGAAGGGGATGGCATTTTTGCAAGAGACAAGGTGGGAAGAGGAATAGTCCAGGTAGCTGTGAGAGTACGTAGGCTTATAGTAGATAAGCTGTCTCCAGAGATAGAGACAGAAAGATCAAGAAAGGGGAGGGAGGTGTCGGAAATGGACCAGGTAAACTTGAGGGTAGAGTGAAAGTTGGAGGCAAAGTTAACGAAGTCAACGAGCTCAGCATGCGTGCAGGAAGCAGCGCCAATGCAGTCATCGATGCAGCGAAGGAAAAGTGGGGGACAGATACCACAATAGGCTTGGAACATAGATTGTTCCACAAAGCCAACAAAAAGGCAGGCATAGCTGGAACCCATACGGGTGCCCATGGCTACACCTTTAGTTTGGAGGAAGTGGGAAAAGCCAAAGGAGAAATTATTAAGAGTAAGGACTAATTCCACTAGACGGAGCAGAGTGGTGGTAGAGGGGAACTGATTAGGCCTGGATTCCAAAAAGAAGCGGAGAGCTTTGAGACCTTCCTGGTGGGGGATGGAGGTATATAGGGACTGGACATCCATGGTGGAAAATAAAGCGGTGGGGCCCAGGGAACTTAAAATCATTGAAAAAAATTCAGAGTGTGCGAAGTGTCACGAACATAGGTGGGAAGGGATTGAACAAAGGGGGATAAAACCGTGTCAAGGTATGCAGAAATGAGTTCGGTGAGGCAGGAGCAAGCTGAGACAATAGGTCTGCCAGGACAGGCAGGTTTGTGGATCTTGGGTAGGAGGTAGAAACGGGAAGTGCAGGGTGTGGGAACTATAAAGTTGGTAGCAGTGGATGGAAGATCCCCTGAGCTGATAAAGTTGGTGATGGTGTGGGAGACAATGGCCTGGTGCTCCTTAGTGGGGTCATGATCGAGGGGTAAATAAGAGGAGGTATCAGCGAGTTGTCACCGTGCCTCAGCAAGGTAGAGGTCAGTATGCCAGACTACAACAGCACCCCCCTTAATGGTGGGTTTTATAGTAAGTTTAGGATTAGTGCGGAGGGAGTGGAGCACAGAGCGTTCGGAGGGAGTGAGATTGGAATGGGAACAAGGTGCGGTGAAGTCGAGACAGTTGATGTCCTGTCAGCAGTTAGCAATAAAGAGATCCAGAGCAGGCAGAAGACCAGAGCGGGGTGTCCATGAAGAGGAGGAGGGTTGAAGATGGGAGAATGGGTTATCGGTGGGGCTGGGAGAGTCCTTGCCGAAGAAGTAGGCTCGAAGATGGAGCCAGCGGAAGAAGAGTTCAGCATCATGGCGAACGCGGAACTCGCTGAGTTGAGGGTGAAGGGGGACAAAGGTAAGGCCCATTTTAATTCCACGTCCCATTCCCATTCGGCTATGTCTATCCATGACCTCCTCTACTGTTGAGATGAAGCCACACTCAGGTTGGAGAAACAATACCTTATAATCCGTCTGGGTAGCCTTCAACCTGACGACGTGAACATTGACTTCTCTAACTTCCATTAATGCCCCACCTCCCTGTTTGTTTGTTTGATTATTTATTTATATATTTCCCTTTTTATTTCTCTCTTTTTTCTCCCTCTGTCCCTCTCACTATAACACTTTGCTCATCCTCTGGGCTCCCCCCCCCACCACTTTCTTTCTCCTAGGCCTCCCGTTGCCTGATCCTCTCCCTCCTCCAGCCTCGTAACCCTTTTGCCAATCAACTTTCCAGCTCTTAGCTCCATCCCTCCCCCTCCTGTCTTCCCCTATCATTTCAGATCTCCCCCTCCACCTCCCACTTTCTAATCTCTTACTATCTCTTCTTTCAGTTAGTCCTGATGAAGGGTCTCGGCCCAAAACATCGACCTAGAGATGCTGTCTGGCCTGCTGTGTTCACCAGTATTTTTTGTGTGTGTTGCTTGAATTTCCAGCATCTGCAGATTTCTTCGTGTTTGTGTAAATTCATCTTGCAACTTCTGCTTTCCAGATCGATCGTTTTCTTCTTAATTCTTGATAACTCCAAAGTAACCTCATTAGTTTTCTTTTCCATAAAAGACATCTTCAATTCTTGTTCTTTAATAGTTTGACTCATTAACTCCTGTTCTCTTTCAATTCTATGAGTACTCTGTTTAAGTGTCTGATATTGAACTTCCAGATTCTTCAAAGATTCCTGAACAGCGAAAGTAGTTTTTTTCAAGCTTTTCATTAACGTTCGTCAGTTTATCGACCTTGGTGTCCACCATACCGATCTTGGCATTAATAGCTCCTATTAAAGAGAGCATTCTTTCTGAAGTAGGGACTTCCTCTGTTTTCTTTGTTTGTTCAACTTCGAGAACAGTTTTGCCACCTCTTAATTCGATTCCAGATTGAGTATCAGCCAGCATAATTGAATCGTAAATCCTTCAGCATGTAATAAATCTTCAAACTTTAAACAAATCTAACAGTGGAAAGTAAGTTGTGAAAGATGGAGCCGCGACAAACGCGTCTTACTCCATGAGCTGCCAAGAGGAGACTCTGTAACAACCTTCCTGTTTTCTGTTCGTTTGCTTTTGAAATCATGGTGATTAACTAAAGTCTAGAACAAGATTGCCAGCTGTGGTTTACATTGTGTTGATGTTAAATGAGGAATTCATTTAAATACATACATGATAAAGCACCTTGGATGTGACAGAGATGTAGTAATTGTAATTTGGCTGTTGACAATTAGCATCATGTTGAACTGCCAGGATATTAGTTGAAATAATATAAAAACTAATAAATTGTTGGCACTCAACATTGAGAATAAAACTACCGCTATGACGATCCCTGCAGCACCCAGTGGCCCTGTGATCTCTGTTTTGGAGGCCAACATCAGAATGATTTCCAAGAAGGCAAACCCTCGCAAGGGGATAGGTCCCAAATGTGCGCCTGGTAGGTCTCTGAAAACCTGTGCCAACCAACTGGTAGGGTGTTCAAAGACATTTTCAATCTCTCATTGCTACAGTCAGAAGTTCCCACCTGCTTCGAAAGGGCAACAATCGTACCAGTGCCCAAGAAGAGCAGGGTGAGTTGCCTTAATGACTATCGTCCAGTAGCATTTATATCTACGGTGATGAAGTGCTTTGAGAAGTTGTTTATGACTAGAATTAACTCCTGCCTCAGCAAGGACCTGGACCCACTGCAGTTTGCCTATCGCCTCAATAGGTCCACAGCAGATGCAATGTCATTGGCTCTTCATGTGACCTTGGATCACCTGGAAATACTAATACTTATGTCAGGCTGCTGTTTATTAGCTACAGCTCAGTGCTTAACACAATCATTCCTGTTCAAAAGCTCCAAAACCTGAACCTCTATACCTCCCTCCACAACTGGATCCTCAGCTTCCTCACTGGAGGATTAGTCTGTGCAGATCGGAAATACCACCTCCACCTCGCTGATAATCAACACTCGTGTCACTCAGGGGTATGTGCTTAGCCCACTGCTCTACTCTCTCTACACTCATGACTGTGTGGCTAGACACAGCTCAAATGCCATCTATAAATTTGCTGCTGACACAACTAACGACGGCAAAATTTCAGGTGGTGACAAGAGGGCGTACAGCAGCAAGATATACTGTATCAGCTAGTTGAGTGGTGTCACAGCAGCAATATTGCACTCAACATCAGTAAGAGCAAAGAATCTGATGTCAGAACTGTTTGTGGACTTCAGAAAGGGTAAGACGTAGAAGGATCAGAAACGGAAAGAGTGGGCATTTCAAGCTCCTGGGTATCAACATCTCTGAGGGTCTAATACCTGGCCCAGCATGTCGGTATAGTTACGTAGAAGGCACAACGCAGCTATATTTCATTAGGAGTTAGAGGAGATTTACTATGTCATCAACGACATTTGCAAATTTCTACAGGTGTACCAAGAAGAGCGTTCTAACTGGCTGCATCACCATTTGGTATGGGGAGGGGGAGGCTGCCACCACACAGGATCAAAATAAGCTGCAGAGAGTTGAAAACTCAGTCAGCTTCATCAAAAAGGGTAGCATCCATCATTAAGGACCCCCATCACCCAGGACTCGCCCTCTTTTCTTTTTTTTCTTTTTAAATCTTTTTATTAATTTTCCAAAATTGTAAGTAGAATAACAATGTTGATACAAAAAGATTGAAATAATCTTATTGTTGATAAGCATATACAAAAAAGATTTCAAATAATACAAGTATAATAGACTTCCAAACTCTTGATATAATTAATCATAGAGAAAAAAGAAAGAAAAAGAAAAAAATACAAAGAAAAACCCCAAAAAAGAAACATAAAAAAACTAAATACTAAACCCAAAAAAAAAAGCAAACGGAACAAAACAAGGCTAGACCAATATCTTAAATCGAACACGTTCAATAATGTCGTCAACTCCGCTCCTCTATTCATATATTTTAAGTTAATAAGAAGGATTCGGAAAGGTCAAATAACATCATATGAAAATGTTGAATAGCCCTCTTTTCATTGCTACCATCAAGGAGGAGGTACAGGATCCTGAAGGCACACACTCAACAATTCAGGAATAGCTTCTTCCCCTCTGCCATCTGATGTCTGAATGAACACTGAACCCATGAATATTAACTCACTACTTTTCTTTCTCTTTTTACACTACTTATTAAGTTATATATATAAAAATATATACAATATTTACTATAATTTACAGATTTTATTATGTATTGCAATGTACTGCTGCAACATTACGACAAACTTAACAACATATGCTGGTGATATTAAATCTGATTCTGATGTGTAAATGGTACAGCAATTTCAGCCAGGTGTAAATACTGTGGTTAATTGTGATTATATCTGTGCACTTTTACTTTATGAAAATACCTCTCACTCAAAGTCTCCCTATTTCTTTTCAATTATTTTAATTGCTCATTAAGATTTTCATAATAAGTCTTAGAATTATAAGTATCACTTCTCACTACTGCCATCAGGAAGAAAGTAAAGGAGCCTCAGGACTCACACCACCCAGTTCAGGAACAGTGATTACCCCCCAACCATCAGGCTCTTGAACCAGTGGGTTTAACTTCAGTCAACTTCACTCGCACCATCATTAAACTCTTCCATCAACCTATGGATTCACTTTCAAGGACTCTTCGTCTCATGTTCTCAATATTTATTGCTTATTGATTTATAATTATTATTTCATTATTTTTCTTTTGTATTTCCACAATTTATTGTCTCATGCACAAGTTGTCCACCCATCCTGTTGGGTGCGATCTTTCATTGATTCTGTTATGTTTCTTGGATTTACGATATATGCCCACAAGAATACAAATCTCAGGGTTGTATATGGTGACATATACTTTGATAATAAATTTACTTTGAACTTCACTCCTATGAATATATCTTGTTTAATTTGTAATTTCCAAATTGTCTGGAAATGGAATATTATTGCCACATCTACCAAGATACAGTGAAAAGCTTGTCTTGCATACTGATCATACAGAGCAGCTCATTGAGGTAGAACAATGTAAAACAATAACAATGCAGAATAAAATGTAACAGCTACAGAGAAAATGCCGTGCAGTTAAATCATAAGGTGCAAGATCATGATGAGATAGATTGAGAAGTTAAGAGTCAATTGTCGTACAAGGGATCTCTTTGACAGTCTTATAACTGTGGCTAGAAGCTGTCCTTGAGCTTGAAGTCATACTTACAGGGATTTTTAATCTTTTGCCCAATGGAAGGAGAAAGAAAATACTATATCCAGGGTGGGTGGGGTCACTGATTCCGTTGGCTGCATTACTGGGGCAGTGAAACATATAGACAATGTTAATGGAGGGGAAGCTGGTATAATATGTTGTGGGAAAGGCTGTTGTCATGATAAACTTTCTATCTCCTCTCACTCATGGTTATTTGAGATATGGCCTACTATGATGGTATCATCCGCAAACTTGTAGATGGAATTAAAGCAGAACCTGGTCTCGCAGTCACAAGTGAATAAGGAGTAGAGTGTTGAATTGACTTTATTTCTTACATCCTTCATATACATGAAGAGTAAAAATCTTCACGTTACATCTCCGTCTAAATGTACAATCATAGTCATTTATAATAAATAGAACAGTCAAAGTAACATAGAAATACACTCAAATCAGCATGAGTTAATCAGTCTGATACCCCGGTAGAAAAAGCTGTCCCGGAGCCTGTTGGTCTTGGTTTTTATGCTGCAGTACTGCCTCCCAGATAGTAGCAGCTGGAATAGGTTGTGGTTAGGATGGCTCGGGTCCCCAATGATTCTTTGGGCTCTTCTTTCACACCTATCTTTATAAATGTCCTGAATCATGGGAAGTTCACAACTACAGATGCACTGGGCTGTCTGCACCACTCTCTGCAGAATCCTGCGACTGAGTAAGTACAGTTCCCATACCAGGCAATGATGCAGCCAGTCAGGATGTTCTCAATTGTGCCCCTGTAGAAAGTTCTTAGGACTTGGGGGCTCATACCAAACTTCCTCAACCGTCTGTGGTGAAAGAGGTGCTGTTGTGCCTTTTTCACCACACAGCCGGTATGTACAGACCAGGTAAGATCCTCAGTGATGTGGATGCCGAGGAACTTAAAGCTGTTCACCCTCTCAAGCCCAGATCCATTGATGTCAATAGGGGTTAGCCCATCTCCATTCCTCCTGTAGTCCACAACCAGCTTCTTTGTTTCTGTGACATTGAGGGCTGAAGAACAACCTTGTGGTCCACCAGTGAACCATAAGTAGTCATGATGGAGGTCTTGCTGCCTATCCTTACTGACTGTGGTCAGGAAGTCAAGGATCCATTTCCAGAGGAAGGCTTTGACTCTCGGGGTCCAGAGTTCGGTGATGAGTTGAACGGTGTTGAAAGCAGAGCTGTAGGCAATAAACTACAGTCTATCATAGGTGTCCTTACAATGTAGATGCTCCAGAGATGGGTGTGAGGTAAGCAATATGGCATCTGGCACAAACTTGTTTTGGCACTAGTATAATTGCAGTGGATAATCATTAACTAGAAGTCTGGAGTTAGAGCATGCCATTATGATAGTGGGTGTCAGAGCCAACGGTAGTCGTTAGGTGTGATATCATGTTTTTCATCATTCATTTCTGTCACCACAAATTGTACCCTTTTAAATGAATGCTGATTCACAATTCATATACATAATTATGAAGTGGTTACATCATGATCATACCAGCTCTCTGTTAGAACAATTCTTTAGTTTCCTCCACCAACCCTTCTTCTAGAGCCTTGCAATTTCTTTGCCAACTCGTTAATCCGGTTCCTTCTTGAAGGCCATAGTATAATCTAAAACAGCCAGTATAAAAGTATAGAACTTGTCTTTTTTAACAACTATTAATATTCTCCCCATTTATTTTGTGGCTATATACTATGTTTTCAATTCCTCCACCAAAACCAACATTTTTCCACCATCTACTGTCTGGAAACTTCAACATTTTATATATACTTCTATCAAATCTTTCATTAGCATTTTCCAAGGAAACATTCCCAGCCTCTCTCTCTTTGTAACTATACAATTGCTTTTTAGGAGTCATTCTCATAAATGTTTCCTGGACCGTCACTAATGCCTTCACAACTGTCCCATCTTTAATGTCCAGAACTGAACATTGTTCTCTGGTTGAGGCTAAGTGTTCTGTAAAGGTTCATTCTGGACCATTCTGGAGTCATATCCTTGACTGCAAAACTGCTTGCCTGGCAACCCCTCCCTCCAATGATTAATTCCCCTATCACTTTTCCCCTCTCATTTACCTTCCTCTGCTCCTGTGCAACTGAGTCGATGATGGTACCCACATTCCAGGATCTGGATGCAATCTCCAAGGTGTTAACTTCCTTACTAGAAGCCACAATTAATTTAATCACAAACAAGAAAAAATCTGCAAATGCTGGAAGTTCAAGCAACACACACAAAAATGCTGGATGAACTCATCAGGCTAGTAACATCTATGGAAAAAGTACAGCAGATGTTTCGGTTCGAGACCCTTCAGCAGGACTGGAGAAAAAAAGATGAGTAAATTTAAAAGGTGGGTGAGGGGAGAGAGAAACCGAGAAGGGGAGGGATGAAATAAAGAGCTGGAGAGTTGATTGGTGAAAGAGGATACAGGGCTGGAGAAGGGGGAGTCCAATAGGAGAGAACAAAAGCCATATGGAAGAAAGAAAAGTGGGGAGGAGCACCAGAGGGAGGCTATGGGTGGGCAAGGAGATAATGTGAGAGAGGGAAAAGGGGACGAGGAATGGTGAGGGGGGTAGGGGTGCAATACCGGAACTTCAAGCAATTGATGTTTGTGCCATCAGGTTGGAGGCTACCCAGATGGAATATAAGCTGTTGTTCCTCCAATCCGAGTGCTGAATGTGGCCTCATCGTGACAGCAGAGGAGGCCATAGATTGACATATCAGAATGGAAAGTGGAAGAAAAATGGGTGACCACTGGGAGATCCCACTTTTTCTGCCAGACAGAGCATACGTAGGCCACACTGAGAGCGCCAGATACAGTAGATGACGCCAACAGTCACAGGTGAAGTGTCACCTCACCTGGAAGGACTGTTTAGGGCCCTGAGTGTTAGTGAGAGAGGAGGTGTAGGGGCAGGGGTAAGAGCAGACGTATGTGAAATGCTCTTACCCCATCCTCCCACCACCTTTCCAGGGATAGGGTTCCTCTTGTGCTCACCTACCACCCCACTAGCCTACGTGTCCATCACATAATTCTCCGGAACTTCTGCCATCTCCAATGGGATCCCACCACCAAGCACATCTTTCCCTCCACCCCATTTTCTGCTTTCTACAAGGATCGCTCCCTTCGCAATTCCCTAGTCCATTCGTCCCTCCCCACTGATCTCCCTCCTGGCACTTATCCTTACAAGCAGAACAAGGGCTATACCTTCCCTTCACCTTCTCCTTCACTACCATTCAGGGCCCCAAACAGTCCTTCCAGGTGAAGTGACACTTCACCTGTGAGTCTGTTGTCATCTACCGTATCCAGTGCTCCTGGTGTGGCCTCCTGTATATGGGTGAGACCAGATGTAATTTGGGAGACCATTTCGCTGAGCACCTACGCTCCATCCGCCAGAAGAAGCGGGATATCCCAGTGGCCACCCATTTTAATTCCACTTCCCATTCCGATATGTCAATCCATGGCCTCCTCTACTGTCGCAATCAGGCCACACTTAGGTTGGAGGAACAACACCTTATGTTCCATCTGGGTAGCCTCCAACCTGATGGCATGAACATTGATTTCTCGAAGTTCCAGTAATGTCCCTCCCCCCCCCTTCACCACTCCCCATCCCCTTTTCCCTCTCTCACCTTATCTCCTTGCTTGCCCATTGCCCCCCTCTGGTGCTCCTCCCCCCTTTTCTTTCTTCCATGACCTTCTGTACTCTCCTATTGAACTCCTTCTCCAGCCCTGTATCTCTTTCACCAATCAACTTTGCAGCTCTTTATTTCATCCTGCCCCCTCCTGGTTTCACTTATCACATTGTATTTCTTTCTCCCCTCCCTAACCTTTTAAATTTACTCATCTTTTTTTCTACAGTCCTGCCAAAGTATCTCCACCAGAAACTACATTTTTCCCCCCATAGACACTACCTTACCTACTGAATTACTCCAGCATTTTGTGTGTGTTGCCACAATTAATTTACCTATTGTTCGACGATTGGTCTTATTTTTCCTTCTTAATTAAATATATTACAAGGGGCAGTTCCACAATGGGTTTATAGCATCATTCAAACTGAAAACTTTACAAAGAGATACAGTTAATTGCAAATTGTGAGCTTGAACTGATAACTGGAATCAAGGAGAGTGAATAGATAGTAAGCTGTCTTGGGAGATGAATTTCCATCTTTGAGATATGAAACCAAAACAAGAAAAAATCTCATATAAATGCAAGAGATCCTACAGATGCTGGAATTCAAGAGCAACACACACACACACACAATGCTGGTGGAACTCAGCAGATCAGGCAGCATCTATAAATACATAAACAGTCCTTCATCAGGACCGGAAAGGAAGTGAGAAGGTGCCAGATTAAGAAGGTGGGGGGGGGGGGGGAATAGAAGAGGACAAGCTAGGTGGTGATAGGTGAACCCAAGTGGTGGAGTAGGAAGAATGAAGTTAAGAACCTGGGAGGTGGAAAAGATAAAAGTGCTGCAGAAGGAATCTCATAGGAGAGGAGAGTAGACCATGGTAGAAAGGGAAGGGGGAGGTAATAGGCAGATAAGAGGCGAGAGTGGGGAATTGAAGCAGAAAGGGTTGGGGGGAAAATTACCAAAGTTGGACAAATCCCATATATTTTTATCTGTGTTGTTCTAACTAATAATATGTTTTCTCCAATTGTACAATGCACCAAAAAAGATTCCAGGTTACAGAACAAATGAAGCTTGTTTACCAAATCATGTGAAAATTGGCTCATTGATATAACAATCAATTGTTTATGTAAAATTGTCCTTTTGTTTTGAACAAATTAATGTTCAATCAGAACAACACAATAATTTAAAGATCTACTGACCTAGTTTAAAAAAGGATACATTTCCTTTGGAGTCAGTCTAGAAGTGATTGGTTTGGCTAATTCTTTGGATTAGAGAGTACTCCCATAATAAACAAGTGGAACAGGTTTTAACTGTATCCTTTGGAGTTAGGGTAGTCTAATTGAAATAAGGGTGAAGGACAAGGTGAATATTGAAATGTTTCCACCACAGAGAAGTGAGAGAAGTACCCAAATGAGTGTACATGGTTACATGCAACTTCTGCAACTTTATGTGAGCTGAGAGATCTGCATCAAATTATGTAAACAGTGAATCAATACTAGATAAATACAAAAAAAGCAAAACATAACCATATCAAGTTATAACTTCCCCAGAGTTAAACCTGCTTTTAAATAAAATTACTTATTTTTAAAATTGCTTTTCATTTTTATTTAATACTGAAGCTCATTTTGTTACATGCAGTCAAATTGAATATATTCCAACACTAGCTTTATTATGAACTATGTCAATTATATATCAAATATGCACTTGAATTGAAATCCACTGCACCAATAATGTTTAGAATAAATAATTGTCAAGGTCACATCTCCACTGTCTAGCTTCTATCTACATAAGTTAGAAGTCGAACAGTTTGTGTTGATTTCAATAATTTTATTGATGTGTGGGTGAATAGTTAATTCCTATTCTAGTGTGATTTCATTAAATATTACTAATGTAGATATAATTGATGCTGTTTGATGTCAAGCTTTAGCATATTTTCCACTATTGGTGATCATTCAATATTTATTTCACTGAAGCAGTATTTGCATTGGAATGGCATATTCTTTTAAAATATTGTATATGCTGTCCACATTTCTTACTTTGAACTATTGATAATTACTGTTAATTTCTGATTTTTGGCTAAATTATTAATGCAACAATGGTAAAAATGGAGGTGTAAAATTCAAACTTTTTTTACTCGTAGCACAGGCTGTTCAGCCACTGGATCTTTGCTAGCTTAAAGCAAACTAATCCAATACCTTCCAATCCCCATCTGCCTACTTTCCTGCAGTATGCGATATATTTCCCTCAAATGCCCAATACATTCCCTCTTTTACCCAATTAACCTACCAGCACATCTTATGACAAAAGAGGAAACTGTTGCACCAGGTAGTCAGAGAGATCATGCAAATTCCACACAAACAAGACCCACGGTAAGCAGGTTAATTGCATTTGCATTTGCAAAGCAACAGCATTAGCGCATCTGCCACGTGCAACCGCATCATTTTTAACCTGTTACCAGACATTCCTCCATCTCTTATCAACTAAAATTCCTATTCTCCAGTGCCATTACAGAAGTTTTTCACTATCTAACATGAGAAAATAAAGTTCTGAATAAATCATGCAACTTCTTTTAATCAATTTCCAAATGGTGTTCACAAGAAACTTTTAAGTCCTATTTTAGATTTTTAGAGATGGATTATAATATTGACCTATATTTAGGGAGGGTAAAGAAGTTATTACCACCAATAGCTTGTTAAATGATTAGCTCTTACCGAAGTACACAAATTCCCAAACAAGGTGAAAAATTTTGGTGCATTTAAGTTAATAGAGAGCACTGAGAGGTGCAATGGATCAGATTCGTTCCTCAACATGTGCAAAGCTATGTAACAAAAGGCTTTTGACATATTGACTATAATTGTCACGTTAGTAAGATTGAGCCCTTTTACCAGGACATAGTAATTCCAACTCCCCCAGCAGAAAATTACCAATACTTTAACGTTCACATAACAATCGATAGTTTAGATTCACTCAGTGGCAAAAGTAGCAAACAGGAAGTCTCCTGTTGGTAATGAAGGATTGGTTTTCTTGCAGAAGTCACATCAGTGATGTGGTCATAATATATTTAAATAAATTATGTACTCCCACATAGGTGATTACAAGAAAATCAAATAATTCACAAAACATGGTTTATTAATGAGTAAGGCACAATTTGATATTAATGCATCTATCTCCATTCTTCTGCATATCCAATTTATTCTTTTTACAAATCACTAAGAAACTATATTCTTAGCTGGAAGACAGAATTAGGCTTATAATGTGCACTAAGAAAGTCATATACTAAAAGCTGGCCAGCTCCTTATTTGAGATACATATTCAACGGTTTAATTTTTTATTGTCAAATGTGGATGGTATTTTCAGATGAGCAGAATATTTTTGATCTTCATTTAACTTCCCGTTACACTGGATTGGTGCTGATTAGGAGAGCACATTTCATTTCTGGGGATAGGTTTCAACAATCATTCCATGACCCTGAGAACAGAAAATGCAAGTTAACAGGGAATCCTTGTAGTGAACACATATGACAAAGAAAAATAAATTGATAATTACATTTTCCAAAATAACTGATCACAACCCTGAAGTGTTGTGCATTTAGATACTCATATTATTAACAGGTTAAGTAAAACAAATAAATTGCTAAGTGAAAAATGTATACAAATATTTCTTACTATTTTGCTCTTCATTTGTAAAACATCTCAGGTTTAAAGTAATGAAATAACTAAATTTCATGCTTAGTTGAAAAACATTCAAGAAAAAGCAATAATTAAATCATTGGAGATGTTTAAAGCTCTACTCCCAAATACGATGTCTATTTAAATGCATACTCAAAAGAAAAACGTAGCTTAAAATAAGCCATTTTTGGAGGCAGAGATGTACCACCATGGTAACAGTATCGAAGCTGCTCCAATCTTAAAGACTATTACAAAGAATTCAAACACTTTAGTAGAGACCAACATCTTACCTTGCACTATGTGGTGAAATATTAACATTTGTAAAAAGGTATCAGAACACCTACGGTAAGTTACTTCTGGCCACAAATCCCTACAAAAGATTGAGTACTGCTGAGAGGATCATCAGGGTCTTTCTTCCACCTATCTAAGATATTTATCAGGAGCGCTACACACACAGGGCCCTTAGCATTTTGAGTGATCCCTCCCACTACACTATAGTTTGTTTTTTGTTCTACGAGTCTGTGGTAGCCAGTGCGATCATGTTTGCTGTTGTGTGCTGGGACAGCAGGCTGAGGGTAGCAGACACCAACAGAATCAACAAACTCATCCATAAGGCCAGTGATGTTGTGGGGATGGAACTGGACTCTCTCACGGTGGTGTCTGAAAAGAGGATGCTGTCCAAGTTGCATGCCATCTTGGACAATGTCTCCCATCCACTACATAATGTACTGGTTGGGCACAGGAGTACATTCAGCCAGAGACTCATTCCACCGAGATGCAACACAGAGTGTCATAGGAAGTCATTCCTGCCTGTGGCCATCAAACTTTACAACTCCTCCCTTGGAGGGTCAGACACCCTGAGCCAATAGGCTGGTCCTGGACTTATTTCCTGGCATAATTTACATATTACTATTTAACTATTTATGGTTTTATTATTATTTAATTATTTATGGTGCAACTGTAACGAAAACCAATTTCCCCCAGGATCAATAAAGTATGACTACTACTATGACTATGATTCTGTACAGTGAGAGCTCAGGGAAACCGGCATCAAATTCCCTGTATGTGTCCACATACTTGGCGATAATAAAGGATACTGATTCTGATTCCATTGATCCAACAATCTTTGACCTTCAACCATCAGGCAGGAGGTACTGTGGCATGCCATCAAGAACTGTTAGGATAGGAAACAGCTACCTTCCTCAGGCCTTAAGATGACTGAACTCCCTGCCATCACTCAGGTCTCATCACGTATGAAGCACCAGTAGTAATATACTGTTCACTCTATAGTCTGTGTCATAAATGCACCTAATTATTTGTTAATTCATTTGTGGTAATATCACTTTATGTGTTGTGTATATGAGTTATATATAGTGTGTTGTGCACCTCGGTCCAGAGGAACGTTGTTTCGTTTGGTGGTATACATATGGCTGAATAAAATAAACTTAAGGAATTTAAAAAAACAGAATTATGCAAATGCCTGAAATTTGATAAAGAATACTGGAAATACATAACTGTTCAGTAGCATTCATAAAGAGAAAATTAATTAACATTTCGTGTAAATAACCTGCCATCAGGTGCCAACTAACCTGAGGGTTTCCAACAATTGCTTCTAGTACATAATTCAATTGCAAATTACATAAAAAGAGATATGATTAACCTTCTAACCTGTTCTCATAGATCTGTTGCCATCATTTAATACTAGAAAGATTTAGGGCATACACTAAAATGAATTTTGTAATACTGTATAGGAAGAATTTAACAATGATATTGTAGAAACTGTTTCCTCAGTAATGGACTGCCGTACTACAATTTGCACTCTCAAACAGTAATTCTTTAATGTATCATAACAAATAAAAGAGATACCTGTCCTCCAGCAGCACAAGCAGCAACAAGTGCATATTGTCCACCTTCTGCAATCAGTCTGTGAGCAGCCGTTGTAACCAGGCGACATCCAGTGGCACCAAAAGGATGTCCCAGGGATAATGAACCACCCCAACAGTTAAATTTATCCATTTCAGGAACACCAACCTAGTTAGATTACAGAAGGTTTTCAAAGATTTTATAGATCAGATGCTACAAAAATATCTAGTTCATTAATCGTATTTCAACTGTGAACATTATGTTTTTCCATGCTGCTGAAGATCTATGAAATCTTAAAGAATAAAATTATGATTTCCACCCGATTTTGGTTTATAATTCAATTTCACTGCTTCCTATTCATCAAAACATCGAACCATCAGGGTGGGAATTCCCAATTTTTATAAACTTGGAGATATTTAACAGTAATTGAAGCAAATAAAATTTGAAACTTTGATAACATTCTGGAAGTAACATAGACCACACTGATTCCAACATTTTGTGGTCACATGGACAAAGGGTGTGCTTTCAAGTTCACAAGTGTCATGATTTGGAAACACACTTCACCCCTCTTGTGTAGGACTGATGGAATATTGCAGCGAAGGGCGATAAGATACTAAACCAAAGTTTTATCTGTCCCACAGGTATACAAAAAAAAATCCATAACACTATTTGAGGAGGAAATCTTAAATGTCCAGCCAAAAGTTAACCAACTCTGTAATGAGGCTAAATCTAAACTACCTTCTGAAATAGCCTAGTAAGCTATTCAGTTCAGAATCCAGCTGTTCCTGAGAATAACTAAATAATAAAGACTACACTACAATTTGCATAACTAAAAACAATTTTGGTTTAAACATACCTTAGTTTTTCTGCCCATATAGGTTTTTGCAAACCACTCTGAATCCATAGCTTTCATATTAGACAGGATCTGTGCCTATTTTAAGTAGAAAATGGTAATTACTATAGATCACACAAAACGCTAGGCAAATATTCATAATCAGTCTTGATACTACATTGGTAGAGTACTGACAATTGATATAATTTCTTGTCTGAGGAGTTCTGCAGCAATACTACAAATATAATCCACTATTTATATTTTCTGAAGTTTTCTCAAAACAAAAAAATTACTAACTTTGCAAGAAAATTAATATTAACTGGTTGCCATTACCATTCAAGTGAATTTTTAAGTATTCTGACAGACCTGCTATCTACTACAGTAAAACCCTACTAGCCCAAAGTATTTGCAAAAGAAAACTTTCACTTATTTATACCGTCTATGTACATTATTATTTTATGCTGGCTATACAAGAGGTTAGTTGAGAAACGAAAGTTATTTTTAAATATATCAATTCACCCCTACCCTATTTATACTTTTTTAAATATACCTACAATTATTGATAAGCATTCTGGCTACTGGATTTTGGGTAAAACTTTTCAATCAGCTATAACTAAAACTGCAATGAATGGACTCCTCTACATTACATTTTTACAGTTTCCTTTAATGAAGTAATGAACTTACTGCAAAAGCTTCATGAAACTCAAAGACATCAATATCATTAAGCGTTAATCCAGCTTTCTCCAAAACCTTAGGAGTTGCATATGTTGGCCTAGCATTAAAAGAAAATTGCATTATAGAAAGAAAACAGCCAAAAAATATGAAGTAATTGGAAATAATAATAATTACCCAAGCAGCAACTGGTCTTTTGGATCCTGTGAGACATATACAAAGTCCCTGAATGAAACAAAATAGTGCTATGTATTATTTCATCAATTAGCAAATTTCCACATTGATTCCCCCACCATTCAAGTAGAAAAGGAATAACATTTTTACCTTAGATAAGCCAGTGGTTTGTAGCCCATAGCCAGTGCTTTATCTTCAGACATTATTAACACAGCAGAAGCACCATCTGTCTGAAATTAAGACCATGAGAAAAGACTTATAGAACAAAAGAAACGTCGACTGTACCTCTTCCTAGAGATGCTGCCTGGCCTGCTGCATTCACCAGCAACTTTTATGTGTGTTGAAGGAATAAAATTGTTCTTTTCTCATCATGTTTAGAGATCATTTTTATTGAGTAAAATATAGTTTGCTCTCCTTAAATCTGCAATCTCATGCTGTAATTTTAAATATATCCTCTTTGGGGTTTAAACAATTATTTTGATTAATCCAAACTAAATCTGTCATGATCTTGTACATCTCTAACAAGTCTCAACTTTTTTGCTTCAAGAACCCCAGCTTCTTCATTCTAATCTTATAGCTGAAGTTCCTTATTCCTGGAACAATTGTTTACTGGTGCTATTATTTTACACAATTTAAACCTAACGGTAAGATCTGCCCTAAGGACATGTCCAAATCCTGGAACAGTATGTATTCCTTATAAGTTTTCAAAACTATACCAAGCAAAATAACTAAACAAGTACATCTCTGATTCTTGACTAACTGGAGCTTTTGAATTCCCAATAACTAAATAAATGTAATAAAATTAGAATTAAATAGAGAAGCCTCATCAGTAAACTTGGATTGGCAAATTCTCAAAGGCTGAGAGATGATACAAATGTTACGAAAATCTGTTAATCAAGTCTTGAACCATGAAACTGAAAAGAGCCAAGTTTTGAATATTGGATGGGGTTGGGATACAGAGAGAAAGAATTCAAAGCTAATCAATACAAATATAGATTCATTGTTTATGGGGAGGTGGAGAAAAAGTAGGAAGTCTGGAAAGCCCAGGTAAGTGGAGATCCTGATGAATTTAATGACTAGACCTCAAAGATGTTATGCTTCCCTTTTCCTTCCTTGCAGCTGGCTAAATTGATAGACTGGCCATTTTCTGAAATGGGGTATGAGAATAAGAGACAGCAGACTTATCCTGATCAGCAAGAAAACAAGTGTTTGACTTTGGTGACAAAGGAGACAGTAGCAATTGTGTTTGCCGGAGAACAATGCAACCTCAAGGAGTAATCAGACCTTCAGTGATGCATTGGGGAAAACTGCCCAAAAACATTTGGCAACTGACTAAGATTCACTTCCAGTTTTGCCAGCTATTCAAAGTTCACAGGAATTTGGCTTCCATGAAGAATCCATTCTATCTGGAACCACCACACTCACCAGCTAAATCCAAACCAATGTCGTCCAAATATAGCAATGATAAACTTGCTGGATTGAATAGATGGCTTTGGACACATGGACATTATCTTTTCATTTTTTAAGTTTTCTTTATCCTTTGATTGAGTAAGATGTAGACATATTGATTGAAGTTGATTAATTAATTTTTCAGTTATTATAGGTGATTGATATTGTCCTTTATTGTTTATTATTATGAACAATAAACCCATTAATTTGCTCAACAGTCATAAGAGATACCATCCCACAGGTTCAGGCTGTTAAAATAAGTTATTCAAGAAAAAAAGACAAATGAACTGAATTCAACATAAACCAATTATTCACCCATTATTCATATCCTGCTGATCAACAGGAGGTCCTATTTAAAATGCTTCTCTCCATTTTCAATGGCTTTGGCCTTCCTTAGACTTACAAGTGTATGCAATATCTTTCCTGCCATTCACAGATCTTGAATCATCCCTTCCTGATGCACATGCCTTTCTCAGACGCTAACCTCCAAAATTATCCTTTACTTCTTCAAGACCTACTGGAATGACCAAGCACTGTTTGATAATTCCAATTATGTCCTAGCACAGCATTAATCTTTGTTAATAACTGCCTATGACTATGACACTACAAAGACCTTGTGATGAGTTGCTCTATCAAAGACAAAGTAGAGCTGATAGCTCTTTTTAATGAAAACCAACATGAATGTGTGTGCAATCACAAACAAGAGAAAATCTGCAGATGCTGGTCCTGATGAAGGGTCTCGGCCTGAAACATTGACTGTACTCTTTACCTGGCCTGCTGAGCTCCTCCAGCATTTTGTGTTGTTTATGAATGTGTGTGTGTTAGTTTGCAAGAGTCAATCAAATAAAAAATACTATTTAAGTTTTGGCATTCCTCTTCCAACTTCTCAAATTAATAGTACTTCAACCTTGTAAGCAATTACCAGGAAAGAAGCATTGGCAGCAGTAATGGTTCCATGCGGTTTGATAAAGGCTGGCTTCAATTTAGCCAACTGTTCCATCGAGGATGGTCTAATTCCATTATCTTTGATGACGGTGTGATGGCCTGATTTAACACAAAATAAATAAATAATTTCAGGTTGCCTAGCCAGACAAGTCGTCTTCTCTCCTTTTTTTTTTAAACAGCAAACAGTGATTTGATTTGCTTAATATTTCTTTCTCCACAGATGCTGCCTTACCTGCAGAGTATTTTTAGCATTTTCCTGTTTTAGATTAGATCTAAGTGAATACATCAATTTATTTCAGTAAAGTGTCTGTTGGAATTTCATTTCCTTTATTTGCTCCAATAAAAATCCTTTGTACCGCAGTTGTGAAACAACCAGTCAAATGAGCAACAAAATCAGATTGGTGAGAGCACAGAGACTGGCTGCAAGACACTAAAATTTTACTGTTCTTACTTATGACCCCAGGAAGAAAACCTGTTTCGGTTAATCAGCTTATCTGAACAATTACTAACTCCTGAGTTTTCCTTTTTCCTTCTATTTTGAACAGTGCATCAAAAATCCATGGTAGTTTCAATCATATGAATAAGTCAAATTCCATTACCAATCTCTGCTGCTTTAAAATTTAATGAGTAAACTCAGTAAAATGTTATAGGTGTGGCTTCAAATTCACACTGAGTAAGGGGGAAAATGGTTAAGGTTTACAAGTCAGCACAAAATTTGTAAATTAAAAAAAGTGTAAATACATAACAGTTGTAAGAACACTGAGATAAATTTAAGCATGGACAAATTAACTTTAAAGATTATTATGCAAGATTGAGGATCAATGGCTATGCAGTGGAAAAAGCCATACAAATTTCTGGGTATAGTTTCATTAAGGCTCTGTATTATTGAAATAAGATTTCCTTACTACTGTTTTCAAATCCTCTCATATATAGAGCAAACTGCCTTTAGAGAAGAGTGACATAATAAAATAGAAATTGAGTCTGAAGGTGACTTGGTTTAATACCAGACCACAATATTAATCTAAACAGAATGTATTTCTTAAGATACCAGAAAAAATGAGCATGCTTGGTAAAAGTCATCAACATTGAAAAGCATGGGTGGTTGGGAGATCATATGTGGACAGACAATGTTTGGTATTTTTCAATAATGGCAATTGGATTGTACCTGTTTGTGCTATTATTTCAAGTACCATGTCATGAATGGTGTGAGCATTCAGACACAGCATCATTAATTCTAAACTTTTTAACATTTATCTTTGACCCATATTACTATTAGAATTTGCTTTCAGGCACCTATTTTGCTTATTTTCTTCCTGTAGTCAGTAAGAGGTCCTCCATGGTCAAGGATGACCATAGATGTTGCATTCCAGTTGTCTAAGTGGTTAGTAAAATATAGAGAGTAAACTGTTGCCCATCTAACAAGCTACCATTCTCCTCATAGCTAATAAATCCAAAGGAAAGTCAGAGACCTCTTTCATTTGGCACCAGCAGTGTCGCAGGAGTTGCAATCAGCGTTAAATTCAATGTAAGACTGCCTTAGGGACCCCAGCTCTAGATTTTACCTTGGGGTTTATTCCCGAAGCCTTCCCCACAAGTGCAAGGCACCGAAGATTCGAGATCAGAATTTTCCTTCCCTTAGATGAGATGCCAACCACAGCTGAGAAGCACCATCTACCCGAAATGACTGGTTTTAAGGTGCCAGTAACCAGCTTTTGCCCCTTCTTCTGTCAGCAGAAATGATTCTGCCAGGCTTAGTAGCTATGCTACACGAGGCCAGGGGCTGGACTTGGTTGTCAGAGGCTATTTGAGACACATGCCATTGAGAGATTTAATAGGTAGTGGGAGCTTATCCCCAGTATCAGCCCCCCCCCACCCACAGCTAAAACACCCTTAGGAACCTACGAAATTATCATTAAGACAAGCTAATTTAACAGCTCACCCCCTCCCCATAGCACTAACAAAGCTGCAAAATGTTTGCTCGCTCCAGACATGGCAGGAAAGGAGTGCTTGCCATGAATGGATAAAAGGATTAGAAAAAAAATCTGTTCCTATAATGTAAAATAATATGACTATGACAGCCTCCCTCATCTCTAGATGTTGAAAGTCATGATAGACCATTCTTAAACAGCTCTAATTTTAGTAATGATACTACTTGCAAAATGAAACAGGACTAAGAGAGGTTCTTAAATATACAGATTTCCCCTCTAAACTTCAGACTCCTTAAAGCAGTGCTTACGGAACAAATCCAAGGCTAAGTATTTTCAATTAGCAGAATTTTGTCATTTTTCAATTAAACAGCTCTTCATAAGTTTTCTACAAGATAACTACCTGGCACTTTGAATGGAATGACGTCTTTAAGAAGCTTCTCAGTTTCTGCTTTCTTGGCCAAAGAATGTGAACGCAAAGCAAATTCATCTTGTTCTTTTCGGGATACACCGAATGCTGCTGCAAGTCTGTCTGCAGAATGCCCCATCGTCTCATTGGTGGAGAATTCAGCTACCGCTGGAAGCTAGAGAAATTACATAAATTACTAAAATTATATTTTGGACTAAATTTCATAATTTCCATTGTTTACACCATTATGTTTGCTTGCTTTATAATTAGGATACTCCTTTCAAACAGTCTGACATCAATTTATAATCTGTACAGGAGCCTTAAGTAATTCTGAGCATATGTTGCACCACCATTTTCAATCACACAATATTCAGTTGGATTTTTACCAACAAATGCTTAATACAGAACTATTTATATTCTCAATGACTCTTGGTAAGTTTTGGACTTCAGTGCAAATGTTTGTGAGTGCACACCAGCTGGGTTCTTCAAGAAGTTCAGTAAGGAAGTTTAGCCAAAACTTAAAAAAGCCGTGAACTGTAAGACACATATTCAACTTTGCTATAGCTCAAAAATTAAATCCCAACTTTTTCAAAAACTGATTAAAAACACACAGGATACCACTGCTGAATACTTACGGAGCAAATGAATATATATAAAATATTGATAGTTTTCTACTTCAGTAAACACAGCGGCCTTGAGTACCTGCACATCTTATTAGTGTAAATCTGCCATTATAGAGGTGTGACAATATTTTAAATATTTTCAAGGGCTGGAAAAGCAAGAATCAGTTTGTGACATTTATTAACAATTGCAGCAACACAAAACGTATGATTGTGGCACTTGGTAGTTAGTGTAACACTTCTACAGTGCCAGTGTCCCAGTGTTTGCCTGCTCTCCCAGTGATCACACGGGTTTCCTCTTCCGTTTCAAAGATGTATGGGTTAGTAGGTTAATCGGTCACATCTGTGTAACTTGGTAGTGCAGACCGATTGGACTGGAAAGACTTGCTACCATGCTCTAAAATAAATAATTATATTCTTGCCCATACACTGTAAGAATACATTAGAGTAATACCTCAGGAACAAAATAGTCTGGGCGGATTTTTCCAAGCAGAGCCAATTTCTGTCCTATTGTCTTAGCTCTGGGAAGCGAAAGTAAGGCCTTCCTCATTTTCCTGCTGTGACGGATGGGAACATCAGACATCAGTTCTACACCACCTGCTATTACTGTATCACACTGACCGGAAGCAATCAGACCATAAGCTGTAATACAAGAGATGCATCATAAATAAACATCCTCAAAAAAAAGCAAAGAGAAATTCAATTCCAAAGATAAAAATTTAGAAATTTGGTCCTGAGCTAGTCTGACCAGACTACTCAAAAAAGAATGCACTAATTTATAAGTAATATTCCAAATTAGTTCAGTTTATGAACAGCAATTAACTCAAGCAACAGTTTGAATCCAAATACTGTGGCAGATACAAGTCTATAGACTAGAGGGATGCAATAATCTTGACCTACCTGTAGTCATTGCCTGATTTGAAGAAATACAAGCCATTGTTACAGTGTGGGCTGGAGTTCTTTCTGAAAACCCTGCTCCAAGTGCAGCCTGTTAAAATCATAGCAGCCGAGAGTATCAAACCACCAAGTAAAACAGCAGAGTTTTTGCATAACATAAAATACACACCGTACATTTATTCAGTTAATGAAAGAAAAATCCCTAACAACTTCCAATTGTTTGAGGAATTCTTCATATGAAGTAAAATATGTGATGCATTTGATTCATAAAATCTGGAACGTTAGACACTGTATTCAAAAATACAGAACAAATTGATCTTCAAGACATACTGTACTTCACCTAGAAAATCATGCTAAATTTGGCCATTAAGGTGTGCAGTTACCAAATGTCTCCACCAATTGTTGCAAAGTTGGGGGGGGGGCATGGGGGAGGACATAATCCTGTATGACGTGCTTTCCATTCCCATCCAATAATAAAGTTACAAAGTCAAAGAAATTCATTTGATCCTTTATTAAGCAACTAGCAAACCACTCTTGAAATAATAAAACTAATGAAACTAAAACTAGCGATACAACAAAATAAAGTCTTAGTGTAATAAACATACTTAACTTCCTTCAATGTAATTAAGCGATTTTAAGTGAAGTTAGGTGATGTTTAAGCGAAATTAAGTGGTCAACAAAAAAGATATCATTCCCTGCTGCATCTAACTCTAATTGACTCTAGACTGAACTAAAGACGAAGCATGAACACACAACCAAACTCTTCGCTTCTATCATGTCTCCACCCATGTGACTAACTACCATAACAATAAATGTACACCACAAAATACAATGCAGAGAGAACATAGATACATGGTTCCTACATATTTACTCTCGATAACAGTGATTCTTAGTCATTAGGAATATAGTGACTCAGACTGAGAAATACTGATTTCTGGAATGTAGAATTTTGGAACTAACCATATAACAATTACAGCACGGAAACAGGCCATCTCAGCCCTTCTGGTCCGAGCCGAACTCTTACTCTCACCTAGTCCCACCGACCTGCACTCGGCCCATAACCCTCCATTCCTTTCCTGTCCATATATCTATCCAACTTAACTTTAAATGACAACATCGAACCTGCCCCAACCACTTCTGCTGGAAACTCGTTCCACACAGCTACCACTCTCTGAGTAAAGAAGTTCCCCCTCATGTTACCCCTAAACTGTTGCCCTTTAACTCTCAACTCATGTCCTCTTGTTTGAATCTCCCCCATTGTCAATAGAAAAAGCCTATCCACATCAACTCTATCAATCCCCCTCATAATTTTAAACACCTCTATCAAGACCCCAGTCAACCTTCTACGCTACAAAGAAGAAAGACCTAAATTGTTCAACCTTTCTCTGTGACTTAGGAGATGAAACCCAGGCAACATTTTAGTAAATCTCCTCTGTACTCTCTTAATTTTATTGACATCTTTCCTATAATTCGGTGACCAGAACTGTACACAATACTCTAAATTTGGCCTTACCAATGCCTTATACAATTTCAACATTACATCCCAACTCATATACTCAATGCTCTGATTTATAAAGGCCAGCATACCAAAAGCTTTCTTCACCACCCTATGCACATGAGATTCCACCTTCAGGGAACTACGCACCATTATTCCTAGATCCCTCTGTTCTGCAGCATTCTTCAATGCCCTACCCTTTACCATGTATGTCCTATCTTGATTAGTCCTAGCAAAATGTAGCACCTCACATTTTTCAGCATTAAACTCCATTTGCCATCTTTCAGCCCACTCTTCTAACTGGCCTAAATCTCTCTGCAAGCTTTGAAAACCTACTTCATTATCCACAAAAACCTACTTCACTATCCACAAAAAACCTACTTCATTATCCACAAATGACAATGGAAATGTGGAAACTGAGGCAAACAATCAGCTTGATTTGATAAAATGCTGCCAGAGTACAAATGGTGACAGGTTCTACTGTTATTGATATTTTATGTCCTAACCTACTCAAAGCCAAATGACCAGTTCTCCCTACAAATAAGAGAAAATCTGCTGATGCTGGAAATCAGAACAACACACACAAATGCTGGTAGAACTGCTGTGTTTTTGGCCTGCAGCAGCATATTGTGTATAAAGAGTTCCTCCAGCAGTTTGTTCTTTGCTCCAGATTCTAACATGTCTCTTTTGTTTACAAATGAACATTTATTTCTTTAACCTACTCAATTTAATGTTTCTTCTATCTAATAGCAGTATGGATGCAATTTTGGGGAAAACATTTCTAATTTTGCTGTCCTGAAAACTACTGGTTAGTTATCTGTCCTTATCGTTTTTTGCTCACTTACTGTTTTGTACTCTTTCATTCCATATAATTTTTCCCCAACATTTCTTTCTGCTTGTGTGAAAACAACTACACAAACAGAAAGATGCAGCAAGATAAAGACACACCATTAACAATTTCAAAAAGTAGCCACCAATGTAACATTTTGTAATAAATCTCTAAAGCATGCACTTCTAAAAGTTTGTGCATACAACATTCACATCCTACTCCATGAGATTTTCAGATTTTGAAATAAATTACTTTGGTATAATACACCCTTCAAAACAAAGACTTTTTGCCATTCAAGTGCAAAATGTTTCCATTTTACAGATGGCCATTTTCCAAATTTGTACTTTGAGTGGAAAGTTCCATCAATTGATAGAATAAATAAAAATGTTCTTGCTTGAGTAAATGAACAAAGTGCACAGCCCATTGATCTGAAAGTCATATATTTCTTGTGCCTCAGACTGAAGATTCAAGTGCCTCATGGATCCAACCAGCTTCAGTTACTTCATCAGCAGAAGTCTTTGCTGAAATGTGATATAGAGGCTAGGCAACCCCCAACATTTCACTCTCTTTACTTCCCAAAGCTTTAAAAGGTCATACTAAGGTGTGATGAAATACCATTCAGATGAATGTGGTTCAATTACATTCAACAAGCTCAACACCATTCAAAATAAAGCAAATTGCTGAAGTGGCAACTTGGCTATCACACCAAAAATACAATGTCTTTATGAGGATGTCATAACTGCACCCTTTATCATCTACAAAATGCAACACAGCAATTCACCAAGATTTCTTTCCACACCACTATCAAAATCTGGTGCAATAGAAAACTTCTATTTCCAAATTTTTCTCCAATTCATAGACTATATTGTGTTGAAAAAAACCCTCACCATTCTGTCATCATTTCTGGTTCCATTTAGAGGAATTTCCTACCCAATAATACAATGTTCACAATGTTTTAACATAACGTTGACCAAGGCAACATTAAGAAGTCAAAATGGAATCATTTATATTGCCAAACAGGATTTGTTAACTCATTTAAAATACAACACTTCTGATAATACAGTAATCCATTAGTATTGCTTTGATGCAGCAATTTGAATTCCGGATTGATTTACAGAAATAACTGTGGACAATAAACCAAAGAAAATATTCATTATGCAAAATCTTTAAAGGTTTTAAAGATGTCCAAGGCAAAACAATAAGATGAGTTATATCAGGAGCAGAATATTAAAAATAAAAATCTTCAAATATAGAACTCCCACATACCTCTCGAGCAACATTACTTGTTTTGACCTCCTGAATAACAGTACCAAATGTAATATAGTCAACATCTGGTTTTGGGACATTGGTTCTTCTCAGTAGTCCCCTATATAAATAAAAATGCTATTAGTTTCCAAAAGAAACTCTTAATAATCTGAAGTACAATACTATAAAGTACAAACAATAATTTCAAAGCTTAGTCTTCTCACTTACTTTAGTGCTGCCCTGGCTAAATCATGAGTCATCAATTCTGCATACCTATAAGACATGATGTATCAACATATAACTGGTTTTATACGTACAATCATATAAAACTTTCCTTGTGGTAACAAGAGTTAGCATTGTACTGAAACATTCAAAATTTGAAAATCATTTTTATTCAAATTTCCAGTGAATCACAAGAGATACTAAGCAAATAAAAAATGTATATTTCTGTAACATGCTTAATGAATGTAATCTGACAAATTTATTTACCATTAACAGAACATTAACATTTACATTATTTCTGTTAAACTAAAAATGTTCCATTTAAAATAGCAGATGTGACTTGACATCTTTCAACTCAAAACTGTATTCAAGCAATGAAAATTGGAGAACTATTAGGAAAACAACATGAGAACTCAAAGTTTAAAAGTGCCTGTGACTGCAGTATTTGCTAGTTCACAACACAGTATGAAAAGCATATGCTGCAATTATGTGCAATGTGTAATGCAATGAACATCTGTACGATAAAGCCATTTATTAGTCTTTCAAACACTGTCATTTATCCATCACGTACAAGAAAATAATTTCTGAATTATTTTCCTTCTATAAATACTTTTCAACCACTATCCTATAGGCAGAATCAAAATATATTACTCAGGTTGCCCTGGTTAAACATACATTGAACAATTACAAAATATTTACAAACAAGGAGTATAAGTTGTTGGGATATGTCAGATTAAATCACCATTTCTAGGAGAGAAGCAGCAAAGAGGAAAATGGAAAAATAATGGAAATTCCACAAATGATACATTTCTTGCTTCAACAAATACAAGTATCCGTAAACATAGTATGCAGATTCAAACACCAAGTTTAATACCTACGTGGTACCAGCCACCAAGAATGGAATTCGAACACCTTCAACCAGAACAACATTTCTCAACCCTGGTTTTGCTAGAGTTTTCTTGGTGCTTGATTTCACTGTTGGAAATAATTTTAAAACAATAATAAACTTATATCTTGAAATCTCAATGAGATGAATTTAAGCATTGAGGGAAGTTAGTACTAGATCCATGTCAAATATTAGAAAGCAAATAGAAAGACACTGTACCTTGAGATTGAGTAGAAGAAACAGAGCTCAATAAACGCAAATCTGGTAAAGGAAAGGTGACAGCAATTATCAGATCCCACTTGGCTCATCATAGATATATAAAAAGATTAATTGCATAAAGCATTTTTAGCACTTTTAAATCATCAGGCAATTGACTTCACAAGCACTTAAAACTATTGAATTGATTTAATGAGAATACACCAATATTTTTGACTTCTGCAGGCCTTTCCTTTCTTGAAATAAATTAATTTTAATCGTCGAGAAATGATAATATTGCCCAGTCTGATTTTGTAGTGATTTTCTGCAACCGTATATGTGGCATCATAAAGACACTTTTCTAATGGAAACATTAAAAAAAAGCAAATACTTGATATTCAATAGGATTAAATCTCAATTTTCTTCCTAACTGCAATAAATATGAACTAATGGAAATCTGCTATTGCCTATGTCAGAAACATTTGTTCTCTTTATACTCATCCACGAAGGACAAGGAACCTGCTGTACTCCTGCCCCTACAATATAGATAATTATTCGATGGAATAAGGTAGAATAGACCTGCAATTCTCCTTCTGTGGAAAGCGGCCAGTGAGTGAGTGGGCCAGTGAAGGAGTGGAGCTTTGAGGCTTTGACTTGAGAGGCTTCGATGAGAAGAGGTGGAGGACAAGCTTGCTCGCAGTTAGTCTTTACAATGCCTCCTGAGACGGTGATGTGCCTCTCATGTGAGATGTGGCAGTCTTGGGGGAACGCCCCTCTCCCGCAGAGTCACATCTGCCAGAAGTGCATATGGCTGGGCGATCTGGAAGACCATGTAAGAAATCTGGAGCAGCAGCTGGATGACCTTCGACTCATAAAGGAGAATGAGGCAGTCATAGATGAGAGCTACAGGGAGGTAGTCACACCTAGGCTGTCCGAAGCAGGTCGTTGGGTGACAGTCAGGGGGGGAAAGCGAAGGTGAGCAGACAGGTAGTGCAGAGCACCCTTGTACCCATTCCCCTGAATAATAAGTTTACCGTCCTGGATACTGTTGGTGGGGACAACCGATCAGGTGTGAGCCACAGTGGCAGGGCCTCCAGCACCGAGTCTGACCAGGTGGTGCAGAAGGGTGGGACGGAGAAGAGGAGAACTGTCGTCATTGGAGACTCTATAGTCAGGGGAGCAGACAGGGGATTTTGTGGACGTGAGAAGGACATCCGCATGGTTTGTTGCCTCCCAGGTGCCAGGATCCGGGATGTCTCTGACCGGGTACACGACATCCTGGTACAAGAGGGAAAGCAACCAGAAGTCGTGATACATGTTGGGACCAACGACATAGGCAGGAAGAGGGATGAGGTCCTGAAGTGTGAGTTTCGGGAACTAGGCAGAAGGCTGAAGAACAGGAACTCAAGGGTGGCGTTCTCAGGATTGCTGCCAGTGCTACATGACAGTGATGGTAAGAATTGGAGGAGATGGCAGTTGAATGCGTGGCTGAGGAGTTGGTGCAGGGAACAGGGTTTTAGATTTTTGGATCATTGGGATCTCTTCTGGGGAAGGTGGGACCTGTACAGATTGGATGGGTTGCACCTGAACTCGAGGGGGAGCAATATCCTTGCAGGTAGGTTTGCTAGCGTGGTTCCGGAGGGTTTAAACTAATTTGCAAGGGGGATGGGACCCAGAGCAATACAGCAGTAAAAGAAGTGCATGGAGTAAAGCCAGATCTAACATATAGGGAGGCTTTGAGGAAAGAGAAGCAGAATAAACGGTGTAAAGACAGTAAGGTAGAAGGGCTGAAATGTGTGCACCCCAATGCAAGAAGCATCAGGAACAAAGGTGATGAATTGAGAGCTTGGATACATACATGGAATTATGATGTAGTGGCCATTACAGAGACTTGGCTGGCACCAGGGCAGGAATGGATTCTCAATATTCCTGGATTTCAGTGCTTTAAAAGGGATAGAGAGGGCGGAAAAAGGGGAGGAGGGGTGCCATTACTGGTCATGTATACTATTACAGCTACAGAAAGGGTGGGTAAAGTAGCAGTATCCTCTTTTGAGTCAGTATGGGTGGAAGTCAGGAACAGGAAGGGAGCAGTTACTCTATTGGGGGTAGCAGTAGAGATACAGAGGAGCAGATTGGGAGGCAGATTTTGGAAAGGTGCAAAAATAACGGGGTTGTTATCATGGGTGACTTTAACTTCCCTAATATTGATTGGCACCTGATTAGTTCCAAGGGTTTTGATGGAGCAGAGTTTGTTAAGTGTATCCAGGACGGATTCCTGTCATAGTATGTGGACAGGCCGACTAGGGGGAATGCCATACTAGATCTAGTACTAGGTAATGAACCAGGCCAGGGTGAGCATCTGGGGGACAGTGACCACCGCTCCCTGGCCTTTAGCATTATCATGGAAAAGGATAGAATCAGAGAGGACAGGAACATTTTTAATTGGGGAAGGGCAAATTATGACACTATAAGGCTAGAACTTGCAGGTGTGAATTGGGATGATGCTTTTGCAGGGAAATGTACTATGGACATGTGGTCTATATTTAGAGACCTCTTGCAGGATGTTAGGGATAAATTTGTTCCGGTGAGGAAGATAAAGAATGGTAGGGTGAAGGAACCATGGGTGACATGTGAGGTGGAAAATCTAGTCAGGTGGAAGAAGGCAGCATACATAAGGTTCAGGAAGCAAGGATCAGATGGGTCTATTGAGGAATATAGGGAAGCAAGAAAGGAGCTTAAGAAGGGGCTGAGAAGAGCAAGAAGGGGGCATGAGAAGGCGTTGGTGAGTAGGGTAAAGGAAATCCCCAAGGAATTCTTCAATTATGTGAAGAAAAAAAGGATGACAGGAGTGAAGGTAGGACCAATTAGAGATAAAGGTGGGAAGATGTGCCTGGAGGCTGTGGAAGTGAGTGAGGTCTCAATGAATACTTCTCTTCAGTATTCCACCAATAAGAGGGAACTTGATGATGGTGAGGACAATATGAGTGAAGTTGATGTTCTGGAGCATGTTGACATTAAGGGAGAGGTGGTGTTGGAGTTGTTAAAATACATTAGGATGGATAAGCCCTGGGGCCGGACGGTATATTCCCCAGGCTGCTCCACGAGGCGAGGGAAGAGATTGCTGAGCCTCTGGCTAGGATCTTTATGTCCTCGTTGTCCACAGGAATTGTACCGGAGGATTGGAGGGAGGCGAATGTCGTCCCCTTCTTCAAAAATGGTAGTAGGGATAGTCCGGGTAATTATAGACCAGTGAGCCTTACGTCTGTGGTCGGAAAGCTGCTGGAAAAGATTCTTAGAGATAGGATCTCTGGGCATTTAGAGAATCATGGCCTGATCAGCGACAGTCAGCATGGCTTTATGAAGGGCAGGTCGTGTCTAACAAGCCTGATAAGAGTTCTTTGAGGTGGTGACCAGGCATATAGATGAGGGTAGTGCAGTGGATGTGATCTATATGGATTTTAGTAAGGCATTTGACAAGGTTCCACACGGTAGGCTTATTCAGAAAGTCAGAAGGCATGGGATCCAGGGAAGTTTGGCCAGGTGGATTCAGAATTGGCTTGCCTGCAGAAGGCAGAGGGTCGTGGTGGAGGGAGTACATTCAGATTGGAGGATTGTGACTAGTGGTGTCCCACAAGGATATGTTCTGGGACATCTACTTTTCGTGATTTTTATTAACGACCTGGATGTGGGGGTAGAAGGGAGGGTTGGCAAGTTTGCAGACAACACAAAGGTTGGTGGTGTTGTAGATAGTGTAGAGGATTGTCAAAGATTGCAGAGAGACATTGATAGGATGCAGAAGTGGCAGATGGAGTTCAACCCGGAGAAGTGTGAGGTGGTACACTTTGGAAGGACAAACTCCAAGGCAGAGTACAAAGTAAATGGCAGGATACTTGGTACTGTGGAGGAGCAGAGGGATCTGGGGGTACATGTCCACAGATCCCTGAAAGTTGCCTCACAGGTGGATGGGGTAGTTAAGAAAGCTTATGGGGTGTTAGCTTTCATAAGTCGAGGGATAGAGTTTAAGAGTCGCGATGTAATGATGCAGCTCTATAAAACTCTGGTTAGGCCACACTTGGAGTACTGTGTCCAGTTCTGGTCGCCTCACTATCGGAAGGACGGGGAAGCATTGGAAAGGGTACAGAGAAGATTTACCAGGATGCTGCCTGGTTTAGAGAGTATGCATTATGATCAGAGATTAAGGGAGTTAGGGCTTTACTCTTTGGAGAGAAGGAGGATGAGAGGAGACATGATAGAGGTGTACAAGATAATAAGAGGAATAGATAGAGTGGATAGCCAGCGCCTCTTCCCCAGGGCACCACTGCTCAATACAAGAGGACATGGCTTTAAGGTAAGGGGTGGGAAGTTCAAGGGGGATATTAGAGGAAGGTTTTTTACTCAGAGTGGTTGGTGCGTGGAATGCACTGCCTGAGTCAGTGGTGGAGGCAGATACACTAGTGAAGTTTAAGAGACTACTAGAAAGGTAGATGGAGGAATTTAAGGTGGGGGCTTATATGGGAGGCTGGGTTTGAGGGTCGGCACAATATTGTGGGCCAAAGGGCCTGTACTGTGCTGTACTATTCTATGTTCTTTAGGATCATGTCCTGTCAGAGTCAATTCGATAGTAAATAAAAATCAATGGCTCATCCTCTATCAAAATTATTAAAATTGTGATATTGTACAGTGTATATTGATTAAACTTCATTCTGTTTTGTATGAAATGAAGCTGTTATTTATGTATGTAATTTTCTTTCATAATTAAATTCAGAAAACAAATATGTGCCACGTTAGGTGTATAGGGAACTTTTCACTAATTAATGTGGAGAAGCCTAACTGATTGCCTGAAAAAAGTAACAGTATAATCAGAGTACCACCAAAAACTGAGTGGCAAGAAGTAGAGTAGCAATGCAACAAATGTCCATTGGATGAAAATAAATATTTCAAACTGATATTACGCACATACTTACTTAATTTTGCAGCCCATTTCACATTGGTGGGTACAATTCTAAACGTGTGCATCAACATGGAAGCCATGACTTATAAATTAATTTCTGTAGAAATAAAGTTCAATGTTGTAAGAACTGCTCATCAGTATGCCACAGAACATTAATTCCCCACTGCCAAATCTGTAGCTATATTTTCAAGCAAATTTCTGTAGACAAAAGCAAAATGCTGCTGTTGTTGGAAATGTGCTATAAAATAGGGAAAGAAAAACTAACTTAACATTTCTATAATTAGAAATATTAACTTCATTTTTTCCTGTTTGTATTTAATATATATGTATATATAAAAAATGACTAATGAAAACTGAGATGCCTTCAACTTTTTTTTAAAACTGATATTATTCTTCTGAACATCATTGCATATTTTTTCTTTGATACATAGAATGTCATTACCAAAATTAATACTTAAGAATAAGAATCCAGTTTAATATCACTGACATACTGAATGCCATGAAATTTATTGATCTGTGGAAGCAGTACAGTGCAATATATAAAAATATAAATTACAATAAGGAAGATATACAAAAAAAATTAAATAAGTAGTGCACTGGTAAAGAGAGTAAAAATAATGAGGAGGTGTTCATGGGTTGATTCATTGTCCATTAATAAATCTAACGGCAGAGGGATAGAAGCTGTTTATAAACTGTCTTCAGGCTCCAGGACCTTTCTGATGGTAGTAATAAGTAATGTTCTGGGTGATGACGGTCCTTAGTGATTGATGCCACCTTTTTCAGGGATCACCTTTTGAATATGTCCTCAATGCTGGGGAGGCTAGTTAGTGCCCATGATGAAGCTGACTGAGTTTGGAACCGTCTACAGCCTTTTCCCAATCCTGTGTAATGGCCCCTCTATACCAGATAGTGATGCAGCCAGTTAGAATGCGAGTCACAGTACATCTGTAGGAATTTGCTTGAGTCTTTGGTGACATATCTTCCTAATTGCAGCAATACCTTGGGCACAGGATGGATCTTCAGAGAACTTGAAAATGCTCACCCTTTCCATTACTGACTCCCCAAAGAGGACTGGTGTGCGTTCCCTCAAATTCCCCTTCCTGAAGTCCACAATCAATTCCTTGGTCTCACTGACATCGAGTACAAGGTTGTGGTTGCACCATCACTCAACCAGCCATCTCACTCCTGTATGCCTGCTAGTCACCATCTGAGATTCTGCCAACAGTTTGGCAAAAGTCTTGCCGTACATCTTCTAAAAGCTTGCTCAGTATTCAAATTGGCATTTTTAAATTCATTTGCACCAATTTCTTTAAAACATGCTAAATCATCAAATAAATAAAGCTAATGCAAATTTTAAGGAAAAGCTAAGTTGTATATAGATGAGCAGCAGCATCAAAAGAGTATTTTCCTTCAAAATGTGTACAGGTGTCCCCCACTTTTCGAACATTCGCTTTACGAAACCTCACTGTTACTAAAGACCAACATTAGTTCCCTGTTTTCACTTTCAGAAGGTGTTTTCACGGTTAGTTAAAAAAAAAAATCGGTGCGCGATAAAAAATCAGCACGCGCCCCGAGCAGCCGCTCTCCCCGGGAACAGCATTCTAGCCAGCATTGCTTAAACACATGCCTGTGAGCAACCGTTTGCAAAATGAGTTCTATGGTATCGGAAAAGCCTAAAAGAGCTCTAAGGCTGTTACACTTAGCGTAAAACTAGACATAATTAAGCGTTTCGATCGTGGTGAACGAAGTAAGGACAAAGTGAGTTTGGCTTGTGGAAGCTGACGAACATGATGTTGAAGAGGTTTTGGCATCCCATGACCAAGAACTGATAGATGAAGAGCTGATGCAATTGGAAAAAGAAAGGATAACAATCGAAACCGAATGCAGTAGCGAACTGAACGTGAAGCAACTGCGTGAGATTTTCGCTGCAATGATAAAGTACGACTTTAATCTTGAAAGGGTACATAGGTTTAGGAGATATTTTCAAGATGGTTTGAGTCCTTACAAAGAACTGTATGATAGAAAAATGCATGAGGCTCAGCAGTCAAGCAAGCCTTCCACATCAGCCAGAGCAGACGACGCACCTCGACCTTCGACATCGAGGTAGGCAGTCATAGGAGAAGATGAGCTGCCTGCTTTAATGGAAACAGACGACGAGATGATGCCCCAGTGTCCCACCACCCCAACACCCAGCCGCGGACAGATACCGATTCGTGGAGAATGCAGCGGTAGCCAGGAGGCACACAGCACATCTTTAAGAAAAAAACTGAAATAAACATACTAATTAATTAGGTGCCGCCCGACACATAATTGTCGGCCCAGATCAGAGACGACGCAATCGGAAATCGGCACTGATCTGGGCCGACAATTATGTGCCGGGCAGCACCTAATTAAACAGCATGTTTATTTTGGCTTTTTTCTTAAAGATGTGTTGGGTGCCTCCTGGCTACCGCTGCATTCCTGCATGCTTCGCGGCAATGTATCGGTCGGCAGCCTGGAGGGAGGGGGCCACTGCACCACCCAAACTGCGACGACTCAGTCTAACACACCATCATCAGTGTGCTCGGCGCTGAACCAATTCTGGTAAGTGATACTACACTGTATATACATTATTTCTACTTCATATAAGCTGCGCATTTTTATGTGTTATTTGGTATGATTTGGCAGCTTCATAGCTTAAAGGTTACTGGAGAGCACTTGCGCCGTGTTTTTGCCAACAGCGCTTGGGTGAGATTTTCTGTCGACGGCGCTTGTGTGAGATTTTCGCTACGGAGAACAGTGCAGTAATGATTGTGGAAAAGTATTTCTATTTTAACTATTTTATATAGGCTGTGCATTTATCATATCATTTCTGCTTTTACTATATGTTACTGTTATTTTAGGTTTTATGTGTTATTTGGCATGATTTGGTAGGTTATTTTCGGGTCTGCGAACGCTCACAAAATTTTCCCATATAAATAAATGGTAATCGCTTCTTCGCTTTACGACATTTCAGCTTACGAACTGTTTCATAGGAACGCTCTGCCTTCGGATGGCGGGGGAAACCTGTATCTCCATTTGTTAGTATGACCAGTACCGGTATACACAAGACAAAATCCTGAAGTCATATGAAGTATGATACTTAACCACAATATGAAACTTGTTTAATAAACACAAATCAATTCCATAAATTTATATTCTTAACTGGGTAGAAGGCAAAACAGAACAAAGTGGTCTCAGATATTATCAAGCAGCACAGCAGTGGTAAGGTCACATCTTTGTTACTATTAATAAAGACAAAGTCTTATTTTTTTATATTCTGGCTTTTCGCCTGACCGCATTTTATTTCTGTACAGAGGAGGGGAACTTGGGGGTTGATGATCATGCTGCCATTCTTTTCTTTCCTGGTTTTGTAGCTATGTGGTGAAGAATTTCAGAGTTGTGTACTTTGATAATAAATGAACCTTTGAACCTTTTTTCAATTATTATAGACTACAATTATGCAATATTGCATGTATATTGCAGTAACCAAAGCAAAAAGTATGCAAGTTGAGCACTCCTTATCCAAAAACCTCCAAAATCCAAATGTTATATTGAATGCTGTCATAACGTCACAAACAGATATTTCAACAAGGAACTGGGAAGGTTCCCAAACAAAGAGGAGGTCTCTGTGCATGAGAAAGTTTTGAGAAGTGACCTCACATACGTAATGAACAGAAGCTAATGAATATTAGAAAAACACTGCCTAAAGCAAAAAATGAAGATCTCGATGTATTGAAAGCGCGGATTCATCAGCATGGAGTGAACATGTGCCACTTCACGGTCTGCTATCATGACAAAAGCAAAGATCTGTCATGACAAACTGAAAATTTAAGGTAATTGTGAATATTCAGCAGTCTGGTTGCAGAATTTTAAGAAAAGACAAGGCATTAACTTTTTAAACATTTGTGATAAAGCATCTGATGTTCATGAAGCAACAGAGAAATTCATTGAGTTTGCTAAGATTGTTACTGATGAAAATCTAACATGCTAAATATCTGCATCTGTATATATGTGTGATGAACAAGTGTTAGATGATGATTGCTTACTAGTAACACATAAACACAGAGTCAAGAATGAAGGCGATGCCAAACAGCTACTGACTGTCCACCTGGGTGGCCGAGGTAGTGATAACATCTACCATTCAGGGCCCCAAACAGTCCTCCAAGATGAGGCGACACTTCACCTGTGAGTCTGTTAGGTCATCTACTGTATCCAGTACACTTAGTGTGGCCTCCTGTTTATTGGTGAGACCCCACAGAGATTGGGAGATCGCTTTACTGAGCACCCATGCTCCGTCCACCAGAAAAAGCCGGATCTCCCTGTGGCCGCCCCTTTTAATTCCACTTACCATTCCCATTCTGTCAGTCCATGGCCTCCTCTACCATTGCGATGAGGCCACACTCAGGTTGGCAGTTTGGGTAGCCTCCAAACTGATGGCAAGAACATCAATTTCTCAAACTCCCAGTAATGCTCCCCCCTTCACCATTCCCCATTCACTTTTTCCTCTCTCATCTTAACTCTTTACCTGCCCCTTTTCTTTCTTCTATGGCCTTCTGTCCTCTCCTATCAGATTCCTCCTTCTCCAGCCCTTTATCTCTTTCACCAATCAACTTCCCAGCTCTTTACTTCACCCCTCCTGCTCTAGGTCTCACCTATCATCTTGTGTTTCTTCCTCTCCTCCCCCACTTTCTAACTCTGATCCTCATCTTTTTTTTCTCCAGTCCTGATGAGGATCTTACCCAAAACATTGACTACACACTTTTCCATAGATGCTGCCTGGCCTGCTGAGTTCATCCAGCATTTTGTGTGGCTTGCTTGGATTTCCAGCATCTGCAGATTTTCTCTTGTTGGTGATAACATCTTTCTTATGGTTCAATCTATACATTATTGTTCCATGCACAAAATTATTTAAAATATTATATAAAACTACCTTTGGGATATATGTATAAGCTTGGGTCACATCCCCGAGGTATCTCATTATAAATGCAAATATTCCAAAACTCAAAACATTTCCAACCCCAAGCATTTCAGATATGGAGTGCTCAACCTGTAGTTTCAACTTTTTCAGAGTTATGGCATTATAAAGTTTAGCCTACTCTCGTGGAACAGTGTGTAAGAATGTACTATATCACTCTAAATTGTATAGTTAGAAATAACGAAGTTGACCATCACACACTTAAAATTCAAACACGACAAATAATAAAAACTACAAAGACGTATTAGTTGCATGGGCAATGAAGTCAAGATTGTAAGGGTGAAATCCGAAATGACATATCGTAAGTATCAACGGGACCATTTACATGAAGAGATTTACACCTTTTACACTTTATCAATAAGTTACTTTAAAATCAGCGCAAGTGAAAACAAAATTACTACATTGCAAAGAGTTGCGAGAAGAGTTTACAAAATGAGTTGACAGAATAGTCAACATTGAGAATTAACTCTGTCACGGCCGGGAAGACACAGGGCCTGATATGACAACGAATCCAATTCCCCCGAAATTATTGGCGATGACTGGGGCGAGGGACAGGGCCGAGCACCGGACACTCTGGTCGTGGACAATCATGCCCCAAGCGAAATCCATCCCATAACTTGCTCCCTCCCCCGCCACCGGACACACACCACCCCTCTCCCCTCCAGCCTCACAACTATGAAGCCAAATTCAAAAATTATCCGTAGTAAAGTCTCAACTAAACCAAGTGAAGCAACAGCATCGTCATCCGTTTTATAATACATTTCCAGCAATGATCTCTCCACAAAAAAAAACCCCATCTGCCGAGCATGTTCAGTATTTTCTCTTTTAATGTCAGACATCCAACATCTTCGCCAGCCAAGCCCAAGACTCTCCACAGGCTCCGCTTCACAAATATAAGATGGCCTCGCCCACTGCCAGCTGAGCAAGGTTATCAGCTCCCGGCCCCTCACCTCTGCTTCTCCGACTCGGCTCCGGCCTCTCGTTGCCGCGCTCCTCCCTATCCGACCCCTCGATTCTCCGATCCCGCAGTGCTCCGTTCTCGCTTCAATCTCCGGCTTCCTGGACCCGAACCGTAGTACTCTCCCCTAACAACCAGCGTAGGTCCCCTCCCAGCCTAACCTCAAAGCCCGCCCATTATTGTATTTTGCCCTCCCCCCGCACAAAAACATTTTAAAGCGGTAGAGGAAATAGAGAGTAAAATATTCAAGATTAAATGCGATTCTGACCTATTAGACCCACTGCGGGTATTTCTGCTCAGGCGAGCCCGAGATTTCCCTTAGGCCGTTGCACAGGGCGGAGCCGGGTCAAGCAGAAGATGGCGGCGGTGGCACGGACGGTGGCGTTGCCACTACGGCTCCGGCTTTTAGCCGGGAGGCGGCTGCGCTTTTCAGGTACACACGGTTTAAGATATAATTTCATTTATGGAAGGAATTCAAGTTTTTATTTCCTTCGTTACGGCCGACTGTCTGAGAATAGATGCCTAAATTTAGCGACAGTTTGTGTTGATGCAGTGCGTCTCACAGCTACTAAAACTGGACATAAATGCCACGACATTTTGATAACTTTATGCTACGGAATTTCACTATCTCATCTCTGGTCATTAGACCAGCTTTTCGACCTTATAAGTCAAAAGAAAAATTCTTCCAGCATTATTCGTTACTTTCTCCTGGAGACAAGTTTATAGAGATCTGATACTTCGACCGACTGACTGACACACACACACACACACACACACACACACACACACACACACACACACACACACACTTCTGTGTTCGAGACGTATGTTGTACTGTGCGATCTACGTAGCTCATGATATAAAAGAACATTTGCATATATTATTGAACTTGGCAATACAAAACTCAAATGTTTTTCCACGTTAAATGTTTGTTTTGTTTTTACATAATGGTTTCGCCCAATTGGGAGTGTTCTCTTCGAATAAAAACGCTTTAGCTGCCACCCTAATCTTTGAAAGAACAAATAAATTAAAACGTTTGAATGGAATGTGAAATTAAATATTGCACTTTAATTTCCTATCATTGTGTAGGATGATGTCAATCAGCCCTCTTGTCAGTAAGTGAAAAAAGAGAACTATAGTTGTTGGAAATACTCAGATAAAAGCAAAATACTAGAAACTGCAGCTGGACCAGCATCTGTAAAAGATGTTTCAGGTCAAGTATCATCTTTCCACAGATGCTGCCAGACGTGCTGAGTGTTTCCAGCTTTTTCTGTCTTTTTTTTCTCAGAGACAATTTTGACCAACAGCACTAGAAATAAATGAATTAAAACAGTTAATAATAACTCTTCCAACACACATCAAAGTTGCTGGTGAACGCAGCAGGCCAGGCAGCATCTCTAGGATTAATTTTTATAAGGTTGTCCCTGTACTGTTTATGCAGCAGGCATTTATTGACATAGTTGCTGAAAGTAAATGTCAATTTGACCTTTGTACGGTGGACACTGGCAACTTACAGTATTTATGATTTTTTAAACATTTGCTTTTTAAGTGTTGAATATAAACTTCTGTTTTAATTAAGGATCTTAGTTGAGCACTCATGAAAATCAACTCTTTCATTTATTGAAAATTTAGTGATTTTAGTTGGAGAATTTGCGAATATACCAATTTGTGTAAAAGAAATTTAAAAATCACCACCCAAAAAAATTGAGAACAATAAAACTCACTCTCACAGAATTTATGTGGGAAAATAAAGTAAACAACTTTTTTCCCCAACTGTGTTTCTCGTTTCATGTATATCTTTGTGATATCGAAAATTACAATAGCGACAATTTTCTAAGAATATGGCCTCCTCCTAATGCTGGGTCACCTCTATTTTATTAAAGTCTGTTGTGGTTAAACCTTTTACCTGACACCAACATCAAATTTATATCAGTCATAATTTAATTTGTTATAATTCAAATTATGATTTTTTGCAAATATTAATTTGAGGTTTCCGTTTGGAAGAGTTTGGAGTTAACGTGTGCTTGAAGGTCAGTGAAGATTTCATAGGCAGAAGAGTAAAAATCTTAGGCATAAAGTTAACAAATATATATAAAAACAATGTTATAAATATCCCAAGTTGCCAAACAATATCCATAGTAAAAACTGTCAAATTGACATCTACTTTTCAGTCGATGATCAGGTTTTTATGAAGTGCTCCGATCACATTTTATGTTCATGATCTGATTCATTTTTTTTATTTACAGAAGTTCTGATAAATTTTCATCATAATGCTCTCTGAGGGAGCAAAGTTCTAAAATATGTAAATTGTTTACTCAGTGAAACTACCTAAAATTTCCTTTGGTCAGCAACTAAAACTGTTTGAATTGATGATGAAGGGTCTCAGCCCGAAATGTCAACTGTTTACACTTTTCCGTAGATGCTACCTGGCCTGCTGAGTTCCTTCAGCATTTTGCGTGAATTGCTTTGAATTGAATTTGCATTTGCAATAGCATTGGAAAAAAGTAGTTTATATAACTTAAATAGTCAGTATATAAATACAATCTTAAATGTCATCAGAAACAAATGGAATTGATTTGTGTCCACTCCATAAAATGCAGCATATCAGGTGAGAAGAACAAAAGATCTCAAATGTCACAGTGGTGTCCTCCAGTCCTATTATCTTTTCAAAAACCCACCAATTCTCCATTTCTGGTCTCTTCGGCTTTCCAAATTGATGGTTGTGACCTGAGCCACCTACAGTTTTTAAGTTTTGGAATTACCTCCCTAAACCTTGAACCCATTTCCTCGTGTTTGCACCCATTCTACTTGTTTTAATGTTAAATTCTACATTTTTGACCAATTCTTATTTTTCTTAACTACAATATCTCCTTATATAGCTTGGTATTGTGGGCAGAATTTTCATTGTATCTCAGGGAAGAGCTCTTCAGCCATATGATGGTTGGGTAGGAGATGGGTGTAGTGATCACCCATTATTATCAAGAGATTATCGTGATCAATTCCCCGGGAGAACCCTTTGTATCTATCACCAATGTTCCCTCTAATTTTTAGTACACTGCACAGAATAACAACAAAATAACATATTTAAGTCACTCAGTTATTTTTTTCTCTCTCCTGTCTTTGGCATTTACCCATTCTTTGTAAACTCTATCTAGACTAATAGAACTTCCATCCAATTGATATGGTCTTACTCTCAAAGGGTATTCCACATTTAAAGATGTCTTTTAGGGCATTATGTATCCCATTTCAATAGTCTTTGATAACAGGGCATTCCCAGAAAATATGATAATGGTTTGCATTTTGATTTCCACAATTTCTCCAGCAAACAGGGGGGTTATATATTTTGGGTATATACGTCAAGAATAGTTGAAAAGAGATAAGTATTTAATGAATGTACTGCTGGTGGCTGGTAAAAAGACCCTTACTAGGAAATGGTTATCACAGGAAAGCTTTAAATGTATGGATTAAAATTACAATGGACATTTACAAAATGAAGATAACAGCATCTGTTAATCATAAGTTGGAACAATTTTATTCATACTGGAAAAAATGGTTTAACTACATAACACCTCATAGGCCTGATTTTATTCTCACGTCAATAAAAATGTTATTAAAAAAAAAGATTACTCCCTGCTCTGTACATAGTTTTCTTCTTTCGATTGTTCTTTCTTTCCTCTGCTTTCTATCAGATAAATATTATGTGGAGATTTGTGACGAATATGATTATATAATATATGTACAGTATCTGAAATACATCTTATGGAAATGTTTGATGATATTCAATAAAAAATAAATTACAAAAAAAAGAAAAAAAACTTGGACAGGTACATGGATGAGAGGTGTATGGAGGAATATGGCCCAGGTGCAGGTCAGTGGGACTAAGCAGAATAATGGTTCGGCACAGCCAAGAAGGGCCAAAAGGCCTGTTTCTGTGCTGTAATGTTCTCTGGTTCTATGATAGCTTTTGATTCTCATTAACATATCCAAATGGCATTCACCTAAACGGTTTCTCAGCTTCTTTTTGAGTTGATTAATTAGGCTAAAACCTCGCTCACAGTCCGCACTAGATGCAAGAAAGGTTCCCCCAATGTCCACCAACTGTGCATGGTTGCAAAACTCTTCATTTTGAAGTACAAATGCCACCATTTGAGCAAAGTTTGAAATCAGTTTGGATTTAATTTTTTCTTGCACGGAAAATTTGAAATCAACTTTCTAACTATTACAGTATCTTCAGCTAGAAAATCATGATATTTTAGACATAAGGCATTAACTTGTTCATCGCCAAATGTGAAGTCACAATCTGCAATTGCGGAGAAATCAAAAGCTGACCATTCTTGTACCTCATCTTCAGGAAACCTTTCTTCTGAATGAACACAAAGACTATTTATAAAGGTCAACAGCGAACTTGTATCTACTGTGATGTTTTCTTCACGTTGTTGGCTTAGCAAAACTTTAACTTTGTCACTGCACGAAACATTGTCTCCCAGATCCTGGAACAGGATAGGTGAGGTGACGTAAATTAGTGACGTGCATTGTGGTATTTGAAAAACCGACTAACTAGTTAACAGAAACATTTAGCTGAAAGATTATTTTCAATAAGTATAATTATTAACTACTACATTATTTTAGATAACTAACCTTTTGTGCACACATTAATTTCCTTTGTGCGCTGGTTGAAAAACGCGTGTGCATGCGCACACGCGCACAGCTTAAAGGGAACATAGTCTCTCACAATCAAGTTTTGTTTTCTCCTTTCTTAAAGTTGGTCACTTTACTTTACCTCTGACATGCTCACTTCTGAGATGCGAGAGAAATAGATGAGAAAAGAATCTATAGAATTATTCCCCGCAATGTTTTGGTATGTCAGGATCTTCCTATCCTCCAGATGCATACCATTTTTCTCTTGCCATCAGTCCCTTTTTATTAAGGTGAAAGAATGGTTCTAACTTAGTGTACTGGAGGTCTTTCTCTTTAGTTAGATAAAAATATATTTCATTGTCAATTGAAACCCTCAAAGCAGAGCCACTTGCGAACTATAGAATATTAATTATCCAAAACCACTGATGTGCTTGTCTATTAAACACCGCCCTTTCACTGTTGCCTGACCTGCTGACTTCCTCCAGCATTTTGTGTGTTGCTTTTTCACTGTTGGAAACTTTTATAAATTTAAATACCCGATTAGATTCCCTGTAAGTGGATTAGTTCTTGCAGGTCCAGACTTCAAAAAAAACCCTTATTTCTTTGCTTGTGTTCCAAACCCCCTTATTCAAGCAACTTGTGAATGTTTTAATTATGTGGCTCCAAATTTGAGATATGTCCAGCTTATATCATGTTTATCATTACATTTCTCATTTATGGTGTTTCAAATTTTAAATAATGTGTCCTATTAAGCTAGGCATCTTGGTGAACTTCAAATCTGGACAATAATGCAAAGATATGTGTGAATGTAGAACTAAACCCTAAGGAAATGAAAAGCAGATTAGTCTGAAAATATTGCTTTCATCTGTTATTGCAGGGTACAGTATTTTGATGTACAATGCTATTTTGTGCATTGTACCATACATTTGGCTGGCGGGGTGGAGATGCGTCTCTACCAAAGGAGGTATAAGGCGCTCCTTCCCTCCACTAGCCTGTAGACCATGATCGTCCGCATCATACGACACAGCACGTAATGATGATAACCACATATTTAGTGTCCATAAAAAGTAGTATTGTCTTCATTTTAAGAGTTCAGCTTGGTGTTAACTCATGTTTCAGTTTCCTCTCTGTTTGGGATCTGACAGTTTTCAACAAAATCATTATTTAAATGCAGTTTAACTTTGTGCTTTGTTACTTTTGCTCTGCTCATCCTGAGCACTAAATTGCCATCCTTACTATTTTTTTGTCATAATTGCAAAGTGTTGCAATCATATCGAATGGTGCAAGTATTTGTGGTAGTGTTAGACCAACAGAACAGTTGGTGGCCTAATCTGCAAACAAGCATACACGTTGGAAGTGGGACAAAGGTTATCCCAGCCTGTTGTTTAAACCATGTATGGGAAGTAAGTGAACAATCTGTGCCAAAGTTTAATGATTAAATAGCATGCTACATCTAGCATATTTGCATAATTCAGGGGGTAGACAAGTTCAGTAATTCCAGTTGCCCACGTGTACTGTTTGCACTATGTTCTTTGGTATGTTTATTTGATGGCAAAAGATTAATATCAGATAAAAATATTTAGAGTTATATTCTAAAATTAAAATGTCATTAATTTCTTCAAAAAAGCTGATCATGATAGTTATGTGAAGAAATTAAGTAAACATTTTTTTTACATCCTAATGGGCCACAACACATGTCATTAGAAATGACTTTCCATTGAAAACTTAACTTACAGCATGTTCTGTAATTATTCCATTTTACATCACTGAATTCAGTTGTTCATCTCCCTTGATGCACAGCCTTCAGGAAAAAGGCCGAAGGGTGGTTTAACATCTTATTTTGCTTAATATTGGGTTGAGATAATGTTCTTGCACAATATATCCTTTCACTTGATGAAATTTGCCTTGCTAACTGAATGTGATATGATTGTTCAGTAAAATCATTAAATAAGGGGAAAAGGTCAATCAATAGAAACTGAGTCATTGTATATTTACTCAGTTAAAACTCCTGGGTGCCAGGGTCCAGTACATCTCAGATCAAGTCCTCAGTATTCTTAAGTAGGAGAGTGAACAGCCAGAGGTTGTGGTCCATGTAGGTACCAATGATGTAGAGAGGAAGAATGACGAGGTTCTGCAAAGTGAGTTCGGGGAGCAAGGTGCTAAGATAAAGGGGAGGACTTCCAGGGTTGTGATCTCAAGATTGCTACCCGTGCTGCATGCTAGTGAGGCCAGAAGTAGGAAGATTATACAATTTAACACATGGCTAAGGACTTGGTGTAGGAGGTGTTTGGATCATTGGGCTTTCTTCCAGGAAAGGTGCAACCTGCACAGAAGATACAGTTTGTAACTGAACTGGAAGGGGACTAATATCCTAGCGGGAAGCTTTGCTGGTGCTGCATAGTGGGGTTTAAAACAGAGTTGCAGGGGGATGGGAACGTGAGTGCCAGAAGAGTTAGTAGAGAGGTTGTGGAGTCATGTTGTTAAGAAGACCTCAGACCATGTTAGGAATGATAAAGTTGAGCGCGGTGCAATGTCCTGAACTGCATGTATTTCAATGCAAGAAGTATCATAGGAAAGGCAGCTGATCTCAGGGTATGGATCAACACTTGGAATTATGATATTGTAGCCATTTGTGAGACTTGGTTGCAGGAGGGGCAGAACTGGCAGGTCAATATTTCCAGGGTTCCATTGTTTTAGATGTGACAGAGTGGGAGGAATTAAAGGAGGAACGGTGACATTAGTAGTCAGGGAAAATGTCAAGGCAGTGCTCAGTTAGGACAGACTGGGTGAAACCATTTGTGACCATGTTAATGGGGCTATATTATAGACCTCTCAACAGTCCAAGGGATTTAGAAGAGAATTTGCAGAGAGATCATTGACTGTGGCAAGAAACATAAGGTTGTTACAGTAGGTGATTTTATCTTTCCATATATTAACTGGGACTCCCATACTGTGAAAGATCTAGATGGGATAGAGCTTGTCAAGTGTGTTCCAGAAAGCTTCTTTAATCAGTATATAGAAGTCTCAGTGAGTGATTGTGCGATACTTAATCTACTATAAGGGAATGAGACAGGGCAGGTGACAGAAGGTTGGGTAGGTGAACACTTTTCATTTAGTGATCACAATACCACTATTCAAGATAAATATGCAAAAAGATAGGTCTGGTCCACAGGTTGAGTTTCTAAATTGAAGAAAGGCCAATTTTGATAATATCAGAAAAGATCTGGCAAATGTGGGTTGGAACAGGCTGTTTTCTGGCAAAAGTGTCTTTATAAATGGGAGGCCTTCAAGAGTGAAATTTTGAGAATACAAAGCATGTATGTGCCTGTCAGAATAAAAGGTAAAGATAAAAGGTGCAGGGAACCTTGGTTTTCAAGAGATATTGAGGCCCAGGTTAAGGGAAAAAAGGAGGTGCATAGCAGTTATAGGTAGGAAGGAACAAATGGGGTGCTTATGGACTATAAGAAATGCAAGTGAACACTTAAAAAAAGAAATCAGGGGGCTAAATGAAGGCATGAGGTTGCCCTAGCAGACAAGGTGAAGGAGAATCCTAAGGGATTCTATAGATATGTTAAGAGCAAAAGGATTGCAAAATTGATCCTTGAAAGATCAGAATGGTAATCCATTTGTGGAGCCAAAAGAAATGGGGGAGATCTTAAAGTATTTTTTTTGCATCTGCATTTACTGAGTAGACGGACATGAGGTCTATAGAAATGAGGCAAAGCGACTTCAACTTCATGGACCCTTGAAGTTGATAGATTACAGGGGAGAAGAGGGTGAGCACCTATGAAGAGGGTGTTTGCTGTACTAAGGCAAATTAGGGTAGATAAATTCCCAGGGCCTGACAAGGTATTCCCTCAGACCTTGTGGGAAGCAAGTACAGAAATTGCAGTGCCCCTAGCAAAGATATTTAAATCATCCTAACCAACAGGTCAGGTACCAGAGGATTGGGGGATAGCCAATGTTGCTCCGCTGTTTAAGAAAGGCTATAAAAAAAGCAGAAAATTTTAGGCCAGTGCGCCTGACATCAGCAGTGGGAAAGTTATTGGAAGGTATTCTGAGGGACTGGATATATAAGTATTTGGATGGACATGGATTGATTAAGAATAGTCAGTATGGCTTTGTGCACAATAGGTCACGTCTAACCAATCTTACGGAGTTTTTTTTTTGAGGAAGTTACCAGGAAAGTTGATGAAGGCAAGGCAGTGGCTGTTGTCTATGTGGACTCTATGTATTTGACAAGATCCCGCGTGGGAGGTTGGTCAAGGAGTTTCAGTCACACCGCATTCAAGATGAGATGTCTAATCCAATATACTAGACACTAGCTTTGTGGAGGAAGCCAGAAAGTGGTAGGAGATGGTAGACTTTCTGACTGGAGGCCTGTGACTGCTGGAATACTGCAAGGATTGGTGCTGGTTCCCTTGTTGTTTGCCACCTATATCAACAATCTGGAAGATAATCTGGCTAGCTGGATCAGCAAATTTGTGGATAACATTAAGATTGGGGGTTTAGTGGACAGTGAGGAAAGTTATCATGGCTTGCAGCAGGATCTGAACCAGCTGGAAAAATGGGCTGAAAAATGGCAGATGGAATTTAATACAGACAAGTGCGAGGTTTTGCACTTTGGTGGATCCAACTAGGGTAAATGGTAGGACACTGAGGAGTGTGGTAGAACAAAGGGATCTGGGAATACAGATCTGTAATTCACTGAAAGTGGTTGCACAGGTAGATAGGATCATTAAAAAAAAAGAGCTTTTGACACATTGGTCATCATAAATCAAAGTATTGAGTACAGGATGTTTTGTTGAAGTTGTATAAGACGTTCATGAGGCCTAACTTGGAGTATTGTGTGCAGTTTTGGTCACCTACCTACAGGAAAGATGTAAATAAGGTTGAAAAAGTACAGAGAAAATTTATAAGGATTTTGCCAGGTCTGGAGGACCTGAGTTATTTGGAAAGACTGAATAGGTTAGGACTGTATTCCTTAGAAAGTAGAAGATTAGGAGGAGGTTTGATATGTATACAAAGTTATCAGGGGTATTACTAGGGTAAATGCGAGCAGGCTTTTTCTCCACTGAGGTTGGGTGGGACAACAGCTAGAGGTCATGGGTTGAGGGTGAAAGATGAAAAGTTTAAGGGGAGCATGAAAGGAAACTTCTTCACTCAAAGGGTCGTGAGAGTGTGGAAGGAGCTGCCAGTACAGGTAGTGCGTGCAAGCTGGATTTCAATGTTTAAAAGAAGTTTGGATAGGTACATGGATGGTAGGGGTATGGAGGGCTATGTTCCCAGTGCAGGTCGATGGGAGTAGGCAGTGTCAATGGTTCAGCATGGACAGGTTGGACTGAAGGGCCTGTTTCCGTGCTGTATTTTTCTATGACTCTGTATTATTTTGGAAGTCACTTTAGAATTCCAAGCCATGTTTCTTGTCACTAACTTTTTAATTGGTTTTCATTTCAAAATCAGCATTGTTGGAATGCTATATCAATTAAAGGAATAAAGGAATTCGTGAGTTTTGTTCCAGATCTAAAGTCTTCGTTTTCAAATCTTTTTTTTCCCAGTCATCCAAAGGTTGTGCTAGCACATTAATGACAACAGTGAATTTAACCACTGATGACTATTTTTGCTGAGAAGTGGTATATAAAATGGATTGTTCTGCATTTTTAGGGATGTGTGCTGAACCTTTGTTTTCAGAGGGCTGTATGATGCAGATTGACAGGGATCTCAGACCTCTGGTGTACTTGGCAATAGTTGTTCCAGAGATCTGAATAACCTGCAAACAGCAGCTCTAGGCATTGGGAAAAGATGGCAGCATCACTGTCTCTGCAAAGTCCTTCAAATTCACTGCAAATATCTCTAGCATTGTGGCCCTAGTTCCATTGAACTGGGCAGGCAACATTGTTAGCACACTCAACACCAGATTCATGCAGCTGACAATATATTTCTAAGCTCTGTTGCCAGAAGAGATTTTCAGGCAGGAGGGGAAAAATAAAAGAGAAAACATTAAAAGATGCATTAGATGATGAGGTTTCTGCTCAAAACAGTGACTTTTTATTTCCAGCATCTGCAGATTTTCTCGTGTTTGACTTTTTATTCTCCTCCATAGATGCTGCCTAACCTAGGGAGTTCCTTCAATACTGTGTGTGTGTGTGTGTGTGTGTGTGTGTGTTGCAAAATATGCAACACTTATGCACAGTTTCAACAGAAAAGAATGTATGAAATTGCCCACCCCAACAGTCTCCAGTGCACTTGAATCCATAATCACTAGCAGATGTAAGGTCAATCTTTTGGAAAGTGCACGTGTAATTCAGCTAGCAGGGGTATTTGCAGATATTTTTCACTTCTCCCTGCTTCAATCTGTAGTTCCTACCTGTTTTAACACCACTATATTCCCAGTATCTAAGAAAAACACAATAACGTGCTTTAGTAACTACTGTCCAGTGTCTCTGACATCTACCAAAATGAAGTGATTTGAGAGGCTGGTCAGGGTGTGCCTTAACTCCAGACTTCCAGACAAACTCAACCCACTGCCGAAATAGGATCTCAGTGGATGCCAGTTGCTAGATCTACTCATCTCTGGAGCATCTGAACTGTAAAGACACCTCAGTCACACACTGGGTTAGGACTACAACTGCAACTTCAACACTAATTCCAAGCAAATTCATCACCTGGAGCTGGACTTGGTAGTCAATATCTTCCTCTGCAATTGTATCATTGACTTCTGGACCAACAAACCAATGTCAGTAAGGATGGGCAGCAGCACCTACTTAAACACTGGTGCTCCACAAGGTGTGTCCTCAGCTCCCTACTGGATTCCCTGTACACTCATGACTACATGGTCAGATACTGTTCCTAACTTTATCTAGCAGCAGGCTGAGGGTAGCAGACACCAACAAAATCAACAAACTCATTCATAAGGCCAGTGATGTTGTGGGGATGGAACTGGACTCTCTGACGGTGGTGTCTGAAAAGAGGATGCTGTCCAAGTTGCATGCCATCTTGGACAATGTCCCCCATCCACTACATAATGTACTGGTTGGGCACAGGAGTACATTCAGCCGGAGACTGGTTCCATCCAGATGCAACACAGAGCGTCATAAGAAGTCATTCCTGCCTGTGGCCATCAAACTTTACAACTCCTCCCTTGGAGGGTCAGATGCCCTGAGCCAGTAGGCTGGTCCTGGACTTATTTCCTGGCATAATTTACATATTACTATTTAACTATTTATGGTTTATTACTATTTAATTATTTATGGTGTAAGTGTAACAAAAACCAATTTCCCCCGGGATCAATAAACTATGACTATGACTATAAGTTTGCAGATAATACCATCAATAAATTGGTAAAAATGGCAAAGCAATGGAGGGTGGAAGTTAATTTTGAAAAATGTGAGCTGACTAAAAAGTTAAGATTTGTACAGTGATTGGTAGGACACTAAGTAGGACTGGAGAGCAGAGAGACTTTGGTACATTTCCAAGGATCCCAGAAGGAACGGCACAGGTAGATAGGCAGTTATGAAGCCTTATGGAATGGTTGCATTCATTACCTAGAGCATAAAATGTTAAAAGAGGAAGGTTATGTTACAAGGGTGTAAATAATTTAATTTCAAACATTTAAGTGGTGAGTGCATACAATTAAAGCCAATGGCATTGGTATTCCAGGAATGCACTTTGAGGAAATTTCTGCTTTTCCAATATTGAATTTTTAGTTATTCGTGTGACTTATTGATGTAGAGAGTCAGCACAACTTAGTTTGGAATATACTAGTTCAAAAGAAGCCTGATTCTAAAGTCCTCTTGGGTTGACTCATGTTAGTTATTAAATTTAACTATTTTCATTTTACTATTTTAGATAACTTCCATCGCTGTTTCACAGTTTCATCAATTATGATGGGTAAGTGCTTTTAATAATAGCATCAAAAATAGGTTGTTCATAAACCACTTCATGTCAAGAACATTGACTGGGCACTTTGATGCTTATGGTTCAAATATCAAATGCTATAAACAGATTATCCAGTTTTTCCAATATAAAATAACAATGTGTGGAACAAAAAATCACTATGCTAAAATCTGTAAAAGTTGGATATTTTTGTTCTGTTTTAATAATTTTGAATTAAATACTGAAAATTGTGATTTTCAGAATTTTCCTTCAACATTAGTGAGTTGGAAAAGAAAATATTGATGGAATACAATTAATATTTGGAGATGGACTTTTAGAATTTTTTTACTTAATCTTTGTGTTAAGCATCTCTTAAAATCAAATTAGCATTTCTACAGCTGGTATGTATTTTGGGTTGCATCGCAAGAAGCTAAAAATTGAAAGCTTTACTTAAGACATTGTATTGTGGATATTTATTAGTAACTGATAACTTTTACACAAACAAGAGTTGAAGCTGTCAGACAAAGATTTATAAAAGGCCGACAAATAATCAATCCATATTTAGTTTCATTTCAAGTTAACTAAACCCATGCCTCAAGACAACTTTAACTTTCATGGACAAAAAAGGCACAATTGTGTAGAAAAAGCAATTTTTGCCTATAAAATCTTCTTATGAATATTACAGATAATATGAAATCAATGGAAAATGGATAGGGTTTAACTCTCACACTTCAACAAGATGTTTCTATATTTTAATGTACCACAAAATTATATTATATAATCATCACTGTAATAGTTTTACAACCTTAGTACATTATGTATGTGTTTATTTTTGTGATTTTTTTTCTTAAGGTGTAGTTTTAATGCTTAACAAGCAGTTTATTATGATAATAGTTGGAAATGATATTTGATCTCCTTATATACCAGGATGAATTTCTCAGTTAAAGGATTTCCTTTGGAATGTTGATGCAGAGTTCAATTGCATTGCCTAGAATTAAAGTATTTGGACACTTTTTTTAAAGCTACGATAATAGTTGCAGACGTCTAATAAAAGAACAGAAAAACGTTGGAAATTTTTGGAGTTGAGGCAACAGTTCTATTCACTAACAACACGTACAATTGAGAGATGGCATTGCAAGCAAGAGGCAGTTTTGGAAACTGAGGAGAACTATAGGAATTCTTTTAAAAAAGAAAAATAAAGTTCCTTTTGTCTTTCTTATAGAGAGGACCCATGTCAACTATGAAGTCAAAAGTGATGTTGCGGTTGTGCGATTTAACACACCAAATTCCAAGGTAAGAATTAAATTGAGCATTTAATAATGATTGGCTGCTGAATGAGTTAAATTAACCAGTTCATCAACTCTCTTGAATTTATCCAGATCCAGTGCTCTCAGAAAGTGATATGTGAAAGTTTTTAATGTTCTAGAATATTTTCGAAAGCATTGACAAAGGCCTATCATATGCAAAGGGTCCAGCACTAAAATCTCTCAGCTCCGTATAAAATTGTACAATGTGGAAATAATTAAGATTATTATAGGAACGGGTGTTTATTGAGGTATCTGATTCTATGCCTTTGAATGTCAAGTGCATGTTGGAAATTAAGTCTTGAGATAATATCCAGTGAAATAATGAGACCCTTCATTGGGACTTGGCCCAAAATGTGGACTGTTTATTCTTTTCTGTACATGCAGCCTGACCTGTTGAATTCTTCCAGCATTTTGTATGTGTTACTCTGGATTTCCAGATCTGCAGAATCTCTTGTGTTTATATGTGACTTGAGTGATTTGAAATTTGTTTCCTTTTGATTCTGTTTAGGTTAACACTCTATCCCAAAAGCTACAGTCAGAATTTACTGATGTGATGAATGAAGCCTGGGCAAATGATGCAGTCAGAAGCATTGTACTTATCTCATCAAAACCGGGTTGTTTCATAGCTGGTGCTGACATCAAGTATGTTGCATTTTTAAAATTTATTTCCAACATTTAACAAGGATTATTTGCAGGACTAGAAGAGCAGTGGGGTGAGACTAGTTGTTCCAAAGATCTGACAGTCAAGAAGACTGTAGACCCTTGTGTGATGTAAAATTCCCATGTTATTTATGCAATATGATATACAGCTTTTCCATTTTTTCGGTTTATTTCCTGTCCATATTGCTTCTTTTCCTCTTTTTTTTAAACTTAGCTTTTTTAAAGCTATTAATCATAGCATTTGTTTTTCTACCAGTTTTAATTTTGAAGAGTGTGAGAAAGTTACTTTCTTGACAGATTATCTTTATTCTTAAAGGGGAAAGAAAACTTTGCGTAATGTACAGTTTAAGAACTTACTATGTACGGTCTGAATTAAGTAATCAAGAAACAATGATTTCTAATTTGATCAACATGTTTAAAATTTATAAATGTTTTTCGGGTTATGTTGAAGCCTTTGATTGTATTGCAGTCTCCAAAAGTAGCTCAAAAGATTATTTATTGGTCCAATATAAATTAAGCTCTTAGCAAGAAGTTGGCATTGGCTGCAGTATTGTTAAATCCTATGAATGTGAAAAAAGTTGCATTGTAAGTGGGTTACATTAGTATGAAATGTAGTCACACAAAAGCTTGTTCTCTTTGCAGTATGATAGAGGAGTGTAAAACTGCTGAAGAGGTGGTTCGTTTATCTCAAGAAGGACAGAAATTTTTTTCGAAGATTGAAGAGTCCACTAAGCCAGTTGTCGCTGCTATCAATGGTTCCTGTCTGGGTGGCGGTCTTGAGGTATGGACTTTGTTCTTTCTTTGTTATGTGCAATCTAACTAGTTGCAGAGAAACGAGGAGAAAGGGCTTGAAGTTAATGACCACCACTATCTCCCAACATCAGTCAAACCCTGTTCTCCTCCCCCATCTATCAGAACCTGGCTGTCACCTTTCAGCCTTCCTCAGTCCACCAGCCACTCCAGACTCCCCTTCTCTTCTTCATTCTGATCATCTTGCCTCTCCACTCTCAGTCTTGATGCAATGTTTCAACCCAAAACATCACTGATTCCTTTCCTTTCCTCTCACAGATCCTACCTGACTCTCTGAGTTCTTCCAGCAGATGCTTTGTAGCTCCAGAGTAAATCTACACCTGCTTATTTATGTTGCTCCATATAAATATGTCTTGAATGAATTGCATCTCTCACCTAAGAGGCATTTACCTCAATGTTCTGAATTCCTTCAAAAAAATTTTGCATTGGTTCAGTGTTTTCCTGTTTTGCTATTATTATTTTCTTGCTTTTGAAAAGTGGACTTTTCTAATTGTTTAAATCAAAACTTATGTACACTTCCCTTTCCCCACAGCATACTTAAAGTAAGATATAATTATTGAAGCATGTAAGTACTGAATCAATGTTGTTTTGATCACACTCAATGATTATAGTCTTATTATAGGAAAACTGTGATTTTTGCTGGAGAGAGTGAAAAGTAAATTTACTGAGATGTTGCTGTATTTAGGGACTAGGCATCGTAGAGTTATGGAGTTAGACAGGAAGGAACCAAGCCCTTCAATGCTGACCAAGATGCCCAATGTAAGCAAATCCCATTTGCCTGCATTTGACCCATAACCTTCATGGGGAGAGATTGATTAGGCTGTTTTCCAGAAGTGAATGATCTGAGGGGTGACCCTTGGAAGAAAGAAGTATATAGGATTATGAGAGGCATAGATAGGGGAGATAGTCGAAACCTTTTCCCCATAGTACCAAAAACAAGATAGTTTAAGGTGAGAGGAAGAAGTTTTAAAAGGGATCTAAAATTTAAGTATTTTTCAGAGAGTAGTTGAGCTATCAGAGTTGCTGCTAGAGCCAGTGGTAGAATCACATACGATTACTACATATAAAAGCCATTTAGACAGGCTCAAATGGGCAAAACATTGAAAGATAGTCCTAATGTGGGCAGAATGGATTAGTGTAGATGGAATAAAAGGCTGACATGGACATGTGTTGAAGGGCCTGTTTCAATAATGTATACAGCTATTTTTAGAGCTAGCAATATGTCTTGTTATCCTTTATCTTGACTGAATTGTTGTTTTTTTTCATTCACGATTATCTTTGCCTTCTGATAAGCCAACTCAGCAACTTGTGTTTTGCACTGTTACCCTTATAAATTCTGATATAACTCAAGATCTTGTTCTATCCATCACTATTTCATTTTCAGTTCTGGAACTGAAGAAATCCATGATTTAGTGAAATTATCACCAAAATATTTAAAAATATTTAATTTCATGTGATTTTTCAATCAGAAATGGAGTATCTTCTTCTTAAGCTCAGCGCCCTGCTGGGGCATAGGCCATTGAAAGCAGCTCGTAAGAGTCTTCTGTTCCGATCCAGTAGAAGATTGATCAGCCCTGTGGCTTCTGCTTTCACACAGAATTTCATATGTCTCCTAGGCGAAGACTCTTCCTCGCCCAGGAATGCAACCGTCCATTGCAGAGTTAGAAATGGAATATGATGAACATCATTTGAGTTGAAGTGATTTGTATGATATATGCATAACTCTGTGACAGATTGCTGAGGAACTTGTGATTGCTTTCAGTTTTGTAATTAAATGGTGACACAGCATTCTCTGTAGGCAAATAGCTCATTGTATCTTATTCAAAAAAACGTAGATTTTTTTTTAATACACCTATCACTGAAACTAAATTATTGAATGTGCTTATAGGTCGCAATTGCCTGCCAGTACAGGATAGCAACAAAGGACAGAAAGACAGTCCTAGGCACTCCAGAAGTCATGCTTGGTTTACTGCCGGGAGCCGGTGGTACTCAGCGATTGCCTAAGATGGTAAGTAAGTCTACTATGCAAATTTGATTGCAGTATCAACCAAAGTAACTGAGTTCAGTGATGCTGTTCTTGTTTGTCAAATTCATAATCAAATAACCTACTAAGCAATGGGAAAAATGAACTTGATGAGTCTATTATGCACCATTATAGGTTTCTTTGTAACTTAGAATATGTCTTTTAGATGTAACTTAAAGAGAAGATATGGTTGTTTTATCCCAAAAATATTCACACAAAGCATGTTGATTTTTCAGATTTTAAGACCTCTTGAAGTGTTTTACTTTGCATAAAAGGAATAGTCTTTTAAATTTGCCTCCAACTTACACCCTGCCCGCAAGTTTGCCTGGTTCATTTCCGACACCTCCCTCTCCTTTCTCCATCTCTATATCTCTACATACATACATCTATCTCTATCTCTCTCTCTCTCTCTCTCTCTCTATATCTCTCTCTCTCTCTCTCTCTCTCTCTCTCTCTCTCTCTCTCTCTCTCTCTCTCTCTCTCTCTCTCTCTCTCTCTCTCTCTCTCTCTCTCTCTCTCTCTCTCTCTCTCTCTCTCTCTCTCTCTCTCTCTCTCTCTCTCTCTCTCTCTCTCTCTCTCTCTCTCTCTCTCTCTCTCTCTCTCTCCTCTCCCCCCCCCCCCCCCCCCAATAGATACTGATTTGACAGTTCATCTACTGATATCTTTTATCAATACACTGATTCTGACAGCTACCTGGACTATACCTCTTCCCACCCTGTCACTTGTAAAAATTGCCATCCCCTTCTCTCAATTCCTCCGTCTCTGCCACATCTGCTCTGAAGATGAGGCTTTTCATTCCAGAACTAATGAGATGTCCTCCTCCTTCAAAGAAAGGGGCTTTCCTTCCTCCACCATCAATGCTGCCCCACCCACATCTCTTCCATTTCACACATGTCTGCCCTCACCCCAACCACCTTCACCCCACCAGGGATCGGGTTTCTCTTGTCCTGACCTACCACCCCACCAGCCTCCGCGTCCAGCACATAATTCTCCTTAACTTCTGCCATCCGCAAAAGGATCCCACCACCAAACACATCGTTCCCTCCTTCCCCACTTTCCGCAGGGATCCTTTCATGTCTTTCTTGTCCATTCGTCCCTCCCCACTGATCTCTGTCCTGGTACTTATCATTGCAAGCAGACCAAGTGCCACACCTGCCTCACATCCTCACTATCATTCAGAGGCCCAAGCAGTCCTTCCAGACGAGGTGACACTTTACCTGTCAGTCTGTTGGGGTCATCTACTATGTCCAGTCCTCCCGCTGTGGCCTCCTGTGAGACCCTACGCAGAATGGGAGTCTGCTTTGCCAAACACCTGTCCGCCGAAAAAAGTGGGATCTCCCGATGGCCACCCATTTCAATTCTGCTTCCCATTCCAACGTGTCAGTCCATGGACTCTCCTGCTGCTGCGATGAGGCCACACTTAGGTTATGTTCCATTTGGGTAGCCTCCAACCTGTTGGAATGAACATCAATTTCTAAAACTTCCAGTTACTCCCTCCACCTTCACCATTCCGCATTGCCATTTCTCCCTCTCTCACCTTATCTCCTTACCTGCCTGTCACCACTCTCTGGTGCTTCCCCCCCCCCCCACCTTTTTGCCATGGCCTTCTGTTCGCTCTCATCAGATTTCCCCCCAGTCGACTACCCAGTTCTTTACTTCACCCCACCCCATTTCCTGGTTGCATCTGTCACCCACTACCTTGTACTCTTCCTCCCCTCCCCCCACCTTTCCCTGACTTCTCTCTTTTTCCAGTCCTGATGAAGGGTTTCGTTTGAAATGTTGAATGGTTACTCTTTCCATAGATAGTGCCTGGCCTGTTGAGTTCCTCCAGCATTTTGTGTGTATTACTTTGACTTACAGTGGATTTGCTCTTGTTTGTGACTTTTAAATGTGTTAGAAGTGAAATAAGAGAATGAGGGGAAACAATTGTTCCAATGTTTAAAAAATTCCAAACAAAGTGTCTATGTGTATATAGTATAACTAAATATGCAAGATACATAATCAAATTAATTTAAAAATCAAATTTAATTATTCAGCCATATACGGATACAGCCAAACAAAACATGGCTGAGGTGCAAAACATAGCAATCTAAAGCAGCGAGCAAAAAAACATAGTCACGTCTGTGTGTGTGTGTGTACACACGTATGTACACACCCAAGACCCTATCCTGATGATACAAATTGATGGCACCGTTCCTGGTTCAAAAACATAATAGATAAAATTTTAAGGAAAAAAAGCAAGAGTTGAAAACAGATTTCAAAGAGGAAAGTTATGTATGATCATCCTTACCGAGTTATTTGGACAGACAAATAATATACAGATTTATTATGATAGCATGACATACAATAAACACTGGACAAGAAAGTTGAAGGATATATATCATTGGAGATAATAGCTTATCTGGAACATAAACTGGTATTAAGCATTTTGTCCTGATGGCCTGGTTCTCAGCGGTACATTGAATATAATTCAATTTTCTAATTTCTTGCCTTAAATTATTATCAGATTGGCCTTCCTAATGCTCTTGACGTGATGTTGACTGGGAAAAACATTCAAGCTGATAAAGCCAAGAAGATGGGTATAGTGGACCATTTAGTTTCTCCCCTGGGTAAGTTAATACTTCTAAGAAATCCTACATTTAACAATGGGGGAAAAAAGTTGGAGTTTTTTTTCCCTTCAAATAGACTGAAAGCCTTAGCCTGCCATAATTTGGCTGGATCATGCTTGATTTGCCTGCACTTCACATGCATTCTGTGATGCTGTAATGAATCTACAGGCCATGTTACTTAAGTTGTTTGCATGAGGTAGAACAGCCTACAATTTGAAGCCCTTTTTCAAAGCTTGTGCATTTGTTTAATCTAAGTAGTTGGTCATTTGGAAACAATTGAATAGATTTAAGGATTAAAAGTTGACAATTCTGATTTGATGGAGAATGGACGTGAAAGCACAGAGGAACATCTGGAGAAATTTCTAAAACGCCCGTTCACTGCTGTCGTTACTGTATGGTCGTGAATCTTTCAGAGGGTAGGCCTCAAAATCCCCGGCGTTGCCTGCTTTTGGCGACCAAGAAGGAGGTCGAATCGTTTGGACAGAGATGGCGCTCAGTACTCGGTGTCGGAGAGCTGATCAGAGCTCGAAGTTCTCGGATGACTCAGAGTCGGATTGTGGTCGGCGTGGCAGGGAGAGTTTTTCTTCCTTCTCCGGTCTGCATGAGATGTGGGACATTTGAGAAACTTTGAATTTTACTGTGCTCACGGACTTCTTCACCAAGTTATGGTATTGTTACACTGTTTGTAACTATATGTTATAATTATGTGGTTTTGTCAGTTTTTTCAGTCGTGGTTTGTCCTGTGTTTTGTGATATCCCACCGGAGAAAATAATGTATCATTTCTTAATGCATGCATTACTAAATGACAATATAAGAGGACTGCGTGTCTTCATAATCATTAAATCAATTAGAAATGATTTGAAATTAAAAGTCAGAAAATTTAATTTAAAGCATTTATCTGATAAAAATTAAAAGCCTTAAAATTAAACTAAAGCAAGAATACAAACCACTTTACCAGCAAACCATCTATTTAGATGTCAAATAAGATAGCGTGGCTCCCATAAATATAGAGACATAACCTAAGAGCACAATTTGGATCGTGGGACATCCGCAATTCAGCACAATTGAGGCTCATAATTCAGGTGTCTTATGACATCAAGAAATTTATCTACTTCCTTGACTATTTTAAATGAGTTGACCTTGGCTGCATTTGGTGGCAGAAAATTCTACAGGTTCACCATCCAGTGGATGAAGAAGCTTCCTCACATCTGAGTTTTGAAATCCATACCAGAGGCTTTGACCCCTGGTTCTACATCCTCCATGTACCTCGTCCTGTTAGATCTTTATACATATCTATGAGATTCCACTTTCATTCTTTTCTAAAGAGAGTATATCCACCAAGCAACCCACCTATTTTAACACTAGCCTAATCACAGGACAACTTACAATGACCAATTAACCTACTAACTGGTACATTTTTGAACTGTGGGAGGAAACTGGGGCACCTGGAGACAATATATGGTTGGCGCTGGAATTGAACAAATTCTGGAACACCTCAAGCTGTAATAGTGTTGCACTAATCACTATGCTACCATGTTCCCCTTAGGCCTGATCTACCCAATTCCTCCTTGACGTATCCTGCCTTTATAGAATCAATTTCAAATACTTTCTAAGCTACATCCATGTTAAGAACAACCTTATTAGATAAGGAGACCAAATCTTCACACAAAGCTCTAGGTGGGTTCTTGTCCAAGGTCCGGTATAATTGCACCAGTGCATCCTAGCTATTGTAGTCATTGGTGAGGTCTGGGAGGACTGGCAAGTGGCCAATGTTGTACCCCTATTTAAGAAGGGAACAAGGGAAAATCCTAAGAACTGTAGACCAGAATCTCACGTCAATTGTAGAGAAATTGCTAGAGAAAATTCTTAGGGATAAGATTTATGAGCAATTGGAAGCCAATGGCCTAATTAGGGAGAGCCAGCATGGCGTTGTGTGTGGTAGGTCATGCCTTACCAACTTGATTTGAGTTTTTTGACGAGATGATGAGGGAGATTGATGAGAGTAGGGCAGTGGGTGTTATCTACATGGATTTTAGTAAGGCGTTTTACCAAGTCCCACACGGGAGGCTAATCCAGAAGGCTAAGATGCATGGGATCTGTGGCAAATTGGCTGTTTGGATTCAGAACTGGCTTGCGCATGGAAGACAGAAGAGATGGAGAGTAGTGGTTGAAGGAACTTATTTGAGCTGGAGGTCTGTAATTAGTGGAGTTCCACAGGAATCTGTGGTGGGTCCTCTGTTGTTTGTAATGTATATAAGTGATCTGGATGAAAATGTAGGTGGGTGGGTTGGTAAATTAGTGGATGATACCAAGAATGGTAGAGTAGTAGATAGTGTAGAAAACTGGCAAAAAAAATACAGCATGATATAGATCCATTGCAGATATGGGCTGAGAAATGGCAGATAGAGTTTAACCCAGATAAATGTGAGGTGTTGCACCTCAGTAGGGCAAATACAAGGAGACCATACCTTGTTATGGGCAAGGTCATTAACAGTGTTGCTGAGCAGAGATATCTTGGGATCCAAGTTCAGAGCTCCTTGAAAGTGGCTACACAGGTTGATAGGGTGGTTAAGAAAGCTTATGGAATGCTTGTTTTTATTAGTCGAGGCATTGAGTTCAAAAGTCAGGAGGTTATGTTGCAACTTTATAAAACTCTGGTTAGGCCACATCTGGAGTATTGTGTACAGTTCTAGTTTCCCCTCCTCTTGGAAGGATGTTGAGGTTATAGAGAGGGTGCACAAGAGGTTCACCAGGATGCTGCCTGATTTAGAGGGCATGTGCTATCACGAGAGGCGGGTAAACTTGGGTTGTTTTCCCTGGCGTGTCGGAGGCTGATGGGAGATCTGATAGAGGTTTACACGGTTATGAGAGGTATAACTAGAGTAGACAGAGAGTATCTGTTTCCCAGGGTTGAAATGTCTAATACCAAAGGGCATGCATTGACGGTGAGAAGGGATTAAGGGGGATGGGAGGAGTAATTTTTTTTTTACTTAGCGCCTGGAATGCTCTGCCTGGTGTGGTGGTAGATGCAAATACATTAGAGGCTTTTAAGAGATGTTTGGATAGACATATGGATATAAGGAAGATGGAGGGATATGGAGAAGGTGTAGGTAGGAGAGATTAGTGTTTTGGTGTTTTGGATTTGCTTTTAATCTAGTTTTGGCAAAACATTGTGGGCCGAATGGCCTGTTCCTGTGCTGTACTCTTCCATATCCTATGTACTCAAATCCTCTTAGCAATGAGGACCAGCATACTACTTGCCTTCCTTACTATTTGCTGGACTTGAATATTGCTTTTGGTGAGTAGTGTATAAGGACAGCCTGATCTCTCAAACATTACATTTTTCCAGTCTCTCATCAAGTCTGTCTGTCTTTGCTGTCAGCAAAAGCCATAGTGATGGATTTATTTTTGTCAAAAGTTCTTGAGCACTGGAGTACAGAGTTTTTGTAGTGAAGCTAATCCAAAAGTTTTAACATTGTACAAGTTATACTTAAAAAAAAAAATACATGACAAAGCTTATCAATTCTGCATTGTGTTTCCCCCAGAGAGCAAACCTCTTTGTATATCAAGGAATGTCTGTCTTTATTCCAGTAAACATCAGTTCATGGCATATAATGATTTTTCTAGATTTTGTCCAACATTAATTTCGTACTGTATAATTTATCATGATTAAATACTCCATCATGGTCACAGAGTTTTATGGTGTACAGAAATATAGCTGGTCTATATTTGAATTTTTTTTATTTTAAAAGTGGTACTTTAATACTAGATAGAAAAGTAGACTGGCAGAAATCTAACCAATGAACAGTACTACTTGATGTTTAAAATAATTTTTGGAAGGAAATGTTGTTTACAAATGACTCTGGAATTGGTATAGTATCTTCATAATTTGTTCTCATTCATTCTGGACATTGTTGCTCTCATAGAAGTAGATAGATGATGTGCCTGTGCCTGTGCTGAAATGCTTTATAATTAAAATTGCATTAACTTTTGAACTTGATAGGCCCTGGGTTGAAAACTCCAGAAGAGAGGACAGTGGAATACTTGGAAGAAGTGGCAATTAATTGTGCCAGAGGAATAGCAAATAAAGAAATTTCTCTTAAGAAGGATCAGAAGCTGACTGACAGTAAGTATTCAAAGCAAAATATATAATTTACTGCAATAGTAGAACTTTTTTAAGTTCTAAACTGCATTATATAATTTCTGTGTGTCTTTCCATGCAGTTTATCAGATTACTATAAATATTTTTTTGCCACAACAAATGGTATGTTTAATTTTGTATTCTTCTGTTGTAATGTTTGTAATCTTCATTTATGATCTCATAGTTATGACCTCTATCCATTGCCTGTGCTTGAAGTTTTTTTGCCAAATTCAGAAACATTGCAAGCATTTCTGTATTACATTTTTAATTAAATTTTAATCGTGAAGAGGCACATTTCCTTGAAATCTGATCCAGTAGTGAGTAGCTGGGCCGTCAAGACATCAGGCCCTCATGTTGTGCCTGGTAGGACACTGAAAACCTGTGCCAACCAACGGATGGATGTGTTCAAGGACATCTTCAATCTCTCACTGCAGTGGTCCCCAACCACCGGGCCGCAAAGCATTTGCTACTGGGCCGCGAGGAAACGGTATGATTTGATGATATGAAACGATATGAGTCAGCTGCACCTTTCCTTATTCCCTGTCACGCACTGTTGAACTTGAACATAGGTTTGCCAACTGTCCCGTATTAGCTGGGACATCCCATATATTGGGCTAAATTGGTTTGCCCATACAGGACTGCCCTTGTCCCATGTTTCCCCCGCTAAGGTAGAGCATTCCTATGAAACCTTTCGTAACATAAGCCGAAATGGCGTAAAGCGAAGAAGCAATTACCATTCATTTCTATGGGAAAAATTTTTGAGCATTCCCAGACCCAAAAAATAACCTACCAAATAATACCGAATAACACATAAAACCTAAAATAGCACTAACATATGGTAAAAGCAGGAATGATATGATAAATACACAGCCTATATAAAGTAGAAATAATGCACGTACAGCGTAGTTTCACTTAACAGAATCGGGAAGATTAAAGGCTGATTTATACTTCTCTGTCAGGCTTGTGCCGTAGGCTATGCAAGTGGGCAACACCATTGTGAGCATTTATACTTCTGCGTTGGTGTGTCTGCGTCGCTCTGCAATTCACATGTCACGCATGCGCGCACACCTGCCCGTACAAGGTGTCATGGTCATGATAGTCTTTCTTGGGGTAAACAAGTTTAAGGCGAGCGTCTTTTTTCGTAAAAGCGAAATGTGTCCTCCATAATTCCGGAGGTCTGTGAAGCTTTATGGAAAGCATTGCAGCCAGAGTTCCTTCCCTGCCTTTCAGTCGCCCAATGGGAAGCTATTGCAGCGTGGAGGAAATGCGATGCTACCAAGCGGACCAATCACAGTTGTTGCAGTCTGCGTTGCCGCGATGCGTAGTTACATTTTGGGAGAGGTGCGTGCCAGGCTACGGCGTAGGGATCCGCGTAGGCACTGCGTAGGGTTCGTGGCTATGCCATACCTATGGTGCTGATTTGACGCAGAAGTATAAATCAGCCTTAAGCCAAAACCGATTTGTAGGGGAAAAAATCGGCACGTACACGCATGGGCACACAGGTGCTCGCGCGAGGCTTCATGGTCATGGTAGTCTTTCTGGGGGTAAACACAAGTGTCCCATATTTGACTGCTACTTTTGTCCCTTATTTGGGAGTGAGAAAGTTGGCAACCGTGCTTGAACACCATCTCCACCACCCCCCCTCCCCCCCCCCGTCGGCTGGTCTGCAAGAATATTGTCAATATTAAACCGGTCCGCGGTGCAAAAAAGGTTGGGGACCCCTGTCTCACCGCTACATTCAGAAGCTCCCCCTGCTTCACAGTTATACTAGTGCCCCTGAAGAGCAGGGTGAGCTGCCTCAATGTGTATTGCCCAATAGCATTCTGATCTACTGTGATGAGTGTTTTGAACATGGCCAGAATCAACTCCTGCCTATTACCACAATAGGTCTATAGCAGATACAATCTCACTGGCTCGCCACTTGGCTTTGGATACCTGAACAATAGCAAACCTACGTTAGGTTGCTGTTTATTGACTACAGCTCAGCGTTCAACACAATCATACCCTCCATCCTAATCAACAAGCTCCAAAACCTGGGCTTTTGTACCTCCCTCTTGACTTTCTTACCAGGAAACTACATTCAGTGCAAATCGGAAAATAACATCTCCATCTTGCTGATAGTCAACACTGGTGAACCTTAAAGGATGTGTGTGTAGCCAACTGCTCCACTCTCTCTGCACCTATAACTGTGTAGCTAGACATAGCTCAAATATGATCTATCAATTTGCAGATGACACAACCTTTGTTGGCAGAATTTCAGATGGTGACAAGGAGGCATACGGGAGTAAGATAGATCTACAGGTTGAGTGATGTCAGAACAGCAACCTTGCACTTAACATCAGTAACTTCAAGGAACTGATTACGGACTTCAGCAAGGGAAAATCAAGGAAACACGCCAGTCCTCATCGAGTGATAGGCAGTGGAAAGGGGCATTGGTGAGCTTTCCTGACTATGTAGGATGTGTTCTGGAACCATGAAAGGTTGTGTGCAGTCCCAAAAGTTTGAAACTGCTTGTAGTTTCCACTGCTGTACCATCAATGTAAAGTGTGAGTTCTCCTGAAGTTCTACTAACTGAGGGTCCATGGACCTCAAGTTGGAAACCCCTGCTCTATTTCAAAGTACTGTTAATATTTTTCAGATGCTAGTCCTTTCTGTCAGTTTCAGCTGTCCCAATTTTTTTCTTAATGTTTTCTTTATAAAGGCTCTTGAATGTATTTTAGTGACTAAGGTGAAGGCATCCCTTCCCACCTTAAATTTCCCCATATTTTGTCAATTTCATTTTAGGCACCATATAACACCAGAGAATCACTGTCATTGCACTTACTGTTACAGGTTTCCCCCGCCATCCGAAGGTAGAGCGTTTCTATGAAACAGTTCGTAAAGCGAGGAAGCAATTACCATTAATTTATATGGGAAAAATTTGTGAGTGTTCGCAGACCCAAAAAAACCTACCAAATCATGCCAAATAACACATAAAACCTAAAATAACAGTAACAAAGAGTAAAAGCAGGAATAATATGATGAAATACACAGCCTATATAAAGTAGAAATACTTCTCTACAATCATTGCCTGCACTGTTCTTCCTAGTGAAAATCTCACGCAAGTGCTCTCAGCAAGAACACTCTCTCCAGTAATCTTTAAGCTATGAAGCTGCCAAATCATAGCAAATAATGCATAAAAATACTCAGCCTATATAAAGTAGAAATGTACAGTGCAGTATCACTTACCGGAATCGAGAAGTCAGCGCAGAGCACACTGATGATGATGTGTTAGGCTGAGTCGTCAGAGGTTGGGGTGGTGCAGTGGCCCCCACCCTCCGGGCAGCAAACCGATACCAATCCGCGAAGCGTGCAGGGGTACAGCAGTAGCCGGGACGCACCCAGCACATCTTTAAGAAAAAAGCCAAAATAAACAAGCTAATTAATTAGTTGCCACTCAGCATGTAAATGTTGGCCCAGATCAGAGGCGACGCAATCAGCAATCGCCTCTTATCTGGGCCGACATTTACGTGCCGGGTGGCACCTAATTAAGCTTGTTTATTTTGTTTTTTTTCTTAAAGATGTGCTGGATGCGTCCCGACTACCGCTGCATTCTTCGCGGTTCAGTATCTGTCCGCAATCCAGGGGTTGGGGTGGTGGGACACTGGGGTGTCACCTTGTCGTCTGTTTCCATCAGGGCAGGCAAGTCATCTTCTTTTATGTCTGCCTGCCTCGATGTCGAAGGTCGAGGTTCGTCGGCTGATGTGGAAGGCTTGCTTGACTGCTTAGCCTCGCGCATTTTTCTATCATACAGTTCTCTGTAAGCACTCAAACCATCTTGCAAATAATGCCCTAAACCGACGTACCCTTTCAAAATTAAAGTCGTACTTTATCATTGCAGCAAAAATCTCACGCAGGTGCTTCACGTTCAGTTCCTGGACGACTTCACTTTCAGTCCATTTGCTACTGCATTCATTTTGGATTGTTATCCTTTCCTCTTCCAATTGCAACAGCTCTTCATCTATCAGTTCTTGGTCATGAGATGCCAAAACCTCTTCAACATCATCTTCATCAACTTCCACAAGCCAAACTCACTTTGTCCTTACTTCGTTCACCACGATCGAAACGCTTAATTAAGTCTAGTTTTACGCTAAGTGTAACACCCTTACGAGCTCTTTTAGGCTTTTCCGATACCTTAGAACTCATCTTGCTAATGGCTGCTTACAGGCACGTGTTTAAGCAATGCCGGCTAGAATGCAGTTCCGGGGAAGGAGTGGCTGCTCGGGGCGCACGCTGCTTTTTTTCGCGCGCTGCCTTTTTTAGTAACAGTGAAAACATCTTCTGTTAGCGAAAACAGGTAACTAATGTAGGTCTTTTGTAACAGTGAGGTTTCGTAAAGCGAACGTTCGAAAAGCAGGGGACTCCTGTATAACATTTGCATACCATTGGCACTAAAATGAAAAATAATAGGGTTTTGCAGTTATCATAGAAAGTGATAGTCCCAAGAAAGACTGGTATTTATTGACTATTTATATTATTCTTGAGAAAGTGGTGACAAACTGTTACTTTGAGCTGCTGTATTCCACTTTATATAACCATATAACAATTGCAGCACGGAAACAGGCCATCTTGGCACTTCTAGTCTGTGCCGAACACTTACTCTCACCTAGTCCCACCTACCTGCACTCAGCCCATAACCCTCCATTCCTTTCCTGTCCATATACCTATCCAATTTTAAATGACAAAATCAAACCTGCCTCTCTTCTACTGGAAGCTCGTTCCACACAGCTACCACTCTCTGAGTGAAGAAGTTTCCCCTCATGTTACCCCTAAACTTGTCCCCCTTAACTCTCAACTCATGTCCTCTTGTTTGAATCTCCCCTACTCTCAATGGAAAAAGCCTATCCACCTCAACTCTATCTATCCCCCTCATAATTTTAAATACCTCTATCAAGTCCTCCCCAACCTTCTACGCTCCAAAGAATAAAGACCTAACTTGTTCAACCTTTCTCTGTAACTTAGGTGCTGAAATCCAGATAACATTCTAGTAAATCTCCTCTGTACTCTCTCTATTTTGTTGACATCTTTCCTATAATTTGGTGACCAGAACTGTACACAATGCTCCAAATTTGGCCTCGCCAATGCCTAGCAAAATTTTAACATTACATCCCAATTCCTATACTCAATGCTCTGATTTATAAAGGCCAGCATACCAAAAGCTTTCTTCACCACCCGGTCCAGATGAGATTCCACCTTCAGGGAACTATGCACCATTATTCCTAGATCCCTCTGTTCTACTGCATTCTTCAATGCCCTACCATTTACCATGTATGTCTTATTTTGATTAGTCCTACCAAAATGTAGCACCTCACACTTATCAGCATTAAACTCCATCTGCCATCTTTCAGCCCACTCTTTTAACTGGCCCAAATCTCTCTGCAAGCTTTGAAAACGTACTTCATTATCCACAACGCCACCTATCTTAGTATCATCTGCATACTTACTAATCCAATTTACCTCCCCATCATCCAGATCATTAATATATATGACAAACAACATTGGACCCAGTACAGATCCCTGAGGCACAATCACTAGTCACCGGCCTCCAACCTGACAAACAGTTATCCACCACTACTCTCTGGCATCTCCCACGTCCCATTCCCATTCTGATATGTCTATCCATGGCCTCCTCTACTGTGAAGATGAAGCCACACTCAGGTTGGAGGAACAACAACTTATATTCCATCTGGGTAGCCTCCAACCTGATGACATGAACATTGACTTCTCAAACTTCCGCTAATGCCCCACCTCCCCCTTGTACCCCATCCGTTATTTATTGATATACACACATTCTTTTTCTGTCTCTCCTTTTTCCGCCTCTGTCCCCCTCACAATACCCCTTGCCCATCCTCTGGTTTCCCCCCCTCCCCCTTTTCTTTCTCCCTAGGCCTCCTGTCCCTTGATCCTCGCATATCCCTTTTGCCAATCAACTGTCCAGCTCTTGGCTCCATCCCTCCCCCTCCTGTCTTCTATCATTTTGGATCTCCCCCTCCCCTTCCCACTTTCAAATCTCTTACTAGCTCTTTTTTCAGTTAGCCCGAAACATCGACTGTACCTCTTCCTAGAGATGCTGCCTGGCCTGCTGCACTCATCAGCAACTTTTATGTGTGTTGCTTGAAAGTCCAGCATCTGCAGATTTCCTCGTGTTTGCGGCCACTGTTGAATCCATTTTACTACTTCAGTATTAATACCTAACAATTGAACCTTCCGAATTAACCTTCCATGTGGAACCTTGCCAAAGGCCTTACTGAAGTCCTTACAGACAACATCCACTGCTTTACTCTCGTCAATTGTCCTAGTAACCTCTTCAAAAAATTCAGTTAGATTTGTCAAACATGACCTTCCACGTACAAATCCATGTTGACTGTTCCTAATCAGACCCTGTTTATCCAGATAATTATATATACCATCTCTAAGAATACTTTCCATTAATTTACCCACCACTAACGTCAAACTTACAGGCCGATAATTGCTAGGTTTACTCTTAGAACCCTTTTTAAACAATGGAACCACAGGAGCAATACACCAATCCTCCAGCACCATCCCTGTTTCTAATGACATTTGAAATATTTCTGTCAGAGCCCCTGCTATTTCTACACTAACTTCCCTCAAGGTCCTAGGGAATATCCTGTCAGGACCTGAAGACTTATCCACTTTTATCTTCCTTAAAAGCGCCAGTACTTCCTCTTCTTTAATCATCAGTTTCCATAACTACCCTACTTATTTCCCTTACCTTACACAATTCAATATCCTTCTCCTTAGTAAATACCAAAGAAAAGAAATCGTTCAAAATCTCCCCCATCTCTTTTGGCTCCGCACGTAGCTGTCCACTCTGATTCTCTAAGGGACCAATTTTATCCCTCACTATCCTTTTGCTATTAATATAACTGTAGAAACCCTTTGGATTTATTTTCACCTTACTTGCCAAAGCAACCTCATATCTTTTAGCTTTTCTAATCTCTTTCTTAAGATTCGTTTTACATTCTTTATATTCCTCGAGCACCTCACTTACTCCATGCTGCCTATATTTATTGTAGGTCTCTCTCTTTTTCTGAACCAGGTTTCCAATATCCCTTGAAAACCATGGCTCTCTCAAACTTTTAACCTTTCCTTTCAGCCTAACAGAAACATAAAGATCCTGTACCCTCAGAATTTCACCTTTAAATGACCTCCATTTCTCTATTACATCCTTCCCATAAAACAAATTGTCCCAATCCACTCCTTCTAAATCCTTTGCATCTCCTCAAAGTTAGCCTTTCTCCAATATGAAGGTAAACTTTAAGTCGACAATGATAAAATAATAGTAAGTGATTTCCAAATGTGAAATCTGGAGAGAAACTGCTGACCTGTTCTAAATAGTAGACTTGTGGTTTTGGGAAGGATTGCTGAAGAGGTAATGGTGATTGTAAATAGGGCACATTACATCCACAGAATGCTGTTTATCAAGGAATTTAGTATTTGAGAAGATGGCGTTGATTAAACAGCTATTTTTTTCTGGATGATGTTGAGGTTCCCAAGTGTTTCTTGAGCTGTAGCTATCAAGGCGATTAGTGGGTACTCTTGTTACGCTACAGGCATGCCTTAAAGATTATGGTAAGTCCTTGAACCTGACTAGCCTCTGCAGGTTTTTTCAATCCTATCTTATTGTTTATCTCTTTTCCATACTGAACCTCTACAGTTGGCACCTACATGTCTTCTCACATATCACACATGGGTTTTCATCATCAAAGTCCAACTGTGCCATTATTTTGCATTCTCTTTTGCTGTCTTTTAGTATCCTACTTAAAATTCATCTTTTTAGCTAGAGGTTCCATTTCTTTCATTTGTGGTGCTGTATGATGTTATCCATGTCGAAGTGGTTGAGCAAATGCAGGTTCCTGAATATCATGAAATACACAAATATTATATGATTGTCATTGCAGGGGTTCAGTCTTGGGCAATGAAGTTCCCTTTCATCAGGGAACAGATTTACAAAATGGTGAAGAAAAAGGTGATGGCACAGACCAAAGGCCTTTATCCCGCCCCATTGAAGATCATTGAGGTAATTATTAGAACACTGTTCTTTAGATCAGTGAAGCTAATGTAAGATCATGTGTAATTCAATTTTTCTGATTCAAAATATTTGCTTCAATGAAGGTGGTGAAGACTGGATCAGAGCAGGGATCTGATGCTGGTTACCTGATTGAATCACAGGTAAGAGAGAGATATTTATCTCTCTTAGCTAATTGTGTAAAATCAAGATATTCTGGGAAGGTAATGATGGGACGGTGTAGACCATATTCTGCTGTGTCTTTGAACATCCTTTGGAAAGATGCTGCTTCACATTTAATCACAGGCTAATTTTGAAAGGAGCAAAAAAATGAGTGCTGAATTACCTAATCCTAATTATTTTTGTTCACTGTAAAAATCCGCTTTGCAAAGATTTCTCTAAAAATTGCTTTTTGTCTCATTTCCTCTTATGTTACACATTCCTCTTGTGGCACATATTGGCCATTTTTCTGAGAAACGTAATATTGCCTCAGCTTCAAATTTTTCTATTCACCATATTTGAAAAATTGGAAGTACGTTTAAAATTAAAGTGTGTATGGATTATACAACCCTGAGATGCATCTTCCTGCAGACAGCCATGGAACCAACTCAAAGAAAATATGAAGCACCCAAGACACAACAGAAGTAAAAAACATGCAAATCTCAAAAAGCAGGAGAATATTAAACATCAAATCACAGAATAATTGAAACAGTGTTGGAATGTCTAGTTCAATTTAGCGCTATCATTCATTGCCTACAGGCTGCAGAGCCAGTCCACACCAATCAAAATGTTGCAGTATAGCAGTGTATTTATTTTTTGGCATAAACAAAATCCAGAAACACATATAACATGAACTGCAGAGTTCCCTTTTTCAAAAAAAAAGGATTCCAATCCACAAACCACACCAATTAAACCTTGCTCAGGACCTAAGATTCCTGTACCTTCCTCCAGCAGCAGTGAGGGAGGAGACTGGTCAAATGCAGGCAGATGAGCACTCACCCTTCACTCTTGCCCTCTTAGATTTTAGTCTTGCTCAACATATTAATCAATGAGTTGTTGGAAAATTGGAGCCATTATGCTCCACCATTAGGCCGCATATTCCATTCTTAACCTCACGCTCAACTACATCAAATTCCCTTGGAGGCAACAGAACTGTCAGCCCAAAAAACACATTATCAAAATGTAAATCACCGGCTCCAATCTCACACAGATTAGTAGGAGTATATTTAAAGAAGGAGGAGAAGAAGTAGTGGTTTTGTGTCTTGTCAGCAGGACATTGCTGTTAGTCGTGTAGGTCACTGGCACCATCTTGATAACTGCATTTCAAATTTGACAATGTAAAATGTAATAGGTAATGTTAATTTAGTGACACAGCAAATGTATTACGTAGACTAAGCCTTCTAATTGGTTTCTTATATCTTTTTGACCCTTCTTGACATTCTTGTAATGTCACAGAAGCTTTAACTATTCTCATTTACCTTTGATTCTTCCATGTACTTTCTTCATGTGATATCTTTAAAAATCTTCAAGAAACATTCTTAACAGTCAATAAGCATTAGTGTTTTGTACTCCAAGAATTATTTCAAATTTTCCCAACTAGAAATTTGGAGAATTGGCAATGACAAATGAATCAAGAGCTCTGATTGGACTTTATCATGGTCAAGTAGAGTGTAAGAAGAACAAGTTTGGAAAGCCACAGAAAGAATGCGAGTAAGTGTATTTCTTTATAAGATGGTTTTCTGTTTGATTTTCTTGTATGCCCAGACAAATTCAGAAGTGTCCCTTGTGTGTGCAGTTTCTACAAAACACATTTAAAATGACACAAGATTGATCAAATGTGAAATGAAAAAAAATCTTCTTTTATTTGATTGATGTTGGAGCAAATGTCGTCATTTGACTTGTTCAACAAGCTCTTTGACCCCTACCATCAGGTAGGAGATGTCATACCATTAAGACAGGAACTATTAGGACGGTAAATAGCTTCTGTCCTCCAGGCCATAAGAATACTGAACTTTCTGTCACTAATCAGGTCTCGTGTATGAAGTGCCAGTAGCGTTACACTGTTTACTTTTTAATTTGAATATGCATTTATTATTAATTTATTTGTGCTAATACTTTATATAGTGTGTGTATGTGTGTGCGCGGGTGCACGAGTTATTTGTACTGCACTGAGTATCTTCATCCAGAGGAGCTTTGTCTCACTTGGCAGTATACATGTGTACATTTGAATGACACTAAACTTGAACTTGTTGGTGTCATTGGATTATTGCCAAACAGTAAAGCTTTGTATAGCAGTAGTAATTAACATCATCTGTTTGTTTAACTTCTGTTTTATTAACCAGCACTGAGTCTTGTTGCTTCTCTACAGGTTTCATATTAACCTTTCTAAAAGCCAAATCTTGACTTTGTAAATTATCTTCCTTCTGTTGACTAGGTTTCTGAGCATCTAATGCCTCAAATACCCTTTGTTTCCACTCCTTATTTGATGGTCATTATTTTTGTTGAAAGATGTGATCATTTCCTTTACATAGTATGAATTTAACGTGCTTTTTTACACTTTGAGTTAAGTATGAAGTGCTTTTTTGGCCTCAGGTGGGTTTAAATGCATTCTAGTTCTCCACCACTCTGTATTCCAAATCCCTCAGGCAGGTTAGTGAAATATAGTAATTTTTCTTTTACACAATCTCAGTTTGTGATTTAATGAACTGCAATTTTTATTTTTCCAGGAATATTGCTGTTTTAGGTGCCGGTCTAATGGGTGCTGGTATTGCCCAAGTCACAATTGATAAAGGCATTTCAACGATCTTAAAAGATACTACATTAGAAGGACTTGAAAGGGGTCAACAACAGATCTACAAAGGGTATATAGCAGTTAAACAATTTTTTCTTTTCAGTGACAATTTTGCTAGATGTCTTTTGTATGTAATTGATATGGTAATTCAAGATCTTGCATTTTGACCCATTTAAATTTATTTATTATGTTGGAATGGTATTTGTTGGATGTTTCTCTTGCAATTTTGTGCTTTTTTTTTGTAAGAATTAATTAGTTGGATTATGTGGGATCATAGAATATTTTAAAGTTGCTTTGAGTAACACTAGTGTATTACTGGGTTATTTGTTAATGGGTGATTTGTGGCTATTCCCAGAGTTTACTGCCTTAAAACACTGAAACTTATATGTTTATAATGATTGTGACCTTATGGAATTTTAACAGACTGAATGATAAAGTAAAGAAGAAGGCTTTAACATCATTTGAACGTGATAGATTCCATTCAAATCTGATTAGTCAGTTAGACTATGAAGGATTTGAGAAAGCAGACATGGTGATTGAAGCAGTATTTGAAGATGTGAAAATCAAACACCATGTCCTGACGGAAGTCGAAGCTGTAAGTTTCCGAAGAAAAACAATGCATATTAAGTCAAATCCTGCATATTGCTCAGTAAAATACATTGTGCTGCATTTCCTCTGGCAGGTTGTATCCCCTCATTGCATTTTTGCTAGCAACACATCTGCTCTTCCAATTTCTGAAATTGCTGCTGTCAGTAAGAGACCAGAAAAGGTAGGATATGATTTGGCAGTGTTTTCTCTCCAATTGTTAGTAAGGATGCATATATTTAAAAATGAATATGCCATGTATTTTTATTTAAGCTAAATTACCAACAAAAGTAAAGTTGTAACATGAACTTAACTGAAATGGAAACTTGTTGAGTAAGAACTTTATAAAATATCAAACTCAGTTCAGGGTTAATGAAACGTATGTGGGTCATTTGCTCCTCATCAATAGTTAAAATTATAATGATGCCTTTGGTATTTCCATAGTGAAAGGAGTGTTTTCCTTTGGAAACATTCAGCCAGTCTGAGCAGATACTTCTAATCATCCAGTTCTTTAATCTCTGTGATTCCTTTTCCTTCATATTCATATTCTTATCCAATCATTTCCAGAATGTTAACATATTTCATGTGCAGCCTGGAAGTGAACTCCTCAAGCTCAACTTGTAAAAAAAATTGTGAATGGCTTTTATTTTATACCTTTAGCTTCTTGATCCAGCTATTATAGTCTGTTTCTGTTTACCATCATTTTAAATACTAGTTACGCCTCTCCATTGTCTTTGTATTGTTCTACTTTTTAAAAGGTAAAAATCTTTTACAGGATTCTCCTCACATTCTGTTGCCTAACTATTGAACTATTTTGCATTTTTCCATAAAATCCTTATTTTGTTGACAGTGTGGAGCCCAATGTTCACACAATAAGTGATTTAAGTTATCATAGTCCCTTTTTTTTAAAATGCTAATTGTCATAAGATGGGAATTCTTTCCTCAGTTTTATCAATCTAAGGTGCTGCTTTTAGCATTTTATGAACCCGTAACCTTGAACTGACTTTTGTTGAGAATAATTTCTAGTTACTTGTATATTAAAATACAAATTTAGCTAAAAACTTCCTGTAGACTACATCCAAGGCATCTCCAATATCTACTTCTTTATTACCATGTCAATATGATTTACATGCCTTTTACTTTGAGAATGTGTTTTGTCTAAGACCATCTGTTTTTTGATCCAGTCTTTCCAAAAGGAATTTAAGTTCTGTGCTGACATCTGTTTTGTAGGAAATGTTCCTTGATAAATGTAGTTATTTCCATAAGCAACAAAAATGTATTCAATTGACTTATCAATATTTATTCAAAAAATGACTTTTCTGCGTATACATTAAAACACTAAACATGCCTTACAAGAAAAGTGCTGTCATCGTTTTCTCAAAATCCGTTTTTGAAGGTCAAGTAAACACATATACTGGAATGCTTTTTCTCTGAGGTTACTTCACCAAAGAGGTATTAATTGTGATTTATTAATAAATTTATATTACTTTCCAGTAGCAGTATAGTTCAGATCTATCTTTCTTTATCTAACCATTATAACATTTAATATGATGTTAATTGGCCAGTAATGATGAGAATTATAACCTACTTGGTTTTCTGAGTGCTGTCACTACATTACAATAATGCTGGATAAATGTGAACTTACAGAATAAGTTCCAGCCTTTGGTGTTAATTGTTAAGAGTTTATGAGTACATACATTCTCATGCCCAGGTAATTGGAATGCACTATTTCTCACCTGTGGATAAGATGCAGTTACTGGAAATCATCACTACTGATAAAACCTCCAAGGACACAACTGCAGCAGCTGTAACAGTTGGCCTCAAACAAGGAAAAGTGATTATTGTAGTTAAGGTAATTATTATGTTTCACCTGTCATTTAAACATTTGGTATCATCAGCTACTCCAGTCTTAAACTATGTGACAAGCTTATGTTCAAATACAGTGCCTATAAAAAGTATTCATCCTCCTTGGAAGTTTTCATGTTTTATTGTTTTACCACATTGAATCACAGTTGATTTAATTTGCCTTTTTTGGACATTGATCAACAGAAAAAAAAGCTCTTGTGTTACAGTGAAAACAGATATCTACAAAGTGATTTAAATTAATTACAAATATAAAACACAAAATAATTAATTGCTTAAGTACTCACACACCTCTCCCTTTAATATAACATACCCAAATCATCACTGGTGCAGCCAGTTGGTTTTAGAAATCACTTAGGCTGTGTCCACACCAGACCAGATAATTTTGAAAATGCCAGTTCCGCATTAAAACGGGTATTTGGGCGAATCTCCTCCTACTGGGCATGCACAGGACACACCTACAGAAAACAAACGAAGAGGAAACGGTATACTTGGTGTGTGTTTGTCCAGTTACAGACTAGAAAAACTTAAAAGGAAATTGCCAAATGATGGACAGCTGTTGGCTCTCGCGCAGGAGGACTTAAAACTGAAAAATCAAATACTGGAGAGTATGGAGGCAACCGACAGGGAGTTCACAGACAGTATGACCTGGCTGACGACGAACATTGAAAAATTGACTAACTCTGTTGCAGAGGGAGTTGCAATGATGAGGAACACAAAATACTGTGCAGATGCTGGGGTCAAAGCAACACACATAACACGCTGAAGGAACTCAGCAGGTCGGGCAGCATCCGTGGAAACGAACAGTCAACGTTTCAGGCCGAGACCCTTCATCAGGACTGAAGAGGGAGGGGGCAGGGTGGGAAGGAGAAGGCTGGTAGGTGCCAGGTGAAAAACCAGTAAAGGGAAAGATCAAGGGGTGGGGGAGAGGAAGCAGGGAGAGGATAGGCAGGAAAGGTGAAGAAGGAATAAGGGACAGCACAATGGGTAGTAAAAGGAGGCGGAACCATGAGGGAGGTGATAGGCAGCTGAAGGAGGGGGCAGAATGAAACTGGGATGGGGGTAGTGAGGGGGAGAGAATTACCAGAAGTTGGAGAATTCAGTGTTCATACCAAGGGGCTGGAGACTACCCAGACGGTATATGAGGTGTTGCTCCTCCAACCTGAGGTTGGCCTCATTATGGCAGTAGAGGAGGCCATGTATGGACATATCCGAATGGGAATGTGAAGCAGAGATGAAGTGGGTGGCAACTGGGAGATCCCGTCTGTTGTGGCAGACGGAGCGGAGGTACTCGACGAAGCGGTCCCCCAGTCTGCTTTGGGTCTCACCGATGTGAGACCAAGGGTTTAGCTATGGGCGCTTGCATGTGCCCCAGCTACGCCTGCCTCTTCGTTGGTTATGTGGAACAGTCTATGCTCCAAACCTATACTGGTACTGCTCCCCAACTTTTCCTTCGCTACATTGACGACTACTTTGGTTCTGCTTCCTGCACCCATGCCAATTTCATCGACTTTACTTCAAACTTCAACCCAGCACTCAAATTCAGTTGGTCTATCTCGGACACTTCTCTCCTGCTTCTTGATCTCTCAGTCTCCTTCTCTGGAGACAGACTGTCCACTTACATTTTCTATAAGCCCACTGACTCTCATAACTACCTCGACTATACCTCTTCCCACCCTGCCACATGCAAAAATGCTATTCCCTATTCCTAGTTGTCTCTGCCGCATCTGCTCCCAGGATGAGGCTTTCCGTTCCAGGACATCTCAAGTACCCTCTTTCTTTAAGGATCGTGGTTTCCCTTCTGCCGTCATCAGTGATGCCCTCACCCGCATCTCCTCCATTTCCCACACTTCGACCCTCACCCTATCCTCCCGTCACCACAACAGGGACAGAGTTCCCCTTGTCCTCACGTACCACCCCCCCCAGCCTCCGGATCCAGCACATTATCCTCTGCAACTTCCACCACCTTCAACGGGACCCCACCGCTAAGCACCTCTTTCCCTCTCTACCCCTCTCCGCTTTCCGCAGGGATTGTTCCCTCCGCGACTCCCTGGCCCACACGTCCTTCCCCATGGATCTCCCACCGGCACTTATCTCTGCAAGCGTAAGTGCTACACCTGTCCCTACACCACTATTCAGGGCCCAAAACAGTCCTTCCAGGTGAGGCAACACTTTGCTTGTGAGTCTGTTGGAGTTATCTATTGCATCCGGTGCTCCCGGTGCGGCCTCCATTACATTGGTGAGACCCAACGCAGACTGAGGGAATTTAAAAACTCAAAGATCGTTTTGCTGAACACCTATGCTCTGTCCACCAGAGGAAACAGGATCTCCCAGTGGTCACACATTTTAATACCACGTCCCATTCTGATATTTCTATCCACGGCCTCCCCTACTGTAAAGATGAAGCCACACTCAGGTTGAAGGAACAACACCTTATATTCCGTCTGGGTAGCCTCCAACCTGATGGCATGAATATTGACTTCTCAAACTTCCGCTAATGCCCCACCTCCCCCTTGTACCCCATCCATTATTTATTTATATACACACATTCTTTTTCTCTCTCTCCTTTTTCTCCCTCTGTCCCTCTCACTATATCCCTTGCCCATCTTCTAGGTTCCGCCCCCCCCCCCCCCACTTTTCCTTCTCCCTGGGCCTCCTGTCCCATGACCCTCTCATATCCCTTTTGCCAATCAACTGTCTAGCTCTTGGCTCCATCCCTCCCCCTCCTGTCTTCTATCATTTTGGATCTCCCCCTCCCCCTCCCACTTTCAAATCTCTTACTAGCTCTTCTTTCAGTTAGTCCTGACGAAGGGTCTCGGCCCGAAACGTCGACTCTACCTCTTCCTAGAGATGCTGCCTGGCCTGCTGCGTTCACCAGCAACTTTGATGTTTGTTGCAGACTGAGGGACTGCTTCGTCAAGCACCTCCGCTCCGTCCACCACAACACACAAGATCTCCCGGTTGCCACCCACTTCAACTCTGCTTCACATTCCCGTTTGGATATGTCCATACATGGCCTCCTCTACTGCCAAGATGAGGCCAAACTCAGGTTGGAGGAGCAACACCTCATATACTGTCTGAGTAGTCTCTAGCCCCTTGGTATGAACTTTGAATTCTCCAACTTCTGGTAATTCCCTCCCCCTCTCTTCCCATATCCCAGTTTCACTCTGCCCTCTCCCCCAGCTGCCTATCACCTCCCTCATGGTTCCGCCTCCTTCTACCTACCCATTGTGATTTCCCCTATTTGTTCTTCACCTTTCCTGCCTATCTCCTCCCTGCTTCCCCTCCCCCCACCCCTTGATCTTTCCCTTTACTGGTTTTTTTCACCTGGCACCTACCAGCCTTCTCCTTCCCACCCTCCCCCCACCTTTATAGGGCCCCTGCCCCCTCCTCCTTCAGTCCTGATAAAGGGTTCCGGCCCGAAATGTTGACTGATTGTTTCCACGGATGCTGCCCGACCTGCTGAGTTCCTCCAGCATGTTGTGTGTGTTGCAATGATGAGGAATATGATGGCCCCCCCACCAGTACCTTTCACTGCCACAATACCAGCCTCACAGCCACTACAGTAGCTACACATATGGACACACAGACCCCAGACCCTTGGGTCGCCCCACCAACATCTTCCCCACTCCCACGGGGGGTCACCCTGGAAACATTTCCTACAGCCATAGTCTCTTCACCAATGAAAGAGACGACAGGTTTTTTTTAAAACCTCTGTTTACCCCGTACACACTACAACACCCAACTGGCGGTTTCAGATTTAAACACTCTGGAGAGTGTTTTAGAAAAGCTCCATTTTCGGGGGAGGAAAACGCCGTTTCAGTGTGGACGGAGGATCAAGACGAAGAGCAAAAGCTTCGGTTACGGATTTATCCAGTCTAGTGTGGGACGTAGCTTTAATTAGTTAAATAGAGATCACCATGTGCAGTCAAGGTGTTCCAAATGATTGCAGTAAAAATACACCTGTATCTGGAAGGTCCAACTGCTAGTGTGTCAATATCCTGGCAAAAACTACACCATGAAGCCAAAAGATCACTCAAACTATCTACACGAAAAAGGTTATTGAAAAGTGCAAGTCAGGATATGGATACAAGAAAATTTCCAAGTCACTGAATATCCCTTGGAGTACAGTTAAGTTAATCATCAAGAAATGGAAAGTATCTGGCTCAGCTGTAAGTCTGCCTGGAGCAGTCCATCCTCAAAATCTGAGGGGACCAGTGAGGGAGGCCACCAAGAGACGTGTGACAACTCTAGAGACGTTGCAAGCTTCAGTGGCTGAGATGGGAGAGACTGCACATACAACAATTGTTACCCGGGTGCTTCACCAGTCACAGCTTTATGGGATAGTAGCAAAGAAAAAGCCACTGTTGGAAAAAACCTGACATGAATGCTCGGCTAGAGTTTGCCAGAAAGCATGTGGGAGACTGAAGTCAGCTGGAAGAAGGTTCTATGGTCTGATGAAATTAAAATTGAGCTTTTTGGCCATCAGACTTGTCGCTATGTTTGGTATAAGCCAAACACCATCATCAAAAACAAAACATCCCTACCGTGAAGCATGGTGGTGGCTGCATCATGCTGTGGGGATGCGTCACTGCTGCAGGCCCTGCAAGGCTTGAGGGTAAAATGAATGCAGCAAAATACAGGGGAATCTGATGCAGTCTGCATGAGAACTGCAACTTGGGAATGATTTGTTTTCCAGCAAGACAATGTCCTCAAGCATAAAGCCAAAGCTACACAGGAATGGCTTAAAACAACAAATCCAATTGAGAATTTATGGCTGGACTTGAAAAAGGCTGTTCACTCACAATCCCTATGCAATCTGACAGAGCTTGAGCAATTTTGTAAAGAAGAATGGGGTAAATTTCAGTGCTGAGATGTGCAAAGCTGATAGAGACCTATCTACACAGACTCAAAGACTATAATGCCTGCCAAAGATGCATTTACTAAATACTGACCTGAAGGGGGTGTACATTTTGTGTTCTATATTTGTAATTAATTTGGATCACTTTGTAGAGATCGGTTTTCATTTGACACGAAAGAGTTTTTTTTCTGATGATCAGTCAAAAAAAAAAGCCAAACTAAATCCACGGTGATTCAATGTTGTAAAGTAATAATACACAAAAACTTCCAAGGGGGATGTGAGTACTTTTTATAGGCATTGTACATGGAGAATTATTCCATACAGGAAAATAATTCTCATTTTGGATCTCAAAGGTTCAAAAGTCGAATTTAATGTCAAAGAAATGTATACAATCTGTTGTGTATGTGGTCTGGTTACACAACAATGCTATTAATAAAGATGCTGGAGATGGGAGCTAAGGTTCATGGTTCTTTACTGGCAGAAACCGAACTGGGCACACCCGTACAGATCAATACATGCCTAATAGCGCATGCTCAATACATGCCGAATAGCACATGCAACGACGTGTCCCTACAGTGTAAGGTAGTCCTGTATTATAGTGTAGGCCATACAGTACACAATCTACATCCTGAAATGCTTTTTCTTCGCAAACACCCACAAAAACAGAGAAGTGCCCCAAAGAATGAATGACAGTTAAACATGAGAACTCCGAAGTCCCCACCCCATTTTTTTTCTTCACGCACGTAAGCTGCAGCAAGCAATGATGCCCCCTCCCCCCACCAGCAAAAAAAGTGCATTGGCACCATCACCGAGCCTAAGCATGTGCTAAACAATAGCAAAGACACAGACCAAAGTTACCCCAAAGGCTTCGCATTTCATCCGACATTCGACGAATCACAGGTTCTCTCTCTTCCTGACGGGAGAGGGAGGTGTCCCCCATTTTCACAGCGAGTGGAAGACATAGCAGCCCGGTGGTTTAAGATGTTAAAAGTCTGTTTCGTTGCTTTTTGGCCCTATTTAGGCTACTGATTTTCAAATGCATTTAACTGTTGCTAATTGTTACTTGGATTGCACTACAGTTTGTTTTTACTTTAAAAAGTAAAATAAAAGGCATGAATTTCAATACTCATTGTTCATCAGAAAGTGATTTCCAACCAGTGAATTACTTCTGAAATGCAGAAAATGGTGAGAATTGTGCTCAGTACGCTCCCACAAGAAACAATGTCTAAATGAACAGATAATTTGTCCCTGTTTATTGAGGACTAGATATTGATCAGGATACCTGAGTAATCCATGTTTTCCAAAATAGTGGTATTTATTCCATTCACTTGACATGGCAAATGTGTCACCTGTGCTCTGCAATGGCCATTTTGAGCTCCTAGTTGATGCCATATAGCACAGAAACAGGTATTTCAGCCCAACTTAACCCTGCTGATGGAATTTTCCTGTATTTTTTAAACATAAGATTAGCTTTGTCTGTCACATGTGCAGAGGAACATTGAAACATACAGCGAAACATGTCATTTACATCAGTGGCCATCACAGTCCGAGGTTGTACTGGGGGTAGCCCACAAGTGTTGTCACAATCCTTCTAATCTTATCCAACTCAGCAGATTCAGCCCACCAGATCCCACCCCCATCTGGTTCCATCTCTCCCCTAATGGAACAGCTGCTGGAGAATGATAAGCAGGAACATAAAGGTTACCATCCTGAAATCTGATGCCTCCACATTTACCCCCACCTGGTTTCCACCTATCATCCACCTGTCTCTGTCTTCATTTTACCATTCTCCTTCTCCCACTTGGCTCCATCTGCCCTTAATCTTTCACTACTCTTTGGTCTGGTGATGGTCTATTGGTCCTTGTCTTGCCTTTCCTACACTGTACAGATTGGTTATCTTCCCTCTCCACTCTTGGCCATGATGCAAGGTCTCAACCTGAAATGTCAGCCTTTTCTGCTGCCTCCCTTTCCACCCTTCTCCCACACACAAATGCTGCCTGACTCATTAAGTTCCTCCTGCAGTATCTTTTGCTCCATCACAATATCTGCAGTCTCTAGTGTAGCCAAGAGAAGGCAAGTGCTGCAGTCCATCAGTACTGCACTGCTGTACCAGTCTGGAAGTTATGTCCAGGAATGGAACTTGAACTCCAAAATCTTTTGAAAGAGGAATGAGCCACAACGAGCATTTTTCTTAAATGCACAGCTATTTTCGGAAGTTGAAATGTTGCACACGTTCTTTCAGAACAGAACATGCTGTAAATACCCAACAGATCAGGCAGCATCTATGAAGAATGAAACTGAGTTAACATTTCAGATGAATTTCATATAACTTGTATATGATTATGCACAGTTTCTAATTTACCAGTCATTCAGTCATAATTGTTAAAGGTACTTGTAGAGGACATTGCCCATTTGTAGATAGGTTTGTGAGGCTACAGAGGTGTGGCCAGATTTGTTAGATAACGCAAGAAATTATATTCCCCATGATGTTGGCCACTGTAGTGTATGGAAATTCAACTTTTATCTAAAATTGTCCGTTTAACTATACTATGAAAATGTTTTATGAATTGACTGTCAGCCAGTAAAATCTTTAAAATGGCACAATCTCAGTTTCCATTGCCATAATCCTTATTGGAGGATCGAAATAACTTGGTAATTTTAGATCCCAACTAAATCTGTAAAGAAAATGCCAATTTTCCACATCGGTATTTTCTGTGTGAAATATTTCAATGTTATATTTGTCCAGATGCTAATTTTGTGGATGCTTTTTACTTAATGATACTTTATGAATTGTCCTGGTAGCCTTTGCTGTAATAATCTGGATTTTTGTCAGTCAAATTTAAAATGACTTGGGCATACTTTTTGAGAATTAGTATTTTGAAATTTGTAACTTTACACAAAGGTTTGGATAAAAACTTAATGTTTTGCAACTTGTTATCATGTTAAATAGTTCTTATTTAAAAGTAATTATAAAATTAATTCTAAAATACCGATAGGAAGAAGAAATGTATTTTAACTGATTTGTAGGAAAATTTAAACCATTAATATATTGAGTTGAGAAACAAATGGTTGTGGTCAACTAATGTTTGCCTAGAAACTTTTATTGAAGAGCAACCAAGACAGAAAGATTTGGAAGATAACATAATTGGCCAATGACTTCAGATCAGTGGCAGAAGTGACTGTTTTATGCATTTCAAACTGATTCTCTTTCACTTTGTACAAGAAAGAAACACTGAATTGTTGTTTGGACTCAATGGATAATAAAGACATAAGTGGTTGCTCAAGTGAATCTTAACAAAACCTGCTATCAGTCATTCAGGTTTTCATTTTTCAGTTCACTTTTCTGCAGGCATTGGGGAAAAGGGGCCCTTTGGGCCTGAATGTTGTGGTATCTTATAGAGTTAAGGTTAGAGTAAACAGTCAGATTAAACAATTTTGAAATCAGCATGAACTAAAGGGGAAAGAAATGTGAATAATTATCAACCAAATACAATTATGTTGGTTTTATATTAATTGTCAAGTGTGAAATTTCTTGTGTATTATTTTTTTTCCAAGCCAATATGGAATGTCATGCTAGGTAGAATGCATGCTCTTGGTGCAACAGTCTCTGCATGTTGATTTGATCAAGTCAAAAAGCAAGACACTATTACTTTCTATGGGGTACTTACCAAGCTTTATTTAGAAATGCAGTTACTGAAGTAATGGATGCTCATTTAGAATTTTTTTGTGAAATGTAAGATTGCTGGAAGAGTAACCATTACTGATCAGTTGTTCTCATTTAGATAGTGTTTTGTTTGGATCATTTGTCAACAGGAGCCTTTTCTCATAATAGAGTTGGAGGTTTAAAAATTGATCAGACAAATTGCAATTCTATTCTAACAGAGGTTAACTATTGAAGAAAAAACTTTTAAGGATATGATTTTGTTGGGAGGGCCAATTGTTTAAAAAGTGTATTCTTCTAGAATTGAAAATTGACTTTATTTTCTTCAGGACAGCCCTGGTTTTTATACAACAAGATGTCTTGCGCCTACATTGGCCGAAACACTTAGAATCTTACAGGTTTGTTTAGATTATGTTAGCTTCATTTAAAACTGTTGGTCTTCATAATGGGTTTACTAGTATTTTAATGTAAGTTGGTTTATTATTGTATAAACATATGTACAACATGGTATAAACATTCATGCGTTATAGAGAAGTTTCCAAATTATTGATTATAAATAGAACATTTTCTTGAAAGTTTGAATTGGTTCTGTTGCAATTTTCAAAGTAAACATTGCCTTTCTTGCCCCTCCCCCCCATTTGTGAAGACTTTTATTCTGATTGCAGTTTTAAATCCATGCAAACCACTTTTTCTTAGTTTGTTTAATGCCTTGCTCTTGATCAGTTTCCAATGATTTTGCTTATTACCAAAGTCTGATGATTAGTCTGCATTCTGTGGTTAATAACCAACAACATCCAAACGGAATCTAGTGTGTATAATGGCAGGGCAAGCAGGACTGCTTTTTCACAGTTTCAACAACCTGTGTTCAGTCTTGACCTCCCACGCTGTCTGTGTGGAGTTCGTATGTTCTCTATGTGAGCCTGTAGCTTTCCACCAGCACCTGCAGTTTCCTCCCAAAGATATGTGAGTTGGTAGGTTTTTCAGCCTCAGTAATTCATTCTTCATGTGTGACTCAGTCTGATGAGAGTTGATGGGAATGTGGTGACAAAATAGATGACTGGCATTGACCTGGTTATACTGTAAGTTGCTGCGTGTCAAAATGTGGCACATTTATTTCAGCAACACACACAAAATGCTGGAGGAATTTAGCAGGCCAGGCAGCATCTATGGAAAAGAGTACAGTCGACGTTTTGGTCCGAGACCCTTCAACAGGACTGGAGAAAAAATGATGAGGAGTGGAGGAGAGGGAGAAACACAGGGTGATGGGTGAAACCAGGAAGCGGGGGGAGGTGAAGTAAGTAGCTGGGAAGTTGATTGGTGAAAGAGATACAGGGCTGGAGAAGGAGAAATCTAATAGGAGAGGACAGAAGGCCCTGGAAGAAAGAAAAGAGGGGGGGAGTACCAGAGATGGGCAGGCAAGGAGGTAAGGTGAGAGAGGGAAAAGGAGATTGGGAATGGTGAGGGGGTGGGCGAGACATTACTTGAAGTTTGAGAAATCAATGTTCATGCCTTCAGGTTGAAGACTACCCAGATGGAATATAAGCTTCTTCCAACCTGAGTGTGGCCTCATCGCGAGAGTAGACATATCAGAATGGGAATAGGAAGTGGAATTAAATTGTGTGGCCACTGGGAGATCCTGCTTTTTCTGGTAGAATTTATTTCAGGATTATGTATGACCTATACTCTAGCACTGATCTGCTTCCAGCAAGATGGGGATGGAAATTAAGATAAACTATTTGCATTTATTGAGCTGATACACAGGAAATACACTGGAGTTATATTAAAATACCATACAATTCTGTGACTTGGCCTAAATTGAATCATTCAGTGCCTGCCATCAACGGTTAAATTCAAATCAATGTATCAAATAGAACTTGTACCTGATGATGGTTACATGTTAGGTATAATGAACTGTAGCTGCTGATGACATTAACATTACAAACTGATTTTATTTTGCATTGTAGCATTGTTGAGCCAGTCAGCAAATATTGAAAAATTATGAAATCCTCTGGATAATGAGGATTTATGCATACTTTCACCAGTGATAATGACAAGTTTCCTTCAATGCTGTTTCTTTAACCGTTGACGCCAGGCATTGAATTGAACTCAATGGGCCTTTTTTCAGTCTACTAATTTTAGCAATAAATTTTATGATGGAATGCAGCAAAAATTGTATATATTGAAATAACATTTTTTTGTGTGTCTAATATACCAACAATTTAAATTTCTAGGAAACTGGTGATCCAAAAAAATTGGATTTGGTTACAACAGCCTTTGGGTTTCCTGTAGGCACTGCCACACTGATTGATGAAGTTGGTGTTGATGTAGCAGCACATGTTGCAGAAGATTTGGGGAAAGCCTTTGGCTCTCGATTAGCAGGTGGAAATGTTGAAGTACTGAAAAGAATGGCTGAAAAGGGATTTTTAGGTAACTAACATCAGCTATAAATTAACTTAGCTAAAGGCAAAATATGGAAATGCATTTTTTTATAATCCTCAATTAAAATGCCTGAATGTTCAGTATCTATTATAGTTTTGTGACCATAGCATCACCATTTCTGTTAATTATTTAACTCTTGTCGCAATGTACGGTTAAGTTCTTGAGCTGAGATTCGGTTTTGTGCCAGAAATCAATTTTTTTCCTTCATAATCTATCAGCTGGCTTCTTTTCCAATTTCTTCACTGGAATTTTCAGAATCAGAATCAGGTTTATTATCACCAGGATCTGTCGTGATATTTGTTAACTTAGCAGTAGTTCAATGCAATACATGATATAGAAGAAGAGGGAAAAAAGCAAAATAAAATAATAATAAATAAATCAATTACAGTATACGTTTATTGAATAGATTAAAAAGTGTGCAAAAGAACAAATAAAAAATATACTAAAAAAAGTGAGGTAATGTTCATGGGTTCAATGTCCATTTAGGAATTGAATGGCAGAGGGAAAGAAGCTGTTTCTGAATCGCTGAGTGTGTGCCTTCAGGCTTCTGTACCTCCTACCTGATGGTAACAGTGAGAAAAGGGCATGCCCTGGGTGCTGGAGGTCCTTAATAATGGACACTGCCTTTCTGACAACTGCTCTTTGAAGATGTCGTGGGTACTTTGTAGGCTAGTACCCAAGATGGAGCTGACTAGATTTGCATCCCTCTGCAGCTTCTTTCGGTCCTGTGCAGTAGCCCCCCACCCCCACCACCCCCATACCAGACATTGATGCAGCCTGTCAGAATGCTCTCCATGGTGCACCTATAGAAGTTATTGAGTGTACTTGTTGGCATACCAAATCTCTTCAAACTCCAAATGAAGTATAGTTGCTGTCTTGCCTTCTTTATAACTACATCGATGTTGGGATCAGGTTAGATCCTCAGAGATCTTGACACCCAGGAACTCACTCTCTCCATTTCTGATTCCCCTGAGGATTGGTATGTGTTCCTTTGTCTTAACCTTTCTGAAGTCCGCAATCAGCTCTTTCGTCCTACTGATGTTGAGTGCCAGGTTGTTGCTGTGACACCACTCCACTAGTTGGCAGACCTCGCTCCTGTACACCCTTTCGTCTCCATAAGAGATTCTACCAACAATGGTTGTATCATCAGCAAATTTATAGATGGTATTTGAGCTATCCCTAGCCACACAGTCATGTGTATAGAGAGAGTAGAGCAGTGGGTTAACCACACACCCCTGAGGTGCACTGGTGTTGATCATCAGCGAGAAGAAGATATTATCAGCAATCCGCACAGATTGTGGTCTTCTGGTTAGGAAGTCGAGGATTCAATTGCAGAGGGAGATACAGAGGCCTAGGTTTTGTAACTTCTCAATCAGGATTGTGGGAACGCTGGTGTTAAATGCTGAGCTATAGTCGATGTACAGCACCCTGATATGGGTGTTTGTATTGTCCAGGTGGTCTAAGGCCATGTGAAGAACCATTGAGATTGCATCTGCTGTTGACCTATTGTGGCGATAGGCAGATTGCAATAGATCCAGGTCTTGTTGAGGCAGGAGTTCAGTCTAGTCATGACCAACCTCTCAAAGCATTTCATTACCGTAGATGTGAGTGCTACTGGACGATAGTCATTAAGGCAGCCCACCTTATTCTTCTTAGTCACTGGTATAATTGTTGCCTTTTTGAAGCAAGTGAGAAATCTGCCCGTAGCAGTGAGAGGTTGAAAATGTCCTTGAATACTCCCGCCAGTTGTTTGGCACAGGTTTTCAGAGCCTTACCAGGTACTTGATTGGGACCTTCCACCTTGCGAGCATTCACTCTCTTTAAAGACAGCCTGACATCGGCCTCTGAGACAGCGATCACAGGGTTACTGGGTGCAACAGGGATCTTCACAACTGTAGTAATATACCCCCTTTCAAAGCTGATTTTGTAACTGATTTCAAGCTTTACATCTTTTATTTAAAAAATCCGTTGGTGTGTTCATCATACAATGTCTTTCCAACCAAATCATACCTGACCTCTGCCACCCTGAAATGATTCCAGTGGTCCTTGCACTGATTTCAGTGCTCAGTTCTCTCTGATGCTTTATTGCAAGCTGTGTGAGAAACATTTTTTTACACTTTCCTTCAGTATCATGGTATAATGTTACTTAATCTTCCCCCTTTATCTCAGAATTTAATCACATTTCTGAAATTATAAAGGTTATTTGCTTTATTTTAGAAACCTTAGGTTCTACAGTGGATTTTTTTCCACTTATCTCCCATCCCATAATTTTTCACTATTTATTTCCAAATGTTTACTCATTGTTGCACTGACCACTAATCTCTTAATGCTTCTACTAGCTCTGAGAAACTCTGCTATCAGAGCCACATAATTCTTTAGCCTCCTTCTGTGAGCTTCTCCTTTTACACAAGATAAGTTATCAAGCGACCTAAACAAACTATGAAATCAGATTACTTACATTAGGAGATGGCTAGTATATCAAGGTGCTCACTTCACACATAATAAAATAGAAGAATCATGGAAGTTCTCAGCACAATTGAATGCTGAAGCATGAAAATTTTATTAAAATTCTCAGGTTCGTATTTATTCAAACTAATCAAATTCAATTTTATTTTTTCAATTTCAGGCCGTAAGACAGGCAAAGGTTGTTACCTTTACCAGGCAGGCGTGAAAGCCAAAAATTTGAATCCTGGTGCTAAGGAAATTCTAGATCATTTAAAACTGCCTGGAAACCCTGAAGTGTATGTAAAATGCAAAATATTTTATAAATCCTTCAGATACATATGTTGATAATTTTATCTACATTCTTTCATTTCCATTGTCAATAACAAATTAGATAACAGTTCCAGTGAGCAGGTAAGTGATTTTTATATTATTGCTTCCATTTATATTTTTAATGGATTTGGACTGTCACAAGGAATTTTTGCAGTCAGGTATCTATTTTTGACTATGTTATTAAGTCAGGTGTTGCAAGAAAATGCATAACACTAGCAAGTATGTGTTCCTGTCCAAATCTCACCCCACCAGAGTTACCATGTTCAGAGCTACCTAGTTCTTCTAGTTCTGCTAACCTTAAGATGCTAATTAAACTCAACATTTGAATGAGCTTTTAGCTGCTGGTCTCAATACATTCTGGCACACCATCACTATATGTTTGATATTGCCCCCGTTGAGTGCCTTGTTAACAGAACCAAATCTGCAAGTTTTTGCTGTAGATAATGTTTGTTTTTTTTTTTGCTGATTTTTTTTCCCAGTGGATCAAATTTGCAAACTAGCAAAGTGCTTATTCTTTTCATTAGACCATAAGATATAAGGGCCGGTTGATGGCGCAATGACATCAGTGCTAGAACGAAGGCTTCTGGGTTCAAATCCAGTCGGGGCCGCTCCCGAGTACACTTTCCATCCATGCCGGATGGAGTGTCGAGATCGCAACTCGACCTCGTAAAATAAAGGGAAAAATACTGCAAAATGTCTGTGTGACGACTGGCGCGCCACAGTCTCTCTCTCTTGCTCCACGCCCTGTAAAAGGCATGAAAAAGACATCGTCCCACCAACATTGCACACGCACACGCAGATGCACATGCATGCACACACTCGCCAAAAAAAAGACCATAAGATATAGGAGCAGAATTAGGCCATTTGGTCATTAAGTCTGCTCCACAGTTTCATCATGTGTGATCCATTTCCCTCGCAGCTTCTATCTCCTGCCTTCTCCCCATGATCCTTCATGCCCTGACTAATTAACCTCTGCCTTAAGTATACCCAGTAATTTGGCCTCCACAGCCATTCATGGCTGTGAATTCCACAGATTCGCTCCCTCTAGGTAAAGACATTCCTTCTCGTGTCTGTTCTAAATGGTTACCACTCTATTCAGAGGCTGTGCCCTCTAGTCCTAGATTCATCCACTACAGGAAATATTCTTCCCACATCCACTCTATCCAGGTCTTCCAGTATTCGATAGATTTCAATGAGATCCATCCCTCATTCTTATAATCTCCAGCGAGTACAAGTCCAGAGCCATCAAATGCTCCTCATACCCTATCATTCATGAAATCATCCTCATAAACCTCCTCTGGATGATCTCCAATGCCAGTACATCTTTTCCTTGACAAGAGGCCCAAAACTGCTCACAGTACTGCAAGTGTGGTCTGACCAATGCTTTGTAAAGCCTCAGCATCATATCCTTGCCATTAAATTTTAGTCCTCTTGAAATGAATGCTAACATTGCATTTGCCTTCCTTACCACCACTGAACCTGCAAGTTAACTTTTAGACAATCAAGGACTTACAAGTCCCTTTGCACCTCTGATTTTTGAATTTTCTCCCCAGGTAGAAAATAGTCTACACCTTTATTCCTTCTACCAAAGTATGTGATTATTCTCATTTTGGAGGACCTTGAAGTTCATATTGGATTTGTTCTGGAATTCTGGTTACCCTTTTGTTGTTTTTGATCAGTTATATTGGGGCAACCAATGCAAACTCGGGTGCTGCGGCAAAAAATGGCCCTACGGCCTGCATTGGCTTGCAGTGTGGGGCTGAACTGAACTAAACTGAATACTCAAACATGAAATCTGCAGATGCTGGAAATTCAAGCAACACACACAAAAAATGCTGGTGAATGCAGCAGGCCAGGCAGCATCTATAGAGAGAGGTACAGTCGACATTTCGGGCCGAGACCCTTCGTCAGGACTAACTGTTAGTCCTTTTGAAGGGTCTCGGCCCGAAACGTCGACTATACCTCTTCCTATAGATGCTGCCTGGCCTGCTGCGTTCACCAACATTTTTTGTGTGTGTTGCTTAAACTGAATACTATTGGTTTGATATACGTTATTCTATGTGGTGTTCACTCGCTTTTGCCATTTGCACAGTTCGTTCTTTTTCTCGTGCGCTGGGTGTTTAATGTTTTCTTGAATGGGTTGTGTGGTTGCCTGTGGGGGGACGGTTGTATTCTGTATATGTACTTTGATAATAAATCTACTTTGAGTACATTTTCCTACACTGTGTTCCATCTGACACTTCTTTGTCAATTTTCCCAATTTCGCTACTTCCTCAACACTATCTCCACCTCCACCTATCTTTGTATCATCTGCAAACTTGGCCACAAGGCTATCAATATGTCATCCAAATCATTGACATACAAAGTGAAAAGAAGCAGTGCCAACACTGACCTCTGCAGAACACCACTAGTTACCACAGCTGGTTGGAAAAGACTCCCCCCCCCCCCCCCCCACATCCCCATTGGAGGTTTTTGCTTCCTGTCAGTCAGCCAGCCAATTCTCTACCATGCTGGTATCTTTCCTGTAATACCAGGGGCTCTTGTCTTGTTAAGCTGCCTTGTGTGCAGCACCTTGTCAAAGTCCTTCTGAAAATCCAAGTAAACAACATCCACTAACTCCCCTCTTGCTGTCCTTGCCAGTTAGTTCCTCAAAGAATTCCAACAGATCTGTCAGGCATGATTTCCCTTTAATGCTAACTTTGGCCTACTTTATCATATGCCTCCAAGTACCCTGAAATCTTATCTTTAATAATGGACTCCCAACATCTTCCCAACCCTTGAAGTCAGGCTAAATGACCTATCCTTTCTTCTGCCTCCCTCCCTTCTTAAAGAGCAGGATCATCCTTCTAGTAAAGTCTTTATTTTACAAACGAATTTGCTCATTTTCTTTTCTCCCTCTCAAGTTCAACAGATGAAGATATTCAATTGCGTTTGGTATCAAGATTTGTGAATGAGGCGGTAATGTGCCTTCAAGAAGGAATATTAAGTAACCCAGTTGAAGGAGACATTGGTGCTGTTTTTGGCCTAGGGTTCCCACCACATCTTGGAGGTAAGAAATTACTCATTCTGAAACTACTTTTGTCCAGGGCATTGAAATTTGGATTTTTTTTTTAAAAAAAGATTGCTGCCAAAGTTGGCCTTTGGAGTGCTCTTTAATGCAGAGTGGGAATTTTAAGTTAACTTGTTTTAATAGAAAATTAATTGAAATGTTGACTTGTTAATAGCACCACAATAGTGTAGCAATTAGCGTGACTATTATAGCACGGGGTTCAACACTGGCGTCTTCTGTAAGGAGTTTGTACCTTTTCCCCATGGAATGCATGAGTTTTCTCTGGATGCTCCGGTTTCCTGTCACAATCCAAAGACGTACTGGTTAGGAGGTTGAATGGTCATTGTAAGTTGTCCCATGATTAGGTGAGGTCAGGGAGTTTGCTGGGTGGTGCAGCTCGAAAGGCCGGAAGAGTTTATTCTGCATTGCATCCTCAAGATTTGTTAATAATTGCCATAGAAGTATACTGTTATTTATTCTCCTTGGTGAGCCTAGTTGTGATTTGCTGATAACAAGGTAGTATTATACATAGGAATATCAATGATTTTGGCTTGAAGGCAAAAAAAATTGGCATAAGTTTCCAGTGTTCTGTTACATGAAGGAAAATGAATGGTGAGGTTCCTTTGCATGTTGATTTTTGCCTTTTTTATATGGGCAAATGAAGAGAATGCCAGACATCAATCATTTATTTTTTTCACGGAGGTGAAGGCATTACTGACAGAGCCAGCATTTAATACCCATACACGAGGAAATTGCAGATGCTGGAATTACAAGCAACACACATAAAAGTTGCTGGTGAACGCAGCAGGCCAGGCAGCATCTCTAGGAAGAGGTACAGTCGATGTTTTGGGCCGAGACCCTTTGTCAGGACTAACTGAAGGAAGAGCTAGTAAGAGATTTGAAAGTGGGAGGGGAAGGGGGAGATCCAAAATGATAGGAGAAGACAGGGGAGGGATGGAGCCAAGAGCTGGACAGTTGATTTGCAAAAGGCTACCCAGACGGAATATAAGGTGTTGTTCCTCCAACCTGGGTGTGGCTTCATCTTTACAGTAGAGGAGGCCGTGAAGCCACACTCAGGTTGGAGGAACAACACCTTGTATTCCGTCTGGGTAGCCTCCAACCTGATGGCATGAACACTGACTTCTCAGGCTTCCACTAATGCCCCACCTCCCCCTTGTACCCCATCTGTTTTTTTTTGTATACACACTTCCTATTTCTCTCTCTCCTTTTTCTCCCTCTGTCCCTCTCACTATACCCCTTGCCCATCCTCTGGGCTTTTTTCCCCCCTCCCCCTTTTCTTTCTCCCTAGACCTCCTGTCCCATGATCCTCTCATATCCCTTTTGCCAATCAACTGTCCAGCTCTTGGCTCCATCCCTCCCCCTCCGGTCTTCTCCTATCATTTCGGATCTCCTCCTCCCCCTCCCACTTTCAAATCTCTTACTAGCTCTTCCTTCAGTTAGTCCTGACAAAGGGTCTCGGCCCAAAACATCGACTGTACCTCTTCCGAGAGATGCTGCCTGGCCTGCTGCGTTCACCAGCAACTTTTATGTGTGTTGCTTGAAATTCCAGCATCTGCAGATTTCCTCGTGTTTGCGTTTTTAGTTCTTACAGTGAATGTTTAGTTTTGAGAAAAATGTGGCTGCTTTAGGGATTCCCAAACTTTTTTCTGCCGTGGACCCTCCCATTAACCAAGGGGTCTGTGGACCCCAGATTGGGAACTCCTGGCGAAGAAAGTTAAGAGTTACACTCACTTAGGTAATTGTATGCTCCATACAACCCTTAAGTTGTGCCTTGTAGATAGTGCAAAGCCATTAAGGTATCAAGATGTAGAGTTTTAAATTATATTATTACGGGTTATTACATTTTCCATTCAACCATACAACGAATTATCAATTGTTCTATTAAACAATAATAGCTTAAAGTATCTTAACAGTGCCGATATTACTCTAAATTGATTTTTATGGGGTTTCATTTTCTTTAGGGCCTTTCAAGTTCATAGATTCCTACGGAGCAAGCACACTAGTTGACAAGCTGTTGAAATATGAAAATGTTTATGGTGCTGAGTTCACACCTTGCCAGTTGCTGCTGGACTACGCAAAGGACAAAAGCAAGAAATTCCATCAATAAAATGAAATTTCTGCTTGACTAAACTAAACCAATAAAAATGTACATTCTTTGCTGAATGTGACACTGTAAAAAGGTTGCATTTTGTATACATGATCTAGTTTTATCTGAACAATTTAATATTAAATGACATGCAGTCTAATAACTCTTAATACTGGATCTTTTAGTCCATTTTGATTAGTGCCTTCAATTGCAACTTGTTCGCGTATCTCTTCTACATATATCTCGCTGTTCAATTTTGCACTTAAATTTGTCCAGTTTCTTTGTGAAGCTTGGTAAGTTCATATCAGATTTGTCTACTTATAAGGTAGCAATAAAGCCATTCCAATGCAATCTTTAAAATATAATAATATTTTGACCCTTAATAACTTAGCTGACATAGTATATTTAGAAACAATATTCTGGGTTGGTAATCCACTATAAAACTCTTAAGTAGAAAGTGGGATCCTCTTTAATTTACCTGCACAGAAATGGTCCAGTTTGGCAAATGAATTAAATACCATTTGAATTTAAAATATGAATGTTTGATTTAATGTTATATTTGCTACATTATACAGAACATAAACTGTAAAAATGTGTATTTCCTAACTTGTTTATTTTAAGGTGAAGTAGATCTAGCATGGTCTGACCCTTTCAATGAGATTTTAAGAAAACCCTCCTAACTGTAGATAGCTTCTTATTCTAATTGTAACCCCAGTTTTACAATTAAGGCTAGCACTAAGAAGAAAAGGGAAAATAGTATTACTCAATATTCACAACTTGTTTGGGAACTGTGTATGAGGGCATTTTGATATGGACATGTTAAATTAGGTGGTAGTTGTTGTCTAGGCTAATACAGCAAGGCCGTTGCTTTTTAGCAGTGTGAGCCCAAAGAGTGTCCAAATTAGTGTCAGTTCCCTCAGCTAAGATTTGCACAGGAATTTAAAAGAGCACTTCAATGGTAACACTTTAAAAGATGTCAGCCCTGATATTAGTCTTTTAGCATGACACAAACATCCTAATGTCAAAATTCTTTAATTTGGTCATAATAAAAGTTTCCCACAGCATCAAAAACAAAAGAAAATTAATGTTATTGCTAAATTAAATTGGTGTATATTATGAGAGCAAAAGATGTTCTTTCCAATGTGGAAGTCAAGATTTAGAATTTATTGTATTCAGGAAAAGATGTTTGTGCTTTTGTAACGCACACAAAATGTTGGAAGAACTCAGCAGTTCAGGTAGCATCTATGGAAAAGTCGATGTTTTGGATCGCGCCCCCCCCCCCCTTTTAGGACTGGAAAGGAAGGGGGAAGACAGCAGAATAGAAAGGTGGGGAGAAGGAGTACAAGCTAGAAGGTGATAGGAGAAGTGACATGGGTGGGAAAGATGAAGGGCTGGAGAAGAAGGAATCTGAAAGGAGAGGAGAGTGGACCATGGGAGAAAGGGAAGGAGGAGGGCACCAAGGGGACATGATAGGCAGGTGAAGAGAAAAGACAGGCCAGAGTGGAGAATAGAAAAAGAGTGAAGGGAGAGGGAAAAAATAATTAACAGAAGGAGGAATCTTTTGACATCAAATTAGCATTTGCAGATTCAAATTCTGCGTTGTATTAAGACATTTACTGTATTAGTGTTAATAAATCATTCGAGACTGGGCCTCAAGAAAATTGGATCAGCCATGATGAAATGGCGAGCAGACTCAATGGGCCAAATGGCCTAATTATGCTCCTATATCTAAGGGTCTTATTCCTACTGTTTAAAAAGTTCCAAAAACCTCGGCCTCAGTACCTACCTCTGCAATTAGATCCTCACTGGAAGACCACAGTCTGTGAGGATTGGAAATAACATCTCCACTTTGCTGATAATCAACACTGGTGCACTTCAAGGATGTGTGCTTAGCCCACTGCTGTGCTCACTACACCCATGACTGTGTGGCTAAGAACAGTTCAACTGCCATCTACAAACTTGCTAACGACACAACTGCTGGCAGAATTTCAGATAGTGATGAGAAGGTGTACAGGAGTGAGATAAGTCACCTAGTTGAGTGGTGTTGTAGCAACAACCTCATACTCAATGTCACCAAGACCAAAGAATTGTGGACTTCAGAAAGGGTAAGACGGGAACACCCACCGATCCTGACTGAGGGATCAGATTGGAAAAGATGAGCAATTTCAAGTTTCTGGGTGTCAACATCTCTGTGGATCTATGGTGGGCCCAACATATCAACAAAGTTGCAAAGAATGCATGACAACAGCTATATTTCATTAGGAGTTTGAGGAAAATTGGTATGTCACCAAGGACAATTGCAAATTTCTACAGATGTTCTGTGGAGAGCATTCAAAATGGCTGTATCGCCATCTGGTGGGGTGGGGGACACTGCATAGGATCAAAATAAGCTGCAGAAAGTTGTAAGCTGAGTCAGCTCTATCAGCCTCCCCAAGATCCAGGACATCTTCAAGGAGAATGCTTCAAAAAGCTGGCATCCATCAGTAAGGACCCCCCTCACCCAGGTCATGCCCTGTTCTCATTGTTATCATCAGGAGGGACATACAGGAGCCTGAAGGCACCACACCCAATGATTCAAGAACAGTTTCTTGCTCTCTGCCATCAAATTTCTGAATGGACATTGAACCCATGAATACTACCTCTACTTTTTTTCCTCTTTTTACACTACGTATTTAATTTATATAAATATGCACACTGTAAATAAACTTTCTGTTCCCTCAAGTTGCGCGGGTGCACGGCCACACAGTAACAGAAATGCTACTGCACACGTGGCCTTTTTTGCCGTGCAGTTGGAAATTTTCTTTTATATAATGTGTTGTGCAGTTTTCAAGCTGTGTAAAGAAAATTTCCTGCTCAGAGTAATGGTTGATCCGTACAACTGTAAAAAAGAAATTAGAGGGAACATTGCACATGTTCCACTATCATCAAATTTTGTACCTACCTCATGCCCAGCACCAGTCTGAAAATGTAAATGGCTGTTCACTATATTGCCACTTTTAACCCTAAGATTATGTTTGTTCCGTTACCAAATCCACCTATTTCTACTCAACTGACCATTAACCTGGGGACAAGGTTAATGACTGTTTTACAAACAAAGCATTACTTAATGGGGATATTTCAATGTGGAAGCCATATTACAAAACTGTTGCACTGATGATAGGAGCAAAATAGTTGTAAACTACTTCTGCAACTTCTTTATTTTTTGACTTTTATTTAAATTATGAACTAATCAGAATGTTAGACCTAAATCAGCATTTACCTCACAAAGCTGTCGTCTTCTTCCCAGTTATGCTGATGAATGCAAATTACCTACTTTGCCTATAGTTCATCTTACATTATAGACTTCATCTCCCAAGGTGGTCAAATCTATTTCATCAACATGATTGTTTCTTTTATGCTAGTTCTACAGAACATAGACTTAGTTAATATCAGCAACACACACACAATGCTGGAGGAACTCAGCAAGCCAGGCAGCATCTGTGGAAAAGAGTAAACCGTCTACACCCATGACTGTATGGCTAGGCACTACTCAAGCGCCAGCTATAAATTTGCTGATGACACAACTATTGGCAAAATTTGGGATGGTAACAAGGAGGCATACAGGAGCAAGATAGATCAGCTGATCTGTGTGGTGTTTTAACAACAACCAAGCACTCAGTGTCAGTTACACCAAAGAACTTAAAGGGTAAGATGAGAGAACACACACCAGTCCTCATTGAGGAATCAGAAGAGGAAAAGGTAAGCAGTTTCAGGTATCTGGGTGTCAATATCTCTGAAGATCTATCCTGTGCCGAACATATTAATGCAGTTACGAAGAAGGCACAAGTGCAGCTATATTTCATCAGGAGTTTGAGAAGATTTGGTATGTCACCAAAGACATTAGCAAGTTTCAACAGATGTACTGCGGAGAGCATCCCAACCGGCTGCATTACTCTCTGATACGGGGCTGGGACACTGCACAGGATTGAAATAAGTTGCAGGAAGTTGTAAGCACAGTCAGCTCCATCATGGGCCTGGACTCTCCAGCATCCAGGATCTCTTCAAGGAACGATGCCTCAAAAAGGTGGCACCGATCATTAAGGACCCCGATCACCCGGGACATGCCCTCTTATTGCTACCATAGGGAGGAGGTACAGGAGCTTGAAGGCACACACTCAACAATTCAGGAATAGCTTCCTCCCCTCCGCTGCATAGCAACAAATTTCATGGAATATGCCAGTGATATTAATTCTGATTCTGATTCTAATACATGCTTCTACTCTAAATCTGTTGTAAGAGGATGCTTCAAACAAAACAAATTGGATAGAAATCAAGTTATATGCGAGTTGCCAGTGGATGGCACTGTTTCATGCATTATTTATTAATCCATTCATTCATTGCAAATGATGCATGTATTTTCAAAATTCAAGACTGTTTAATGTTACCTCCAGTATACAAGTGTAAAGGAAAACAAAATAATTGTTACTCTGTATCCGATGTGGGCCAAATAAAATTACAATAAGATAAAGAACACAATCATAATAAAACATAAAAAGATACATAATATAGCTTATATACATTGATTGTACGTCTATGAAGCAGCACAAGGTAAGGGAGTATCTGTAATGTGATTCTGACAGTATATGTTACTTTAAAATATTTGGTTTGGAAATATTAATGTCAATGGAATCAAATTTCAGAAGTGAGTACAACAAGCATATATTATATTATTATATATTGCATATTATTATATGTTACACATTTCTTTCAACAGAGATGTTTTATATGGCTTGCAAACTATTCTCTATTTCTCTGGAAATTTTGGTGGTGTCATATTTCTTGTATCATTCTACAAGTATGCGAATAGCAAAAGGATAAGACATTAGAGAATAGGACCAATCAAGTGTGACAGTGGAAAAGTGTGTATGGACTGTAGGAGATAGCGGAGGTACTTAATGAATACTTTGCTTCAGTATTCACTACAGAAAAGGACTTTGGTGATTGTAGGGATGACAGCGGACTGAAAAGCTTGAGCATATAGACATTAAGAAAGAGGATGTGCTGGAGCTTTTGGAAAGCATCAAATTGGATAAGTCACTGGGACCGGACAAGATATACCCCAGGCTACTGTGGGAAGTGAGGAAGCAAATTACTGATACTCTGGCAAAGATCTTTGCATCCTCAGTGGGGACGAGAGAGGTTCCAGAGGATTGGAGGGTTGCAGATGTTGTTCCCTTATTCAAGAAAGGGAGTAGAGATAGCCCGGGAAATTATAGACCAGTGAGTCTTCAGTGGTTGCTAAGCTGATGGAGAAGATCCTGAAAGGCAGGATTTATGAACATTTTGGAGAGACATAATATGATTAGAAATAGTCAGCATGGCTTTGTCAAAGGCAGGTTGTGCCTTACAAGTCTGATTGAATTTTTTGAGGATGTGACGAATACATTGATGAAGGTAGAGCAGTAGATGTAGTGTATATGGATTTCATCAAGGCATTCGATAAGGTACCCCATGCAAGACTTATTGAGAAAGTAAGGAGGCATGGGATCAAAGGGGACCTTGCTTTGTGGATCCAGAATTGGCTTGCCCACAGAAGGCAAAGGGTGGTTGTAGATGGGTCATATTCTGCATGGAGGCTGGTGACCAGTGGTGTGCCTCAGGGATCTGTTCTGGGACACCTTCTCCTTGTGATTTTAATAAATGACCTGGATGAGGAAATGGAGGGATGGTTTAGTAAATTTGCTGATGATGCAAAGGTTGGGGGTGTTGTGGATAGCGTGGATTAGTGGTCGCCAACCCGTCGATTGCAGTCGACTAGTTGATCTTTGAGACTTTCCCAGTAGATCCCAAAAAAATCAAAAATAAATACAGAAATACTGTTGTAATGTGAGCATTATAAAAATAAGTAACACTAATTAGTATAATGGTAAAATAGCAATACTTCCTCTACTGAAAGCTGTAAAGAGAGATTGTTTCTGGGTTGCGGGGTTTTAGTTCCATTCTTTCTGCCCAGTGCGCATGTGTGTAGCTCCCCTGCCATGCACCGCGGTTTCAGCGTAGCCTGTGCTGCATCAAAGTGACCAGTTAGATTAGATAAGAGTACCGACTGTCGCAAACATCAATATACGGCACTCACTGGTGATATCCTGATAGCATAGCGGAGGCTCCATGAAAGAAGGCAAAAACGTACAAATTCCATCCAGAATGGGAAGAGGAATTTCTATTTACCTTTATGTTTCTGTAAACTATAGCAACCAATGTGAATACATACATAGTTAGAAACATAGAAAACCTACAGCACAATATAGGTCCTTCGGCCCACAAAGTTGTGCCAAACATATCCCTACCTTAGAAATTATCTAGGGTTACCCATAGCCCTCTATTTTTCTAAGCGCCATGTACCTATCCGAAACCGCCTCCACCACCATTGCCGGCAGCCCACTCACTCACCACTCTGCATAAAAAAAAAACTTACCTCAAACATCTCCCTGTACCTACTCCCCAAGTACCTTAAACCTGTGCCCTCTTGTGGTAGCCATTTCTGCCCTGGGGAAAAAGCCTCTGACTATCCACACGGTCAATGCCTCTCATCATCTTATACACCTCTATCAGGTCACCTTTCATCTTCCGTTGCTCCAAGGAGAAAAGGATGAGTTCACTCAACCTGTCTACATAAGGCATGCTCCTCAATCCAGGCATCATCCTTGTAAATCTCCTCTGCACCCTTTCTATGGTTTCCACATCCTTCCTGTAGTGAGGCAACCAGAACTGAAGTTAAAGGGATGAAATGAGCATGTTTGAGAAAGTGAGTGCTGATAAGACAGGAAAAGGTTTGGGCAATTCAGCCCACCAAGTCTGATTTATTATGCCTCTCAACTCCATTCGCCGCCTTCACCCGTAACCTTTGACACCCTGACATCAGTGGTATCAGCGGTGATGTGGCTCTGTTGGCAAAAGATGAAATTGCATCTTAGAAAGAGGTGACAAAGGGTCTGAGAATGTTGAAATTTTGTGGGGGGAGTTAAGAAACTGCAAGTGTTTTTAAAAAAAACCATTATGGGAATCATATATAGGCCTCCAAAAAGTAGCCAAGATGTGAGGTTGAGATTGCAAAGGGAGCTGGAAAAGGCATGTAATAAGGGTAATGTCACAATTGTAATGGGGGCTTCAATATGCAAGGGATTAGAAAAATCGGGTTGGTGTCGGATTGCAATTTGTTGAATGCCTATGAGATGGCTATCTTAGATTGGGTGTTGTGTAATAACCCAGATCTTATTGGGGAACTGAATATAAAGGAATCCTTAGGAAGCAGTGACCATAATATGATAAATCCCCACTATAGGAGACGTCCTCTCCACATCCACCCTGTCTAGACCTTTCAATATTCAATAGATTTCAATGAGATTCCCCCCTCATTCTTCTAAACTCTAGCGTGTACAGGCCCAGAGCCATCCAGTGCTCCTCACATGTTAACCCTTTCATTCCTGAAACGATTCTTGTGAGCTTCTGGACTCTTTCCAATGCCAGCACATCTCTTCTTAGATAAGGGGTCCAAAATTGCAGACAATACTCCAGGTGCAGTTTGACCAATGCTTTCTAAAGCCTCAGCATCACATCCTTGTTCTTATATTCTAGTCCTCTCAAAAAGAATGTTAACATTGCATTTGCCTTCCTTACCACCTAGTTCACTTGCAAGTTAACCGTTAAAGAATCCTGCATGAGGAATTCCAAGTCCCTTTGCACCTCTAATTTTTGAATTTTCTCCTCATTTAGAAAATAGTCTATGACTTTAATCCTTCAACCAAAGTGCATGACCATATACTTTCCTACACCATATTTGTTCTGCCACTTCTTTGCCCATTCTTCCAATCTGTCCTCCTGAACAATCCCTGCTTCCTCAACATGACTTGCCCCTCCACTTATCTTTGTAATGTCCACAAATCTGGTCACAAAACCATCAATTCTGTCATCCAAATCATTGACATATAACATAAAAAGCAGCGGTCCCAATACCAACCTCTGCGGAATGTTACTAGTCATTGGCAGCCAACATGAAAAGACCCTCTTTTTTCCCTCACTCTTTGCCTCCCGCCAGTCAGCCAATTTTCAGAATCAGAATCAGAGTCAGATTGAGATTTATTATCATCAGCATAGAACCATAGAACCGTAGAAACTACAGCACAGAAACAGGCCCTTTGGCCCTTCTTTGCTGTGCTGAACCATTTTCTGCCTAGTCCCACTGACCTGCACACGGACCATATCCCTCCATACACCTCCTATCTGTGTATCTGTCCAATTTATTCTTAAATGTTAAAAAAGAACCCGCATTTACCACCTCGTCTGGCAGCTCATTCCATACTCCCACCACTCTCTGTGTGAAGAAGCCCCCCCCAATGTTCCCTTTAAACTTTTTCCCCCTCACCCTTAACCCATGTCCTCTGTTTTTTTTCTCCCCTTGCCTCAGTGGAAAAAGCCTGCTTGCATTCACTCTATCTATACCCATCATAATTTTATGTACCTCTATCAAATCTCCCCTCATTCTTCTACGCTCCAGGGAATAAAGTCCTAACCTATTCAACCTTTCTCTGTAACTGAGTTTCTCAAGTCCCGGCAACATCCTTGTAAACCTTCTCTGCACTCTTTCAACCTTATTTATATCCTTCCTGTAATTTGGTGACCAAAACTGAACACAATACTCCAGACAACACACATCAAAGTTGCTGGTGAATGCAGCAGGCCAGGCAGCATCTGTAGGAAGAGGTGCAGTCGACGTTTCAGGCCGAGACCTTTCATCAGGACTTGGTACCTTGGCTGACTCTTGTCCTTTGTCTATCCTGCTTGTTGTTTCCTCAAAGAACTCCAAAAGATTTGTCAGGCAAGATTTCCCCTCAAGTAAACCATGCTGACTTTGGCCTATTTTATCATGTGCCATCAAGTACCCCAAAATGTCATACTTAATAATGGACTCCAATGTTTTCTCAATCTCAGAAGTCAGGCTAACTGCTTTCTTCTTCTTCCCACTCATCTTAAAGAGTGGAGTGACATTAGTAATTTCCAGCACTCCAGAACCCTTACAGAATCTAGTGATTCTTGAAAGTTCATTACTAATACTCTTCAGCTATGATCAATCTCTTCAGCTACCTCTTTCAGGATGCTGGGGTGTAGTCCATTTGGTCCAGGTGACTTATCTACCTTCAGACCTTTCGGCTTCCCAAGCACCTTCTGCTTAGTAATATCAACTACACTTCCTTCTGCACTCTGACACTCTCAAATTTCTGGCATGCTTCTAGAGTCTTCCACAGTGAAGACTGGCTCAAAGCAGAAGTTCATCCACCATTTTTTGGTCTTTCATTACTACCTCTCCAAAGTTATTTTTCAGCAGTCCGATATCTATTCTCTCCTCTCTTTCACATATCTGAAAAAAAATTTGTATCCTGTTTTACATTATTAGCTAGTTTACCTTCATATTTCATCTTTTTCCTTATGGCTTTTTAGTTGCCTTATTCTGTTTATTTAAAGCAGCCCAATCCTCTAATTTCCCAGTAGGTTTTGCTATATTATATGCTCTCTTTTTTGCCATAATGTTGTCTTTGATTTCTTTGAGAAAGTGTAGAGGAGTGAGTAGATCAGATAGTTGAGTGGTGTATTGGCCTTCATCAATTGTGGGATTGAGTTTAGTAGCTGAGAGGTAATGTTGCAGCTGTATAGGACCCTGGTCCGACCCCACTTGGAGTACTGTGCTCAGTTCTGGTCATCTCACTACAGGAAGGATGTGGAAACCATGGAAAGGGTGCAGAGGAGATCTACAAGGTTGTTGCCTGGATTGGGGAGCATGCCTTATGAGAATAGGTTGAGTGAACTCGGCCTTTTTTTCTTGGAGTGACGGAGGATGAGAGATGACCTGATAGAGGTGTATAAGATGATGAGAGGCATTGATCGTGTGGATACTCAGAGGCTTTTTCCCAAAGCTGAAATGGCTGGCACGAGAGGGCACAGTTTTAAGGTGCTTGGGAGTAGGTAAGAAGGAGATGTGAGGGGGAAGTTTTTTACGCAGAGATTGGTGAGTGGGTGGAACGGGCTGCCGGCGACAGTGGTGGAGGCGGATACAATAGGTTCTTTTAAGAGATTCCTGAACAGGTACATGGAGCTTAGAAAAATAGAGGGCTATGGGTAACCCTAGGTAATTGCTAAGGTAAGGACATGTTTGGCACAGTTTTGTGGGCTGAAGGGCCTGTATTGAGCTGTAGGTTTTCTATGTTCTATGTTTCTATGGTGTTGCAACTACAACCTTACACTCAATGTCAGTAAGACCAAAGAATTGATTGTGGATTTCAGAAAGGGTAAGACGAGCTCATGCACTCTTGTTGAGGGATCAGTAGTGAAAGAGTGAGCAATTTCAAGTTCAGAGGGGATCTAACCCAGGCCCAGCATATTGATGCAGCTACAAAGAAGGCATAACAGTGGCTATATTTCATTAGGAATTTGAGGAGATTTGGTATATCACCAAAGACACTCACAAATTTCTACAGATGTACCATGGAGAGCATATTAACTGGCTGCATCATCTGGATTTGGGGGGCAGTGGTGCTACTGCAAAGTAAGCTGCAGGAAGTTCTGAACTCAGTCAGCTCCATCATGGCCACTAGCCTCCCCAGCATCCAGGACATCTTCTCGGAGTGATGCCTCAAAAATACAGCATCGATCATCAGGATCTCCATCAAAGCTGGTGATGAATCAGCCTAAAGGAGGGAGATTAAAAATCTTCCAGAGTGGTACCACAATAACAACCTCTCACTCAATGTCAGCAAGACCAAGGAGCTGATTATCGACTACAGGAGGTGGAAACTGGAGGTCCATGAGCCAGTCCTCATCAGGGGATCAGAGGTGGGGAGGGTCAGTAATTTTAAATTTATCAGTGTTATCATTTCAAAGGATCTGAACTGGATCCAGCACGCAAGTGCCATTACGAAGAAAGCACAGCAGCATCTCAACTTCCTTAGAAGTTTGTGAAGATTCAACATGATATCTAAATCTTCGATAAACTTCCGTAGATATGCTGTGTGGAGTATATTGACTGGTTCCATCATGGGAACACCAATGCCCTTGATTGAAAATTTTTACAAAAAGTAGTGTATCAGGAGTAAAGCCCTCACCACCACTGAGCACATTGACATGGAGCACCGTTGCAGGAAAGCAGCATCCATCATCAAGGACCCCTACCATGCAGGCCATGCTCTTTTCTCGCTGCTGCCATCAGGAAGAAGGTACAGGAGCCTCAGGACCTGCACCACCAGGTTCAGGAACAGTTTTTTTTTCTTTTATATTTGCACAGTTTGATGTCTTTTATATAGATAGATATACTTTATTAATCCCGAGGGAAATTTGGTTTTGTTACAGCTGCACCAACCAAGAATAGCATAAGTATAGCAATACAAAAACCCCAACAATCAAACACCAAAATACAAACTACGTCAGATGGAAAATAAGTCCAGGACCAGTCTATTGGCTCAGGGTGTCTGACCCTCCACGGGAGCAGCTGCACGTTCGATGGCCACAGGCAGGAACGACTTCCCATGCCGCCAAGTGTTGTATCACGGTGGAATGTGGCCGAAGTCCAACAGTAAAAAGTTCAATATCCAGTCTGCAAGCACGTTCCTCGATCGTAATATACCCCGGATTGCACCATCCGTTGTTAGCCAAAACAGTAAGCACCCAACTCCTTTAGGCTTACCGCTCTCAGTGCACTTCCGGTCAGCCGGAATGGTATTACCCACTGAACTCCTCTTCTCCAAAAGTCTCTGTTGCCTCCACCCGATCCTCTTTCCTCAGCTTTGTGATCCCCCTCTGTGTGTTTTCCTCCGGATTTCAGCACGGGTGTCCACCGCTCTGTTCGCTAAGCCGGCCGGTCTTTGCTGGTCCGTGGAATACACAATGCGACCTTGCTTCTGTCCTGCATGTCGGGATGTAACCATTTCCAGCGCTAAAGAAAACCCAAATAAAACTCTCTCTACCAGCATGTTAGAGAGGGTGCAGCTTCAACGTGTTACCATGAGAGAAAAAAATACAAAAAATAACGTAAATTGAAAAGTAAGAAGAAGAAAGTAAGAATAGATCGGAACGGCTGTACCAGGCTGCATGCACAACTGGCACATGCGCACTAATTGGTTTTGCAAATTGGTTGCTTGTCCATCCTGTTGGGTGTAGTCTTTCATTGATTCTATTGTGTTTCTTGGATTAATCACATGCTTGCAACAAAAGGAATCTCGGATGTATTTAGATTAGATTATGAGGACATGCAGTCCTCTTTTATTGTCATTTAGTAATGCATGCATTAAGAAATAATACAATGTTCCTCCAGAATGATATCACAGACAAACCAAGTCTAAAAAAACTGACAAAAACCACATAATTATAACATATAGTTACAACGGTGCAAAGCAATATTATAATTTGATAAAGAACAGACCATGGGCATGGTAAAAAAAAAGTCTCAAAGTCTCTCAAAAGTCCCATCATCTCATGCCAACGGTAGAAGGGAGAAACTCTCCCTGCCATGAACCTCCAGCGCCGCAAATTTGCCAATGCAGCACCCTGGAAGCACCTGACCACAGCCGACTCTTGAGTCCGTCCGAAAACTTCGAGCCTCCGACCAGCCCTCTGACACTGAGCACCATCTCTGCCGAGCGCTTTGACCCCGGCCCCGGCAACAGGCAATAAGCAAAGCTGAGGATTTGGGGCCTTCACCTCTGGAGATTCTCGATCGCACAGTAGCAGCGGCAGCGAAGCGGGCATTTCAGAGGTTTCTTCAGATGTTCCTCCATGCTTCTCATGTCTGTCTCCATCAAATCAGGATTGTGCACAGCCCCTGCTTAACAAATACGATATCATTTCAGAGCGGCCGTACGCGCTGCGTCACGCCGCCATCTTCTCCTCCCGTCCATTGTATTTGGTGACATATATGTACTTTGATAATAAATTTACTTTTAACTTTGAGCAAAATAACAATCTGTACCATGTTCTCTACTGAGTTGTTGTCATGTCGTCACCAATTTATATAGTAAACTCCTAATTTTCACATTTTTAACTTCTGGAGTTTCACGTAGCTGCAGCTGAAGCCCAGTGATACAGTATTCCTCTATCATCCTACATACCTAATAGTCTTCGCAGTCTGATGAGACTTCTAATTTAGCAGTTCTTTTCCTAATGAGGAAATGAACAGAATGAAATTGAGTCTCTGGGTAATCCCTGACAGAGTTTTGTTTTTTGAATGAGAAAAACATACCCTTTCCTTAACAAAGTATTCTACTACTAAGGTGTCCCACTAAAATTCCCAGGAAAGGTGAGCCAAAACAGACACCATCTATTGGTCAGTTTGACAACCAATCCCAGGCTGACCTTCACTCATTGATTATTGTTCCAATCAACGTTTTGAATGTTCTTTGGGTCATTATTATCATCACTGTGTGCCCTGTCATATGACAAAAGCAATTTGGGTCTATCAATAACCATGACTGTTCTTAGCAAATTTTTCTACAGAAGTTTGTTTACTGGCAATATCTTTACAAGATGGGTGGCCCCAACCATTACACTGGACAGCAAATTTCTTTTGAAAGTATTGCTTCCTCAGAATGTTTTTGAGGTTATGATAGACTGTTTGAAGCTGAACACAAATATAATTTCAGACCACTTGTATCGCGTAGAAACAAAAAAAAAATTTTTATTGAATATAATGCATTTAATTGCATAATGGTGCCGACGTTTGAAATATTTCAACTAAGCTAATAATGTTATGTTGATGATTTTCATTTGCACTGTGTCTGAGGCTTCTCAGTTGAGTGTCCAACAATAATCAGCTAATATTGATAGATTTCAGTTGCTCTGATACAATTTCTCCATGAACGCAATGTCCTGGTGAAACCTTTCACAATGCTTGTCACTGACATTACCAAGATGTGTAGGGAAGAAGTTTAAATAGGAATGCAGAAAATTAATCTTTAGTAACATGTTCCACTTCATGGTTTTGTACACTTAAAGCATGTTGTCAACCAGCTGCACAAAGTTTGGTGCTCTGTAGTAGCCAAGAAAATCCTTGAAAACCTTCCATGTGATCTTCTCTGGTCCCATTAGAAGTTCTTTGAATAGCCTGTCATTGATGGCCTGTTCGATTTGTGGACAACTAAAATGCCTTCTGTAATCTTGGTATCAGTTATCTGGGAAACATCGGTCTAAAATATCGAAATCCTTCACAGAAGTTTTTGTGCACAGTGATAGCAGATTCCATCCTTGTGGTCTTGAACCCAGTAATTCTGCTTTTGCCTTTGACAAACCCAAGTCTCTGACCAGGTCATTTAACTCAGACCGAGTTATCGGTTGAGGCTTACTTGACATAAAGGGTTCAAAATCTGTATCAGTATCGTTTTCCATTCCTGGCTCATGCATCATGGCATCTTTGTCTGCCTCCATGTCTCTATACTGGAAGACTATTGTCATGCGGCACAGGTCTCAAGGCTGAAGGGAGATTAGGGTATTTAATGGATTTCTTGTTTTTAGCAGAGAAACCAGACACACTGGTCAGACAGAAGTAGCAGTCTATCACATGATCCTTCTGCTCTCACCGTATCATCAGGACAGCAAATGGCATTGACTTCCGAGTACCTCTGAGCCAAGCTCTAAGATCGACAATACATGTTGCACAACAAATGTGAGGAGCCCAGGCTTTGTCTTGGTCACCAATTTTACACCAAAGTAGAGCTCATAGGCTTTCTTAATAAGAGGAGTCAAGCTCTGTCTTTGAGATTTAACCGTATACTTGCCACAATTATAACAGAAAGTATCACGGCAGTCGCAACAATGGTGAGACAGTTTGCTCTCACAAATACTCTTGAAAATACAATTACTTTATTGTAATGAGTGCACATAATATGCCATGTGTGCAGAGCATGAGCATCAACTTGATCGCAAACTGATCTACATGAAAACACAATGCGTGATGCTTTTGTACCTTTCTAAAACCCATCCTGCCATGCAGCATGTACTCTGCCTAAGCATGGCCGGACAAGATAGAAAACTTCTCAGTTATGTTGTAGGCAACATTTTAATTAGCTTGAATTATGAATTAAAATAACAAATATAGGGGATTTCAAAAAAATTGGTACATGATAGATAAATTTCACGGTGATTTTCACGATCACCAGCGCAAAATCTATAAGATACACCGAGTGGTATTCAGGAAGTAAAAGCTTTGTTGTCCAGTGTTATCGATACTCTTCAAAGATTGCCTAGCATCAGTGGTCACATAACCAGGAATTGTGATATGCACCACCTGCTCTTACAACCATCCACCACCTGCTCCCGTGGCTTCACGTGATCCTGATCGGCTGGGGGGAGCGGCTAAGTAGGCGTTACACCTTGCCAACTGTGAGCTGGAGGCTAACAGAGGGAAGGAGTGCATTACATCTCCTTTGGTGGAGATAAATCCATTTGAATAGTCGTGCTTTGGGATGTACATTTGAACTTGAGGTTTTGTAGTTGCGTGATTTCATTGAATAAAGAGGTATCTCGAGTTCCAGCTTTGTCCTATCTATTGGCTTCAGGTTTCATCCATAGTTATAGGCGAGCGAACACAACAAAATTGACGATGAGGTGCTCTATTACATATACCAACGTAACAATTTCAGCAGAAGACTTGCGCACAATTCTAGAGCAGCAGCAAGCTCAACTTGAGGCGTCCACCTGAAGTTAATTGAAACCCTGACCAGCAGATTATCAATGAGCCCAACGATGTCGGTGTCAAACATTGAAAGAATTATTTGAGTCAATCGTTGCATCCATTGCCGATTTCCAGTTCAATGCTGCTTTTGAATGATGGTTTAAATGTTACAAAGGCGTATTCCAGGTTGAGGTCACCAGTAAAGACGACTTGTGGAAGACAAACACTTTGCTCCAAAAATTGGGTATTGCAGAATGTGAACGTTATTTCAACTTCATTCTGCCTAAGAACGTGCATTGGCCTATCGTTTGACAAAACTGTCCAACAGCTAACAAGCATTTTTGGAGAGTAGTCATCTCTCTTCAGACACGAGGAAATCTACAGATGCTGGAATTTCAAGCAACACACATAAAAGTTGCTGGTGAATGCAGCAGGCCAGGCAGCATCTATAGGAAGAGGTACAGTCGACGTTTCAGGCTGAGACCCTTCGTCAGGACTAACTGAAAGAAGAGCTAGTAAGAGATTTGAAAGTGGGAGGGGGAGGAGGAGATCTGAAATGATAGAAGACAGGAGGGGGAGGGATGGAGCCAAGAGCTGGACAGTTGATTGGCAAAAGGGATATGAGAGGATCATGGGACAGGAGGCCCAGGGAGAAAGAAAAGGGGGTGGGGGGAAAAAGCCCCCCTCCCCCTTCAGAGTTCACGACCAATGACTAATATTTGCTAAACATGATGCCGATGACCTCATCACATATGCCTGTGTCATCAAGCATGGATGTGAAAAGTTCACACTGGATAACATGGCTGAATCACAGATCAAAGTCTGACTTTTATTCATGGACTTCAGGCACCTGATGAGGTAGACATTTGCAAACGGCTCCTGGCCAGGCTGGAACTAGACCCTGATATGACTTTACAAGCTCTCACTCAAGAACATTCGTATTTGATCAGCCTGAAACACAGTTTCAACCTAGTCAAAGAAAACCCATGTCAATGCAGCTTCCAATGGTCCTAAAATCATCACTGAGCAGGTCTCCAAGCAACTAAACACAGCTTGCTGGAATTGTGGCGTGCGACATTACTCAAGAAACTGCCAATACAAGAAACATATTTGCAGAAAATGCCAATGCCCTTCAGTGTCTTCTAGGCCAGTGAAACACAAGGACAAGAAATTCCAAAAGCAATCAAAATCTGCAAGGAATTTAATAGCCACGTTCAAAGTTGACTTTGCCCCTTGGAGAAGGTAAGCCAATATATTTATCAACAATCAGTTGGTCAAGCTACACTCCATACATCACCATCATCTCCAAGCAGATGTGGTGGACCCTTGGGCCCCTTCCAGTCAAATCAATTGCAATGCATCAGGTGGGCCACTCCAGCTGATTAGTGAACTGTACTGCATGGTGAAGCTGAATGGTAACTAAGTCGACGGTGTGTGTTACCTAACACCAGCCAGATCTGAATGCTCTTGGCATCGACTGGATGGACAAGCTTGATCTCTGGAGCATCCCTCTGGATGAGGTCTGTACAAAAACATTGGCTATTCAAATCATGTCAGCAGACGCCACACACCATCAGTACATGAGACCATACAACAACTGTAACAGCACTATGCAGCAGTGTTTCAAGAAGTTTTGGGTTGCTGCACCAAACTGCAAGCAGAATCCCATCTCCATCCAGATGCGAATCCAGTCTTTTGTTTCAAAAGACCAGTACCATATGCTCTCTTACCAATTGTGGCACAAGAGCCTGATCATTTACAACAAGTTGGTGTGATCAAAGCTACCAGTTACTCACATTGGGAAGCTCAAATAGTCATTACCAAGAAAGCCAACGGCACCATAAGACCATTAGATGTAGGAGCAGAGTTAGGTCATTTGGCCCATCGAGTCTGCTCTGCCATTTCGTCATGGCTGCTCCTATTTTCCTCTCAGCCCCAATCTTCTGCCTACTTCCCATATCCTTCATGCCCTGAATACATCAATCTCTGCCTTAAATATACATAAAGATTTGGCCTCCACAGCTGCCTGTGGCAAAGAATTCCACCGATTCACCACTCTCTGGTGAAAGAAATCTCAAATTTAAAAAGAGGCCCCTCTATTCTGAAGCTCTGTCCTCTGGTCTTAGACTCTCCCACCAGAGGAAACATTCTCTCCACATCCACACTATCAAGGCCTTTCACCATTCGATAGGTTTCAATGAGGTCACCCGTCATTCTTCTGAATTCCAGTGAATACAGGCCCAGAGCCATCAAATGCTCTTTGTATGACAAGCCGTTCAAACCTGGAATCATTTTCGTGAACCTCCTTTGAACTCTCTCCAGTTTCAGCACATCCTTTTTAAGGGGCCCAAAACTGCTCACAATACTCCAAGTGAAGCCTCACCAGTGTTCTATAAAGTCTCAGCATTACAACCTTGCTTTTACATTCTTGTTCTCTTGAAATGAATGCTAATTGCATTTGCCCTCTTCACCACAGACTCAACCTGAAAATTATACTTTAAGGGATCCTGCACAAGGACTCCCAAGTCCCTTTGCACCTGTTTTTTTGTATTTTCTCTCCATTTAGAAAATAGTCAACCCTTTCATTTCTTCTACCCAAGTGCATGACCATACACTTCCCAACACTATATTCCATCTGCCCATTTATTTATCCATTCTTCTAAACCATCTAAATCCTTCTGTACCCTCTCTACTTCCTCAAAACTACCTGCCCCTCCACCTATCCTCATATCGTCTGTAAACTTTGCAACAAAGCTATCAATTCCATTATCCAAATCATTGACATATAATGTAAAAAGAATCGGTCCTAACACAGGCCCCTGTGGAACATCACTAGTCTCTAGCAGCAAATCAGAAAAGGCTCCCTTCATTCCCACTCTTTGCCTCCTGCTAACCAGCCACTGCTTTATCCATGCTGGAATCTTTCCTGTAATACCATAGGCTTGTCGCTTGCTAAGCAGCCTCATGTGTGGCATCCTGTCAAAGGCCTTCTGAAAATCTTAATACACATCATCAACTAATTCTCCTTTGTCTATCCTGCTTGTCGTTCCTTCAAAGAATTCCAACAGATCTGTCAGGCAAGATTTTCCCTTGAGGAAACCATACTGACTATGAGCTATTTTATCATGTGCTCCCAAGTACCCTGAGACCTCGTCCTTAATGATTGACTCCAACATCCTCCTTAACCATAGATTCCAACATCTTCCCAACTGCTGAGGTCTGACCAACTGGCCTGTAGTTTCCTTTCTTCTGTCTCTCTCCCTTCTTGAAGAGTCGAGTGACATTTGCAATTTTCCAGTCTTCTGGAGCCATTTCAGAATCTATTGAGGAAATTACCAGTAGTAGGCTAGACAAGGGAGATGCAGTGGATGGTGTATATTAGGATTTTCAGAAGGCCTTTGACAAGGTGCCACACATGAGGCTACTTAACAAGATAAGAGCCCATGGAATTACAGGACAGTTACATACGTGGATAGACCGTTGGCTGATTGGCAGGAAACAGACAGTGGGAATAAAGGGATCCTATTCTGGTTGGCTGCCGGTTACCAGCGATTTGGATTATGGAATAGATGGCTTTGTGGCTAAGTTTGCTGACGGTACAAAGATAGGTGGAGGGGCCGGTAGTGCTGAGGAAAAGGAGAGTCTGCAGAGAGACTTGGATAGATTGGAAGAGTGGGCAGAAAAGTGGCAAATGAGGTACAATGTTGGAAAGTGTATGGTTATGTACTTTGGCAGAAAAAATAAACAAGCAGACTATTATTTAAATGGGGAATGAATTCAAAGTTCCGAGATGCAACGGGACTTGGGAGTCCTCGTACAGGATACCCTTAAAGTTAACCTCCAGGTCGAGTCAGTAGTGAAGAAGGCGAATGCAATGTTGGCATTCATTTCTAGAGGAGTAGAGTATAGGAGCAGAGATGTGATATTGAGGCTCTATAAGGCGCTGGTGAGACCTCACTTGGAGTACTGTGGGCAGTTTTGGTCTCCTTATTGGAGAGGGTACAGAGAAGATTCACTAGAATGATTCCGGGAATGAGAGGGTTAACATATGAGGAACGTTTGTCCGCTCTTGGACCTGTATTCTTTGGAGTTTAGAAGAATGAGGGGAGACCTCATAGAAACATTTCAAATGTTGAAAGGCATGGACAGAGTGGATGCAGCAAAGTTGCTTCCCATGATGGGGGAGTCTAGTATGAGAGGGCATAACTTGAAGGATTGAAGGGTGCCCATTCAGAACAGAAATGCGAAGAAATTTTTTTGGTCAGAGGGTGGTGAATCTATGGAATTTGTTGCCATGGGCAGCAGTGGAAGCCAAGTCATTGGGTGTATTTAAGGCAGAGATTGATAGGTATCTGAGTAGCCAGGGCATCAAAGGTTATGGTGAGAAGGCGGGGGAGTGGGACTAAATGGGAATGGATCAACTCATGATAAAATGGCGGAGCAGACTCGATGGGCCGAATGGCGGACTTCTGCTCCTTTGTCTTATGGTCTTATTGATTCTCGAAAGATCATTATTAATGCCTCCACGATCTCTTCAGCCACCTCTTTCAGAACTCAGGGGTCTACACCATCTGGTCCAGCTGACTTATCTACCTTCAGATCTTTCAGTTTCCCAAGAACTTTCTCTCTAGTTATAGTAACTTCACACACCTCATGACTCCCGATACCTGGAACTTCCACCATACTGTTAGTGTCTTCCACCTTGAAGGCTGATGAAAAATGTTCATCTGCCATTTCCTTGTCCCCCATTACTACCTCTCTGGCATCATTTTCCAGCAGCCCGATATCCACTCTCGCCTCTCTTTTACATTTTACGTACTGTGAGGTTATGTGCAGACTTCTCAAATGGTTTCACTGTGGCTCTGGAGACACACCAGTAGCCATTGACAAACCTCTTTGGAAAATTGAACAGTGGTTGTTACTTTGCAAAGTTGGACTCGGCTAACGCCTACTACTAGGTAGAAGTTGCATAAACTTTACAGGTGCTACTCACCATTGCAACACATAAAGCGTTGCTTTCCTTTCTCTGTCTGCCCTTTGGGATAAAGCAGTTTATGATCATCTTTCGGCATTTCTCCCAGCAATCCACCGGCTGATGGAGCCACTTGGTGCCTGACCCAACAAGGGTACTCAACATGGAAATGGTCCAAACAATGCCAGGAGGCTTTTGCTCAGGTGAAAAATATGCTATCATCCGACCTTCTCTTGGTGCATTTCAACACAGAGTTGCCAAATTGCTGTTGCAACGGATGCATCAAACTACAGGTTGGGAGCTGTCAAATCCTATATCTTCCTTGAAGGTTCTGAAAAACCGTCAGGTCACTGACCACAGCAGAAAGGAATTATGGACAAATCACTAAGAAAGCCTTGGGAATCATCTTTGCTCTGAAGAAACTCCACAAGATACTTTATGGCAGACATTTCACTCTCTTTACAGATCACAGGCCACTGCTTTCCATCTTTGGGTCTTTGAAAGGCATCCTGCTGTATATAGCCAACCGTCTACAAAGGTGGGCAATGATGCTATTAGCCTACAGTTTTGAAATCAAGTGCACATCAAAAATCAAGTATTTTCATAGTTTGTTGTCTTTTTCATACTGGTTGTGCACCCTGTTAGTGTAGTCTTTCATTGATTCTATTATGGTTATTGGATTTATTAAGCATGCCTGCAAGAAAATGAATCTTTGGATTGTATATGATGACATATATGTACTTTGATAATAAATTTTGCTTTGAACATCAATCCAGGAACTTGGTTAGACGATGCCCTCTTCAGACTTATGAAAGAACAGGTTACTGAAAACAAAGGTGCAGTCGTGGCTGCAATTTTGGTGGATTCCAAAATCCACTGGGTTGTATGAGATACTGCTGAAGGTTTTCCAGTCACAGTCAACAAGATCAGAGCAGAAACGGCTGCAAATCCTCTTCTTCAGCGTTATCTCCCGATACCTCATTGACGGATGGCTAGTCAACATCGAGGAACCTTTTTACCAACGTCATACATTGCTCTCAACTATAGGTTCCTGCCTAATGTTTGGAGACAGAATAGTGATTACACAAACACATTGACCAGAAGTACTAAAATGATTCCACCACGGTCACCTAGGCATCAATCAGCTGAAAGCCCTGGCAAGAAGCTTTGAGTACAGGCTGGGAATAGACAGAGATATCACATCTGCATGCAAGCGGTGTACTCAGTGCTCTGTGACAGCAAAGTGGAACTGATCCACAACCAAGGCCTCAGGCTACCTGACCTTGGAGTCAAGTACATATTGACTTCGCTGGCCCAGTCACTGGGTGTAGCTACCTTGTTTTGGTTGATACCTATTCCAGATGGCCATTATTAACTACGAAGCCAACAATGACAGAGGTCACCATTTGACTGCTGCTGCACATATATAGCCATTTTGTGATGCCAGAAATGCTTGCTTCTGACGATGGCACTCAATTTGGTTCACAGTGTTTGCTGCATTCTGCTAGAACAGTGAAATGATCCACATTCGCTCACCCCCATATCATCCACAGTCCGATGGCCAAGCAGGGAGGTTTCAAATGGTCGCTCATGAAGTCAAGAGGGGATAGAGCATTGCCTGAGGCTCTCGACACATTGCTGCTGACATTATCGAATTACACTGCATCCACGCCTTGACGGGGAGTCACCAGTTGAAGCACTTTCGGGAAGAAAACTGCACACAGTGTTGGATGCAATGCTGCCACTGCGTCCAACATCCAAGTCAGCAGAGGGTCAGGTGCACAAAGACAGCCACACCGACCTTCGTCGACGGGTGAAGTCACTCAAGCCAGGAGCTGCAGTGTGGTTAAGACAGTTTCTAATTGGCAAGACCACTGGGCACTGGGTCAGACTGGCAAGTGAATGGGGAAGTGCTCGACAAAGACATCGTAGACAGATATTGCTGGCATTGCCACATCAATCAGTAATGGCAACATGCTCCTGAAGGCACAACAACTAAAATGGACTGAGTGCCAGCGTAGGCCGGTTGTTCCAACCCAAATCAACCCTCAGCTCTAATCCTACAGGTAATCATCTTCGAGAGGGAGGTGCTACGGAGAGCTAAAACAACCAATCCCAGACTGACTTTCATTAATTGATCATTGTTCCAATCAATGTCTTGAATGTCGTTTGGGTAAACAATTTAAATAGTCGTGCTTTGGAATGTACGGTTGAGCTTTGAGTTTGTGATTTTGTAGTTGTGTGGTTTTACTGAATAAATGAGTATTTTTTTGTTCCAGCTTTGTCCTGTCTCCTGGCTTCAGGACTCATTAGTTAAAGGCAAGTGAACACAACACACATATTTAACTTCTGGGGTTTCATGAAGCTGCAACTGAAGCCCAGTGGTACAGTACTCATCTATCATCATAAATACCTCATAGTCTTCATAGTCTGAAGAGACTTCTAATTAACAGTTCTTTTGCTAATGAGGAAGTGAACAGAATAAATTTGAGTGTGCTTTCTGTTTTTTGAATTGGTTGATGAAAAACACACCCATTCCTCAGCCAGTTATCCTACTACTAAGTTTTAGATGGCCTACCAACAGTCCCACAAAAGGAGAACCTTTACCTGACTTACTATTTTGAGAGGATTCAAGTTAAATATTCCAGCAAATAAAAATTCATTCAGCTCTGCTCGAGTCAGAAGGGAATGACCAGAATTCACAGCGCTTCTGGAATGTAGCCCCTGATAGTTAAGGGTTTACTGTACGACCTGTTGTCCACAAGGTGCAGGTCGGTTTTACGCAGTGCAAATTTAGACCCTCTGCTGGTGGACTAAAGCAAACAACCTGTTTGAATCCTGATTGATGTTCACTGTTTGAATCCTGAAATCAACACAAATGAATAGCCGATGCTTCATGTATGGATTACAAATCATTAGATTAATTTGGACCAATCCTCTGTGTAGAATACCGTCAAGCCTAACCAAAACAGCTTTATTTCTAGAGCAACAAATGAGGATTTGTGTGGAAAATATCACCTGCCAAATCACCTCAAGCTATGACAATACTTCCCCAGCAACCATACATGAAGAACATGGAAGGCTATAATAGAGTCATGGAAAACGTCTCAGGTGCTAGTATTTCTGCAAGAAAAACAAAGCCTGTTATGTGCAAATAGAAAGATTCAGACAGTAAAGCAGCAAAAGTATCCATAGTTAATTTTGTCATGTATTATCTGTATTGGTTTGTATCAATTAAATTATGCACAAACGGGCATTTCCGTACAATTGCAGTATTATCAAATTTCATTGTTAAAAAAATTATATCAACATGAACATCTACAGTGAGAAAATTTACTTGTCCATAAATATACAGAAATATTCCAAAAAAAAATTAGTTGAAAGAAACCAAAACTATTAACCAGCATAATTAAGAGCTGTCTTCCACAAATAACAGACTATACAGATTTAAGACAGTAGTGTTTAGTATGGTACATTTTTAGATCAAATTACTGGCTTAAACAATGTTCTAAATTATAGGCATATGTAGTGTACTACAACAAAGAGTACTGCACTATTCTCACATGTGTGCGCCCTTTTCTTCTTCTTCTTCTAGCTTTCAATAATAACTACATGCTATACCAGATATATTTCAACAACTATGATAAATTTCTTAGGCTGTCCATGTTTGTTTGGTTAGGGAGAGACTGTAGAATCCACAGGTGCAGAAAAAAATTGTAGGTAACACAAACTGTTTCTTTAATAGAATCCCACTGTTTTATTAGTTCAAACTGTAAATGATAGAAGGAATTTATCCACCATTAATCTAATTCATCCTCAGTAACACTAACAGTAGGAGTTAACTGATTAAGAAAAAGAAATGGAAATTGTATTTCAGCATTCCATTGTGGAAGCATTTTAAACATTTATGGAAACAGAAGGAGTTTGAATAAACAGAGGCTGAAGTTTCCATAATCTAGACTATTCAAGTTCCAATAAGGCAGCATTAACTGCAGTTCAACAATAATTTAACTCTTTAACTCATATTTGTACCTACCAAATTGTGCACTTAATCTGAAGGCAAAGGACAGCGAAGTGTACAATGTCAGCTACAAAAGATACCACAATTTAATAACACATACTTCACACTGCACTACATAAACTGCCAACAAATAGTTTGGATTACTTTAAACATCTGGAAGTAATGTTCATAGAAAGTCTTTAAAACTGAAGGTCCTCCTATGAGTTAAAGAGTTAAACCTTAACCCACTTAGCTAAACAAGGAATTAGGTTAAATCTTCGGTCTCCAGCCTTTGATAAACTGCATGATCTTTTTCACTTGTAGTTTTGTGAGTTTGAAATCATCAGATAAAATCTCCTCAGTCAACTGAACAAAAATATTTCCATCGATGCGCTCACGGATGAAGAACGTCACTACATCCTCTGAAAGGCCAATGAACCTTAGGCATTTGGAGACTTCCTCCATCGAAAGAGTAGATAAGTCAGATGGCGGGTGCCAGTACAAGTCACTACCGTTTAATCTGGGCATAACTGGTGTATTAGATGAAGGAAGGGTGACAGCTATCTCTGCATTACTCCTTGACGATGCTGGAGGAACTTCTATAACACCCTGGGTGAGATAGACTCTTGTGATACCGCCCTCAGCACCTCGTACGACAGTGGGAGAAAGAGAAGCTGTACTGCGGATGATGATATTGTCTGAATCACAGACTTTCGGAGGCCGTGGTGGTGGGACGGGACACGATATGCTTTCAGACTGTGTGTACAGTGAATCCTGTGCACAGTGTCTACACTCCTGATTGTACCTCGGCTCTCCGGAGGCTGGATCAGGGGAGGTACTACGGCTGACAGTAAGGTCAATTGAATCAAAGTGCTCCGACGTAACAGATGGAGACTTGTAATAATCGGAAGGTTCGAACCAATCTGTTGCTGATGGACTGGATGAGTAGGTAGAGTTGGCAAATGGATTCAATGCCCCAAAAGGGGCAAACCGTTTCTGGGAACTTGGTGGCTTCAATCGAGGGCAACTATAATAACTTCTGAAGGTGGTATCTCCTGATAATTTCGGTGTGGATCGCCCACTGATCACACTTTGAACACTGTCTGAATATCCCCATTGATCGGACCAGGAAGTCTGTACATTCTGGATATTTGATGAAATATTCCCCGACAATGGGCGGTTGGAAGAATCCGTAGTCTTGCAGTCTCCCCACGTGCACGGGTAGCAGTAAAGGGAGTATGGGTCTGGAGATGGTGAACAGCTGTCACTGCGGGTCCCAGACCTGAAAACAGAAGGAAATCAATGGAGGGTGTATAGGAAATATGGCTCGTTAATGCATCTGACAAAAAAACACATTAATAATAACTGTGAGAGGAAACCATGAATCACAAAAAAACAAGCATGAACATAGCAACAAAGATGGCATGGCATTTAGCAAGTTAGTAAATTCTAGGTGGATCTTGGTTTCATTATATCATGATGGCAAGAAATCACACTCAGTTGCTGAACTTAACCTTCAATATTGCATTTTACTTTTTAAGTAGATTTGATTATGCATTGATTCAACACAGAACTGTGGGCACAGTATGCCTCACAACTTAGGATGCCATTGCTATTGTTGCTAAAAGGAGCTGCATCTTGTAATTACCTTGTAAATAAGACATTTTCCTGTCAAAAATTTTTACCTCTGAAGATGAAGGAAACAACAGCTGATAGTGGGAGAGGAAAGCAAAGGCTATGTGAAATGCATGCTTAGCCAATCAAATCTAAAGTTCTCAAAATAATCACGAATCCGAGGAGGTGCATTCATTGTCAAATTAGAGACACAAATAGAGGAAGTGAGGGAAATCAAGATCATGCTTTGAGAAGACAGAAAAGAAAGTAAAGTGAAATCATTTTTAAAATCTCTGAAGATGATTCATTAGCTGAAAGAATGGGACAAATAAAACCTCCTCCCTGACTTGCTGAATGTTTCTAGCCTTATTTTTACTTCTAATTTCTCCATCTGCAGTTTTTTTGAATATCTCTTTCAACTGTCTGTCTTCTCTGGTGGAGGTAAATCTAATCAAAACGACTTGGTTGTTAAAAGTTATCAGTACAGTTGATTTCAAGACAACACTCCCTGGCAAGTTCGAGGTGTAAATAATGTACAAGAATTTGTCAAGGTTACTGTGAAGTTAATGTTGAAGCAAAATGTGGCAATTTCCTTCCTCAACACAAATTTAGAATCAGAATCCGGTTTATTATCACCAGCTTATGTGACATGAAAGTTGTTGTTTTGTGGCAGTAGAACAGTGCAAAGATATTTAAAATTACTATAAATTACAAAATAAGTATATAGTGCAAAATAAGAGGAATCACAAGATAGTGCTCATAAACTCTTCAGAAATCTGACGATGAAGGAGAAGAAGCTGTTCCTAAATCATTATGGGTCTTCAGGCTGGTTAGTATGGTACGTATCCTTCATTCATTATGAGCTTACTTTTGAGAGCATAGATCTGTAAAGACTTTTCTCTATAATATTTACAATATTGATTGGTCTGAAGCATATAAATTATTTCCCATTGTTTAGTCTTCAACTGTCAAGCTTGCACTTCTGTACGATCACCTCTCTTGTTGTGAAATTATTTGTATTTTGGGCTTTCTCACAGATACCACTGAGCAGCTCTCGACAAATCTCAAGCATAGCCTTGTGATATTCAGGAGCCTTTGACCTTTGTATCAGCTGCTTGTTTATTGCATGAGAAGCATTATTTCAGATACATTATGGCTGGGTACTATGTTTTTTTAGACTTGCCAATCATAAAATTCTGTACCACGGATTGCCTTTATTGTTTGAAAGATTTCCATTTATAAGCATCAGGTGGTAAATATCCCACAGTGCAAACTATGACAGTAATTGCGAGAGATTCAGGGGCCAGAGAAATTGTCTGTCATGTTAAATCACCACCAGTACAAGAAATAATTAATGTACTTAACAGGAAGCACAACTGCAGAAAATATGCCTTAAGCATTTTAAAATTGAATTTGTGATTTTAAGGAGAGCCTATTTGTCATTAAATTGGCCATTTATGTGGGCATCTTCTGAAGAAATCAGTGTCAATGCTGAAGTGCATTATGCCGTTATCTATATGGATCTAATACAGCTCTTATTAAGAAATATAATGTATCTCTACTTCCAAGCAGATTCTATATGACTTGTGTTTGTTAATGATGCTTTGTCTGGTTAGATCACCGAAGAATTGATTTGTCATATCTGGCTCAGCTATCTGTCAGTCTCTAACTTATTTTTACTGAACTCAAACTCATTTCAGGGCCTTTGTGGTTAATCAGGTCTGGCAAATCCAGCTTCCTTGGCTTTTATGAAAGCAGATTTTCCACCTGCAAGAAATCAGGGCACCCTGCACCCTGAATCCTATTTTCCTGCATATTCCAACTGCTTTCAACCAAATTCCATTTTGATTACACCTGGCCCTTTAAAATACTGCAGGCAATTAAATCACACGGTTGAAAATCATTTCTGCCCCCAACTGTCAGGGTTCCTCTTTTTCATCTACATCAGTGGCCACTTTCTTAGGTACGGGGTGGAACCCGTTGTGGTCTTCTGCAGCTGTAGCCCATCCACTTCAAGGTTCGACATCGTATATGTCAAGGATGCTCTTCTGCACACCACTATTGTAACGCGTGGATATTTGAGGTACTGTCAGCTTGAACCAGTCTGGCCATTCTCCTCCAACTTATCTCATTGACAAAGCAATTTCACCCACAGAACTGCCGCTCAAAGTTCTTTTTTCTTTTCCTCACCATTCTCTGCTGTGATGAAAATTCTAGGAGATCAGCAGTTTCTGAGATTATCAAACCACGCTGTCTGGCACAAACAATTATTCCACAGTCAAAGTCATTTAAATCACATCTCTTCCTCATTCTGATGCTTGGTCTGAACAACAACTGAACCTCTTGACCATGCTTGATATTTTTATGCATGGAGTTGCTGCCACATGATTAGCTGAGTCCTGCTGAAGGTTCTCAGCCTGAAACATCGACTGTACATCGATCCATAGCTGCTAGCCTGGCCTGCTGAGTTCCTCCAGCATTTTGTGTGTGTTGCTGCAGATTTTCTCTTGTTTGTGGCTGATTAGATATCTGCATTAATGAGCAGGTGTGCCTAATAAAGAGGCCACTGAGTTTATTTAAAACAACAAAAAAGGTCCCAGGATGTACACTATTTTTGGAAAATAATTGGAAACTGCTCTCAGAGTTCAGTGCAATAGTAAATTTTACCTCTCCACAAGCCTGAATAAAGAGTAAAAGTAGTAAGTTATAAAAATAACTGAAATATTATCTGCTAATTTGCATAATCATAAAATTTAAGATATTGAGAAAAATATTTTCAAAATTTGTTCACAATAGTGAAGGAAGACTGCGAATTACGGTTTATTGTTTCACTATATAAAACCATCAACTTCAGTTTAAGCCAACCTTTTAACCTTCTTTTAATTATAGTCAGTCAACATATCTGGGACTGAAAATAAACTACTGCTAGTGCTGAGTTCCATTCCTCCAAATGGATGTTCTTAAAATGTTGCACCAAACACTACTTCTGTGCTTCTACTGGTGGAAGTCAACTGCTTAAATAGAGGACCGCACAATAAATTATTTATTTTTATTGTTGACATAATAGCAGTACCAAAATGAGGTAACATTTTGCGGGCAGGAAAGGCACACATGCACAAATATGATTATATGATATATATGTACAGTATCTGAAATACATCTTATGGAAATGTTTGTTTGATGATGAAATTCAATAAAAAATAAATTACAAAAAAAAACAGATGGTTTAGAGATACAGAATTTTACCTTAAAGATGAGTCAAGGCAAGGAAAATTCATGCTTGGATTGTAATGATTATGTTAAAAATTCTTCTTGAAAATTAGGATTAGTCAAATATATACAGTCTCCCACAAGGTTTACATTCACTGTTTTAAATTATTTGCGATAAACTGTAATTCAACTGAGAGCCACTTACATGTCATGAAGACCAGATGAGTAATAAGACAGGCTAGGGCTTGGTGAATGGGCCTGCTGGAGCTGTGCTTTTGCAAACCGAGGGGGAACCGGTGGGCTTGGCGTTAGAACGCCTACAGTACCCCGTGGTGGAATAGGGGGAGCATTTAGAAGTCGACATTCTTCTTTCACCTATCAAAATGAAAACATGATATTTTTCTGCAAGCTTTCCTGTTAATTCCATCACACAATGAAAATCCACGATGTATTATGAAATTTGGAACATTTCAGATGACTCCAAATAATGTGAACATCAATCGCAAAACCATCATCCTTGACTTAATTCTTATGCTGTGGAACACTGAAAGGTGGTTAGAAATCCATAGCTTTTATATATTAAACACATAACAGTAGTGATCGATCAGTTCTAAAACTAACACGTGGGTGTTTTCTGTTTGTGTTTCAGAAGCTATTTCAGACAAGAAATACCCAACACTTTAAAATATTCAGAAGCAATCTTATGCAGGGATGGAAATACATTCTGTATAATGAATCACAACTAATCTGTTCATTAATGTGGTTGGGAAAGGCAATAAATGCCAGCCTCAATCAAAGCTGTATTCATAGGCCAGCAGCTACTGCTAAAAATCCAATATAATTTTATTAGCATTATTATTGAAGAATCTATTGTGGTTCTCAAGAAGTTGAGAACAGACTGAGTCCGTCTCCGTGATACAGATATTATTAAGAGGGGAACACAGTTTCATAACTATAACTATAACTGGTGCAGGTACTGACTATGAGGTATCACCAGCTCTGTGGAGAGACTCCCGCATCTGTGAAGCTTTGAATAGGTTCAAAGAAAAGCTGGGCAAGTATACAAAGGGGAAAGAAATGAAAAGATAGGTTGATAAACTGGGAAGGAGATAGCGGAGAATTTTCCATGGCATAATTACTTGTATTGAATTGAATTGTTTTGAATTGAATTGAATTGACTTTATTTCTTACGTCCTTCACATGCATGAGCAGAAAAAATCTTTACGTTGTGTCTTCATCTAAAGGTGCAAAGTGCAATCATGGTAATTTATAATAAATAGAACAGTCAATGTAACATGTATGTTGTACAGGTATGTTGAGCAAAATGGTCTGTTTCCACTCTGTAAAATTCTATGAAGTGGATTACAGCATGGTCCAATTCAGTACAGTGAGCTGAACAAGTAACATACAAAATGGCATAGCTGACGAGTAGAGACTTTACATGACTTGTAACATTTTTACAATTATTTATAGATAACAACTATACATTTCCTTGTAATGTCACTGCCTACATTAACAATATTCCATTCTAAGCTTTTATTGGTTCTGACATGCAGCATTAGTAACTCAATGTAATAAGAGTTATGAGTATATATGAAATTTAAGGAAGATCAAGCGCAGCCCAGAAATCTGCAGCAAAGCCAAACAGACTATCGAAAGATCAACAAGTACTTTTACTTCTAAAAGGCAATTCAGAGCATTTCTTGCTGAACGAGAAGGTGCCATGACCAAAAAGCTAGCTGAAGAATAGTTTAAAGGCAATAAGTTGAAACATAAGAGCATAAGTTGAAGCAGGAATTGACCTTACAGCCAGTCCCATCATGCCCGCTCTATCATTCAATAAGATCATGGCTGATCTTTTACCTGTTACTTTTCCAATTCCCTTAATAAACAGAGATCAGACCAAATCTGACTTATTAGAATACTGTCCCTCCACAGCACCCCAGGATAGAGAAATCCAAAGATCCACTATCCCCTGGTTGAAGGAATCCCTTTCAACTCTGCCCAGAATGACTGTCTTTATTTTCAAACAGTGGTCCCTGGTTCTAGTTAGACAGTCATGGGCAATATCACCCCTGCATTCACTATGTATAACTCCCAAAGAATATCATATGTTTCAATGAGACAAGTGCTTGTGCTTCCAAACATAGCAGACTACAGGCCAGCAAAGAATAATCACCCATCCCAAAATGTGTTGCACAGACCAGATCTATCTGCAGTACTGCAGATGCAGTTTCACCAAAGCTCTGTATGATGGCAGAAAGATCTCCTTGCTCTTATTCATAAATTATCTTCTAATAAAGTACAACATAATATTTGCCTTCCTAACGTTTCCTACACAAACATGTTAACTTATAATGAACAGCATTTTAAAACGCCCAGGTCCATCTGTGCATCAATTAATCTCTCACCATTTAAGAAATAATTTTCTTGCCTGGAGTGGGTAATGATGTTCAATGTGTAGCATCCCAGAGTACAGTGTTAGGTTGAGTGGAGTTTCTATGCAAACTCATACAGTCAACTTTGATGATAGTAACACATATTGGCAATAGAATCAACAACAAATGCAGAAGTGACACACTGAAATGAGTTAAAACAATTAGGCAGGCAGTTGAAATTTAGAAACATAGAAAAACTACAGCACAATACAGGCCCTCTGCCCACAATGTTGTGCCGAACATGTACTTACTTTAAAAACTACCTTGGGTTACCCATAGCCCTCTATTTTTCTAAGCTCCATGTACCTATCAAAGAGTCTCTTAAAAGACCCTATTGTATCAGCAGCCCATTCCACGCACTCACCACTCTCTGCTTAAAAAACTTACTTCTGACATCCCCTCTGTACCTATTTCCAAGCACCTGAAAACTGTGCCCTCTCATGTTAGCCACTTCAGCCCTGGGAAAAAGCCTCTGACTATCCACACAATCAATGCTTCTCATCATCTTATACACCTCTATCAGGTCACCTCTCATCCTCCGTCACTCCAAGGAGAAAAGGTCAAGTTCACTCAACCTATTCTCATAAGGCAAGCTCCCCAATCCAGGCAACATCCTTGTAAATCTCCTCTGCACTCTTTCTATGGTTTCCACATCCTTCCTGCAGTGAGGTGACCAGAACTGAGCACAGTACTCCAAGTGGGGACTGACCAGGGTCCTATATAGCCGCAACATTACCTCTCAGCTTTTGAACTCAATCCCACGGTTGATGAAGGCCAATGCACCGTATGACTTCTTAACCAGTCAACCTATGCAACAGCTTTGAATGTCCTATGGACACAGACCCCAAGATCCCTCTGATCCTCAACACTGCCAAGAGTCTTAGCATTAATACTATATTCTGCCATCATATTTGACCTACCAAAATGAACCACCTCACTCTTATCTAGGTTGAACTCCATCTGCCACTTCTCAGCCCAGTTTTGCATCCTATCAATGTCCTGCTGTAACCTCTCACAGCCCCCTCCACACTAGCCACAAATTTAATGTGGGAAAACATCAGGACACCTCAAAATATAAACTAACAATTTCCTTGTAACTTCTCTGGACCATGATCCCTAGACTATGCTTCAACATAATTTCTAGGCTTTCAGTCAGTTAACTCTTGTGGAGATCTTCCCTCCACATTCTCCATTTCCACCCCCAACCAAACACAGTCCATTCTTTAGCCCACAGCTGCACAAGCGGCAATGTCCTTTGTTGATGCAATGTTCAGCCTGTAGCAAAAAAAAAACAAAGCACTGAAGGAACTCAGCCGGTCACTCATTATCCATGGAGGCAAAGGAATGGTCGACGATTTGGGTTGAGTCTCTGCATCAGGAATGAGAGTGCAGGGGAAAGACAGTCAGTATATGGCAATAGGTTGAAACCGGTAAAGGTGAGATAGGAAAGATTAGGCAGATGAAAATGGGTGAGAGAGTGCTGGGGAGAGACAGGACAGAGGCTGGTAGGTAATAAATGGAAGTTTGAAGGGCATATGTAACTTGGTGGGTGAGGGGATAGGAAAGGTGAATAAAGGAAGAGAGTATCTGGGTGGACTGGTGGAAGTGAGAAAGGAGCAGTCCATGGCTGCATTATCTGAAACTGGAAACTATGTTCACAACACTGGGCTGAAGGGTGTTATTCCTCTTGTTGGCATTTGGACTTATCATGGCAGAGGTCAGTTTGGTATGGGAATTGCTTACCTGTTACCACCTCTACCTCCACATTAACCCCCACCATCCTCCTCCCCAACTTTGCTCCACCTGCCCATCATCTTCCCACACAACTCCAAATCTGGTTCCATTTATCACCTACCAGCTTCTGTCTCCTCCCTCCCTTTCATTTCAATATACAGGTCACCTTCCTCAACAAGCTCATTCCTGATATGGGATCTCAACCCTTTGCCTTCAGAAGTTCTGCCCAATCCACTGAGGTCTTCCAGCAGTTTAAGTTTTTGCTCCAGAATCCAGCATCTGCAATCTCTTGTGTCTCCAACACTCAGTCTCTACTTGCTTTACACAGGAGATATGGTGCCCCCTCACGTGTTAAAAATGTCCATTTTCCCCGCCTAATTTTAAACCCACAAAAGCAGCTCTGGAGCTGGGTAATAATAGGAAATATTAGAAAAACATGATAGGTTAAGTAAGGAAGTTCCAACACAGTTTTAATAAGATATGAAGCAAATACAGAAAGGGTTGCAGCACCCCCCGTACTGAATCCCAATAGCCAACCATGGGTAATTTAGAAAAATGGATTCCATGTTTCTTTGTCTTTTCTTCCTTTGCTGCAGTTTTACTTTGTTTTGAAGGACTGATCATCCAAGGCTCACTGGCTTGTTTACAATACAATGCCTGTTGCTGGCAACCTGCTTTTTCTTGTGTACAAAACTGTTGAATCAGCTTGAACTTCTCATGGAGATAAACAACAACTATGATGCAGACTGAGCCACATTTGTTCGGCTTGGGTCATGTGCTGTGGTCTTTGTTACCATCAGATAGAGTGTCAGTGGAGGGAGTACAGTGCAAGCTTATTTGAATAATCTCAGGTTGGAAGGTGAGATTTCAGAAACAATAGCTGTATTTCCTGATTCAATCAATTTCAAAGCTATTAAGAGGATCGAAGATGGAGAGAGAAATTGTTTCTGCAGCTTGGTGATATGGGACTAGGGGCATGCGGTAAAAATAAGAGCCAGGTCTTTCAGGCACAAAGGTAGAAATTGCAGCCACATGCCAATTATTGTGAAAGTCTTCAAATCCTCTTTGAATGGCAATGACAAGGCAACTACATATATTTAGTCAAAGAATGTTATACTTCATTAACTAAAGGTTTTCTGAGGGTGTGAAAAAAATACAGGCTTATCATGTGAAGCTACTAATTCATCATGATTTCACTGAGAATCACATCAGGCCCAGAGGCTAAAGTGACTTTATGTTCCCACACTCCTCAGTCAATATACTCATAATTGTTGTTATTCCTCTCTGTGCCTTTGGTGCATCAGGTGGCAACCTTTGCGTTCTCCTTTGCATTTGTTTGTTTTTTTTATGAGGCTGAGTTGCTAGCTCGACACTTAACCCAGCACAGATGGAAAACGTGCCAGGAGATGGCCAGATTCGAACCCAGGACCACTCACTTCGAACCCTGGTGTGGATGCCATTGCACCACCAACCAGCACTCATGTAATAGTTAAGATAATTTTATTTTGGGCATTACTGAAATTTTCTCCTTATTTCCTCTCTCTAAACCACCGCACATTTAGGCTAAAGATAAGAAGTTGCATTCCTTCCAGTGCGAACAAGATATATATTTCTTGCAAGGCTGCTGCATGTTCATGGTTGCTTACAGGTGATGACCAGAACTTTTATCAAAACACACCGTAGCTTGTACCAACAAATGTCATGAGCAGACCTTCAATGGTTACAATGCACAACACTGAATAATAATCAGGTATATACTAACTTGACACTTCATCTTCCTAGAATTTCCAGCAGAAATGCATTCGCAATCAGTAACATAGAAACACAGAAAATAGGTGCAGGAGTAGGCCATTCGGCCCTTTGAGCCTGCACCGCCATTCAGCATGATCATGGCTGATCATCCAACTCAGAACCCTGTACCTGCCTTCTCTCCGTACCCCCCCGATCCCTTTAGCCACAAGGGCCATATCTAACTTCCTCTTAAATATAGCCAATGAACTGGCCTCAACTGTTTCCTGTGGCAGAGAATTCCACAGATTCACCACTCTCTGTGTGAAGAAGTTTTTCCTCATCTCGGTCCTAAAAGGCTTCCCCTTTATCCTCAAACTGTGACCCCTCGTTCTGGACTTCCCCAACATCGGGAACAATCTTCCTGCATCTCGCCTGTCCAATCCCTTTAGAATTTTATATGTTTCAATAAGATCCCCCCTCAATCTTCTAAATTCCAGCGAGTATAAGCCTAGTCGATCCAGTCTTTCATCATATGAAAGTCCTGCCATTCCAGGAATCAATCTGGTGAACATTCTTCGTACTCCCTCTATGGCAAGAATGTCTTTCCTCAGATTAGGGGACCAAAACTGCATACAATACTCCAAGTGTGGTCTCATCAAGGCCTTGTACAACTGCAGTAGTACCTCCCTGCTCCTGTACTCGAATCCTCTTGCTATGAATGCCAGCGTACCATTCGCCTTTTTCACCGCCTGCTGTACCTGCACGCCCACTTTCAATGACTGGTGTACACTGACACCCAGGTCTCGTTGCACTTCCCCTTTTCCTAATCGGCTACCATTCAGATAATAATCTGTTTTCCTGCTTTTGCCACCAAAGTGGATAACCTCACAGTTATCCACATTAAATTGCATCTGCCATGAATTTGCCCACTCACCTAACCTATCCAAGTCATCCTGCATCCTCTTAGCATCCTCCTCACAGCTAACACTGCCGCCCAGCTTCGTGTCATCCACAGACTTGGAGATGCTGCATTTAATTCCCTCATCTAAGTCATTAATATATATTGTAAACAACTAGGGTCCCAGCACTGAGCCTTGCGGTACCCCACCAGTCACTGCCTGCCATTCTGAAAAGGTCCCATTTATTCCCACTCTTTGCTTTCTGTCTGCCAACCAATTCTCTATCCACATCAATACCATACCCCCAATACCGTGTGCTTTAAGTTTGCACACTAATCTCCTGCGTGGGACCTTGTCAAAAGCCTTTTGAAAATCCAAATATACCACATCCACTGGTTCTCCCCTATCCACTCTACTAGTTACATCCTCTTAAAAATTCTATGAGATTCGTCAGACATGATTTTCCTTTCACAAGTCCATGCTGACTTTGTCCGATCATTTCACCGCTTTCCAAATGTGCTGTTATCACATCTTTGATAACTGACTCTAGCATTTTCCCCACCACCGATGTCAGGCTTACCGGTCTATAATTCCCTGGTTTCTCTCTCCCCCCTTTTTTAAAAAGCGGGGTTACATTAGCCACCCTCCAATCCTCAGGAACTAATCCAGAAGAGTTTTGAAAAATTATCACTAATGCATCCACTATTTCTTGGGCTACTTCCTTAAGCACTCTGGGATGCAGACCATCTGGCCCTGGGGATTTATCTGCCTTTAATCCCTTCAATTTACCTAACACCACTTCCCTACTAACATGTATTTCCCTCAGTTCCTCCATCTCACTAGACCCTCCGTCCCCTACTATTTCCGGAAGATTATTTATGTCCTCCTTAGTGAAGACAGAACCAAAGTAGTTATTCAATTGGTCTGCCATGTCCTTGTTCCCCATGATCAATTCACCTGTTTCTGACTGTAAGGGACCTACATTTGTCTTAACCAATCTTTTTCTTTTCACATATCCATAAAAGCTTTTACAGTCAGTTTTTATGTTCCCTGCCAGCTTTCTCTCATAATCTTTTCTCCCTTTCCTAATTAAGCCCTTCGTCCTCCTCTACTGGACTCTGAATTTCTCCTAGTCCTCAGGTGTGCTGCTTTTTCTGGCTAATTTGTATGTTTCTTCTTTGGAATTGATACTATCCATAATTTCCCTTGTCAGCCACGGGTGCACTACCTTCCCTGGATTATACTTTTGCCAAACTGAGATGAACAGTTGTTGTAGTTCATCCATGCGATCTTTAAATGCTTGCCATTGCATATCCACCGTCAACCCTTTAAGTGTCATTTGCCAGTCTATCTTAGCTAATTCACGTCTCATACCTTCAAAGTTACCCTTCTTTAAGTTCAGAACCTTTGTTTCTGAATTAACTAAGTCACTCTCCATCTTAATGAAGAATTCTCTGCCACAGGAAACAGTTGAGGCCAGTTCATTGGCTATATTTAAGAGGGAGTTAGATATGGCCCTTGTGGCTACGGAGGTCAGGGGGTATGGAGGGAAGGCTGGGGCGGGGTTCTGAGTTGGATGATCAGCCATGATCATAATAAATGGCGGTGCAGGCTCGAAGGGCCGAATGGCCTACTCCTGCACCTATTTTCTATGTTTCTATATTATGGTCATGTTTTCTCTCTGAATGAAAGAGATCATCAACAGAATCACAATTCTAATGTTTGGATGCTATTTGTGTACCAAAAATAATTTATGTCCTTTCCCAAAATCCCAACATTTGGAGTGATTAGGAAATTTAAGAAAGCTCAAAGGGAGATCATAGACACACAAGGCCTTCTACAGAGAGCTCAGAATTGTATTTTCCATCTTGTTTTACTGGCATTAAAAATATGTAAGAGAGCCATAAATTACTTAACATGGCTAGAATGAGGAAGCAGTTTGTCAGAGGATAGTTATGGTCTTGTCTTTGAGGGGAAACAGCTGTAAGCTAAGTGCATGCCAAGGAAATGCTCTCTCCACCCAGAACTGTGAAATGGTGAGCCCAAATGTGCATTTTACCAAAGCTCCAAACTCTTGCATAATTCAAACAATTCAGCTGCATAGATGTCGGCAGGAACTTCTACGAAAGTTTTTCTCCTGTTAAGAATTTGACTGTTTCCTATTTGAGGAGAGCTTTCAAGCACGCTCTGATCAATTTATGTTGATTATACTAAACGTTTCATTTTAGAACAAATCAACCTCTTCTAGTTTGTTGAAAGAATCCGGGGAAGAAACAAGAATAAAGACAAGTGTCTTCCATGTGTGCTTCTTCCCCAGATTCTTTGAACAAACTAGAGGTGGTTGATTTGTTCTAAAATGAAACATTTATAGACATAAATATAACAGAATTGTGGCTAGTTCTCTACCTCTGGGTTGCCAACATTTGCATGGCTATATATTTATGGCACTTGGGATGTTGCATGCCCTCTCTTTGCCTTCCTGATTCCTTTCTTAAGAGTATTCTAAATCTTTTTATAGTCACCAAGGGATTTACTTGCTCTAACGTCCTAAACCCAATGTACGCTTCCTTCTTTTCCTTGGCCAGAGCCTCAATATGTCTCATCAGTCAAGTTCCCTGAACTTACCAGGTTTACACTTCACCTTCACACCCGCACACTTGATATCACACTAATAAGCCTCCCCCATCCCATTTCCCTTCAAACAAGCTCACCTATTCAACCTCTGCTAGATCCTGTTTAATTCCTCCAAAATGAATCCTGCTCTAGTTCAGGTCTCTGACCTGTGGACCAGTCCTATCCTTTTCCGTCAGTATCTTAAAACTAATGGTATTGTGAAGATTAAAGCCAAAGTGCTCCTTGACTGACACTTCAGTTACTTACCCTGACTTGTCTCCTAACCGAAAGTCCAGCTTTGCTCCCTCCCAAGCAGGGCGACATTTTGACTCAACAAACCCTCCTGGACACATTTCACAAATTCCACACCATCCGGGCCCTTAACACTCTAGGTTGCCTTGTCAATATTGAGGAAATTGAAATCTCCCATGACTACAACCTGATTATTCAGGTCAGAATTGGGTTGATTATCAGTGACGTATAGTATGTTATGAAAATTGTTGTTTTGCAGCAGCAGTACAGAGCTATCACTAAAAATCACAGTAAGAAAAATATTAAAAAATACATAGCGCAAAAGAAAGCAAAATAGTGCATGAATTCATGGACCTTTCAGAACCTGATGACAGAGAGGAAGAAGCTGTTGTTAAAACATTAAGTGTCTTCCTCAGGCTCCTGTATCTCCTCCTTTGATGGCAGTAACGAGAAGAGGGCATGTTCTGGATGGTGAGGGTCTTTAACTGTGAATGCAGCCTTCTTGGTGCATTGCCTCTTGAAGATATCTTCAATGGCTAGGGCCCATGATGCAGATGGCTGAGACTACAACTCTTTGCAGCGTTTTTTTCCATCCTCTACAATGGAGCCTCCATATCAGGCAGCAATATAACCAATCAGAATATTTAGCACATACATCTGTAGAAAGTTTCAGTATTAAAACACTTGGAAAATAACTCTGAAGTTCTCATGAGCTGCTGCATAATACTTGAAGCAAATTTTGGAGAAATCCTGGACAAGCATCTCCCGTATCATTTCACCAAACTGCTTACCAAGCCCATTTGTTCCAGGGTCACCCAATTGTCTCTAGACATGTGTTGGGAATAAAACAGACACAGCCTTTTCAAAGTTTGTGTGGGGGCCATTGCACTGTCTGTACATGTGTTTGTCCTGCTGCTTAATTTATTCAGGCCATTCTTTCAGCATCCCCTATGCCCATTTTGGTTCAAATGATATTGAAGGAACTCTTTGAAAGTCTTTCAGAGGTCCCAGTTCAGTGGATGCTGCAAAGTTAATTTCACTAACAGCTGCAGATTGTTTGGCTTTGTTGGAGAACAGGGTAGTTTGCGTTTGCAAAAGGGATACTGGTACTACACCAATTTAGTCGGTAACTCCCTTCTGTTCAGTGTGTACGCGCCCTTCCCATCAGCCACGTCCCCCCGTGTTTTCTTTAATCTTTTATAGTCATCCACTGCTTTGACATCACCAAATGTCTTATTCCCCGCTTTCCATTTCAGTAAAAGAAATATTACGTTACAAAATCACCCAAAGAAATTGGCCATAGGAGAACCATTTTCAAAATTCCCCAGTGCAAGTTATGCACAGTATTGTACTGTAGGTTTCTCTTGTTTCTTTTTATGTTTCTATATTTTTTCCCAGAATGTAGCCTGAAACTTCCAGTTAACTGAGGAACTCAATGTCAATAGTTCCTTAGTTAACTGCAAACACTCACCAACGTAAATGCTAAGTGTGGGACTTTGGTGCAGGCATTTTCAACTGCCTAGACCCTGAACTTGATGACAGTCTCCAATCAGCACATCCATTGCTGGACCCAAGTGCAGTCACTGGAGCACAAGCTTGCTGCAGTTCCCCAGCATTTAAGCTGATGATTCTGCTCTCTGATCTCACACCTTGGTGCAGGACATGTGAACACACTCAGTTCAGTGGAAGTTTTAAGGCTACTAGAAGAGAGCCAAAATATTGATGAAGACAGACGTGAGAAGCAGAGGAACATCTGGAGACATTTCTGAAATGTCAGATTCGCTGCTGTTGTTACTGTGCGATCGAGAATCTCCGGAGGGTAGGCCCCAAAATCCCCACTTTGCCTGCTGCTGGCGACCGAGGCGGAGGTCAAAGCATTTGGGTAGAGAAGGCGCTCAGTACTCGATGTCGGAGGGCTGATCAGAGCTCGAAGTTTTCGGATGACTCAGAGTCGGACAGTGGTCGGGCATGGCAGGGAGAGTTTTCTTCCTTCTCCCGTTTGCGTGAGATGTGGGACTTTCGAGAAACTTTGAACTTTTTTACTGTGCCATGGACTGTTCTTCATCAAGTTATGGTATTGTTGCACTATTGTAACTATATGTTATAATTATGTGGGTTTTAGTTTTTCAGTCTTGGTCTGTCCTGTGTTTTTGTGATATAACACATGAGGAATATTGTATCATTTCTTAATGCATGCATTACTAAATGACAATAAAAGAGGACTGTGTGTCCTCATAATCTAATAATCTAAATATATTGCATTCCTTTTTAAAATTATTTGTGATGGCAGTATGCATTTATAATCAGTTATGTGTTTTATGTTGTCTTTATTTTAATTTTTATTTGATGATATAACATTTTTTCCCCAATTTCAGGAATATTCAGAACACTGAAGGAAGTTGAACAACTTTGACAAACTCTGTAACAACACACAAAATGCTGAAGGAACTCAGCAGGTCAAGCAGCATCTAAGGAGGTTTCCATCATCTGCAGTCTCTCTGGTGTCATGGTAAACTCTGCACAGGGCTTTGCCATCCCTCACTGGTTTTCTCCACCATTTTACACACGCGGTGCAGTTGTCTCAGATCCAGCACTCCTACTATCCTGTTTGCACATCCTCCCTGTTACTGTATGGACTTCCTCCAGGTGCAGATGATTAGTATAGGAATCAGGGACAACAGGATTGTGAGGTGAGTGAATGAGCTTGTGTACGAGAATAGATTACAAGGAAAGAAATGGGGAAATGGGCAAGAGAGTGGCAGATGAAATACGGTGTAGGAAAGTGGATGGTCATGGTAATCAGAAGTCCAGATATCTAGGTCCACGGCTGAGTTTGCAAATCTCTGCTGTTGTTGCTTGATATGTTCTGCTTCATTGGTCTTCTGCTGAGAACGAGGGCCTGCTATGTTGGCCCTGGAATGTGTGGCAACACTCATGTACTGGCACTAGCACATCCTTGGGTGTGTTGGTTGTTAACACAAACAACACATTTCACTGTCTTGGTAAATACATTGGAATCCGAATCTAAAATTTACATTCAATGGCTTGGATTCCAGAACCGTACTGGCTGGTCAGATAGCATGAAATAGAAAGTCGTAGGCCCTTCTATAAGAAGAGCAATGGCAGAGACTGACATTGGAAAACCAATGGACGTGTTTATTCCCAGCAGTTTTACTCTTTGAATATTTGTCCCCCTGTTCTTGACCAACTTTCCATATAACCATATAACAATTACAGCACGGAAACAGGCCATCTTGGCCCTTCTAGTCCATGCCGAACACTTAACTCTCAGCCAGTCCCACCGACCTGCACTCAGCCCATAACCCTCCATTCCTTTCCTGTCCATTATAGCTATCCAATTTTACCTTAAATGACAATATCAAACCTGCCTCCACCACTTCTGCTGGAAGCTCGTTCCACACAGCTCTGAGTAAAGAAGTTCCCCCTCATGTTACCCCTAAACTTTTGCCCCCTAACTCTCAACTCATGAAAACTCATTTTCACTGGTGTAAATCTCGACCCCTTCCTACTATGAACAATGCAAAGGCAGTAGGTGAGAGAAAAAGGTCCAGGATGCAAGTGGACGAAGTATAACATGAAGGATGAAAGCTGGCAGATACAAGGCACAATGAGTACTTAAAGATAGAAAATCTGCAGATGCTGGAAATCCAAGCAACACACACAAAATACTGAAGGAACTCAGCAGACCAGGCAGCACCTATAGAAAAGAGTAAACAGTCGACATTTCAGGCCAAAACCCTTTATCAGGACTTTAACAAGTACTTTTAAGTCAGCATTCAAATTAATGGGCTTTATAGTGCAGGAGAAGGTGATTAGTGAACCCACTATTATAGGTAGGAGGCATGTTGGTAGGATAATGTGAAAAGACCATTGAAGCAATTTTCCAGTCTTTGCTCACTTTAAGTGCAGCTCCCAACAGCGGCACTTGATCAGTGAATTTATGCCATATGCCCCAAGTTTGTGTAGATTGTCCAACAGGAACTTTACAGCTCTATTTGGTGTATTGAAAAATAAATTGACACAAATTGATCGGAAAGCAGAAGATAAAGTTTCTTGGAAATCTAGGTCAGATGTTGGGCACATAAAAGTTTGTCTTCTCTTGGTTGCAGTACAACATAAATTACCTCAGATGAATGGGAGCATTTCAAGAGAAAACGCTCTATAGCTGTTGCATTGAATGCGGCTTCTAGATCTCGTACTTCGGGGATGCTTTCAGACAGCACCTTTATTCACAGCGCATTCAGAACTATCAGTTTGAAAGAAGAAAAACAAATGAGTTTCACAATGTAAGATGTGGGAGAATTCTACAGACCCATGCTGGGACTGCTCCAACTTCTGACACTGATAAATTATACAGCTGGTTCGACGCACCGTGAACAAGTCAGCGAAGGATGTAATTTTCTCTGCTGGATCCATCAACAATCGCGTTGAATAGAATGCTGTTCGTTTACGTTTCACAACCTTGAAAATTCAGTGGCCAATCAAATAAATATTTAGCATTTAATTATGCATAAATGGCAAAGAACTTGTTCTCTGATTTTTTTTTAAGCCTGGCTGGTTGCAGAAGCAGCTCTTTGCCATTTTCTCCATTAAGCCAACCTCTGTCCTTTCCTGGTGCTTTTGACTAATTTTCGCACTTCACAGAGCTTACTGAGTGAGCCTTGCCAAATAGACGTGACTGGAACCTCAAGCAAAATTATGCAAAAGCAATGTTTTTTTCCACAATGTGTCCTTGGATTTTGTTCATCGTGAGTAAAGCTCAAATCGCTGTGGCATTCACCAGACTCAACAATATGGCCTGTTTATCGAAAAATGCAGATTAAATGTGTGACACGGACAAGGCTGAAGTTTATTGTTTTCCTTAGGGCAATAAGAAAGTGAACTTTTATGTACTTTGAAATATAAATATATTTGGAATAAGGCTTCAGTATACTTAGACTCTTAAAATTAAATGTTAGGATCTGGTGCTCTTAAAGAAAAACTACACCTTTCAGCTATGCTGTGAACTTTTAAAAGCTCGGCCTATAATTTTCTTCACAATAACAACAATAAACTGCATTTATAGATCAGAATCAGGTTTATTATCACTGAGACTGTGTACTGTGTAATTTCAAACAAGAGGAAATCTGCAGATGCTGTAGATCCGAGCAACACACACAAGATGCTGGAGGAACTCAGCAGACCAGGCAGAATCTATGGAAAAGAGTACAGTCGATATTTCAGGCTGAGACTTATTTCAGCCCGAAACATCAACTGTACTCTTTTCCATAGATGCTACCTAGCCTGCTGAGTTCCTCCAGCATTTTGCGTGTGTTGCTAAGCAATTTGTTGTGTAGCCCCCTGGTGAGCCTCAGGCTCGCTCAGCTCACTGTCGTCTAGGGGGAGCAGCCTTTGGTCCCGTCAAACTGGGTAATCAAGTTTGTGTGGATGCTGTGTGATGTACCCCACCACACCAAATAACAGACAATACACCATATGCAATTTAATGATTACACTTTATAGATCTTACTGGAACTAGGTAATTAATAGAGATAAAATATGAAAGGGAAGTAAAAGGCGCCAAACTTATCAAAGTTCAACCACTTTGTGCACACAGTTGGAGCTCAATTAACAGAGTCTTCTTTCCACCATTCGATCCCCTCCGACCTCCTCAACCCGCCGCCTGGGACCAACCACGGTGGTCGACCAGAAATTCCACATGAGTCTGTCTTCGTCTCCCCTCCTCGCCGAGGACCCTGGCCCTCGGACTTCCGTTCGGGGCCCATTCTGCCGCCCAGCTTACAGCATCTCATCTCCTCTCCTTGTCCCCATTGTCCCATTGTGCCTTCTCCCCCAAAGCCCACAAAAAACAATAGCTTACAGACACACAAGAAAGAATAACATCTATCCCAATTGGTTCGTTCTCTCTCTTATCAATAACATAACACAAACAAGCAAAGATAGAGGGAGATGGGGAGATGGGGAGATGGGGAGATGGGGAGATGGGGAGATGGGGAGATGGGGAGATGGGGAGATGGGGAGATGGGGAGATGGGGAGATGGGGAGATGGGGAGATGGGGAGATGGGGAGATGGGGAGATGGGGAGATGGGGAGATGGGGAGATGGGGAGATGGGGAGATGGGGAGATGGGGAGATGGGGAGATGGGGAGATGGGGAGATGGGGAGATGGGGAGATGGGGAGATGGGGAGATGGGGAGATGGGGAGATGGGGAGATGGGGAGATGGGGAGATGGGGAGATGGGGAGATGGGGAGATGGGGAGATGGGGAGATGGGGAGATGGGGAGATGGGGAGATGGGGAGATGGGGAGATGGGGAGATGGGGAGATGGGGAGATGGGGAGATGGGGAGATGGGGAGATGGGGAGATGGGGAGATGGGGAGATGGGGAGATGGGGAGATGGGGAGATGGGGAGATGGGGAGATGGGGAGATGGGGAGATGGGGAGATGGGGAGATGGGGAGATGGGGAGATGGGGAGATGGGGAGATGGGGAGATGGGGAGATGGGGAGAGAGAGAGAGAGAGAGAGAGAGAGAGAGAGAGAGCGAACTCCTTACATTGCGGTTATTATTACAGAAAAGCCATTTTAATTATAACATAACAAAGAAGCCATTTTGTTAGCCTTCGCAGTAACATAAAAGAAGAAACCCCTTACAGTTGTTTTGTGGTAGAAGTACACTGCAAGAGGTATCAAGTTTGTAAAATATCTCAGGGTTGTACAGAGGAACAATCTTTGTGGCCATATAAGGAGTATATGAGGTCAGATGACCAAATTCCAGGTCAGGTTAAAAGGGTGTTTGACAGGAAGGAGAGCAGAAGAGGCAAAGATTGAGAGCTTTCCACAATGAGGGTGATGGGCATATGGAACAAGATACCAGAATAGTGGTGAAGTCAGTTACAATTACAACGTTTAAAAGACATTTGGACAAGTTCATGAAGAGAAAAGGTTTAGTGGGATATGGTCCAAATGCAGGCTTGGGAAGGCACCTTGGTTGGCATGGAGAAGTTAGTTTAAAGAACCTGTTGTCATGCTGTATAATTATGACTCTAAATTCCAGAGTTTGGAGCCTAGGCAGTTGAAGTCACAACTACCAAGTAATTAAAACCAGAGGACATGCAAGGGGTCAAATCTGGAGCAACACAACAATCTAAGGGCTCATAGGATTGGAGGAGGTTATAGAAATGGAGAGTCAGGAGAATTTGGGATTTGATTATAATTAACTATATACACAGAAGGCTCTACTGAAGTATTCAAACTTGGGAGAGTCACCTCTTCCATTTCTCAAACCTGGAGGCCAAAGTATCAGCAAAGCACTATTTGTCACCATTGTTGTAAAGGGAAAAGAAGAAAAATTTAAAAATCAGAAGGTTTTGCTGAAAGGGGAGGGATGAACGTCAGCGAGTATAGTGACGGTCAAATACGCACTACTTACTGAGATGGACAGATTAACTGAAACTTCCATGATAGTTACAATCATGTCAGTTATTTATGAGTCATGATTGCCCGGATCAGTGCAAAGTATGTCATGATTCTACAATTGAGGTGAAAGGAAAGAACTTAAATTAAAACAACTAAAATAGAAGAAATACTTCCTAAAAGTAAGTAAAAATTCTGAACTGACATTATACCTGTCGTTATTATAATATTCTCTAACTGTGCCTTCATAGCATGCTGGTCTCCGGATCAGAAAAACAAGATTCAGACCTGCAAGTATCAAGCTCCTGTGTTTATGTAATTCAGTGCAGTCTTCTCGATGCAGTTTGGCGCCAGAATCGGAAACCCACTTAATTGTGACATGGATGGCAGTAATTTTAAGAGCAGTTGGACATTGATTTGGTAAAAAAAAATCAATGGAAAGATGGGCTGTAAACAGGAAAAGGTCGTGATCCACAACTAATAGCATCCTGAAGCACTACTGGCTTTTGTTCATGGCATTTTCAGCAGTTACAAACTTCAGTGAATTAATTCCAAAATATCTCAATCAGAAAAATCTAACAAATGAAACTTACCGCAAGTGAACAACAGATTCAATTTCCCTTTCAGTAAACAAGTTATAAGTGGACATCTGCAGTCCAGAAATGATTCGAATTACGCATGGCAGACGACCTCCCCACAGCAAGCAATAACCAAAGAGCTTTTATTTTTGATACCATGTGTAGGCCTAATGGCCTTGCATGGTCTTTCCTAGTTTTGCAATTCCCATCTCAATGGTAACAAATTAAAAGCATTTGGAACTGCTTGAGTTCATAACAGCAAATACCACAGAAGCCAGCTCTAAAAAAATGATGAAGCAAAGAGAGGAGAAACCAAGTGAACCGCAGCATTGGTACATTGCTGGGCAATTTTAAACAATGCCTGTGTGCAAGGTGCTGCCATTTTAATGCTTGTCAAGTCTAAATCTGATGACTACCTCAGAAGATCCTCTTAGGATACAAAACTGGGCTGAGAAGTGGCAGATGGAGTTCAACCTAGATAAGTGTGAAGTGGTTCATTTTGGTAGGTCAAATATGATAACAGAATATAGTATTTATGGTAAGACTCTTGGCAGTGTGGAGGATCAGAGGGATCTTGGGGTCCGAGTCCATAGGATGCTCAAAGCAGCTGCGCAGGTTGACGCTGTGGTTAAGAAGGCATACGGTGTATTGGCCTTCATTAATCGTGGAATTGAATTTAGGAGCCGAGATGTAATGTTGCAGCTATATAGGACCCTGGTTAGACCTCATTTGGAGTACTATGTTCAATTCTGGTTGCCTCACTACAGGAAGGATGTGGAAGACATAAAAAGGGTGCAAAGGAGATTTACAAGGATATTGCCTGGATTGGGGAGCATGCCTTATGAAAACAGGTTGAGTGAACTTGGCCTTTTCTCCTTGGAGCGACAGAGGATGAGAGGTGACCTGATAGAGGTGTATAAGATGATGAGAGGCATTGATCGCGTGGATAGTCAGAGGCTTTTTCCCAGGGCTAAAATGATTGCTACAAGAGGACACAGGTTTAAGGTGCTGGGGGTAAGGACAGAGGTGATGTCAGGGGTCAGTTTTTTTTTTACTCAGAGTGGCGAGTGCATGGAATGGGCTGCCGACAACGATGGTGGAGGCGGATACGATAATGTCTTTTAAGAGACTTTTGGATAGGTACATGGAGCTTAGAAAAATAGAGGGCAATGGGGAAGTCGAGTAACTTCTAAGGTAGGGACATGTTCGGCACAACTTTGTGGGCCGAAGGGCCTGTATTGTGCTGGAGGTTTTCAATGTTTCTAAAATCTGAATCCAGTAGCATAGGAGCCGAAGGATGAGATCTCTGCAGCTGACCGTGACAAATTACAGAGATTCAGACGGTCACTTTATATAAGAAACTTTGTCAGGTTTGGCAGGTTGGTAGGCAGAAGGGGCCTGGTTAGGCAGGTAGACAGAAGCAGTGGGATAGCTGGGCTGGTAAAAAATTAAACTAAATCCTTAGAGAAAGGTGACATAGGATGGGAAAATGTAGAATCCTTGTGAGTAGACTTAATAAACTGCAAGGGTAAACACACTCTGATGGGAGTTATATACAGGTCTCCAAACAGTAGCCAGGGCGTGGGCTACAAATTACAATGCGAGATAGAAAAGGCAGGTGAAAAGGGCAATGTTATGATAATGATGGGGACTTCAATAAGCAGGTAGATTGGGGGTGTATCCAAAGAGAGAAAATTTGTACAATGCCTACCAGATGGCTTTTTAGAGCAGCTTTTGGTTGAGCCAATTAGGGAAAAGACAATTCTGGATTGTGTGTTATGTAATGACCCAGATTTGATTCGGGAGCTTCAGGTAAAAGATCCCCTTGGGAGGCAGTGATCATAATATGATCAAGGCGCAAGAAAGATGCATCCCAAAGATGAAGAAATATTCTAAAGTGAGGATGATGCAATTGTGGCTGACAAGGGAAGTCAAAAACAGCATAAAAACTAAAGAGAGGGCATATCATACAGCAAAAATTAGCAGCACATTTGAGGATTGGGAAGCTTAAGAAGCAGGCAACTAAAAAAAAGCCGTAAAGAGAGAAAAGATGAAAAATGTAGGTAAGTTAGCCAACAATATTTTTAAAAATTACCAGAAGTTTTTTCAGATAAAAAAGAGTCAAAGAGAGATGAGAGTGGGTATCAGACTGCTAAAAATAAAATGACACTGGAGAGGTAGCAATAGGGGACAAAGTAATGGCAGACAAACTAAGTATTTTGCATCAGCGTTCACTGTGGATGACTCTAGCAGAATGCCAGAAATGCAAGAGTGCCATGGGCCAGAGGTGAGTGCCATTGCTATTACTGAGGAGAAGGTGCTTGGAAAAGTGAAAAGTCTGAATTTACAGTAGGCCAGATGGACCACACCCCAGGGTTCTGAAAGAGGTAGCTGGTGAGATTCTGGAGGCATTAGGAAAGATCTTTCAATAACCATTAGATCCTAAAATGGTTCATAAAGATTGTAAAGGCCTGACTTCTGTGGTTGGAAAGATATTGGGGTCTATTATTAAGGATGAAGTTTCAGAGCATTGAATAAAAATAAAAGATAGGAGCAGAATTAGGCTATTCAGCCCATCAAGTCTACTCCACCATTCCATGATGGCTGATTTATTATCCCTCTCAAACCTAGTCTCCTTCCTTCTCCCTGTAACCTTTGACATCCTTATTAATCAAGAACTTATCAACCTGCACCTTAAATATACCCAATGACTTGGCCTTCACAGCCATTTGTGGCAATAAATTCCACAGATTCACCACCTTCTGGCTTCAGAAATTCCTCTTCATCTCTCTGTTCTAAAGGGACATCCCTCTATTCTGAGGCCTCTGGTCCCAGATTCCCCCAGAACAGGAAGCATCTGCTCCCCATCCACCCTATCTCGGCCTTTAAATATGCAGTAGGTTTTGATGAATTCTCCCTCACTCAACTAAACTCTAGAGGAAACAGGCCCGGAATCATCAAACACTCCTCGTCCATGAACCCTTTCATTCTCATGAACCTCCTCTGGACCCTCTCCAGTGTCAGCCAGTGTCATAATGTTCATTCAGTGGCTTTTATTACAATACCAAATGCACCCAGTTGAAAGCTTAAAGGCCATCAACTATATTTTAATACATAATTAGACTTTAATATATAATTAGACATTTCTAATTGTTTAATTAGAAATTAAACAATTACAAATGCGAGTTTCAATAGTATCTAGTATCTATGCACACAATGCTTCTATACACAAGCATTTACAGATCTAGGTAGAAGAACACAAATTAGTCACTTGGCACTAGAGTTCCATCTAAAATAGTCAGTCATTTTGAGACTGGCACATTAACGACTCTGCTTCGTTAGGAATAGAGAGAGATTTCGTATGTTACCAAAGACTTTTGCAAGTTTGTATAGACGTATAGCAGAGAGCATGTGGACTGGTTGCATTGCGGCCTGGTATGGAAGATCAAATACGCAGGATCGCAAGAGGCTGTAGAGGGTTGTAGGCTAAGCCAGCTCAATCACAGCCACAACCCTCCCTATTGCCAAAGAGATCTTTGAGAGGCAGTGCCTCAAGGTGGCAGCATTCTTTATTAAGGATCCTCATCGTCTGGGAGATGTCCTTTTCTTGTTACTGCCAGCAGGGGGGTACTTGGAGGCACATGATAAAATAAGCTTTGTTTCTGAAGGGGAAATCTTGCATTTGATGGCCCTGAGCCTGTATTTGCTCAAGTTTAAAAGAATGGGGGTGAGGTGGTAAGGGAGTCACAATGAAACCTATCAAATTGTAGAAGGCCTAGATAGAGTGGATGCAGAGAAGATGTTTCCTATTGTGGGGAAGTCTAGGACCAGAGGGCACAGCCTCAGAATAGAGGGACGTCCCCTTAGAACAGAGATGAAGTGAAATTTCTTGAGCCAGGAGGTGGACAATCTATGGAATTCATTGCCACAGATGGCTGTGCAGGCCAAGTCATTGGGTATACGTATTTAAGGTGGAAGTTGATAGGTTCTTGATTAATCAGGGCATCATGGAGAAGGCAGGAGAATGGGATTGAAGGAGATAATAAATCAGCCATGATGGAATGGCAGAGCAGACGAGCTGGGAGAAATGGCCTAATTCTACCCCTTTGCCTTATTTCATGAATCCATTAGGAAATCCTCCCGGACTTCCAGTCTCCAGAAAGCAACCAGGTTTTCAGTGGAAAGCCAACACTGGTGGTGACTGCTACTATCCATCTCTGTGGAACACCCAGCATTGGTACACAGCTTCACAGCACAAGATTTGGAAACAGGAGGAGGCAATTCATCTATTCAAGCTCAATATATAATTGACAGGAAACTTCTATCAATTCCATTTTTCTTCCATCCTTTGATTCCAGAAATCCATCAACCTCAGTTTTGAAATGACCCAGCGATGGAGTCTTCACCACATTCTGCCAAAGGTATACTAAGATATTCTGAGTAAAGAAATTACTTCACAACTCAGTGATCCTCCTTTTTCTGATGCCCTGGTATTGGATTTAGCCCAGGAAACACCCTCCCTGCATCTAGACTGCCAAGTGCTGTCAAAATTCCACAAGTTTCAGTGACGTGGCCTCTCATTCCTCTAAATTCGCGAATGCAAGCCTATTTCAAACCAAACCTGTCATTCCAGAAACCTGTCAGGCAAATCTTTGTTATATTCCATCCATGGAAGCATATCCTTTATAAGGCAAGACCACCAAAATCATACGTGTTATTCTTGGTGCAGTCCCACCAAAGCTGCATACAGTTCTAGTAACACATCTGTGGTCCTGTATTAAACTTTTTTGCAGTGAAGACAAGCATACGGACCATTTGCCTTTCTAACTGCTTGCTGCATCTGCATAACAGCTTTCAGTGACTTGCATGTCAAGGACATTTAGATCTTCTTGAATGTCAACAATTCTCAACCTTTCACGACTCCGATGTTTCGGGGTGAAACCCTTCAGCAGGACTGGAGATCACAGAGGAGGAGCAGTGAGAAAGGTCTTCAGTGAGTTCTGCCGAAGAGCTTCAGCCCAAAAAAATCGTCTGTAACTTTTTCTATAGATGCTGCCTGGCCTGCTGAGTTCATCCAGCATTTTGTGTGTGTTGCTTGGATTTCCAGCATCTGCAGATTTTCTCTTGTTTGTGATTGGATTACTTCACTGCAAAGTTTTTTCCAGGGATGCCTACCCTGAAGAAGTTTAAATCTTCCCTTTGATGGGAGTGCAGTGAAACCCTCCCTTACTGCTCCCCCTCTGTGATCCCCAGTCCTGCTAAAGGGTTTCAGCCCGAAACGTCGATTGTACTTTTTTCTGTATAGATGCTACCTGGCCCGCTGAGTTCCTCCAGCATTTTGTGTGTGTTGTATGAAGAGAAACAGACGTGGTGTGACATTTCACTGAGCTCCAGCCTATTGGCTGACAGCAAATGTCTGTTTTTATTGATGCTTCTGGACTGCACAGGCGCAAGTCAGCAGTTAGCATGCAAAGATGAGTTTTACGTTCTATTTTCATCCACAGTTCTGAATAAGAAAGCAGGAAGTAATACTCAGCCTGCTGAATGAATGCCAAAGATCAGACTACATTGAAAGTGCCAGGGGACCATACTAAGAACCACATTAAGAGAGTACTGAACTGAAAAAGAAGGAATGAGAGTAGATGGAAATAAATTTCAAGGAACAGTCAAAGTGGCCTTTATTCAAAAGGTCGATAAGCACTGAGAAAGGCGAGACATACTTCCTCTTGCTGGCTTAAAATAACCTGGTCATCAGATGTCAGCTGCTTCTGGTGTTGCTGTGCATGGTGTTGGTGTGGCTGATACTGCCTCCATCTAGTAATCCAAGACAGATCATTTCCTTTGGACATGATGTGCAGTTCCCCAGAGGAAAAAAAAAACAAACCCAACTCTGTCTTCAACCTAATTGCTATCTACATGAGTGGCTGCGTTGGGTGGTCATTCCCAGCCGACACTTGCGCCGCTCCCCAGCGTAGCAAAGGACATTACCGAGGATTGCCCTCTTCAGCTGGGCCATGTTACACTACCTTGCACTCACTGGAAAGTTTCTGTGGAAAAACACCTTCAACCACAAGTCAATCAAGCAGAGATCTGCATAGAAGGTTCTAGAGGCCATTCAGGAAAAGAACAAGATGGATCTTTGTGGATGGTTGGCCGAGCAAATAATAAGTCATTTGACAGAACTCTGGACAAGTGCGAAGACCGTGCCTGGCTGGTGGTGAGAAGGGCCCTTTCTATCGGATGCTTTGGACACAGCCGGTGTCTTATCCCTTGATCCGACGTTCATCCCATTCCTGTGGACGGTGTGTTGGCCAAGAAGGGATGCAGTAATCTTTGCTGAGGTTCATCCCAGGGAGCTGTGGAACACAGGATTCTGCTCTATGGGCTGTTCACTGCTCGAAGGTCATTAACTCAGCGAAGGGTACACTTTAGTCTGCCTGAAATTCATTGAGCTTCCAGTACAAAAATAAAGCACTGCAAGAAAAGACCACTGTACACAGTCATTCTGCCTCTGCGCATCGGGCAGCTTGGCTTTCTGTAAAAGGGTCTCACACATTTTACTGACAAAATATTTGGGGATGAAGCATTTGTGACATTGATATTAGAAGTGAATGTATTTAACTACTTGGTATAGTGAATGAAGATCATGAACTGTTCTGATTGTATCACTGTATGAATAAAGTACCAATATATTTGGGCATAAAAATAGTCAAAGTGGTGAATTCCAAAGTGCTGGACATTGATAGTTTCTCTGATGATGAGAATGAAGAATATACTCTGGGGTGAGGGGGGAAAGCATGAATTTGATCTATGGCTCATACAGAATTGGAAGAAATTAAAAATAGGGAAGAAACCTAGAAAGATGACAAGTATGAACACTCAGGACTTGCTGCAGAAACTCTCTTAAGTTATAAACGCAAGAGATTCCGTAGATGCTAGAAATCCATTGTGCCACACACAAAATGCTGGAGGAACTCGGCAGGTTAGACAGCATCAATGGAGAGGAATAAAGAACTAACAATTCAGGCGGAGACTTTTCATCAGTTTGAAGTCCTGATGAAGAGTCCTGTCCCAAAATGGCATTTGTTTGCTCCTCTCCACAGATGCTGGCTGATCTGCTGAATTCCTCCAGCATTGTGCAATACATACACAGCCTTAGATCAGAGTTTTGAAATGAACCTTGACAATGAGGCAGGGAAGGAGAATGAAATCTTCAGAAAAAGAGAAAAAGACATGGACTCAGATACAGTCTTGTGCAAAAGTCTTACGCACATACCTTGAGTGACCAAGAATTTTGCACAGTACTCCAAGCTGTTTTTTTAGGATTTCCTGCATGAGTTAATTTTGATTTGATTTGAAGCACATGGTGGAAAGACATCCATCTCCATCCTCAAAGGGTCTCGGCCGGAAACGTGAACTGTGCTTCTTCCTATGGATGCTATCTGGTCTGCTGCGTTCCACCAGCATTTTGTGTGTGTTGCATCTCCATCCTGTATTTATTTGCCCTTGAAACAGCAAGATCTGAGAGTCTTAAGTTTTTAGTAATATTGGTAAACATTTACTAGATAGAGTACAGTAGGCACCCTAGCTGGATATATGTACCTTAGACACAGTACTGTACATGTTCTTCAGCAGGAATACTGAGTTCCGTGGGTTTTTTCCTCAGAGTTCTGAATCTCTGGGATTCTCTGTTCCAAATAGTTTAAGATGCTAAGTATTTCCAAAGCTGAGATTTGGATAAGAGAATCATTGATGAAAATTGTTTCAAAGCGAAAGATCAAATCAGTTACAATCTTTCTGAATGGTGTAGTATTCCTTATATTCTGGCTAAGTCAACAGTAGGTGAAATATACAATTCAGTATTGAACAGAACATTAAAAAAATGCACAAGATTTTGGTAGCCTGAAAACATTTGGAATGGGAACCAGAAATGCTCAGATGCAACCATGAAACACAAACACTGACAAGGAGATGAAAGAAACTTGAACTCGTTAAAGACTGACATCCTTGTCCGAAGTATTCCTCGCTGGTTCCAAGGCACAGTCTATGTCGCTCATCCACTCACTTGTTCAGCTCAATTAAACTCCCTGAAATCTTTGTTCTGTCTTTGATGTAGAACCGAGTTTCAGATCCCATACTCTTATCTATCTTCAGAACTGGTTGCTTCTATCTCCATTGCTATTTTGAGAACAAAACTTAGGAATTAAATCTTCAAAGTTTGCAAAACTGCTTTAACCTAACATTAAGGATGTTGATCATAGTCATATATAATTCACTTTCAAGTGATTGGCCATGTACAGCAGCAAGTCACAACAACTCTCATTTGTTTGCCTGCCTAACTTTGATCATTTATGTATCTTTTGTAGTCCAATGCAAGACAGAGGTTAGAGTTTCCTTTCACCAGCTCTAAACCAGGAAAGGGGTGATATAATTTGTGGCTTTAGTTAAAAATTATAATTCTTAAAGGATTGAAAGGCATCTAAATGAAATGGAAATTTGCTTGAATATTTCTTAAAGCAGACTTTTAAAGGTACACTCTCAAACTAGCAGGTTTGCAAATTTGCTTAACTCATATCCCATAACGAATAGTGAGACTCATTAATTATTTTGATTCTGCAAATGCTGAAAAATTTGTGTAACACGCACACACACAAAATATTGGAGAAACTCAGCAGGTCAGGCAGCATCTATGGGGAAGAATAGCAGTCAACATTTCAGGCAGAGACCCTTCATCAGACTAGAAAGGAATTGGGAAGAAGGTGTGGGAGGGGAAGAAATACATGCTGGAAGGTGATGGGTGAAAGCAGGTGAGGGGGAAGGTGGATAGGTGAGGGAGGGAGACAAAGTTCGGAATCTGGGAATTAGTAGGCGGAAAAGTTGAAGGGTTGAAGCAGATGAATCTGATAGGAGGGGAGAGTGGGCCAGGGGTGAAAGGGAAGGAGAGGGGTAACCAAAGAGAGGTGATAGGCAGGTGAGAAGAAGATTAGGGGTAAGAGGAGGGCTAAAATGGGGAAAGGAAAAAGAGGAAAGGGGAGGTAGGAGAAATTACTGGAAATTAGGGAAAAAACAATGAACATGACTATTTAGTGAGCTGTACTAATCCGCTGGTTACTCTGCTTCTTCGTGAGATTACTGTTGGAGACCTTTCATTTATGTTACTGATAAAACATGCAACTTCATCTACTGACAACAGGCAGGAATTAAAATGGCAAAATGAATATGAACAGATCACCTACATTATATTTAAAGGAAGTCTTTTTCATCTGAGGAATCAGTTTTACGAAGTCCCAATGATATTTGCTATTGCAGGAGATACCCAATGCCTTCATGCCCTGGTCAATCATTTGCACAGAATTAGACACAACTCAGTTCAAGAGTTCCTGTTGGATGCTCCAAGAGCAAATCTGCAGAGTCTCTCACCACTACTGATTCAATGTGATGGAAACTGTTCTCTCTTCCTTCTCTTTCTTTGGTTGCTGACCATTGAGCTTTCAATCAAGGAAACATTTCCAGGAAGGTGTAAAGTTCAGGCAATTGGTTCACACAGGGCCAATACTCACCCTGCCAGGAATAGCCCCAAGCCCCACACCCCAGCTGACTGCTAAACCACTCAGCCTGGCTTGTCCGACTCCGGTCATCTCAGGGCACATTTCCACATTGAGCCATGGGGAGACTCACTGCTTGCTTCACCACAGACCCCTCCACCCCCAACACCCATGTTCCCACAGAGCAACATAGAGGCAGGAGTTCACACTAGCTTCCCTGCACACCTGTGCTTTCACTGATACAGCTATCAAAATATAATGGTAAATGAATCCTTTCATTGCCAATTCATTCCTGGGAATTCATCCTCAGTGCTTAGTAGAGAATTCTGGATAGACTACCAGTTTTTGTTTTCAGCTTTGTCACTCTTTTGATTGCCTAATAGCCATTGTCATTGATGGTATGCTGGGTGTCTGATGATTCAGAATCAGACTTAATATCACCAGCATATGTTGTAAAATTTGTTAACTTTGCAGCAGCAGTACAGCTATATAGGACCCTGGTCAGACCCCACTTGGAGTACTGTGCTCAGTTCTGGTCACCTCACTACAGGAAGGACGTGAAAACCATAGAGAGGGTGCAGAGGAGATTTACAAGGATGTTGCCTGGATTGGAGGGCATGCCTTATGAGAATTGTTTGAGTGTACTTGGCCTTTTCTCCTTGGAGCGACAGAGGATGAGAGGTGACCTAATAGAGGTGTATAAGATGATGAGAGACATTGATCGTGTGGATAGTCAGAGGCTTTTTCCCAGGGCTGAAATGGCTAATATGAGAGGGCACAGCTTTAAGGCGCTTGGAAGTAGGTACTGAGGAGATGTCAGGGGTAAGTTCTTTTACGCAGAGAGTGACGAGTGTGTGGAATGGGCTGCCGGCGATGGTGGTGGAGGCGGATACAACAGGGTCATTTAAGAGACTCTTGGATAGGTTCATGGAGCTTATAAAAATAGAGAGCTATGGGTAACTCTAGGTAATTTCTAAAGTAAGTACATGTTTGGCACAGCATTGTGCGCTGAAGGGCCTGTATTGTGCTGTGGGTTTTCTATGTTTCTATACTTCAGTACAATGCAATACATGATAATAGAGAAAAAAAGAAAACTGAATTACGGTAAATATATATATGTACTATATATGTCCTGGGCGGTGGAGGTCATTAACAATGGTCACCACATTTCTGAGGCACCACTCCTTGAAGATGACCTGTTTACTATGGAGGCTAGTATCCGTGATGGAACTGGTTAATTTTGCAACTCTCTGCAGCTTACTTTGATCCTGTGCAGTAGCCCCACCCAATACCAGACAGTGACGCGACCAGGTAGAATGCTCCCCATGGTACATCTGTACAAATTTGAGCATGTGTTTGGTGACATACCAAATTTCTTCAAACTCCTAATGAAATATAGACACCGTCTTGCTTTCTTTATGGCTGCATCACTATGTTGGGTCCAGGTTATGTCCTCAGAGGTATTGACACCCAGGAATTTTAAATTGCTCACTCTCTCCACTTCTGATCCCTCAATGAGGATTGGTGTGTGTTTCCTCGTCTTACCCTTTCTGAAGTTCACTATCAATTCTTTGGATTTACTGACACTGAGTGCAAGGTCACTGCTGCAATACCACTCAACTAGCTGATATATCTTGCTCCTATACAGCCTCTCATCACCATCTGCGATTTTCCCATCAATGGTTCCACCTCAAACATTGTACAGTAATTGCAATGTCAGATTTCTGATATGGTTGTGAGTTAATGTAAACTCCCTACTTTCATGATTTTCTTTTATGGTGCAAGTTGGTAGAAAAACATTGTTGCAATTGTCCTAGGATTTAAATGAGGGAAATTTTAAAAATTGGCAAAGTTATTGCTTGTAAGTGTGTCTATGTGCAGAGGGAATAGTACTTGAGATGCAAAGTGTGAAGGGACAGACATCATAATAATCTTCTCCATCTCTTTCATCAACAGTTAAGTTTCACTGCTTTGAATAGACAGTTGACTGCAAAGTATGGAAAGACAAACAACAACTTTGAAATCAATAGCAAACAAGAGCCAATGATAACTTCAAAAGAAGGGTCAATTAAAAAGATAAAGTATTAGTTTGAATGCATGATATTCCTACATTTTAATCACAACTCACTTAGGATAAAAGCTCATTAGGTTTACACAAAAGGAATGAAGATTTAATGAGCAAAATTCACATACATAGTCCTGTAACGCCAATAAAGATATTCCAATTCACTACTATAATCCATTTATAAAGTGAAATGCTTTGCAGACTATTTTCCATCAATAGTTTTAAAGCACTGTGCTATAAAGTTTCAGGAGAATGTCAATAAATTTACATAATTGAAAATGAGAATTTTTAGCCAATGTAAAATCAACAAAGGTAATAACAAATATAATCAGCCTTATAGAAACCATAGAAAAACTACAGCACAGAAGCAGGCCTTTTGGCCCTTCTTGGCTGTGCCAAACCATTTTCTGCCTAGTCCCACTGACATGCACATGGACCATATTTTCCATACACCTCCCATCCATGTATCTGTCCAATTTATTCTTAAATGTTAAAAAAGAACCCTCATTTACCACCTCGTCTGGCAGCTCATTCCACACTCCCACCACTTTGTGTGAAGAAGCCCCCCCAATGTTCCCTTTAAACTTTTCCCCCTTCACCCTTATGAAGGTCCTCTGGTTTTTTTCTCCCCTTGCCTCAGTGGAAAAAGCCTGCTTGCATTCACTCTATCTATACCCATCATAACTTTATATACCTCTATCAAATTTCCCCTCATTCTTCTACGTTCCAGGGAATAAAGTCCCAACCTATTCAACCTTTCTCTGTAACTCAGTTTCTCAAGTCCCGGCAACATCCTTGTAAACCTTCTCTGCACTCTTTCAACCTTATTTATATCCTTCCTGTAATTTGGTGACCAAAACTGAACACAATACTCCAGATTCTGGGAACAAAAGGGTTATCATACGAGGAACTTTTGATAGCTCTGGGTCTGTACTTGCTGGAATTTAGAAGGATAAGTGAGGATCTCATTGAAACCTTTCCAATGTTGAAAGGCCTAGACAGAGTAGATGTGCCTCAGGATAGTGGAGCATCCTTTCAAAACAAAGATGGGGAGAAATTTCTTTAGCCAAAGGGTGGTGAACTTGTGGAATTTGTTACCACAGGCAGCTGTGGAGGCCAGGTCATTGGGTGCACTTCAGGCAGAGATTGATAGGTTCTCGATTAGACATGGCATCAAAGGTTACAGGGAGAAGGCTGGGAGTGGGGCTGAGTAGGATAAAAAAGGATTCCGCCATGATTGAATGGGAGAGCAGACAATGAGCCAAATGGCCTAATTCTGCTCCTATGCCTTATGGTCTTGTAGTGTTGAGGAAGCAGGAAGGCTGCAGAGGGACTTGGACAGATTAGGAGAATGGACAAAGAAGTGGCAAATGGAATACAGTCTTGGGAAGCACATGCTCACTTTGGTAGAAGGTACAAAAACAAACTATTTTCAAAACGAGGAGAAAATTCAAAAATCTGAGGTGCAAAGGGACTTGTAAAGCCTTGTGTAGGATTCCCTAAAGGTTCATCTGCAGGTTGAGTCGAGGGGAAGAAGCCAAATGCAATGTTTTCATTCATTTCTTAAGGACTAGAATATAAGAACAAGGGTGTGAAGTTGTAGCTTTATTGGCACAGGTGGGGCCTCACTTAGAGAACTGGGAGCAGTCTTAGGACCCTCATTTAAGGACATTCAAGAGGGTTCAGAGAAGATTCACGAGAATGATTCTGGGAATGAAAGGCTTATTGTATGAGGAATGATCGATGGTTCTGGGCCTTTACATGCTGGAATTTAGAATAATGACAGGGGATTTCATTGAAACCTATTGAATGTTGAAAGGCCTAGATAGAGTGGATGTAGAGAGGATGTTTCCTATAGTCTAGGACCAGAGGGCACAGCCTCAGAATAGACAGATGTCCACTTAGAACAGAGATGAGGAGGAATTTCTTTAGCCAGGGGGTGATGAATCTGTGGAATTCGTTGCCACAGGTGGCTGTGGAGGCCAAGTCATTAGGTGTATTTAAGGCAGAAGTTGATAAGTACTTGTTTAGTCAGGGTGTGAAAGCTTACAGGGAGAACACAGGAGATTGGGGCTGAGAGGGAAATGGATCAGCCATAATGAAATGACAGAGCAGACTCAATGGGCCAAATGGCCTAATTCTGCTCCTATGTCTTATGGTCGTCTTATTGTTCTGTAGATTGTATGAATACACCATCCTAATTTTGTTCTCTGCCAGTAAAACATTTTTTTTAAAAAACTTACACTTGATCCGGTTGCTATGATACTCACAGCTTCTGATTTTGGAGGCACAGGAGGTGGACTTGGCATGCTGGACTCTCTTCTTTGTAAAATAGCCAAATGTGATGAAAAAGCAGGATCGTCATGTGAGGACGAGGAAGAGTGAGAGTAGAAAGAAATAGAACCCTGTTGCGTTTTATTTTCAGTTTCTGCTGACCTGCCACAGGAATCTTTTGAATTATCTGGTATTTGACTGCTCCACAATTCTTCATAGGGAATCTCTGGTTGCTCTCGAGTCCTAAAATAATTTTCTGCCCAATCAGGAGTCATGTACTCTCCATCCATATCAACTATCTCTGATGGAGTCAGTAACTCATGAGGCATTAGCTGCTGTTCCCCAACAGAATTACGGCAACCCTGAAAGGTAACTTCCCCATTGCTATGCAACAAAGCACCACTGAAAGCACACATGGAGAGCCTTTGAAATGACTGGGTTAGCTCTTCTCGGGCATAGTTCATTGAATTGGCCGAGTATCCCTGCAAACAAACCCGGATTTTCCTTGGACTAGTGCAATCATCCATAAAGTCTGTCTTGACCTCTCGAACCGCCTTTGAGTACTCATCGGCATTGAAATGCTCCTGGCTAAACAAAGTTATTTCTTGGACTAACTTCTCATACATGGGGTTGCCCCTTATTAGTCCTTCAGGCAGCACAAACCTGGGCATATCAGAAAGCAGCAGAAAGTGCATTGGGATAATGTCATCCTTGCGAATGATGCAGCACAAGACTACAGTCCTTGATATGATGCTGACAAGCTTATAACGGTGCCCTTCACGAATGCAATGAAGATCATAAGAATTGTGGGGTGAACGAGAAGGAACGGTGACATTCACTGGTAGCCGGACCTTTTCTATAATACTGCGAATTGTATGCTCTCCTTCCTGCATTTGGATCTCCAGGGGACTGCGAGTACTGAATTTTCCACGGCACTGGAAGGGCAGGCTAAGGCTTTCGTTAGTCCTGTGGTTCATGCAGATGAGGCATGGCATTTTGCCCTTGACCTGTTTGTTCAAAGTGCCGCCCTTGCCCAGTTTCCTCAATATCGTATTAAAGCGAGACTTTTCCTTCACAGTCTTGGCACAGAGGATCTCAGCCTGGCCCATCAGCGTCAGCTCATCACCAGCGTGCAGTGTAAAGTTATAAACCTCACTGTCCTCGCTGAATTCACCAGAGACCACCTGAAACAAATAACCAGTTCAGGTTGAATTAAACATGGAAGTAACTATTGTCCATTTATTTCAATAATATATTAATGTATTTAAAATTTAAATCACTATTATGATAAGGAATAAGTTATTTGTTCTACATTGCCCCAACAATGGGCTTTAACCTCTGCCAGGAGGGATTCTTAAAATTTACTGTTCATTAAGACTCTTGTTCCACAAATCCACCATGCCCAAGTATGTGAGCACAGAGTATGTTGTTTTTTCTTGTCTGAGTTATCTGCCTAGCTTCCCGCCAAATGAAGAGAAATAGATGATTTTCCAGTTAAATTAGTAAGCAGAAAAACTGGACACAAAACAGGATTATGTAGTATAAGAATCGCAGAAAAGGCCATTTTTTCTAATCAGTCCATACAGGCATTTATGGTCTATTCGAGTTTCCATCAAACTTTGCTCACCAAAATATTTCTAACTCTCTATGGTATTACCACTCGAATGGTTATTCACTTTGTTACATCTGTACTCTTCATTTCTAGAAGTTTCCGTGAAGTTCCATACTCCCACCACTATTTGAACACAGAAAACGTTTCTTAGTTCCCTGTTGGTTTTCTTGGTGAAACACACACATGGACTAGAAATTCATCTTGACTGAAAAGAATTAGTTCTCAGTAGTTCCACCTGGTGAATAAAAAACCCAGCTATTAACTCCAAAATTGCCTATTGAGTCACATCGATCATCTGACACCAAAAATACATTACCAACATGGTGCGGTTGTTTCACATGAAAAGGAACTTAGCACTGGAACTCCTGGTATAATTTGAAATGGAATGGTGATCTTAATGTACGAGATAATCAAGTGCACCTTTTCTTCATTACATATTCTCTAATTCACTCCAGTTTCCAGTTGCAACAATATCAGCCAATACTTTATCTCCCATTAACAAATTTGAAGTCTTCATTCAGCTTGCTTTTGTGCAACAAAAGGCAACTCAGAAAAAGCACAAAACCAGGGAAAAAACTACCCATGACTTCCATACATAAAATCATTGTTACTGAACACCACTAGGGTCAAAGTTAGGAACTACCTGACTTACTGCAAAATGGGAAGAGATTTCAAAACATGATCAGTTTCCCAGGGAATCAGAAGTTCACTGAATGACACAACGACCTCTTGGCATACTTTACCGTGTCAGTTCTTTGAAAAAGCTACCCATTTAATCCTTTTCAACTTGGCCCTGCAAACCATTTTTTCCTTTTTTTCGGCCATGTCCCTTCTCAAAGTTATTGTTCACTCTTCATTTGAAGAATTAAGTTCCACCACCAGTGAAGATTTACGTGAGAGAATTCCAGATTTGGGAATTGGTCCCTCTGGACTTCATCCCTTTTAGGTTGTACCATATGACTTGCATTATTTTCCTTAGTCATGCTGTACAAAAGATAATGTGCAATAAGACTAACACTGAGTTTAGTTTAAATCAAAATTGACAGATTTATGTTTGAGAACCAAATGACAATTATGGATTCTCAGAGAAGAAGCTGGAGTACAGGAAGTTGAGTCAAGAGACTGGGGCAGAGATATGATCTCTAATCTGGGCTTTCTTCCAACATAGCTCCCTAAGTACAAGTCAGTGAATTTACTCAGATGTGGAGAAGACTCTAAAGCAGACAAGCTTTCACCCCAGATAAAGACAGTTTCTGGGATCTCTTACAAGTTTTCCTCAGCAATGTAATTCCTGTACTTGAAATAGATTAGGAAAAGTTTCAACAAGCTTGTTGATTCAATGGTACACAAGCTGTTAAATCTAGTTAAGAAAAGTTTGACATAAAGCTAATTAACTGATCACAAACATAAGTATCTGTCTGTGTTATTCAGTGTATCTTAACTGTGCTGCATAATATAATGTTCCATTTACTTATTTCTACCAACTCACAACACATAAAGATTAGGAATTAAGATACATAAAACAGCAAAAACAGAGAGATATTTGTACTTGTGATGACATTCCATAATTTAACAATCTCTAAAACTCCATATAGAAACATTTACAACTGGACTCCAAAGGAAACAAGACTTGACCCGAGGGGTTATTCTAGGAGGTGTCATTGGGGGTGGAGCCTGCAACTTTGTTCCTGGACAACGTGCACACAGAAACTGAAATACTTTGTTATTTTCAGCAAGAAAGAACTGAGCAATGATATGTATAGTGAGCCCAGGACTTGAAAACAGTAAATTAGCGATGGATAGTTGGCAGATATTGTAGTCTCAATTTTAATCATGAGAACGTAATTGGATTTAATAAAATTCTCTATCAAGCATTGCAAAACCTCTGAGACAGTGCATTTGCAAGGATACAGTGGGCAGACAGAAAGTAAATACATTAGTATTCATACACTTTGTCAAGTGATCTTACTTACCCTAAAGTGGGCAAGGCAATTCGCCCCCACCCCCCAAACATGGAATGTTCAAGAAAGTAATATTTTTAACATATATGAATAAATATGTACAAGTTTAAATGGCTGCTAGATTATTACTTTATAGCTATTAAATCAAAGCTGACTGCTTTGAGCAGACTGAAAAGATGTCCACTGCTCAGTCCACACATGTATTACAATGCACATGCATACAGCGTGGCCCTTTCCCAAAAAAACACTTACAGCTTTTTCAGCAAACAGTAACAAAGAGCTCTCCACACAGACTGGAATCTTAATGAGAAAATGCTGTGGAGCTCTGCTAATGTGGCTTTTCATTCAGTACACCAGCAATCAAAAGAAGCTTGTATTGGGATGAAGGGGTGGGATGTACTCTCAAAATGGTAACCCTAAACACATCATTCTTAAAACAAATTTATGGGAAATTATTCCAACAGCATGGACAACATTTGAAATTCTTCCATTTGTTACCTTGGTATCCCTAATGTCTTTCCATCTTGAAAGGAAATAGGGAAACTAATTCTTGCCTTTGGCAAGCTCACTTCAAACGACAACAACTGTCAATAAGCAAATTAACCCAACGTATGTCTGAAAATGTCTTCATTTTGTCCTTACTATTTCACTTTCTTTAAAGGAGCTCCTGAATATTCTGCTACTTTAATGCAATGAAACCAAAAGTAGTCATTATGAGTGGTAATACAGACATTATTTTCAGTTTTTTTTTCTAAAAGAATAAGTGGAATAGATACATAAATATGCACAAAAGTAAGCAGAAACCAATTTGGAGTGAGAAGAGTGAGAGTTTTTGAACATCCTCATTGACTTCTTTGTGGAAATGACTTGGTCTCCCAAGATACAGCAGAAGAATGACAAAAAAAGAATTTGAAGCAGTGCAGCTTGCCTTTCGTCCAACAAAACATCCGAATATGCTTCACGGGATAGTGGAATAAATCCAAAGCATTATCCCTTAAGCAACACACATCAAAGTTGCTGGTGAACGCAGCAGGCCAAGCAGCATCTGTAGGAAGAGGTGCAGTCGACGTTTCAGGCCGAGACCCTTCGTCAGGACTAACTGAAGGAAGAGTGAGTAAGGGATTTGAAAGTTGGAGGGGGAGGGGGAGATCCAAAATGATAGGAGAAGACAGGAGGGGGAGGGATGGAGCAAAGAGCTGGACAGGTGAGAGGCAAAAGGGGATACGAGAGGATCATGGGACAGGAGGTCCAGGAAGAAAGACGGGGTGGGGGGGGGACCCAGAGGATGGGCAAGAGGTATATTCAGAGGGACAGAGGGAGAAAAAGGAGAGTGAGAGACAGAATGTGTGCATAAAAATGAGTAACAGATGGGGTACGAGGGGGAGGTGGGGCCTTAGCGGAAGTTAGAGAAGTCGATGTTCATGCCATCAGGTTGTAAGCTACCCAGACGGAATATAAGGTATTGTTCCTCCAACCTGAGTGTGGCTTCATCTTTACAGTAGAGGAGGCCGTCGATAGACATGTTAGAATGGGAATGGGATGTGGAATTAAAATGTGTGGCCATTGGGAGATCCCGCTTTCTCTAGCGGACAGAGCATAGTTGTTCAGCAAAGCGGTCTCCCAGTCTGTGTCGGGTCTCGCCAATATATAAAAGGCCACATCGGGAGCACCGGACGCAGTATATCACCCCAGTCGACTCCAGGTGAAGTGTTGCCTCACCTGGAAGGACTGTTTGGGGCCCTGAATGGTGGTAAGGGAGGAAGTGTAAGGGCATGTGTAGCACTTGTTCCGCTTACACGGATAAGTGCCACGAGGGAGATCAGTGGGGAGGGATGGGGGGGGACGAATGGACAAGGAAGTTGTGTAGGGAGCGATCCCTGCGGAATGCAGAGAGAGGCGGGGAGGGAAAGATGTGCTTAGTGGTGGGATCCCGTTGGAGGTGGCGGAAGTTACGGAGAATAATATGTTGGACCCAGAGGCTGGTGGGGTGGTAGGTGAGGACCAGGGGAACCCTATTCCTAGTGGGGTGGCGGGAGGATGGAGTGAGAGCAGATGTACGTGAAATGGGGGAGATGCATTTAAGAGCAGAGTTGATAGTGGAGGAAGGGAAGCCCCTTTCTTTAAAAAAGGAAGACATCTCCCTCGTCCTAGAATGAAAAGCCTCATCCTGAGAGCAGATGCGGCAGAGACGGAGGAATTGCGAGAAGGGGATGGCGTTTTTGCAAGAGACAGGGTGAAAAGAGGAATAGTCCAGATAGCTGTGAGAGTCAGTAGGCTTATAGTAGACATCAGTGGATAAGCTGTCTCCAGAGACAGAGACAGAAAGATCTAGAAAGGGGAGGGAGGTGTCAGAAATGGACCAGGTAAACTTGAGGGCAGGGTGAAAGTTGGAGGCAAAGTTAATAAAGTCAACGAGTTCTGCATGCGTGCAGGAAGCAGCGCCAATGCAGTCATCGATGTAGCGAAGGAAAAGTGGGGGATAGATACCAGAATAGGCACAGAACATAGATTGTTCCACAAACCCAACAAAAAGGCAGGCATAGCTAGGACCCATACGGGTGCCCATAGCTACACCTTTAGTTTGGAGGAAGTGGGAGGAGCCAAAGGAGAAATTATTAAGAGCAAGGACTAATTCCGCTAGACGGAGCAGAGTGGTGGTAGAGGGGAACTGATTAGGTCTGGATTCCAAAAAGAAGCGGAGAGCTTTGAGACCTTCCTGATGGGGGATGGAAGTATATAAGGACTGGACATCCATGGTGAAAATAAAGCGGTGGGGGCCAGGGAACTTAAAATCATCGAAAAGTTTAAGAGCGTGAGAAGTGTCACGAACATAGGTCGGAAGGGATTGAACAAGGGGTGATAAAACAGTGTCGAGGTATGCAGAAATGAGTTCGGTGGGGCAGGAGCAAGCTGAGACAATATGTCTGCCAGGACAGGCAGGTTTGTGGATCTTGGGTAGGAGGTAGAAACGGGAAGTGCGGGGTGTGGGAACTAACCTTCCTGATGGGGGATGGAAGTATATAAGTATACATTATCCCTTAAGTTTTTTTTCCCCGTTCTTTTGAGAGTAGAAAATATTGCAAGTGGTTGTCAGGTAGGAGCATCCTGCCAGGTGGTATATTTGAAGTTAATACTGGGTACACATCACACTGAAAGGCATACTTCTTTTCCAGATCAAAAAGAAAACCAGAAGATACTCTGCATCCAGAGTCCGTCCACGTCTTACAGACAGTTGCAACTATCTCAAGATAGAAATAGTTGAATGTATTACTGAAAAAGCTCTGAGTTACAGATTTTGAGTTTATTGACAAGTATTGTCATTAGAGCCTTAGAGAAATCCAGCAGAAATAAAATTGGATTAGCGATTTGGCTATATGGAAGGATGTATATGGAACCCACTTACACTGGGAAGTGACACACTGTGACTTTTCCCCTCTGTGCATTAATAACCTAGAATTTCAGTCTCATGTGAACTTCAGGTGAGAGCATACCTTCAATAACCTGGATACTGATGAAGTCCCCTGCAATGCAAAGGTACATAGCATCCAGTTTAATTGGCATGAAGCTTAATGTGGGAAAACATAACATAAATTAAAAGCAAATATAAAAGCATGTATTGATTAAATAATGGACCCTCACACATGGCTCACCAGCTCTCAATACTACAATGCATCAATAAACAGAGTAAAAAAAGATGCTGGATTAAAACAACAAATAGATTGAGTTTGAAAACCATAAAACACAAGATAATCAGTGCATGGAGCCAAAAGGTAAAAGTGGGGTCCTAAATGAATCCTTTTCATCAGTATTCACAAAGAAAACAGACTTGGTTGCTGGAGATTGCAGTGAAGGGGTCGATGAAACTAAAGAGGAGGATCTCAATACCTTGGCAGGCTTAGAGATAGATAAATCCCAGTGACTGAATGGGATTTATCCTAGGCTACTACAGGAGGCAATGGAAAAGATAGTTGGAGCTCTGGCTCAGGTTTTGATAAACTTCATTGGCCACAAGTGGTGTACCAGATGACTGGAGAACAAATATGGACCCCTTTACAAGAAAATCAGAACAGAAAAGCCTGGCATCAAGTTGCAGGAAAACCCAATGAGCCTAATATATCTGTGTTCATATGCTGCAGGGAAGACAGTGGGAAAGTTCTGAAGGAGGGGATTAATGATCACTTGGAAAAAGTAAAGACTAATCAGATACATCAAATACGGCTCTGTCAAGGTCAGATCCCGTCTGACCAATTTGATTGAAGGAGTAACAAGGTGCATCGATTAGAGCAGGACAGATATGATTTGGATGCACTTTACTAAAACCTTTGACAAGGTCAGAATCAGAATCACAATCAGATTTATTACCATTATTTTACATAACATGAAATTTGTTCTTTTCCAGCAACAGTACAGTATAAACACATAAACCTATTACAAGTTACAAAATAAACAAATTGCACAAAAGGTCATGTTTGGCCTGAACAATAACTGAACCTATTGACCATATCTGCATGCTTTTATGAATTGAGTTGCTGCCAGATGTTTGCTTTAAGGAGTAGCTGTACAGATGTGCCAAATAAAGTGGCTGCTAAGTGTTGTGTGCAAGACTTGAATGTGGATAAAGGGGAATGATGAGCAAGTTCACCGTTAACATGAAGATCGATGGAGTTGTTAATACTGTGGGAGGCAGTCTTTCACTGCAGAGATATTAACGTGTTGATGAAATGAACTGAAAAATGGCAGATGGAGTTTCATCCAAACAAATACAAGTTGATGGATTTTGGACACCAGAGAGTACTGAGAGACAAAGCAATCTCAGTTTAAAAGTTAAACTGAAGGCAAGTAGATCACAGAATGTTACAAAGCAAGTAGATAACAAGGATAGAAGGGCATTTTAGCTACTTGCCTTCATTAGTCAGGGCACTGAACGTAATGGGGTTACACTCCAACAGGAGTAGTGTGTGCGGTCCTGGTCACCTTGCTGCAGGGAGGTTGGGATAGTACTGGAGATGAATGTTTTAATTATGAGGAATGTGACTGGAGAATACAGCTTGTGTTTCCTTGGACTGGAGATGTAGAGGGGACATGATTGTGGCATCTAAAATTACAAGAGTTACAGACAGGAGTCTTTTTCCCAAAGGTAGTTAAAACGAGAGGACATAAGTTTAACGTAAGAGGGAAGAGAACTAGAGGGGACACAAGAGAGAGTCCTACATTACCTAGATTCTTCATCTTGGTGTTACATTCCCAGGCGGTGGTTGAAGCTGGGCCACTGACAGCATTGGAGATGAGCACTTGATTCACTGAGGCACAAGGGCCCAATGACCGAGTGCTGGGTCACTAATACAGAAGGGTGCCCAAAGGTCAACATGAACAAGCTGGATGAAGGTGGAATGCTCCTATCATGTATGATTCTATGGCAGGATGATGAAGTTTGCCAGGCCCAAGGTACATGTTCTGAGCTCTTTCTTCAGAGTCCAAGTACAGTTTTCCTTCAAAAGATGCAGCAGTCTCCACTTCAACCAACTCACTTGACTGAGCTCCCTGGAGGTCCCTGAACCACTCTTCTTGCATTCTTTGTGGCATTTGGAATTAATAATGTTCCCCAAGCTTAATGACTTGGCCAGTTATCAGACTGGTAAAGGAAACTGCTACAAATTGGCCATCTGAGAAGCTCTGGGCCATCTAGATCCAAAATGAACTATCAAATGAAAAAGGAGACAGACGAAATAATGGAATTGGAGCAATTCACTAAAAGCTGGAGGAATTCAGGAGATCAGGCCAACTGTCCATTTCCCTCCATTGATGACCCGCTGATTTCCTCCAACTTCTCATCTGTTGAGCAACTGAAAGATTTGGTAGGTATATAAAATATTTAATGAGACAGAAGTGGTAAGTCTAAAACTAAACTTTTGAATGAGTCAAAGCAGCAGTACAATAGGACAAAGTAACTACAGATTGAGGACATGGCAGTAAGGATGTCTTCACACAAAAAGCCTTGTGCGAGGTTACTCAGGCAACATCACTGGTCTCATTTAAGAAACATAGAAACATGCATAAAAACAGAAATTTCCAGCACATTACAGGCCCTTCAGCCCACAATGTTGTGCCGACCATGTAACCTACTCTAGAAATTGCCTAGAGTTTCCCTACCACAGAGCTCTCTATTTTTCTAAGCTCCATGTACCTATCCAAGAGTCTCTTAAAAGACCCTATTGTATCTACCTCTACCACCTTCGCTGGCAGTGTTTTCCACACACCCACCACTCTCTGTGTGAAAAACTTACCCCTGACATCCCCCTCATACCTACTTCCAAGCACCTTAAAACTATGCTTCCTCATGTTAGCTATTTCAGCTTTAGAAAAAAGCCTCTGACTACCCACACAATTAATGCCTTTCATCATCTTATACATCTCTATCATGTCACCTCTCGTCTTTCGTCGCTCTAAGGAGAAAAGGTCAAGTTCACTCAACCTATTCTCATGCTCTCCAATCCAGACAACATCCTTGTAAATCTCCGCTGTACTCTCTCTGCAGTATCCACCTCCTTCCTGTAGTGAGGTGACCAGAAATGAACACAGTACTCCAAGCGGAGTCTAGGGTCTTGTATAGCTGTAACATTACCTCAAGCTCTTGAACTCAATCCCATGTTTGATGAAGGCCAGCACACCGTATACCTTCTTAACGACACTGTCAACCTATGCAGCAGCTTTGAGTGTCCTTTGGACATGGACCCCAAGATCTTGCTGATCCTCCACACTGCTAAGAGTTTTACCATTAATATTATATTCTGTATTCAAATTTGACTTTACCAAAATGAACCACTTCATACTTATCTGGGTTGAACTCCATTTGCTACTTCACAGCCCAGTTCCCCATCCTATTGAAGACTTGCTGTAACCTCTGACAACCCTCCGGGCTATCCGCAACACTCCCAACTTTTGTGTCATCAGCAAACCTACTAACCCACCCTTCTAGTTCCTCATTGAGGTCATTTATAAAAATCAAAAAGAGAAGGGGCCCCAGAACAAATCCCTGCTGAACACCAATGGTCACTGTCCTCCATGCAGAATACAAACCATCTACAACCACCCCTTGCCTTCTGTGAGCAAGCCAATTCTAGATCCACAAAGCAAGTCTCCTTGGATCCCACGCCTCCTTACTTTCTGAAGGATCCTTGCATGGGGAACCTTATCCAAAGCCTTACAGAAATCCATATACACTACATCCACTGCTCTACCTTCATCACTGTGCTTTGTTACATCCTCAAAGAATTCAATCAGGTTCATAAGGCACGACTGCCCTTGACAAAGCCATGCTGACTATCCCTAATCAGTTCATGTCTCTCCAAATGCACATAAATCCTGCCTCTCAGGATCCTCTCCAACATGATTAGCCGTTCCAATCTATTCTTACTTTCTTCTTCTTACTTTCTAATTTATGTTATTTTTTGGGATTTTTTTGTCACGGTAACACGTCGAAGCTGCACCCTCTCTAACATGCTGGTAGACAGAGTTTTATTTGGGTTTTCTTTAGTGCTGGAAATGGTTACATCCTGAAACACGGGACAGAAGCAAGGTCGCATTGTGTATTCCGTGGACCAGCAAATACCAGCCAGCTTAGCGAACAGAGCAGCGGACACCCCTGCTGAAATCTGGAGGAAAACACACAGAGGATACAGAGGGGGATCACAAAGCCGAGGAAAGAGGACCAGGTCGAAACAACAGAGACTCTTGGAGATGAGGAGTTCGGTGGGTAATACCGTTCCGGCTGACCGGAAGTGCACTGAGAGTGGCAAGCGTAAAGGAGTTGGGTGCTTACTGATCTGGTTAACAACGGATGGTGCAGTCTGGGGTATATTACGATCAAGGAACGTGTTTGCAGACTGGATATTGAACTTTTTACTTTTGGACTTCAGCCACATTCCACCATGATACAACACTTGGCGGCACGGGAGGTTGTTCTTGCCTATGGCCATCGAACGTGCAGCTCCTTCCGTGGAGGGTCAGACACCCTGAGCCAATAGACTGGTCCTGGACTTATTTTCCTTCTGGCATAGTTTGCATTTTGGTGTTTGATTGTTGGGGTTTTTTGTATTGCTATATTTACGCTCTATTCTTGGTTGGTGCAGCTGTAACAAAACCAAATTTCCCTCGGGATTAATAAAGTATATCTATCTATCTATGATTTATGTTACCAAGTTCCTGCCTAATAGCATCATTTTTTACCCTACCCCAGTTAAACGTTTTCCCAAATTTTCTGCTTCCATCCCTCTTCAGTGCTATGGTAAGGGAGATAGAGTTGTGATCACTACCTCCAAAATGCTCTCCCACTGAGAGATCTGACATCAGACCAGGTTCATTTCCCAATACCAGATCAAGTACAGCCTCTCTCTAGTTGGCTTAACTACATATTGCGTCAGGAAACCTTCCTGAACACACCTAACAAACTCCACCTAATTTAAACCATTTGCGCTAAGGGGATGCCGGTCAATATTAGGAAAGTCAAAATCACCCATTACAACAACCCTATTATTATTCCACTGTCCAGAATCTGCCTCCCTATCTGTTGCTAGATGTCTCTATTAGTACTGGGGGGGGGGGTCTATAAAAACACCCAGAGTTATTGCCTCCTTTCTGTTTCTGACTTCCATCCACAATGACTCAATAGACAGTCCCTCCATGACTTCCTCCTTTTCTGCAGCTGTGGTACAATCCAAGATTAGCAGTGCCAGTCCCCTATCTCTTTTCCCTCCCTCCCTGTCCTTTTTGAAACATTTAAAGCCTGGCACACTCAGCAGCCATTCCTGGCCCTGAGTCATCCAAGTCTCTGCAAACACCAAAACATCATAGTTCCATGTATTGCCAGGAGGCAACATACTATCCTAGTGTCTCTTTTGCTGCCACAGAATCTTTACCTGACTTTACCCTACCCTCTGAGGCTCAGAACTGACCACAGTGTTATTGGTCGGGCCCCTGCTGCCTTGCCGAGATAGGTCATCCCCAACAGCAGTATCCAAAGGGGTATACCTGTTGCTGAGGGGAGTGGCCACAGGGGGACCCTGCACTGACTTCCTTCTCCCTTTACCTCTCTCAGTGTTCACCCATCTACTCCCCCAATTCTGCATTCTGGGTGTAACCACCTGCTCAAAAGTTGTATCTATCAATTTCTCTACCTCCTGGATGATCCCAAGTTCATCCAACTCCAACTTGTTAATGCAGTCTTTCATGAGCTGGAATTGGCTGCACTTCCCGCAGATGTAGCCATCAGGGAGACCATCAGGTTCCATGAATTCCTACATCCTACATGAGAACCATTCTACCGCCATATCAGCCACCCTGCCTGCACTGAACAATGGGCAACCAAGACCAAATTTTCTATCCTGTGTCTTTGTCCTCAGCCTCTTCTCATCGAAGCTTTGAGTCAATGCCTGATGCTCCTACTCTCACCGCTAACCTACTCCAAAAAATGGCTGCCCTGCTTGCCCCTTCTGTACTTTTATTTCATTTGCAGTGCTCTGCTCCTGAGGTTGATTGAACCTCTGGAATGTCTGAATGCTCGGGAAGTTCTCCTTTTATACTAGCTTTGCCGACCTGCAAGTAAACTCTTCAAGGTGCTCTGCTGCTGATTCTGATTGTACTTGTGGAATCCTGGGTTGATGGCAGAGGGTTATCGGACCAAGGGGAGATCAATTGGCATAAGATTATGTGCTTCGATTCCTCAAGCACTGCTCCTCTATTCGGGTATTGCCATGAGCTAGGTGACCTGCATGTCTTGTGTATTTCACTATAATAGAGATGCAAGGCGTTTTTTCGCTGGGACAGAAAAGATTGTGAGGGTGAGTTATTGGGATTGTATATTAAAAAATATTACCAGTCATAACCATACAGGGGAGTCAGTATTAAATCAGCTGCAAAATAAAGGAGAAACATCTCTGCCCGGCATGTTTGGAATGGGAAAACGAGAGAAGCATGCAAGGAAAACTCAGCAAAGTATCTGGCAAGGGAGGAGATGTGGCTGCCTAATGGTGGAGAACTGGTGGCTGAATTATGACAAAAGGGATGGTAGGTGATTTTCACTTTCCACATATTGACTGGGACTCCCAGACTGTAAAAGGGCTGGGTGGGAAAGAGTTTATCAATGTGTTCAGGAAAGTTCTCTACCTTGTACATAGAAGTCTCAACCAGAGAGAGAGCAATACTTAATCTCCTATGAGGGAGTGAGACAGGACGGGTGACAGAAGGTCATCCAGGGGAACACTTTGCATCTAGTGATCATAATGCCATTAGTTTTAAGGTAATTATGAAACAGATAGGTCTGGTCCTCTGGTTGTGATTCTAAATTAAAGAAAGGACAATTTTGATGGTATCAGAAAGGATTCAGCAAGTATGGATTGGGACAGTTTGTCTTCTGGTAAAGATAAATGGGAGGCCTTCAAAAGTGAAATTTTGAGAATACAGAGTTTGTATGTTCCTGTCAGAATAAAAGGCAAAGATAACAGGTTTGGGGAACTTTGGTTTTCAAGAGATATTGAGGTCCTGGTTAGGAAAAAGATGGAGGTGCATACCAGGTACAAGCAGGCAAGAAGAAATGAGGTACTATGGAGTAAAAGAACTGCGGGAGAGAACTTAGGAAATAAATCAGGAGCGAAGGCATGAAGACAAGGTGAAAGAGAATGCTAAGGGCTTCTACAATATATTAAGAGCAAAAGGACAGCAAGGGACAAAACTAGTCAGCTGCAAGATTAGGGTGGTAGCCTATTCATGGAGCTGAAAGAGATGGGGGAGATCTTAAATGGATTTTTTGCATCTGTATTTACTCAGGAGACGGACACAAAGTCTACAGATGTGAGGCAAAGCAGCAGTGATGTAATGGACCCTGGACAGATGACAGAGGAGAAGGTGTTTGATGTGTTGAGGCAAATTAGGGTGGATAAATCCCCAGGACATGACAAGGTGTTCCCTTGGAGCTTGTAGGAGGCTAGTGCAGAAACTGCAGGGGTAATAGCAGAGATACTTCAAACATACTTACCCACATGATGTGCCAAAGGGTTGGACAATAGCTAACGTTGTTTCATTGTTTAAAAAAGGCTTTGAGAATAAGCCAGGAAATTATAGACTAGTGAGCCTGACATCAGTAGTAAGAATGCTATTGCAAGGTATTCTAAAGCACCAGCTATATAAATATTTGGATAAACAAGGACTGATTGAGGATAAAGAAACATGGCTTTGTTTGTGGTAAGCCGTAAGTGTGCTAACCAATCTTAGAAAGTTTTTCAAGGAAGTAACCAGGAGAATTGATGAGGGCAAGACAGTAAATGTCTTTGACAAGGTCCCTCATAGCAAAGCCTTTCATCTTCATGGGAGGTTGGACAAGAAGGTTCAGTTGCTTGGCGTTCAAGATGAGATAGTGAATTGGATTAGACATTGGCTTTGCAGAAGAAGCCAGAGAGTGGTTGTAGATCCTTGCCTCTCCGACTGGAGGCTTATGACTAGGGGTGCACTGCAGAGATCAGTGTTGGGTCCATTGTTGTTTGTCATATATACCAACAATCTGGATGATAATGTGGTTAACTGGATCAGCAAATTTGTGGATGACACCAAGATTGGGGGTGTAGTGGACAGCAAGGAAGACTATCATAGTTTTCAGTGGGATCTGACCAGGTGGAAAAATGGGCAGATGGAATTTAATGCAGTCAAGTGTGAGTTGTTGCACTTTGGAAGGACCAACCAGGGAAGGTCTTACACAGTGAGCGGTAGGACAGTGAGGAGTGTGGTAGAACTCAGGGCTCTGGGAATACAGATTCATAATTCCTTGAAAGTGTATTCAGGGTTGTAAAGAGAGCTTAATTGAACTCACTTGCACCACTTGTGCTAGCAGCTCATTTCACACTCACAACTCTCTGAGTGAAGAGATTTCCCCTCATGCTCCCCTTAAACTTCTCAGCTTTCACCCTTAACACATAACGCCTGGTTGTAGTCCCACCCAACCTCAGTGGTAAAAGCCTGCTTGCATTTACCCTTTCTTTACCCTTCATAATTTTGTATACCTCTATCAAACCTCCTCTCAATATAACTCAGGTCATCCAGACCCGGCAATATCCTTGTAAATTTTCTCTGTACTCTTTCAACCTTATTTACATCTTTCCTGTATGTAGATGACCAAAAATGCACACAATACTCCAAATTAAGCCTCACCAATATCTCATACAACTTCAACATAACATTCCATCTCCTGTACTCAATACTTTGATTTATGTGCCAATGTGCCAGAAGCTTTATTTACAACCTTATCTATCTATAACCCCACTTTCAATGAATTATGGACCTGTACTCTGGATCCCTTTGTACTATCACACTCCTTAGTGCCCCACCATTCACTGTGTAAGATCTACCCTTGTTGGTCCTACTGAAGTGCAACACATCGCACTGGTCTGCATTAAATTCCATCTGCTATTTTTCAGCCCATTTTTCTATCTGATGAAGATCCCTCTGCAAGCCACGATAGCATTCGTCACCGTCTACTACACCCCCAATCTTTGCTGATCCAGTTAACCACATTATCATCCGGATTGTTGGTATAGATTAAAAACAGCAATGGACCCAGCACCAATTCCTGTGGTGCCCCACTAGTCACAGGCCTCCAGGCAGAGAGGCAACTATTTACTCACAACACGCTGGAGGAACTCAGCAGGTCGGGCAGCATCCGTGGAAATGATCAGTCAATGTTTCAGGCCGGAACCCTTGAACCCATGGATGCTGTCCAACCTGCTGAGTTCCTCTAGCGTGTCGTGAATGTTGCTTTGACCCCAGCATCTGCAGAGTATTTTGTGTTGACAACCATTTACTACCACTCACTGGCTCCTCCCACAAATCCAATGTCCAATCCAATTTACTACTTTCTCTTGAATGCTGAGTGACTGAACCTCCTTGACCAACCTCCCATAAGGGACCTTGTCAAATGCCTTGCTAAGGTCCATGTAGACAACATCCACTGCACTTCATCCACTTTCCTGGTAATGTCCTTGAAAAACTCAATAAGATTGTTTGGACATGACCTACTACACATGAAGCTATGCTGACTATCCTTATTCAGTCCATTTCTATCAAAATATTTATAATACCCAGTCCCTTAGAATACCTTCCAATAACTTTCCCACTTCTCATTTCAGACTCACCGGCCTATAATTTTGTGGTTTATGTTTAGAGCTTTTTTTAAAACAGCAGAATAACACTGTCTATCCTCCAATCCTCTGATATATATATCTCCTATCACTAAGGATGATTTAAATATCTCTGCTAAGGCCCCAGAAATTTTTGCACTTTACTCCTGTAGGGTCTGAGGAAACACTTTGTTAGGTCCTAGGCATTTATCCATCCCGATTTGCCTCAGGACAGCAAACACCTCCTCCTGTGTAATCTGTACAGGGTCCATGAAGTTGATGCCACTTTGCCTCACTTCTATAGACCCTGTGACCATCTCCCAAGGAAATAGAGATGCAAAACCTTTATTTAAGATCTCCCGCATTTCTTTTGGCTCCACTCATGCATTACCATTCTGGTCTTCCAGTGGACCAATTTAGTCCGCTGCAATCCTTTTGTTCTTTTGAAGGCCTCTCATTTACCAAGTATACTTTTGCCAGAAAACAATCAGATCATTTCTGATATCAAGATTGGCCTCTTTCCACATTCGAATCTCAACCTGTGGACCAGACCTATCTTTTTGCATTTTTACTTTGAAACTAATGGCATTGTGATCACTAGATGCAAAGTGTGCCCCTACACAAACCTTTGTCACCTGCCCTGTCTCATTCCCTAAATCCAGATCAAGTATAGTATTCTCTCTCATTGGGAGTACTACATGTTGATTAAAGAAACTTTCCTGAACACATTTGACAAATGCTATCCCTTTTACAGTGTAGGAATCCCAATCAATATGTGGGAAGTTAAAATCACCTACTATATCGACCTTATGTTTCTTGCAACAGTCTGTGATCTCACAACAAATTTGTTTATCAAATTCCAGCGGACTGTTCACTGGCCTGTGATATAGCCCCACTAACGTGGTCATACTGTTCTTGTTTCTCAGTTCCACCCACAACACCTCGAAAGGTCCTCCAGTCTGTCCTGACTGAGCACTGTCATGACATTTTCCCTGACTAATAACACCACCCCCACTTCCTTTTAATCCCCCCCACTCCATCGCATCTAAAACAATGGAACCCTGGAACACCGAGCTGCCAATCCTGCAACTAATTCTCGCTAAAGGCTACAATATCATAATTCCAGGTGTTGATCGATGCCCTGAGCTCATCTGCCTTTCCTACAATACTTCTTGCGTTGAATTATACCCAGCTCAAGACACCAGTCGCACCATGCTCAACCTTCTGATTAATTAAAGTCTGTCACAAGCCTTGTGGCCCATCAGGCCAGTGCTGTTGCCGGTTTCCATGGTACGTTGGTTTCCGTGGCATGAAGCAACTGAGAGTACGAGACTCCCCCCCACCCCGGATAGGACGCCAGTCTGTCACGGAGTTAACCTCCAGTATTTTTGCCGGTACCCATTCTCAGCTGGGTAGACTGGAGCATTGTGTGGTTAAATGCCTTGCTCAAGGACACACACGCTGCCTCGGCCGAGGCTCGAACCCATGACCTTCAGATCACTAGTCCAACGCCCTAACCACTTGGCCACATGCCACACCCAACCTGTTGATTCCTGACTTTGTCTGAGATCTTACCAACATTTGTCTGTCTCCACAACCTCTCCAATTACAGGGAAAGGTTGAAAAGGTTAGTACTTTCACAAACAAGTGAAAAATCTGCAGATGCTGGAAATCCAAGCAACACACACAAAATGCTGGAGGAACTCAGCAGGCCAGGCAGCATCTATGGAAAAGAGTACAGTCAATGTTTCAGCCCTCATTGGAACTGGAGAAAAAATGATGAGAAGTCAGGATAAGAAAGTGGGGGAGGGGAAGGAGAAACACAAGGTGATGGGTGAAACCGGGAAGGGGAGGTGTGAAGTAAAGAGCTGGGAAGTTGAGATTCACGAAAGAGATACAGGGGCTAGAGAAGGGGGAATCTAATAGCAGAGCAAAGAAGACAAGGGAGAAGGATAATTGAGGGAAAACAATGGGCAGGCAAGGAGATAGTGAGAGAGGGCAAAGGGGATGGAGAAGGCAGAGCTTAGGAGGGTTAATGGCACCTTACAGTGACCCCTTTGCTTGCATCTTCAGAAACAGCTCTATTTTTTCCTTTCAGGGTTCTTTTGAAGACCCTGACCTGGCGTCACACGCTGACTATAGTTCTTTGCGGGAACGGGACCCGTTCTCGGGGTTCCACAACTGGCCATTATTCAGCACGCCAAAGGCTCAGCCTGAGAGTCTGCCTCGGATTCAGAAGCCTAGATCTCGGGGCTCTGGAGACAAGTGGATCGAGGGCCAGTGTCATGACAGGAGACCTGGGTGTCGTTGGGGGAGTTGAAATATCTGCGGCTGTGTGCCTGGAGACCCAGGATCTTTGCAATCTTCAGGCACGGAGCTCAAAAAAAGCGACATAATGGACTTCTAACATCGTAAACCAGCGAGTTGTTTGTTATGTCTCCCCACTCGCTGGGAAAATGGAGACATCTCTTTCTCCCTTATTAGGGAGAGAGAGAACCTGCGGTATGTCGAATACCAGGTGAAACTCAAAGTCTTTGTGGTAACTGCAAGTCTGCATCTTTGCTATTGGTTTGCTTGAGTGCTTGGTGGCGGTGCCAGTGGGGGGAGAGGGGATTGTTGCTCACTGCCGCTTAAGTGTGGGAGGAGGAGCTGGGAGCGGAATTTGGGGTTCAAACATTTAACTGTCGTTCATTCTTTGGGGCACTCCTCTCTTTTTGTGGATGGTTGCAAAGAAAAAGCATGTCAGGATGTACATTGTATACATTTCTCTGACATTAAACTGTACCTTTGAACCTTTGAATAGTGAGGTGGGGGGGGGGGGGAGTACATTCCCAGAAGTTTGAAAAATCGATGTTCATGCCATTAGGTTGGAGGCTACCCAGAGGGAATATAAAAACACCTTATATTCCCTCTGGGTAGCCTCCAACCTGATGGCATGAACATAGATTTCTCAAACTTCCAGTAATTCCCCACGACCCCCTTCACCATTTCCCATCCTCTTTTCCCTCTCTTACCTTATCTCGTTGTCTACCCATCACCTCCCTCTGGAGCTCCTCCCCCCCCACCCCCTTTTCCTTCTTCCATAATCTTCTGTCATCTATTAGGTTTTCCCTGTTCCAGCCCTATATCCCTTTCACCAATCAACTTCCCAGCTCTTTACTTCACCCTCGCCCTCCCAGTTTCAACCATCACCTCATGTTTCTCCCTCCCCTCCCCCCACCTTTTAAGTCTACTGATCTTTTTTTTCTCCAGTCCTGCTGAAGGGTCTTGGCCCAAAACATCAACTGTACTTTTTTCTATTAATGCTGCCTGGCCTGCTGAGTTCCTCCAGCATTTTGTGAAGGTTCGGACTTCCCTAGACTGGAGAAGATTGAGGGGAGATTGGTTATGCAAAATTATGAGGGGTATAGATAGGGTAAATGCAAGCAGTTCTTTTTCCACTTAAGTTGGGTAAGACTACAATTAGAGATCACGGGTTAAGGTAAAAGGTGACACGTTTAAGGAGAACATGAGGGGTAATTTCTTCACTCAGAGGGGGGTGAGAGTGTGAACGAGCTGTCAGTACAAGTGGTGGATGCAGGTTCGATTTCAACATTTAAGAGAAATTTGGACATGTACATGGATGAGAGGGGTATGGAGGGCTATGGTCCAGGTGCAAGTCGATGGGACTGGGCAAATTAATGATTCAGTACAGACTAGATGGGCCAAAGGGCATGTTTCTGTGCAGTAGTGTTCTATGACATAGGACCAGAATTAGGCCATTCAGCCCATCGAGTCTGCTCTGCCATTCCATCATGGCTGATGTATCATCCCTCTCAATCCCATTCTCACCCTTCTCCCTGTAACCTCTGACACCCTGATTAATCAAGAACCTATCAACCTCCATATTAAATATACCCAATGACTTGGACTTCACAACCATCTGTGGCAATGAATTTCACAGATTCACCATCCTCTGGTGAAAAAATTTTTCCTCATCTCTGTTCCAAATAGATCTCCCTCTTTTCTGAGGGTGTGCCCCCCTGGTCCTAGACTCGACCACTACATGAAACATCCTCTCTTCATTCATTCTATCTAGGTCTTTCAAACTTCATTAAATTTCATTGAGTTCTCCGTCATTCTTCCCATCTCCAGCAAGCACAGGTCCAGAGCCATCAAACATTCCTTATATGTTTCATTCCTGCGATTATTCTCATGAACTTTCTCTGGATCCTCTCTAATACTAGCACATCTTTTCTTGGATAAATGGCCCCAAACTGCTCAAGTGCTTCAAGTGCAACCTAACCAATGCCTTATAAAGCCTCAACATCATATCCTTGCTTTTGTATTCCAGTTGTCTCAAAATGAACGTTAACATTGCATTTGCCTTCCTTACCATGAAATCAACCTGCAAGTTCACCTTTAGGGATCCTGCACAGGGACTCCCAAGTTCCTCTGTGCCCTTGATTTTTTAATTTTCTCCCCATTTAGAAAATAGTCCACGTCCTTATTCCTTCTACCATGCACTTCCCTACATTATATTCCATCTGCCATCTCTTTGACTATTCCCCCAATCTGTCTAAATCCCTCTGCAGACACCCTGCTTTCTCAATACTACCTGTCCCTCTATCTGTCTTTATATTATCCCCAAATGTGGCCACAAAGCCATCAATTCCTTCATCCGAATCATTGACATATAACATGTAAAGAAGCAGTCCCAACACTGGCTCCTGTGGAAAACTACTAGTCACCAGCAGCCAACCAGAAAAGGCCACCTTTATTCCCACATCACTGAATCTCCTTTATCTATCCTACCTGCTATTTCCTCAAAGAATCCAACAGATTTGTCAGGCAAGATTCCCACTTAAGGAAACCCTGCTGATTTTGGCCTACCTCTTCATATGCCTCCAAGTTCCCCAAAATCTCATCCTTAACAATTCTCCAACATCGTTTCAACCACTAAAGTCAGGCACTACTCTTACCCTCACTGGAGGGTGGCACAGGCAGCAATCCAGAGATTACTATCCAACATTCTCTCTTTAGGACCTTCCTACGTGTGTCATTGGTACCAATTTGTGTCACGACTTCCTGCTGTTCACCGTCCCCTGTAGATTAATGCTCTAGAGTAGAAGGTGGCTTGTGTGGAATATGAGCACCAGTATGTAGCATTAGTTTGTTAATTCTATGATTCAATTGCAATGACCTGCCTGAGGAGTTAGTTGGATCTGCTCCAACTTGCCTAGAGTCACAACAGCTCAACAGCAGATGCCATTTCATTGGCTCCCCACTCAGCTCTGGAATGCCTGGACAATAAAGGTGCATACATCAGTAGAATAGAATAGAACAGAATATCTTTATTGTCATTGTTGTGGAGCAATGAAACACAGTTTAGCAGCTCAACGTTTTGCAGCATGACAAAGAATATATACATAAAATAAACTCTAAAACCTCAGGAATGCAGTCCAAAATTAATAATATATGGATGGGGGGGTGGTTTGGACTATTGCACACCTGCCATTCCTGGAAGTGTGATGCATTTAGCTGCTGCTGTCTTGGGGGGGGGTGCAGGAGAAGGGAAGGGGGTGTTATACATTTCACTGCTTGTGGGTAGAAACTGTTAAGGCGTCTCTTTGTTTTCGTCCTTAATGCTTTGTACCTCTTCCCAGAAGGTAGAGGGGAAAACAGGTGATGTCCAGGATGAGTAGGATCCTTTGAAATACAAGTAGCCTTCTTTTGAAGTCTGCCAGTATAAATGTCTCTGAGGGAGGGTAATGTTGTGCCAATAACCCGCTCTGCTACCCTCACCACCTGCTGCAAGTCCTTCCTGTTCTGTTCTGTGCAGCTGGCAAACCACACTGCACAGCAATACGTCAGGAGGCTCTCTATAGTTGTCCGATAGAAGTTGGTCAGCAGGATGCTATTCATTAAATGCAACTCAGCATTCAGCACTATCATCCCCGCAAATCTCATCACTAAGCTCCAAAACCTGGGCGCCAGTGCCACCCTGTGCAATTGGATACTGACTAATCCCAGTTTCTAGGCATTGCTAACATATCCTCCATGGGATTCCATCTTGTACATTTCTCCATTCTTTCCATTAAATTTGCTTGGACCAGCACACCCTTCTAGTAGAAATATTTGATCACCAAAACACACAAGATATCTAGCCATCTCTGCAAATGATTTACTTTCTCATTGCTTATGTAGATCTCAAAGTCAGCACAAACCAATCCATCAGGATATTGCTTAGCATTCTATGATCCTCTCCTGCAAATCTATGTTAGGTTTTATGAAGCTTTTATCCATTCCCATTACCTATGCCTCACCAACATTAACAGTTGTGGCAAATAGATTAAAATTCTGCACGAAAAATGAAGGCCAAAACAAGGAACTCAGTTCTATACCCAGTGGCACAGCACGTGAAAGATATGACACTTAGTCCTGCCAAAGGGTTTTGGCCCAAAACATCAACTGTATTTTTTTTCTATAGAAGCTACCTGGCCTGCTGAGTTCCTCCAGCATTTTGTGTGTGTTGCTCAGATTTCCAGCATCTCCTGATTTTCTCTTGTTTGTGGCCCCTAAATGCTTGGAGTGGCAAATCAAACACTCTTCTACCTGTGAGCACAGTCATGTGGATCAGACAATGGACAGTATCAGGACATCCTACCCTCTTTCATATTTGAGGCAGTTACCTTTGAGAGAAATTCCATCCAAAAACAGAAGTAGCCTCTGAGAGATGTATTCTGCTGTGAAAACAAGAAACTTGGAGAAGAGGTCAAGGTGGGAGATGGGGGTAACTCATGGATAACTTGTTTATACAGGCACAGACTACATTCTTGTACTATTTCTCCAGATTTAACATTCAGCATTGACATCCGTTTGCACACAGAGAATTTTAAAGCAATCTGTAGGTGCTTTCCAGCTAATTAGTTATACAACTATAGGTTTTATTCTCTACCCAGTAGCTAAGTGCTACAGTTCCATTGGTGTTTCACCAGTCAATGCCAGAACAAGGAAAATAGCAGTCCCCCACAAAAATACTCTCATTCCTCCTGACTGTCAGATCGACTATCAGCAAATGAATGGCTAATGGTTGTAAGAAGCTGTTTAATGAGTGAATGACCATGGATTAGTTTGGCTCTGCTGCTATGCTTCTTTATTGAGTGGGGAGAGAAGACATCCCGATTGAAAAATTCAGTTCACAATACTAAAGGTAACTGTATCACCTGTGTATTTTTTGAAGCCTGTGCTCAACACAGAAGATTTGCCAATGAAGTTGAAACATTAAATCCATGCTATTATCACTTGCAAAGAAAGGAGCTTTCCAGTGGAAAAGTATTTCAAATCTCTCATATTCTTGAGCAAACATTCACAAATAAAAATTAGTAATTTTTTCTGAGAAGATAAATCTGACTTTTGTATGACTGACCTTTACACTGAACGTTATCGCCTCCATAACAAATACTCGGTCTGGAAAAACATTGGCCACTTCCTCAACACTGTTAAAGTACTGCACAGGCTCCCTTACATCTCGATCCTGCTCCAGCAATTTAAACTTCCCTGAGAAGAGGAAAACAGTGTTTGAGTGAAAACATGAAATTAATTTGACGAAATATCTCACCAATAAGTTTCAGTATCACTAAGGAAAATTGGCCAAAAACTGCAATAATAATCAAATCAGTTAGTTAAAATGTTCACTGTCTTAAATATGGATGCATTTTTGTCGCTATACATAGAGGACAAATAAAGTTTCTGATGCAGAATCACCCTTTCCAGATACATGATTTAATGTTGTTGGCATTTAAATAAAAGAAATCTTCACCCAAAAAAACAAGCAGCGGTATGAAAATAGACATGATAACAAAAGCCATGAAACAAGTTTCTACTTGTTTAGAAGGTAATGATCTCAAATGTATAAGTAGCAAAAACTGAAGATGTGTTTCTCCACCTTGGTTACAGATGAAAGAAAAGAATTGAGAAGACATCTAGCAAACACACACTGGCTAACAATGGATCCTAGGTCCAAAACAGGAACCGTGCAAAAGAATCACTGTTGAAACCGAAACTCCAAAAACAACGAGGAGTCCTCATTTTACTTCAAATTCAAAAATACATTTTGGACAACATCTGAAATGAAGTGGAAATTATAAAAAAAAAACTGCAGATGCCGGAAATCTGAAATAAAAACAGAACCGTCAAAGGGGCTTCAACCTGAAATATTAAATCTGATTCTTTTTGCACAGACACTGCCCAAGATGCTAAGATATCAAGCATTGCTTGTTTCTAATTCTCCTTCTCTCCATTTCTAATCACTACCTTTGCTCCCCTATTACAATCCCGCAGGCCCTCTCAAATAAGACCTCTTTGTTCCCTTCTCCAAACCATCAGGCATGGTCATTTGCCAATGGTTTCTTCCAGGCCGCTAAGTAGATAGCAATTCACCTGGCTGCTTGGTGGGAAACAATATTAACAGGGACTTCTCACTTTGTTTGATGTGACACCCAAGTCCCAGGCTCCTCAGCCACTTATAGTCTTCACTGCATCCTTGCTCAAATATCAAGCCTAAAATAAACCAGTCACTCCAGGAATCCAAATCAATGCAGCATTTACAAAAATTCCTGAAACATGTGCATAGCAGGAAGGCTCCAAGAGACATGTATGAACATACAGCTGCTTCAGTCAAATTTTATTGTCCCACTGCAGAGAGAAAGTACAAATTCACATCATGAGCAAAATTATATTGCACTGCCTTTGCAAAGTTAGCCTTGTAGAGTGGGTAGAATATGACAAGCACATCTACAAACCATTGCTAATGTGCTTTGAATGGACTCTCAGAGTATCATTCACGATGCTGCTCAGTGTGGCTGAAGATACTCAAAGTAAATTTATCATCAAAGTACGTGTACCAAAAAATACAACCTGGAAATTCATCTTCTTACAGACAGCCACAAAACAAAGAAACACAATAGAATCCATGAAGCACCACACACAACAAAGACTGACAAGCATCCAATGTACAAAAGAGGACAAATCATGCAAATAGTAGAAAGTAAACAAATAACGCATAGAATATGAGCTGCAAAGTCCCCAAAAGGTAGTCCACAGCTGTGGAGTCAGTTCAGCGTTGAGACAAGTGAATGTGGTTGAGGAGTCCGATGGCTACAGGGCAACAGTTGTTCCTGGTCCTGGCGGCATTGACCCAAGAATCCTACACCTCCCACCCGATGGTTGTAGCAGGAAGAGAGGGGAATGTGTCAAACGTAGGCAGACAAGATGGGCTCAGGTGGGGATCTTGGCTGGCACTGAGTAATGGGGCTGAACACCAGTTTGTTTTCCACTCTTAGACCTCGAAACTTTAATCTGGCTTGAAGTCTGTTCCGGCGAAGGCAGACATTAGTTTTCAAGGGGCCGTACGTGCATTCCAGAGTCAAGTTTGCCGAATTTTTACAATAAAGACTATGTAAAATGGGGATTGTCAACTTCATTGGAAGAGTCTCGGTAATATAGCAGAACAGTATAGCTAAAGGGGTTGATCTCTGATTTATAGAGAGCTCTGCCAAAAACAAACCATTGGTACATGGAAAATTAGAAAGCAGAGGAAATTATATTAGTTTATAAAATCAGTGCCATTTTACTTTCATTTTTGTTAGTAGGTGTTCCTGCTGAGGTGATTGGAACTACAGAGATCTGGTAAGAAAAAACTAACGGCAGTATCAACTGGAGGCACTTCTGTTATATCAGTTAACCTGTACTTAGACATTTTAAGATCTGTTTAGACCATTGAAATTTACATTAAGTTGCATCTTGCAAAAAGTTAACAATAAATTATTTAATCTGTACAAAACCATGCAATTCTGTTTCAGATTCTTGGAATGCATTTTATAATTTTGTGAAACTGTACCACATAGGGTTAAACCCAAGCACATGCAGAGCACATCACTGATTGACACATTTATACAGATCAAGTGGTGGCCATTTAGCCCAAAGCTCTGCAATTCATCCTGTTCCCTGCTCTTTCCCCACACGCATTGGCAAAATGAAATTACTTGAAATACTGCATTTAATGACCATCTTTTGTGTCACTGACAAAGATGTTTACCCAAGTAAAACTGAAAAACAACATTATGCTGTGAGTGGCTCTCTATGGTCAGTCACCATTGCACTTGACCATTATTTCAGTGTAAACTCAAAGAGATCAGTTCAATTTCTCTCCCCCCCCCCAAGTAATATAGCCTGCAAAAGATAACTGCAGACAGCAGTTGTGTACCTTTAGTTTTGTGATGACCAGTTAAAGAGTTTCTATATTTAAAATCTGTGACAGTGTAAGAAATGTACTTCTGCTGCAAATCTATCCTAAACAATGTTATGGGCAGTTTTATTATTCTCTGTTGGACATGGAAGAAAAATAAATGACTATAAATTAAAAGATAAAATAAAATAAAAACTAAAATAAAAGAAAATAAATTATATACCATTTGCTCATATGTTACTTAAATAAAACTATTTGTTTGCTTTAGTCCAGTGCCTGGTCTGGCAAGGACTACGAGAATGATGGTTTAGCCGTGTGTGTAACGAATGATTTTCTGTGGTAATGTCTGGATCATCTATCATGTTACTGACAGATACCTTCTGAATCAGTGGAGCATTAGATCTACTAAAAAGAACAGATGGCGACACTGAAACCAAAACAAATCTGGAGTAAGAAAAAACAAAAGGGTGACAGTCTCTTTGTACAAATAACCATTTCACAATATTTCTGGCATAATTGGGTGGCAGGAGAATAGGGAGAAGTTGATGGGCATTCAAGATGGAATATGGTACAAGGATGTAATTGAGGGAATGGGACTGAGAGGGTTGTCCCGCTGGAATGAGGCCTAATCTTGATGGGCTAATGGGTAGCTTTCAATGAAATGGTAAGTGTATTCACCTCCTCCCTCAAAGAGTCCTTCCAGGTGATGCAATGGTTCACCTGCAAGTCTGATGGGGTCCTACTGTATCTGATGTTCCCGATGCCATCTCCTGTACATCAGTGAGACTCGATGTAGATTGAGGAGATTGCTTTGTCGAGCACCTTTACTTCGTTTGTAACTGAGGATTTCACAGTAGCCAATCATTTTAATTCCAGTCCCCATTCCCATTTCGACATGTCGGACCGTGGCCTCCTCTACTGCCACAGTGAGGCCACTCTTAGGTTGGAACAGCAATACTTCATATTTCATTTGTGTAGTCTCCAAACTGATAGCATGAACATTGATTTCTCTCCCTCCCCCTCCACTCTTTTTCTACTCTCCATTCTGGCTCCCCGCTTAACCCCTCTCTTCTCCTCACCTGTCTATCACCTCCCTCTGCTGGTCCTCCTCCCTTTTTCCCATGGTCCATTCTGCTTGCCTAGCAGATTCTGATTCTTCGATGCTTGACCTTTTCCACCCTTCGAATCTCAGCTTCTCACTTCATAGAAACAGGAGTAGGCCATTCGGCCCTTTGAGCCTGCACTGCCATTCAGTATGATCATGGCTGATCATCCAACTCAGAACCCTGTACCTGCTTTCTCTCCATACCCCTGATCCCTTTAGTCACAAGGGCCATACTGAACTCCCTCTTAAATATAGCCAATGAACTGGCCTCAACTGTTTCCTGTGGCAGAGAATTCCACAGATTCACCACTCTCTGTGTGAAGAAGTTTTTCCTCATCTCGGTCCTAAAAGGCTTCCCCTTTATCCTTAAACTCTGACCCCTCATTCTGGACTTCCCCAACGTCGGGAACAAACTTCCTGCATCTAGCCTGTCCAATCCCTTTAGAATTTTATACGTTTCAATAAGATCCCCCTCAATCTTCTAAATTCCAGCGAGTATAAGCCTAGTCGATCCAGTCTTTCATCATATGAAAGTCCTGCCATCCCAGGAATCAATCTGGTGAATCTTCTTTGTACTCCATCTATGGCAAGAATGTCCTTCCTCAGATTAGGGGACCAAAACTGCACACAATACTCCAGGTGTGGTCTCACCAAAGCCTTGTACAACTGCAGTAGAACCTCCCTGCTCCTGTACTCGAATCCTCTTGCTATGAATGCCAGCATACCATTTGCCTTTTTCACCGCCTGCTGTACCTGCATGCCCACTTTCAGTGACTGGTGTACAATGACACCCAGGTCTCACTGCACCTCCCCTTTTCCTAATCGGCCACCATTCAGATAATAATCTATTTTCCTGTTCTTGTCACCAAAGTGGATAACCTCACATTTATCCACATTAAATTGCATCTGCCATGAATTTGCCCACTCACCTAACCTATCCAAGTCACCATGCATCCTCTTAGCATCCTCCTCACAGCTAACACTGCCGCCCAACTTTGTGTTATCCGCAAAGTTGGAGATGCTGCATTTAATTCCCGTGTCTAAATCATTAATATACAAACTCCATTTCCAGAAAAGTTGGGATATTTTCCAAAATGCAATAGAAACAAAAATCTGTGATATGTTAATTCACGTGAACCTTTATTTAACTGACAAAAGTACAAAGAAAAGATTTTCAATAGTTTTACTGACCAACTTAATTGTATTTTGTAAACATACACAAATTTAGAATTTGATGGCTGCAACACACTCAACAAAAGTTGGGACAGCGTTAAAATAAGACTCAAAAGTGCACAGAATGTTCAAGTATCAGTTCAAAAGGAACATTTCTCAACGCAAGAGTGCAGAGAATTTAGGTCTTTCAACATCTACAGTACACAATATTGTGAAAAGATTCGGAGAATTCAGAGACATCTCAGTGCGTAAAGGGCAAGGTCGGAAACCACTGTTGAATGTGCGTGATCTTCCAGCCCTCAGGCGGCACTGCCTAAGAAACTGTCATGCTACTGTGACAATTATAGCCACCTGGGCTCGGGAGTACTTCGGAAAACCATTGTCACTCAACACAGTCCGTCGCTGCATCCGGAAATGCAACTTGAAACTCTATTACGCAAGGAGGAAGCCATACATCAACTCTATGCAGAAACACCGGCGAGTTCTCTGGGCCCGAGCTCATCTCAGATGGACCGAAAGACTGTGGAACCATGTGCTGTGGTCAGATGAGCCCACATTTCAGCTAGTTTTCAGAAAAAACGGGCGTCGAGTTCTCTGTGCCAAAGATGAAAACGACCATCCAGATTGTTATCAGCGAAAGGTGCAAAAGCCAGCATCTGTGATGGTATGGGGGTGCATCAGTGCCCACTGCATGGGTGAGTTGCATGTATGTGAAGGTACCATTGATGCTGAGGTGTATATTAGGACTTTAGAGAGACGTATGTTGCCATCAAGGCGATGTCTCTTCCCAGGACGTCCATGCTTATTTCAGCAGGACAATGCCAGACCACATTCTGCACGGGCTACAACAGCGTGGCTTTGTAGACACAGGGTGCGTGTGCTTGACTGGCCTGCTGCCAGTCCAGATCTATCTCCTATTGAAAATGTATGGCGCATCATGAAGAGGAGAATCAGACAATGGAGACCACAGACTGTTGGGCAGCTGAAGTCTTATATCAAGCAAGAATGGACAAAATTTCCAATTGCAAATCTACTACAATTAGTATCCTCAGTTCCAGAACGATTAAAAAGTATTATTAAAAGGAAAGGTGATGTAACACAATGGTAAACATGCCTCTGTCCCAACTTTTGTTGAGTGTGTTGCAGCCATCAAATTCTAAATTTGCGTATATTTACAAAGTACAATGAAGTTGGTCAGTAAAACTATTGAAAATCTTTTCTTTGTACTTTTGTCAGTTAAATAAAGGTTCACGTGAATTAACATATCACAGATTTTTGTTTTTATTGTATTTTGGAAAATATCCCAACTTTTCTGGAAATGTGTTTTGTATATTGTAAACAACTGGAGTCCCAGCACCTAGCCTTGTGGCACCCCACTAGTCATTGCCTGCCATTCTGAAATCTGCCATACCATTCGCCCCCACCCACCTGCATTCTCCCCTGACCTGACTTCATCTACCACTTTCCAGCTTGTACTCCATCCCCTCCCTCATCTTCCTATTCCGATTTCATCACCCTACCTTTCCAGTCCTAATGCTGGGTTTCAGCACAAAACTCTTTACTCCTCTCCATAGATGCTGCCTGACTTGCAAAGTTCCTCCAGCATTTGTCATGTGTTACTCTGGATTTCCAGCATCTGCAGAATCTTCTTGTGTTACTGGTAAGTGCAAATTGATTTTGCTCTCCCATACCCTGTCCCTTCAATTGTTCAATTGTCTTCTAAAAGTTATCACCACAATAATTTCATCATTCCATTTCATTTGAAAACTTCAGTATCCATTGCCTTAAATCTATGTTCTATGAATATCTTTCCCCTGGATGCCTTTAAAAACTTTTCATAACTCGCAACTTCCAATCTCCCACTCCAAATTTCTGATGGATAATTACCTAATAGCAGCATTGACAATGACGAAGGTCAGAACAGGAGGCAAAGGAAAGGCCCGAGTAATCTCTATCATCTTCAGCCAGAAGATCCATCTTGGCTTTCTCCTGAGGACTCTGCTGTTTCAGCTTGATTCATTTCATGTGTAATGAGGAAATGGTTGAGTGCTCCGGAGTGTCCAGACAATATCCAAGCTTTAGCATTTAAGTCCTGTATTCCAGAACCAGCCAAAACCTCAACTCAAGGTTTACAATCACAGCACTGGTTGCTACCCAGCCATGTGGAAAATTGCCCAAGTACGTCGTGTCCATGCAAGTCAAATTCAGTCCCAGTTACAACAAACCATTCAATCCTTCATTATCAGCCAAATGATGGCATGTGTCATCTCAAAGGCAGTCAAGTAATGTCAGTAACTTAGCACAAAAATGCTCACCTTGGGCCTTATCGGAACAACTTGACCCCAGAATAAAGTTTCTCATTTAATTAGTGCTGTACTAACCAGCCTATGAATTCATTCCCTATACCAAACATCATGTGAAGGCAGAATGTACCATCAATAAAATGCACTAAATAACCCACCACCCTCAGAACAGCAACCTCACCATCAGGGGGGATAAAGCCAACAGGAAAACAGAACATCTTTTCTCTGCATTCCTGCCAAATCATATGCCATCCTGACTTGGAAACGTATCACTAAGTCCTGGCACATCTTACCTAACAATGCTATGGATGTACCTTCACTAGTTGACTCACTGGAGAAACTTGGGATGTGTAGTGAATGCTGGACTCGCCAGCAGTACCTCATCCAGTTAATGAGTTTAAAAAAAACAAAGAGCTAACACCTGTCAGACTTCATGTTAGCATGCAACTACACAAAGCTCAAGTCCAACCACCCATGAGAACTTGTTCTCACACCGAGTGCCCCTGAAATCTGTCCCTCTTGCTCCCCTGATTCCAATGGCAGAAACTATAGGCTGAACAGAAAATTTCAATTGATTTGGACAACCTTTGCAGAACCTGCTTCATGTTCCATACCAAAACAGAACCAGAAGTGAGATTTGATTGTGAGAAATAATAAACTGAGAAATAAATCACCGATGATCTCACCTGGACTGCAAACACCAGCCATGTGGCAAAAAAAAAGCACCACAGCATCTCTTCCAGCTCAGGCGACTGAAGAAGTTTGGCATGAGCCCCCAACTCCTCAAGGCCTTCTACAGGGGCACCATTGGGAGCATCCTGACTGGGTGCATCACCGCCTGGTATGGGAACCGCACCAACCTTGATCGCTGGGCACCGCAGAGAGTGATACGGACAGCCCAGCTCCCCTGTGGATGTGAACTTGAACTTCCCTCCATAGAGGACACTTATGGCAGCGAGTGCAGAAAGAAGGCCTGGAAGATCATCGGGCACACCAGTCACCTCAACCATAAACTGTTTCAGCTGCTTCTGTCTGGCAAATGGTACTGTAGCATTAAAGCCAGGACCACCAGCCTATGGGACACTTCTTTCTGCAAGTAATTAGGCTTATAAATTCATATGTCTGTACATTGTGATGGAGTCTTAACACAAAGATTTTTACTCTCTCACATTGTGGGACGGATGTAAGATTTAAATAAATTCTAATATCAATGTTGAAGAACTGCTCCTGACTGAAGGCAAAAAATACAAAACAATCTTCTAAAAATTCTTTTTACTCTTCTTTATTCTCCTACCCTTGTAACCAATGATGACTAAACAATTTTAAAGAAACCTCTGTGTTCACCATTGTTTTGTTTTTGGCAGCCAAACTAAATTCAGATTATAAGATATGTACACAACAAACGTTGAATGCAGTTCCCACACAGTATGCTGGAGGAACTCAGCAGGCCAGGCAGCATCCTGGCACTTATCCTTATAAGCGGAACAAGCGCTACACCTGCCCCGAGACCTCCTCCCTCACTATCTTTCAGGGCCCGAAACAGTCCTTCCAGGTGAGGCAACACTTCACCTGTGAGTCTGTTGGGCTTATTTACTGTGTTTGGTGATCCCGGTGTGGCCTCCTGTACATTGGTGAGACTCGATGTAGACTGGGAGACTGCTTTGCCGAGCCTCTACACTCCGTCTGCCAGAATAAGCAGGAGCTCCCAGTGGCCACCCATTTTAATTCCACTTCCCACTCCCATTCCGACATGTCAGTCCATGGCCTCCTCTACTGTCGTGATGAGGTCACACTTACATTGAAGGAACAACACCTTGTATTCTGTTTGGGTAGCCTCCAACCTGATGGCATGAACATTGATTTCTCAAACTTCAGGTAATGCCCCCCACCCCACCTTTCACCATTTCCCATTCCCTTTTCCCTCTCTGACCGTATCTCCTTGCCCGCCTATCACCTCCCTCTGGTGCTCCTGCCCACTTTTTCTTTCTTCCATGTTCTTCTATCTTTCACCAATCAACTTCCCAACTCTTTAGTTCATCCCTCCCCCTCCAAGTTTCACCTGTCACCTGGTGTTTCTCTCTCCCCTCCCCCCAACTTTTAAATCCAATCCTCAGCTTTTTTTCTCCAGTCCTGCTGAAGGGTTTTGGCCCGATGGGTCGACTGTACTTTTTTTTTTTCCATAGATGCTGCCTGAGTTCCTCCAGCATTTTCTGTGTGTTGCCAGGATTTCCAACATTTGCAGATTTTCTCTTGTTTGAATGCAGTTCCATTTAAACTACAGATGAGACTTAGGAAAATAATGTTTTTAGCTCAGTATCAATATATAAAAAACTGAAAGAACAAAGAACAGCAGACATCCCACCTTGCAAAAACTCATTTCAGGGAGGTCTCAACCTCAAAGCAGTCTGTGTCAATGAATTCGTTAATTTTGCAAGACATCAGATTCACAAGTGTTTTGTGAGACAGCTGACCTCTGAATTCTGTCTTAATGTGCCATGTTCACAATAGCTGCTGTCTTGGTTGATGAGCAGGCAGAGTTTTTTGCTATTTCTGAATCAGGAAACATTTCCCTGAATAGCTTGTCTGTGTGCTTACACACCTGGAATGGCAGGTTATGCTCAACGATGGAAGATGTAAAGTACACCTCAGCTCTAGTGACCTCCTCTGTCAGACTTCGGTTTTCTGCTGAAAAGAACTGTGAAATACTTGAGCAGCCTTCCCTGCACTTAGCCTCCCTATATGTTGTGGTCCCTAAAAGAAATAAAATCATAAGGTGTACCCTTATTACAGGTGTGCGCCACTTAACGTCCATTCGGACAACGTCCGATCGCATATACATCCGTAGTCTCTCTCTCACACACACACACACACACACACACACACACACACACACGGCCTGCAATAGTCGGGATCAGAACTTACTTTCTTACATCGAAATGGGGGATTTTAAATGAGTGATTTAGAAGTTCTGTATCTTGAAGTTCAAGTTTATTGTCATCTGGCTGATTGTCCACAAATGAAACAACCTCTGTCCGGGCCACGGTGTAGCCACAGCACATACATCACGCACACCACATAAAACAATATATTACCATATTATTTCATAAAGTGTAATTCAAAATGCATATAAAGTGCGCAGCACAGGTAAACAGTTTGCTGTCCTAATGATGAGACGTCGGTGGGGGCCGGGTATTTATTAAAATTGGTTTTTCTTCTGAAAACAGCTGCGCTTAAACCCAGCCCATCGTGGGCTTTGATGTCGAAGTGTTTCAGGAAAAAAAAACCTTAAGAATTTGCTTGCTGCGAGTGCATTTTTAAAGATGTCTTAGCGGACGATTTTGGAATTTCGCTCCAATTTAAACCCTGCTCTAATCCCCTTTAAGACGCCAACGCGCCCCCTTATAGGACAGCTTTGCATAGTCAGGTTGTCACCACCAGCCTTGGGAGTTTCTTCGCCAGGCTTTTGTACTTCATCACCGACAGTTGTCCGGATGATTTCAGCGTCATTACAGACGGCAGTAACTGAACTGATGGTATATGGAAGAGAGAGAGAGAGAGATCAACTGTAAAGCCTGCCCATAGAGAAAACTGATAGGTCTACTTAGCACAAAGAGAGGTCAAGCAGGATTCATTCATTTTCTTTCTTTCTTTTTTTGCCCCTCTCCCTCTCTAAAAAAAATCGATTTCCGGGATATTGTATATAATTTGCGGGCATCAGGGAGCTGCTATCGATATGTAGGAGACTCCCGGATCTCCCAGGAGAGGTGGGATGTCTGGAACAGGCATCTCACATCTTTTAAAATGGTATTCAGTAACTTTTCCAAGAGTTTTTTAGTCACTGGAAGAACAATTTGGAGAACTTGGTGCTCTGGTTGCCGAGAGGAGAAATTGGAACCCGGGCAGGGGAGATTTGATGCCCGTTCAACTGGCCTAGGTGCGAGGTTGGATTACTTTGGGTGCCAAGCTGATTTGAAGAGCTAGAGAGCGGCTTTGGGCTGGCCAGCAAAACCTGGGCCCAAAGTGAATTGCCGGGCAGCATGGTCTAGGCCTCAGGCCTTTTGCTGCAGCACTGCCCAGATCATAGTGCAAGGTACGATACGTTATTTCGACAATTTAAATGCCAGCCCAGATCAGTGGTGACAGCCGATTTTGCTCACTCTCTGCGATGTTCACTCTCTCCAGGGTGCTCGAGCTTTATGTTGTCCATTGTTTGTTCAATTTACATGCCTACTCAGACAGACTGAAAAGACATGGTGTCAGGATCCGGAATGACAGCTGATTTTGTTCACTCTCTGCAACAGTCACTCCTCTCTCTCTCTAAAGCGCTGAGGCTCTGAAGACTGCCCCGGCTGTTGTGCTTCATGCCCGCTAATACATTGAACTGATAAGCAAGGCTTTCGGCCTACTCTGGGGTTCAGATCTGAAGACTCAATTTTTGGTTCAGATTGTTGTTTGCATGATCTGTGTTTTTTTTTCTTTTTCTCTTGCATATCAGAGTTGGTCCTTCAGGTTTCTTGTTTTGTGGCTACCTGTGAACAAACAAATCTCAAGGTTGTATAATTTATACATTTTTAGATATTGAATGTACTTTGAATCTATAAAGGGTCCTGCGATCTATTTATGGCATTCTGAATTTTATATTGAAAACCAGAAATTGTGTGCACTGCTAATCAAGGAAGAAGCATCATACCAGAGTTTTGCAACTATCCCTCATTTAAAATTTGGAAGGATGGTCCTACAGCAGTGAATGTGAACCTCAAGCTTAGCAAAACAATCTCCGTGATGTTGTCTCAACGGTTTGCCAAAACATGGAATGCTGTCAAATTGATGACCTCCCACATACATGACACTTCTCATCAAAATTCAGTTTAAATCAACACTGCAGCACCAATAGTAAAAATGTAGGATAATAAACCATAAAATCTTTTGTAACATAATGGGCCAATAATAGTGTTAGACTTTTCAGCTGTTAAATTCATTTTCATGAATTTACATTATTTTCCAGTGGAACAATCCGAATTCATTTTAAGCAACTCAATGCTATATTTGAATTTGCCAATACATTTTAGTTGCCCTTATTAAATGTTTCAATTATCACACTTCCATTCAATTATTTCAGGTTGCCAGTCACTTTGACAGTCGGGAGATACAGTCCCTGGCAGGAAAATGCTTCCTCTTGCTCGAGTACGTGAATCAGGCAATAAAGTCTTCAGACTTTGTATATGTTAACCTGAAATGTCTTTGTGCCAATATAATGAAACACACATACACTCAGGTCTAAGAAAAAGTCTTGAACCATTAGTTTTGCACTATGACAATGATTTTATATTTATCTAGGACTTCAGTGAATTGAACTGAACTAGTACAGGCTCTATTGATCTAGCCACACAATGCACACTTGTGTTTGTTCAGTCCTCAACTCTTATTTTCATTAAAGCAGAAAAATTGAATTTGTTCTTATTGCAGCACCTCGTAGTCCCCTTTCTCTGCCACTCAGCACCCCTGGGCTTTTGTATCACCATGGAAACCGATGGCTCAGAAAGAAAGCTTAGGTCTTTTGAATAGTTTGTTATTCTCACACATTCCCTCTGTCCACATGCACACAGAAAGACCAATCAGAATGCAAAGAGTCGGACCCCAGGCTCATTGCTGTGCAAAGCCGCTGGAAGTTCAGACGGAAAAGGATTTAATCACATCTATGAGACTACTGACTGCGCATTTATTGTTCCCGGCTCGCATTCACTTCGCTGCAGATCCAATCATTTTTTATGTTAATACTTTTATTCACAATGCTTTTCCTCTGTAATGTAATTCCTGGACCACAAAGCTCTTTGGTGCAAGAGTATCTTTAATCCAATATCAGGTTAGATTTTTAGTTGGATGACAATTTGGCAACACCACTGTTTGTAAGATTTCCACCACATCTTTTACCAAATTATTATTCAGAAACTGTGCCTTTCCCAAGTTCTGCTCAGACTGTGTCAGGTTGCCATTGGCATAGCAACCTCATAGAAACCTACAGCTTACACTCTGGTCCAAGCAAATAACTATGAAGAAAAGTGATTGCAGTGCTTCTAAACATTTATTCAAATCACCCAGAGTGGTGATGCGATCTGAACAGCCAATGTTACTCAAAAAAAAATGCTTAAAGCTAACTTTCAAAACTGTTGTGTAGAGTTTCAACGTCAACTAAGCCTAGTTTCATGTCTATTGCATTCATTTCCAACCCCAAGTAATATCCCTGGTCAGCTACCAACAGTGATAGAGAAAATACAGTGGAGTCTGGTTAATTGGGACATGTTGGGACCAGTACATTATGGCCCATTAAATGGCTGCACTAATCTGCCAAAGTTTCATGGAAATGATTAAAAAGGTATAAAAGATGCAAACTACCATTTAACTGAGCACCAAATTATATATTTAAATTAAGTACAGAACAAATTAGAACATTACCATTATTATTACAGTACTATAAAACTCAATATTAGTTCCTAATAATTATTGACAGAGGAATTCATCCAGCGTATGCTGTTGTGTTCTTTTGATTGACTGGAAGTGAACAAATTCAGTACAGGTAATGGACTGCCTTCACACAATGCATCCTCCAAATCTTCATTTTCATTGCAAAGCTCAAGATGATTGTCAATACCTTCAAATTCTTTGTAGTTCTTAACTTGTTGAAGTAGCGAAATTGTCTCGTTTTCACTCCCACTATTTTCTGGCATTTCTAAGCCTGAATGCTTGAAAACGTAATGAGCAGAGCAGTTCAGAATTGTCTTACTGCTTACTTCTCACCAACTCTCAATAATAAAAATATCTGCTTTTTGAACATAAATGCACGCAACTGACACTATTTAAAAACTGTTGGCTCGAAGCATGGGGTAGTACAGATACACGACTGACACTAGTTAGAAGCTGTTCAGCAACAGATTCCCATCCCAATTAAGTGTCCCAAATGGATAAATGGAATCTTAGGTATTTATTCCAATTAGTTTTTGTTATTTAAGTTCTGTCCCAAATAAGCAGCAACCCTGATCGACCAGCAGCCCAATTAACTGGAATTCACTTGATTTCACTGTCACTTATAAGAACTTCAAAGTACATTTATTATCAAAGTATGTTTACATTATACAACTTTGAGATTCGTCTCCTTACTGGCAGCCACAAAACAAAAAAACCTAATTGAACCCTTTTAAAAAAAAGTCCATCAAACACCCAATGTGCAGAAAAAATAACAAATCATGCAAACAATAAAAGGATGCAAATAACATTCAGAACTGAAGTCCATGAAAGTGAGTCCACAGTCACGAAGCCAGTCATCACTGCATCTGGTCCAGGAGCCCGTTAGTTGCAGGACACAGCCTCAGTTCAATACAATGATGAGTAAAACTTGCAAGCAGCAAGCTGAACACCAGCTTGTCCCTCTCCTCTGGCCAATCAGCATGCCATTCCTCACTCTCGGACCTGGGCCTGAGGCCCTTAGCCATGATTCAGCCCATACCTGACCTTTCAAATCTGCCCAGCGTTTAAATCAGTCGAACATCAGCTTCTTCCTCGCTCTCGGGCCCAGATCCTGCCACCTCAACTCTGCCTTGCCTCGGTTCTGCTGTTTCGAGTCACCTCCTGCCCGACCCAGCTACAGTCAAACATTGTCTCGTTGCCCGTTTGGGGCCCAGTTCCCGCGGCCTTTTCTCGACCCATAGACACTATGCCTCAATCTGTTACAATACGGATAACATTTAATTTTATTCTCGATTGCTTGAGCATTCAACACTCATCTGCAAACCCCAACACACCACTCCTTTTGACTATGCCCACGCTACACCTTGAGGTCTGGAGAAAAATACTGCTAATCACTTTTCATGTCGGTCCAATGGCTTTACCTGAACTGACTCCTCAAGGACAACACAACAGATTTGATTAAACTTTACAAAATACAGGCTTTTTGTTTTATGTGAATATGAACAGAAAACAGTAATATAACACAGTACTTTTTTGAAGTAAGCAAAAGTAACTGTGAATGTACTGACCATCAAGATAGATCACAAAATCAAAAACAAAGTTGCATTCACTTGAATTCATAGATTTTCTCTGCAAATAAATGGATGCTGTTCTGTCTGAATTAGTCTATAAAGAGAAAAAAATTAAAGGTATGAACTCCAGACACTAAAAGAATATTCAATTTGTTTCTTCCAAATCCAATCTATTATTATCATTCACCTCCATCTTATTGGACATCACAGTGCAAACAGAATGCCTTCACCCATACAGCCTGAATGGAACAAACACATCAAACGTAACAGAGTCATTATTACTTGTTTAAGTCTTCAATGATAAAAGCAGCTTGATCAGATGTGCAGAGCAGTGGCAACCCCAACTTAATCCTAACCTAACCACAAGAATCAGAATCAGGTTTATTATCACCGGCATATGTCGTGAAATTTGTTAACTTGGCAGCAGCAGTTCAATGCAATATATAATGTAGAAGAAGAAAAACAAAAGTAAAATAATAATAAATAATTAAATTAATTACAGTGTATGATGCACCATCGATAACTCCAAAAGACTGGAAGTAGAGTAAATTAGTAGTAAAATTTGACCTCCAGCATGCTGAATATCTGCCCCTGGACTGAGAGGAGGAGCCATGGCCCACTGGCCTTTATTCAGGGGTCTGTGGGCGGAGCCACAGGAGCAGTCAGCAGAGGGGCATGTCCAGACAGTTAACCCAGTTACAACATATATATATGGTTTACCACAGTGTACGTATATTGAATAGATTAAAAATCATCCAAAAAATGGAAATAATATATACTAAAAAGTGAGGTAGTGTCCAAGGGATCAATGTCCATTTAGGAATTGGATGGCAAAGGGGAAGAAGCTGTTCCTGAATCGCTGAGTGTGTGCCTTCAGGCTTCTGTACCTCCTGCCTGATGGTAACAGTGAGAAAAGGGCATGCCCTGGGTCCTTTATAATGGACGCTGCCTTTCTGAGACACCGCACCTCGAAGGTGTCCTGGGTACTTTGTAAGCTAGTACCCAAGATGGAGCCGACTAAATTTACAATCTTCTTTTGGTCCTGCGCAGTAGCCACCCCACCCCCCACCCCCCGCTGTACCAGACAGTGGTGCAGCCTGTCAGAATGCTCTCCACTGTACATCCATAGCAGTTTTTGAGTGTATTTCTTGACATACCAAATCTCTTCAAACTGTCTTGCTTTCTTTATAACTGCATCGATATGTTGGGAGCAGGTTAGGACCTCAGGGATCATGACACCCAGGAGCTTGAAACTGCTCACTCTCTCCACCTCTAATCCCTCTGTGAGGACAATTTACAGTGACCAATTAACCTACCTGGTTTGCCTTTGGATGGTGGGGGGGGGGTGGGGAGAGAACAAGAACATCTGAGGTATAGTCAGGCTTTCCATGGGGGGGATGTACAGACTCCTTAAAGAGGATGCCAGGAATGAACTCTGAACTCTGATGCCCTGAGCTATAATAGCATCATGGAAATAACTATGCTACTGGGCACCCAACATCTTACACTTACCAAGATTAAATTTTATCTGCAATCTCTCTCCTCATATCTGCCACTAATTTATTTTCCTCTCTAATCTTAATAATTTATACTGTACACAACTGCAGCAATCTTGGTGTCATCTACAAATCTGCAAATTCACCCATGCACCTTTTCAATCAAATCACTGCTGTATATCACGGGGAACAGAGATCCGAGCACTGATCCTTGCAGACCACCACTGGTCACGAACCTCCATCCAGAATCACAGCCTTCTACCCTGTTCTGTTTTCTATGTGGAAACCAGTTCAAGGTTCAAGAAACCGGGTACTGCTAGAGCTCTAGAAAATTACAAGGTTGTGAGGAAGGAGCTTAAGAATGGAATTAGGAGAGCCAGAAGGGGCCATGAGTAGGCCTTGGTGAGCAGGATTAAGGAAACCCCCAAGGCATTCTACAAGTATGTGAAGAGCAAGAGGACGAGCCCTGTGAGAACAGGACCAATCAGGTGTGAAAGTGGAAATGTGTGCATGCAGTCAGAGGAAGTAGCGGCGGAACTTAATGAAAACTTTGCTTCAGTATTCACTGGAGAAAAAGACCTTGGCAATTCTGGGGATGACTTACAACGGACTGAAATGCTTGAGCATACAGACATTAAGAAAGAGGATGTGTTAGAGCTTTTGAAAAGCATTAAGTTAGATAAGTCACCGGGACTGGATGAGATATAACCCAGGCTACTGTGGGAAACAAGGGAGGAGATTTCTGAGCTTCTTGCGAGGAATGGGAGAAGTACTGGAGGATTGGAGGGTTACAAATGTTGTTCCCATGTTCAAGAAAGGGAGTAGAGATAACCCAGGAAATTATAGACCAGTGAGTCTGACTTCAGTGGTGGGCAGATTGTTGGAGAAGATCCTGAGAGGCAGAATTTATGAGAGTTTGGAGAGACAAAATATGATTAGGGATAGTCAGCATGGCTTTGTCAAGGGCAGATCGTGCCTTATGAGCCTAAGTGAGTTCTTAGAGGATGTAACAAAACACATTGATGAAGGTAGAACAGTGGATATAGATTTCATTAAGGCACTTGATAAGGTTCCCCATGCCAGGCTCCTTCAGAAAGTAAGGAGGCATGGGATCCAAGGAGACCTTGCTTTGTGGATCCAGAACTTGACCACAGAAGACAAAGGGTGGTTGTAGATGATTCATATTCTGCATGGAGGTCGGTGACCAGTGGTGTTCTGGGACCCCTGCTCTTTGTGACTTTTATAAATGGCCTGGATGAAGTAGTAAAAGGGTGGGTGAGTAAGTTTTCTGATGACACAAAGGTTGGGGGTGTTGTGGATAGTCTGGAGGGTTGTCAGAGGTTACAGTGGGACATCGATAGGATGCAGAACTGAGCTGAGAAGCAGCAGATGAACTTCAACCCAGGTAAGTGCAAAGTGGTTCATTTTGGTAGATCCAATTTGAAGGCAGAATATAATATAAATGGCAAGACTCCAGGCAGTGTGGAAGATCTGAGAGGTATTGGGGTCCATGTCGATAGGACACTCAAAGCTGCTGTGAAGATTGACAGTGTTGTTAAGAAGGCATATGGTGTGTTGGCATTCATTAACTGTGGGATTGAGTTCAAGAGCCGTGAGGTAACGTTACAGCTGTATAAGATCTTGGCCAGACCACACTTGGAGTACTGTGTTCAGTTCTGGTCATCTCACTACAGGAAGGATGTGGATACTATAGAGAGAGTGCAGAGGAGATCTACAAGGATGTTGCCTGGATTGGAGGGTGTACCTTATGAGAATAGGTTGAGTGTACTTGGCCTTTTCTCCTTGGAGCGACGGAGGATAAAAGCCGACTTGATAGAGGTGTGCAAGATGATGAGGTCCAGTGATCGTGTGGACGGCCAGAGGCTTTTCACGGGGCTGAAATGGCTAACACAAGGGAGCATAGTTTTAAGGTGCTTAGAAATAAGTACCGAGGGGATATCAGCGGTATGTTTTTTTCCACACAGAGAGTGGTGGGAGCATGGAATGCACTGCTGGCAGCAGTGGTGGAAGTGGATACAACAGGGTCTTTTAAGAGCCTCATAGTTAGGTACATGGTGCTTAGAAAAATAAAGGGCTATGTACTAGGGAAATCCGAGGCAGTCTACAGAGTAGGTTACGTGGCTGGCACAACATTGTGGGCCAAAGGGCCTGTAGTGTGCTGTAAATTTCTATGTTCAGTCCTGAATCCAAACTCAAATCCAATTCACCCTGGACTGTGTGCATCTTTATCTTCTGAATCAAACTATCTTGAAGAACCTTATAAAATGCCTTACTGAATTTCATGTAGATAACTTCCACTGCCTTAGCCTCATCAAGCTCCTTTGTCAACTTCTCAATAAAGTATGTAAGACATGTCCTGCCTCACACAGAGACATGCTGACTGCCCCTCAACAGGCTATGACTTTCTGAATATCCATAATTCTATCCCTCGATATCCTCTCGAGTTGTGGAATCTGAGGGAGTGAAGTTATCCAATCACAAACAAGAGAAGAACCTGCAGATGCTAGAAATCAAAGCAACACGCACAAAATGGCTGGAGGAACTCTGCAGGCCAGGCAGCATCTATGGAAAAGAGTATAGTCAATGTTTCTGGCTGAGTGAAGATACCTACTCTGTTTCAGGAGCCTAATGGAATAAGATAATAACTGTTCCTGAATCTGATGGTGTGGGACCCAAGGCTCCTGTGCCTCCTTCTCAAAGGCAACAGCAAGAAGAGAGCATGAGCCTGGATGGTGGGCTCCTCGATGATGGATACTGCTTTTTCATCAAAATGGTAGACTTCTTGATAGTGCTGAAGTGCAGAGCGATCTTGGGAGCCAGATCCACATTTCACTTGCCATCACAAAGTGATGATGAGATTGAGGGGAGACCTGACAGAGGTTTTAGAAATCATGTGAAGCATAGATAGAGTCGGCAGTCAGATTCTTTCTCCAAGGTAGAAATGTCAAACACTATAGGACATGGTTTTCAGGTTAGACGGGATAAGTTTAAAGGCAATTTTTTTTAATGCAACAAGTGTGGTTTCCTGGAATAGGCTACTAGGGGTAGTAGTGAAAGGCAGTTTTGTGGAGTTTAAGAGCCTTTTGGATAGATATAAAGGGAATGAGGGACATATTTGATTCACAGTATAAATGGGCATCAGGATTGGCATATCGTGTTCGGATTGACCTGTCTAGTGCTGTTCTGGGGTCATTATGAAAGGACAGAATCGATGATAAAACCAGTAGGATTCCAAATCAAGTTATCATCACTTTGTGAAATCTAGTGAAGATGGAAGATTCATATTAACCTGGTGTCATAACATTATTTATTTCAAAACTTACAAAATAGAAGATTAGACCATTTCTGGCATTCAATAAGATTATTCTTTTACCTGAGATCTACTTTTCTGTAGCACGTAGCACTTCATTCCCAACTCCATAGTTGTGCGATCATTCGAGTCGATCATGATATTCTCCAAAGTGGTTGTCTTTTGTTGGATCCTCAGGTGTCTGTAGAGACTGATCCGGGATCGACATAACCGGGACGTCAGAGTGGATTTCCTTAAAGGAGAAACCTTGTGCATGACTTTGGTTAATGTGGGAAGACTGATGCACGGGCAGCCATTGCACAGTCCTTGACAGATTAAGTCCAGTGGCGTGGGGTGCAAGATGAATGGTGTAGTCTTCCTCTGCCTTCACTGCCAATGTGATATGTCATCATCTTCAGCCAGCTCCACAGTTCAGCTCTTAGTTGGATCGCTCTTTGCCTGGACCTTACCACCAGGCGTGAACCTATCAGGAGCTAAACACCAAGTCACTAAACTCCAGGCGTCATTGCAGGAACTCACAATCCTTTCCACCCCAACAAGGTGACGATTCAGATAATATACAGTGATTGGCCTCATCTCAAGTAATAACAAGGAAGCCTACGGAGAAGTCATCACCCTGACACAGTGGTATCAAGAAAATAACCTCTCCCTCAATGTCACAAAAGCAAAGGAGCTAGTTGTGGACTACAGGAGGAATGGGGACAGGACAACCCTTATTGACATCGATGGATCTGGGGTTGAGAGGATGAAAAGCTTTAAATTCCTCAGCATCCACTTCACCAAAGATCTCATTTGGTCTTCACGTACTGGCTGCATGGCGAAAAAAGCACAACAGCACCTCTTTCACCTCGGCTAGTTGAAAAAGTTCGGCATGAGTCCCCAAATCCTAAAGCCTTTCTACAGGAGCACAATTGAGAGCATCCTGACTGACTGCATCACTGCTTGGTGTGGGAACGCACCTCCCTTATTCGTAGGACTCTGCAGAGAGTGGTGCGGACAGCCCAGCGTATTTATGGATGTGAACTTCCCACTGTTCGGGACATTTATAGCATAAAAAAGGCCTGAAGGATCACTGGAGACCCAAGTCACCCCAACCACAAACTTCAGCTGCTACCATTCTGGAAATGGTACCACAAAGCCAGGACCAACAGGCTCCAGGACAGCTTCTTCCACCAGGCCATCAGACTGATGAACTCACGCTGACACAATTGTATTTCTATGCTATATTGACTGTTCTGTTGTACATCTTACTGTACATAATATATATTACAAATTACTATAATTTGCACATTGCACATTTAGACAGAAACTTCAAGTAGAATTTTTACTCCTTACATATGTGAAGGATGTAAGAAACAAAGTCAGTTAAGATCATTCCTCTGAGAAGGGGCTGATATACTGTAATATTATGATTATTAATAGCGTTCTTCTTATCAAAAAATACGTGAATGAAGGTCATTGTAATAATGTTATTTACCTGCATCATTTGAGTTCTCACCAAAGCAAAAAGACCCTACTGACCAATATTAAAAATGGACTGTAGTCTAAAATAACTGCTGTTATTTTTGTTTCACAATAGATTACTGTACACAGTCCTAAACGAATCTGGAACAAATTCTTAAATAGATTCTACTTGATCCGATTTTTAAAGAATAAATGATCACCCCACTTTCACAGATTTCACCAATTTTTGAGAATACTGTTGAAAAATATTGATTTATTAGTATTTATCAACATAGAAAGGCTTTTGAAATCAAGATAAAGTTGTTGCAATTTTTTCTTTTAAACATTCCAACACATCTTATTTGAAATGAGCATCAATGCCAAACACTGCTTTATGGAGACCATGTGGTGAGTTTTCCTTTAACGAGACCAACATATTCCTGCCCTTCACTTGGTTTCAGTATTAGTAGTTGCATCAATCAATAACAATTTGTATTGTGAATGTTCATTATTTAATGGTCACCAAATTTCAACAATACCCAACAATAAAGCCTGAAATGGGAACTGTACTTCCCTCAATCACAGGACTCTGCAGGGAGTGGTGTGGACAGCCCAGCACATCTGTAGATGTGAACTTCCCTCTAATCAGGACATTGATTACGCAAAGTGCGTAAAAAGGGCCCAAAAGATCATTCGAGACCCGAGTCACCCCAGCGACAAACTGTTCCAGTTGCTGCCATCTGGGAAATGGTACAGCAGCATAAAAGCCAGGACCAACAGCCTCTGGGACAGCTTCTTCCACCAGGCCATCAGACTGATTAATTCACGCCGATACAATTGTATTTCTATGTTTTATTGACTATCCTGTTGTACATACTATTTATTACAAGTTACTATAGATTGCACATTTAGACGAAGACATAATATAAAGATTTTTACTCCTCATGTATGTGAATGATGTAAGAAATAATGTCAATTCAATTCAAGCTCCGGAAATTTTTCATAACAATAAATCCTTGTATGAAAAGCAACGAAACACAACCAGATGCACAAAGCAGAAAGTTCTTGGTTTAGATAGCAATTGCCACTGCTCCCAAATGCATACATTTCTACACAACATTGATTCTCCACCTGATCAGCACCCGACCATCAGTAACTCCAAAGTGGGTGTATGTTGTTCTACTTCACCATGAGCGAGTATTGTATAAGAACAAGTATCATCATCCATTTTTAAATGAGGTTTTATTTTTCCTGATTGATTCAATACCTGATGATTAGTATAAGTTTTTATAATTGAGGCACTCATCACCATCAATGCGATATACTACACAATAAGCTTATGGGTAAACCAACCAGACTCTGAAGTACTGAAAACCATATCACTAGTTAGTGCTTTCACAATTGCATAAGTGTGGTCAATGAATTACATGAGCTAGTATAATGTATGGTACAGAGTTAAATTCTGTGCACACTTCTTTTTAAATTGCAATATCACCACATATTCTGGATTCAAGTGCAGTACTAGAATAACTAAGACAGAAACTAAATAATTCGGCCATCATTTGATGGAAAGCCATAACAAAGGCAAAATATTAGCCCATTCAAAGACAGAAATTATAATCTAATTTAAGATACAAAGGTTTGTTGGGACAGAGGAGTGCACCTAGCCACAGTAAACCTGATACATTTCAACTTGTTTTTAACAGTACTCTCACGTCATGAGGGAAAATAACATCCATTCTTCATACTTCACCAGTTCGTCCTTTCTTGACAATCAAGTTCAGTCAAAAAGCCAAAATGATCCTATCTGCAAGCCATTTCATATTTACAATAACATTGATATGTTATTTTCTCTCAAGATCTTCACCACCTCCACCCCCACCATCCCTTCTGCACACAGAGCAACTCTTACCCCAACTTACTTATTTCCACTATCTCGATGGTACCTTCAGGCTCCTGCACTGCAAAATGCTAGGGCCTCTCCACTGGCTGTCCAAAGCAAAACTGCCCATCACATGGGCATCCCTGCTTCAAAGAACCGGCATATCTGAACCAAATTTGTCCAGTTTGTTACAAATTTTGTCTAAAAGTTCTCAAATTATCTTTGAAATTGAGAAAGTATGATTTTCTTCACTTTTATTTCCATCTTTATTACACTGCATACATCATATATTAAAGAGATCAATAAGGACCTGTCTGAGAAGATAGGATATAAGAGAATACAGAATAAGAACAGGACTTTAGCCCATTTCTGTACAAAGCATAATTTTGCAAGGAGGAATGGGCAAGTTGAACTAATCCCTTTTGCCTGCACCTGATCCATATACCTCCATTTCCTGCATATTTATGTGACTATCTAACCACCACTCTGTGTCTAAAAAAAAGTTTACGCATTTAGTATTAAGTATTTGACATTTTTATCCTGGGAGAAAACTTTGGCTGTCTACCCTATCAATGCTTCTCATAACTTCATTCATTTCATAAGGTCACATCCCAGCCTCTGGTGCTCCAGAGAAAATAATCCAAGTTTGTTCAACCTCACCATTCCTACTATAAAGTATGGTGGAGGTAGCATTATGCTAAGGGATGCTTTTCAGCAGCAGGGACTGGAAATCAGGTCAGGATTGATGGGAAGATGAACGTTGCTAAATATAGAGAGATCCTGGATAAAAACCTGCTAGCCTCTGCCAGAAAGCTTTAACAGGGGAGGAAGTTAGTCTCTTAACAGGACAATGACCCAAAGCACACTGCCAGAGCAACCATTGAGTGGCTTCAGATGACAAAAATTGGTGTCCTTGAGTGGCCCAGTCAGCTTTCGGATTTTAGCCTGATTGAACATCTCTGACAGGACCTCAGGATTGCTCTCCAACTAATCTGGCACAGCTCGAGTCACTTTGCAACGAGGAATGGGCAAATCTTGCTCCATCATGTTGAGCAAAGTTAATAGAGGCTTATTCAAAAAGACCACTAGCTGTAATAGCTTTGAGAGATGGTTCAACTAAGTACTGAAAAAAAGCCAGATAAGTACTTTTGAACTGCTGATATTTCAGTTTTTGAATTTATAATTTTTCATGCTTTACATTTTTCCATATTTTTTGGTCTCTACCATATTTTTTGAAAAAAGAACCATGTGATTCACAAATAAAAGCTCCCAATTAAATTGGTCTAAATTCCAGGTTGCAGTACTCATTTATGTGAACACGTTTATGTGTTGGGGGCTGAATATTTTTACAAGGAACTTCATGGTAAAATGAACAGTGTCGCTGGGGTACCAAACTAACTTTTGCTCCCCATTTCGAAGTCCCCAGCCAGCAGAAATTGTGTGGTGGAGAAGGTTATATGAAATGAGTGTCATCCCCCTCTTCCACCTGGTGTGTAACATTAACAAGTAGGGTGTTTGCAAAAAGTCTGCAGGGTCTTAAATTGAATAAAAGGCATGTTTAAAAATTATTTTCACGGTTCTCTGTAGGCCAGTTGAAGCTAGAATTATTTCTTACCCTTCTTTGACCATCCAACATCTGATCCCTATCATCTCTTAATGCGCTATCATCACTATCTTGGACTCCTAGCTGATGGGTAAGCCTACTTGCTGACCACATAATGGATTTGCTGTGCTGAGAAATTTAACTTAAAATTAGTTCCGCTATACAAGGATGCAGTAACAACTTCCTTGATAAGCATTTTAAATCTGCTAAGAAACATGACAAGGCCAGATTTTTAGAGGGGGTTTATTTCTTTGCACTTACATCGAACTGCTAAAATTTTTGTGACCTATATTCACCCCCTCCCCAACATGATTGGAAGCCAAAGTACAAAGAACAATCAATGTAACCATGGCATTCTTCACTCCAGTGTAATACAAGATTGATTGAATCCAGCAGGGAGACTCTGACAGATAATCCAACCAAATCCCTGAAGTGAAAAAAGTAAAATGTGTGGTTTTGACAGACAGATTTATCCTGAGGTGAAATTAGTATTCATTTATTTTAATGGTTACAATGAATGCAATGAGGGATTAAAAATCTTTTTAATTCATTTACAACATGACTGACATAAAAATACAGTAGTGCTGGTTAAATGGACCATCGGTTAATCAGGAAGCCGCTTACTTGGGACAACGCTTAAAGAACAAAAACAAATTGAAAATAGCCAAGATTCACTTTCTTTACTTAGGACACTATGTTGCTTAATTGGGGCAGGCGATGGTCAGTCAAGTGCACTTGTGTAACTGTTAGATACGACACTGTGCTTAGAACTGTTGGGCGTTTTTGTGTTATGTTGTCCATTTGAGCCACCAAACTTTGTTACAAAAAGCAGTGATTTTTGATGATTTTGGATTTTTTTATTTTGACTTAAAAATTTTTGAGACCCTTGCCATGAAAAGATTTGACACTAGCTGATAAAATTGCCCTACTTGACTAAATTAAAAGCTATCCACCAAACACCACTCATCGTCAGTGGGCAGACAAAACTGGAATGCCTAAATCTGCAGCTGCACACTTGATACATCAGGAAACCAGCCTGTAAGAAGAATGGGCATTACTTGAGGGTCAACAGACAACATTCCATAAACAAAAGGGTCCAGATGTTGAAGAGGCCCTCAATTAATGGTTTTCCATTGTCACCAGACAAGTAGCATGTCAGTGGACCAATGTTAAAAAAACAAGTCTGAGGAGCTAGTTAAGAAGCCGGGCCATGAAGATTTTAAAGCAACAGATGGTTGGTTGTCTCAATGGAAATATAAGCACCACATTAAATTCAAGAAAGCACACGGAGCGAAAGGTAGTGCTGAAACTGTGTGCAGAAACTTGGAAATCTACGAAACTCCATGACTTGCTTCAAAAATTTTGTGCAGATGATACCTACAATGGCAGTGCAACAAGCCTTTGTTATGGTCCATGCTGGACAGTTCCCTTTGCTATAAACACACAACACTGTCAGGTTAAATGAAAGCAGCTGATCGCACACTGTGCTGTGTTTCTCAAATATGTCAGGAACTGATCAAAATAAATTGCTGGTTATTGAGAAAAGTGTTAAACCTCAATGCTTTAAGGGGCTAAGAATGGATAGTTTACCAATCGAATACTATGCCAGCTGAGGTACACTCAATGAATTTCTCCATCAGTAACAACTTTGGGCTAATAGTCAGTTATATTGTACTGCAGTAATATTGTTAGCGTTCTAATTTGTTCTGTATTACATTTAAATACACACAGTAATGTGTTACTCAGTTAAATGGTAATTTGTCTTTTTCATATCTTTTTAATTATTTCCATGAAACTGCAGATAATTAGAACAGCCACTTAATTTGGCCAAAACATACTGAGTCCCTATATGTCCCAATTAACTGGAATCCACTGTATTTTCAAAGGCTACTTTTTTTCCACCTCCTAAGCAAAAGTAACTTGTTTTAGGAGTGTATTTTTTGAATTTTATTTTCCATGCCACTTGTATCTTTCTAAATATGTAACCATATGAATTTTGTCCAGTCTGATCTCATAAAACCTTTACTATACACGGTGTTTTCATTCTGCAATTCTGCACAATTACAAGAGAATTAGTCCGTGGGGCCAATGTTAACCATGCGCACTATGGCTAATCACAGCACCAAGACACAGATGACACACATCTGATGAAGAGAATAAACATTTGCAAAAAAGCATTAAAGTGAACCAGCAGAATATGAACAAATTAGACGACTAGGCCAAAAAGTGAAAGATCTTCATAAATATGAACAATTAGAAAGTTAATCAAACAGGGGGAAAGTACAAATTATACACAGAAGAGGAATTGTGAGATACTGCTCAGTGTTTCTCTGAGCTGACAGTTGTCAGCATGCATGTTGAAAAAGACAGCAAAACTACTGGAAACAAGCAGGTCAGGCAAGGACAACAGAGCTGGTGCTTCATATTGAAGAGCTCTTGGAAAGTAGTATGGATTGGGAAGTTAAAGTATGTATGGAAACAAGGAAAGACAACGAAGTTAATGATGCAACTATAGTTTATAAAGTCGAGTCAATGTTGTCAATACTACATTCCCCTTCAATTTATGCACCTCACTGACAGGAACTTGTAATTTCGTAATTAATCTCATTGCATGAGCATCATTATTACAATCACTGCTACAAGTCACCTTTCTTTTGCAACTTTGCCAATATCAACCACATCCCAAAAAGTGGGTCAAGGAGACAAAGGGCAAGTCCCGGGCCTCCAGTACAAGAGGGTATGCACGAGTTGGCACTGATCCTTTAGCATGACCCAGGGATGGGGAATATATATGAAGCAGCCAAGACCTCAGCCCTTGCAGGGGTGCATTCATTACTCAATTATACTAAATCAGCAATAACTAAGACAGAAATTGTGTCTTTTCCCAATATCATTTTTGAAAGAGTTATTTTGTTGTCATTTAAGATGATTGACATTTTGAATTCCACCAGGAGCACAAGCAAGCTCAGGTGATTAGCCAGAAGAGTTGTCAAGCCCCAATGCACCTTGTAATGATTTGATCTGTATGAACAAGACAAGCTTTTCACTGTATCTTGGTATATTTAACAATAATAAACCAATATTAATAACAACTCCACAATCTCAGCTAAAGTACAGTACTCTGGTAAATCTGCAAACTCTTAGGAACATACTTTGAGTCAAGATTCAAGTTTACTTATCATGTGTACATTGAAACATACAGTGAAACTCATTGTTTGTGTTAACACCAGCCCAAGGGGGTACCGTGGGCAGCTTACAAGTGTTGCCACACAGTCCGGCTCCAATATAGCATGCCCACAATGCTCAGTAGGACAGAACACAAAACACAAAACAGAACATACACAAGCAACAAAACAACATCAGCAAAATGAGTTTTTTGCAATAGTTTCTTCAAACCAGACAACACCTTTAAAATAAAACATTGCCCAAGAGAATCTTTGTACAATTGAAAAGATTATTGAAATAAAAGGCTGCTTTGAAGTAGAAACACACAAGAACATCCACTATTCTTTTGAACAGACTTACATGCTGATATGGAACAAATCAAAGGTTGAGTATCAATCTAAGCATTCTCTTTCACCACTCAGAACACTCTGACATGCTGACGGAACCAAGCAAAGCCCAACAAGTTAATACAAGCATGATTCAACAGGCTGTGAAACCTTAAGAGAAATTGAGTGGAGAAACGTATTCAAACATTACTTTAAAAAATAAGCAAGGATCTGGTGTGCTTTCTGCAGGGATGGAAAGCATCTTTGCACTTTATTTTCTCTCAGTCTAGCATATGTGAAACAGAGCTTGTGAACTTTTTCCAAAGGTTGGTTAGAATAAGAAATGAAACTTCATTGCATGACATTTTGCAACTTTTATTTATTTGTATTGTTGAGATTTGCGCATTGCAGGCAAATCAGCATTTATTGCCCACTCCCATTTACTCTTGAATTGAAAAGGCTTGATGGGCTATTTCAAAGGGCATTGTAAAATCAACCACATTTGTGGGTCTGGTGTCACATTAGGGTTGCAAATTTTCTTTCTGAGGGTTATCAGTGAACCAGATAGGTTCTTAGTGACCATCCAGTAGCATTGTGGTCATCGCTGTCGATGACTGATTTTTTTTTTAAATTCCTAATTATGAAGCTAATCTTTATCCCAAAATTGGGATTTGAACTCTGACCTCTGCATCTGCCAGCATTGCATTCATTATTTGATATCCCTCTTTGTTTACATTAGGTCTCATTTTGTTCAAACATGCCATTCATTTATTAATCTAATCAAGATCCTCTTCCTGGTTTTCAAATCTGTGCATGTCCACATTCTTCAATATCTCAGAAGCCTCTTCCAGCCCTGCGTAGATAGCAGGAGTTTTTTTGGACAACAGGAAAATGAAAGCTCAAGAGATGTGTGTAAAGAAGGGTTGAGGCCAATGAAATCATTAGCTGCGTCCTTATCAAATGGTAGAGCAGGCTCAATGGGCTGAATGGCCTGCTCCTGCTCCATTTTATTATGCTCTTATTAGTTTTCTGCACTTCCCAGTTTTTGTTACTTCTTCATTGATGCCTGTGCCTTCAGACTCCATTTCCAAATCTGAGAACACCTGGTCAGAGAAAAAAGGTCAGAGGTTCATTCACTGACCTGAGACATCAACTCAGTTTCTCTCTCCACAGAGGCTGCCTGACCCATGGATGTTTTCAGCATTTTAAGTCTGCATTATTTGCTCCTATTTCCATTTTTAAAGAACTTTCCATCTCTATTTTTTTCTTTATTCCTTCTATTCTAAAAATCTACCATTTAGACCAAGCTTTGGTCATCTCCAAACCAAAATACTTATTAAACTTGTAAAATTTAATTTGCTAACACTCCTGACCAGTGCCTTAGAATGTTTTACAATAATAAAGACACTAAATAAATACAAGACTTCGCTTCCTGGTGCCCTTTGCTGTGGAAGTCAATGTTTTCCCTCATGAGTTCCCTTGGTGATTTATCACTTTCCCAAAATGTACTTTAGACTTAATCTCTGATGTAAAACAGGAAAGAACGTAGACTTGAAGTAATGTACAGCCTGAACCATGTCAGTAAATGACTGACAAGCAGATAATGACCCAGATTGCAGATCAATGAGATGCCAAATTTCCTTGCTATTTCCCCAGTCACCTCTCTAAACTCATTCTTGGAGCTAATCCATTTTGGTAGATTGTTGATAGGGTTAGAAAGGGATATGTATCATAGAGGAAATTAAATTATTTGACATCACCTTTCAGATTTGAGCAAAGGGAGCCCTTCCAAATCTAAGAGTTGTTCTCGAAACCCCTCCCCCAGCCTTCCACTTGTCTATTTCAGGCACAATGATGAAGAGGCACGTCTCTACGTTTCATATTATTTATTTATTAGGAAGCCTCAGCGCCAAAGAAGGCAGCACTCAGGCCATTAACATGCCATAGTGGTTAAATGATCTCACTCTTAGAACTAAAATCATTCTGTCAGTATCCGCTACTAATGAATGGGCTGGAGCCATGTATTGCATATCAGTTATCTTTCACCTATTAACTCCATGCTCGATGTTGATATTGTTAATATAACTACAGGGGTTAGCACAGTACACAAACTTCCAACAAATTTATTGCTTGAACAATTAAAGGCTCCATTCAATCCACGCTCTATTACCATGAAAATTGAAAAATAGTTTCCCAATGTATAATTTCTAGTCACTGAAACGCAATAGTCTTATGTTTAAAGGTGGTGGGAAGAGAACTTGTCTCAAAACTGCAGCTCACCATCCTTTACAAGTTTGCTTTATCACAATGCGCATACACTGCCTATTCTTTACGAGTGAGAAGATTCAGTCAGTAAGACAGAACCAGTGTGATTCCCATAGGAAACTACACACAGAGCTTGCAATCATCATGTCACAGCAACAGACAGGATGAGTGGAGGGAGAGAAGGAATGAGGAGGGAGTCCTTCCCACATTACTTGGCACCTTCCTGCCAAGCCCATATACTCATCGAGCCCCGTAGTGCAAATGCAATCTACAAGTGGAACAGTCTAGCAGACATTACAGCATTTGGTAAGAGGCATATTACAGAGAAATGCAATTACATAGAACATAAAATGGAACAGCACTAGACAGGCTCTTCAGCGCACAATGTTCTCCCAATCTTGATGCCATTTGTACTAAATGTCTTTTTGTATGTCATGCATATCCCTTTATATTTAGGTATCTATCTAAAAGCCTCTTAATCACCTCCAACTTGCATGCAGGAATACACCATGGTTGTCACAGGCAAGTACACTCTCTGCGTAAGAGACTTGCCCCTTACGTCACCTTTAAATTTCCCCCCATTGAGCATAAAAGCACATCCTCTTGTGTTTGACAATTCTACCCTGAGAAAAAGATTCTGGCTGTCTGCCCTATTTATGCATCTCATAATTTTGAAAAGCTCTATGTGGTCACCCCATAGCTTCTGATTCTCTAGGGAGAACAATCCGAGTTTGTTCAACCTTTCCTTATAGCTCATACCTGCTAATCCACACAGCATCCTGGTAAACCTCTTCTGCACTCGCTCCACACTCTGTAACGGGGCAACTAGAACTGCACACAATACTCCTAGTGTTGTCTGACTCAGGTTTTATTCATCTGTTGCACGACTTCCTGACTCTCATGCTCAACGTCCCTATCAATGAAAGAAAGTATGCCATCCATCTTCTTCCCCATCTTATCCGTTTGTTAAGCCACTTTCAATGAACTGTGAACCACGGTTTACATACCGACAAAAGGTGATGTTAATCAGGCACTCGAGATTCATGCACCATCACCATACAAGAAACAGCCCACCCCAGCACATTTCAAATCATCATCAGGGAATTCAATCAGGCTTGTTTGAAGTCATCCCTGCCCAACTATCACCAGCATATAACCTGCAGTGCCTGGGTTTCTGACACACTTGACCACTACTATACTACAATTAGGAATTCATACCATTCCTTGCCTAGACTGCACTTCAAGAAAACTGATCACTTAGTTGTCCTTCTCCAACCTCCATACAGCAGACATCCCACCCTGCAAAAACTCATTTCAGGGAGGTCTCAACCTCATAGCAGTCTGTGTCAATCAATTCATTAATTTTGCAAGACATCAGCTTCACAAGTGTTTTGTGAGACAGCTGACTTCTGAATTCTGTCTTAATGTGACGCACCATGCTGAATGCCCTCTCGGCATCATTATTAGAATTTGGCAGCACCAAAATCAACTGGCAGAGCTCTTTGAATCTCAACTGCCCTGTGCTCACAGATTTTACTTTGGACAGCTTCCCCCAGAACTCATTAACTGGCAAACTTTTGTAGTTTGGCACCAGTCCCTTCAAGGTTAGTTGAGACATAATCCAGGACTCACCTCAACATGTCTTTTACATCATTTAACCCACCATGGGCAATAGGAAAGTCACTGTTGCAAACAGTGCAGCGAGCAACACTGTCCTTATTTTGACCCCTATTAGGCAGGGGTACACTTTAGTGTAGTCTGGGGTGAAGTACGTTTTATATTTCCTTTTTTTGGAACACTCTGCCATGGCGCTGCAGGACACTAAACTGAACTAATGGACAATGAAACAGAGAGAGCGGTCAACTGTAAAGCCCTCCCACAGAGAAAACTGATAGAACTACTTAGCACAAAGAGAGACCAATCAGGATGCCCTCTCTGTCACTCTCTCGCTACGTCTGTCACTCGCTCTCTCTCTTTCTCTCTCCTCCTCTCGCTCTCTCTCAAAAAAAAAAATCGATTTCCGGGATATTGTATATAATTTGCAGGCGTCAGGGAGCCACTATCAATATATGGGAGACTCCCGGAACTTCTGGGAGAGGTGGGATGTCTGATACAGGCAGAGGCTAAAGAGCAAAGCTCCAGAGATAAGGACAACAAAGAGGTAGTCACAGCCACAGGATTCCTTCAAGTCAGTGGACTGGGCCATGTTCAAGGACTCATCTGTGGATCTGAATGAATGCACCATGGTTGTCACCGATATTATTAAAACAGTTGAAGATGAGTGTGCCCCCACAAAAATCATTCAGTGTTTCCCCAACCAGAAGTCCTGGATGAACCACGAGATCCCCAGTCTGCTGAGGGCCAGCTCAGTGGCACTCAGGTCCGGGAAACAAGATACAAGAGCCCCAGGTGTGATCCTTGGAAAGCCATCTCATTTACAAAGTGGCAACTGCACACCAAATTTTAATCACTGAAGGATGCTCCACAGCTGCGGAAGGGCTTGAATGCCTTTACCCCTTACAAAGTGAAACCAAGTGACAGAGGTGGCAACAAGGCTTCGCTCCCAGAATCTTCACAAACTCCCACAGCCCTGGATGACCCTGTGATTTCTGTCTCTGAGGCTGATATGAAGGCATCTTTCAGGAATTGAACCCATAGAAGCCATCTGGCTTCGATGGGGTACCTGGCTGAGTATGAAAGACCTGCGCTGATCAAAGTTTTAGATGTCACCTTCGCAAACTTCTAAGGAAGTAGAGGCCTAAATCTAAGGAGGTGGTACAGGAGCCTGAAGACACACACTCAACATTTCAGGAACAGCTTCTTCCCCTCCACCATCTGATTTTTGATTGGACAATGAACCTGTGAACACATTCTCAGTATTGTTTCCTCCCCTGTTATTTTATGTATACTTTTTATTGTAATTTATAGCTTTTATTACTATGTATTACAATGTACTGTTGCCACAAAACAACAAATTTCTTGGCACACGCCAGTGATATTAAACCTGATTCTGATTCTCAACTGGCTGGCATGTTCACTGAAGTCTTTAAGCTCTCACTTTGGTTGTCTGAAATACCCACCTGCTTCAACCAGCCTTCAATTGTACCGATGCCCAAGAAGAAGGTGATAACCTACCTCAATGACTATCATCCAGCAGCACTTACATCCACTGTGATGAAGTGCTATGAGACATTGTTGATGAAACATATCAATTCCTGTCTGAGAAGCGACTTGGATCTGCTCCAATTTCCCTACCGTCACAGCAGGTCCATATAACAATTACAGCACGGAGCAGGCCATCTTGGCCCTTCTAGTCCGTGCCGAACTCCTACTCTCACCTAGTCCCACCGACCTGCACTTGGCCCATAACCCTCCATTCCTTTCCTGTCCATATAGCTGTCCAGTTTAACTTTAAACGACAACATCGAACCTGCCTCAACCACTTCTGCTGGAAGCTCGTTCTACATAGCTACCATTCTCTGAGTAAAAAAGGTCCCCCTCATGTTACCCCTAAACTTTTGCCCTTTAACTCTCAACTCATGTCCTCTTGTTTGAATCTCCCCCACTCTCAATGGAAAAAGCCTATCCACGTCAACTCTATCAATTCCCCTCATGATTTTAAACACCTCTATCAAGTCCCCCCTTCAACCTTCTATGCTCCAAAGGATAAAGACCTAACTTGTTCAACCTTTCTCTGTAACTTAGGAGATGAAACCCAGGCAACATTTTAGTAAACCTCCTCTGTACTCTCTCAATTTTATTGACATCTTTCCTATAATTCAGTGACCAGAACTGTACACAATACTCCAAATTTGGCCTTACCAATGCCTTATACCAATGCCTGTTCTGGGACCTCTACTTTTCGTAATTTTTATTAATGACCTGGATGTGGGGGTAGAAGGCTGTGTTGGCAAGTTTGCAGACGACACAAAGGTTGGTGGTGTTATAGATAGTGTAGAGGATTGTCAAAGATTGCAGAGAGACATTGATAGGATGCAGAAGTGGGCTGAGAAGTGGCCAGTGGAGTTCAACCGGGAGAAGTGTGAGGTGGTACACTTTGGAAGGACAAACTCCAAGGCAGAGTACAAAGTAAATGGCAGCATACTTGGTAGTGTGGAGGAGCAGAGGATCTCGGGGTACATGTCCACAGATCCCTGAAAGTTGCCTCACAGGTGGATAGGGTAGTTAAGAAAGCTTATGGGGTGTTAGCTTTCATGAGTCGAGGGATAGAGTTTAAGAGTCGCGATGTAACGATGCAGCTCTATAAAATTCTGGTTAGGCCACACTTGGAGTACTGTGTCCAGTTCTGGTTGCCTCACTATAGGAAGAATGTGGAAGCATTGGAAAGGGTACAGAGGAGGTTTGCCAGGATGCTGCCTGGTTTAGAGAGTATGGATTATGATCAGAGATTAAGGGAGCTAGGGCTTTACTCTTTGGAGAGGAGGAGGATGAGAGGAGACATGATAGAGGTGTACAAGATAATAAGAGGAATAGATAGAGTCGATAGCCAGCACCTCTTCCCCAGGGCACCACTGCTCAATACAAGAGGACATGGCTTTAAGGTAAGGGGTGGAAGTTCAAGGGGGATATTAGAGGAAGGTTTTTTACTCAGAGAGTGGTTGGTGCATGGAATGCACTGCATGAGTCAGTGGTGGAGGCAGATACACTAGTGAAGTTTAAGAGACTAACTGGACAGGTATATCGTGGAATTTAAGTTGGGGGCTTATATGGGAGGCAGGGTTTGAGGGTCGGCACAACATTGTAGGCCGAAGGGCCTGTACTGTGCTGTACTTTTCTATGTTCTATGTTATACAATTTCAACATTACATCCCAACTCCTATACTCAATGCTCTGATTAATAAAGGCCAACATACCAAAAGCTTTCTTCACCACCCTATCCACATGAGATTCAAGCTTCAGGGAACTATGCACCATTATTATCTGTTCTACAGCATTCTTCAATGCCCTACCATTTACCATGTATGTCCTATTTTGATTAGTCCTACCAAAATGTAGCACCTCACATTTTCCAGCATTAACAGCAGATACCTTTTCATTGGCTCCTCATTCAACCCTGGAACATCTAGACAGCAGAGATGCACACATCAGGATGCTCTTTATAGTTTGGCATTCAATACCATCTTCCCCTCAAAACTAATCAATAAGCTTCAAGGCATTGGCCTCAATACATCCGTGTGCAATTTTGGATTGTTGATTTCTTCTGCTCAGATTGGCAACATCTCCTCCACAATCTCCCATCAGCACAGGTACACCGCAAAGCTGTGTGCTTTACTTGCTTTACGCTTATGACTGTTAGGCTAAGCACAGCCTCAATACCATCTTTAAGTTTGCTAAATCACCATTGTCGTTGTCCAAATCAAATATAATGATGAATCAGCATATTGAATCAGAGTTTGAAAATCTGGCTGAGTGGGGTCACAACAACATCTCAGTCAATGTCAGCAAGACCAAGGAACTGAATATTGACTTCAGGAGGAGGAAACCAGAGGTGCACAAGACAGTCCACATTAATGGATCAGAGATGAAGATTTCCTCAGTTTTATTATTTCAGAGGATTCGTCCTGGGCCTAGCATGTGTCATTATAAAGAAAACACATTAGCATGTCCATTTCCTTAGAAGTTTGCAAAGATTCAGCATGACATCTAAAGAAGAAGAAAACAGCCCTTAACTCCAGGTGAAGTCATTGGAATGCAGTCATGACGGCGTTTTTTTTTTTAGCAGGCTTTCTTATTTTTACAAGGCCAATTTGCTAGCTCGACGCTCAACCCAGCACGGATGGAAAGTGTGCAAGGGAGCCGGCTGGATTCAAACTCAGAAGCCTTCGCTCTGAAGTCAGGTGCTGATGCCACTACAGCTCCAGCCGGCTTATGACATCTAAAACTTTGACTAATTTCTATAGGTGTGTGGCAGAGAGCTTATCAACTGGCTGCATCATAGCCTGGTATGGAAATAATGCCCTTGAATGGAAAATCCTAAAAAAAGTAATGGATATGGCCCAGTCCATCACGGGTAAAACTCTCCCCATCAATGAGCACATCTACGTGGAGCACTGTTGCAGGAAAGCAGCATCCATCATCAAGGACCCCACCACCCAGGCCGTGATCCCTTCTCACTATTGTCATCAGGAAGTACGCCTTAGGACTCACACCACCAGGTTAAGGAACAGTTACTACCCTTCAACCATCAGGCTCTTGAACCAGAGGGGATAACTTCACTCATGCCATCACTGTTCCCACAACCTGAACTCACTTTCAAGGACTCTTCACCTCCTGTTCTTGACATTTGTTGCTTTTGTATTTGCAGTTTGTTGTCTTTTGCACATTGGTTGTTTGTCCATCCTGTTGGGTGCGGTCTTTCATTGATTCCATTATTTCTAAACAATGGAAGGCATTAATCAGGCATCAAGTTCAATGGGACAGATTGTGCAAATGGATAAAAGTGATTTCATCACATGATGATGGATTCTTTACACCATGTCTGCACACTGCAGCACAAGAACACAAACCATATTGGAACATATCTGACCTCCCATTCCCATCCTGATTGGGACATATCCGACCTCCCAGTCCGATCCTGGTTGGTCCAATCCAACCTCCCACTCCAATCCCGGTTGGTCCAATCCGACGTCCCACTCCAATTCCGGTTGGTCCCATCCGACCTCCCACTCCAATCCTGGTTGGTCCAATCCGACCTCCCACTCCAATTCCGGTTGGTCAATCCTGGTTGCAGCCCGAAGGCTAAGGGTGTTCCACAAGGCATTGAACTGGGGAATTAAGTGTCAGCAAGCACATTCATTTCTGTTGGGTCATTGGCCTGCATGGAAGAGGAAGTGAAGCTGAGCAGTGTGTCCTGTTTATATTAAATTAAAGTACAGTGGATTCCTCTTGATTGGGCTATTGGTGAATTGAGAGCCTCTTATTTGGGATAATTGTTAAAGACGAAAAACTAGTGTCAGTTGCATGCACTTGTGTGGGCGTTAGACACTACACTGTGCCTAAAGAGAACAGTTTTTAAAATAGCATCAGTTGTTTGTGTTTCAGTTCGAAAAGCAGGGATCTTTTGTCACTGGTATTTGGCAAGAAATAAGCAGTAAGACAATTCAGAACTGTTTTGCTCATTGTGGTTTCAAGTATTGAAGCCTGGAGATGCCGGGATTGAAAATGAAACAATGTTACTACTTCATCAAGTTAGGACCCATGAAGAATTTGAAGATAACAACAATCATCTTGAACGTTACAATGAAAATACAGATTTGGAGGATACAAACGCCAGAAGCATTGTATGAAGACAGTCCATCTGTACTACATCTGCACTGAATTTGTTCATCATCAGTCAATCAAAAGAATACGGCCGAGTACACTGGATAAATTCCTCCGTCGGTAACTTAAGGAACTAATACACAGTTTTATAGTACTGCAGTAGTATTGGTAGTGTTCTAAGCTGTTCTGTATTTCACTTAAATACATAATGTGTTACTCAGTTAAATGGTAGTTTGTCTTTATTATACCTTTTTAGCTATTTCCATGAAACTTCAGTTAGTTGGGCCAGCTGCTTAACTGGACCAAAATGTACTGGTTTCAATGTGTCCGAATTATCCAGAATTCACTCTGTGTGTCATGTTTATGGAAGTAATTTGAAATTTTTTTTTGAGTTCCTAGACACCTCTGAAACTGTCAGAAGCAGTCGGTGTTGCTCAAGACTGTGTCACAGAACATGGAACAACTGCAGCAACAAGACCTCAATGACACGGGGAAATGTGTGGACACAAACACCAAGTACTACAATAGGGATCTAACACGAATCCAATGGGAGGTGTGAGGCACAGTCCAGCACAATATTTCGCAATATAAATTCACACCATATACTTATTAATTCAATTCAATCAGGTCTATATTGCATTAATGTTTTAGACTGGAAAGCATAGTCCCAGAAAAATAAAACTGAAGAAATTTGCTGGGCTTGCTTTCTTCTTAATTTGAAACACTGAATAATCAACTGCTTAATCCCATTTGACTAGATTGTTTAAAACAATTAAAAGGAATATTTGCTAAAACAAATCTGATTCAAATATGAGAAGGATAAGTGAATAAAGTAAATAAGTACTCTAATTGCTTTTTAAGTCGTCCATCTTGGTGCTGCACAATTGAGAAATAAATCTATAGAAGACACACATGATTCAATTACTTGAATTGGAGACAGATAGCTCATTTGCAGATATTTTCCATGTGCCAGTCCAAACTAATATGTAAGTAATACACTTTTGGCAAGGACTCAGAACCACCCACACTTACAAATAATGACTTTTCATTCCCATCAATTAAACACAAATACACTTCAAAAGGCAATTTTCCTCACAAAATGTAAAGGAAAGCATACGATGGTGCAGTGAGCAGACACCAAATAGAAATCAAGGTTATTCAATGATATAATATTTACTCATTTACGAATCACAAAGGACTGTTTTAAGCAACAACACTTAGTGCCAAGTAGCAGCAACCAATGATACATTTAGCATGACTGAAATAGCATCTTGCAGCAAAGACACTGCAGAAATTGTGATGTGCTCTCACTGCAGCAGTGATTTGTGCTGTACAGCCTCCCAAACGCAGCCCAGGTGGATTCAATGGCAGTGAGTTCAATAGGACATGTTGCGCAATGGAATAATGGTGTGATTGAGAAAATCGGGGCGGGGGGGGGGGAAATCGCCAGAATGGTGCTGATGTGCGGTTTTGTGGTGGGAAATAATCTCTGCTTTGGCAAGGGAGAGAATAGTGAGGGGGCAGTAGACAGGGAGGCCTCCCAGAACAGAACAGATCAATATATATCATGTGGCTTTCATTGCATTATTTCATGAACGGATTCAATATAATGCAGCACTAAAATAGCCTAACCGAATATATTGGTGTGAAATTGTGTCCACGATGTTCTGTTCCTTAAGACATGCTCATCTTTCCATCTTGCAGAATAGAGTCAAAGTCATAAAACATTAAGCACAGAAACAAGCCCTTTAGCCCATCTAGTCCATGTCAAACCATTAACCTGCCTAGTCCCATTGGCCTGCACCTGGACCAAATGGGATACCTTTCCCACCCATGTACCCATCCAAATTTCTCTAAAATCCTGACCTCGCAACCCTGGAGGCCCTGAAACTTCAACTTAGGGCCTACCTCCCTGAACTCACTTTGCAGGACCTTGTCACTCCTCCTGCCCATGTCATTGATACTGCCGTGGACCATGACCTCTGGCTCATCCTTCCACTTAAGAATGCTGTGGACTCGATCTGATGTGTCCTGACTCTGGCATCTGGGAAGCAACAAATTATCTGGGAATCTCATTCTCATCCACAGAACCTCCAGTCTATTCCCCTAACCAACAAATCCCTTATCTGTACAGCTTGCCTCTTCTCCCCACTTCCCTCTGAGCCACAGAGCCAGGCAGTGCCAGAGACCTGACTGCAGTGGCTTTCCTCCGCTAGGTCATCCCCCCCACCCCCACCCAACAGAGTCCAAGGTGGTATACCTGTGCCTGAGGGGACGGTCACAGGGTTACTCTGCACTGGCTGCACATCCCCTATCCATCCTCGTGATGGTCATCCAGTTACCTGTGTTCCACACCTTCAGGTGTAATTACTTCGCTGTATACCCTATCAACCTTTAAGCCTCCCGAATGATCAGAGTTCAGCCAGTTCCAGCTCCAGCTCCTTCACTCAGTCTGTTAGAAGCTGCAGCTGGATGCACTTCTTACAAGTGTAGTCATCTGGGGTAATGGAGGCCTCCTTACCTTCCCACATTCTGCAAGAGGAGCATTCTAGTGTCTGGCATCCCCACTGCTCTAAATGTGCAGTAAGAAATAAAGAAAGAACAAATAACGAAAAGAAATCTAACTACGGTCTATGCCGCTCCTAAGCCTCAATAAGCCAAAGTCTTAACTCCCCACTCCCACAAAGTCTGCTCCACTTAAACCCGACTTCTTTTTATTGGTCCTTGCCAAGTGTCTAATTATGTGCAATCCATTGAACTAATAATATGAATTTATAACAATGAATTTAAAATACAGTGCCCATTTCATCCAACGCTCACACTTTTACTAATAATTACTGAATGATTGATCATCATTTTCCACTGCTACTCCAAGGTAGTGAACACATAAAAAGCTTTTCTCTACTTGCACTTGGCATGAAAAGCAGGAATGTCTTGTGCCTGTCTCACCTAAAGACACAGACCAAGAAGCATCCAGACTGATACATGGGACGTAACTTTCAAGGTAGTCAAGTACAACCAAAGCAGCCCATTCACAGGAGTACCCTGAAGCCAATGCACAGGTGTGGAAATCTGGGCACCACGGTGGGAACATTACTACAGTTGTATCGAGTTCAATTCTGGCACTGTTCTGTAAGGACTCTCTGTAACATCCTTCTCATTGGTTGCGTGGGTTTTCCCCAGCAGCTTCAGTTTCCTCCCACAGTCCAAAGACATACCGGCTAAGTTAATTGAGCATTGTAAACTGACCTATGTTTAGCTTAAGGTTAATTAGGGTTGCTGGAGCAGTATGGCTCATAGTGTCGGAAGGGCCTATTTATCACTAAATAAAATAAATTTCAGCTTCAGAGAGCCAAAGGACTTCAGCAATCCTGAAGTGTGGGATGGGACACCCAGCATAATAAAATTCTAGATTCCAGAGACCATGAGCTTCACAGAAATCTAGATCTCAATTGCTCAAAAGGTTCTTACTTCTCCAATATCTGCTGCCCTGGAGATGCAAAGACATCCCGAGTTCTTGTGCTAGCTGGCTTCTATCCAGTGGTGGGCTGTAATAAGCATCTGCTGCAGTATATGTTCACCTTTTCACAGGGTTGAAGAGAAACTAAGGTCAGCAGGCATTCAATCCACTAGAAGACTGGTTAACACTTTGCTACGCATTAGTCAGAATCTTCATTTTAAACCTAACTCACACCTGCAATATTTCCAGCTTTTTCGGCACAAATTCATAATCAAAGAGCACACATCCTTCATGGGTGTCTCAAAGCTCGAGAGGAAAATAATGCTAGACTGAGGTCACCGTGACTGACAGCTCCCACAAGCATTTATAAATTTACAAATGAGTAACAATGCTATTGATTCAAAATATTTAAATCCATTGAAAACAAAATATGCTGGAGATGCCATTCTGGATAAGTAGCCAAACACCAGGCTAAGTCACTCCAGTTGACCCTTAGAGAGCAAACATTCAGTTTACTAATCTACAAACGTTTGTATATTCAGGCACAATATAAAATCCAATGCTATTATCCTTTGAACGACACAGTTATTACCATCTACTGCTGCATCAAATAAATTCACAATTCAGTCATAATAAGCTTTAGATTAAAATTCTCTTGACAGTAATTTAAACTGAAATTATTTATTAAGCCTGAACTAGTGATATATAACATATATACAGTGTATATCCACATTTATTATGAATCCCATTGAGCCTACCTAAGAAATACAGCCCATGGCAAGGTATACAGTAATGTGGGTACCATTATGTCAATAGTAATGAACTGTTCAGCTGATTCTCAGCACTGGGGCTAGCTTTGTTATCAAGTGCAATCATCGCTGATGTTAACTTTGCTTCCTGTTATTGTGCCACGGTTCGATACCAACACAAGCAATGTCATTTCCTATTCACTATTCACTTCAGTGAATTATGGTCATAATGCAACAAAAGAGATGGTGAGTAGTTAGTAGTTTTACACAATGAGGCCTACAGGGCAACATCCGAACCTGGCACTCAGTCTGAAGAAGTCATAATGCATTGACTTTTTCCTCTTTCCTGATACTGCCTGAACTGCTCTGTGTTTCCAGCATTTTCAATGCTTCCAGCCCAAATGATTTCACTAAAACCAATGCAAGCTTGGGTAGCGTGCAAGATGAAGAATCCCCAAGAAATACCCATTCTGCCCACTCATGTTCTGCACTTGCGGGACTTGAAGGCATTCCAAGGAGTTCCTGTGAGTACTGCAGAAAGTAGAGCGCTGTGCCTATGATTGTTAAAATAAGACAAAGATTCCATAGTGGGACAAAAGATTGGAGCAGTGAATGATTCCAGAATGAATGCTTCATCAGTCAGGGAAAAGCCACACTATCCTTCAGTCACTCCAGGCGCTGGGCTGCAAGCTACTTTTCAGCACCTCGATGACCCTGCTACTCGCGAGAATGCTCACCCTGAGTATTTAGCTGCTGTGCTCCCAGCACTGGGATCACAATGCAACAGGTGAAAAACATCCCTTACGGAACTCGGACTGTTAGAACCACTGAACTTTGGTTATAAAGTGGAGAGCATCTCTTGTGTAAAGCGAACAATGATTAGCAATTTCAATAATGACTTTTGCAGTAAGTTAGTATTAATGCTGCACTGTATCCATAATCTAAACTGGTCAAAACTAAAGTTTGTCATTGAACAAAGTTCTTCACAATTGAAACAAACTTTGTCTCAATAAAAAGCAACATTCCTGGAGATCATTCCAGTTTGGGTCGTGGAGTGCAAAGAAATCATTCAAAGAGCAAGTTCATTCAAAGACTTGTTGGAAATGGACACCAAATAATGTTTCGTCTCACAAAGCAACAGTTTTCATTTATGACGTGCCTTTATTGTCGCAAACGTCTCAAACCACCTCAGGAATGAATATCCAAAAACTGAAAAGCATCTGTCACAGAAGACCACAAACATGAGAAAATCTGCAGATTCTGGAAATCCAAAGCAACACACACACACACAATGCTGGAGGAACTCAGCAGGCCGGGTAGCATCTATGGAAAGGAGGAGTCAACAGTTGGGGTTTTGGGCCAAGACCTTTCATCAGGACCTTCATCATAGAAGATCATTAAAACCTGGCTAAAGAGGCTCATTTTCAGGAATGCCCTAGAGACAGAAAATACGCTGGAAAGGCAGCGAAAGGATATCCAAAGGGTCCTGCAGCTGAAGACGTGGCCAAGATGGTGGAGCAAAATAGTTGGTGGTGTCTAAGAGGGAGACTGAAAGAAGAATAATTTTCTTCCAGTGTTTTGGGCCTACACTCATTTGCAGAGCTAGGGAGGGACAAGACCACAATGCGGTATATCAGCGGGATGAGAATACATCATTTAGCTGAAGGACAGTGCACATCAGAGAATACAGGAGAGATAATTGCATGGAAACAAGAGACTGAACTTGTTACACCTGTGAGCCAGTGGCAACGCTCATGTGATTATTACAGTTTTGTACTCATGATAGCTCTGGCAGAACATTAGCTAAATGATTTGCAGAAATCCACTTTATATCAGGTTTGAGGAAATTTTTCACAACCATGGCTGAATTATTTCAATTGATTTGAGTGTTCAATTTGAGATCTCCATTCAGGGTTGATCAATGAGCAGACTGAGCAGCAACAACTTGTAAGACTTTTGTTGCCCAATACTTAAAGCTGAGATTTATAACCTGTGTACCTGGGAGTGAACGGAACAAAGAAACATTCTTCTGAATCATAATACTTCTCATTCAATAGTGAGGAAAATTCTCTTGTGATTCATGAATCAGTTTACACCTCTAGCTTTCATCTTTGCAAAATTAATCAAGCTTCATTTGAGCTTGCTTAAAGTAATACATTTTGTTGAAGGTTTTCCATTCTAGCTTATATGACACTGAAAATTATAGAAGTATTTAAGCAAAAAGAATTAGAATCATAAAAGTTTATGACACAAAAGGAAGCCATTCAACCCATCATTTCTACAGAGGATGAAAACATGCTGTCCCATCTAGCCCCACTTTACAACATGAAATCCACTGCCCAGCAGATCACACATCCAAGTGCTGCTTCTAACTACCCTTCACACAATGAATTACAGATCCTGACCACACTCTGAGTGAAAGATTAACTCATCTCCCATCTAAACTTTCTATTATTAAATCCACACCCCTGGTTTTGATGCTTCACAAAGTAAGATTGGCCCATCTGACTTTGTCTACTTATGACGCTCATAATTTTAAACTGTTCAATAAGTCTCTCATTCTCTACTGTTCTCAAGGAAACAACCTCAGTCTTTACATCTTCCTTTGGAACCACAGTTATCTAAGCCTAGCAACATGCTTGTAAATCTCCTCTGCACCTTCTCCAGTTCAAACACATACTTCCTTTGAATGATGAGTAGAACTGTATACAGAACTCCATGTGGTCTAATTAGTACAGTTAACTATTATGCCAAGGCATCACTGGTTTTACTGATTTCTCTGTTGGCTAATTAAGGAAATCATACCGTGCAGTTATTATCCACTTTATGAATGTGTTCTGCTATCTAAAGGTACACTTCTAGGACAGCTTGTTCCTTCACATATCTCAGTATCCTGCTATTTATTGTCTGATTCCTTGCCTTATTGCAGCACATCAGAAATACAATTTAACATCCTGCTGATTTGAATTCCATTTGCCATTTTTTCTTCCCAGCTTGGCACACCTTCTTGCAGTCTAACATTTTCCATCCAATTGTTAATTGCACAGTGCATTTTTATATCACCTGCAAACCACCTTATCATGGCCCCAACTTTTGAATTTCAATCATTGGTAAAAAAAAAAAGCAAGTTCATGAAAAGTGAGATACAGTATGGTCTTCCTGTCATTAAAGACCCATCAAACATTCCTCTTTACATTTTGCCACTCAGTTTTGGATACAGTTTACCACTTTCTTGTGGACTTTTACACTTTGGACCTTCCAATCATTGTCAAAAACTTTGCTTTTGTTGTGCTCTGTTGCCCACAACTAATAATCCACCTTCCTCAACCCTCCTTGTTAATCAAGCAAGGCAAGTTTTTATTGATAATATTTTAGGTACCTGGAACAGATTGCCAGGAGAGGTACAGAAGCAAATATGCTAACAACGTTTAGGAGGCATTTAGGAAGGCACATGAACCGGCAGGGGAAAGAGGTGCATGGACCTGGTACAGGCATATGGGATTAGTTTAAACTGGCATTTTATGATCATGCAGATAGTGAGGGCAGAAGGGCTTGTTCCTGTGCTGTACTTTTCTACGTCCCAGTGTTCAGTGATGCGTTGCCTATATCCATAACATTCACAATCACACGTTCAGATTAGCAGGCCACGGGACTGGGTTTCAGATGAAAACATATACTGACTTGGATTTTCAGAAGGCCTTTGTAAAGGTCCCACACATGAGGCTACTTAACAAGAGTAGAGCCCATGGTATTACAGGAAAGATTCTAGCATGCATGGAAGATTGGCTGACTGGCAGGAGGTAAAGAGTGGGAATAAAGGGGGTCAGTTCTGGTAGTCAGTCAGTGATGAGTGTGTTTCCACAGGGTTTGCTATTGAGACCACTTCTTTTCATGTTATGTCTGTGCTGGCGATGTGTTGGCATCTGCACCTGGACTTCAGAACAAGAGGTCCCAGGTTCGAATCTAGCCAGCTCCTTGCACAAGTTTCACCCGAGCTGGGTCAAGTGTCGAGCTGGCAACTCAGCCTCGTGAAACAGACAAACACTACAGAAATGGTAAGGTTTCAATAGATGCATTTAATGTCAGAGAAACGTATGCAATATACATCCTGAAATTCTTGTCCTTCGCCCAATGCCACTGGGAGGAACTACTTTTCATGCTGGACAGTAGGTCAGCAATTTGGATGATGTAATTGATGGCTTTGTGGTCAAGTGTGCAGAAGATACAAAGATAGTGTTGTGGAAGCAGTGAATCTGCGGAAGAACTGAGACAGATGGGGAGAATGGACAAATGGAACCTAGTATAGGGAAGAGTTTAGTCATGCACTTTGGTAGAAGGAATAAATGGCTCAGAGGGCCTAATTCAGCACTCTATCTCAATAAATAAATGTGTAGACTATTTTCTAAATGGAGAGAAAATTCAAAAATCAGAGGTGCAAAGGGACTTGAGAGTCTTTGTGCAGGATTCCCTGAAGGTTAACTTGCAGGTTGGAGTCAGTGGTAAAGAAGACAAACGTAATGCCAGCATTCCTTTCAAGGAGACGAGAATATAAGAGCAAAAATGTAATGCTGAGATTTTATAAAGCACTAATTAGACTGCACCTTGATTACTGTGAGCAGTTTTTAGCCGCTTATCTAGGAAAAGGTGTGCTGGCATGGGAGAGGTCCAGAGGAGGTTCACAAGAATGACTCTGGGAATAGAGCAATTGGATCCTGGATTTCCTCACTTGTAGACACCAGTCAGTTTAGATTGACAGAAACATCTCCACAATCTCCATCAGCACAGGAGCACCTCAGGGACATGTGCTTAGCCCGACTGCTCTGCTCACTTTACACCTATGACTGTGTGGCGAAGTACAGCTCCAACACTGTATACACCAGTGGTGTCATCAGCAAGCTTGTGTGCTGTAACAACAACAACCTCTCACTCAATAAGACCAAGGAACTGTTTATAGACTTCAAGAGAGGGAAACCAGGGATGCATGTGCCAGTTATTATCAGAGGTAGAGAGGGTCTACTGTAAATTCCTGTGTGACACTATCTCAGAGGACATGTCCTAGACCCATCATAAAAAACACGACAGCATCTCTACAGGAGTCTGTGGAGATTCTATATGTCATCTAAAACTTTCAGTGAGAGTGTGGTGAATCTGTGTGGAATTCATTGCCACGGATGGCTGTGGAGGCCAAGTCATTGAGTATATTTAAAGTGGAGATTGAAGGGTTGATAAGTTCTTGGTTGGTCAGGGCATCGAATGTGGTGGAGAGAAGGCAGGAGAATGTGGTTCAGAGGGATTATAATCCAGCCGTGATGGAACGGCGGAGCAGAGTCAGAACCTGATTCTGCTCCTGTGTCTCATGGTGCACAAATTCTTTCAATATTCCATTTACAAACTTACACAAAATATTTTCCATTATTCTGCAATGATTCTGACTTTTGTACATGTTAATCTCAAAACAAGTGAGTGTCATTCACAGAATGCCCAACATCACTTGGACAAGTGAAACTAAACAGACATCTGTCAAAGCCTAAATCTGGAAAATAAGCCATCAGAGAAATTCACAATGGGAAGGAATAAGTTCAGGAAGGGAATGCAGAAATCACACACAAAACATTGAATGAAGAAAGCTACTTTGCAAAAATTCAAGGCAGCAGTATCAATCTCAGAATCAAATTTAATATCATCGGCATATGCCGTGAAGTTTGTTGTTTTATAGCAGCAGTATATTGCAATACATAGTTACGATAAGTATATTAAAAAATTAATTAAGCAGTTAAAAAAGAGAGGGAAAATACTGAGGAAGCATTCATGGGTTTATTGTCCATTCAGAAATCTGATGACAGAGGGGAAGATGTTGTTCCTGAAACACTGAGTGTGTGCATTCCGGCTCCTGTACCTCCTCTCTGATGATAGCAATTATAAGAGGGTATGTCCTGGGTGATGGGGGTCCTTAATGATGGATAACATACTTTTAGGGCATCCCTTTTTGAAGATGTTCTGGATGCTGGGGAGGTGAGTGCCCATAATGGAGCTGAATGAGTTTACAACTTTCTGCAGCTTTTTCTGATCCTGTGCAGTGCCCCTCCATACTAGAGGGTAATGCAACCAATTGGAATGTACGGTTCATCTGCAGGAATTTGCGAGTGCCTTTGTTAACATACTGATTCTCCTTAAACTCCTAATGAAATATAGCTGCTGTCGTTTTTCGTTGCAATTGCATCGACGTGTTGGACCTAGGATAGATCCTGAGAGAAGTTGACACCCAGGGGTGTGAAACTGCTTTATCTGCTTAAATAGATCATTTGTTCGGCATGTCTCTGGCTCCTCTTTATTGCCAGAGGTTGCTACAAATGCAACATGGAATGAGTGAGCTACTGTACCTCATAGCAGTTTGACAGAAATTACAATTTCTGAATTGGTTCAATTAATATAAATTTCATCGTTCAGGCTGAAAATCTCTTCGGAGTCTGTCACTTTCTAGACCAATTCCCAATGAACTCGACAACACGTTTGAAATTCAGAGCACTTTCTGGCATGTAGAGGTTTCAGCTCGGAGTCACATTTATTCTTATAGTCAAAAGGAAATGCAAAAAGAAAAATCAAAAAGCAGTCATTTTCTTCCTTTGTTACGTTCTCCATGATTCTGCCCCAGTGACCTTATTTTGCAAGAGCCAGACATTCACTATAAACACAGCACTCTCACAGCGCTCTGGTGTGAAGGCTTAAATAACATTCCATGGAGGCTTTCAACAAACTAGATCCGTACAGTATTGAGCTAGGTACAAAAAAAAGCTTTATTACACATATCACCTTGTATGTTTTTAATGTTATTACAATATTCATTAATTAGTTATTACTTTGCTGCAATTTTCTGAAAAGCAAAAAATAGTGATATTCAAAGTCTGAAATAGAATAGGAAATGTGGAAAATGCTCACCAGGATAGTGGAGAGTAATACAGCTAGTGTTTGATTAAAGCTCTGTATCTGGAAATGTGAACTCTGTTTCTCACTCCGCATATTCTGACTGAACTGCTGAATATTTGCAGCATTTTCTCCTTTACAATGATTATAAAGGCTGTAATGGTAATCTCCCATTGTTTCATTTCAAAAAAGCCTCTCTAATTTGTTGAAGAGTAAATCATATGAATACGGATAAATACATAAAGCACAATTTGGAATTTGTTAATATCAACAGTTTGCTCAGTTTAAGCCATGCTCTGTCCAGACCTGACTTGGAGCAGAGGCTTCCAAACAATATGTCAAAATTTTTTTTTAGTTTATTTTATTTGAAGACAATAAGACCATAAGATACAGGAGCAAAACTAGGCCATTTGGCCCATCCAGACTGCTCCACCATTTCATCGTGGCTGTTCCATTTTTCCGCTTAGCCCCAATTTTATTCAGATTTACAGCGCAGATCAGGCCCTCCTGGCCTGAACAAGCTGCAGCGCCCAGCAACCCAGCAACTTCACACCAGCCTAATCATAAGACAACTTACACTGAGCAAGTCCCGGCAAGCGGGTTACATCTTGGCGACGTGGGAGGAAACCGGAGCACTCGGAGGAAGCTCACGTCCATGGTTTGCGGGGAGAATGTACAAACCCTTCATAGGCAGCACAGGAATTGAACTCCTAACTCCAGAAGCCCTGAGCTGGAATAGCGACACACCAACCACTCCACTGCCATGGATTGCTCCCCTGTTTTGGTGCAGGTTCATCTGTACATCACCACTTTACTTACAATATTTGTTCCTCCTTTCACTTCGACATAAAAGGCTACTCTATTATAAACTTTCCAATCAAACGCCATCATGCTACACGACTCATAGCGAAGATTTCAGCAGTAAAGATCACAGGCAATTAGTTGGAGGTCAGAAAGGGAAGTGCCGTACTTTCTCTCTGTTTTCCTGAGACACAACTGTAAAAAACATTAAATTTCGCTGAGCTGAAAATGAATCTGAGCTCCAAACCATTAAGTGTATATCCTTACATTCAAATTTAGAAGGAAGTAATGCTCTATTTGTTCACATTTTTCACCTTACCTAGGTATTGTAAAGGGATATCGATCTTTGGTCCAATCACATAGTGGCCTTCTTCCAAACTGTGAGCTGTCACTGTCGTCCACTGTCTACATGAGTGGATTAGGAGTAGGTCCTGCTCAGTCAATCCTTCGATGTATTCTCCTACAAAACAGGACAAAGAATCATGAATCAGCAACTAGAAACCTGTATTAATTAATTAAAGAGTAGATAATTATCACAGTGATTTACTATCACTCAATCGGAATGAAAGGGAAAGAAACTGAAAAGGAAACTGAAGGGTAAAGTCAGATGTCTAGGCATCTGTCCTGAGGCTGATATAAACTCAATAGTTTGGAAGATGCCACAAACCACGGGAATGCCATTAATCATGGGAATCCATGACCTCACTCCACCACACCTCTACAAACTTCCTTCAGTCTCATATCTCAGTTCACCTCCTCTGCTCCACTGAATGTGGTTATCTTGTCTGTTTCACTTTGTGTTGTGTTCCCTGGTCTTAATTTCAGAATCCAGTGCTTCAGTCAATGCCTTTAACTCTTTCTCCATTAAGTGCCCTATGTCCAGATCCCTCATTTTTTGATTCCAAGATCCTTTAGCAAAATGTACTGTACAATGCACAGATCCAACGCGCTATACCAGAAAACAGTCAAGTTGTGGATTAAAAACACTTTGGGCATTAATAGATTTTTTTTCAGTCACTTCTCTGCCCCAACAGTATGGAGGATTCTAATTCTGTAGTTTCCAAACTATTACCACTGCATCTCCGCTGCAGTTCATGAAAGTTTTCATCTCTGAATCAACTCAGGAATCACATGCAAAAGAACTATAAATCTCTGAGGAGACACAGAGACTGCAGATGTTGAAATCTGAAGCAACAATCAGCTGAAACTCAGTGGGTCAAGCAGTATCTGTGCGTGGAAAATTGCTGACGCTTTGAGTCAAAATCCCGCGTCAGTACAAAAATTTTTAATCTCTCTCATTCCATCTGCTATGTCAAGGAGGAATGAGTGCCTTGAATTTACCTTAAGGAAAAAGTGTTATAAATCTAAGGAAACGATTGCCCCCACTTTTTAGTTGGAGCTAGAAAATTTTAAAATACAAATCTGAAATAGTTTCTCAACAATATAAACAAAATGATTTGTTGGCAAAGAGAAGATACCGTGATAATGAATGTGAACAAAATGTGTTGTGTTGGATCTTGTGAACCATTGCATTTGCCATTATCAGCAGCACATTGGATGAACAAATAAAAGTAGCTACACTTGCAAGGTAAAAGTGAATGACATTTACTGTTTATTCTGTATTATCACTAATAAATGTGTATTAATTCACAGTGAACACAAACATAAATCTTATTAGAAAAGTGGATGTAATTTATATTACAGAATGGGTAAACAACATTCTTTCACATCCCAAACAAAAAAAAGTGAATTAGTCTGGAAACTTTTTCCCTGAAGTCATCCAAAGAGATCAGTTGGACATGAATGCTCAACAGAAAATGGACATCAACCAAAATGGAAACGAGAGTGTTGTGAAGCGAACGATCCTTTCAAAATGATGAAAGGACAGGGGCATAGGGGGCAACATACATCTGGTGATGCAGCATTTTGAAAGGGCCAACAAGAGCAAATCTGCAGATAATGGAAAACCGAGCAACACACACAAAATGCTGGAGGACAGGCCAGGCAGCATCTGTGGAAAAAGTACAGTCAACGTTCACGGCCCAAAACATCGACTGTACTTTTTTTTCATAGATGCTGCCTGGCCTGCTGAGTTCCTCCAATATTTTGTGTGTGCTGATTTGAACTCTGTTTTTCTCTCTGGCCAGCCTGGAATCTCCCACAGCCCTGCTGTTAACCATACATAATACAAACAGTATAAGGAGTATAATCACTCTCTAACTACCCCATTTAACCCGGCCTCACCCACCAACTTCTCTGCAAATTAAAACCAACATTTATCTTTATTTCTCAACTCTGTTTCTTTCTCCATTAATGCCACCTGTTGTGTGTTTCCAGCATTTTCTGTTTAACCAGGGCTTGAATCTACAGTGCGCATAAACGTTGCTCAAAGGCAGACCCAGAAAGAACAAGAATTCTTCCTGTAGCTCTACAAACACATCCAGCCGCAGGCACGTTCTTCCCTCTTGCAGGACCAGTTTTGCCCTGATCCATCATAAAATGGAAGTCAGCCATTGGCCTGGCCTCCCCTGCACAGTGAGGGGCATACTGATTACTGCCAGTATCCAAATGAAGACTGAACTGAGGGCTTTCTGTGTGCCTTCGCTGCTCCGCCAGCTTTGCATCCATCTTAACCACTAAACAAATTTTTCCTGCTGCTCCCTGTCATAGTTCCTTGCTCTGTACTCACCTTCCAACAAACCCCTGATCACCTCGATCAATCTAAAACTTTCCTGGGGGCAGAGTGCAGTGGGAAGGAACTTCCGAAGGGCAATACATCTTACAAAAGGAGAAATAACATAAAGGGAAGGTTTAAATCTGTGCAAGGAAATCCCTGGGGTGAGCAGCCGGATTGAAACTAAAATATCAGTATTCTCATATCACGCCTGTCTGAGGCTATTGGCATCAATTCAGCTGGAATTCTTTGTGGTGCAAGTGCAAAGTCCACATTTCTTCCATCAACATTACCCAGAAGATCCAATAATTTCAATAACTCTGTGCAGATGATAACGCAAAAGAAATTTAAACCAACTACGAATCTCTGGTTATTTCAGCCCACCGCTGAGACCATGTCCTATCTGCTCATGTTTTTTTGTTTTGGAAGAGGTGTCTGCCTGAACTTTGTAACCCATCATTCTCTGAGTAAATTCATATCATTAACCACTCATATTTAATTAAAGGGTTACTGTCAGGAAGAGTTTCTAATACTAAAACTTGCTTCTCCACAATGTTGCTTTTTAAAAGGCATTGGCCAGCAAGACCAGCACTTACTGCACATCCTAACCATGCCGAAGAAGAAGGCCGAGAGCAACCTCCATGAACCACTGTGGTCCTTCTTATAAAGGATGGTGCTATTGAAGAGGTGTTATTGATAAGGTGCTGTTCCCAAATTACGTCTCACATGCGTAAACCCAATGGTTCTCCTTCCATGCATATTCATCCATCCCTTATTACCCTCACTTAGTTCCATCTATCCATCGTCCACTCTCCATCTGGCTCTACCTATCACTCACCAGTCTCTACAGCACGGCCCTTGCACTACTTACTAACAATCTTTCCTGATGCAGGGTCCTGACGCTTCAGAGATGTAGCCTGATTCTTTGAGTTCTTCTAACATTCTGTTTTTTTTTGACAACTGCTTTTGATTTCCTTGGTGATAGAGGATGAAGGTATTGGAGTAGGTGGGTGAATCACTGTGGTGCATGTTGTGAAGGGACATGCCTCTAAGTGGATTCATTGTCCAAAATCACAGTGAACCAACCACCAGTTCAAAGTTTGTTGGAAACAGATGCTATTGTAATTGCCACTAAGGACGAATATCTGAACCAGCAATTATAGTGCATCTTTGCTGACTTCAGGATGCTTCAAGTTACAGAGATTTGGCAGATAGACTGTTGAAAGCCATTATAATTACAAAAATCATCCCATCCCCAAATAGGGATAAAGTAGAAGCAGGGATAAAGTTCACATCGGGCTCAATGCAATAGGTTCAGCATTATCAGTTATGCCCAAACCTGCTTACATGGGTCCTGATTAGAAGTCACGATCAAGGTTGAAAACTCTAAAAATCTGTACAGAATGGGATGGGACAAACTGCATTTGGATTTTCTCCCTGAGTTTAATCCACAGACTTGCATGAGCCTAAAGATCTGTGGGCTCAAACCTCCAATTTACTTCCTTCACTGGCATCTCATCTTATCCTCAGTCAAAACTCAGCTTTCACCACTATCAGTCTTTGTAATCCCCTGCAGGTCCTGCAAGAATATTTTGTTTGTCCAAAAGACACCTTTGGTATAGTTCCAATTTGACCAGTCATAATTTCAACCATCTGGGTCCTAAGCACTGGAATCCCCTCTCCAACTCCCTGAGACCAGTATTACTGTATAATATGATTTTGAGAACTTGCTGGGTGCAGTTGGGCTAGCATACATCCTACAATTCAACACTGACCTAACTTCAGTAATATGGTATTTACTGTGGATGGCTTTGTAGCTACTGAGGTTGTGAAAGCTGTGACACAAGACCTGATTATTTTGGCTTGTAAAGAATTTAACAATTTTGGATAAATAGACATTTCAATCTTGTATCTTACTTTATATAAAAGTTGCTGGTGAACGCAGCAGGCCAGGCTGCATCTCTAGGAAGAGGTGCAGTCGACGTTTCAGGCCGAGACCCTTCGTCAGGACTAACTGAAGGAAGAGTGAGTAAGAGATTTGAAAGTTGGAGGGGGAGGAGGAGATCCAAAATGATAGGAGAAGACAGGAGGGGGGAGGGATGGAGCCAAGAGCTGGACAGGTGATAGGCAAAAGGGATACGAGAGGATCATGGGACAGGAGATCCGGGAAGAAGGACAAGTGGGGGGGGACCCAGAGGATGGGCAAGGGGTATATTCAGAGGGACAGAGGGAGAAAAAGGAGAGTGAGAGAAAGAATGTTTGTATAAAAACAAGTAACAGATGGGGTACGAGGGGGAGGTGGGGCATTAGCGGAAGTTAGAGAAGTCGAAGTCGATCCCGGACCTCCTGTCCCATGATCCTCTCATATCCCTTTTGCCTATCACCTGTCCAGCTCTTGGCTCCATCCCTCCCCCTCCTGTCTTCTCCTATCATTTTGGATCTTCCCCTCCCCCTCCAACTTTCAAATCTCTTACTAGCTCTTCCTTCAGTTTGTCCTGACGAAGGGTCTCGGCCTGAAACGTCGACTGTACCTCTTCCTAGAGATGCTGCCTGGCCTGCTGCATTCACCAGCAACTTTTATGTGTGTTGCTTGAATTTCCAGCATCTGCAGAATTCCTGTTGTTTGTATCTTACTTTTCCAGTTTACACTATATTTC